>NC_056001.1:72130253-73429375 GCF_018446385.1 Zingiber officinale
ATGGAATTCCTTTCATCTCTGGTTTAGATCTGAGGCCTCTTTCAAACTCTCTTTATCCTCAAGTCAACTCCTCCACCACTTTGGTCAACTTGGATAGATTCTATGTGGGGAATTCTAATTCGATCAGGTACCCTGCTGACCGATATGATCGCTTATGGTTCTTCATTGACACCCCACCTTCATGGAGTGTGACATCGACCGACTCGAGCGTCCAAAACCAGGTGCATGATCAGTTTCAGCCACCACAGGAAGTCATGCAGATTGCAGCATACCCTAGCAGCTCCACCACACTTCAACTCAGCTTGGCACCCGATCCAGGAGACCTAACTGAGTTCTATACGGTCCTCTACTTCTGCGAGCTCCAGCTGAACGCCTCGAGGCAGTTCTTGATCTACCTCAATGGAGCCCTGCTGAACGACGGCAGGCCTTTGGCTCCAACCTACCTCCTCTCTGACGTCGTTTTCAATGCTGATCCAAGTTTAGGGTTTGGTGAGTGCAATATAACTCTTGTTGAAACAGGAAGCTCCATGCTTCCACCTATCATAAATGCCATTGAAGTCTTCACAGCAATGAGAAATGCAAATGTGGCAACCAATGGCCAAGATGGTAATACAACGACAGCAAAAAATTAATAACAGCTAATTTATATAATAAAATTATAAATAACAAGATTTTATTTTTCAGTGGATGCAATGTTGGCAATCAAAGGGTGGTACCAGGTGAGAAGAAACTGGATGGGTGATCCATGCTCTCCACAAGCATATACTTGGGTTGGACTGAATTGTACACAGAATAACTCTGGTGTTCCGATGATCACTGCAGTGTGAGTTCCTTCAATTTTGCAGAGAAGTAGATCATGAATGATTTGAAAGTTGACTTGAGGACTAATGATTCTTTAGATTCAATTTTTTGCAGCAATATGTCATACAGTGGATTGGCAGGTGTAATAACCGCATCCTTTGCCAACCTAAGTGCACTGCAATACTTGTAAGTGTTATTTCTCACTGAAATTTCCAAAAGAGAAACATCCTTTATTGATGCGGGAGGGGATCCTAATCTAAATCTTTTATTTTTATTTTTAATTAGTTATTCATTAATTAAGTTTAATTTATTTTTTAATTATATTAATTTTTTTTTCTAAATTTTAGGAAACTAAGTATTACTAGTTAATTTATCCTAAATCTTAGGGAATAAGTCTTGGTTATTTTTTTCATTTAGATTTTTTTAGGATTCTATGCTTAGATGATGTTTAGAACAAATTATTTTGATATTGAATCAATTGATTTCATTTAAGTCACGTTATGACTACATCTCTTTTTCTTTATGCTCTTGATTTAATAATAAGTTTAAGTCTAATTTCGGCTATTCATTTTTTTGTATTATTTCTCTTGTTTTCTTATTAATCCCTCTATATGAGGAAGCTTAGCACCATGATCATAATATCCAAGATATAATGATGATTGAGGATTTGACAATCCATATCACCATCGTACTATTTATCGGGAACACCGTGGTCAAGAAGAACGATATGGGGATTTTGATTTTCGAGTTGATATTCTTGATTTTTTTTGGCACATTACAAGTGGAATGCTTCATTGATTGGACCAACAAAGTAGAGAGAATTTTTTTGTATAAGGAAGTACCTAATCATGTCAAAATAAAATTGGTCGTTATCAAGTTCAAAGGCTGAGCCTCAGCATGATGGGAGCAACTCTATCGATCATGAGAGAGACAAGGTAAATCCAAAATCACCGATTGGAAAAAATTAAAAAAAAACGGATGAGAATCTACTTTCTTCCCTTTAGCTACGCACAAATATTATTTCAACGACTTCATACATTGAGGCAAGGGCTAGAATCGTCGACGACTATACAGAGGACTTCTATCAACTTATTTCTAGGAACAATCTATCTGAGACTAAGGAGCATACTACAATGCGATATTTAGGGGTATTATGATAGCCTTTACAAGATTCCTTGATCTCCACTCACTTTGGACTATTTCAGAGGCTTATCAATGAGCCGACTATTGAAAAATAGTTAAATCGAAGACAAACAAATATGAGCGATCAAAACAATCAAGTGGTTCACCCTCGGGAGTTGTACCCTTCCTAGCAGCAGCCACAAAGTAACCCTAAGACCTCTATCAATTGTTTTCGATGTGGTGAATAAGGGCATCGAGCTTCAAATTGTAAAAGATCCTTAAATAATAATAAAAATAAAACCCTGCTGGTTCAGAAGACATGGAGGATGAACCCGAATAGATTGATGAGCGAATTTATGGCGATGATATCGATGATGAGATTGTTGGTACCTCGTGGTAGTTTTGATGTGATCAACCAAGTCAGGTTTCCTATTAGTGTTTAACCCTTATTTCTAAGTGTACAGGAGCTTAGGAACATAGGAAGTCGAGCGGAAAAACTAATGGGAAGGATGACATGGGAAGGGAGCCACGGGCTCGGTGCATCCGAGGGACGAGGTGCCGCTAAGACTACACCGGTGGACGAGAAGGACGTGCATGATGTTTGGGGGATGAGAAGTTGGAGCGGAAGCCTGCTCGAGGAGAAGGCCGAAAATTGGGTTCAGGTGAGACCTATTTCAGTTGGCCAAAATCACTCAGGCGATCAGAGCAGCGAAAGAGCTAAAATGGAGCTGCTGGAGGTGCCTTCAACAAGAGTTAAAGGCACCTCCACGACCTTCAATAGGAGTTGAAGGCACCTCCGTGACCTTCAGGCAAAAGGTGTCTTCAGTTGGGCTGAAGACGCCTTCAACCAGCCATGGAAGGCGCCTTCAACCAAGCAGATTTTACCATTAGCAGTGGATAAACTTTTATTCACTGCACCTCGCTAGAGGCGCCTTCCAGCTCTGTGGAAGGCCCCTTCCAACTATGGATAAAATTTTTCAGGGGCTATAAAAAGTCCCCTGGACCTAGAAAATAGGTAACAACTGCTGTATTCATCTCCTAACTATTTTCTGAGCTTTCAACGAGTGTAAGAGACTTCTTTGCCTTCAAAGAAGGAGATCTTTAGTGCATTTACTTGCCTTGGATTAACAACCTCTCCGGTTGTAACAAAGTAACTCTTTTGGCCTCTTTTTTTAGGTTGTTCATTTATTTTATTTTTTTATCTGAGTTAAAAGTTGAGGAAGTTTTTTTTAACAGCCAGTTCACCTCCCCTCCCTCCGGCCTACTTGTGCCAACAGAGATTCTTTATGAAGATGGTCATAAAACTCTTGTCATACGCAAGAGTCTACTGGTCCCTAAGGAATAACCATAAGATAATTGGCTGAGAACTAATATCTTTCACACAACTTGCATAGTTACAGATAAAGTTTGCAAGATGATTATTGATAGTGGAAGCTGTGAAAATATTGTATTTGAAGAAGTTGTGCACAAGCTTCAATTGAAGACGGATAGTCATCCAAAACCCTACAAGTTGTCATGGCTGAGCAAAGGGAGATGATAATCATAGATAGACGGTGGCTTTTAATTTTTTCTATTGGCAGCAAGTATTACGATCGAGCATGGTGTGATGTGTGTCAATGGATGCATGTCATGTATTGTTGGCATGACCTTGACAATATGATTGTAGCGTCATCTACGATGGATGGAAGAACACCTACACTCTTACTATTAAAGGGAGGAATATCGTATTGACTCCTCGACGAGAAGGAACCTCTTCAAATTTGGTAACTAATAACTCTACACTACTTTCTATGTTTAGATTTTTGAACGAGATGAAGCACGAAGACATGATCTATGGTTTGCTTCCTTACGATAGCAATGTAATAAACCTAGACTTGGATCTACCAACTGAGGTGCAACAACTCCTATTCAACTTTGCTGATTTGATGGTCGAAGACCTTTCTCCGGGACTTCCCCTTATGAGAGACATTCAACACCATATTGACCTCATTCTAGGGTTAAGCTTACCTAATCGGTCGGTATACTGTCTTAGCCCTAAGGATGCCGAAGAACTACAATGACAAGTTGTGGAGCTATTGAGACGAGGCTTTATTCATGAGAGTATGATCCCTTGTGTAGTCCCTGCCCTACTCGTGCTAAAGAAAGATGGTTCGTGGTGTATGTGTTGATAGCAAAGCCATCAAAAAATCACGGTGAGTATAGATTTCTAATTCCTCGCTTAGATGACATGTTGGATCAACTTTTTGGTTCTAAGAACTTCTCCAAGATCAATCTTACGAGTGGATACCACTAAATTCGAATCAAGCTCGAAGATGAATGAAAGACCACCTTCAAGATATAACATAGGTTGTACGAGTGGATGGTCATGTATTCCAGACTGTCCAATGCACCCAACACATTTATGAGATTCATGCATTAGGTCTTGTGACCTTTCATGGGAAGATTCATGGCTGTATACTTTGACGACATCCTCATTTATAGTCTGACACAAGCTTTGCACCTTGACCATCTTTGAACTATCGTTGAGAAGCTAAAGGCAAAACACTTGTTTGTCAATAATAGGAAGTGTTTTTTCTTCATGACCTTAGTTTCCTTTCTTGGATTTTTAGTATCTACTGATGGTGTTTGTACATACCCATCAAATATAAACATAATTTTACAATAGCTGCAGCCAAAAATTATTCACGATATGTGAAGTTTTCATGGATTGACCTCTTTCTACTGCCGATTCATCTAGAATTTTAGCGTCTTGATTACTCCTATCATTGAGTGTCTCAAGGGGTGCGAGTTCAAGTGGACTAAAGCTGTTACGATAGTTTTCAACTGGTGAAGCAAAAGATGACCGAAGCACCCATTCTAGCGCTTCCAGATTTTGACAAACTATTAGAAGTAAATTGTGACACATCTAGCATTAACATTGGTGGTGTTTTAAGTCAATCAGGATACTCTATTACCTTTTTTAGTGAGAAACTATTCGGTGCCAAGAAAAATTACTCTACATATGACTTGGAATTCTTTGCTACTATGCAATCCTTGAAGCATTGATGTCATTATCTCCTGCAGAATGAATTATCTTGTTCACTAATCATGAGGCTTTGAAGTGCATCAACGATCAATACAAGCTGAGTAATCGATACATCAAGTAGGTAAACTACTTGCAAGAGTTCACCTTCATACTGAAGCATCAATCTGGGAGTCTTAATCATGTTGCAGATGCTCTAAGCCGTTGTTCTTCCTTGCTTACTATTATGCCTGCTTTAGATCTTTCTCATATATGTATGTTGTTAATCCCTCCTTCGGCAAGATATTTCAGGAGGTAACTAATAGGTTTCACAATGATTTTATTATGCACAATGGTTATCTATTTTATGGACTACGATTATGCATTCCAGACTGTTCCTTAAGGGAGCACATTATCAGTGAATTATATAACGAAGAATACTTTGGCCGAGATAAGATATTAACCATCATCTCTTCCGACTTCTATTAGTCCAAACTAACTAGTGACGTAGCTCATTTCGTGGACTATTACTTTATCTGTCAACAATCTAAGGGAACCCTCACCAATGCTGGTTTGTATACTTGCTTACCAATTCCCAAAGCCCCTTGGTGCGAGGTTAGCATGGATTTCGTATTGGCTAGTTGTGGTGGAGATTCTCCAAGATGACTTACTTTGTGGCGTCCAAAAAAACTATGGATGTTGATCGGATTGCTACCCTCTTCTTGAAAAAGATTGTGCATTTACATGGTATTTCTCAAACTATTACTTCATATCGTGATACTAAATTTGTTAGTCAATTTTGGAAGACTTTATGGAGAAAGCTAGGGACGAGAAGCTAAACTTTAGCAGCTCCTATCATCCTCAAACGGATGGTCAGACCGAGGTAGTGAACCAAAACTTGGAAAATCTTCTGAGATGTCTCATAGGAACCAAATTGAAGCAATGAGATCTGGTTTTACCTCAAGCAGAATTCGCATACAACATATCAAAGAACAAGATCACTAGTTTGAGTCCTTTTATTGTTTATAGACGAAACTCATTCGAGGTACTGGATTTAGTTCTTATTTCATGTCTAGGATAAGCTAACTCCAAGGATGAGGAGATGACTGAGTATCTTTGGGTCATTCATGAGCAGGTTAAGCAAGCTATTTAGGAAAACAACATTGAGTACAAGTTTAGGGCAGATAGACATCGATGTTAAGTTCTTTTAACGTTGGTGATATGGCTTGGGTTGTATTAACTCGTGACTGTTTTACTGTGGGTGAATAGAACAAGTTCAAAGATCGGAAGATTGGACGTTGCAAGATACTAGAAAAGATTAATAGCGATGCCTACAGGTTGCGATTTCCTAGTTATTTAAAAACTTTTGATGTTTTTAATGTGAAACATCTAAGTCATTGTGTTGGGGAGCCGGATACACCCACTCTAAACTCAAGGACGAGTACTCTTCAATTCCGAACTACTGATGTAGGAGGGAATCCAAAGTATTTAAATTTGCATATTTTAGATTTATAATTATTTATCTGTTAATTAAGTTTAGTTTGTTTTCTCCTTAATTATATTTAATTTTTGTCTTAAATCTTAAGGAACTAAGTCCTGTTAATTAATTTATTCTAAATCTTAGGGAATAAATCTAGTTAGTTATTTTTTCGTTTAAATTTTTTTGAGAGCTATATAAACGTTTAAGATAAGTTATTTTGATATTTGATCAATTAGTTTTGCTTGAGTCATGTTATGACTACATCTTTTTTCCTTTGTGCTCTTAATTTTATAATAGGTTTAAGCCTAATTCAACTATTCCTTTTGTTGTGTTATTTCTCTCTTATTTTCTTATTAATTCTTCTATAACTTCACGTCCCAGAATAATATACATACTCTGCTCATCGTCATTTATCGACCTCATTAATGAGTTTCTGATAACATTTTATAGGGATTTGTCTCATAACAACTTAACGGGATCGATACCTGATGGTCTGGGGTATTTGCCATCTCTCAGAGTCTTGTAAGTATTATTTAGTCAGTATTTATATATTTATATGTTGCCTAATGCAAGCTCATGAAGTGAAAAATAAATGAAGTAATTTTGTTATTTGGCTACATGCAGAGATTTGACAGAAAACCAACTTAGTGGAGTCATTCCTTCTGTTCTTCTTGAGAAATCTAAGAATGGTTCTATTACTTTGAGGTTGATCCTCATCTTGAAAACTATACTCGTTTCTTCCATGATAAATGCAACAACTTGTTCTTATTATGATAAATGCAAAATTTTGGTAATGGCAGAACTGAAGGCAACATTTGTCTTGGTGGAGATTCTTGCGAGCCTAAGAAGAAGAAGAAGAAGAATTATTTAGCAATTATCGTCATTGCTTCTGTAGTTGCTGCTATGTGTGGGTGCTTGGCGGCAATTATCCTTCTCTGCATACTGAAAAAGAGAAAAGGTTAGTCTTGTTGCAGAACAAGGTTACTGATTCAGAATTCATCATCATGAATTGTGGAATAGTACTTTTTAACTCTGCAGCAAAACGCACCATCAAAGAGCTCCAAATTGGAGGCAAATATCAACTTGAAAATCGAAAATTCACGTACAAGGAACTGGAGTTCATTACTGATAACTTTAGCAAGATCATTGAAAAGGAGGGTTTGGAATTGTTTACTATGGCCATTTGGAAGATGCTACTGAAGTTGCTGTCAAGTTGCTGACCAAATCATCTTCACAAGGAAAAGAAGATTTTCTTTCTGAGGTAACTGATCCTAGTTGAATTGTATACACACGAATCCGAAAAGTGGCCACTTAAACAATTTCATCTTCCAAATCCAGGCTGAACATTTGACAAGGGTTCATCACAAGAATTTGGTTTCTTTGGTGGGCTATTGCATGGATGAAGATCATTTGGCACTCGTATGCGAATTTATGCCCAAGGGAAACCTTAAAGAATACCTCAAAGGTTCTGAACTCACGAACCACTTCTGCTGCTGAAAATTTATATCAAACATAAAATTATTCTCATTGCATCCTCTCGATTGGTCTGTGAAGGTACTAACTAGCTCTTATCATATATTTCAACAGCTAGTCAAACTGAGACGCCTTTGAAATGGGAACAACGTCTCCGAATTGCCATTGATGCCGCACAAGGTTGACACTAAATTACCATAGCTTGTTCCTGTGTTACTTAATAATTAATGAACATACATGTTTCACGTGTGTCAGGACTTGAGTATCTGCACACCGGATGCAAACCTCCACTTGTTCATAGAGACGTGAAGACCGCTAACATACTCTTGAACGAAAGACTAGAAGCGAAAATAGCCGATTTTGGACTATCCAAGCGTTTCCAAGATGACAACACCGGCCACACATCCACAAGGATTGTTGGCACTATCGGATACCTTGATCCAGAGTATCTCACATCAGTTTATTCAGTTCATCTATTTGATGCCGACATTGCTATTACATGTTTAAATCCACCAAAGCCTTACGGAATTCTACTTGTCTAGGTACTATGTCAATAACCAACTCAGCCGGAAGAGCGATGTGTATAGCTTTGGAGTGGTTCTTTTGGAACTCATCACTGGAAAATCTCCCATATTTAGTGATCTTGAAGACATTCACATAGTTCAATGGGTTAAAGAAAGGCTTGCCAATGGAAACATAGAGGATGTTATTGACACAATCATATGCGAAGAGGGAGTCCTGAATTCATCTTGGAAGGTGGCCAATGTCGCATTGGCAAGCACTACACACACTTCGAGTACGAGGCCAACGATGACTGAAGTGGTGATGGAGCTAAAGGAGTGCTTGGCAATGTACACTGATGGTGATAAGATGTTGAAGCATGGAAGCAGTGAGGTGGATCCGAAACTCTTGGAATTTCATCATGTCGGAAGCATTTCTGATGCTGAAGGCCCTTCGGCTCGTTGATTTGTCGCACTTACATTGACTGATTGTCGAAATTGATTTCTAGTTTTGGATTTACAAATTTGAATAGCTTCCATTCATCAATTGTGTTACCTTACTTAGACATTATGTACATAAATTGTGATGGTAAACTTTGTTGGAAATTTAAATGAAAAATTAAATCTAGATATATGGATCAAAATTGACAAATTTTGTTCATCCAACTTGAAAGGTTTAAGTACCTTTTGGATGGGTCAATCTCATTTATTGATTTCTAAAGGATGACATCTAATAAAGAAATAGTATGTCTCTTAGGAAAGGATGCAATCTATATCATCCAATTCAAAATAGATGGATGAGATCTAATTGAACCAAGATGTTTTTATACGTACCCTCCATTTAGTATAAATAAGACCATTCACATTTTCATTTGAATCACTCAATTCATTTAAACAAAGTAAACATTGTATTCCATACTTACATTAGAGAGTTCGAGAAGCTTCTTCGGTTCAGAGGTCTTGCGATTTACAGTGATGCTATCGCAAGATAAAATCGTTGCATCTTGGGAAATGATTATTGTGTTCCGTAAACATCATGTGTGGGGTAAATTTATCTTAAAGAGATAGAGTCGAACTCTAGTCTCGACTTCGCCAAAATGATGTTACACCTCATTATGGTCGCGCTCAAATTGCACCACAACCAATTCAACAAACTTGGATTGGTGATGACATTGAATAGGCTTGATCGATGTTTCTTCTTGCAAAGGTGCTTTTGCCGTTGGAATGATAACAAGAAGAAAATAGAAGAAGAAGAAGACGGATGAGAGTTATAAGTTCCGATATATATATACTTTTATGATTGCGTTATATTAATTAAATCATAAAAGTAATTAATTTCAACATTCTAGTAAATACTCATATTTGACTTATAATACAAGTCTTCTTGAATATTGCATCCAATCTTCTTGAGAAATATCGAACCATTTATATTCTTGAGAATTGCCATGCTCTTTAGATTCTGGATAAGTGCTTTATTTCTAATACTCTCCCTTTATGACTCTTGATCCTATCTGAGCATTGAGTCGGTGGACACTGGAGATATGGCGCTCTTCGTTATCTTCGACTGGTGATGTGGATCTCCGGTGAACTTGTAAAGAAGCCGAACCGGGAGGGATTTCCCGGCGACGACCCTCCGTCGACGCTCAATTCAGGCAGTGAGGAAAAAGAGGAACAAGGTAACGCTACTGTGGCTACAATGATCAGAATCGCATACCTCCGTCGAAGTATAGGGGTCCTTATATAGGACCTTAGGGAGGCGCGGACACGCTTTTCGATGCATGCACGCTTCCCCAAACATACCTCAGTAGGGTTGTGTTAGAAAAGCATGTTTGACGCCATTCCGCAATCGTCCGAGCATATCCCTGACGTGACGATGGAAACTTCCACCGTACGATGCTCTGTTCGCTCCGGCCGCCGACCATGCTGTTTGTTGGCGGCAGGTGTCTCGAGAATGATGTTACCAGCTGTCCCTTTTGTCCCTTTGCGCCTCTTGTATGTTCCCGGGCCGAGCGGACTGCCCGCTCGGCGCTCATGGCCTCCGGGAATGCGCATACCTCGGACCGGGCGGGGAAGCCCTGCTCATGTGCTCGAATGGGATTGCACCTTATTGTCCCGTGGCTCTGCCGAGATGCTTGTCCGCTCGGCCCAGAGGCTCTTTTACCTTGAGCATCGGAAACCCGACTCTTAGTCGGGTTGTCTTTTGTCCGGCCTGGGAGACCCCTGGCCAGATGTTCGGTCGGCCGGATGATCGATCAGCCCTCTGTTCGCTCGGCACGACCTTGGGGTTGACCCTCTTGACCATTGACCTCCACGTGTCGTTGACCTCCCGCCAACGAGGGTCCCCCGTCCTTACCATCGATCACATGCCTCCCCCTCAAGTCTAGTCGAAGGAGACGCTAAGTCCGACTGACTGGACTATCGGTCTGGCGACATGCCGCTCGGCCATTCTGTATCTGATGAGAAGGCCGCTCGGCCTAGAACCCACTGACACTTGAAGAGTTCAACATGCCGGTGGATGTCTTGCCGACCCAACGTCGGTCAACGCCGATGTCCTCCGAATTTCCTTGGAACTCGTGCAAATTCCCGCCATTAAGGCCGAGCACACGCCCTCACCTGCGTAATGGCGGTCATTAAATGCACCCAATGGGGTGATGCCATGTGGCCAGGCGGCCGTCATCGCCTGCTCGGGCTGTCAGACTCGATGTGACCCCTGGCGCTTTGAATTCAACGGGCAGATGCGTTCCTCGGATCCCGTGCCCTGGATCGGGCGGTCTCTGCGGCTCGAGCCCAACCTTTATAAGGCCGCTTCCTCTTCTTCCGCTGCTTTAATTCGCTCTATCGCACCCATGCTTTTGAAGGTTACCGCTTCGTTCTCCGGCGAGCCCATTCTCGACATTCCGGCCCTTCGCTCTCTTCTCCAGCCGTCTTCTTTTCTGTAAGAACTCTTTGCTCACTCCCTTTTTGTTTTCTTCATGCTTTTTCTTTGCATTCCGGTGGTGTCTGCGCATCGCAGGCACTGTTTCGTTCATTTTCTCCATTGCCTTCTGTTTTCCCTTTGTCTTGCACCCCGGTGGCAATGACTAGTTCTTCTGCCCCTTCTCCCGGTCTTTGGTATCAAACCATGGAGAGTAGGTTTGATTCGGGAGACGCCTTCAAATTACTTAACACCTATGAAATCCCTGATGACCATAAACTGATTCTGGCCGAGTCGTCCGACCGGCTCCATGACCCGCCGACCTGCACTGTTACCTTCTTCCGCGACCAGTTCGTAGGCGGCCTTAGGTTTCCGATCCACCCATTTATCTTAGAAGTTTGCAACTATTTTCGTATTCCGCTCGGCCAGCTTGTTCCAAATTCCTTTAGGCTGCTGTACGGCATAGTTGTGCTCTTCCGGGTACACAATATTCCCCTTAAGCCCCACATCTTCCATTATTTTTACTACCCCAAGCAGTCCGAGCTGGGCACCTTCTTGTTTCAAGTTCGGATCGGTCTAGTTTTCTTTGATAAAATGCCTACCTCCAATAAGCATTGGAAAGAGCATTCTTTCTTCCTGCGTTTTCCCGAGCCACCATCCTTCCGGACGAAATGGCAAACTTCGTTGTCGAGTCCTCCCGAACTGAAAAGGTACCGGACTGAACCTGCTTTTCTGCATGCGGCGAACTTGCTAGCCGGGTTGAAGCTAGACATACACAAGCTGCTGCCCGAAGGGATGATGTACCTATTCGGATTAAGCTCGATTCGAACGCGACTTCCGAACGGCCCGGGTAAGGAATAACCTTCTCTCCTTTTCTTGGCGTCTAACTGATTTCTTTTCTTTTTCTTGCAGCCGAGACTATGATGAAATCAGTGGTGTTGGGCCTGCTGAAGCGCAAGGCCAACGAGATAGAGGTGGCTGCCGCGCAGGAGGCGGACAAGCTGGGCCTCACCCCGATCGGCTCTCACGAGGGTGAGAGTGAAGAGATACGTACGGGGGGTGAGGCGTCGGCCGCGCGGACGGTCACCACCGATGCGGCTGAGGAGAACGCTCCACTGAGTGCGCCACCGGCCACTCGGCCCGAGGAAGCCGGCTCTGATGATGATGAAGTTCCGTTGGTTAGGCGTAAACGCCGCCGAATGGGCACCCCCACCCGCTCAGCAACCTCTGCCATTCACGTTTCTGAACAGGCGGACGATCCCCCAGCTCCAGCTCCTACATCTGTGGAAGCACTATCGTCCGACCGGACTCAATCTCAAGGAGACTGGCCTGCCAACCCCGTCGCCGCTCAGCCTCTCACCTCGCTCCCTCCAGCTCGCCTGATAATCAAGCGCTCTCTCATCTGCTCTGAGCCGGTCGGACAAGCTTCTGCTCCTTCCGCGTCCGCCCAGTCCACTCCGGGCCGACATAGGACTATCAAGGCTCTGCTCCACCTACCGATAGAGGAATATTTGCGCCAGGTTGACCAGCCGCCGAGCGCCGAACACTTGATAACCATTCGGGGGCCCCTCGCAAAAGTCTGGGAGGACGCCCGAGCGCGCGTGGGCGTGATGCCACCTGGGTTGCTCGACAACAGCCATCTGCAATAAGCTACTGGGGTAACTTTTACAAGCTTTTTCTTCTTATCCTCTGTTCGGTATTTTACATTTTTAACTGAATCGTAGCATTGGGTCGAGAGTATAGCGGTGTGCCACTGCTTATCTTTCCTCGAGGAGAAGTTCAAAAAGCTCAAAGTCTCTGGGGGGACCCCTCTTCAAGGCCCTTCCTACGTCGAGCTGAAGGCCGATTTGGAGAAGGCCAACAAACTACTAGAGGTCGAACGACATAAATCTTCAAGCTTGCAAACCATGGTAGACCGGCTCGAGACCCAGGTCAAGACCTACGATAAGAAGATTACTCTGGCCACTAACAGGAAGAATCAGGCCATTACTGACCTAGAGGCGAAGAATGTTGAAGCCCGGGCCCTCGAGGTCAAAGTCAAAGAACTGACCGACTTGCTGGCTGCTGAGAAGAATGACTGTTCGGCGGAGGTGGCCGTCCTAAAGACTGACCTGAAGACACTCCAAGAGGCGCTGGATGTTTCTCGCGCTGCCTTCAAAGAATATCAGGAAGCCGAGCCGAAGCGAATCATTGTCATGCAATAGAATTACATCCGCTCGGAGAAGTTTGTAGAGAAGGCTTGCACTCGGCTCGTCCATGCTTTCGAGCTAGCTATCACCGCCACGACCGACAATCTGTAGAAAAAGGGCCAGCTGCCTGAAGACTTTACTGTCCCCATTCGCGATCATGCCGACCTCCTGACCACAATTCCAGACAAAATTTTTAACTATTTAGAGTGAAGTCCTGAATGTATGTTGGTCGTCCAGCCTATAACACCCTTTTGTAATCGTCGTTCGACTAATTTTGTTGAATGAATCTATGCCCGTCTTTTTGTCTAATCATGTTCCTCTCGACTTTCACGTTACCGTTAAGCAGTCTAATGTCATATCACCTTCAGGCCGGGGGGTTTATAGTCGCCGATCCGGCTCTAGAGTTTAACGTCGCCGCTCGATGGTCTTCAGGCCTGGGGGTTTATGGTCGCCGGTCCGACTCTAGAGTTTAACGTCACCGCTCAACGGTCTTCAGCCCGGGGGGTTTATAGTCGCCGGTTTGACTCTAGAGTTTAACGTCGTCGCTCGATGGTCTTCAGGCCGGGGGGTTTATAGTCGCCGGTTCGACTCTAGAGTTTAACGTCGCCGCTCGACGGTCTTCAGGTCGGGGGGTTTATAGTCGCCAATTCGACTCTAGAGTTTAACGTCGCCGCTCGACGGTCTTCATGCCGGGGGGTTTATAGTCGCCGGTCCGACTCTAGAGTTTAACGTCGCCGCTCGACAGTCTTCGTGGAGTTTTGCCGTTCGGCAACAAATGCTTATATCCTTTGTCTTTTTTAATTTTTACTCCTGTAGCCAAAGGATACAGACGAACGAGGCATACATTAAATAAATTACACTGACACACCTTTTACCCCGCTCGGTACGACAGAAGTTGGTTTGCACTCCATGGTCGATCTAGCCACCGTCCGTCCTCATCTTCCAGGTAGTATGCGCCCGATCAGAGCTTCTCGACGACTCTGAAGGGCCCCACCCAGGGAGCTGCCATCTTACTCACATTGCCGACCGACTTCACCTTCTTCCACACTAAGTCGCCGACCTGGAACGCTCTGGGAATTACACGCCTGTTGTACTTCTGCTTCATTCTTTGCCGGTACGCCATCAGCCGGACGACTGCTTTAGCTCGTGCTTCGTCAACCAGGTCCAACTCCAGCTGCCTTCGCTCGGCATTATCCTCATCGTAGCTCTGGATCTAATCGGACTCTACTCCGACCTCGACAGGGACGACCGCCTCGCCCCTGTATACCAAGTGGAACGGTCTTACTCCCGTTCCCTCCTTTGGGGTTGTGCGGATGGCCCATAGTACGCCGGGCAGCTCATCTACCCAGCTTCCTCCCATGTGATCGAGCCGAACCTGAAGTATTCGTAGGATCTCCCGATTGGCCACTTTGGCTTGACTGTTGCTTTGAGGATACACCACGTAAGTGAAGTGTTGTTCGATGTCGTATCCTTTGCAGCATTCTCCGAGCTCCTGACCAACGAATTGTCGGTCATTATCCGAGATGAGTCGACGAGGAATGCCGAACCGACAGATTATATGCTGCCAGATGAACTTTTTGACCATCTGCTTGGTTATTACGGCGATGGTTCGGCTTCAACCCACTTGGAGAAATAGTCGACCGCCACTAATAAAAACTTCCGTTGCCCGGTCGCCATAGGGAAAGACCCCACTATATCCATACCCCACTGGTCGAACGGGCAGGACACAGTAGACGCCTTCATCTTCTCCGTTGGCCTATGGGAGAAGCTGTGGAACTTCTGACAGGAAAGGCAGGTAGCGACGGTCCAAGCGGCGTCTTCCTATAGAGTTGGCCAAAAGTATCCGGCCAGCAGGATCTTCCTAGCCAACGATCGCCCGCCCGGATGGCCTCCGCAGGATCCTTGATGTACTTCCTGGAGAATATATTCTGCGTTTTCCGAGCTGACACACTTCAGTAGCGGGCGGGAGAACGCCTTTTTGTAAAGTTGGTCCCCAACGAGTGTGAACCGACCGACCTTCCTCCTCAGTAGCTGGGCTTCCTCCCGATCGGACGACGTGACTTCCGAGTGCAAAAATTATATTATGGCCGTTCTCCAATCGTTTGGGAACGTGAGGCCTTTCATCTGGTTAACGTGCGCCACCAAGGAGACCTACTCAATTGGCTGTTGGATGATGATCGGCGATATTGAACTAGCGAGCTTGGCTAATTCATCCGCTGATTGGTTCTCGGCTCGGGGGATCTTCTGTATGGAAACCTCGGTGAAGTTAGTTCTGAGCTTTTCAAAGGCCTCCACGTAGAGCCGGAGCCTTGCGCTGTTTATCTCGAAGGACCCCGAGAGTTGCTGAGCGGCCAATTAGGAGTCAGAGTACAGCATCACCCGATGGGCTCCCACATGCCGCGCGGCCTGTAGGCCGGCTATGAGGGCCTCATATTCCACCTCATTATTTGTTGCCCGATAATCTAGACGGACGGATAGGTGCATCCGCTCTTCTTGAGGAGAAATTAGTAAAATACCTATTCCGCTCCCGAGCCGAGTGGACGATCCATCCACAAATACTCTCCACAAAGCCTCGGGCTCGGGATTCTGTACCTCAGTTACAAAATCTGCCAAGGACTGCGCCTTGATCACCGAGCGGGGTGGATACTGGATGTCGAATTCACTGAGCTCTGTCGTCCACTTAATGAGCCGCCCGGACGCCTCAATGTTTAGGAGTACTCTTCCCAGTGGGCTGTTTATCATAACGATGATAGTATGCGCCAAGAAATAAGGACGGAGCCTCCGTGCGGCCAGGACTAGGACGAACGCGAGCTTCTCGAGACCAGTATAGCAGGACTTAGCATCTTTTATGTAACGCCCGAAAATTCTCAAAACTATTTTAGAAATATTCTATGATTTTTCTGGAATTTTAGAATATTTTTATGGAATATTTAGAGTAGCGGAAGTAGCAAAAACAAATAGAAAACGAAAATAGCTTACGCGGGAATCGAACCCGAGACCTATGGGTCCTATGACTTATGGTGAACCAAAGTAACCAGGTGAACCCAGCAGGGCCGTGCTGAAAGGAAAGGGAAACAAATAAATTTATATTAGAGTTGGGCGGAATTACCCACTTAATATAAATAGGGAATTAATAGGTGAAGAGTTATTCTAACGTAACTTTTCCTCTCCCTCAAACCCTCACCGCTGCCCACTTCCCCTCCTCATTCTCTCGGAGCCAACCACAAGCACACCTAGGGATTTCGTCCCTAGGGCCATAGGAGGACTTTCCGGCGACGACTTCGACACGAGGACGCTCCCCTCCGCGAGAGGAACACGTAGACGCGAGAAGATCGTCGAAAGGATCGTCTCCTCTGGAGATCTAGCGATTAGAACCGTAAGAAAATCCACACAGGAGGTAAGAAACCCCTCACCTGCAGTATAAGTAGATTCCGTGTGGATTTTATGTATTAGTCTAGTAATATGTAGAATACCGACACAAATGATGCGAATTAGCGCATACCAAGTGTTCGATTAAATTGTTTAGCACAGAAAAATGCCTCTTAGGCATTTTAGTAGCTGAGATAAATGCAATAGAAGCATTTTATAGCATAGTTAGTCTTGCTCCAGCTTTTACAGGACTAGTTGTCCAATGGGTGGGCTCCCACAGTCGCCTCTAGGTTTAGATAACCTAGTTCTAGGTTTAGACAACCTAGTAAAAGCAAGACAAGGATTTATTAGCTTATGTTCAGTATTTTACTTTTCAGTGGCACTGTACTGGATTAGATATCCATTGGGTTGGGCTCCCACAGTCGTCCCTAGGTTCAGATAACCTAGTAACCCTACTAAATTCGGGACTTGCAAACCCGGGTCTAGCTAGGGATGCGCGCACAGCACGTACAGTTGCCAGGCCCATTAGCAGCATGATTATGTATTTTCATCTACTATATGTATAGTTTTTAAACTCTCACAAATCAGTTGTGTATACAGTTTAAATTCAACACTAGCTTAGTTTAATATAGCTTAGTTCATGTTTCAGTTCAGCTTACTCTTATGATTATGCATGATAGCTCTATGTTCAGCTTTTATTACACATGTTTGGATGATAGTATGTCATGACTAGCTTTGATTTCTATGTATGATAGCATGCCATGTTTCAGTCTAATCAGTGCATTTCTCAAATAACATGTTTTAAAAGCATATTGCATCGAATGCATGTTTTTATGAGGTAGATGGTTTCTTACTAAGCGAAAGCTTACAGATACTTTTCCTTATACTGCAGATAAAGGTAAAGGAAAGATGGACTAGTGGAGGTTGGAGGGCAATACGATGAAGATGTGTGTGGATGGAACTTGGAATAGAGATCTTAGGGAATTTCAGCAAGCTTATTTAAGCACTAGAACCTTTTTGCTTTTCGTTATTTTGCACCGTAGCATGTTAAATGTTATGAATTAGTTAATCATGCATCCTATCATGTTTAGAATACCATTTTTGTGATGTTAGAATGTTTGGCATTTAGTTTAGAAATGTTATAAGTAGTTTTGGCACGAACAAGTGCTGAAATCAGACCATTGGCACGAAATCAGAAACTCGAATCGATCAGCTGATCGATTCGAGGGTTTCCAATCGATCGAAGGATCGACTGGCAATTCATCTCGCGAACAGTAGGCCTCTGGATCGATCAGCCGATCGATCCGGACGCTCTCTGTCGCGAACAGAAGGCCCTGGGATCGATCACTGGATCGATTGACCAGTCTGGATCGATCAGCCGATCGATCCAGAATATCGGCCGAGCACAGAAGCCTGCTAAATCGATCACCGGATCGATTCAGCCATTCCAATCGATCTGTGGATCGATTGGGAGGCCTGATAGTAACTAGAAACCCTTAGTTAAGTTCCTTGACCATAAGGGGAGGTAATAATGACACGATTAGCCCAGATTACACCCCTTAGCTCCTGTAGAATGTTTAAAGGTAATAGTTTAGCGAAAATTTTAATTAGTACAGCTTCCGCACCTAGATTTAGTGATGGTCAGGGAGTAGTTAGCACAGCATAATGTGACGATCGACCTTACAGCTTAGCCAGTAGAAGGCGGGTCGTTACATTTTAAGATGTGGCTCAAGAAATACACTGGCTGCTCCTCCCCGCCTCCCTTTACCAGTGCCGAGCCGACAGCATGCTCGGTTGATGACAGGTATATGCGGAGCGGCTCGCCCACGTTTGGTTTAGCCAGTACAGGTAGTGAGTTGAGATAGACTTTTAGCTCTTCGATTGCCCGGTCGCATTCCTAATCCCACTGGAACTTGGTGGCTCGGCGCAGGATCTTGAAAAATGGCAAGCTCCGGTCGGCTGTCTTAGAGATGAATCTTGACAATGCCATTATCCGGCCGGTGAGGCGTTGCACTTCCCTCAAATTCCTGGGAGGCGGCATGTCTTGCAAAGCTTTCATCTTGCTAGGGTTCGCCTCTATGCCCTGCTCGGTCACGATATATCCCAAGAAGCGCCTGCCTTTTGCCCTGAACAGATATTTTTGGGGGTTCAGCTTGATTCCATACCTCCTCAGTCTTCGGAAGGTTTCTTCTATGTCTGTACAAAGATCGGCTGCTCGGAGTGACTTGATCAGTATATCATCCACGTAGACTTCCAGGTTGCGCCCGATCTGCTCCCGGAATACTTTGTTCATCAGTCGTTGGTAGGTAGCCCCAGCGTTCTTGAGTCCGAATGACATCACGTTGTAGCAGTAGGTGTCGTTCGTAGTAACGAAGCTCACTTTGTCCTGATCCTCCCGAGCGAGCGGCACTTGGTGGTAGCACTGGTATGCATCCAACATGCATATCAGCTCGCACCCCGAGGTAGAGTCTACCAGCTGATCGATCCGGGGCAGAAGCTAAAAATCCTTTGGGCATGCCTTGTTTAGATCCCGGAAGTCGATACAGACTCTCCATTTGTTGCCTGGCTTGGAGACCAGCACCATATTGGCGAGCCAGCTCAGGAATTGCACCTCCCGTATGTGGCCGGCCTCCAGCAGTTTCTCAACTTTAGCTCGGATGATGACATTCTGTTCAGCGCTGAAGTCCCTCTTCCTCTGCTTCACCGGCCGAGCGTCCGGTCGGACGTGAAGTTCATGCTGCGCTACGCTCGGCGAGACCCCCGACAGTTCATGAGTTGACCAAGCGAAGACGTCGCAGTTTCGCTGGAGACATCTGATCAGATCCTCGTTCTGGCCTGGCTCCAGGTCGGGTGCTATGAATGTCGTGGCCTCCGGTCGGGTAGGGTGGATCTGTACCTCCTCCTTTTCTTCATAAACTAGAGAAGGTGACTTTTGGGTTATAGCGTTTACCTCGACTCGTGGCACTTTCCGAGCGGATTTAGCCTCGGCTCGGACTGTCTCTACGTAGCATCGCCGGGCTGCCAGTTGATCCCCTCAGACTTCTCCAACTTGGTCTTCTACTGGAAACTTGATTTTCTGGCAGAAGGTGGAGACGACCGCTCGGAACTCGTTGAGAGCTGGTCGCCCCAAGATCACATTGTACGCGGAGGGAGCGTTGACTACGATGAAGTTAGCAGTCCGCGTTCTTCTGAGCGGCTCCTCTCCCAGGGAAATAGCCAGCTGGACCTGTCCGACCGACACAACTTCATTACCGATGAACCCATAGAGGGGGGTTGTCATTGGCAGCAACTCGACTCTGTCGATTTGCAATTGGTCGAAGGCCTTCTGGAAGATTATGTTGACCGAGCTGCCTGTATCAATAAAGATGCGGTGAATAGTGTAGTTAGCTATTACCACTCGGATGATGAGGGCGTCATCATGCGGGACTTTGACTCCCTCGAGGTCCCTAGGCCCAAAGCTGATCTCAGGCCCGTTCGCCCGCTCCTGACTGCAACCCACCGCATGGATCGTGAGCTGCCTTGTATGTGCCTTCCGCGCCCTGTTGGAGTCACCTCTGGTAGGTCCACCAGCTATGATGTTAATTTCTCCTCGGGACACGTTGCTTCTATTCTCTTTCTCCAGAGCGGATGGCCTAGGACGCTCGTGCGATGCCCGAGGTTGAGTCCTGGGCTGCTGATGATATTGCCGCTCGGAGGATCCTCTCTCTGTACGCCGACCAGGGCTCTGGTGTCGATGTCGTCAATTCGGCGAAGGCGATCGACGGCGATAACTCCTTGGCGTAGGATGAGCGATTGGGGGGAGGCTCCGACAGTCGCGGGTGTTGTGAGTTGCTAATTGATGGAGTGAACAAAACATGGGAGTCCATACCTTCCCCCTGGGCTTAGGCCGATCGGCCGCTACTTGTTGAACGACATGCGGCCTTGCTTGCTGATGAGGCCGGGCGGCTTCTGCGCGGGGTCCCCTCGGTGGTTGATAATTGGAAGGCGGCTTCCGCTCGGCATGAGCTGGTGGCTCGGGTGGTGTTTCCTTTTTCCTCGCCATCTGAGTTTCATCCACGTTGATGTACTCGTTGGCCTTGTTCAACATGTGGTCGTAGCTTCGAGGCAGCTTTCTGACGAGCGAACGGAAGAAATCACCGTCCACAAGCCCCTGTGTGAACGCGTTCATCATAGTTTCTGAAGTGACCGTCGGGATATCCATGGCCACCTGGTTGAAACGCTGGATGTAGGCTCGGAGCGACTCCTTCGAGCCTTGTTTGATGGCGAACAGACTGACGCTGGTCTTCTGGTAGCGCCTGCTGCTCGCGAAGTGATGGAGGAAAGCCGTGCGGAATTCTTTGAAGCTCGTGACGGATCCGTCCGGTAACCTCCGGAACCATCATTGTGTCAATCCAGAAAGGGTGGTGAGGAACACCCGGCACTTCACACCATCTGTATATTGGTGCAAAGTGGCTGTGTTGTCGAACTTACCCAGATGGTCGTCCGGGTCGGTGGTCCCGTTATATTCCCCGATCGCCGGGGGCACGTAATGCCTTGGTAGTGGGTCGCGCAGGATGGCCTCGGAGAATTGTCTATTGACCCGCTCGGGGGACAAGTCTGTCCGTGGCGCCTTGCTCTTCCTTGCATCACGGAGGGGCGCCTCATCGGACGAAGAGCCCCGGTCGAGGTTGGCTTGCGTGACTTCCGAGGGCGTTTGGAATAAAGCCCGATGGAACGATATCGGGGCGGGCGGGGCTTCCACCTGAGTGCCGGTCGGCCCTTTGTTCTGCCCCCATATTGAGAGCTTCTCTGGCCGGTCGTCTGGTGCCGCCCGACCGCCTGATGCTGACGTTGCCTGTTGCGCTATCCGATCGGCTTGAGCCTTTTGTTGTTGCTCGACTATCTTGGTTGCCCACGCTTGGATGAGCGCGTCTAGTTCTTCGGGAGAGAGTGTCACCATGAGTTGGCATCCAGCTTCTTCCATCGTCTCTGCTCAGATTTGGGAACGTTCCCACAGACGACGCCAATTTGATCCTGTCCGAGCGCTGAGTCGGTGGACACTGGGGACGTGGCGCTCTCCGCTGTCTTCGACTGGTGATGTGGATCTCCGGTGAACCTTCAAAGAAACCAAGCCGGGAGGGATTTCCCGGCGATGACCCTCCGACGCTCAAGTCAGGCAGTGAGGAAGAAGAGGAGCAAGGTAACGCTACTGTGGCTACAGTGATCAGAATTGCATACCTCCGTCGAAGTCTAGGGATCCTTATATAGGACCTCAGGGAGGCGCAGGCACGCTTCTCGATACGTGCACGCTTCCCCAAACATACCTCAGTAGGGTTGTGTCAGAAAAACATGTCTGACGTCATTCCGCAATCGTCCGAGTATATCCCTGACATGACGATGAAAACTTTCACCGTACGATACTCTGTTCGCTCCGGCCGCCGACCATGCTATTTGTCGGCGGCAGGTGTCTCGAGGATGATGCTACCAGCTGTCCCTTTTGTCCCTTTGCGCCTCTTGCCTGTTCCCGGGCTGAGCGGACCGATCGCTCGGCGCTCATGGCCTCCGGGAATGCGCCCACCTCGGACCAGGCGGGGAAGCCCTGCTCATATGCTCGGATGGGATTGCGCCTTATTGTCCTGTGGCTCGGCCGAGCGGCCTGTCCTCTCGGCCCAGAGACTCTTTTACCTTGAGCATCGGAAACTTGACCCCTGGTCGGGCTGTCTTTCGTCCGGCCTGGGAGACCCCTGGCCAGATGTTCGGTCGGCCGGATGCTCGGTCGACCCTCTAGTCCGCTCGGCACGCCCTTGGGGTTGACCCTATTGACCATTGACCTCCACGTATCGTTGACCTCCTGCCAACAATGGTCCCCCGTCTTTACCACCGGATCAACTCCAATTTGTTGCCTAAGAAAATAAAAATTTTCTTTGGGAAGAGCCTTTGTCAAAATATCTACAGATTATTCTTTAGTTTTATGATACTCCAATTGAATTTCTCCAATCTGGATTGATTCTCTAATAAAACGATACTTAATTGCAATATGTTTTGTACTATCTAATTGGAATTTTGCCAATAGTCATGGCTAATTTAATATCACAATACAAGATCATTCTTCTTTGTTTTTCTCCCACGTCAAAAAGAATTCTTCAAAGCCATATAACTTGAGATGTTGCTTTTGCGCAATAGCAATATACGTACTTTGTTTCAATAGTGGACAACCTTTTGTTTCTTTGAAGCCCATGAACATATTCATGAACCAAGAGAAAATATAACCTGAAGTGTTTTTGAAATAATCAAGACAACCAACCTAATCACTATCAAAATAATCATTTAATCTTGAATTTTCAACAATCTTGTATAAAATTCTATGCCAATTGTATCTTGCAAATATCTTAGAATTCTATTTGCTACTTCATAATGGATCTGACTTGGCTCCTACATGAATCTGGATAGTAAACTTGTTGCAAACATTATATCAAGTCTAGTAGCTGTTAGATATATAAGACTTCAAATAAGACTTCTATATATTCAAGCATTAACCTTTTAGCTCCATCTTCTTTCTTTAACTTCTTGTTCACAATTGATCGAGTGTGGACAACTTTACATCCCAATAAATTAACATTTTAAGAACATTCTATGTATACTTTCTTTGACAGATACTTCAATTCCCAAAAATAATTGTAATAGCCCCAAATGAGTTATTTCATAAGTGCTCATCATATCCTTTTTGAAATGGAGAATCATGTTTTCATCATTGCCGCACATGAATATTAAGTCATCAACATATACTGAAATGATAAGAATAATATCTCCCCTTCTTAAGACATAGAGTGTGTGCTTATTTTGACTGCTTTAAAAAAATCTCACATAGTAAAATATTTATCAATCTTTGCGAGGAGCTTACTTCAACCCATAGAGAGTTTTTCTCAACTTGTAGATTTTATTTTCTTTCCCTTTCACAAAGAAATCTTGTGGTTGCTCCACATATACTTCTTCCAACACACCATTTAGAAAAGTTGACTTGACATCAAGTTGATAAACTTTTCGTTTCTTTTGTGCATCAAGAGCAATCAATGTTCGAATAGTCTCCAATTTTACCACAGGAGCAAATGTTTTATAGAAATCAATACCTAATTTTTGAGAAAATCCTCTGGCATCAAGTCTTGCCTTATATTTTTTGGATGCTTCCATCTAGATTAACTTTTGGTTTGAAAATCCATTTGACTCCAATTATTTCTTAACTGCCATGTTTGGTTTTTCTCGATCATAGCAATTTCATCATGCATGACTTTTCTCCAAACTTCATGTTTATTGGCTTCTTCTTCAACTTCAGAAAAATTGCATGATTCATATATTTCACTTAATCATCAAGGTCAACTAAGGTGGACTTTCTAAAAGACAAAGAACTTGCATTATAAGTTGTTGAACTTGGTGGAGTTTGGAAAATGCCTTCAGGACTTGTTTTTTGTTTCTAAATTATCTAGAAAAGAAAATTTTGCACTTCCACTTGAACCGGTTGGGGTTGATGAAGATAATTTAACATCTTGTACCTGTGGTTGCTCAAGCTTCTTTCTCCTTCCAATTCCAAGCTATATTTTCATCAAAAATAACATCTCTGCTCACAATTATTAGTTGTTTAGCTTCCACATCATATAATCGATACCCGTTTCTGTTGGAATTGTATCTCACAAACACACATTTCATGTTTTTCTCATCGAACTTAGTTTTTTTTCCCAGAAGGAATGTGAGCATAACATATATAACTGAAAACTTTTAAATATCTTACCGAGGGCTTGACTCTACCTTAAGCTTTAAAAAGAGTTTTATACTTAACTGCTTTGGTTGGACTTCTGTTGAGAATATACACTACTGAATAATATACACTGCTGAATGTACAACTTTTGCCCAAAATCTCTTTAGCAAGGATTTCTCATTTAGCAGGGATGTTGTCATCTCTACAATGCCTATGTTATTTCCCTTTAAGCGATGTCATTTTGTTAAGGGTTTGGTAACCGTGTGTTATACCATGGTTTCAAACTCAATTAATTACTGAATCTCTCTATGCTAATGTAGCATAGGGATGACTCAAGTTGTCTCTCAATGAATGTAACGATAGGATGATAGTTCTTAGAATTGATTTATTGCTTAGGTTTTTGATGTTGTAATTTGGGGTTTAGATTTTGGGTTCAAAAACTACTAAATCAAAGGTAATTCAAGCAATTAAAACTCTAATATGACCAAAATTACAATTGAAAAAGAGTTGAAAGGAAACACAAAACATTCAATGAACTCAAAGGAAACATAATCTAATCTAACCTAAAGACATCCAAATAAATGAAGGAATTGAAATGCATATTTTAACAAAAGTTAACAAAATGTAAGGGGCATTAAAACAAACACATGACAAGTATAAAAACTAAACTAGGCTAAACTAAAGATAAGTGGAGATCTCTCCCTCCAATGGTGGATGTGGATTCCAACAATGAAGGTGGAGCACCTCTCCTAATTTGGTACAGTGCTTGTCGATGCTGAAAGATCTTTTTCTTCTAATCTGATGAAGAGATGAAGTCGACGGTGAAATGGTTCAAACTGCTAATCCGGAAACTTGGTGGAGAACCCGAGCTCTTCCTAATCCATTTGAACTTGGGGGAATGTTGTTGGAGATGTAATTGAACATTCATTAGAGCACTCGAACACACTTGGATCACAATTAGACAAATAGAAGCAAGACGAAGAGTAATGACATGATATGTGCGGCATGGTTCTATTTCATTATATTCTAGCTATATATTTTTACGAATACATTTTTTTTTTGACATAGAAGTACAGTTTTTGGGGACTGTCATTTAAAAAAAAAAGATAACTTATTTTTATCATTGTATGTGAAAGATATGTATTATTCAAAATGAATTGTTCCTTTTAACCCTTTATCCATATTTATTATGTAGTAAAATAGTAAAAAAAATATTTAATTTTGCAAACACATTAAAAAAACTATGAAAACATCATCATATAATAAAATTTAAATAAAAATTAAAACATACACATTAATATATTTAAAATATGTATATATGATTAAATTACTCACATATATGCTCATATATGTGTGTGTGGGGGATTGTTGTGCTAGAAGGGGGTTAATAACAGTCGTGACTTTTCACATTTTTTATAAATAAATTGAGTAAACACAGCGGAATTAAAAGCAAAGGAAAATAAACAATGCTAACAAAGCCAAGTTTTAACTTGGTTCGGAGCCTGTGACGACTCCTACTCCAAAACTTGTACGTGAGATGTCTTTCGTTGGGCAACCACTAATCAATCGAGAAATTACAGATACAATATGACTTTAAGTATAAGTAATTGAAATGTAAAACAATGCTGACAACTTTGAAGTAGGTCTTGAGTGTAGTGATCGTCAGAGCAACATTCGGGTGTCGTAGAGTCGGCTATTGAGTAACACGCAAGAGAGAAATTTCTTGGAATTGATGCATTCAAGGTTCTGGTCGAACCCTCCTTTGATAGCCCACTCCGATCACTTGGATCTCTCTCTGGGCCCCACATAGGCTGACATGACGTATTCTCATTAAAACTCTATCCGAAAAATTTCATCCATCTCTGGGCACTCGGACCGGTCTGAGCGCCTGGACCACTGACATGGGTCGGCCAATCAACATACTCCAACTCAGCCTACAAATGAACTTTGCCGGTCTGGGCACCGGGAGCAACTCTGGCAACCTAGATCATCTATGTGCCTGCGCTGATAAAGTCTGGCAGCCCAAGTACTCCCTCAAAGCCCCTGACCTGGGCGCCTAGAGCAACTCCGGGTGCCCAGACCTCCGGGCACCTGGACAAGCTTCGAGTGCCTAGAGACTTGTTTTCCAGTCATCTTAGTATTAATATGAAAAGTAAAGTGAATATTAATAGCCTCTGGACTATCCAATCATGACTTTAAGTTTCGCTGAAACTTTAGGTTAAGCCAATGCCTACTATTCCCTTTACGGGGAACGCGTCCTCATCTATTCCTTTTAGGAGAGATTACCTTTTGTCAAACTGATCTTCTAAACTGTTTATACTTTTGTTCAATATATGAGACTTTAGGACTTTCACTTAGTGTCCTCGACCCTAGAATTTCCCGCCTAATGTCCGTGACCTCTAGGAGTTTCACCTAGTGTCCTCGACCCTAGGATTTTTTTTTTCCCAACGGTCTTGACTTGCCAAGACTTTGCCTAGTCCCATGGACCAACACTTCATTGTCTAGTCGCAACTAGGACTTTCCACCTGCCTAGTATCCACTAAGACTTTTATTTTGTCTAAGATCATTTAGGATTTTTTTTTGCATACTGAGGTAAAATTATTAGATAACAATTAATCTTAACTTTGAACCTTTGCTAATCATCAAAACTAGATTCGATTATCTGGTGCTCCTTGCACAAACAATCTCTCCCTTTTTTACTATGACAACCTAGTTCAAAGTTAAGTAAAAACATAGAGCATATACAAAGAAAATAAGTTAAATAATAAAATGCTCTCCCTTAATTTAATCTCTCCTTCTGAAATTAATGTCTCAAGAAAACTTAACTTTTAATCTTATTTCCTCCTCCTTTGACATATATCAAAAAACCAAAGAGTCAAAATAACATAGTATTAGAACATGTAATTAATAGAAACACACTTTGTTACTTTAATAAACAAAGAGATAATAATTTAAGTATAGTAAATGTATTTTTTAAAAATATTCAAAGTATAGTTTCTTCAAGGTATATAATATTTAGATATGTAACAATTTTCCTTGAATTAAAACTCTCCCCTTTTGATACACACAAAAAAAAATTATAAATCACCTAAGGTCCATTACGTCTCAACAAAACCCTTTTTGAAAAACACTTAGAATATTTGAGATAAAACATTATTTTCAAAAGATCTAGAGTTTTCAAAAGATTTTTCAAAATAATGTTAAGATATTCCAGAGTATTTGCAAAAATTTTCAGAGTATTCCAGAGGTTTTCAAAAATATTTTTCAAAGACATGTGGAAGAAATGAGTTTTCAAACATAGTTTTAAAGATTTGTAAATGAATTTTAAAATAATTTTGTCAATTATATTTGATCTTTTAATTAGGACTCCTCCTTAATTTGACACATCTATAGGAACCCTTGTTAACTACAAAAAAAAAAATGACCTATATGTCTTAGGGATGATCCAAATCAAAAACAACTAAAATATTTTTTTAAAAAAAAATCAATGTATTTTCATAGCATTAACATAATTTTTCAATGACTAAAGGTTTTTCAAAAATATTTCTTTTTAAAAGAATTTTCAGAATGTTTTCAAAATCTTTTTAGTAGGCTAAAAACACAAACATTTTTTTAAAAATAAATACTTAAAGATAGGCATATTTTGAAAAACCTTTTCAAAACACTTTGACATTTTGAAAACATATCATAGTAGCAAATTTTGAAACACTTTTTTTTAAAAAAATTATGTTTTCAAAATATGTTTCAACATTACCTCCCCTTAACTTGACACACCCTAGTTATCTTTGTAAACTACAAAGAATTCTACCTAAGTGTCTAGGGGGTCTTGGTTCTAATGTTAACCTAAGGATTTTATGTCTAAGTGTTGGTCAATCAATTTTCAAGTAATAGTTTAATAGAATTTAAGCAAGAAGAAGACAATTAAAGAAATGAGCAAGCTAATAATTTAAAATTAATATCCTTATTGTATAAGCATGCATTTCAAAAATATCCTATAAAATTGTCTTTATTAAATGTCTGAATTAGTTGATTATCAATTACAAATTTTAGTTAATTGAATTTTAAATTATATTTAGTTAGAGTTTAGATTAATCAATTTAAAGTTGGAATTATTTTGCAATAATTAAATAGTTTAATTAATCAGTTTAGGTTTAATTGATTAAATTGGTTTTAATCCGATTAAGTTAGATCAATTAAATGAATTTGATTAACTAAGGTTTAATTAAATAAGATTGAATTAACTTTATAACTAACTTAATTAGTTGAGTTATGTGTGATTAGATTAATTAATTTGTTAATAATTAAAAGTTTCAATTAAGTTTGATTAAATAAATAATTAAATTAATTAGTTAATTAAATGAATTTGGTTAATTAAGTTTAATTGAATTAATTAATTAAGTTAGATATATTAATTATGTTTGAATTAATTAAGTATTAATTAAATGAATTAATTAATTGGGTTGAGTTTGACTGATTAATTTAGTGTGATAATAAGTTGAGTTTGACATAAATCCACCTCACTCATTTCTAGATTTTCAAATATTGAACCTTATAGGATATATGAGATGGTTATCAATTTAATCTTCAATTTATGTTAAAATCTATGGATTAATTTATATTTGAGTTAGACTAAAGTTTAACAGTTAGTCGGCTAAATATCCATTTCGATAATCAGCTTCCAGGCTGTGGTGATGTACGAGACCTTCTTGGATATTGGAGCAATAACCACTTGATAAAACCTTTTAAGAAAATTGAATAGTTAATTTTATTCTTGAAAATACTAGGTCTAACAATTCAAATATCGATCAAACCTAAGTACTTATCTAACCATTTTAGATTAAGTAATTAGTAAACATGAATGACATGACATTTATCAATTTTATCTTTTAAAAGATTTTCTTTTTTCTAATTTTCTAAAAATTAATTTCTTATTTTTATTAAATAATTTTGAGTTATTCTTATTCAGATTTGAATTAACTTTATTGATTACATTATTATTAGCACACATATCTAATTTTTGAGAGAAATCTAAACTACAACAACAATGATTAGCTAAATAACCGATATGTGTTATAAAAATTTAATTTTTACATAATGTAAATTTACTAACCTTAATTTCTCCCCTGGATTCTTGAGTCTTCTTTCTGCATATTGACTTTTGTAGTGACTCATCTATTTGCACTTGAAGCATTCAATATACTCCTTCCCTTTCCAGACTCCTAGGATTGATTTCTACTTCGCCTTCGGTTGTGTCACCCAATTTTACGAGTAGGGGACTAATTTCTGTGGTGCTCTCTCTCTCTCTACACTTAAAACAAATTATGTGAAATTTAAAATTACCATTTATCTTTTAGATCTATGATAGGATTCTCCCCCTTGACTATTATCATCTCGAATTTGGACTCAGATTCAACTATCTCCTCCTTAACAATTAGTTTTATGAAATTGATCTAATCCGATTCTTCTAAGTCGGGTTCGGAGGTTTACTTTGGGGATTCATACTCAGATTTGAACTCAGGTTTGACTTGGTCTTCTTACTCTAATAAAATCTCATGAAACTCGATCAAATTTTCCTAAAGCTCCTTAGTGTTGTTGAACTTTCCAACTTGATCAAGCTCTTCATTTGTTAGTCCACATAGGAGAGTAAATGTCACTTTTACAGATTTTTCTCCTTGTTTGTGCATCCCACTTATCACAGGTGATGGGTACACCGTCTTCAGTGGGGACTATGAATCTGGTCTGGATCATGATCCACATTTCCATCTAGGTTTTTAGTTGGTACTCTATTTGGTCTTTCTAGTACTCGGAATCCTCGTTGAAGAAAATAAGTAGGTGGGTGGTATGTAACTTTCTTGATAGGCCATTAAAAGAAAATCTGGCACATAATAAAGGAAATGATGAATGTTCTAAGACTTGGTCTTGGATTAGTAGTACAATATATAAAAATAATACTTTCGAGTGGTGTTGTATCAACTTCGAGAAATGAAAAACTTAATTGCAAAACACAAATATGATCGGATGGGATGATAACACCGATTCCAATCCACTCCGAAAATCTCAAGATGCAAAATTGTGAAAAAAATGTAAGAATATTTTCAATAGTGAAAAACACAAAAAAAGAATTTGCTTGAACCGTGGTTTCACCAATTTAGAACGATCTTGCTCTGATACCAATTGTAGGATCGTTGCGCTAGATGGGGGGGGGGTGAATAACTGTTGTAGCTTTTCACATTTTTTTGTAAATTGGTTGAGTAAACACAGTGAGATTAAAAGCAAAGGAAAATAAACAATGCTAACAAAACCAAGTTTTTACTTGGTTTGGAGCCTGTCATGACTCCTACTCCAAGGCCCACACGTGAGAGTGCTTTTATTGGGAAACCACAAATCAATCGAGAAATTATAAATACAATATGAATTTAAGTACAAGTAATTGAAATGTAAAAAAATACTGAAGACTTCGAAGTAGGTCTTAAGCGTAGTCATCGTTGGAGCAACGTTCGGGTATCGTAGAGTCATCTATCACGCAGCACGCAAGAGAGAAACTTCTTGGAATTGATGTCTTCAAGGTGCTAGTCGAGCCCTTCTTTCATAGCCCACTCCGAGCACCTGGATCCCTCCTTGGGTGCCCCCACATTGCTGACATGACGTGCTTTTGTTGAAACTCTATCTAGCAAATTTCATCCATCTTCAGGCGCCTAGATCAGTCCGGGCACTTGGACCACTAACGTGGGTTGGCCAATCGATGTGCTCCAACTCAGCCTAAGAATGAACTTTGCTTGTCTGGAAACCTAGAACAACTTCAGGCACCTAGATCATTCGGGTTCCTACAGTGATAGAGGCTCGCCACCCGGGTGCTCCCTCGAAACCCCTGACTTAGGTGCCTGGAGCAACTCTAAGCGCCCGAACCTCCAGGAGCTTGGATATGCTCCAAGTTCTTGGAGCCCTGTTTTCCAACCATCTTATAGTTTCAATCACCTGTATTAGATACTACAAGAATGCAGAGCATCATAAACAAAAATTTTGAGATGGAAATGAATGCGCGGATCGAAGTACATCGACGTCTGCTTGTAGCATTTTGTGCAAGGGACACAGTTCGCCCACATTAAGGTACATATTTTTTTTTTTATTCTTTGATGGATTGTTTGCTTTCTGACCATTATTTGTGGGAATCATATTCTTATATGGGTAGAATATATCCGTATTTTTATAGTTTGATATCCTCTTGGCTGGTGAAGGGGTAATTAGTTCGACAGTTTTTGCATATGATCAATGTAAAATTCGCTACCATGGGAACAATTATGTTGCTGTAGTACTCAATACTTCCATGTGGCTATAATTACAGTATTATTAATATCAACTTATCTCAAAATTCTAATATGGTTGTGAGTGCCTATGACCTTGGAACAGAGATATATATTGTACATATGCAAAAATGGATGGTTGGGATTTTTTCTTGTGTTTAGTTTGTACCATGTGGATACTCTTGAGAAATTAAAGATGAAGTTGAACTTATATACTTTATTACTAAGTACCAATTAATTTGGATAAAAAGTGAACTGTTCTGTATAGCATATGAAATTAATGCACAAGTTGAAATTTTGGGTTAAAATTTCAAAAATTCTGCAATTTCATGATGTGATTATTTTATTTTATTCGTTCTTATCACATGCTAGGTAAAGTATGGTATTTGTGTGAAATATTGGGTTAAATTCTTGTGCTGTTATAAATCTTGTTAATTGAGAAGGTCAATCTCTCTCTGTTCATTTTTATTGTAGCATGATTTTATGATAATTGATAGTTTATATTGTGATTAGCATATACTTTAATAATACAAATATCATTATTTATTTAGTTTTTCAGTATTTGTTTATATAAAATGAGAACATATTATACTAAAGTTGATATTTTCTAGTTTAATGTTACAAAGTTGTTTTTTTATTATTATTTATGATAAGTATATGTGTGTTAACTACTGTCTATAAAACATAAAGCATGTCTACAAATTGTGATTGGATGTGACATCGAAAAGATGATAGTAATTATCTTGTTGATAAGTTTGTGGAAGGGGTTAAAGACTTTTTGAAGTTTGCCTATGAATATCTAGATTGTGTCAGTAGTGACAACAAGATAAGGTGTCCATGCAATTATTGTCGTAATAGATATTTTTTTATTGGAAAAGACATGCATTATCATCTTGCCAAAAATGGATTCATCCGTGGCTATGATCTATGGCATGCACATGGTGAACCATTGAAGAAAGTTTCACATTCTATTGATAGTGAAAGAGTTCAAAATGAAGAAGGATCTCGTTATAAAATTATGGTCATGGAGGGGATCGACCAAGGATTTGGTTGGACTTCATTAAATAATGATCAACCACCCAATTTGGATGCACAAAAGTTCTTTGACTTACTAAAGGATGTCGATGAACCATTATGGGATGACTGCAAAAACCACACTAAACTTTTATCTGTGACTCAGCTATTAAATCTCAAGTTCGAGTTCAATATGTGCGAGGCTGCTATGATAGACTCATGTCAATTGTTAAAGGCATGTTACCATAAATTGAAAAATTATTGCCCAATTTGTATAAAACAAAGAAGCAACTTGCTAATCTCGGACTTGGTTATGTGAAAATTGATGTGTGTGTGAACAATTGTATTTTATATTATGAAGACCACAAAGAATGCTCCATTTATTTTCATCCTATATACAAACTGAGAAAACCGAGAGTGCGGAAAGAAGTGCCTTTCAATGTGTTATGGTACTTTCCATTGATACCTAGACTTAAGAGGCTTTATACATCTTCCTATACTTCTAAATAGATGACTTGGCATGCAAAAAATCATTATGATGGGAAAATGGAACACCCATCTCATGGTGAGGCATGGAAGCATTTTGATCGTACTTATCCTTCATTTGCCTTAGATTCAAGTAATGTGTGCCTTGGGTTATGCACTGATGGATTTAGTCTATTTGGCGATCAAAGCACCCCTTATTCATGTTGGCCAATGATTATTACAGTGTATAATCTCCCTCCATCGATGTGCATGCAAAAGCCCTTCATGTTCCTTAACATGATTATTCCTGGATCAAAGAGTCCTAGAAAAAATATTGATGTGTTCTTACATCCTCTAGTAGATGAATTAGAAATATTATGGACCACTGGTGTCAAAACATTTGATGTGTGTAGTAAACAAAATTTTCTAATGAAGGTAGCACTTTTGTGGACAATTAGTGATTTTTCAACATATGGAATGTTGTCTGGATGGAGTACTCATGGTTGTTTGGCTTGTCCTTACTGTACGGAGCATACAAAGTCATTCCAACTTCAATATGGGAGAAAGATTTTTGGTTTGATTGTCACCATCAATTCTTACCTCGTGGTCATCCTTTTAGAAGACAGGTGTATTAGTTTCAAAAGGGTAAGATTGAAAAAGATTATCCGGCTCTTCACTTAAGGGGTGAACAAATTTGTGAAAGAATAATTAGGCTTCCACATGTAACATTTGGGAAACCACCAAGTGGCATCCAACCGATTAATGGGTTTGGCAGAACGCATAATTGGGTGAAAGGAAGTATATTATGGGAGTTACCTTATTGGAAGACAAATCTTATTTGACATAATTTACATGTGATGCATATTGAGAAAAATATGTTTGATAATGTTTTCAATACTATCATGGATGTCAAAGACAAGACAAAGGATAATTCTAAAGCTACAAAAGATCTAGAGCAACATTGTAGCCATCCAGAGTTGCATTTAATTGAGGGCATAAATGGTAAATTTTACAAACCAAAAGCAGCATACACTTTGAGTAAATTGCAAATGAAAGAAATGCGTAATTGGAAAAATCATTGAAACTCCTAGATGGATATTCCACGAACATATCTCGTTGTGTAAATGAGCATGAACACAAGTTTAGTGGGATGAAAAGTCATGATTGTCACATATTTATGCAAAGATTGTTACCTGCTACATTTCATGATCTACTTCCAAAATCAATTTAGGAAGTATTAATAGAACTAAGCAATTATTTTAGAGATATATGTGCAACCGTGTTGAGGGTGGAGCATAGGTAGCAAATTGAATCAAATATTATTGAAATACTACGCAAACTTGAAAGGATTTTTCCTCCAACTTTTTTTTTATTCCATGGAGCATTTGCCAATTCACTTTACATATGAAGCTAAAGTTAGTGGACCTGTATAATATAGATGGATGTATTCTTTCGAAAGGTATTTTTACATCTAAATTCACTAATTTATATTGATTTTTTCATATACCTAATAAAAATATAAAATCTTTGAAGGTTTTTATACCATTTAAAGAAAAAAGTGGGAAATAGAGCTCATGTGGAAGCTTCGATTGTTGAAGCTTATATCATAGAGGAAGTTATGATATTTTGTTCATCGTACTTTAAACCACAAGTACAATCACGACTAAATCGAATTCCACGAAATGAAGATGGTGGAGCAATAGATTCTTCTTGCAAGCTATCAATATTTACTCACCCGGGATGAGCACTTGGCTCTCGATTTACAACTAGATATCTACATGACGATGAGTTAAAAGATGTCTATAGATACATCTTGATGAATTGTGACAAGATAATTCCATTTGTAACGTAAGTTTTGTTTTAATTACTGTTCTTTATATATTTATTTGTAAATGTAAATTAAAATCATTAACCATTTGATACATATAGGAAATTTACTGAAGAAAAGAAACAACAAATTACAAGTATGACTGACAGGGAACTTCAAATTTTATGCGATCAACAATTTTCTCAGTGGTTACTCTCTCATGTAAGTAGTATATTACTTAGTTTTAAAATATTCATCAATTTTCAACAATGTATAAATATTTTTTAAATAAATTTTAAAATTTTTCTTTGATAGATTCAAAAAAGTCCTTGTGGGGTTGATGATGACATAAAAAAGCTAGCACATGGTCCAAATCGACGGGTGCCATGTTATAAAGGATTTTTTGTGAATGGATTTAAATTTGAGATTGTGGAACATGGGCGTTACAAAGCAACATCAAATTATGGTATATGTGTGTTAGGGAACACCATTGATGAGTATGAAGTAGATTACTATAGAGTGTTGGAAGAAATTATAGGCTTGGAATTTTATGGTCTTAGGGACAAGATTGTTTTGTTTAAGTGACACTGGTATGACACATCTGATAAAGGGGTCAAAGTGCATAAGTTGGGTCTTGTAGAAATTAATCATAAATCAAAGTTAAACACAAATGACCCATTTATATTGGCTGCCAAGCCCAACAAGTGTACTATACTATATCTCCTAGCACCAAATGAGAGAGGAACAACTGGATGGTAGTATGCAAAGTGAAAGCTAGAGGAAATTTGATATCCCTTTACTTCAAGAACAAGATGAAAGTGTTCCACCAAATGTTGAATTTGCTTTCCAAGAAGAGGATACATTCGTTCCACATCCTATTATTAGAGATACAGACATTGATGATGTTAACATTGTTTTCGATGAGGAAGAGGAGTTAGATTCTGAGGAAATTGAGGAGCTTCAACATGTGAATAGTGAGCGAGTTATTTTAGATGGTGAAGAGGAAGAACTTGAAGACTTCGAATCAGACGAAGAAACACAATCTGAAACTAACCATGACTCTGATAATAGTGGCAATGAAATGGAAACTGATGATTAAATTTATTTATTTCTAAAAAATTTTTAATTGTAAATTTTATTCTTAATGATAGGAATTATTTTGTTATATATATCAAATAATAATTAAGCATTTACATGTACATTTTTATATAAAATTCATTTAAAATATGTATTTTTTCTTTTTCAAGTATTTCAATTGACTATTTGTTATATTTATGCAGCATGTTGAACAGAGGGAAAGAGATTGTTTCCAGTAGAGGAAGATCAAATGGGAGAGGACGGAGAAGATGGCAATCTCTTAGGTTGTAACATGAGGATACAAACTTGATATCGATGAATCACACACAATCTGGATAAAACATCGGGTTGAATAGTATTTCCTCTAATGATGTTACACGAAGGCAACGTGTGTAACCAACAATCAACAATATATTAAATAGTGAGACATAGGTGCATGAACTTTTTATAATGTCAATACAAATATTGTGAAGTTTCATGAGATCATTGTCTTTGTCTTTCACATAAAATAGCTATTTTTTATTCATGTATCCTTATATATGTTTAGTAAATTATGTATATAATTTATTTGATTTTCATAGGATGAGGAGGTAAGAAGGCCACCATTAGAAAGTGATATCACAAGTGATGCTTGTTATGAAGAAGATAATTCATTAGTTGTTCGTCAAAGAGGACCTAATCGAGGATCTCTGATACCGCCAAACAACGATGAAAGGACTCATGAATAAGTAAAACTTCTAATCTTTTAAATTTTATAAGTATCAATATTTTTGTGATTAGTTAGTATTATTGTTATACATTTTTTTTATTTCCTTATATTAGATTCGTTGAGATTGAGGTTGCTCGTGATATAATAAACGATATCAAAGGAGCCATTACAGAAGCTTGGCCAACATGGAAAAAGGTGCCTAATGATAATAAGAATATACTTTGGGATAATTTTAAGGTAAGTGATAATTTCTGAATTGGTTTTCATTAAGTTTTGATATTGATTGTAACCATGAATTGCTGCATGAAAATGCTACAACTGAGATACAAATGGGATAATATTACTGATAGAGAAATGAAAAAGGTGTGGGATGAAAATGTTGGTGAAAGATATAGATCATCCATTCATTTGGCTAAAAAAGCAGCACTATCATCGACGTACGAAGAGTTAGAAAGGTAACCAACTATGTTAGATATGATAGGTAGGGGACTAGAGTGGATGGATGCTAAGGTATGGAATTACTCAGTTAACAATCATTGAAATAAAGAAAATTACAAGATAAAATGTGAAGTTGCACGAAATAATCGAATGACAATGAAGGATGAATCTATTACAAAGCATGAAGGGGGTTCGATTTCTTTTGGAACACACCATGAGAGAATGGTAAACCTTTTCTTCTAAGTAATTATCCAATAGTCACAACTCTCATTAAATTTTGAATTCATATTTCATTAAATTGTAATTTTTTAAATTTGATATTATATTGAAATGTGGTATATATTTAATTGTAGATGAAAGATTTGGGATGAGATGTTGATGACTTTGAAGTTTTTGAATGGATGCATAAAAGAAGGCAAGGTACTGGAGAATTTGTAGACAACAAATCGGCTCGAGTTAGTGTGAGTAAATTTAATCAAATTTTTATTTATTTGTTCTTATATCTTATTAACAATATTAAAGTGAGTATATTACCTGTTAAAGTGAGTATCCCCTACAATGCTAATGGAAATACTCTATTGGTGGCTGATCTTTTGTTCAATTTAAAATGTTTATGCATTTAACCTTCATTTTATCTATCCTTCATTTTATCTATTACACAGATTATTCCTTATTGGGATGATACTATTCTTTAACTATTAGCATAAATATTTTGACAATAGAGTTTAACTTGTAAAAAAAGTTGATTACTTTAGTCATGCTGCAAAATTATTGATATGGGCAGTTAGATAAGAACATTACTGAATTTGGAATTTGATTATACTAATATTAATTGCAAAGTAGTATTGATTTTATTGATTTGTTTTTATATTTATTAGACTAACATAATTTATTTTAATATTGGTAGGAAAAATACAAAGAGAAACAAAATGATGATGATCAATCTGCTGAACATTCATTTGATCTCAACTCATGGTGTGATGTGGTGGGTCACCCATCGAAGGGGAGGGTGTATGGATATGGACGCAATCATCATTTTGGAAGAGTATATAATGGAAATTCACATATACAAGCAAGTAATGAGATGTGTTCAAATGAGGAAAATAAAGAACTATCAAAAGAAATCGAAGACATACGTGCATCTACCAAGAGAATGGAGCAAGAAATAATTGAGGGTAAGAAGCAATTAGAACTTGCTATCATAGAAACTAGATAGAGAGAAGAGAAGCTTATTGAGGAAAGTAGAAAGAGAGAAGAAAATCTGAAAGAGATGGTTCGTAAAATGATTCAATAGGTGGGATATATGAATCATATATTTGCAAGAGGATCTGACTTCCATGAATGACATTATATATGATGTAAAAGTTAGATAGTTGTGAGATTTCACATTTATTTATGTACTTGTAGTTTGATACTTTTGAGATTTGAAAATTTATTCAGTTTCTTATGATTTTATTAATTATCAATGATTCATTTTACATGGGTGATATAAATATTTATTTATATAAATGCTAATATTGTGATATCTTTTGTGGATTGAGAAATATGTATATATTATTATTTTTGACAAAATGATATGTGGATGTGAAATATAAGAATTTGATTATAATATACATTTAGTAATAAAATTAGAAATGAATTTATACACCGAATTGTAAATGGATTCATAAATGGGAAATTTTGTATATATGGATTTATAAATAAAATAAAACTATATTTTATATGTTATTTGAGACTGAATAATGATGGATTTGAGATAAAATTAGAGATAGAATTTGTATTTGAAACTAATGGCATTTGACCAAATTAAAAATGAATTCATAAACGTTTTATAATCTGTCTCTAAAATTAGAAATAGAAAATTTCTATTTCAAAATCAGAGACGACACCTTCAACAACGGTTTTCTGAGACGGAATTTTCCGTCTTAAACTTTCATTTGAGACAAAAGGCTTCAAAGATAGATTTTTCCGTCTTTGAAGCCCTATTTCCATGTAGTGAGAGAAATAAGCAACAATATGAAAAGTGAAGTGAATATTGACAGCTTCCAGACTGTCCTGTCCTGACTTTGAGTTTCGCTGAAACTCTAGGTCGGATCGACACCTGCTGTTCCCTCTACGGAGAATGCACCCTCACCTACTTCTCTCAGAAGATATTACCTTTTGTCAAAGCATGACATCAAGACATATGACGTACATGATAGACCCTATAGCATATGAGACATCAAGGCGAGTACAAAGCATGACGTACATGATAGACCCTATAGCATATGCATAAGAAATTTGATCCATGTGGTCTCTTTGTTCCTTAAAAGAGGGGAATTGAGCCTTCAAAAGGCTCACACTATGTAGCATCGATAGAAATCCCTTCTTGGAATTTTGTATGGCAAAACGATTAAGCACTTTGTCAATATATGTACTCTGACTTAGGCCAAGAAATCTCTTATATCTATCTCTATAGATCTTAATGCCTAAAATGTTGACTGTGTCACCTAAGTCTTTCATTGAGAGATAATTCCCAAACTAAGTCTTTATAGATTGCAGTGTAGGGTATCATTTCCAATGAGAAGTATGCTATCTATATACAAGATGAGAAAGATGGCTATGCTCCCACTAACCTTCTTGTAGACACAAGATTCATCTTCATTCTTTATGAAACCAAACGTTTTGATCACATCATTGAATCGAAGATTCTAGCTTCTAGAATCCTACTTTAATTCATAAATAGACCTTTGCAACTTATATACCTTACCAACATCCTTTGGATTTACAAAACCCTCAGGTTGTGTCATATACACATCCTCGAGTAGATTTTTATTTAGAAATATAGTTTCGATATTCATCTGCCAGATCTCATAATCATGGTAAGCTGCAATAGTAAGCATGATCCGAATATACTTAAGTATCGTAACTAGTGAAAAGGTTTCATCATAGTCTATACTATGAATCTACTTGAATTCTTTAACTATCAATCACCCTTTATAGGTATGCATATGACCATCCATGTCAGTCTTTCTCTTAAAGACCCACTTACACCCAATGAGTTTGATCCCTTCAAGTGGATCAATCAAAGTACATACTGTTAGAGTGTATACTAAAAGTCTAGCTTTTTGTATAAACATATAAGAATCACATTGGTCAAATGCCTATATTTATGCTAAGTGTAGTTTGCCCATTTAATTTATATTGTAGATAACATGGTGTGAGAAGACACACAGAAGATCATGTTATCAGATCCTTATAAATTATAAACAGTTTCTCACAACCAAGATGGAATGGAACAAACCATTGGAGTGGTTGTAGTGTAATTAGGTATTAGTTTATCTTGACTAATAAATTACACTAGTACACTATAAGTGTATTGAGCAGGACCAATTGAGGTAGTATCTTTTTATACTGACTATATAAAAGAACAATACCTTTGTTATTATGGAAGTCTGTTCTCTTAATCATGATATAATAACAAGCACATATAATTAGTGTTTATTTCTTTGATTTATCAAAGGGTGCGATTTAGCTAGTTAAATCAATATGCCCAATAAGTTGGGAAATGATATTATTTATATGGTGTGTTGTTGATTATAGAATAAAACTGTGTCATAGTAATCTAGGTTGATGATGCCCCCTTGAGGAGCTCATAAAGATTGTCATGTAAACCCTGTAAGTGGACTTAGTCCGATATGATGATAAGGTTGAGTGATACTACTCTTGGAGCTAGATATTAATTAAGTGAGTTGTTAGTAACTCATTTAATTAGTGGACATTCAATATCTTAAACACAGGGAGACTAACACACTCATGATAAGAAGGAGCCCATATAGTAATATGGGATTGGTGCGGTAGTGCAATAATAACTCTTTAGTGGAATGAGATATTATTGATGAACTTGAGTTGGGTGTTCGGGGCGAACACAGGAAGCTCAAGCTTATCGAGAGACCAAAACTGTAATGTCACGGCCCCTCGGCCCCTTGGGCGGCCACACTAGCGGCCCAGCTGGCGGCCCCTGATGGTCCTTTGGGCGGCCACAATGGCGGCCCAACTGGCGACCCCTTATGTTGTCATCCGACACCCCTCGGCCGTGCCATTACTCACAAGGACTTCCCACCCCTGGCCAGTGGATTTTTGCCTTCCCCAGGATTCGAACTCTAGATCTACTGGCACATCGGAGAGCTGCGAACTACTGCTGCCGTTAGTACTAATCAAAGATAGCAGAAAACCCTGACAACCATGCGACAGCAGCTTCTATGCCTGGATCGCCGAAATGATCGATATGCCGTCGTCTCTGATGCCAGTGAAATCCCACGAGGGTTGGTTCGGAGGACGGAATGTGACCACCCTCATCTGGCAATCAACTATTGCATGATATGCTGACAAACAGTCCATGCCAAGAATAATATCAAAATCGACCATTTCCAATACTAAAAGATCTACTGTAAGTATCATGTTGCCAAAATCTAACGGGCAACCTCTGACCTCTTGGGTGACATCCATGGTGCCACCAGACGGTAGAGAGACGGTCAGTCGATGCGATCTGAAAGTGGGTAATCTACCAATCTCCCGCATAAAAGTACGGGATATAAAAGAATGCGAGCTACCAGTATCTATCAGTATATCTGCAGATAAGGCATAAATAGAAATCATACAGTGGAAAATGGATCCGTCGGCTCGCTGCGCATCCTCTCTGGTGACCGCATAAATACGCCCAGTCTCTGGTGGAGGAAGAGGGGGTAACGCTGCCTGCGACTGCTGCGTCTGGGCAGGAGCCTGCCACTGAGGCGGTACTAGATACTATTCCAGAGAAGTTTGAGAGGGCGGTGACTGATACTGTACCGATGGCTGGGACTGCGTCTGATACTGAGCCTGTGGCTGGGGCTGCAGTTGATACTGCCCCTGAGTCAGATAATGAGGTCCCGGAACAGAGCTCTGGGGTACTATGGGAGTACTGGGTACTCCTGTCCGAGCATGCCAAATGCAGCTGCTGCAGGGGGAGCAATCCGCTGCTGGCCATGCGAAGGTTGGGCTCTTCGCCCTCCTCGATAAGTTCCGGACTGACTGAACCGTCCTCCATGACCAGACCCTCCGGAAGTCATATGCTGAGTCTTCTACGGACAATCTCGGCTCTGGTGCCCAGGCAGTTTGCAATGAAAGCAAACTGACTATCCCAGAGAGCAGGCTGGGGTGATGTGATCTCTGGACCCACATCTGAAACAACGAATGTCGCTGGCGGGTTGTTTCCGGTTCTGCTGTGGAGACCGGAAACGTCCTGAGGAAGACTGCCCTGAATTCTGAGACCTACGAAATACCCCAGAAGTACCCTGACCTGGCCGACTGCGACCGCTCTACTGCTGTGTAGCCTGTGGCTGCTGGATCTGTCCAGACGTCTGACCCGGCTGCTTCCTTTTTCTGTCCGGAAATGCTCTCTGCTTAGCTAACTCAATCATGAGGGCTCTGTCCAACATCTCCAAATAAGATGCGCTACCAAGACCGGCAAGCTTTACTTGCAAATGTCCATCCAGCCCCTGAATGAACTGCTGCATACGTGAATTGTCCTCAGCAACTAGCTCTGGACAAAATCTGGCCAATCTATCAAACTATGCATTATACTCTGTCACCGACCGGTTGTTTTGTCGCAGACTCAGGAAATCCTGTCGGCGAACCATCTGATAAGCTTGTGGGAAGAAGCAACTCTCAAAAGCCTCTCTGAACCTGGCCCAAGTGATGTTCTGCTCGCCAATGATGGAACGTTGAGTAACCCACCAGGTGTCGGCCTCGTCCCGTTAGTGAAAAGCAGCCAACTCTGCTTTCTCCCACTCGGAGCAAGCTATATAGAAGAAGGTCCGCTCCATAGTCTCTATCCATGACAGGGCCACACTCGGATCAAGGTCTCCTTGGAAAAGTGTAAATCGACTCTTCATCGACTCTGCCAACGCTAGAATCCTGGCGCTCACTTGGCTACCAGGATTCATAAACTCTAGTACTTAGCCTGGAGGTCTAGAGTTCGAATCCCGGGGAAGGCAAAAATCCATTGGCCAGGGGTGGGAAGACCTAGTGAGTAACGGCACGGCCAAGGATCGTCGGTCGACGACATAAGGGGTCGCCAATTTGGGCCGCCAGTTGGGCCGCCCAAGGGACCGCCAAGGAGCCGCCAATTTGGGCTGCCAGTTGGGTCGCCCAAGGGGCCGAGAGGCCGGGTCGTTACAAAAACCAATTCCTCCTCTCGGTCCCTATTGTAGCCTCTTATTTATAAAGTCTTATATCCTCCCAAACCCAACTTCTTACCCACCTTAAGGTGGCCGGCCAAGCTAATCTTGGAGCTCAAGCTAGGGCCAGCAAAACCAAGGTTAGATGGGTTCAAGTTGTGGTCGGCCCTAGCTTGGAGCTCAAGCAAGGGTGGCCGGCCATATTGAATTCAAAAGGAAGTTTTATTTTGTAAAATCTTTCCTTTTATAGAGATCAATTAAAAGGATTTAAAAAGATGATTTTAATATAAAACTTTCCTTTTTTAGATCAGTCATAAAAGGAAATAAAAGAAAGTTTTTATTTTGTTGAAAACTTTCTTTTTATGTTGGTTTTAAAAGAGAGTTTTAAAATTTTAAAATATTTTCTTTTATAGCTTTTTACAAAGGAATTAAAGAGAGATTTGAAATCTTTCCTTATTTGTAGTTATCTATAATGTGAAAGAAAGATTTTAATTTTTTGATAAAACTTTCCTTTCATGAAACCATGTTTTATTTTAAATCTTATCTTTTATAGATATCCATAAAAGGATTTAAAAGAGAGAGATTTTAATTTATAAAACATTCCTTTTAGAACAATCCACAAAAGGGAATTTTAAAAGAAAGATTTTAATTTTTGTTTAAAATCTTTCCTTGCTTGGAGAACAAGCATGTGACCGGCCATGACAAGAAGAAAAGGAAGTTTTAATTTTTTGTTTTAAAACTTTCCTTTTTAGTCATTGGCAAGGAATATAAGGAAGTTTTTAATTATGTTTAAAACTTTCCTTATTTGTCAATACCAAGGAATATAAAAGAGAGGGTAGGGGTGCCTCACCTCACAACAATATACATCTTCTATTCCTCTCCTCTCTTCCTTGGTGGTGGCCGACCCTTACTCTTTCTCTCTTCTCCTTTGTTTTCCCTCTTGGTGGCCGGTGGCATATTGTTGTGGAGATCCATTGATAGCCGGTTGCTTGAAGGAGAAGAAGAAGAGAAGGAGGTTCTCTTGTCTAGCATCCCTTGGAGGAAAGTTAGTGGCCGAACTTCTTCATCTCATGGAGAAAGATTGGTGGCCGAAACTTGAAAGGAAGAAGAAGGCTTGGGTGGATTCTCGTCTTGGAAAATCGTCGCCCACACGACGTCCGAGATAAGAAGAGGAATACAATATATAGAAGATCAAGAGGTCTATAAGTTATAAGAGGTATAACTAATTATTAGTTTCCGCATCATAACTAGTTCATCTTTTATATAGATCTTGAAAAACTAAACATAAGAGGTTATTGATTTTAATTATCATTTTTGTTATAGATTTTCGTTTCGATTTCATTTTTCGATAATGTATTTCTATTGAGGTCTCTATTGTTAAACCTTGTTTACTGTGAGAAGTTTAAATATCCAATTTCTTTGAAAGGCTTTGTCTAGGCAGTGGTGGATGATTCCATACCCAAGAAGGCCTAGTGCCTCGCCACGTTTGACCTGGAAGCCGATCTTTGAAATAGATATTTGATCAACTTCTATAATATGGTTTAACTTAGGAAGATCACATTAGTTGAACTTGAAGTAAGAATGTTAAGTTTCATTCCCAATTCAAGTTTAACTTCTTCTTGGGAAAATTTGGATTAATAATGTTAAGCATCGTTTGCAATCCAAATTTAACTTTAGTAAAACACATGGGTAGCTAGGATAGTTCTATGCTTGTACAAATTTTTGTACAGGGGAACTAGGACGGTATTTCGAGTAGCAACCAACAATTGGTATTAGAGCTAGGGTTAGCCTCTGTGTGTTTGGTTTTAGTTTAATTATGCACATGTCATACATATTTTAGGCAGGATAATGATAGGATGTACAAATAGATTAACTCTGTGGTTGCAGGCTTCAACTATTATGGCCTATTGTGATTGTGTGTGATTGGACCCTCGGACATGTCGAGGGCATTTTATGTGTGTGAAAGATTGTACTTATTAAATACAGCAGGAGCTGTATTAGTTTAAGGATTTTACATTTTTGTTCGATCTAGACTTTATGTACATTCCTTTGAGGAATATAGGATCGATATATATAAATTTCTATTTTGTCGCGGATCGTATCCTTGCGAGGCGTGGTGCTATTTGAGGACTAGAGGTGCAGCGGAAAAGGAAGCTCGATGGACACGACGACATGAGCCCTAGGGTTGGCGGCTAGTTTTGACGACTGCTAGGGCTGGCAGCACATAGAGGACAGTGATGGAAGAGACCATAATAGTTGGAAAATTATTTTTCCATATTTATTGCTTTTTATTTACTGTGATGTGTGTGTGTGTGCATGTGATGTGTGCTTGCATGATAAAATCCTCATCTTAAAAAACTAAGTGGGAAAGGGATTAGTAAATAAATTATACGGTCTCCATTACTAGTTTATAAGTGATGCAAACAAACTTGTGTGTTGGCTCTGAGTGCCTCCCTCCACAACGGATGAGTTTGTTTGCAGATCACTAGATCAAACTTCCTAAATGGATGATTATAGGAAATTATTTAGGAGCGTGTGATCTTCTCCAATTGAAGGGGCACAATCCTATTTAATGGACTAAGTATCAAGTAATGGTATACACTTAGGTGCATTTAATAGTATCGTCCCCAACGGAGTCACTACTATTATTTGTGTGACCAAAGGAATACCAACTATTAATTTGTCATAAAGCTAGGTAAAACCCCCTCTTACAAATGTCTGAATTAGTATACGTCCACACTAATGTGGCATACAAAATTCACGGTGTTTGAGGTAATTTTATTTGTCATAAAGTTAGGTTGACAAAATAAAATGGGTAAAACCTCCTCTTACAAACAATTGAATTTGTATACGTCCACACTAACGTGGCATACAAAATTCATGGTGTTTGAGGTAATTTAAGGTTGACAAGATAATTAATGGGTAAGACCCTCCTCTTACAAATGTTTGAATTTGTATACGTACACACTAACATGGCATACAAAATTCACGGTGTTTGAGGTGTTAGTGAATTTAAATGATATTGTTTTGAGGAATCAATATTATTTTAAAATTCAAAAGTTTTGAATAAATATTTGATTGAAGACAAACTTATTAATTTTATTTGTCATAAAGATAGGTTGACAAGATAATAAAATTAATGGATAAAATCTCCTCTTACAAATGTTTGAATTTGTATATGTCCACACTAACGTGACATACAAAATTCATGGAGATTTTGAGGTGTTGGTCTTGACCAAATATTTTTATGATTCTTAGGATCCCCTAGCTGTTATACTATAGAATATATTTAGTAGTCCCAATTATAATGATTGGAAACAAAACATGGACACAAAGGTGGACTATACTCTCAGAACTGAGAACAATAAAGTGTTGGGGTTGCAAGGTTGCAAACATAGTCCCATATTGAAAATACATGGAAAAGATCATGGGTTTATAAGAGAAAAGATATCTCCATTGGTATGAGGCCTTTTGGGTAGAGCCCAAGAGCAAAACCATGAGGGCTCAGGCCCAAAGTGGACAATATCATGCAATTGTGGAGATATCTAAATTCTTTTCGATCCTACAATTGGTATCAGAGCCGGACTGCCAGAAGGTTTAACCGCCGACTATGCACAAGAGCTATGGTCTGATTAAGCCATGTGGGTACAATATTGACCTCAAATAAAGAAAGTGGGGGCTCCTATGTTCGGATCAAGAGGACCAGATACCAGGTAGGAAGTCCTAGTAGGTCGGGTGGACCGAGGGGCAGGAAGACCTGGTGGGTTGAGGATCAGACGTGGGAAGCCTATGGTCCTTTGTTTGAGGGGGGGATTGTTGGGGTTACAAGGTTTCAAACATAGTCCCATATTGAAAACACATGGAAAAGATCATGGGTTTATAAGAGAAAAGATATCTCTATTGGTATGAGGCCTTTTGGGTAGAGCCTAAGAGCAAAATCATGAGGGCTCAGGCTCAAAGTGGACAATATCATACAATTGTGGAGATATCTAAATTCTTTTCGATCCTACATAAAGGTGTATTTTATTCATTAATTGTTGAAACATGTCTAGTGGTGTTATCTACCGGTACCTGGTCTGTAGATACGGGAGCCACTGATCATGTCTGCAATCCATTGCAAGGGTTCCAGGAAACCCGACAACTATATGAAGGGGAAATCACCGTCTACATGGGCATTGCTGCAAAAGTAGCAGCTGTTGCAGTGGGAGATGTTTATCCTCTGATAGGAATAAAACATGGATTTTGAGAAATTGTCTTTATGTACCAAGTTTAGAAAGAACTTGATTTCAGTTTCTAAACTATTCAAAGAACTTTATATTCTGTCTATTTTGATAACAAAGTTGTTATCAAGAAAAATAGGGAAGTTATCTGTTTTGGTACGTTGGTTGGCAATTTATATATTCTAAATCCAAAAACTCCCACGATGCAACAATTAACACATCTTCTAACTCTAATAAGAGAAAGCAACCTTCGAAAATGAACCAATCATATCTTTGGCATCTAAGGCTAGGTCATTTTAACTTGAGTAGGATTCAAAGGATAATAGCCGATGAACTTTTGGGTTCATTGGTGGTGGAAAACTTTTCAACCTGTGAGTCTTACTTGGAAGGAAAAATGACCAAGAGACTTTTTAAGACTAAGGGGTATAGAGCCAAAGATATGCTGGAATTATTCTGATTTATATGGACCTATGACTATCCAGGCAAGAGGTGGTTTCGAATATTTCGTCTCTTTTATAGATGACTATTTGAGATACGGGTACATTTACTTGATGTGCCACAAGTCTGAGTGCTTTGATAAGTTCAAAGAGTACAAGGCTGATATGGATAAACGTCATGGTAAGTATCAAGACACTACGGTGAGATCGTAGTGGCGAGTACCTCTTAGGAGAGTTCAGGAGTCATTTATCAGAAGTCAGTATTCAATCCCAACTGGTTGCACCTGGTACACCCCAACAAAATGGTGTGGTAGAACGAAGGAATATGTCTCTTATGGAAATAGTTAGATCAATGATGAGTTATTTAGAATTACCAAATTCGTTTTGAGGATATACTCTGGAAACGGAAGTGAACATAGTACCTTCTAAGTCAGAACCCTCTACTCCCATAGAATTATAGAATGAGCGTAAGCTTAGTCTGAAGCATATTCGGATTTGGGGTAGTCTAGCATATATGCTGAAGGGAGGCACTGGACATGAGTTCACTTGTTTGTATGTTATCCTAGAGAAACGAAAGGAGGTTTATAGTCCTAAAAATCAGAAGGTCATTGTTAACACCAATGTCCGATTTTTAGAAGAGGTCTATGTAATGAACCATAAGCCCATAATTAAATTTGTTCTTAAGGAAATAATAAAGGACACGTCTGATCTAGTAGCAACAGTACAAGATGAGATACCACAAGAAACTACAACACGTGTCACAAATGATACACAACTACAGACAGTGCCTCGTCGTAGTGGGATGATTGTTAGGCAACCTGAAAGATTCATGTTTTTGGGAGAGTCGTCGGACTTGATCCCAGGTAAACATGAACCTGATCCCCGTACATATGACGAAGCATTCAAGATAAAGATGCAGCATCTTGGCAAAGAGCAATGAATTCAGAAAAAGAACCTATGTATTCTAACAAAGTCTGAGAGCTAGTAGAACCTTCAAATAGTGTAAAAGCTATTGGATGTAAATGGATCTACAAAAGGAAAAGAGGAACAGATAGGAAGGTAGAAACCTTCAAAGCAAGGCTTGTTGCGAAGGGGTATACTCAGAAAGAGGGAATTGATTATGAGGAAATCTTTTTGCCAGTAGCTATGCTTAAGTCTATCTGGATACTCTTATCTGTTGCTGCTCATATGGATTATGAGGTTTGGCAAATGAATGTCAAGACAACTTTCCTTAATGGAAGTCTTGAAGAAAACATCCATATGTAGCAACTAGAGGGGTTTATTGCAAAGGGCAAAGAGCATCTAGTATGTAAGCTCAATCGGTCTATTTATGGACTAAAGCAAGCTTCAAGGTCTTGGAACATCCGATTTAATGAAGTAATCTATTCGTATGGATTTATTCAGTGTCTGGATGAGTCTTGTGTAAAAGAAGTGTGATGGAAACGTGGTGGTATTTCTTGTACTATACGTAGATGACATTTTGTTAGTTGGAAATAATATCAAAGTGTTGTCGGAAGTAAGAGTATGGTTGTTCAAGCAATTCGATATGAAGGACTTGGGAGAATGCACATATATCCTGGGGATCAAGGTAATAAGGGATCGCAAGAAAAGAATGTTGTGCATATCCCAAACTTCATATATCCATATGATCCTAATCATTTTAGCATGCAAGACTCCAAGAAAGGTTTTCTACCTTTTAGGCATGGAGTATCTTTATCTAAAGAGATGTCTCCGAAGACATCAAAAGAGATAGAAGATATGAAGGCAGTTCCTTATGTTTCAGCTGTAGGAAGCCTAATGTATGCTATGTTATGCATGAGACCGGATATCTGTTTTGCCATGGGCATGGTTAACAGATATCAAAGTAATCCAAGACATGGACATTAGACTGCCATAAAGCATAGAGATTATATGCTGGTTTACCAAGCAGATGATTTGATCCCTATGGGTTACACGGATTTTGACTTCCAATCAGATAGGGACAATAGTAAGTCAACCTCGGGGTTTTGGGTTTACTTTATGAGGTAAATCCATAACAATGAAGGAGTGATAAACATAGATGCTTTTCGGACTCAACCATGGAAGCTGAGTATGTGGCAGCCTCTGAGGCAGCCATAGAAGCTGTATGGCTCAGAAACTTCATGATGGACTTAGATGTGATTTCTGGTTTGCCCAAAAATTATTACAGTGTATTGTGATAATAAATGATGCAGTAGCAAACTCGATGGAACTACGAGCCCATAAGGCAAGTAAACACATAGAGCGCAAGTACCACCCAATACGAGACATCGTATAACGAGGAGAAGTTGTTGCCGCCTAGATTGCATTAGATGATAACCTGGGAGATCCTTTCACTAAGGCCCTTAAGGCAAGAGCTTTTGATGGGCATGTTGAAGGGTTGGGAATTAGATATATGGCAGGGTATATGGCAGCATAGTCTTTTAGTATAAGTGGAGATTGTTAGAGTGTATACTAAAAGTCTAGTTTTTTGTATAAACATATAAGAATCACATTGATCAAATGCCTACATTTATGCTATGTGTAGTTTGTCCATTTAATTTATATTGTAGATAACATGGTGTGAGGAGACACACAGAAGATCTTGTTATCAGATCCTTATAAATTATAAACAGTTGCTCACAACCAAGATGGAATGAGATAAACCATTGGAGTGATTGTAGTATAATTAAGTATTAGTTTATCTTGACTAATAAATTACACTAGTACACTATGAGTGTATTGGGTAGGACCAATTGAGGTAGTATCTTTTTATACTGACTATATAAAAGAACAATACCTCTGTTATTATGGAAGTGTGTACTCTTAATCATGATATAATAACAAGCACATATACTTAGTATTTATTTCTTTAATTTATCAAAGGGTGCAATTTAGCTCATTAAATCAATAGGCCCGATAAGTTGGAAAATGATATTATTTATATGGTGTGTTGTTGATTATAGAATGAAACTGTGTCCTAGTAATCTAGGTTGATGATGCCCCCTTGAGAAGCTCATAAAAATTGTCATGTAAATCCTGTAGGTGGACTTAGTCCGACATGACGATAAGGTTGAGTGGTACTATTCTTGGAGCTAGATATTAATTAAGTGAGTTGTTAGTAACTCATTTAATTAGTGGGCATTCAATATCTTAAACACGGGGAGACGAACACACTTATGATAAGAAGGAGCCCATATAGTAATATGGGATTGGTGCGGTAGTGCAATAATAACTCTTTAGTGGAATGAGATATTATTGATGAACTTGAGTTGGGTGTTCTGGGCGAACACGGGAAGCTCAAGCTTATCGGGAGACCAAAACCAATTCCTCCTCTCGGTCCCTATTGTAGCCTATTATTTATAAAGTCTTATATCCACCCAAACCCAACTTTTTACCCACTTTAAGGTGGTCGGCCAAGCCAAGCTTGGAGCTCAAGCTAGGGCCGACCAAACCAAGGTTAGATGGGTTCAAGTTGTGGTCGGCCCTAGCTTGGAGCTCAAGCAAGGGTGGCCGACCACATTGAATTCAAAAGGAAGTTTTATTTTGTAAAATCTTTCCTTTTATAGAGATCCTTTAAAAGGATGATTTTAATAAAAAACTTTCCTTTTTTAGATTGGTCATAAAAGGAAATAAAAGGAAGTTTTTATTTTATTGAAAACTTTCCTTTTATGTTGGTTTTAAAAGAGAGTTTTAAATTTTTAAAATCTTTCTTTTATAGCTTTCTACAAAGGAATAAAAGAGAGATTTGAAATCTTTCCTTATTTGTAGTTATCTATAATGTGAAAGAAAGATTTTAATTTTTTGATAAAACTTTCCTTTTTTGAAACCATGTTTTATTTTAAATCTTATCTTTTATAGATATCCATAAAAGGATTTAAAAGAGAGAGATTTTAATTTATAAAACATTCCTTTTAGAACTATCCACAAAAGAGATTTTTAAAAGAGAGATTTTAATTTTTATTTAAAATCTTTCCTTGCTTGGAGAACAAGCATGTGGCCGGTCATGACAAGAAGAAAAGGAAGTTTTAATTTTTTATTTTAAAACTTTCCTTTTTAGTCTTTGGCAAGGAATATAAGGAAGTTTTTAATTATGTTTAAAACTTTCCTTATTTGTCAATACTAAGGAATATAAAAGAGAGAGTAGAGGTGCCTCACCTCACAACAATATACATCTTCTATTCCTCTCCTCTCTTCCTTGGTGGTGGCCGACCCTTACTCTTTCTCTCTTCTCCTTTGTTTTCCCTCTTGGTGGCCAGCGGCATATTAGTGTGGAGATCCATTGATGACCGGTTGCTTGAAGGAGAAGAAGAAGAGAAGGAGGTTCTCTTGTCTAGCATCCCTTGGAGGAAAGTTGGTGGTCGAACTTCATCATTTCATGGAGAAAGTTGGTGGCCGAACTTCATCATCTCATGGAGAAAGATTGGTGGTCGTAACTTGAAAGGAAGAAGAAGGCTTGGGTGGATTCTTGTGTTGGAATATCGTCACCCACACGACGTCCGAGATATGAAGAGGAATACAATAGAAGATCAAGAGGTTTATAAGTTACAAGAGGTATAACTAGTTATTAGTTTCCGCATCATAACTAGTTCATCTTTTGCATAGATCTTGAAAAACCAAACACAAGAGGTTATCGATTTTAATTATCATTTTTGTTATCGATTTTCATTTCAATTTCATGTTTCGATAATGTGTTTCTATTGAGCTCTCTTTTGTTAAACCTTGTTTACTGTGAGAAGTTTAAATATCCGATTTCTTTGAAAGGCTTTGTCTAGGCAGCGGTGGATGATCCTATACCCAAGAAGGCCTAGTGCCTCGCTATGTTTGACCTGGAAGTCGATCCTTGAAATAGATATTTGATTAACTTCTGTAATTTGGTTTAACTTAGGAAGATCACATCGGTTGAACTTGAAGTAAGAATGTTAAGTTTCGTTCCCAATTCAAGTTTAACTTCTAATGGGAAAATTTGGATTAATAATGTTAAGCATCATTTGCAATACAAATTTAACTTTAGCAGAACACATGGGTAGCTAGGATAGTTCTATGCTTGTACAAATTTTTGTACAGGGGAACTAGGACGGTATTCCAAGTAGTAACCAACACAGACTTGGTTAGTGTACATGGATTCCATTTCGGACCTCATAGCCTCTAGCCATTTCTTTGAATCTGGGCTCATTACAACTTCTTGATAGGATGTAAGCTCGTCGAGATCAACACACAATACATCACCATCATCAGATAAGAGAAAAGAATATTTCTCACGTTGACAACGTATCCTATCAGATCTATGTAGAACTTGTTCTACTCAAACAAGTTCTTGCTCCACAACTTCTTATGGTGTAACAGATTTATGATCCACAACACTTTGTGGTATCTGTTCAACTTCCATCAAGGACTCAGTGCTAATTTGTATATCTTAAATTTTTTCAAAATCAACTTTACTCCCACTAGTTCTTCTAGAAATAAATTTTCTTTCTAAAAAACACTATTTTTGGCAATAAATACTTTGCCTTATGTGAGATTATAAAAGTAATATTCCTTTATTTCCTTGGAATATCCTATAAAATAGTATTTATCTGATTTGGGTCCTAATATCTCTGGGACTTGACGTCGAATGTAAGCCTCACAACCCTAAATCTTTAGAAAAGACATTTTGGGACTTCCTAAACGAAAGACAGTTAAGTGTGAAAGCAGCCGTCTCTGTAGTATATCTCTAGAAAGAAGTAGGAGATCTATTTGACTCATTATTGATCGTACTATATCTAATAAAGTATAAATTTTCCTCTTTGACACATCATTCCACTATGGTGTTCTAGGTGAAGTTAGTTGAGATATGATCCCAAACTTAATGAGATGGTCACTAATCTCTTGGCTAAGGTATTCCCATCTTGATCTGACCGATGCATCTTAAAACGCTTACGAAGTTAGTTTTGTACTTTATTCTTGGATTCTTGGAATTTTTCAAAGGATTCAGATTTGTATTTCATGAGATACACATAGCCATATCTACTGAAATCACTAGTAAAAGTAATGAAGTATTTATAGCCTCCTCTAGCTACTATATTGAAAGAGCCACATACATTAGTATGTATGAGTCCTAATAAATCATTAGCTCTTTTGCAGTATCCACTAAAAGGAGTCTTTGTCATCTTGTCTAGTAGACAAGATTTAAATACCTCATATGATTCAAAATCAAATGAGTCCAAGAGTGTATCCTTATGGAGTTGTGATATGCGACTCTCATTTATGTGACCCAAGTGGCAATTCTAGAGATATGTTTGATTCAAATCATTAGATTTGAACCATTTTATATTTATGTTATAGATTAGGTTTTCAAATTCTAGAATATAGAGCCCATTCAGAAGATGTGCACTATAATAAAGTATTTCATTTAAATAAATAGAACAACATTTATTCTTTATTATAAATGAGAATGCTTTCATATCCAAACAAGAGATAGAGATAGTGTTCTTAGTTAAAGCATGCACATAAAAGCACTCTTCAAGTTCTAAAATAAGCCTAGTGGGTAAAGATAAAGAATATTTTCCTACAACTATAGCAGCAACTCTTGCGCCATTGCCTACTCGTAGGTCCACTTCACCCTTTATCAATGATCTACTCTTTTTGAGGCCCTGCACATTTGTACCAATGAGAGATGCATAGCCAATATCTAATACCCATGAAGAAGAAATAGATAAATTGACTTCTATAACATATATACCTAAGACAGAAGTCTCACTTCTCTTCCTTTTTACTTACTCTAGATATAACTTGCAGTTCCTCTTCCAGTGTCCAGTCTCACCACAGTGGAAGCAGGTTCCTTCCTTAGCCACCCCATCTTTAGGTTTCAATGCATGAGACCTAGCCTTTCCTTTGTGTTGCCTCTTACCCTTACCTTTGGGTTGTCATTTGCCTTTACCCTTTTGCACCATCAAAATGGTATTAGGCTTTACCTTCTTAAGGTTGAGTTCAACAGTTCTCAACATACTTAACATCTCAGGCAACGATTTGTCAATTTTATTCATGTTATAGTCCATAACAAATTGACTGTAAGTGGAAGCAGGTTCCTTCCTTAGCCACCCCACCTTTAGGTTTCAATGCATGAGACCTAGCCTTTCCTTTGTGTTGCCTCTTACCCTTACCTTTGGGTTGTCATTTGCCTTTACCCTTTTACACCATCAAAATGGTATTAGGCTTTACCTTCTTAAGGTTGAGTTCAACAGTTCTCAACATACTTAACATCTCAGGCAACGATTTGTCAATTTTATTCATGTTATAGTCCATAACAAATTGACTGTAGCCTTTTGGTAATGATTATAGAATAAGGTCAGTGGTCAATTCTTGGCGTAATGGAAATCCCAATCTTTCAAGGTTATCAACATACCCAATCATTTTGAATACATAAGTTCTTACGAGACTTCCTTCTTACATCTTGCATTGAAACAAGGCTTTGGATATCTCAAACCTCTCGTGCCTTGCTTTCCCTTGATATAGTTATCTAAGATGTGCAACTATATCATAAGCATCCATGTTCTCATGTTACTTCTGAAGCTCAGAGTTCATGGTAGCAAGTATAAGATATGGCACATCTAATGCATCATCTTGATACTTTTTATAAGCATCCTTATCATCATGAGTAACAGTAGTGGTAGGTGGTTTAGGAATGGGTTGCTCTAGGATGTATAATTTTCTTTCTTACTTGAGGATAATTGTCAAGTTTCTATACCAGTCCAGGAAATTAACTCCATTGAGCTTATCCTTATCAAGGATCGTAGTGAGAGTGTATTAGACATATTGGTTAACATGGTGATCTACAAAAACAATGCAAAAATAAGTACCATATTTCAATTATTTAATTACGCCTTTAGGGGGGGGGGGGGGGGTCAGGGGCAGCGCCCCTAAAGTAAAATTAATTTATCAACTCATTGAATGAATTGCTGCAATTAGTCCATCAAGATGAACCCGAGACCCTTGTAGCCACTATTCAGAGGCTCAATCCTTACTGTTATGAATGTGAGTTTCTTTCAATGTTTGGAGCAACCAATAAGTTGCTGTGACTAATTGTTGTCCACGGTTGGAGCAAACATCCAGCAACAAGCTGTAGGTCCCTTTGGAGGCCGACAAGAGGGGAGGGGTGAATAACCCTACAAAAATAAACACAAAACCTTTCTCGGATATTCAACTAATTTAAAAGAACTTGTAATTAGAAAATAGAGACTAAATAAATAGAAATCAGACACAGAGGATTTACTTGGTTTGCAATCAGGGGATTGCTAATCCAAGGAAAGTAAGCGCACTATCTGACGATCTCCTTTGGGCGGAGTAGCCTCTTTACAGCGTTGAGAGCACAGACAAAAAAGTAGAAATGAAAGAACTGATTACAAGTTGTTGTTCTGAATGAATTGATTAGCTTCTGGACCAAGACTATATTTATAGTTTTGGTCGAGGCGCCTGGAAGGGTTCCGGGTGCCCTGGGGGGATAAATTTTATCCCCCAACGTTCAGATCGAGTCAAACCTCGATCCTGGTCAAAATCCACTTCCGGGCGCCCCGGGCTGCTCAGGGCGCCCCAGGCTGCTCAGGGCGCCCCGGGCTGCTCAGGGCACCCCGGACTGCTCAGGGCGCCCTGAGCCCTGAAGTCAACATAGGTTGACTTTTTCGTCTCCGGTTCAGCTCGTCTCGGTCCGGGTCTTGTTCGCTCTGGCTCCGCTAGTTTGGGTGATCTCGGCCATCCGGAATAGGGCTCACCCGAACCCAAGTTCCGACCTTCTCCTCGAGCAGCCTTCCTTCCCGGTTTCTCGTCCCTCGAACGCCGCACACGTTCTTATCGTCCATCGGTGTACTCTTCCGCGGTCACCTCGTCCCTCGGACGCACCGAGCCCGTCGGCTCTCTCCCCGTGCCGTCATTCTCGCTAGCCGCGTCTTCCGCTCGACTTCCTGTGTTCCTAAGCTCCTGCATACTTAGATACAAGGGTTAGACAACGCAGGACCTAACTTAACTTGTTTGATCACATCAAAATACCTTGGGGTTCCAACAATCTCCCCCTTTTTGATATGAGCAACCCAAGTTAAGCTAGGGTAAAAAAATACAATAAAAACAGTTAATTTGCAAGTAATTTGCAAATAAGTCTAAAGATTTTTCAAAAAAAATAAATTACCTCCCCCTAGACTTTAACATACTTCTCCCCCTTTGATCACATAAAAAATGGGGTTTCTTAACAAGTCTAAGGTAAAATCTTAAAAAAAAATTTAAGTGTAAAATGTCTAAGTAAAGACACTCTTCAGAATTTTTTGTTCGAGAAAAATTTAAGTAAAACATTTTTCAGAAAAAAAATCATAAGTGCTAAAATTTAAGTTTGAAACTTATTTCAACATCTCCTAAAATTTTTTTTTCTGAGTTTCAAGAAAAAATTTCTAAGTTAATATTCATAAGAAACAATTCTAAGTCAATATTTAAAATAAATAAAAAAAAATTCTAAGTCAATTCTTTTTTAAAAAAAAATTCTAAGGCAATATTAAAAAATCTTAGTAAAAAATTCTTAGTCATAAAATTTTTTTTCTAATTTTCAGAAAAAATTTCTAAGTCAAGAAAAAACTTTTAAATATTTTCTAACACAAATCGAATAACTCTTTTAAAGCATTAAGTAATTTAAATTAATGTTTTTTCAGTTAGTCAATTAAACTTTTCATTTCGATACTTGGCTTCCAGGTCGTGGCGAGGCACTAGGCCTTCTTGGTTATTGGAGCAACAACCACTTCCTTAGACAAAGCCTCATAATGAAATTAGTTGTTTAATTTCCTTGCTAAAAAAATGCTAAGTCTAATTTTAATTTTAAATTAAACAGGTTTTTGGAACCCAATAGAGGTTTCTACCTACAGGATTAACCAAATATTTCCTAGGTACATAGACTTTTGATATATTTTTAAGTTGACTTTGATGGAATATATAATACCAATTTAAACCTCTATAATTTCTAAAAGCAGAAATATTTGAACCATTAGATTTTTTCAATCTTTCTATTTCTTCTTTAAGTTTTTCATTTTCATTTTTCAACTTATCAAAATCCTCTATAAGACATGATTTTGCGAAAATTCTTTTTGTTTCTAAAATTTCATTTTCTAATTTGGTATTTTTATTTTTTAATTTATACATAGATTTAGCCATTTCCTTAATACCAAAGTAAAGTTGATCAGGGGGTAAGAGGCATACCTCACTTACCATATCAGACTTGAAGCCTGAATCTCCCCCTGCTTTGCTGCTTTCATCTGAGGTCGCTCCCCCTTCATCGATGCTAGGTTCTGATGGACTTTGCCCTTCGTAGCTTGCCATCAGTGCTAGCCTGACATATTCTTGAATCTCGGACTCAGATGATGAAGTGTCGTCCCAAGTAGCTTTTAGGTTCTTGTGCTTTTTGGGTACTTTGATTTTATCCTTTTTGAGTTCTGGGCAATCCTCTCTTAGGTGTCCTTCCTTTTGACACTCGTAGCAACGAACCCTTCTTCTATTTCTTGGATTCTTTTTATTGTGCATTTCTTTGAATTTATTAGATCTAAAAAACTTTTTAAAATTTCTTACCATATACGCTTCCTGATCCTCTTCTAAGTCTGACTCGGGTTCATCCTTTTTGGTTGCTTTTAGTGCAATCATCTGACTTGATTCCTTTGTCGTCCCTGCACACCTGGTTTCATGCAATTCAAGAGTAGAGAACAATTCTTTTAAAGTACTTACCTCCAGGTCTTTTGAGATATAATATGCGTCGACGATTGATGTCCATTCTGGAGTTCTGGGAAACACGTTGAGTGCGTAGCGTATGCTGTCCTGATTTATTACGGTTTCTCCGAGGTTCTCGAGATCAGTAATTAGTTCTTTTACCTTCGCGTGTAGATTGGCTACCTTCACACCTTTTTCAAGACGAATGTTCATCAACTTGTTCCGGAGGATGTCTCTTCTAGCGAGCTTCGCTTCACACGTGCCTTCGTGGAGTTCCAGGAACTTCTCCCAAAGTTCTTTAGCAGAAGAATAGCTTCCGATGCGGTTGACCTCTTGAGGCGGTAACACGCTCAGCAGGTGATATTCCGCACGATTGTTTGCTACAGATTCATTTTGCTCCTTCTTTGTCCAATTGCACTCTTCTTTTTCTTCTCCATCTTGATTCGTCGGAGCTAAAAACCCATATTTCATAATAAACTGAATTTCAAAATCAGTTCTTAGGAATACCTCCAAACGACGCTTCCAGTCTGTGAAGTTCCCCTCGAATTTTGGTGGAACGATGCTTGGTCCGGCCATCTCGTTGCTTCGATCGGCGGTTAGTCCTCCTGAAGTGCACCTTGCTCTGATACTACTTGTAGGTCCCTTTGGAGGCCGACAAGAGGGGAAAGGTGAATTGCCCTACAAAAATAAACACAAAACCTTTTTCGGATATTCTACTAATTTGAAAGAACTTGTAATTAGAAAACAGAGACTAAATAAATAGAAATCAGACACAGAGGATTTACTTGGTTTGCAATTAGGGGATTGCTAATCCAAGGAAAGTAAGCGCACTATCTGACGATCTCCTTTGGGCGGAGTAGCCTCTTTACAGCGTTGAGAGCACAGACAAAAAAAGTATAAATGAAAGAACTGATTACAAGTTGTTGTTCTGAATGAATTGATTAGCTTCTGGACCAAGGCTATATTTATAATCTTAGTCGGGGCGCCTGGAAGGGTTCCGGGCGCCTTGGGGGGGATAAATTTTATCCCTCAACGTTCAGATCGAGTCAAGCCTCGATCCTGGTCAAAATCCACTTCCGGGCGCTCGGAAGGGTTCCGGGCGCCCCGGGCTGCTCAGGGCGCCCTGGACTTCTCAGGGCGCCCTGAGCCCTGAAGTCAACACAGGTTGACTTTTTCGTCTCCGGTTCAGCTCGTCTCGGTCCGGGTCTTGTTCGCTCCGGCTTCGCTAGCTTGGGTGATCTCGGCCATCCGGAATAGGGCTCACCCGAACCCAAGTTTCGGCCTTCTCCTCGAGCAGGCTTCCTTCCCGGTTTCTTGTCCCTCGAACGCCGTGCACGTTCTTCTTGTCCACCGGTGTACTCTTCCGTGGTCACCTCGTCCCTCGGACGCACCGAGCCCGTCGGCTCTCTCCCCGTGTCGTCCTTCTCGCTAGCCGCGTCTTCCGCTCGACTTCCTGTGTTCCTGAGCTCCTGCACACTTAGACATAAGAGTTAGACAACGCATGACCTAACTTAACTTGTTTGATCACATCAAAACACCTTGGGGTTCCAACACAAGCAACGTCTAACAACAACATAGATTGTTGTTCACATTTTTGTGATATTCATTCCTAAAAAAAATGCCCATACAATCATGCAATCATAATAAATACATGTATATCACATATAAAATAGATCTGCAATGAAGTATACGTATATGCAAGTGGCTCTGATACCATTGTAGGGATCTTAGACGAAAAACAACACATAAACACAACAAAAAAAATAGATCCCTCTAGAGATCCTTGTGAATATGGTATACTCGTTCTTCTACTCTATCAAATAGAATAGTTACCTTTATTACATGAATGATATAATCCTAGTAGTAACTTTGATTGTTTGGTAGATCTCAGTGCGATCAGAATGTTTGCGGCTCCACGGTATCCACATGAAGACAACACTCGTTCATCTCATGAACTCAGGCTTCAGAGAAGAACCACCTTTGTAGTGCTAGCCACTTAGATGATTCGACCAAGAGAAGAATTAGCCAAGAGAAGAAGAAGAAGATCAAGAGTCACTCTTAAAAATTTCACTTAAAAGGCTTTTATATTCATCCAATGAATACCAAGGGTTTCATGCCTTTTTGTCTTCCTTCTTCAATGCATAATTAATCTCCATTAATCATCTTTAATAGGTTAAATTTTAGCATATTAGATTAACTATTAACTCAATAAGTCAATCCATATCCATTAACCCAATAAGCCTAATCATCTTATAATTGGCTCTTAGGGCTAATACTAATAATAATGAGTAGTGGAAATGACATCAACTATCAATCTTTTGAAAGATTGCTTCTATTGATATCCACACTAAGAGATCTTAGAGATGAATTCGCTAAGCCACAAGTTTTCATGTCTATTTTGGTACTAGCCAAATGAAGAGATGACACAACTCAAGAGAGGAAACCCGGCTCAAATTTGAGCCCGATAGCGAGGGGAACCTGAAGGTACAAAACAAGGTGAGGGCTCAACCGTTGCAACTGCTATTCCGGTGACATAGCAGAGCCTTGCCTGCTGTTCGATGGTCAAAAGACTAGTTTAATAGTTGGGTGGAGTCGACAATAGGGGAGGTGGCCGACAACAAGCAAAGAGGACTTTCCTCCTTTTGTTCGGCAGAACAAGGAATCACAATAGCCTATTGGCAACTATTCGGCAACAAGGAAGATACTAGAGACGTTGCCAAAGGATAACCAGTGGCGGGAGGTGCCTAACGGTAAGCTGGGTGATGAGCCTATTTCATATAGGGTTTTATCATGATTTAACACACATATTATCTCATTTTATATGCATATATTTCATATTTTCATCTCTATGTGCTTCATTTTGTTACTTTTAGTTGGAGAAATACCCTTTACTTATTTTAATTGATAGGACATGGATCTTGAGCTAAAATGGAGCATTAAATGCGGAGATGGAGCAAGGAGCATGTTCTGACCATATTCTATGGCATGAGCATGCTCATATAACCAAGAAAGATGAAAAATGGAGTGAAAAAGTCTCAACATGGGCAAACCATATCTCATCATCAAAATTCATTATCAATCCAAACACACAGAGCATCCATGAAGAAAAATGGTTCAAAATACCATCAAAATGAAGTTTTCATCGAGGAATATGCTCTAGCAATGTCCCAGGACACGAGGGTATTCATACGGAAGAAATCGAGCATAAAATGGTACTAAAATGCCACCAAACAACGCCAACCATGGCCACCCATGTTTCTGTACACAGATGTGTCCAAAATAACGCTTTTCTAGAACTGAACATGGGTGCCCGTGTTGGAGAACATGGCCCATGTCAGCCTCTGGACTACACTGCAGATTAAATTTTGATCGACCATAACTTTTAGTTTGGTTCAAACCATGGGTCATTCTACCTATAAAAATGTAGATAATTTCAAGATTTACAACTTTTATTTAGGGTCTAACATGAGAAAACCAGATATAATGGTCAATAAAATCCATTTTGACGAAGCCTTGTAAATCTGGCAGATCTGTCCTGCTCGACCCAAATTGCAGAACAAACTTTGAACGACCATAACTATTAGCTCGATTGGAGCCATGGGTTGAAAAACCTATCATAATGTAGATAATTTCAATCTCTACAAGTTTTCTTCAAGGACTAACTCAAGAAAATTGGTCTAAGGAGTGAAACACTAATTTGGCAGAGCTTAACAAATGAGAGCAGATCTGGGATGTATGAGGGAAGTATAAAAGAGTCAAGCAAACCCTTGTTTGACTCATCTTGGACTAGGGGACTTCATCCCCCTCCTAGGGAGAGGATTTTTCCCTCTTGGGGAAACCCTAGAGCCACCATTTGAGGAGCCATTGTGATGATCAGTCCACCACTAGAGCGAGGAATTCATCTGAAGACACTAGGAATTTTCTCCCTAAGCATTTCTTTATCTCTATTCTTTGTTTTCGACTGTATGAATATTTTTCTTAGTGTCTTTAGTTTGTAATTCCCTTGTTATGGAGTAGTTCTCTTGATTATGGGATGTAGGGAGTAGCCTTTTTGATATGTGAACATATTTTGGTTTAATATATATGTTTGCATGTTTCTTGTTTGATGAAATGTGTGTCTATGGTCCGGGCCTACTATGTACACACGATCTCGATGCCAAAATCACGAGATTCATATCCCACGAGGATTTGAGAATGAATCAAAAGGAGAATCTAATCCTCCAACTCATATAACCTAAAAGGTGGAGAGTCGCCTAAGAAAGTAGAACAGTATGTCGTGAGGAGCAATAGGTTGTCATAGATCTTAATGGATCAATTCCAATTCGTTGCCACACATTAGGATAGCAAAACTTGGGGGTTGGAATCTCATGACAAGGTCTCCTTAGGAAAGCAACCCCTCTACTCTATTGCTCTAAAAGTAGACGACGAATTGAAAATTGATATGCCGGTGTAGTTCCAAAAATTTACATCAGATACCGTTGGATAGTCTACCTATATAAATACCCATTGAGGATAGAAAATCAAACATAGATTATGTGTTTATAATCATTGTGGTGAAATAGAAATCCTAAAATTGCCTTCACTTACTAAACTTACTGTGATCATCTCTGCCTTCTTACTAAAATCTTACTGCCTTCTCTCTGTGATCTCATTGACTTCTACTTTGATCACTCTAACTTCTCTCTGTGATCTCACTGCCTTCTACTTTGATCACTTTGCCTTCTTTCTATGATCTCTCTGTCTTCTTACTAAGATCTCTCTGCCTTCTTTCTCATATCTCTCTACCTTCTCATTGTGATCTCTCTGCATTATCCCTTTGATCACTCTACCTTCTTACTGTGATATGTCTGCCTTCTTTCTGATTTCTCTCTGTCTACTTGATCCACCTTTCTTGCTACTTCAACCGCTCATAATTGTTTAGATAACCTATTTTTCAATTTTGACTAGTACTTGATTCATAGTCCTCGTGGGATCAATATCTTTTATTATTTGATGGCATATCATGCACTTGCAATTTGATCACATCGCTGGGGTAGCCGGTGGTGCTCCTTAGGCGGCAACACTACAAGGGTGGCGACACCCTTGTTTCAGCAATAAGATAAGAAGGAGAAGAGAGAGAGAGAAACCTAAAACTATTTTAGGTTTTTCTTCCAATGAAATAAAAACTTATCTCTTCTACTTATTGAGGGTTATATATATATACCTCTTCATAATGATTTGGGGGGCGAATAATCTCCCAAATCCAAAATCAAATAACTACCCAATCCGCTATCATTAAGTTTAGTTCAAACCGAAACTAACTTGGTTTAATACCAAAACACTCTTGGTTCATTATTAAACCAATCCAATTTTAGTTCAAAACTAAACTAAAAGGGATCCAACCTTGCCTATAAGAGGCGTGCCCCATTATCGCTTTTGTCCAATAAAAATCTTATATGTTTGCCCCTAGGGTATCTGCAATGCTAGGTTTACAAAACTTAAGAAGTTGGGTTTTGTAAACCCAATGACATTGCAAGTGATGTAAAATTAGTGGATTCAAGAACCCAACATCCAATTTTGGATGCTGGGTTCATAGTACTTTCCAAATTAAAAAAATTAGTGGGTATGGGCCCCACATATAGCTGTCGGCCGTATACTTTTTAAAATTTTTTTGTTTTAAGAAAATAAAATTTAATGAAGAATCACTTTTGGCAACGATTAGCTTTTGGTAACGTTTATTTTTTTTACAGAACGGTTAGAAAAATGACTATTTGATATTATTTTTATTTTAATAATAAGTTTTTTTAGCTTATAAATAAAGACATATTTTTCATTTCTCTACTACTATCTAAAACTTTCTCCACAATTTCTCTACCACAATATTTCTATCTCCTTAATCTAAATAGCTGAAAGATTCAGTGGTTCATTCAATAATTTATTTGGTTCTCCAAATACAAAGGGAAATTCAAACTCTCAAAATTATCAATCATGTTCTCTTCCCAATCCACATCCGCCTCAATTTGCTTATGCAACTCAATTTTCACAAAATGCTCTCATTGGTTCGAATTTTTTTCCTCACGCTCCGTTTTTCATGTTTCCATCTGATTATGCTTCAATGGGTGGCTAGTTTATGATGTTGGTGTAGAATGCACGAGACGATCAAACCTAAGTTTTGATTATGGAAAAGGGTTCAAAGTTAAGTTGTCTTATTGTCTAACAAGCTAAACTAAGTATGCTAGAAAGTCCTAAGTGATCTTAAACAAAGGAAAAATCTTAGTTGAGGCTAGGCAGGTGGAAAGTTCTAACTGCGGTTAGGTAATGAAGTCCTGGTCCAGAGGACTGGGAAAGTCATGGTGGGTTGAGGACCTTGGGTGAAATTCTAGAGTCAAGGACTCTTGGTGAAAATCCTGAGGGCCACGGACCAGGTGGAAGTCAGGACGGGTCGTGGAGCAGACGTTCAACATGAAGCCCTAAAGTCTCAGATGCTGAGCAAAAGTCTAGACAGTCTAGAGGACCAGCCCGGTAAAAGATAATTTCTCCTAAGAGGAGTAGGTGAGGACGCATTCCCCAAAGAGGGAACAGTAGGCGTCGGTTCGACTTAGGATTTTCGAGAAATCCAAAAGTCATAACCGGACAGTTCGAAGACTGTCGAAAGTTATATTTCATATTATCTGCTATTATTCTAACTCTGCTTTGTAGGATGATTAACATTTCTGTACGGTTAGATCTTGCCTTGTTCGGTCGACTGAACATTCGAATTGGTTGACCAAACCTCTAAGCAAACAGGATCAGATTTCCAGCAAGTTGATCGGGTTCAACCAAGGGATCAGTCGACTGAATCGTGGATATGCGTCAACATGGTCAGACTGAGTTGATTGGACCAAATAAGATGGGGATCATCAATGGATCGGCCGATCGAATGGTAGGATCGGTCGACCTAACGAAGGCTCTATTTGAAGCGGCAGAATCTTGATGGGAAGCTGGGCAGGTTTAGAAGGTTCGGTCGACTAAATACCTGGATCGGCCTACTGATCAGTGTCGAGTCAAACAGTGATCCTGAGATCAGTGGATCTGGATCAAGTTTGATTCGGCTATAAATGGGGACTCGACCATCACCTTAAAACAACTAAATCTGAACAACTTTTGCTCCCTTGTGTGCTACTCTGAGACAATCCGCCAACGTCCAAACACTGCTCCGATAATCAAAAAATTGTTGCAATTCTTTTTGTCGATAAACCTTGTTGTTAATTTCAATACATATATTTGTCATCTCTATAAAAGATTTCTCGAACTTATAGTGATTTCCCAACGAAAGTGATCGACGATCACGGGCCTTGGAGTAGGAGTCGTCACAGGCTCCAAACCAAGTAACCAAAAGTGTTAGCGCTTGCTTTATCTATTTCCTTATTTCAGTTGTGTTTTACTCTATGATTTGTGAAAAGTGAAAAATCCACGAGTGTTATTCACCCCCCCTCTAGCACGCATCAATCATACAATTGGTATCAGAGCAGGACCGCTTTGAATCGGTGAAACCACCATTCAAGTAAATTTTTTGAGGTATTAGTTTTTTTCAGAGTCGATCGGAATAGGCCCAGTTGCCTCTTTCTGATCAGTTTTCTCACAATTGAGTTTTCTTCTTTCTCAAAGATAGTGCAACACCACTCAAGTTCTTTTATTTGTTTAATACTTTATTCTGCACTAATAAGCCAAAACCTAGTCTTGGGACAAGTTTTTATTTTTTGTTGTGCAAGAGCTCTTTTCATGGCCCACCAAGAAGGTTATAGCACTGCACATCCTCCACTATTCTCCGTCAAAAACTTTGGCTACTAGAAGAGCTGAATGGAGTACCACCTCAAGACACAGGTGGAAATATGGATAATCATCCAGACGACCACTACAAGAAATTTGAGATTTAACAACACCCATTTAACAACGGTTTTATTGAAAACCGTTGTTGTTGATCGTTTTTTTATAAAAGACAATAGGTTTTTAAAAACCGTTGTCTTATGTATGTCAAAGACAACGATATTTTATAACGGTTGTCTTTGAGCTTATTTTTTGGACCTATGACAATAGTTTTAATTAACCGTTGTCTATTAATGTTTCTTATATGGTAATAGAGAATAATTTTATTAAACTATTGTCTATTGAATATTGTTGAATCTCCAAAAATAATAATAATAATAATAATAATAATAATAATAATAATAATAAACAATAATTTTGGGTTATACTAAACTTTTGTGTTTAATTATTTTTTTTTATGCGTACACAAAACCTAGATAGCCTCCACGAACAAACTCCACGATGCCAAATCCCTCCTCCGCGCCTACCGGACTTCTCCGCGCCTCTTCCTCCTCTTCTCCGCGACATTGGTCGCGCCTCCTCCACCTCTTCCTCGTGCTCGTGCTCTCTTGGTCGAAGAGCTGTTAGGTGTTTATCTTTCTCGATCTTCATTACTTGCTATGATTCTCCCTTTTTGTTCACTTTGTCTTTTTGTTTCCATGGAGAGCAATTAAAGGGTGCTTCCGAGGTCTGAATTCATGGATAATTGTCTCCTAAGTCACGCATGGTGGCTCTTATGCTAGTGTGGATCCATTCAATCGATATGGTGCGTGTCTTTTAATGAGATGAATATATTTCTTTTGGGGGAAATGATTTCTGTTTAACGAAAATCACTATTTGACTGATTTGATTCTCTTTCTTCTTTCTTTTCTAGCTATCATCTTCTTCCTTTCCTCTTTTATCTCTTCTTCATACATATTCAAAGGTGGATCTTTGAGTTCTTCAAACAGAAATAAAAGAGGAATGTGAGTTCTTCAAAGAGGAATGTGAGATTCATGTTCCATCTCTGGCTAGAAAAACCTCAGCTTCTCTCTGGTATGATCTTGTCTTTCTTAAGGTTCTATTTTCTTATCAATTTGGTGCTTGATGTTAAGCTTATTTGAGGGTTCATTAGCGTTGAGCAAGGATTTCTCATGAATAGCTTTGATTTCTCAAACCACAAGTGCTTTAGTTACTTGTAAATAATTAAAGGGAGTTAAAAAGGTTTTTATCTTTTTTTGGTTATTATTACATTTACTCTCGTTGCAGGAAATACTGAATTTCATAAATGTACGGAGATGGAAATTATTTAAGATACCAAAAACCTTATGCATTTGTTTTAAAGGCATACATAGAAGTAGAAGGATCTACAACTCCTTATGAAGATACAAGGGTACAGATAACTTGTATTGAATAAGTAAATCAAGTTAAATATTATGTTTTATAAATTTAATGTTTGTAAAAGCATGTTTTCACTGTATTAAAACTTGTATGCAAACTATCCAAGTATTATCAACTTGTGGATGGTGTCAATAGGATTTTAAACTAACTGAACCGAGCCAAGCCAAGCCAAGCTTTGGGGTGTTCAAGCTTTCTTGATAAGATAGCCGAGTTGAGCCGAGCTTAAAATGAACCAAACTTTTGAAATGAGTATTCAGGCTTGGTTTGGTTTATTTTTTATGAGCTTAAGCTTGTTTAAAGCTTGGCTTGAGCTTGGTTAATTTAGATGTTATCAAGCTCTCAATTCAAGCTTGGCTTGAGGTTGGTTTGGGCTTGGTTTGTTTAGATGTTATCAAACTCTCAATTCAAGCTTGTTTGATTGTTTGAAACTTTTAATTGTTCGGTTGGTTATTAAGATTGATAATTTAAATTTATTTATTTATTTTATTTTATTTTATTGTTTATTTAGCATATTGAAAAGAGTTTTATTAATAAATATGGTTCGTGAACATTGTTCACGAATGTTGTTCACGAACGTTGTTCACGAATGTTAACGAGCTGAATACATATGTGTTCAAGCTTGTTTGTTTAGCTTAACGAGTTGTTCAAGCTTGTTTGTTTAATTACTCTTATGTATATTGAACGAAGATAAACAAACTCTTACCAAGCTGAACACCAAGCTTGTTCACGAATGCTTGGTTCATTTACAACCCTAGGTGTCAAAAAGTTTATGATAACTAGGTTTATGAAATTTTATAAAATTGCTACTAAATTCCTCATCCTCATCCTCATCCTCATCCTCGTTCATATATGACTTTTTTTTTGTAATTTTAAATTTTATGAGAAAAAAAGTTATTGCTTATGTTTGATGAATGAATAATCTGAAGAGAACTTTGATTAGAAATATGTTGTGGAAATGTGAGTTCATATATTCTTTTAATTATGCATTTTATTTAGTCATAAAACCCTCCTATATCAACTATGTGAATGTATATATAAAGGGCATTAAGATTATTTAATTCGAACAAAGGAAGGAAAGGAAGAAAGCATGTACACATGGGAAGTAATCAAGGTATGTGTACTTCTATTTCAATCAAATATCTTAATGTGTGTATTGGTCATTAACAATTTGACAAATAAATAAAGCAAATCAGTTAGATACTGGTTAAGTAGGGTCATCTGATCCAACCAAAGATTATGTTTAGTCGATTTCAATGATCAATCAAGAAAATAGCTTGGTGACTTTTCTGTCTATTAGAGACTTAACATGCAAGTTGAAGACAATTCATAACATGTCGTAAATGCTACAACAAGTGTGAAAGCATCTGATTATATCACTGTCTTGGATTTAGCTATTCATCATAGTTTACCAAGCTTGTTCATTATTCTTGTTTAGCTATTCACCCTCATGCATTTTCCCCTTTTAGGCCAACAAATACATTAGCTTGCCTAAGACTATGCTAATTGTTCTCAACATGGCTAACTTGATTCAGTTAATACTTAGATGCACCTCTTCATTGGTCCAAATGAAGCTTGATGGATATGTTTAAACTAATGGTATGTAGATAATGCTTTGAATATTTCTTCCTCTTGTCACCATATTGATACTCAAAAATTATGTATCTTGTTCGTATTAGGTTTAGAATATGCAATTATACTGAACAATCGAGTTCGAGTCCCTATTTTGAAATTGCATGTAATGCCATAATAAGTTATTTTACTAATCCTTTAGCCTCGGCACAATGTTCTACAAAGTGGGAACATTGCATATGTTGTTGAGCACTATTGTATTTATATGTATAGTGTTGTTGAGCACCGCTGGAAAATAGAATAGTCTCCATTCTATTTTGGTTTGCACAGAATGGTCTCCATTCCTGGTAATCTACTTTGTGAGAATAAAAGTTGTTTCTTTTTCAATTGCTATGTAAATTTGGTTGATCATGTTCTTCCTTGTAATCTACTTTTAATACTAGTTTCTTTCTACAAAATATCCTCTGATTATTTTAATGACTTTGACTATTTCCATTTTGGTATAGTAGGTAGAAATGTGGTTCTCTGAGTCTTATTCATTATGTTGGTAGAAGTCTGTTTGTTTGAATGATTTGCTCCCTCTTTCCATGTTCTACTGTCTTCTCAGAAATTGGACGAACTGGAGTGGACGTGCCTTAGTTTTTCATGGAGGATGCATTGTACAAATAAGCTACAGTCGAGTCTTGGTGATTATATATAAGATAACAGAGTTTGGTGAAGCATGTTGCATTGTTTTCAAAAAGCACGTCATATTATGAACTTGAAAGACATCGGTTTGGCAAAGCATGTTCCAAATGCTGCATATTTTATGTTTTCATTGGACAAACTATTGCTAAGTCTACTTGTAACTAAATCCTTATATGACTTAGTTTTTTGTTACAATATCTTGTAATCTAAGATGGGTAATTAATGTTATTGTCACTTTTTATTAATGCGAAGTATTTTCATAATGTTATTATTGTTATTGAATTGGATTGATCCCTATATTTTTTAATTATTTAAATAATTTATCTTTTAAATATAAGATAATGATTTTTTTTAAACTATTGTAAAACTATTGAAAACATAATAGTTTTTTTTTGTTGTCGTCAAAATAAAAGAAAATGGTTTTTATTTATTATCAAACTGTTGTCTATTCTACCCAAAGACAATGGTTTAAATCTATTGCTAAACTGTTGTTGATTGCACTAAACGACAAAGGTGAAAAATCGTTGTCTTTGAGCACCCCTTTTAACAACACAACTTTTAACAATAGTTTTTTAGGGCTTACAACAACGGTAAAAAACTGTTGTTGAATCCAAAATTTCTTGTAGTGGGGATTCACATATCCTATCGAAGATGGAGCTCTCATCTCTTGTGACAAATGGGACGCACTAACCCATAAGAAGATTGAAGCCGATGAAAAGGCAACACAAACTCTTTAATGTGGCCTAACCAAAGAAGAATTGAACCAGGTCAACCCCTTCAACAGTGCAAAGGATCTGTGAGAAAAGTTGATCGAGCTGAACGAAGGCACTTCTGACGCTAAGGTAAGCAAATGAGACTTAATTCTTAATAAATTATACAATATTAAGATGCAGGAAAGTGAGTCGGCAAGACAGTTACACGCTCGTATCCAAGATCTTCTAAACAGTCTCCATTTGATCAGACAAAAGTAGAAAATCGTGACTTAATCAGGTACACGCTAAATGCATTTCTGAGAAATACTTTGTGGGCATCGATGGTGGATGCTCACAAAGTTTCTAAGGATCTTTCCCTAATTACGTTAGATGAATTATTTTTAGAATTTGAATTGCATGAATAGACTAATGCACTTTCATCCGAGAAAAGTATTGCATTAGTCGCAGGTATAGGCAAGACAAAGGAGAACAGGAAAAAGTACTAGATCGAACCAGAGTCTGAAGATAAACCAGACTAAGAAGAAGATGTTAGTTAGAGCCCTAGAGCCAATCATTTGATGATTGTTGTATGGACTCATTGTATCATATTCTTATGTATATAAAGACATTTGTTTATGATTATTATACTTACTTGTATTGGTGCCAAATAACTAAGTATAATAGCGTCCTTGAGTAGAACGTTCTTACCTATATCAATCGATTGGTTGAATCGATAGTGAGATGATATAGGGAACACTACTCTTAATCATTCCTAGTCAAGTATTAACATTCAGGGACAATGTTAATGCGCCGAGACTAGCATGTAGGTCAACTCGATGACTTGATCTCACAAGTCATGGATATAGAGATATCAAGTTGACACATGGGTATGCATTGGAGAATGTATACTGAATGACCCGCCATGAGAAAGTATCATGGATCGTTATATGAGTGTCATATACTTTCTCATGTGGCTATTAGTATGACTATTAGTCCTTAGACCTGAAGTCACCATGGTTCTCTACATAAGGAGTTACATAATTTGGCTTCGTTAAACGTCACCCGTAACTGGGTGGACTATAAAGGCGATTACTAGGTATGTAACAAATTATAGGGAGGGATGTGAGTGATGTAGATGAGATCTATCCCTCCTATATGACGGGAGAGACATCGATATTCTTGATAGAGTGAGACCACTAAGTGCATGGTCATGCCCAAATGAGTCAATATGAGATATTGAGCTTATTTGATTGAGTGAGTCCACTTGGAGTTCAAGATTTATATTGATTAGAGGATGACACGGTCTATGCCTCACATTGATCAACCTAGATATCAAGGATAGAAGGACACTTGTCACATATTGTAAAGAGTCACAATTAGTAGTCACAAGGTGATGTTGGATCTCAACATTCTTATAACTTGGGTAGTAATGATGTGTTGCTAGATACCACTCATTACTTATGCTTCTAAATGGGTTTAGGAGCATTGCCAACGTTACAAGAACCTATAGGGTCACACACAAAGGGCAATTAGATGGAGATTAGGTTCATTTGATGAACCAAGAGGATTAGGTTCATGTGATGAACCAAATTGGATTAAGAGTAATCCAAAGTAAACTAATTGAGTTGGACTCAATTTGGTTCATGTGTTAAATGAGTCTAATTTGGACTTAGACTCATTGAGCCAATTTAATTCAATGAATAGAGATTCATTAAATTAAAATTGACTTGAACCAATGGTTAGATTTGATCAACCATGGGAAAGAAGTGATCAAGTTTGACTTGACTTGAGAGGAAGATGAAAGGTCAAGTTTGACTTGACCATTGCCACCTCATTTGTGAGTTGGCATTGAGTGGGCTAATTATGATGTGCCACATAATCAAGGCTAGGACATGTGTGTGCCACCTCATGAGGGAGATCAAGAGTTGTGACTCTTGATATCCCATGGAGGTTTAAAAGCCTTTCTTGAAGTGGCCGACCACTTTAACACTCTTGTGTGAGTTTCATTTTGGTTTTGTAACCTTCTTCTTCTTCCTCCTCTTATCTTCTTCTCCCTCTCCTCCACCTTGGCTGAACCTTCAAAGGTGCTAGCACACCTTTTGTTTGGTTTTTCTCCACCTAATCGTTCGTGTGGATACGTATAGAGGAGTGTCCACTTGAACACTCTCGAGATCCGGCAAACTTGGACGAGCGGGATAAGCGAAGGGCTTCACATCAACGGTAATCTCTCTACCATGTAGATCTAGAGTAGATCTTGGTTTAGAAACTTGTACACGTAAAGTTTTTGAAATTATTTTCTTCGCACGGATCTGGTGGCATGGGATTTCGAGGTTTCCGCAACGCAAAAAGCGGTTTTTGCGGCTCGAAAATCCCAACAGTGGTATCAGAGCCACGTGCGAAGCGTGTATGAGTTTCGTTTGTATTTTTATGAAAAATTATAGATCTGTAACTTTCTATAAGTTTGTGATTTTTATGTATTTTATGGGTATTTTTCTCATAGAAGCGAAGCAACAAGTGTTTGGACACTTGTAGGCTTCGACGACCGAGAAAAACCTTCCAAAACGGCAAGGTCTCACCCAAACATTTTTTTTTTGTTTGGGACAGCGACTTAAGGTGCTGTAGGATCGCTTAGGAATACTCGTGATGGTTATATCGCAAGTAGGGGTGCTGCCCCTAACCCCACAAGGGGCTTTGTTCCGTGATTGCGCCCGAAAATTGCTAATCGGGACCATCGGGAAGTTGCGACTCATAAAATCATAAAAATATTAGAAAAAATTACAGAAATTTATGGAAATCACATAATTTAGAATTATGTATCATTTTGTGATGGTCATGGCCCAAAGAACTCAATTTGATTGGAAATATGTGTTGTAATTCATAATATGACCTGCGAGCCATTTTGTGTGTTTGTGCGTGTTGTACTTGATTCGCGACCTACGCGTTGTGCCCTTCTATTTATATTCCTATTGTAAAATAGTTTTAGACTCGAATGTAACTCGAGTTTCACCTTTTTGTAATGTATGAAATGAGGTGGTGGAAGGTCCACTCGAGGAAGAGTTACGAGGAGGGTGCGAGCAACACATGGCTGCCAAAGGGAGGAGCTTGGAGAAGCTATTGACCCTAGGTTGACCAACTGATCTTCTCATTGGCTTGAGAAGATCGTAGTAGGGACATGACTAATCACAAAATTTAATTAATTGCTTGTGTGTGTGTATGTGATGCATGCTAGATTAGTAATTAATTAGTGCCTTAACGATTAGATTCGATCTAAATCGCATACTTGATACACATCGTCGATTAGATTAGATCTCAATCGCGTCAACTCGAAATGCCTACCATGTCGTGATACCCATCACTACCTCAATCACATGTTGTTGTTGAATCTGCCAAAGTAGAGCAACACATATTATCTTGGTAGGGTGCGGAGGGATAATCATGGTCCCGCCTATCAACGCATGGGTGAGTACAACTCAATTAGATTGAGTAACTAGTTAACTCAATTGGATCGAGTTTAACTATAGGCATTTTCCAATGGTTGGTAGATAGGTCAAAATCACATTTATATTAATTCTTGGGCGATTTAGCCAAAGCTAACTCAAGTTTTAATATATATGCGGATCTTGATCCTATAAACAAGAGTTGCATAGAGATGTAATTGGTAATTAGTTACCTATCGATCATACTAAGTCTTGGGCGATTTAGCCAAAGCTAACTCAGGGCGTAGTATGATGTGGATCTTGTCCCACAAGAATTATAGCTAGTTGGTTAGAATCTAGTAGGTGTGGTTTGACCACATCCATGACTTGATTCTACAAAAGTTTTATAATTCAGTGGGAGCATCATTTAGTTAAAGGCCTAATTAAATGATTAGTGGAATATGATTATTTATTTTCTGCATTTTCTGTTGTAGATTGCCATGACGTCAAACACGAACACCTTCTCCCTGGGTTCTATCCTTGATAAGGACAAGCTTAATGGAGCTAACTTCCTGGACTGGTACAGGAACCTGAGTATCGTTCTCACACAGGAATGAAAACTGTACGTCCTGGAGCAGCCCATTCTCGAGGCACCTCCTGCCACTACCACACGAGCTGACCGAGATGCTTACAAGAAGCATCAAGTTGACGCATTAGATGTGTCATGTCTAATGCTCGCGACCATGAACTCTGAGCTTCAGAAGCAACATGAGTTGATGGGTGCTTATGATAAGGTTGAACATCTTCGTCAACTATATCAAGGACAAGCGAGGCATGAGAGATTCGAGATCTCTAAGGCACTGTTTTAGTGCAATATGCAAGACGGGACTCCTGTAGGCCCATTTGTACTCAAGATGATTGGGTACATAGAAAACCTACAGAGGTTGGGATTCCCACTCGGCCAAGAGCTGGCCACTAACTTGATCTTGCAATCCTTGTCGGATAGTTATAATCAATTTGTTCTAAATTATAACATGAACGAAATTGATAAACCCCCTGCTAGAGCTGCTAAGCATGTTAAGAACTACTGAGCTCAACCTTAAGAAGGTTAAGCCCAACTCCATTTTGATGGTGCAGAGGCACAAAGGCAAGGGCAAGCCTAAAGGTAAGGGAAAGTCCCAAGCCAAGGGCAAAGGTAAGGCACTGAAACCTAAAGGAGGGGTTGCCAAGGATGCTACTTGATTCCACTGCGGTCAGACTGGGCACTGGAAGAGGAACTGCAAAGCCTACCTGGAAGATCTTAAGAAGAAGAGAAGTGAGACTTCTACTTCAGGTATATATGTTATAGAAGTTAATCTCTCTATTTCTTCATCATGGGAATTAGATACCGGATGTGCTTCTCACATTTGTACTAATGTGCAGGCATTGAGAAATAGCAGGGCATTGACGAAGGGCGAGGTGGACCTACGAGTAGGCAATGGAGCACGGGTTGTTGCTGTTGCTGTAGGGACTTACTATCTATCTTTGCCCTCTGGGCTTGTACTAGAATTGGATGATTGTTGTTATGTGCCTTCTTTGACTAAGAACATTATATCAGTTTCTTGTTTAGACAAAAAAGGTTTTTCATTTATAATAAAGAACAAATGTTGTTCAGTTTATTTAAATGATATGTTCTATTGTAGTGCACTTCTGATGAACGGACTCTATATTCTGGACCTTGAGAACCCTATCTATAACATAAGTACCAAGAGTTTCAAATCAAATGACATGAACCAAACATATCTCTGGCACTGTCGCTTAGGTCATATAAATGACAAACGCTTATCCCAGCTCCATAAAGATGGTTTGTTGGACTCATTTGATTTTGAATCATATGAGACATGTCAGTCATGCATACTAGGCAAGATGACCAAGACTTCCTTTAGTGGACACAGCGAGAGAGCGACTGACTTGTTAGGACTTATACATAGTGATGTATGTGGCCCTTTCAATGTCGCTGCCAGGGGTGGTTATAGGTACTTTATTACATTTACTGATGATTTCAGTAGATATGGTTATGTGTATGTGATGACACATAAGTCAGAATCCTTTGAAAAGTTCAAAGAATTCAAGAATGAAGTACAAAACCAGCTTGGCAAGAGTATTAAAATACTTCGATCAGATCGAGGTGGTGAATACCTTAGCCATGAGTTTCGTGATTATCTAGCTGAGTGTGGGATTCTATCCCAACTCACTCCTCCTGGAACACCACAGTGGAATGGTGTATCCGAAAGGAGGAATCGCACCTTATTAGATATGATATGATCTATGATGAGTCACACAGATCTTCCTATATCACTTTGGGGCTATGCTCTAGACACAACAGCCTTCATACTCAACCGAGTTCCATCCAAGGCTGTGATAAAGACACCATATAGGATATGGACTGGGAGAGATGCCCAGGTGTCTTTTACGAGGATTTGGGGTTGTGAGGCTTACGTTCGACATCAAGTCTCAGACAAACTGGGACGCAAATCTGATAAGTGCTATTTTATTGGATATCCCAAGGAAACGAAGGGATATTACTTCTACATTCCCAGTCAACACAAGGTAGTTGTGGCAAAGACTGGGGTATTTCTAGAAAGGGACTTTGTTTCTAGAAAGACTAGTGGGAGTACGTTCGATCTTGAAGAAGTTCAAGATATGGACCATAGCACTGAAGCCTCGATGGAAGTTGAACAAGAACCACAAAGTGTTGTGGATGATGTTGTTCCACAAGGAGTTGAGGAACAACAACCAGTTCAAGTAGACCTACCTCTTCGCATGTCTGATAGGGTACGTCGTCAGCCTGAGAGATATTCATTTCTCTTGTATGACCATGATGATGTTGTGCTCATTGAGGATGAGCCTACCTCTTATCAGGAAGTTGTGATGAGCCCAGATTCTGAGAAATGGCTAGAGGTCATGAGATCCGAGATGGAATCCATGTACACCAACCAAGTATGGACTTTGGTTGATCCACCTGAAGGGGTTAAACCCATCGGGTGTAAGTGGGTCTTTAAGAGAAAGACTGACATGGATGGACTTGTATATAAAGGTCGCTTGATAGCAAAAGGTTTCAAGAAAATTCATGGTATTGAATATGATGAAACCTTTTCTCCAGTAGCGATGTTTAAGTCCATTCGGATCATGCTTGCTATTGCAGTATACCACGATTATGAGATCTGGCAGATGGATGTCAAAACCGCATTTTTGAATGGAAACCTGCTCGAGGATGTGTACATGACACAACCTGAGGATTTTGTAGATCCACAGCATACTGGCAGAGTATGCAAGCTGCATAGGTCCATTTATGGACTAAAGCAAGCTTCTCGGAGCTGGAATATTCGATTCGATGATGTAATCAAACAGTTTGGTTTCATCAAGAATGATGATGAACCTTGTGTCTACAAGAAGGTTGTAGGGAACACAGTTGTCTTCCTTATATTGTATGTGGATGACATACTACTCATTGGGAATGACATTCCATTACTGCAGTCTGTAAAGACTTGGCTGGGGAATTGTTTCTCAATGAAGGACTTAGGTGAAGCAGCCCGCATTCTAGGCATAAAGATCTATAGAGATAGATCTAAGAGATTGTTTGGCCTAAGTCAGAGTACATACATTGACAAGGTATTACTATAGTTTGCCATGTAGAACTCCAAGAAGGGATTTCTGCCGATGTCACATGGTGTGAGTCTTTCGAAGACTCAAGGTCCCTCATCTAGAGAGGAGAGAGACCGCATGGATAAGATCCCTTATACCTCAACCATAGGATCTATCATGTACACCATGCTATGTACTCGTCCTAATGTCTCGTATGCTTTGAGTATGACGAGCAGATACCAGTCAGATCCAGGTGAAAGTCACTGGATAGCGGTCAAGAATATTCTTAAGTACTTGAGAAGGACTAAAGAATATTTCTTGATATATGAAGGCGATGATGAGCTAACTGTAAAGGGTTATAGTGATGCCAGCTTCCAAACTGACCAGGATGATTATCGATCACAGTCAGGGTTCGTGTTTTGCATAAATGGTGGTGCTGTGAGCTGGAAGAGTTCGAAGCAGGACACAGTTGCTGATTCTACAACAGTAGCCGAGTATATTGCTGCATTAGAAGCAGCAAAGGAGGCAGTTTGGATCCGTAAGTTCATTACTAAGCTTGGGGTGGTTCCTAGCATAGCTGATCCCATAGAGCTCTATTGTGACAACAATGGAGTAATAGCATAGGCTAAGGAACCTCGCTCACACCAGCGGGCCAAACACATACTACGGCGCGTCCATCTCATTCGAGAGATCATCGATAGAGGAGATGTGAAGATTTGCAGAGTACCCACAGAGTCTAACATCGCAGATCTCTTGACCAAGGCTTTGGCATAGAGAAAGCATGATGGTCACACTAGGTCATTGGGACTTAGAGCCTATACTGATTGGCACTAGTGCTAGTGGGAGATTGTTAGTTAGAGCCCTAGAGCCAATCATTTGATGATTGTTGTATGGACTCATTGTATCATATGCTTATGTATATAAAGGAATTTGTTTATGGTTATTATACTTACTTGTATTGGTGCCAAATAACTAAGTATAATAGCGTCCTTGAGTAGAACATTCTTACCTATATCAATAGATTGGTTGAATCGATAGTGAGATGATATAGGGAACACTACTCTTAATCATTCCTAGTCAAGTATTAACATTCAGGGACAATGTTAATGCGACGAGACTAGCATGTAGGTCAACTCGATGACTTGATCTCACAAGTCATGGATATAGAGATATCAAGTTGACACATGGGTATGCATTGGAGAATGTATACTGAATGACTAGCCATGAGAAAGTATCATGGATCGTTATATGAGTGTCATATACTTTCTCATGTGGCTATTAGTATGACTATTAGTCCTTAGACCTGAAGTCACCATGGTTCTCTACATAAGGAGTTACATAATTTGGCTTCGTCAAACGTCACCCGTAACTGGGTGGACTATAAAGGCGATTACTGGGTATGTAACAAATTATGGGGAGGGATGTGAGTGATGTAGATGGGATCTATCCCTCCTATATGACGGGAGAGACATCGATATTCTTGATAGAGTGAGACCACTAAGTGCATGGTCATGCCCAAATGAGTCAATATGAGATATTGAGCTCATTTGATTGAGTGAGTCTACTTGGAGTTCAAGATTTAAATTGATTAGAGGATGACACGATCTATGCCTCACATTGATCAACCTTGATGTCAAGGATAGAAGGGCACTTGTCACATATTGTGAAGAGTCACAATTAGTAGTCACAAAGTGATGTTGGATCTCAACATTCTTGTAACTTGGGTAGTAATGATGTGTTGCTAGATACCACTCATTACTTATGCTTCTAAATGGGTTTAGGGGCATTGCCAATGTTATAAGAAGCTATAGGATCACACACAAAGGACAATTAGATGGAGATTAGGTTCATTTGATGAACCAAGAGGATTAGGTTCATGTGATGAACCAAATTGGATTAAGAGTAATCCAAAGTAAACTAATTGAGTTAGACTCATTGAGCTAATTTAATTCAATGAATAGAGATTCATTAAATTAAAATTGACTTGAACCAATGGTTAGATTTGATCAACCATGGGAGAGAAGTGATCAAGTTTGACTTGACTTGAGAGGAAGATGAAAGGTTAAGTTTGACTTGACCATTGCCACCTCATTTGTGAGTTGGCATTGAGTGGGCTAATTATGATGTGCCACATCATCAAGGCTAGCACATGTGTGTGCCACCTCATGAGGGAGATCAAGAGTTGTGACTCTTGATATCCCATGGAGGTTTAAAAGCCTTCCTTGAAGTGGCCGGCCACTTTAACGCTCTTGTGTGAGTTTCATTTTGGTTTTGTAACCTCCTTCTTCTTCCTCCTCTCATCTTCTTCTCCCTCTCCTCCACCTTGGCCGAACCTTCAAAGGTGCTAGCACACCTTTTGTTTGGTTTTTCTCCACCTAATCGTTCGTGTGGATACGTATAGAGGAGTGTCCACTTGAACACTCTCGAGATCCGGCAAACTTGGACGAGCAGGGTAAGCGAATGGCTTCGCATCAAGGGTAATCTCTCTACCATGTAGATCTAGAGTAGATCTAGGTTTAGAAACTCATACATGTAAAGTTTTTGAAATTATTTTCTTCGTACGGATCCGGTGGCATGCGATTTCGAGGTTTTCGCAACGCAAAAAGTGGTTTTTGCGGCTCGAAAATCCTAATAGAAGATGACAAAATTACCAACAAACTCATGAACCTTGTCTAAAGACTATGCAAGAAGAAGAAAGGATTCACCAAAAGGGAGATCACAAAGGTGATCCAATCAAAAGCATCGTAACCAAGCCTAAAAATCAAGTCCGAAGTAACTTGCTATAGCTGCAGCAAAAAGGGACATATAAAAGTAAATTGTCCAAATCAGAAGGAAATGAAGAAGTAGCAGAAGAAGAAGGCGCTACAAGCAATGTGGGATGAATCTTCATCAGAAGACTTGATGAGGATCAAAAGCAAACAAGCTTCATCGTGCTTCCAGCCCGAGAACAAGCCGACAAGTCTTAAAATGAGAGCGAATCGGACACCGAGCCTAAAAGAAGCCACAAATCTGTATCCATTTCTGAAGAGCCTATCCACACTGTAAGTTCTTCTCGAGTAGATAAATTACATAATCTAGTAAATTACCTGATGCATAAGCTGGTCAAATCCAACATCCGGATCAAATCACTTCAAAAGAAGGTAATAGCCCTTAAAGAAGTGACTAACTCAAGCTCCGTGACTGAATCGGTTTAGACTAGAACTTCAACTCAAGTTCAACAACTTGAGGAAGAAAATTTCAACCTGAAAAGTCAAGTCAAAGAACTGAAAGAAATATTGGAACGGTTCACCTTGGGTTCCAAGAATCTTGATTTGATTCTTAGAAATTAAAGAGTCGTATACAATCGATCTAGACTTAGATATAAGGCTAAACACAAATTCAAATCTTATCTATCTCTTGTTAATCGAACAAATAGCAAAATGATCCAAGCATAGGTCCCCAAGTCTAACTTGGTTAACTAAGTTGGACTTGATTAATATTAGATCCCTAAGGATCAAATCCACTACCTTAATAGACCTTATCAAGGTTATGATCTAAGGAGAGCCAATAGAAAGACCATTTTTATTGTTAGATAAACTTGTTCGATACTTACTTTACTGCTTTTAATTATACATGCCTAGACTAGGGTAGATAAGGATTTAGGCTTGATTCATAGTTGACTAGTTAGACCTATGATTTTTTGAAAGAAAAGTAAATATTTAATTTCTTTAAAAGACTTTGTCTAGAAGTGGTTGTTGCTCCAATACCCAAGAAGGCCTAGTGCCTCGCCATAGCGAGGAATTCAATTATTGAAATGAATATTTATTTGACTAACTATTAAACCTTAGTCTAACTCAAATATAATCAATTAACTTAAATTAGCTCAAATCTAATCAATTAACTTAAATTAACTCAAATCTAATCATTTAACTTAAATTAACTCAAATCTAATTAATTAACATAAGTTAAACTCAATCAACCATCTTACAATCACTCATAGGTATAACATGATTAACAACCTAGATTGGGTGAGATGGAAAGAAAGGGGTTGACCTCAATCTATCTATCTTATAATCTGTTTAAATTAGATCCAAATCAAATACCTTATGTGTTGGTACATAATGATTTCGACCAATGGATGTTGGATAGTGTATGCTCCAGACAGATGACTAGAGATCGATTGAAGTTCACCAAGATAAAACTCAAAGACCTAGGGTTAGTTGCGTTCTGCAACGACGGAAAGCTTAAGGTAATCAGAACAGGTAATATCGAACTAAGTTCCAATTTTATTATTCAAAAAATCCTATTAGTTGATAAATTCAATTTTAACTTACTTAGCATAAGTCAACTGTGTGACTCTGGTTACCTAATAACTTTTTCTAACTTTGAATGTTTAATCAAAAACGTTGAAAATCTTGAAATTACACTTAAGGGAATCAGGAAAAATAATATTTACACAATTGACCTACCAACCTCCTCACTCAAGTGTCTCTTGACACAAATAGAGGAAACCAAATTGTGACACAAAAGATTGGGTCACACTCACATTAGACTCATTCAAAAATGAGCTAAAATAGCTTAGTTAGAAGTCTACCTAAATTAAAAAATTTAGAAAATATAATTTGTAAAGTGTGTCAACTATTGGTGCAATTTGTACTAATGATCTAACTCATGTTTTGATGAATGATAAGGGGTCTAAAGTTAGAGTGTTTTGTTATCTAACCTTTCTACTAAGTGTACAGAAGTTGACTCGTCTGAAGGACCTAACACCAGACAAAATCCAACTAGGTATGTGGGACCCAATAGTTGGTGTGAAGTCCAGATAGGTCCGTTGGAGGAGAGATACAATGAGAACGCATTCCCCATTGAGGGAACTGTAGACATCGGTCCAGCTTAGGTCCATTTGGGAAACCTAAGATAAGACCTTGACTAGATCCTGGTCTTAGAGAGACAAGATCTAATTACTACTCATATTTTATCATGTTGTGCTAACTCTGTTTTGCAGGGTAAAAATATTTTTTATTTCATGGACTAGCCTTTTTCTGCATGGAGAAGCTGTTGAAGAAAAGGGGTCCGAGAGCTTGGAAGGGGTCCGGGTGCCCGGAGCTGGCTTGGGCGCCTGGACTAGGCTTGCCCTGGGTGGGTCGTGGGTGCCCAGGCAGTTCGGGCGCCCGGACTCGGTCTAGGCTCCCAGACCCGAAAAATAGTCCATAAGTTGATGTGAAGTGCGCCGATTGGTCGAGACACATGATCCAGGCGCTCAGAAGGGTTATAGGCACCCGAAATGGACCTATTTAAAGGCCTTCGACCAGGAGCTTTAAAAATAACAACTACTACAACTTTCTGTTCTACTCGGTGCTCTGAAAAGGCTCCTGCGATGCTGAAAAGCTCCTCCAACCGGCAATCAAGATCCTTTTCTTTTGTTGTCAGTAACACTGTTTTATAGTTCTTGTATTTAAAATTTGTAACCATTTTGAACTATTAGTAGATTTTCCAATGAAAGCACTCAACAAGTGCGAGCCTAGAGTAGGAGTCGTCGAAGGCTCCGAACCAAGTAAAAATAATTTATGTTTGGATTGTTTTTTTGCTTCCATTTTCCGCTGCGTAACTTAGTTTTAAATCGAATTTTCAACGATCGCTATTCACCCTCTTCTAGCAAATTTCCATCCTACAAGTAGTATCAGAGTGAGTACCGCTCTGAATTGGTGCAACCACTAATCAGGTAAAGGGGATTCATTTTTAAAAGAAAAAAATTATATATCATTTTTGATTAATTTTTTTAAAAAAATTACTTTTATTTTTTCACTATTAGTTAGAATTGGTAAAATAACTCGTTTAACAAAATTTGTTATAATATTTTTATTATTATTATTTTATTATTATATTCAAAATTGATGAAATGCCCTTATTTCTTTATCTTCCACACTACTTACCCCAAGACAAAGTCTTGGAAATTGCTTCTTGTTTATATTTTTTGTAAGTATACCAATGTCTCATCAAGAAGGATGAAGTATCCACGAATCACTACAATATGAGATGTACAAGAGACACGAATTCAATCTATGGAGGATGTAGATGGAATGCTTCATCCTTATGAACGCCTTCGATGGTGGCATGCCACTGAGGCGATCAACCAAAAACATAGAAGCTAACAGAAAAGTAATAAATTTAATTGTAAAATTATTACCTAATGAAATCACATGCAGAATTGGAGAACGTCGAGATGCCTATGAGTTCTGGACTCGTCTAACCAAGCTTCATGAAGAGCTGATGGAGCTAGAGGATCAAGTCAAAAGTGAATCTAGACTCAAGTCAAATCCAAGGGGGGAGTCTACTGAATTAGGGGATGCGTTTAAGGTTAGTATAATTTACCAAAATATCTCTATCAATAGTAGTTTGAATAATGTACATGATAAGTTAGATAAATATGAAATTATCGCAAATATGGTCCATGATAATATAGATTTATATGATTCAAATTCAGAACTATAAAATAATCTAGATTTTGATCAAGTCAATTAAGACTTTGACTAAATCGTCATAAATCTTAACTTGGTCAAACATAACATTGACCAACTCAATTCAAATAAATTAATTAATTCAGAAAATTCAAAATTAAATAAAATTCAGAAATAATTAATTCAAACATTAAGATAAATTCGAATTAAAACTTAAAAATGAGAAAATAGATTTAGATAAAATTAATAAATATCTTAATAAATTATTTAATAATCTAAATAATATCAATTTAGAAAATTCTATCTAAAATTAAGATAATTTAATTAACAAAAATTTAAATAGATAAGTAAATAGAGAAAACTAATCTAACAAATTCAACTAATAATATAAACTTAAACAATAACGAAAATATAAGGATAAAATCAAACAATAAAATCAAAATCAAATTTAACAAATTCGAAATTAAATATTAAAGATAAAATTTTAAACAAAGATAATCTAGCAAATTCAAAATCAATAATTAATAAAAAGTTAAATATTAAAGATAAACATTTCAATAAATATAAGTCAAACAATTTCACCAATTTGAAATTAAAAATTAATAAAAACTTAAGGATTAAAAATAATCTAGAGATAATTCAATCGACTTAATAAAATTAAAATTGAAAGATAATTTAAATATTAAGTACACTCCTTTAAATGAGGGCAATTTAACTAATTTAATGAATTCAAACTTAAAAACGTAAATTCAACCTAAATTACAATTAATTAAACCTTAACTAAAACTTAATTATATTTAACAAATTAAAGAAAGGGTTCCTAAAGCTTATCTAACCAAGCAAGTAGAACCAAACCAAATCCACTAATTCAAGGGAGGCTCTAAATTAGTTGACACCTCCAAAAAGGACAAAAGTTTAACTTGACAAACAGTACCGAAGAAGTTTTGGATGATAGTATGTTAGGGAAGCTCTATCTATGCATGTCTAGAAATATACGGTTTCAACCTGGTGCATTTAGCTTAATGGAACTAACTGAAGTTACCCTTTACCAATTCGGTTGGTAAGATCAAAGTTTTGTTATTAAGTTCAGTGGATAGGACTATTTGGAAAATTTTGAATGCGTGGTTACTTTAATGATGTTCAGGTGACTTACCACAGTTTAGAAGTTTATCCAAAAAAATGCATGTTGGTTGAACCCAAAGCTAAACTTGAATCTAACACAAGTTAAAACAAATCTTGAAATTCAACTTAACTCATCTCATAAAACCATAAGATCCCTTTGTCTTAAAACTTAGACTGGATGAGATTAATAGGATTAAATTAAATTAAATTAAATTAAATTAAATTTTATTAAATTAAAATAAATACCAATATTAATTTAATTAAATACTAAAATTAAAATTCAATTAAACATATGCTAATTAACGTATTACAATAACTTATCTTAAAAATTATTTTAAAAATTATTTTAAAAATCCTTTTAAAAATTATTTTAAAATATAAATTAAAATTAAATTAAATTTTATTAAATTAAAATAAATACCAATATTTATTTAATTAAATACTAAAATTAAAATTTAATTAAACATATGTTAATTAACGCATTACATATAACTTATCTTTAAAATCAATTTAAAAATTCTTCTAATTTTTTTTTAAAATTATTGTTAAAATAATTTTTAAAATTATTTTAAAAATACTTTTAAAAATTATTTTAAAAATCCTTTTAAAAATTATTTTAAAATCCTTTTAAAAATTGTTTTAAAAAAACCTTTTAAAAATTATTTTAAAAATCCTTTTAAAAATACTTTTTAAAAATCCTTTTAAAAATACTTTTTAAAAATCCTTTTAAAAATCCTTTTAAAAATATTTTTAAAAATTATTTTAAATCCTTTAAAAATTATTTGAAAATTATTTAATTTTTTTTTTTTAAACTTAGACACCTAACTTAAAACTTCATTATAATGTGAGGGTTGTCTTCTTAGATATACCAAGGAGCATAACATATGCCAATCTTCTATAATCGATGATGTCTAGTATATAAATTCATTGACTAGGAAATATTTTAATATGTACATAATTACACATAATGAGATACTCACTGATTGTGATCTAATCACAATTTCTCTTATACTATGCATTGTATTGTGGACTTCATTAATTGAGTTTAAGATCCAATCATATATATGGAGAGAATATACACACAAATAGTGATTTATTTATCCAATAAATGATATAACTTCTAAGGTCATTTCCTTAGGACATCTCTCAAACATAACACAAAGACTCCAGTAGAGAAGTGAAAGTCATCATACTTCTCACCATATCTTTTAGAGTACGATTTCATTGCTCAACTATACCATTTTGACTGAGAGTACCAAGCATGGTATATTAAGGGATGATCTCATACTCTTTAGATAGTTTGCAAATGATTATGTACGTTGTTCACCTGATCCATCATATCGACCGTAATATTCTCCACTACTATCAGATCTAATGATCTTAATTTTCTTACCTAATTAATTTTCAACTTCGGCTTTAAAATTCTTGAACATGTCCAAGGCTCGCAACTTCTCATGAATAAGGTATAAATAGCTATATTGTGAGTAGTCATCCATAAAACTAATGAAATAAGTGTGTCCATTCCAAGATGCCTCAGAAACGGTCCACAAATCTTCGTATGTATCAGTTCCAAAATGTTACTACATCGATTTGCACCCTTATTTCTCTTTTCAATCATTTTCCCATTAACATGCTCATGTAGACATCAAAGTCTGACATGTTAAGGGATTCAAGAATTTCATGTGATAATGACTTTTCTAAGCGTTGTTTGGATACATGTCTTAAACACATATGCTACAACATAGAAGAATTCTCGTTGGTCAAATTGAGTTGTGTTCCTATGTTATGCATAATTTCATTATCAATAGTAGGAGTTAAGGTATTTAATTTGTATAGCTTATCAATCAAGGAATCATTGCCAACCAACACTAAATTTAGAAAAATACTAAAAAAATTTATTTTCAAATGAATAAGAATAGCTAGATTTGTCCAAACAAGAAATAGAAATTAAGTTTCATCTAAAAGACAATACATAGAATATATTATCCAAATACAGACAGACATTAGTTCCTAAATAAAACCTAAAACACTTATGGACTCTACTTTTGCTTTCCTGTCATTTCCCATAGAGATGTATTTTTCACCATCAAGCGACAGATGACTCTTAAGACAACCCTGTATAGTAACACTTATGTAAGTATTAGTACCAGTATCTATCCACGAAATATCATTAGGCACAATCGCTAAGAATTCTGAACTGACAAAGGTAATAAATTTACCTTTCTTAGTATGTCAATTGGCATATTTGGAACAATCCACATTCATGTGGCCCTTCTTCATATAGAAGAAATAAAATGATTCCTTATCTTGCTTCTTTTTCTCTTTATGTAATGAGCCCCAGAATTTGCAATTTATTTACTTTTGGTCTTATTATTAGTCCTCTTTCTCATATTTCTTGAACTCTAATAGGTGGATGTCAAGTGGCACTTTCAGATATTTCATGCCTCAATCTCTCCTCCTCTTGCACACATTGAACAATAAGTTCATTTAACGCCCACTTTTCCTTTTGAGTATTATAAGAAATCTTAAATGGAGTGAATCGTGTAGGCAAAAACATCAAGACAAAATGCACTAATATACTCTCAAACATTTCAAGTTTTAGTGCTCTTAGACTTGTGGCAATATTAGACATTTTCATTATGTAGTCCCTTATATTTTCTTTGTCATTATACTGCATGGACACCAACTTCGAAAGAAGTGTTGTAGTCTCAACCTTTTAATTTGACACAAATCGGTCTACCGGTTGGTTCAAAAAAACTCTTAGCATTCTCCCCTTCAGTTATTGATCAGTGTTGGAATTAAAAGTCTCATGATACTTAGACTCATACGGTTGCATCACTCTCACTTTTCAAATTCAGCCCTATACTCTATAGTGCTAGTACTAGTTAGGGATGCAAGACGATTCAATACATAATCTAAGTCCATGTAGCCTAAGACTATGATTACATACTCTTTCCATCACATAAAATTTGATCCAGTTAGTATGGGGATGTTGTTAATATTGGTAGTTACTGATTGCACTGAATTAGAAGAGAAAACTATCATAAGCTCATGATTAATGCCAAGAATATTAAGAGAGATATTTAACACATTATACAATAAAAGAAAATATGCATATAGATGGGATCATAGTTAGTAAAATCGTGATCCTAGATTGTAGGATCATGCGATCCTACGGTCCAGAAGAAAAAATAGATCCAGAATCGTGCAGAATCATTTTTTATAGTAAAATCATAGCAGGATCGATAAGATTGGAACTGTTGGATCCCGTGGTTGTTTTAATGTGATCAACCAAGTTAGGTTAGGTTATGTTTGGTTTTGATCCCTGTGTCTAAGTGTGCAGGAGCTTAGGAGCATAGAAAGTCGAGCGAAAGACCCAGCTAGCGAGATGGATAACACGGGAAGGGAGTCGACGAGTTCGGTGCGTCCGAAGGACGAAAGAGCTGCGGAAGAGTACACCGGTGGACGAGAAGAATGTGTGCAACGTTCGAGGGATGAGAAGCTGGGGCTGAAGCCTGCTCGAGGAGAAGGCCGAAAATTGGATGTGGGTGAGCCCTATTTCAGATGGCCGTAATCACCCAAGCTATCGGGACATCGGAACCTAAAGTGAAGACGAAGAAGTGCTGGAAAATCAACTGGAGACGCCCTCAACAACTGTTGAGGCGCCTCCGCCCTCACCAGAGTGAGGGTGCCCTCAACAGCATTGAGGGCTCCCTCGATGTCCTTGAGGGTGCCCTCAACTGGGTCAACATGGACGTTTGAGCGTGGATAAAGTTTTATCCGTTTATCCATTTGGAGGCGCCCTCAACCCCTTTGGAGGCGCCCTCAGAACTCGAGATAGGATTTCCAGGATCTATATAAAGGCCCCTGGAGCTAGGAAATTAATCATTCAACTCTGTATTTAATTCCTAGTAACTCTTGAGCTTTCTTAGTTTGTAAAAAGGCTTCTCCGCCTATAGTGAAGGATACGTTTCTAGTGTAGCTGTTCGACCGCCTTCGATTAACAACCACCTAGGTTGTAATCAAGTTAAATTTCTTGTCTCTTCTTTTCTATTATTTTATTTTATCATTGTTGCTATTTTAGAGTTGAAAGTAAGAGGAGGGTAGTTCTTATTTTGCAGACAATTCACCCCTACCCTCTTGCCGACCTCGTTGCACCAACAAGTGGTATAAGAGCTAGACCGCCTCAGAAGGACTGACCGCCGTCTGAAGCATCAAGATCAAGACGATGACCGGTGCAATCATGCATCCCCCAAAATTCGACGGAGACTTCGCAACATGGAAACAGTGAATGGAGATATTCTTCAAAATAGAATTTGATATTCTTTTAATTATGAAATATGATTTTGTAACCCCTAAAGACAAGCAAGAATACAACTGGATGAAAAATGAGCAAGCTGATTTCATGGCCAACGGAAAGGTAGAGTTCCATCTGCTCAATGTCCTGCCACCCCAGGAGGTAAGTCAGATCGGAAGCTACGACTCTGCCAAAGACCTCTGGGAAAAATTCCTAGAGCTCCACGAAGGCACCTCAGAAGCAAAGTTAGCAAAGCGCGACATCCTTCAGACTCAGTTGACAAATCTCCGGATGAACAACGGCGAAAAGGTAGTGCAACTACAAGTGAGAACTAAGGAGCTGTTAACTCAACTAAGCAATCTCGGAGAAACGGTAACAAACCGAGACTAGATACGGTATGCGCTCAATGCCTTCCCAAGAACCCCAGAATGAGTGTCCTTAGTAGATGCATACTACATCTCTAAGGACTTTGAGGTAAGTACGCTAGAAAATTTGTTTTCAACTTTTGAACTTCACGAGTCTCGAATTACAGAACCCAAACAAATAGAGAAGTCAAATCTCAATGTTGCCCTACAAGCCGAGATGGATGATTCCGACTCCGAAGTATCGATCGATGAGAATGAAGCGGTGCTATTGGTAAGGAAGTTAAATAAGTTTATTAAAACTAATAAATTTAGATCACAGTCGAGAAAGCATCAACGCAATAGAAGGACGATCCGATGCTACAACTGCAATGATGAATGGCGCATCAAGGATGACTGCCCAAAGTTGAAAAAAAGGGATAAGGAGAAGTCCCAAAGACCGACGTCCACTAAACGCAAGAGTTTGAAGGCTACATGGGATGAATCATCATCCTCCGAATCTAAAGTCGAAGCCTTCTCAGGATTAGCACAGATGACCAACCATCAAGTAGAAGAAGATGAGACCAGCTCAAAAATGAGCATAGATAAAGGGAGAGGATCATCAGAAGAAGAAAGCTGCGATGAAGGGGGAGCATCAGAAATTGAGGTAAGTAAGGTGCGTGCTCTAACTCCCAAGCAGTTCTTTCAGTTCATTAAAGTGCTTACTAAAGACTTAGTTAAGTTAGAAAGGGAAAATAATGATTTAAAATTAAACTTAGCAAAAGTATGTCCTCTAGAAATGTATAATAATCTAAAATTAGAGAATGAAAAATTTAAAATTGAAATTGAAAAATGATCATGAATGCTTAAATAAATTTCAAAAATTAAAACTTAGAACTTATGGAAAATTAAATTAGTACATTAAACATCACCAAGGACAACTTAGAAAAATTCCCAGAAATTATGTACCCCTAAGTTTTTTATTAATCCAGTAGGAAGGAACCTATACTGGGTTCCAAAATCTTTTCTAGATTAAATTTTTGTAAGTTAGCGCTTTCAGCAAGAAAAATTAAACAATTAATTTCTTTATAAGGCTTTGTCTAAGAAAGTGGTTGTTGCTCCAATAACCAAGAAGGTCTAGTGTCTCGCCACTATCTGGAAGCTAAAATACTGAAATAATATGTTTAATTAACTTACTGATAAAGCATGAAAATAGAAATTAAATAATACTTTAACAAGTTTTTAAACATTTTAAGAAATTTCACAAAAAACTTTTTAAACATAGAATTAGAGTTCTTTGTTAACTTAGAATTTATTTTGAAAATTCCTACCCCATTTTTGCTGTGATCAAAGGGGGAGAGATAGGAACAAGTTAGGGAGCGTTAATATTTTTTTAAAATTGGTACTTAAAATTTTTTTGGATAGGCACAAGTTAATATTTTTTTCTTAGAAAATTGCAAATTCTATTATTACAATCTTTATGCTTAAAATGTTAGTTTAGTAATTTCTTTAAATTACTACTTGTCTATTTTTTTTTACCCTAACTTGAACTTGGGTTGATGCATATCAAAAAGGGAGAGATTGTTGGACCCCGTGGTTGTTTTGATGTGATCAACCAAGTTAGGTTAGATCCTATTTGGTTTTGATTCCTGTGTCTAAGTGTGCTAGAGCTTAGGAGCACAGGAAGTCGAGCGGAAGATGCAGCTAGTGAGAAGGACGACACGGGAAGGGAGCCGACGGGCTCGGTGCGTCTGAAGGACGAAAGAGCTGTGGAACAGTACACCGGTGGACGAGAAGAACGTGCGCGACGTTCAAGGGACGAGAAGCCGGGGCGGAAGCCTGCTCTAGGAGAAGGCCAGAAATTCGGTTCGGGTGAGCCCTATTTCGGTTGGCCGTAATTACCCAAGCTATCGGGACTTTAGAAGCTAAAGTGAAGACGAAGAAGTGCTGAAAAAGCAGCTTGAGGTGCCCTCAACAACTGTTGAGGCGCCTCTGCCCTCACCAGAGTGAAGTCACCCTCAACTACATTGAGGGTGCCCTCAACAGCATTGAGGGCATCCTCAATGTCCTTGAGGGCGCCCTCAACAGCATTGAGGGCGTCCTCAATGTCCTTGAGGGCTCTCTCAACTGGGTCAATATGGTCGTTTGAGTGCGAAAAAAGTTTTATCCGCTTATCCACTTGGAGGCGCCCTCAACCCCTTTGGAGGCGCCCTCAAGACTCGAGATAGGATTTCCAGGAGCTATATAAAGGCCCCTGAAGAGAGGAAATTAATCATTCAACTCTGTATTTAATTCCTAGCAACTCTTGAGCTTTCTTAGTGTGTAAAAAGGCTTCTCCGCCTATAGTGAAGGAGACTGTTGACTCTCCACAAGTGTACAGAAATGTCGTAAGTAATAATAAAAGATATCGTATCCACAGGGACGGGAATAACCACTAAAGAGGTCTCAACGCGAGTTAGCTAAACAACTAATCAATTGGTTTTCGAAAGCTAAATGTAACTATGAAAGGTAAAAAAGAAATGAAAGAATAAGAAACAAGAATAAGGGCAATGGTAAAGGTATGTTCTGGGAGTTTTAGTTTCTTTGTAATGTTATTCAATGTAATGATCTACCAAATCTTATTTCTCAATTGTCCATCATTTGTAGAAGGTTGTCGGTTCCCTCTTGCAATAGACAACCGGCCTAGGATTGAAATATATCTAAATGCGATCAATTAGGAATGAAACCTATGTTGTCCTTACATGGGCTTGCCTGTCACGTGCATCCCTCGAATAATCAACATAAGAATTCATCACTTCTCAACCTCATTAAGATACAAAGATTATGCATACAATCTATCCTACCCTCTTGAAATACCTAATTTCCCCTTCAAGATTACCCCTCAAATGTCCTTACATGGGTTTGTTCCTATCACGAACGTCCCTCAGAAAATCGAATGATCAACAATCTCTACAAGATCCACAAGATATTCAAACATTCAATCAAGCATGGTAATTAGGTCCTAATCACATCAATCCACACAAGATCAAATGGATACAAACAGGGCAAAATCATAGAAATATGAATTAGGCAAATCCACAAGAGTTTTACATCAAATCTCCATTACAAATACTCCCTCCATCCTAGAACATGAGATCTAATCCATAGAACAAGGAAAGAAATCCAAAGATAAAGAGAATACAAGCATCTTGATCCCAAATCCGAGAAAGAAAGGGAAGAAAAGCTTATCTACGATGAAGAACCATCTTCGGATTCAATCCTCGTTCCCCGGGAGTCGATTCGGTGAAGATCCGCCCTTAGATCGCCGGAAATCCCTCCAAGAATGGTAAGGAACACCCCAAATCTTGTTTCCCCCCAAAAGGGAGAAGATCGCCTCTCAAAACATGAAGGAGGCTTTATATAGAGGTGAGGTTTGGGCGCCACACGGTCTCGAAGCACGGCCGTGTGAGGTTCACACGACCAAAGCCATTCCCTTCTCTGCCAATCTTACACGGCCATGTGTGGTACACGGCCGTGACATGCATCTTCCATGACCCCCCTTACATGGTCGTGTAGATCTACACGGCCTGGATTGCTTCTGCCTTTGGAAACCTGGCACAGGCGTGTGGTGTACACGGCCAGAGCCCTCTTGCACACTAGAAACCCTGTACGGCCTGTGTGGTGTACACGGCCAGGGCTTCCTTGGTCTCCGGAAATCTTATATGGTCGTGTGGTGTACACGACCTGACTCCATTTTGCTTCAAATCTTGGCACGGCCGTGTGAGGATCACACGACGGTGGCAATTTCCTCCTCTGTTGTAGCCACACGACCAAGGATCTCCACACAGCTTGGGCAACCCCCCATGACAAGGCCATGTGAGGTTAAGGAATGGCGTCTTGCTCTCTAGCTTTTCTTACAGATTTGGCCTCGAACATGAATCCTTCACCAAATTCGACTCCTGTGTACAGAAAATGCACAAAAGTAGATCTCCGAACAAAAAGAGTAAATATGCTAAAAGGAAAGCTGGAAGTACGAAAATATGTCGACAAAGCATGTATAAATTATGTGAATGTGCGTCCAAACATGCATAAAAGGTGTATATAATCTACGCACATCACACCCCCAGACTTAAACCTTTGCTTGCCCTCAAGCAAAATGCTACAATCTAAACTCACATGTTTTACAATGCTCTCATATCCCTAATGCATTCTCCTAACTCTATCAAAAAGTTTCATTAACAAGCATGATCATGGAAACAAAATAAGTATGGCTCAAGCATAAGTCTCTTGTGCACAGTGCAAGGTAACTCAAAACTCTTCAAGTTTCAATCTATGTCCTAGTCAAGTCATCATCAAATTTGAATTCCTAATGTTTTCGGTGATAGACAAGTAACCAGTGATAGACACTTACTTGCCAAACACTTGGTTCATATTTCTCAATCAACCCAAGGTCTCAAAGGCGTGCTCAATCTCAAGAGAAGCTAAGCAGTAATTTTCCCAGTAACCTAACTCGGTCTCAAAGGGGTGACTTACTAGATTCCACTCACGACAACTATTTTTTATATCCCTTATTCACTTTTTTCTATTTTTTTCACTTTTTTTTTCATAAGTATTTGCATTGTGCAAAACTTATTTACAAATGTACTTTTAGCATAAATGTTGGGATATCTTGATTTTTCCAAATGAGCTTACATAATTTAAGCCTCATCCAGTAACCAAAATGAAGTTTGAGAAATCACCATGGAAACCAAGTACTAAACAAACAAGATGAATCATGACTATTTCAATGATGTCAACCATTCAAGCTCAAGTATAGTGAAGTGAAGGTAAGATCCTTAAGGTCAAGCCAAAACTAAAACTCATCTCCATAAGATACTTAGCTTATGTCATGCTACCCAAGATAGAGAAAAGAGGTTCATTAAGCATACTACTAGCATCATTTAAAACATCATGAATCTAGATAATGAACGTGGTAACATTTAAACTTGAAGACAAGAAAGCATATAAGTGAAGTTTTGATGTTCTCAAGATATATGCCACAAGATTTTCAAAAGATAGTCAAGTGATTATCAAAAAATCAAGCAATCAAAGCAAGAACAAATGCAAAAAAAAAACTAAACATGCATAAAACAAGCAAAAACTGAAAACTAGAATGCAAAAAGAAAAATTAGGTTCGACACCCCCCGGGACTTAAACTTTTCATCGTCCCGATGAAATCAATATGGTGGAGGAGGTGGAGGAGGACGAGGGAAAGGAGGCCTACGACGTGGTTGGCCAATGGGAAAACTAGGAAAACCTGGAGTTTTGCTCAGGATTATATGATATTCAAACAAAACATCAACTTGTTGGCTAGTGATACTCATGCTCTGCATAAAATCTCTCATTCTAACTTGATCCGTATCATAATCCTGGACAAATTCAGCCACTTGACCTTGAAAATTCCTCGTGAACTGAAAGTGATTTTGTACCTCCCTAAACTGGTCATTTGATAAAGAGAAGCGACCTTCCAACATTTCTCGTTGGGCATTTTGCTTCTCATGAAGTGATTCTAGAGATGCACGAAAATCTGAGAAGTCAAATCTGGAGGGACCCATACCATAGGCAAAAGAATGTCTAGCAGGATCCGGATGTCCGGAGGGTTGCGGGTGTCCAGATGTCAAAGGTTCAATGTGTGGCTCTGTATCTCCAGATATGGAAGGAACATTCTCGGGGTCTAATTTAGTGATTACCTAATTAGCTGGGTTACAAACTGAAGTTCGATCAGGACAAGGAAGAGGTAAAGGAAAACCATCCGACCTTGGAAATGCAAAACCATTTTCATCCTGACAGATTATTTTCATAGCAAGACATGCATCCATGTCGATCATATCATTGCCATGAATAACTTCCAACCCATCTAAATCAAGTTCCAAGTTAATGGCTATTTGAGTAATCAAACCACCAAGCACTATTGATCCTGAGGATGCCCTCGCAGTTCTCACTAAGGTTTGCAAAAAATGAAAATCAAAATCAAAATCAACCTTATGTAACATAGCCCACAGAGAATAAAGTTCTACTTTCTTGACGACTCCATCACTTTCCCCTCTACCAAAAACAGTTTTGCTCATGACTCGATGTAGGTATCTAAAAATAGGGCTTTGTATGTGAGAAGCCTTTGCTCTAGAGGGCTCATAGGGTTGATCTAATCCGGTGATCGAACTCCAAAAATTGTTCCAATTAAACCTGGAGTCAAACTTTCAAGAGCTACCGGAAGACAATCCAAAACAAGTGTTAAAGTCACTAAATGTCCATTGAAATTCTTGACTCATTAATCTAAAAGTTATCTTACCAACATAATCATCCTCATTGGCAAAATGGACATCTAGTGAACTTAGAAACTCCAAAACAAGGCGAGGATAAGTAAGTAGATGTGTATACAAAATATCACTCCAATCCAAGAACCCAATCATCCAATCGATATCATCTCTAATTCCCATCATATCTAAAATGGTTGGGTCCATATACCTAGTACATATGATCCTTCTATTGACAAGAATTGCAAATCTAGTTATTTGATCATCATTTCTAAATACGATATTGAATTCGTTGTCATTACCTTCATCGCGTGAGGTCCTCTTTCCTTTGCCTTTCACCGGTTTTTTCCCTTTGTCTTTGGTTGGCTCCTTCCCTTTGTCCCCACTAGATCCACCACCCCCCTTGTGAAGTCTCTTCAGAAGGTTGGACATATTGTCAAGTTTGAGTGGGGAAGGGTATTGTTTGTGATTGGAGAAGCTAGATCTTGAAGAAATAGATCTTAGGGTTATAAAAGTGGAGATCTTGAGTCTAGGAATCTAGATCTAGATGAAGTTTGTGGAAAAGAAAGAGTTTTAGACCTAGATCTGAGAAGATTTGGAGAAAAGGTTGAAGAAGAAAGGAGTTTTGGAGAGAAGAGGGTGTTGAGATGAGGGGGTGTGTGGTGGACACGGCTTGAATCTGGCCGTGTATAGGAGACACGGCCTGAATAGTTTTCTCCACACAGGTCGTGTAGATCTACACGACCCCTCCCTTCTCCCTCTCGGGTTGGCTCACACGACCGTACCAATTGGCACGACCATAACCTTCTTCTCCTCGGCTATCCTTGCACGGTCGTGCCTGGGACATGGCCTCACCATTCTCCTTTACTGGAATCAGCACACAACCGTGTCTGTTACACGGCTAGTGCATGCTTCTATACTTGTCTCTTCACACGACCGTGTGTGAGACACGGTTGAACACCTTTTCTTCTCTGGATTCTTCACACGGCCGTGTGTGAGACACGACCGAGCACCTTTTCTTCTCTGGAGACTCTACACGGCCGTGTCATGTAGACACGACCCAAGCATCTCCCTTTTCTGCAGCATATGTCTAGCCATGTACAGCACACGACCATGCTCTATTTTGCTCCAAAAGATAATTTTTCTCCTTTCTTGCTTCTCCAATACTTCCTTGCCCATGAAACGATCATGGCCAGCTCATGGAAGTGAAATTTCAACCTGAAAACCAAAAGCAAAAACAAAGTAAAGACACTATAATGGAAAATAGAAACATAAAATGCACTAACTAAAAAAAATCCTTGGGTTGCCTCCCAAGAAGCACTTGTTTAGGGTCTTTAGCTTGACTAATCTTAATCACTCTTCTCTTTTCCTTGCCCTCGGAGGGCAGACATATTTGTCATTTTTGTTGGGAGGTCTTCTCCCAACGTCTTCCACCATAATATTTTCTTCATTTAATGGCCTCCTATGAGGATGAAAATTCCATTCCTCAAGTTTGTAAATGCTTGCCCTGCTACAAGCATTCAAAAGAGAAGAGACATGGTTAGAGACATTAGATAAATCATATTCTAACCGTTCCTTACCAATTACCAAAGAAAGTTTATGATTTTTAACATCTATGATAGCTCCAGCTATAGCAAGGAATGGTCTTCCCAATATGATAGGAATTTTTGGGTCCTCCTCCATGTCTAATACAACAAAATCTGTGGGAATTATACTATCACCTACCTCTACCAACACATTTTCAATAATACCCATAGAGTACCTGTAGGAGTGATCAACAAGTTGCAGTGCCATAGTAGTAAGTTTAAAATTTTTGAGACCTAATTTATTACAAATAGAGTAAGGAATGAGGCTAACACTTGCCCCCAAATCACAAAGAGTTTTCTCAATAAATTCAGTTCCTATGTTGCAAGGAATATAGAAGCTTCCAGGATCTTTCAACTTTGGGGAAGTGTTCTTTTCCAAAAGAGCACTGCATTCCTCTGTAAGTGCAATGGTCTCTATGCCCCCTTTCCTTCTTTTGTTCGACATGATATCCTTCAAGAATTTGGCAAACTTGGGCATTTGAAGAATTGCATCAATAAGTGGTACTTCAACACATATTTCTTTCACCTTCTCCAAGAATTTGCCAAACTCTTCATCCTTCTTTAACATAATAAGTCTTTGAGGAAAAGGGACTGCTATACCTTGATGGTTAAGTGGAAGAGTCTCTTCAACCTTAGTGGTACTCTCCTCATTATCTTGAATCTGATTTTGTGTTGGAGGAGAGAGCTCTTCTTTACTGTGCATCCCTTTTGGAGCAGTCACTTGGGAATCTCCCAAGGCCCGTCCGCTCCTAATCTCAATTCTATTGCAGTGCTCCATAGAATTGACATCAGGCTTGCCAGGTAGTTGTCCTAGTGCTTTAGAAGATGAGGAATCTAGTTGGGCAATCTGACTATCCAGAATCTTTTGATGTTTATCAGAATTATCCATTCTCTGAGTAAGCCTTAAAATATCTTGTTTCATTTCATTCTGATTGGAGATAATTTCTTTAAACATCTTTTCAATTTTAGACAAAGGAAAGCCCTGAGAAGATTGTTGTTGTTGAAAATTCTGCTGCCCAGATTGAAAACTAGGTCTTGCCCCCATAGATGGTCCTTGATCTTGGTTATTTCTGTAAGAGAAATTAGGATGACTCTTCCATCCATGATTGTAGGTACTCGAGTATGAGTTGTTCTGCTTTGATTGAAACCCATGATTGCATCACATTATTCCAATTGATTAATTTGTGCAGTTATAGCTCCCAATGGACATGAGTCATTTGTATGCTCAGAACTTCCACATACTTCACAAGAAGAAATAATAGCATTGACCGTACTTGAGCTAGCTCCCATATACTAAAACTCATTTGTGAGAGCATCCAGTTTTGCAGCCAAAAAAGTAACTGCATCGACATCAATCTTCCCTGATGCTTTTGTGGTTGGGTTCACACAAGAATAGCCACCACTTCTTTCATTAGCCCATTGATGGTGATTTTTTTCTACGCTTACAATTATTTCTTCGGCTTCATCCAAACTCTTGTCCATAAGTGCCCCTCCAGCAGCTGAATCAAGGGACATCTTTGTATGATAATTGATGCCATTATAAAATATATGTAGCACTAACCACCTTTCTAAACCATGGTGTGGGCATTGTCTGAGCATACTATTGTATCTATCCCAAGCTTTAAATAAAGATTCTGAGTCACCTTGTTTGAAACTTGCAATAAGATTCCTCATATGAGCCATTTTACTTGGAGGATAGAATTTGTCAAGAAATTATTGCTCACATTGCTCCCATGTTGTGATGCTATTTGGAGCTAAAGAGTTTAACCATTGTTTAGCTCTATCTCTCAAAGAAAACCCAAATAATAATAAGCGCACTGCCTGAGAAGGAACACCATTCATCTTCATTATGCCGCATATCTCGTAGAAGACCTCCAAGTGTTGATTTGGGTCTTAATACGGTCCTCCACCAAACTGATTCTGTTGCACCATAGATATAATTGCAGGTTTGATCTCAAAATTGTTTGCTTCAACTGAAGGCCTTGAAATACTATATCGAAAACCCATAGCGTAAGGTGTTGCATAATCCTTTAGTGGTCTATTAGCCATGATAGAATGTTCTTGTTCTTCTTGTTGTCTTTGCAGAATTTTTCTTCTATGAAATATTCTATCTATCTCAGGATCTAGAGGAAGAAGTTCTCTTGCAAAGTTAGATCTTCGTATACACAAGAACAAGATTGCAAGATATGTATAAAAGAAAAAGAAAGAAGCTGAATCAAAGACAAGAAAAATAGAGAAAGAATTAGATTAGAATGTTAGAAAATCAAAAGTGCAGAATTAGATTTGCTACAAGTAAGAAGTAGAAAGGAATACAAGAAAAAGTTATGAAATCAGAATTCTAAAAATTAGATTTAACTATGCAAATGAAAAGAAAAGAAAAGTTATGTTTAGTCTAACTCAATTGATAACCCCTAATGTTATAGCGCAGTCCCCGGCAACAGCGCCAAAAACTTGTTGACTCTCCGCAAGTGTACAAAAATATCGTAAGTAATAATAAAAGATATCGTATCTACAGGAACTGAAATAACCACTAAAAATGTCTCAACGTGAGTTAGTTAAACAAATAATCAATTGGTTTTCAAAAGCTAAACGTAACTATGAAAGGTAAACAAGAAATGAAAGAATAAGAAACAAGAATAAGGGCAATGGTAAAGGTATGTTCTAGGAGTTTTGGTTTCTTTGTAATGTTATTCAATGTAATGATCTACCAAATCTTATTCCTCAATTGTCCATCATTTGTAGAAGGTTGTCGGTTCCCTCTTGCAATAGACAACCGGCCTAGGTCTGAAATATATCTAAATGCGATCAATTAAGAATGAAACCTATGTTGTCCTTACACGGGTCTGCCTGTCACGTGCGTCCCTCGGATAATCAACATAAGAATTCATCACTTCTCAACCTCATTAAGATACAAAGATTAATGCATACAATCTATCCTACCCTCTTGAAATACCTAATTTCCCCTTCAAGATTACCCCTCAAACGTCCTTACACGGGCTTGTTCCTGTCACGAACGTCCCTTAGAAAATCGAATGAGCAACAATCTCTACAAGATCCACAAGATATTCAAACATTCAATCAAGCATGGTAATTATGTTAGTTAGAGCCCTAGAGCCAATCATTTGATAATTGTATGAACTCATTGTATCATATTCTTGTATATTAATAAAGGCATTTGGATTTTGGTTATTATACTTACTTGTATTGGTGCCAAATAAACTAAGTATAATAATGTTCTTGAGTAGATGGTTCTCACCTATATCAATCGGTTAGTTGAACCGATAGTGAGATGATATAGGGAACACTACTCTTAATCATTCCTAGTCGAGTATTAACATTCAGGGACAATGTTAATGCAATAAGACTAGCATGTAGGTCAACTCGATGACTTGATCTCACAAGTCATGGATATAGAGATATCAAGTTGACACATGGGTATACATTAGAGAATGTATACTGAATGACCCGCCATGAGAAAGTATCATGGATCGTTATATGAGTGTCATATACTTTCTCATGTGGCTATTAGTATGACTACTAGTCCTTAGACCTGAAGTCACCATGGTTCCCTACATAAGGAGTTATGTACTTTGGTTTCGTCAAACGTCACCCGTAACTGGGTGGACTATAAAGGCGATTACCGGGTATGTAACAAATTATGCAGAGGGATGTGAGTGATGTAGATGGGATCTATCCCTCCCATATGACGGGAGCGACATCAATATTCTTGATAGAGTGAGACCACTAAGTGCATGGTCATGCCCAAATGAGTCAACATGAGATGTTGAGCTCATTTGATCGAGTGAGTCTACTTGGAGTTCAAGATTTAGATTGATTAGAGGATGGCACGGTCTATGCCTCATATTGATCAATCTAGATGTCTAGGATAGAAGGACACTTGTCATATATTGTGAGGAGTCACAATTGTAGTCACAAGGTGATGTTGGATCTCAACATTTCTTGTAATTTGGGTAGCAATGATGTATTGCTAGATGCCGCTCATTGCTTATGTTTCTAAATGAGTTTAGAAACATTGCCAACGTTACAAGAACCTATTGGGTCACACACAAAGAATAAGTGGATGGAGATTAGGTTCATATGATGAACCAATTGGATTAGGTTCATATGATGCACCAAAGATTAGATTCAAATTAGACTTATTGAGTTAGACTCAATTAGATTCAATTGTTGAATGAGTCTAATTTAAATTTGATTCATTGAGTCAATTTATATTAATGAATTGAGATTCATTAAATTGAAATTGACTTGAATCAAATGTTGGATTTAACTCAACAAGGAAGAAATTGGTCAATTTTGACTTGACCAAATGGAAGTTGAAACATCAAGTTTGACTTGATGCATTGTCACATCATGTAGGTTGACTCATCCTACATGGCATGACACATCTTTGCCACATCATCACCACCTCATAATGGTGTGCCACCTCATGGAGGTTACACACCCATTCCTTTTAATGTGGCCGGCCACATTAAATGAGGGGGTTACATTTGTGTGGCCGGCCACACACTTGATGATGGGTGAATGCAATTGATTTGCATTCATTCTAGCTTCTTCTTCCTTGGATGCTTGCTTCTCCTTGTTGTTGTTGTGACTTCCATGGTGAGGAGAGGGTGTATGAGTTGTGTTCCAAGAGAATAAAGGAAAGTGAAGAGCACAAAGGATGATACTACTAGTGAGTGTATAAGATTTCCTTTTTGTATCTTCTTCTTTTCTTCCTTTCCAATCCCATCCGAGAGCTCTAGAAAGTGCTAGCACACTTGGGGCTCTCTTCTCCATACTTTGAGTGTGAGAGACACTCCTTGTTCGTGTGGATATCATTAGAGGAGTGTCTACGTTGACACTCTCGAGATCCGGCGTACCGTTGAACGAGCGGGATTTGCGAGGGCACGCTTCAAGGGTAAAATTCTTAACATGTAGATCTAGGAGTAGATCTAAAGGTTTTGAAACTCGTACTTGTATTTCATTTGGTTTTTCCTTGCACGGATCTACGACTTTGGGTGATTCGGGGTTTCCGCGACGCGAAAAGCGGTTTTCGCGGCCCGAAAAACCCAACAGTGGTATCAGAGCCACGTGCAAGGCTTGTACGAGTTTAATTTTTGGTTTTATGAAAACTAAGCCTTCTGTGATTTTCTGTAAAATTTAGTTTTTTATGTTTTTATGGGTAATTTTTCCGTAGAAGTGAAGCACAAGTATCTCGGCACTTGTAGGCTTCGGCTACCGGGAAGTTTTTCCTTAAACGGCTTCGTTTTGCCACAAATTCGTTTGGGACACCGGGCTTGGGTGCCATTAGATCTCAAAGGAGCAACTCACGATGGTTAGATCATGGGTAGGGGTACTGCCCCTAACCCCGCAAGGGGATTTGCTCCGCGATTGCACCCGAAATCGCTAAAAACGAACCTGCCGGGAAGATTTTTCCGAAACGGCAAAGTCTTGACCCAAATCGTTTTGGGACAGCGAGTTTAGGCGCTGTTGGATCGCAAAGGAACCCTCGCGATGGTTAGATCGCGGGTAGGGGCGCTACCCCTGGCCCCGCAAAGGGATCCGTTCCGCGATTGCGCCCGAAATCGCTAAACGGGACCGCCGGGAAATTTTACTCGTAAAAATTATAAAAAAAATTAATTTTAAAATTATAGAAAATTATGAAAATATATAATTTTGAATTATATATTAATTTTGTGATAGTCATGGCCCAAAAACCCAATATGATTGGATTGTGTTGTAATTCATAATACGACCTGCGTGCCGTTATGTGTTTGCGCGTGTTGTATGTTTTTATTTTTCCGCGACCTGCGCGTCATGCCTTTCTCATATATTCTGGTTGTAAATTAGATTTAGACTCGAATGTAACTCGAGTTTCAAATTGTAATGTACAAATTGGAGCGATGGAGGGTCCACACGAGACGGAGTTCCGAGGCGGGCACGAGCAACACAAGGTGGTCAAAGGGAGGAGCTTGGAGAAGCTGTTGACCATAGGTTGTCCATTCGATCTTCTCATTGGCTTGAGAAGATCATAGTGGGGCCATGACTAAATCACAAATAGATTAATTAGTAAATTTCTTATGTATATGATGCATGTTTAATAAGTAATTAATTAATTAGTGCCTTACGATTAGATTAGATCTAAGTCGTGCACATGATGCACCCTTGCGATTAGATTAGATCTAAGTCGTGCACAAGATGCATCCTTTTCTATTAGATTAGATCTCGATCGAACCAACTCTAAATGCCTAACCGTGCCATGATACCTATCACTATCTCGATCACATGTATTGTTGAATTTGCCAAAGCAGAGCAATACATATTATCTTGGTAGGGTACGGAGGGACAATCTTGGTCCCGCCTATCAACGCATGGGTGAATACAAACTCAATTAGATTGAGTATTCCTAGTTGTTCGGTTAGATTGAGTCAACTATAGGCATTCTTCCAACGGTTGGAAAAGATAGGTCAAAATCACATCTATATTAACTCTCGGGCGTATTAGCCAAAGCTAACTCGAGTTTTAATATAAATGCGGATTGATTTTATAAACAAGAGTTGCATAGAGATGTAATTGGTAATCGTTACCTACCGATCATACTAAGCCTTGGGCGTATTAGCCAAAGCTAACTCAAGGGTTAGTATGATGTGGATCTTGTCCCACAAGAATTATAGAATTCAGTGGGAGCATCATTTAATTAAAGGCCTAATTAAATGATTTTAAAAGAATATGGTATTTATTTCTGTAAATTTTCTGTTGTAGATAACCATGACGTCGAATACGAACTCTTTCTCCCTGCGTTCTATCCTTAAGAAGGACAAGCTCAACGGAGCAAATTTCCTGGACTGGTACAGGAACTTGAGAATAGTTCTCACTCAGGAACGTAAACTGTACGTTCTGGAGCAACCCATTCCGAAGGCTCCTCCTGCCACTGCCACGCGAGCTGACCGGGATGCTTACAGGAAGCATCAAGATGACACATTAGATGTGTCCTGTCTAATTCTTGCAACCATGAACTCTGAGCTTCAGAAGCAACATGAGTTGATGTGTGCTTATGATATGGTTGAACATCTTCGTCAACTATATCAAGGACAAGCAGGGCACTGGAAGAGGAACATCACAGGATACCTGGAAGATCTTAACAAGAAGAGAAATAAGATTTCTACTTCAGGTATAAATGTTATAGAAGTCAACCTCTCTATTTCTTCGTCGTGGGTATTAGATACCGGATGTGCTTCGCACATTTGTACTAATGTACAAGCACTGAGAAATAGCAGAGCATTGACAAAGGGCGAGATAGACCTACGAGTAGGCAATGGAGCACGGGTTGCTGCTGTTGCTGTAGGGACTTATTTTCTATCTCTGCCCTCTGGGCTTATACTAGAGTTAGACGGTTGTTGTTATGTGCCTGCATTGACTAAGAACATTATATCAGTTTCTTGTTTGGACAAGAAAGGATTCTCGTTTATAATAAAGAACAAATGTTGTTCCGTCTTTTTAAACGATATGTTCTATTGTAGTGCACCTCTGATAAATGGACTCTATATTCTAGACCTTGAGAGCCCTATCTATAACATAAATACCAAGAGGTTCAAGTCAAATGACATGAACCAAACCTACCTCTGGCACTGTCGCTTAGGTCATATAAATGACAAGCGCTTATCCCAGCTCCATAAGGATGGTATGCTGGACTCATTTGATTTTGAATCATATGAGGTATGCGAGTCATGCCTACGAGGCAAGATGACCAAGACTCCCTTTAGTGGGCACAGCGAGAGAGCGACTGATTTGTTAGGACTCATACATAGTGATGTATGTGGCCCTTTCAATGTCGCTTCTAGAGGCGGTTATAGATACTTTATCACATTTACTGATGACTTCAATAGATATGGTTATGTGTACTTGATGACACATAAGTCCGAATCCTTTGAAAAGTTCAAAGAATTCAAGAATGAAGTACAGAACCAGCTTGGCAAGAGTATTAAGGTACTTCGATCAGATCGAGGTGGTGAATACTTAAGCCATGAGTTTCGTGACTACTTAGCTGAGTGTGGGATTTTATCTCAACTCACTCCTCCTGGAACACCACAGTGGAATAATGTATCCGAAAGGAGGAATTGTACCTAATTAGATATGGTACGATCTATGATGAGTCACACAGATCTTCCGACATATCTATGGGGATATGCTTTAGACACGGCAGCTTTCATTCTCAACCGAGTTCCATCCAAGGCCGTGATAAAGACACCATATAGGATATGGACTGGGAGAGATGCCCAGGTGTCTTTCATGAGGATTTAGGGCTGTGAGGCTTACGTACGACGTCAAGTCTCAGACAAATTAGGACCCAAATCCGACAAGTGCTATTTCATCGGATATCCCAAGGAAAGTAAGGGATATTACTTCTACATTCCCAGTCAGCACAAGGTAGTTGTAGAAAGGGACTTTGTTTCTAGAAAGACTAGTGGGAGCGCGTTCGATCTTGAAGAAGTTCAAGATGCGAACAATAGCACTGATGCCTCGATGGAAATTGAACTGGAACCACAAAGTGTTGTGGATGATGTTGTTCCACAAGGAGTTGAGGAACAACAACCGGTTCAAGTAGACATACCTCTTCGCAGGTCTGATAGGGTACGTCGTCAGCCTGAGAGATACTCATTTCTCTTGTCTGACCATGATGACGTTATGCTCATAGAGGATGAGCCTACCACCTATCAGGATACTGTGATGAGACCAGATTCCGAGAAATGGCTAGAGGCCATGAGATCCAAAATGGAATCCATGTACACCAACCAAGAATGGACTTTGGTTGATCCACCTGAAGGGCTAAAACTCATTGGGTGTAAGTGGGTCTTTAAGAGAAAGACTGACATGGATGGACTTATCTATAAGGGTCGCTTGGTAGCTAAAGGTTTCAAACAGATTCATGGTATTGACTATGATGAAACCTTTTCTCCAGTAGCGATGTTTAAGTCCATTCGGATCATGCTTGCTATGGCAGCCTACCATGACTATGAGATATGGCAGATGGATGTCAAAACCGCATTTCTGAATGGAAACCTGCTCGAGGATGTGTACATGACACAACCTGAGGGTTTTGTAGATCAACAGCATACTAGCAGAGTATGCAAGCTGCATAGGTCCATTTATGGACTAAAGCAAGCTTCTCGGAGCTGGAATCTTCGATTCGATGATGCAATCAAACAGTTTGGTTTCATCATGAACGAAGATGAGCCTTGTGTCTACAAGAAGGTTGTAGGGGATATAGTTGTCTTCCTCATATTGTATGTGGATGACATACTACTCATTGGGAAGGACATCCCTATGCTTCAGTCTGTCAAGACCTGGCTAGGGAGTTGCTTCTCAATGAAGGACTTAGGTGAGGCATCCCGCATTCTAGGGATACAGATCTATAGAGATAGATCTAAGAGATTGCTTGGCCTAAGTCAGAGTACATACATTGACAAGGTACTCCTTCGGTTTGCCATGCAGAACTCCAAGAAGGGATTTCTGCCGATGTCACATGGCGTGAGTCTTTTGAAGACTCAAAGTCCCTCTTCTAGAGAGGAGAGAGACCGCATGGATCAGATCCCTTATGCCTCAGCCATAGGATCGATCATGTACGCCATGATATGTACTCGACCTGATGTCTCGTATGCTTTGAGCATGACGAGCAGATACCAGTCATATCCAGGTGAAAGTCACTGGATAGCGGTCAAGAATATTCTTAAGTACTTAAGAAGGACTAAAGAATATTTCTTAATATATGGAGGCAATGATGAGCTAGCTGTAAAGGGTTACAATGATGCTAGCTTCCAGACCGACCAGGATGACTATAGATCGCAGTCGGGGTTCATATTTTGCATTAATGGTGGTGTTGTCAGCTGGAAGAGTTCGAAGCAGGATACAGTAGCTGATTCTACAACAGAAGCTGAGTATATTGTAGCATCAGAGGCAGCAAAGGAGGCAGTTTGGATCCGCAAGTTCATCACTGAACTTGGGGTGGTTCCTAGCATCGCTGACCCAGTTGAGCTCTATTGTGACAACAATGGAGCTATAGCACAGGCGAAGGAACCTCGCTCACACCAGCGGACCAAACACATACTACGGCGCTTCCATCTCATTCGAGAGATCATCGAGAGAGGAGATGTGAAGATTTGCAGAGTACCTACAGAGGCTAACATCGCAGATCCCTTGACCAAGGCTTTGGCACAGAGGAAGCATGATGGTCACACTAGGTCATTTGGGCTTAGAGTCTATACTGATTGGCACTAGTGCTAGTGGGAGATTGTTAGTTAGAGCCCTAGAGCCAATCATTTGATGATTGTATGGACTCATTGTATCATATTCTTGTATATTAATAAAGGCATTTGGATTTTGGTTATTATACTTACTTGTATTGGTGCTAAATAAACTAAATATAATAATGTTCTTGAGTAGATGGTTCTCACCTATATCAATCGGTTAGTTGAACCGATAATGAGATGATATAGGGAACACTACTCTAAATCATTCCTAGTCGAGTATTAACATTCAAGGACAATGTTAATGCAATAAGACTAGCATGTAGGTCAACTCGATGACTTGATCTCACAAGTCATGGATATAGAGATATCAAGTTGACACATGGGTATACATTAGAGAATGTATACTGAATGACCCGCCATGAGAAAGTATCATGGATCGTTATATGAGTGTCATATACTTTCTCATGTGGCTATTAGTATGACTACTAGTCCATAGACCTGAAGTCACCATGGTTCCCTACATAAGGAGTTATGTACTTTGGTTTCGTCAAACGTCACCCGTAACTGGGTGGACTATAAAGGCGATTACCGAGTATGTAACAAATTATGTAGAGGGATGTGAGTGATGTAGATGGGATCTATCCCTCTCATATGACGGGAGCGACATCAATATTCTTGATAGAGTGAGACCACTAAGTGCATGGTCATGGCCAAATGAGTCAACATGAGATGTTGAGCTCATTTGATCGAGTGAGTGTACTTGGAGTTCAAGATTTAGATTGATTAGAGGATGACACGGTCTATGCCTCATATTGATCAATCTAAATGTCTAGGATAGAAGGACACTTGTCATATAATGTGAGGAGTCACAATTAGTAGTCACAAGGTGATGTTGGATCTCAACATTTCTTGTAACTTGGGTAGCAATGATGTATTGCTAGATGCCGCTCATTGCTTATGTTTCTAAATGAGTTTAGAAACATTGCCAACGTTACAAGAACCTATTGGGTCACACACAAAGAATAAGTGGATGAAGATTAGGTTCATATGATGAACCAATTGGATTAGGTTCATATGATGCACCAAAGATTGGATTCAAATTAGACTTATTGAGTTAGACTCAATTAGATTCAATTGTTGAATGAGTCTAATTTAAATTTGATTCATTGAGTCAATTTATATTAATGAATTGAGATTCATTAAATTGAAATTGACTTGAATCAAATGTTGGATTTAACTCAACAAGGAAGAAATTGGTCTATTTGACTTGACCAAATGGAAGTTGAAACATCAAGTTTGACTTGATGCATTGCCACATCATGTAGGTTGACTCATCCTACATGGCATGACACATCATTGCCACATCATCAACACCTCATAATGGTGTGCCACCTCATGGAGGTTACACACCCATTCCTTTTAATGTGGCCGGCCACATTAAATGAGGGGGTTACATTTGTGTGGCCGGCCACACACTTGATGATGGGTGAATGCAATTGATTTGCATTCATTCTAGCTTCTTCTTCCTTGGATGCTTGCTTCTCCTTGTTGTTGCCGTGACTTCCATGGTGAGGAGAGGGTGTATGAGTTGTGTTCGAAGAGAATAAAGGAAAGTGAAGAGCACAAAGGATGATACTACTAGTGAGTGTATAAGATTTCCTTTTTGTATCTTCTTCTTTTCTTCCTTTCCAATCCCATCCGAGAGCTCTAGAAAGTGCTAGCACACTTGGGGCTCTCTTCTCCATCCTTTGAGTGTGAGAGACACTCCTTGTTCGTGTGGATATCATTAGAGGAGTGTCTACGTTGACACTATCGAGATCCGGCGTACCGTTGAACGAGCGGGATTTGCAAGGGCACGCTTCAAGGGTAAAATTCTTAACATGTAGATCAAGGAGTAGATCTAAAGTTTTTGAAACTCGTACTTGTATTTCATTCGGTTTTTCCTTGCACGGATCTACAGCTTTGGGTGATTCGGGGTTTCCGCGACGCGAAAAGCGGTTTTCGCGGCCTGAAAAACCCAACAAATTAGGTCCTAATCACATCAATCCACACAAGATCAAATGGATACAAACAGGGTAAAATCATAGAAATAGGAATTAGGCAAATCCACAAGAGTTTTACATCAAATCTCCATTACAAATACTCCCTCCATCCTAGAACATAAGATCTAATCCATAGAACAAGGAAAGAAATCCAAAGATAAAGAGAATACAAGCATCTTGATCCCAAATCCGAGAAAGAAAGGGAAGAAAAGCTTATCTACGATAAAGAACCATCTTTGGGTCCAATCCTCATTCCCCCGGAGTCGATTCGGTGAAGATCCGCCCTTAGATCTCTAGAAATCCCTCCAAGAATGGTAAAGAATGCCCCAAATCTTTTTTCCCCCCAAAAGGGAGAAGATCCCCTCTCAAAACATGAAGGAGGCTTTATATAGAGGTGAGGTTTGGGTGCCACACGGCCTCGAAACACGGCCGTGTGAGGTTCACACGGCCAAAGCCACCCCCTTCTCTGCCAATCTTACACGACCATGTGTGGTACACGACCGTGACATGCATCTTCCATGACCCCCCTTGTATGGCCGTGTAGATCTACATGGCCTAGACTGCTTCTACCTCTAAAAATCTAGCACGACCGTGTGGTGTACAAGGCCAGAGCCCTCTTGCTCACTGGAAACCCTGCACGGCCTGTGTGGTGTATACAGCCAGGGCTTCCCTGGTCTCTGGAAATCTTACATGACCGTGTGGTGTACACGGCCTGGCTCCATTTGACTTCAAATCTTGGCACAACCGTGTTGTTGGTTGCTACTCGGAAAACCCAATGGCTCCACTATACAAAAATTTTGTACGTGATCTGAACCTTTCCTAGCAACCATGTGTTCTTTTAAGTTAAACTTGTATCTCCTGCGGAACTTAACACGTTTGATTCCAAGTTTAACTTATATGTTCTTTTAGGTTTAGATTTGGATCTCCTGCGGAACTTAACACATTTGATCCAAATCACCTAAGTTATAAATTCAATTAAATATTAGTTTCCAAAATTGGCTTCCAGTACTGCATGGCGAGGCACTTGGCCTTCTTGGATATGGGAGCAACCACCACCGACTAGACAAAGCCTTTTAAAGAAAGTTAATATTTAATTTCCTTATATAACTCTAGGTTAACCAAAAGGAACAACAAATCACAAGGAAAAAAGAAAGAGAACACAACATCGAAATTAAATTCAAAAAACAAGAATCGAATGCCTCTTGTATTTGGTATTTATACAAAGAAAAATTAACTAGTATGATGCGGAAATTAAATACTAGTTATACATCTTCCTTGTATGCTAAAAACCTCGAGATCTTCTGCCGTATCCCTCGCCTCCTCTTGGACGTCGTGTGGGCGACGATCCTCAAAGACGAACACCACCCGGAAAGCTTCTCCTCCTTCTCTAGAATTCGGCCACCACCACCACAAAGGAGCAAAAGAGAGCAAAGGGAAGAGAGGGAGAGGGGTCAGCCACTTGATGATCTCCAACAACACAATATCAATTGTTCTATTTTTCAATGCCTCCCCTTCCCCCCTTTTTATATTAGTTTCCCAACGGAAAATTATGGAAAGAGTTTTATAAAAAATTAGACTCATTCCTATTTCCTTTTAATTTTTTCTTTTCCTTTCCTTTTAATTAATCAATCCTAGATTGATTTATTAATTAAACAACTATTTGTTGATGTTTAATTATTTGACCGGCCCCTTGCTTGGGCACTAAGCAAGGTGGCCGGCCACTTATTAAAAGGGAAAGAAAGAAATTTTTTTTATAAAATTTTAAAAGAAGAAAACTTCTAATAAAATTTTACAAACTTTTTTTTTTCTAATGTGGATATTAAAAGGAAAGTTTTAAAATTTAAAACCAAGTTTTAAAATTTAAAACATCTCTAATAATATTTATTTTTAAAAGAAAGTTTTATAAATTTTACAACTCTCTTTTAAAACCTTGTGGCCTAATTTAAATTAGGAAAATTTTATAAATTTTTAAAATCTCTCTTTTTACAAATTATAAATATTTGAGGAAATTTAAAAATTCAAAAATAATCTTCCTAATTTAAATATTGCGGCCGGCCCCCTTGCCCAAGGCAAGAGCGGACCACTTCTAGAGAATATGTGGCCGGCCATTGCTTGGTCACCAAGCAATGAACCGGCCCCTTCTTGGACACCAAGATAGGCTTTTCTTTGGATGGACTTGAGGTTTTATTGAGGCTACAACAGGGACCTAGAGGAGAAATTAGTTTTGGCCTTCCGATGAGCTCAAATATCCCGTGCTCGCCCCGAACACACAACTCAAGTTCATCGATAATAACTCATTCCACTAGAGAGTTATTACCGCACTACCGCACCAATCCCAAATTACATTATGAGCTCCTTCTTATCATGAGTGTATTAGTCTCCCTGTGTTTAAGATTACGAATGTCCACTAATTAAGTGAGTTAATGATAACTCATTTAATTAATATCTAGCTCCAAGAGTAGTACCACTCAATTTTATTGTCATGTTGGACTAGGTCCACCTGCAGGGTTTAACATGGCAATCTTATGAGCTCCTCTTAGGGACATTCTCAACCTATATAACTAGGACACAGATTCCTTCTATAATCAACAACACACACTATAAGTAATATCATTTCCCAACTTATCGGGCATATTGATTTATCGAGCTAAACCTCACCCTTTGATAAGTCAAAGAAATAAATATTAAATATACATGCTTGTTATTATATTAGGATTAAGAGCACACACTTCCATAATAACTAAGGTCTAGTTCTTTTACTAAGTCAGTACAAAAATAACTTACCTAAATGATCCTACTCAATACACTTAAAGTGTATCAGCGTAATTTATTTGTCAAGATAAACTAATACTTAATTACACTACGTCTATTCTGATGGTTTGTTCCTTTCTATCTTAGTTGTGAGCAACTGTTTATAATTTATAGAGAACCGACAACATGATCTTCTAAGTGTGACTCCACACTCCATGTTATCTACTATATAAATTAATTGAACAATTACATTTAACAAATAAATGTAAACATTTGACCAATGTGATTCTTTATTTCAAAATAAATGTGTACAAAAGCTAAACTTTTAAGTATACACTCTAACACGTGTGAGGTTCACACGGCCGTGGCAATTTCCTCCTCTGCTGCAGCCACACGGCAAAGGATCTCCACACGGCCTGGGCAACCCCCCATGGTAGGGTCGTGTGAGGTTAAGGAATGACGCCTTCCTCTCTAGCTTCGCTTGCAGATTTGGCCTCGAACATGAATCCTTTACCAAATTCGACTCCTGTGTACAGAAAATGTACAAAAGCAAATCTCCGAATAAAAAGAGTAAATATGCTAAAAGGAAAGATGGAAGTTCAAAAATACGTAAATAAAGCATGTACAAAGTATGTGAATGTGCGTCCAAACATGCATAAAAGGTGTATATAATCTACGCACATCAGAGACGTTTCTAGTGGAGCTGTTCAACCACCTTGGATTAACAACCACCTAGGTTGTAACCAAGTTAAATTTCTTGTCTCTTTATTTCTATTATTTTATTTTATTATTATTGCTATTTTAGAGTTGAAAGTACGAGGAGGGTAGTTCTTATTTTGCAGGCAATTCACTGCTCCCCTCTTGCCGACTCCACTGCACCAACAAGAATATGATCGATAGGATCGGAATAGGATCAGAGCAGGATCGATATAAACTTTGAGAAGTTATAACTTTTAACTTGGATTGAACCACAAGACCAATAATATATTAAATCTAAGCTCATTCAGATATCTATAGTTAATCACAAGATTTACTCTTAATTGCCTAGTTTTAAACCCAAAAAATCTTTTAAAGCTTTTTTGGGCTCGAAAGATTTTATCTTTTTTATTATTATTTATTGTCTTATACAGAGTTAGAATTAGGGATTTGAAATTATTAAATATATAATTAGATATTTTAAAGTTAGTTTTTATCAATAATTATTATCATTTCTACTCCCTAAAATGATAAATTTTTTAATGTCTATTGTTTGATATTCTATGGAATTTATGTGTCTTTAAAAGATTATTTTTGACATTTATGTTCGAATTAAAGGATTCAATAACTTTCACTATGTCAGCTATTTTGTTGGCCTTCAAATTAGGTCAACTTGCAAACAAAAAAAAAAATTCTTAAGGTTAAATGCGATTATTATTATTATTATTATTATTATTATTATTATTGCATTAATAGAAATTTTATAGTTTTTCATTTTAGGATATAAAAATATAAATATTATTGTGTTATTATGCTAGAATGGTAATTAAATTACTAGTTAATTTAAATTTGTGTAGATAATAATGTCATATGAGGAGTGAGTGTCAACGGTTGCATACTATATATATAAAATATTTATCATGTATCATAAAATTTTAAGAATTTTTAGTAGGATCGTACGATTTTACGATCTGATCTTGATTGATCCGATCTTGACCCCCAAATCGATTCTACGTAGGATCACGATTATGTAAACTATGGATGAACCCTTTATAAGATACCAAATACAACATTATATTATCTTTAGACTAAAATGTAATTTTTAATGGTACTCTCTATTATAGCTCAAACTTTAATTGACCACATAATATGTCTTCCTTTGAGTCAACACATTATACGCATAATTTCATACTTTATATGAGCTATTTTAGTTCATAGCTCACAACAACCTTAATCAACCACGTAATATGCCTCCCTTTGGGCTAACAAATTAAGTACAAGATTCGAATAAAAAAGCTTTGTATCTTAGTTGTGTACTACCCTTAAATATATATCTGATATAAAAATAATTTTTCTTTGTGCTAATTACTTTTAGCATATATATATATATATATATATATATATATATATATATATATATATATCGATGCAAAATGTACTAAACCTACCTAAAGTGCCTTTCTTTTGGTCAACATAATGGTTTAATTTAGTAGAAAGTGCATAAATAGACTCAAGAAAATCTTAGGAAACCAAATTGAACAGAAGTAATTTGATCCGCTAATGATTCCCAAGTGGTCTTAAGCAGAAACTCAAATAGTGAAGCAACTATGCGACTTATAGCACTTAACATGGCTGTGTCAGAGCTTACTACTCCTAACACGGTTTGGATGTACTGGGCAGCATGGTCGTGTTAAGGCTTATAACTCCTAACATGGCCTATCCTTGTTGGAAAGCACGATCGTGCTAGGTCACACGATCGTGTTAGGCACCTATAGCACACGACCATGTTGGAAAGCACGATCGTGCTAGGCCACACGACCATGTAAGGAACCTATAACACATGGCCGTGTTGGCACGTTCACCACCTAACACAACCATGTTCAGCTACACATCAACTGACATGACTGTGTTTAGCCACACAGTGCTCAACAAGTGTTAGCCGTGTTGGGCGACACAATCATGGTGCATCATGGGTTTTTGCCTAGCACGTGACACGACCTAGCCAGGTTGGCCACCACGGTCGTAGTGCATCATAGAGAAACCCCAATTCATAGATAACACACTACAGTTTTCTCAAAACAACGGTAGTTATTGTTGTCCTTCGTGTTCTTTGCTAAAATCGCTACCGCTTGCACATATTTTGTTAGTCCCTTGTAACCGCCAAGAGGGGGTGAATTGTGTTGTACAAAATAAAATAAGCAATACGTTTCTCAACTCGATTAGGCTTTATCAATTACACACTTAAATAAAATGTAAAGCAATAAAACAAGTACGAGATAAAGGAATTTTTATTTGGTTGGCAATCAAAGGATTGCTACTCCAAGGAATGTAAGTTCACTATCAAGATCTCCTTCTTAAATAGAACGTTGGAGGCAGAGAAGCCTCATACATAGAAATAATGCTCAAAAATCAAAAACTGAAAGAGAATTGAAGTACAGAGTGTGTTTTTCTAAAAGGAGAACACTAGGATTTTATTTATAGTCCACTGGTCTAAACTAACCATTGCTGACATGGCACGATCCCGATGCCTTGAAGGGCTCTAGGTGCTTGGGTGTGAATAAAAGTTTATCCACATCGTAACGGCTATGCAACGGCTGAAAGATAAAATTTTATCTGGTCTGGGCACCTGGAACAGCTTCGGGCACCCGGACTGCCTTCATGCAGGGGCACCTCGCTGAGGCACCCTGGCTGGACCAAGTTGGTTTGGGCACCTGGACCAGAAAGTCAACTCCATGTTGACTTTCTATCCGGATCTTCTGCTCTGGCTTTGGTCGCTTGGGTGATTTATGTCATCTAGAATAGAGTTCACCCGAACTTATTTTCCAACCTTCTCAAGGAACCTTTCGCTTTGGCTTCTCGTCCCTCAGAAATGTCGCACACTTCCTTCTCGTCTGTCAGTGTACTCTTCTATAGCGCCTCATCCCTCGGATGCACCGAGTCCGTCGACTCTCTCCCGTGCCATACTTCTCGTTAGCTGTGTCTTTTGTTCGACTTCCTGTGCTCCTAAGTTCCTGCACACTTAGCCACAAGGTTCAAATCACAATATGACCTACCTTTACTTAGTTGATCACACCAAAATTATCACAGGATACTTGCAATCTCTCCCTTTTTGATGTGAGTAAACAAAGTTAAATTAGGGTAAATAAAAATAAATAACAGTGAAAAATAGCAAGTACATGAATTTCAATTAATAATTATTAATGTAAAAAAATGTACCCTTCCCCTAGACTTAATATCTAATTCTCCCCCTTTGATCACATTAAAAATAGGGGTAATCTTAAAATGACTTGGAAATAAATCTAAAATAGTCTCTAAGGGAAAAGTGAATAGCTAAGGAAATTTTTTCTACAGTTAAGAAATGAAATGTTCTTTCTCAAAAATATTTATTTCTAATTAATTTCAAAAGGAAACTATACAAAAAAAATTATTTAGATAATTCTAAGCAAACAACAAAAAATAAATCAATTTAAAAGTATGACATGCATACAAATTTAATTTAAATATGATTTTGAAGCCCAATATAGGTTCCTTCCAATCAAATTAATCAAAAACATCCTAGGGATATATTTTGGTGATAATTTTTTAATTGAACCCTTATGATATCTAAAATACTAATTAAGTCTTGAATAATTTCTAATTTGTTAAATACGTACACATGTATAATTCTTCAAATTTTTTATTTCTACTTTCAATTTTTATCTTGTCAAAATCTTCTAATCGACAAGATATTGCTAAGGTTATTTTTAATTCCTCATTTTTCTTTTTAAATGTTTCATTTTTAATTTCTAATTTACAAGAATTTTTTGACAATATTTTTATAAACTTAAATAACTTATCAGGAGGTAGAGATCGTACCTGACTTACCTTGTTGATCTCATTATCTGATGCTCCCCTTGTTGAGCGACTTTCTTCTGATGTTGCTCCCCCTTCATTGATGCTCTCGATGCTTATTTTGGATGACCTTTCTTCATCTTCTTCTTCTTGGTGACTTGCCATCAATGCAAGTCCAACATAGGCTACGATGTCGGAATCTGATGAAAATGTTTCGTCCCATGTCGCCTTTAGATTTCTTGTGCTTCTTCTGAGTCACTCTTTTGTCCTTTTCCTTGTCCTTATCCTTGTTCTTTACTTTTGAGTAGTTGTATTTGACATGCCCTTCTTCATTGCAATGATAACACCTTACTTTCCTTTTCCTTCTTTTGGCCTGCACTTGATTAAACGTATTAGTTTTAAAAACTTTTGAACTTTCTTACCATGAATGTTGTTTCGTCATCATCAAGGGATGTTTTGGAATTTGCTTCGTCTATTTTTGTCTTTAAGGCAATATTATGCTTTGACTCCTTTAGATTTGCACATCTAGACTCATGAATTTCAAAAGTTGAAAAAAGTTCTTCTAAATTACTTACCTCTAAGTCCCTAGAGATGAAGTATGCATCTACTAGGATTGACCATTCAGGAGTCCTAGGAAAAGTGTTAAGCACGTACCTTAGGGAATCTCGATTGGTTACCTTTTTTCTGATATTTGTGAGTCCGATGATGAGTTCTTTGATTCTCAAGTGGAGGTGTGTGACGATTTTGCCTTCTTCTAACCGGAGATTGCTGATCTGGTTCTGGAGTAGTTCTCGTCTCGCAAGTTTTGCCTCCGAGGTCCCTTCATATAGTTCTAGGAATTTATCCCAGAGCTCTTTGGCTGACTCATAGGCTCCGATCCTGTTGACTTCTTGTAGAGGTAAAATGATCAAGCAGATGAAATTCTACCTTGTCATTTGTCACAAAGTCGGCTTGCTCCTTTTCATCCATTGATATTCTTCTTTGTCTTTCCCTTGTTGATCCTTTAGTACTACAAAACCATACTTCATTATTATTAATAATTCAAAGTCAGTTTTGAAGAATACCTCTATTTTCTTTTTCCAAATCGTGAACTCTCACTCGAACTTAAGCGGATAGATGCTCGGTCTGACCATTGTCTTTTATGCTTCGATCGACGATTAGTCCTTCTGGAGTAGTTAGGCTCTGATACCACTTATTTGTCCCTTGCGGTAGGCAAGAGGAGAGTGAATTACCCTGCACAAAATAAAACAAGCAATACTTTTCTCAACTCGATCGGGCTTTTTCAATTACACACTTAAATAAAATGTAAAGCAATAAAACAATGAGACAAAGGAATTTTTACTTAGTTGGCAATCAAAGGATTGATACTCTAAGGAATGTAAGCTCACTATTAAGATTTCCTTCTCGAACAGAACATTAGAGGCGGGGAAACCTCGTACACAGAAATAATATTCAAAAATGAACAACTAAAAGAGAATTGAAGTATAGAGTGTGTTTTTCTGAAAGGAGAAGACCAAGGCACTATTTATAGCCCATTGGTCGAAACTGACCATTGCTGACGTGGCATGGTCCGAGCGCCTAGAAGGGCTCCGGGCACCTGGGTATGGATAAAAGTTTATCTGAAGCAACAGCTATGTAACGACTGAAAAATAAACTCTTATTTGGTCCGAGAGCCTGGAACAACTCTGGGTGCCCGGACCACCTTTAATTTTTTTTTTTTTTTTTTATTTTTGATGAAAGGTAAATATATATCATCAAGAAAAGATGTACAACTATACATGTCCTAAGATAAGCCTCCATTTCTGATGAAATATCAGATCCGGAGGATATCAGAGGTATGAACCTAAGGTAAGCCCATATACATGTAGCGTACTCTCACTGTACCATCCACAAAATACACCCAGCAGACATACCACCCTCCTACTACAGATACCGTCATGCATGCTCACTGTACCATCCTCTACAACTGTCCTCAATCTACCTACTCCAGCAACCAAGTGGCAATATGATCCATGTAGCTGTATGCTCAGCGCTATCTGTGCGCGATATACTCTCACTATACCATCCTCAGGGGCCCTCTACCACTGCCCTCAATGTACTTGCTCCAGCATATGTATCCTCGCAGTGTCATCCAGGTAGCTCGATGATCACTACCCCAGTGTGCTCAGCGCTAGTCGAATGCCCCTCGCTGCTCCCTCCATGAAGAGGCAGCCCTGGTGCAAATGGGTTAATGAGGTGTCAAAGGTAAGTGCCATCTGACCAAGCCGCCCTCCACCCACAGATCGTCGGCCCACTTTTAGCAAGTGGTCAGCTATCAATGGATTTAGTGTTGTCCTTACCGCGAGCCATTTGCTGCGGACTAGATAGGTCATTATAATGGACCTATTCACCCTCTTGGGCTTTTTGGCAAAGCCCCAGCCATCAACGGATTTGGCGCTGCCCTTACCGCGAGTCATTTGCTGCGGACTAGATAGGTCATTATGGTGGATCTATTCACCCTCTTGGGCTTTTTGGCAAAGCCCCAGCCATCAACGGATTTGGCGCTGTCCTTACCGCGAGTCGTTTGCTGCGGACTAGATAGATCTTTTTGGTGGATCTATTCACCATCCTCACCTAAGCCACGCCCCGCAATAACCACTTTTAAGCAGGGGTACCTCGCCGAGGTGCCCCGGCCAGACCAAGTTGGTTCGGACGCCTGGAGTAGCTCCGGGCACGCGGACCAGAAAGTCAACTCCAGACTTTCTGTCCGGGTCTTCCGCTCCAGCTCCGCTCGCTTGGATGATTTCAGCCATCCGGAATAGGGCTCACCTGAACTCATTTTTTAGCCTTCTCAAGCAACCTTCCGGTCCGGCTTCTCGTCCCTCGGAAACACGACGTGCTTCCTTCTCGTCCGTAGGCGTACTCTTCAGCAGCGCCTCATCTCTCGGACGCACCAAGCCCGTCGACTCTCTCCCATGCAGTTTTTCTCGTTAGCTGCGTTTTTTGCTCGACTTTCTGTGCTCCTAAGTTTCTGCACACTTAGACACAAGGAACAAACCACAACATGACCTAACTTGACTTGGTTGATCACATCAAAACTAGCACGGGATACTTACATATTTTATATGTTGATTTTTCCTAAGTTTTTTCTTTTCTAGATATTTCGACGAACAAACATAATTTTACACTAGCAAATCCAAATCTAGCATAGAACAACAAAATCAATGAAAGCCTAAACCTTAATGCCATAGAAAACGACGAAACAACTATGACTCTGATACTACTTGTTGAGATTAAGTTTCCCTAAGCTGCATGAATTCTAAAACATATGGGAACTCTAGTATAGGAAAACAAAGGAACAAGGATTTAGTTACATCGAATTTATAGCAAACATAAATACATAAAATAAGCGATGGACCTAATTGCGGAAGAAAAGTCATCGTCTTTTTGTGTTATCCACGAATTCAAGAATCCTACGGAAGGAGAGCAAGAGGCTGGTCTTTCGGAGTTAGGTTGATGACATCATTGAATATCTTGTCGATGGGGCGTAGATCTATCAACGGATTCCCTATCATTCCCTATATATATATATATATATATATATATATATATATATATATATATATATATATATATATATGTGACTTAATTCGTTATTAGCCAATATGTACATCCAATAACTCAAATACTCTATATTAATTAGATCACTTAATATGCTTTTGTTTTTTTAATGGCATAAATCTTCACACTTACAAATAAAGCATTAGCTACCAAATAGAGATTAAATTCAACACGAGCCTCCATGTGAGATTTGTTCAACCTCTTACATATGCTAGCTATTGATCTAAGGTGATTTGAATTGTGAAGGAAACATCTCCTGAGAAGCAAAGATAAAAAACAATTGACCTTAGCGAATTTTGTTTGTGTAAAAAAAAAATTAGAAAATATGATTTATGTAACCAATTTCTAATCTCGCAGCCTCCATTTGGCAACGAGGAAGAGGAGGAATTCTGCTTTGAATTTTGACTTTGTTGCCGGTGATCCATTTGCATTCTCCGCTAGCTACTACCTTTTAATGCAAAGGAAGAATTAACACGAGTTCAGGCCAGTACTTATAACGATCATCCTTCTTGCTACTTTCTGAGGGTAACTATTACTTATCTATTACTTTATTTACTAGTGTTATTTATGCTATTATTAGCAACACTTAAATTTATCACGGCCCCAGAGAAGTTCCTACCAAAAAATTTCGGCAGAGTCTCCCTTGTACCGGTGACAATAATCATCAATACATGCAAAATAAACCATCAGCCACATGCGACTGGTATATATACTTCACAACCGCACAGTAATAAGACTCAACAACTTAAAAAATCTATTCTAGCAATAGCAAATGAATAAAGCTCCAACAGTGGGAAACAACCAAACTAACAATGCGGAATATACTCACTTAGCAACATAAGAAAAAGGAAACAACTATTTAACAATCTCAACTTCTCTAATAACATTAAAGAAGGACTCTAAACAACTTCTTAGTCAAGTCCCGAGGCTTCCATAGTTCAACATCACACACCATCCATCACGCATCCTCCTTGTCGCCTTCCTCTTTATACTTTAGCTTTTCCTTTATCTGCAGTAGGAGGAAAATAAATCTATAAGCGAAATGTTTAGTAAGTACTAAACTATCTCACAAAAACTCGAAAGTGCATAAGATACAAAGGATGCTAAAACTGAAATGCTAAAAAAGAAAAGCTACACATGCTCATCTAATAGCAAAGCACTAAATAATCTGCATACTCATGATATACAAGAATAAATCTGCATGCTGGAAATAAAGCTAATCATGCTCAATAAACTCATAAGGAAAGCAAATGAAAACTAATACTGTATGCTTAGAATTATAAGAGCTAAACTTTGCTAGTTCTAAACATAGGTGATACTTGTTTCATTTACTTATAGCCTTATACTTGAAATTAATATTTAACTTTCTTCTTCTCTTTCTTGGGCCCAGGCTTAGTACCAAATGCACGCTCTCTAATAGAGACTGAGGTAGCGAGCCTCCAGTCCTATGAGGGTAAAGACCTTGGTCTTACCAGGGCCAAGACTTTGGAATTGGTCACTTGGATTTGTTTAACGACAACATTGGAATTCGGGTACTAGCCTCTTGCTTTAAATTACTTGTTATCTTTTCTAACTAGACCTTGGTCTTTTCTCACTTGTAGCTACTCATTATAGCAAGGAAAGTCTAAACTAAATGCTATGTATATATATGTATATGCTATAATCTGTTCATGCACATCTTAAAGCAAAGGGAAAACAAAATCAGCATACTACTATATGCTATAATCTGTTCATGCACATCTTAAAGCAAAGGGAAAACAAATCAGCATACTACACTTATAAAAAATCTACATTTAAGCTATAAGAAATCTGCATACAAACTCAAACTAAATCTAAACCTTGCTGGAATTAAAACCTATGTGAAGCTAATCTTGCTTATCTATCATAGCCTTATATTCAAACAAGGTATAATGGCATGTTTCCATCATGGTATTTAGAACTTGCATACATATATATCTTTGCATATTTCGGTCATGGCTACTCCTACTTGTGGTACATGCAAAATAATTCATTACTAGCAAACCTTTAAACATTAACAAGGAAAACATTAAACTAAGCACATGTGAAACATTAAACTGAACCAAGGTACAAGCTATCCTCTACTACTAAGAAGGTGCAACATCAATTTTTTACTTATCTGTTACATGAGTTGGAAGATCATACTACTAGATTTACTTTGTTACTCTAAACTATACATGATCAAAGTGCCCTTAATTAAATTAGGAAATTGTCCTAACCTTTAAACATTTCACACAGCATGTTACTGGAATAGGAATCCAGAACAGAAATTAAACACTAAAAAAATTCATTTGTACATTACTAAAAGCATGCTACTGGAACTTCCAAAAAACAAGGGCCCTAAATATCATAATTCCCTACAACTGAAATCCGAAACCAACAGAAGCAAATCCTCCCGGAACTGTCACACAGCAGGTGACCAAAAAGGAACTAAATGCCCCCACACACTAAATTTTGAGACTCACGGCAGCACAATGAATCCAGAATTTTATGCTAAGTATAAGGGTTGTTCCAGCTTGACAAAAGAATAGCAACAAAAGAACTGCAAACCCTTGAGGGATGCTGTGAGCCGACTACCATATCAATTCACCTACATGCAAGCTTCAAGATTTCAAGCAATGCTTCGGAAACAAGGAGAGGAATACGGAATAAACTTCGGAGCTATCCTACTGCAGGTGAGTAGTAACTTATAGCGGTTTGCTTGGACTTACAACCGAAGGGAAAGCTCTAGGGTTTCGGTTAGTTCGGATCTTCAACCTCCCTTGCGCCACAGACCTTCCTTGACGAGGGGATCACCACCGCGTGAAGGGATCTCTCGGAGAGCACCCTTGCCGGTCGCCGGAGGCGTGCCCTAAGTCCTGCTGCGATTACCCGAGAAGAGTTGGCGCCGTCATGAGAAAGAGGAGAGGAAGAGAGATTAGGGTTCGGGTAAAATAAAATCTCAAACGCTATTAACTCATCCTTTAATACCTAGGTTCTATTTCTGTTCTCCACTATAACTTAATATATTTCGATATAGGTTTAATTAAGAAAAGTTCGGTTGGTCTGTTGGTTAAGTGAATCCTTGCTTAACCCGAGGTTTCCGGTTCAAACTTCGGCTTGGATAATTTTTGTCGAAACTTCTTTCATTTTGTAAAAATACCAAACGACCTTCAAAAATTACGTAAAAATACTCTAAAAATCTCTAGAATATTTCTATAGCATTTCTAAATATTTTTAAGAACTTTTAGAACTCGAAATAGGAAAAATTGGGTTATTACAGTACTGATCAGCACAAGACAAGATAGTCGGCTCTTTGATTCTTCTACTCCTCTTCCTCATGGTGCATGGCCACCGCCCTTCGAGGTTAGCGCACGAGGAGTTGTCATAATGAGGTCTGGGGTTTGAATCTCGGCAAAGCCAAGGTAAATACCTTCCTTTTGTGCTAGTCACTATTCCAAAGGCTAGCAGCCGTCCGTGATTTACCTCCTCCGTGTTGACCTTGGGACGGATTGACGGGGGCACTGGGGACGAGCGTATTCACCTTTTACCACAATGGCCACCGCCCTTCGAGCTCAGGGACAGCCGCCAGGTGCTACACAAACCATGCATTCTACCTCCCAATTTTTAATCTATGTGCCATGCAACTTAGCTCTCAAGCTTCTGCAGGCTTTGTCTTAATCGACTGCGGGATTGATCCAAACTCCTACGTCGAACTTCGGGCTACAGTATGTCTCCGACGACCAATTCATCGACAAGGGCGTAAACTTCACCGTCCAGCAGTCTGACGTACCTTCTTACCTTGCTCGGAGCTTTCCTGAGGGATCTCGCAATTGATATACCTTCAAGTCAATCAACCGAGGCTCAAAATACTTGGTAAGAGCAACCTTCTTGTACGGAACTACGACTTCAAGAATAGTCCTTTTGTTCAATTCGATCTATACCTCGGAGTCAACCTCTGGAAGACCATAAACCTGACAATTCCTAGTAAAGACATCCTCACTGAAACTGTCAGTGAAGCCACAGCTGAGGCGATCCCAGTTTGCCTGGTCAACACTGGCCATGGAACTCCTTTCATCTCTGACTTAGATCTGAGGCATGTTCCAACTTCTCTGTATCCTCAAGTCAACTCCTCCACCGCTTTGGTCAACTTGCATAGAATCTACATGGGGATTTCTACTTGGATCAGGTATCCTGATGATCCATATTATCGCAAATGGTCCACATTGGACACCCCACCTTCATGGAGTGTGACATCCACCAATTCGAGGGTCCAGAACCAGATGCATGATCAGTTTCAACCACCACAGAAACACATGCAAATTGCAGCATACCCTTGCAGTTCCACCACACTTCAACTCCGCTTGGCACCCGATCCAGGAGACCTAACTGAGCTCTATACGGTCCTCTACTTCTCTGAGCTCCAGCCAAATGCCTCGAGGCAGTTCTTGATCTACTTCAATGGAGCCCTGCTGAACGATGGAAGGCCTTTGGCTCCAACCTAACTCCTCTCCGACGCCGTATTCAATTCTAATCCATGTTTAGGGTTTAGTGAGTGCAATATAACTCTTGTTGAAAAAGGAAGCTCCTTCCACCTATCATAAATGTTATTGAGGTTGATCCTGTCCGAAAGTGGTGAGGATGGTTAACTAAGAACGTGTCTCTATTGTTGATCAAACGAAGACTTCACACTGTCCTATGTAACACAAAGAGCGTTAGTGTCGGGTCAGGGAAGGGTCCCCACCGTTGGCCCTCTGATGCTCAAGTTAGTACGTGATTCAGGAGAAGAAAATAGTGGAAGACTGTAGCAACAAGTGTGTGAAAATATAGAGCATCGCATACCTTCACATGTAAAAGGAGATCCCTTTTATAGTATCACTGTTGTATTTACATACCTATCTCAAAGCATTTGCACGCTTCCCAAAGTAATCCTAAGAAAGGATAGGCCATAAAGTGCTTCTAACACCTTTCTTTAAACGAACGCGCAAATCTCTGTGATTTGACAGATTGAAAGTTTCTAAAGCACGATTTCCCTGTAGGATATTTTCTGTCATTTACAGCATAAACTTATAAAAGAGTACGACATAGTTGGTACATGGGACCCGTGTTAGGCCAACTAGCCGTCACTCACGGGGGCCGCTGGTTCGGCCCTATGGGTCGCCTTTGACGACCCAATTTTCACTCAGCCTCTTCCTTGGCTGTAAAGGAACAAGGTGTCAAATCAGCCCACATCCTCGGTCGGCTGAGGACGCAGGTCGGGTTACTCAATGCTCAGCAATGAGGATGTCCTACCTGTCCCAAGTTGAGACACAAAGCCCGACCGAGCGGGACACCCAGTTCGACTCTCATGTCCGATTGGCCATGTGCCAGTTTGGGCACACCTCTACTATTGTTGGTGCCTTTGACTCTTTCTTGACTTTGACCTCCACGCCAACCGATCTTCCCCATTTTGGGGGGTCCATCTTTATCACCATATCACAAGTCTCCCCTCCAAATCTAGTCGAAGAAGGCTGTAAATATGACTGACTGGACCCTTAGTATTATTTATACTCATCATTTCCAACTGGGTGTTTTGCTTTCTTAGCTACCCCTCGGCTTGAACAATTACTGCCTTCATCCATAGTTGCTCCGTGAACTCTTTACTCTCTGACTAGCGACTTCTTGATATGATGTCGCTCGGCTTGAATGCCCGCAACACTTGGTTGTTCGTTATCTTCTGCCACTCCTTTTTCCTGAACGGACCTTAGTTCTCCACCATGCCCTAGGCTCACAACTGACGTCATTTTAATTTCTTGGAAATCAATCAAATCCTCTCTCATTAATGCAAAGCATGCCAAGCATGCTTTTTCATCATGAGTCTGTTGATTGTCTCCACTCCTCATAAATGTATCCTATGGTTTGCTACCACATGTCACACCCTCGTGCCACCGAATATTCGATGTAGCAGGCGACTATTGAGATTTGATGTGACAACTACCTTTTCAAATTGAACAGCCCAGATTAAATCTCACATTCTTAGGGCTTCAATCAAATGTCCATGAGTAGTTGATGATAGGGCTCTTTAAGGCTTTCATTTTTTCCTTTTATTGTATGGTTTTCAACTTTGCCATCACTTTCTGTTGGTGCAGCGAGGCCGACAAGAGGGTGAATTGCCTGAAAAAATAAATAAAAACCTTTTCCGTTCTTTTAACTCTAATTAAAAGAAACTATAATAATAAAAATAAATAAAAACTTAAAGACGAGGCACCAGATTTACTTGGTTACATCCTAAGTGGTTGTTAATCCAAGACCAATGAAAGCACTAAAATAAAGTCTCCTTCGTGTAGGCGGATAAGCCTCTTATAATCATTAAACACTTAGACAGTTGCTAGGAAAAGGATACAGGAGTTGTTATTTATTTCCTAGGTCCAGGGGTCTTTTTATAGCCCATGGAAAATTTTATCCATGGATTGAGGGTGCCTTCCATAAAGCTAGAAGGCGCTTCCAGTGAGACGCCAGCGGATAAAAGTTTATCCACTGCCAACGGCAAAATCTGCATGGTCGAAAGCGCCTTCGTACTGTTCATCGAAGGTGCCTTCCACAGTGAAAGTGTGGAGGCGTGCGGAGGCGCGCGAAGGCACCTTCAACTCCCTTTGAAGGCACCTTCAACTCCCTTTGAAGGCGCCTCTAGCAGTATTTCTAGCCTTCTTTTTGCTCTTCTGCTGCTACGATCGCCTTGGTGATCGCAACCATTCAGGATAGGGCTCACCCAAGCTCATTTCCCAGTCTTCTCCTCGAGCAGGCTTCTGCTCCGGCTTCTCATCCCTCGAAACGCCACACACGTCCTTCTAGTCCATCAGTGTACATACTCTTCCACAGGACCTCGTCCCTCGGATGCACCAAGTCCGTTAGCTCCCTTCCCGTGCCATCCTTCTCGCTATCTACGTCTTTGGCTCGACTTCTTATGTTCCTAAGCTCATGCACACTTAGACACAAGGATCAAACACAACAGGACCTAACTCAAATTTGTTGATCACATCAAAACTACCACGGGGTCCAACAATCTCCCCCTTTTTGAAGTGCATTAACCCAAGTTCAAGTTAGGGTAAAAAAAAAACAACCAAATTGCACTAACATAAGTTTTGTAAAGAAATTATGAAATTAAGTTAAGCATTAAAATGCATTTTTAATGTGATAAGTTGGACTAATAAAATGTGAAAAAATAATGTCCCTCACTCCCCGTAAACTTGTACTTATTCCTCTCCCTTTGATTACATCAAAAAATAGGGAAAAGTAACATAGAAAGTTAGAAAATTTTGAAATTTAATTTTAGGGGTAGTTAAAAAATAATTCCTAAATAATTTCAAACAGAATTTTAAACAATTTTAAAAAAAAATCATAAAGACATACTTTGACATAAAAAAACTTTAACTTGTTAGTTAGTCAATTAAATATTTATTCCAATAATTGAGTTCCAAACTGTGGCGAGACATTAAACCTTCTTGGATATTTGAGCAATAATCACTTTCTTAAACAAAGTCTTTTAAAGAAATTAATATTTAATTTCCTTTCTGACATTTTACCCTTTTTAAAAATTAAAAGAATTTTAGTCTAAGCATGATCTCTGAATCCAATATAAGCTCCTTCCTATTGGATTAATAAAAAATTTTAGAGGCACATAATTTCTTGGGATCTTTCTAATTTGACATCTATGAAATCGTAAATACCAGTTTAGCTTACTGATAGATCTAACATTAGAGGTATTTATGCATGAAGAATTTTGTTTGAATAATTCTACTTTTTCTTTTAATATTTCATTTTCTAATTTTAAGCTATCTAATTATTTTTTCAAATCAATGTTTTCTTTTTCTAATTTTACCAAATCCTTGTAAAGAGTTTTAATGAAATTAAAAGATTGCTTGGGAGATAATGCACGTACCTCACTTACCTTAGTTTTGATGCTCCCCCTTCATCGCAGCTTTCTTCTGATGATCCTCCCCCTTCATCGATGCTCATCTCTGAGATGCTTTCATCTTCTTTTTGATGGTTAGCCATTAGGGCTAATCCAAAGAAAGCTTCAACCTTAGACTCAAAGGATGATGATTCATCCCATGTGACATTCAAATTTTTGTACTTAGATCTTGTTGGTCGTGTGCCTTTAACCTTCTCCTTTTTCTTTAGTTATGGGCAATCATCTTTGATGCACCCTTCTCCTTGGTAGTTGTAGCATCGAAGCTTCCTTTTTTGATAATCCTTTTTCATCTGCGATTTAAACCTATTAGATCAAATAAACTTATTAAATTTTCTTACCATTAGGGTCGCTTCGGCTTCATCGATTGATGCTTCAGAGTCTTGATCTTCCGTTCTTGCCTTTAGGGAAATGTCCTAACATGGTCTCTTTCTTTGTCCTACACATCGAGATTCGTGTAATTCGAAAATGGAAAAGAGATTTTCTAAAGTACTCATCTCGAGATCTTTGGATATATAGTAGGAGTCTACTATGGATGTCCATTCCTGTGTTCTTGGGAACGCATTTAATGCATACGTTTGTGCATCCTGATTAGTTACCAATTCTCCGAGGGTTGTTAATCCGGTGAAAGCTTCTTGATTCTTCCATGTAGATGTGCTACTGACTATCCTTCATCTATCCGAAGGTTTGTCAGTTGGTTCCAGAGTAGGTCCCATATCGCAAGCTTTGTTTCGAAGTTCCTTTGTGCAACTCCAGGAACTTCTCCCAAAGTTCCTTTGTTGATTCGTACTCACCGATCCTATTCACTTCCTAGGGTGGAAGTACGCTAAGTAGGTGGTACTCGGCTCACCCGTTTACTACGAAATCTGCTTGCTCCTTCTTGGTCCATTGATGTTCTTCCTTTTCATTTCCTTGGGAGTCTTTGAGAGCTATAAAATCATATTTAATTATTAATAGTATTTCAAAATCAGTTTTGAAAAATACCTCCATGCATTTCTTCAAAGATGCAAATTCTCCCTCAAACTTCGGTGGGAAGATTGTCGGTCTGGCCATCGTTTCAGTGCTTCAAACGTCGGTTATTCCTTTTGAGGATGTTAGGCTCTGATACTATTTGTTGGTGCAATGGGGCCAGTAAGAGGGGGTGAATTTCCTGAAAAAATAAATAAAAACCTTTCCCGTTCTTTCAACTCTAATTAAAATCAACTATAATAATAAATTAAAATAATAACTTAAAGACAAGGCACCAGATTTACTTGGTTATAACCTAGGTGGTTGTTAATCTAAGACCAATGAAAGCACTAAAAGAAAATCTCCTTCGTGTAGGTGGAGAAGCCTCTTACAATCGTTAAATGCTCAAATAGTTGCTAGGAAAAAAATATAGGAGTTGTTATTTATTTCCTAGGTCCAGGAGTCTTTTTATAGCCCCTGAAAAATCTTATACGTAGCTTGAGGGTGCCTTCCATAGAGTTGGAAGACGCCTCCAGTGAGGCACCGTGCATAAAAGTTTATCTACTACCAATGGCAAAATCTGCCTGGTCGAAGGCGCCTTCCATAGAGCTGGAAGGTGCCTTCGTACTATTCATCAAAGGTGCCTTCCAGCCATGGAAGGTGCCTTCCATAGTGAAGGTGTGGAAGCATGCGGAGGTGCGCGGTGGTGTCTTCAACTCCCTTTGAAGGGGCCTCCAGCAGTATTTCCAACATTCTTTTTGCTCCTTTGCTACTCCAATTGCCTTGGTGATCACGGCCATCCGAGATAGGGCTCACCTGAACCCATTTTCTGGTCTTCTCCTCGAGCAGGCTTCGGCTCTAGCTTCTTGTCGCGGAGGTGCCTTCAACTCCCTTTGGCTCCAACCTACCTCCTCTATGATCCTGTATTCAATTCTAATTGAAGTGTAGGATTTAGTGAGTGCAATATAGCTCTTGTTGAAAAAGGAAGCTCCATGCTTCCACCTATCATAAATGTCATTGAGGTTGATCATGTCTGAAAGCGGTGAAGATGGTTAGCTAGGAACATGACTCTACTGTTGACCAAACAAAGACTCCACACTATCTTTTGTAACACAAGGTGCGTTAGTGCTGGGCCAGAAAAGGGTCTCCGACGTTGGCCCTCCAACGCTCAAGTCAGTACACGATTTGGGAGAAGAAAATAGTGGAAGAAAACTATAGCAACGAGTGTGTGAAAATATAGAGCATTGCATACCTTCACATGTAAATAAAGACCCCCTTTTATAATGTCATTGTTGTATTTACATATGCATCTCAAAGCATTTGCACACTTCCCAAACCATTCCTAAGAAATGACAGGTCATAAAGTGCTTTTGACACCTTTCTTTAAACGAGTACACACATCTTTATAATTTGATAGGCTGGAAGCTTCTAAAGCACGATTTCTCTACAGGATATTCTCTGTCTTTTACAGCACAAACTTCTAAAAGAGTACGATATGGCCGATACATGGGACCTGCATTAGGCCAACCTGTCGTCACTCATGAAGATTGTTGGCTTAGCCCTATGGGTCGCCACTGACGACTCGGTCTTCACTCAGCCCCTTCCTTGGTCATAAAGGAATAGCATGTTCGATTGACCCACATCCCTGGTCAGTTGAGGACGCACGTCGAATCAATTTGAGGCCCTATCATGTAGGGCGAGTCGAGTATGATATATATATATATATATATATATATATATATATATATATATATATATATATATATATATATATATATATATATATATATGCATAAAGATGGGGTCCGATAAGGCCAGGTAATTAGAAGTTAAGGGGGCATGACAATCAGGAGTCAAGAGGACGTGGCAGTCAGCAGTCAGGAAGAGGGAGTTAGATCGCCTAATGTCATCAGCCGCATAATGCCCGGTCGGACACTAATAGATCAGGATCCTAGATCTGAGACATAAGGTGCAGTCGGGGGTAATGCCTGACATGCCCTGACTGGTCGGGATTTCTCAGCTTGGTCCATATAGTCAGGCCTGGTACTTTCAGTTAGTCAACTCCCGGTCAGCTCTTTAGCGATCCAAACGAGAAAGATGGGGCCCTCACCATAGCTCGTCCTTCTCATCAAGACTCGGGCCCAGTGCCACACCCCAACGGTTAGGCCTAGCGGCTCATAGTTAAACCCTGGTGGGACAGATGGCACTAGGTGATAACAAGATTAAGGAATCATAACCGCTTGTCAGGAAATAACTGCCATATGTCAGGGAATATTCTAATGGTCTGCTGTCATCTACGAATAGAATCTTCTCTCAATCCATGAGGGGGTGTCATGTGTCCTCCATCACCCGATAGGCCTTAACATCCGACATTCTCTGACATCAGTCAGGTTCTAGAGGTACGCAGGGTCATATAAAAGGGGAGGTTCTCTCCCTTGTACAGGTACACTCTCTCGCACCTTCATACTCGTCTCTTAAATTTCTTTTTCCTTCTTACACTATTCTTCTAGAGAAAATGTGTCTGACTTGAGCATCGGAGGACCTGCGTCGGGGACTTTTTCTCTGGTTTCGGGTCTCTAACGGTCCGTGTGTTTGTCTGAGTGTGCGCAGAACCTAAGTAGTGCCAGTTAGATCATCGCCATCCTCGAGTACCACGTGGGGGTCTATTTTTCGGTGCACATACGCTAAGAGTATCCAAGTTGTCTCTTCGTCAACGCTAGTGACATCTCAGTCAGCCTTTGTCCAAATCAGATTCTGGACAGGATCAATTGGCATTGTCTGTAGGAACTTCCTTCGCTTGTTCTAGAGCGTGAAGATGGAGGGCACCGTAAGGATCAATGTTACCATGATAGCAGGAGAATATGAACTGTTCAAGGAGGCCAAGAGGGAGCGACTTCTGAAAAACAAACCACTACTTCTCGTCCACACAAGATGCCCGCAGTTTCCAAGGACCCAGCCCGTGTCTCAGATAGGGGATCTAAAAGAAAATAGCTCGAGGATTTACCTCACGCCTTCTATCAAGAGCCCTGCCCAGACTATTACAACAAGGGCCTAGACTGTTATAATAAGAAAGAGTAACTACAGACCTCCATGGCTGAGAGCTCTTTGCCTAGAGATTTAAAAAAGGGGAAAGCCATAGTCCTCCGGGAGGAACCCAGGGAGGTGCCTGAGGAGCAAGTGTCATTCTCTCTAGGGGTACTCGAGGAGAAGCTACCCAAGGGGTACCAGCCCCCAGCTATGGGATAGTATGATGGTAGCAAAGACCCAGAGGATCACCTCTAAAAATTTCAGAACGCTGCGCTGCTACACCAATACAGTGACACCATTAAGTGCTGAGTGTTCTTAAACACTGTGTCTGGCTCGGCACAAAAATGGTTCGATGGCTTGCCGAAGGGGTCTATCACCTGATTCCAAGATTTCAAGACCGTTTTCCTACGCCATTTCACTAGTAGCAGGAAGTATCAGAAGAGAGACCATTGTCTCTTTGCCCTCAAGCAAGGGTCTGCCAATCCCTTGAGAAGTTATATCAAACGCTTCAACCAAGTAGCCCAGGATGTCTCATCCACTACCTCAGAGATACTGATGAGCGCCTTCTCCCATGGTCTGGTGGAGGGAGAGTTCTTCCGACCCATCATTCGAGAGCCTGTGAAGAACTTTGATGAGATGCTAGGGAAGGCTGCCAGCTACATCAACGTAGAAGAAGTCCAAGCGGCTCGGCGGAAAACAAACAAGGAGCCTACTCTTGCCAGCAAGCCGGAGAAAAGGCTGCCCCAGCCTCCATCTCAGCCTTTTCCCTGCTCCAAGGATGCTCGACCAAGATTCCCACCTGGTCGGGACTCCAAGACGGCTTAACGGGTAGAAGCTATCCAAGCCCCAAGACATGGTCAATGGGGACCCAGCTATTACACTTACCATAGGTCCCACACCCATGCCACCGGGGAGTGCGTCCAGTTCACTCGTAACTCTCAGCGCATAGCTGAATTGGGCCTGTCTCCACCAAAGATCGTGCCCAAGCTTTAGAGGCTGCTGGCTAACCAACCTACTACACCAGGTTAGTCAGGTAAAGCCCTGCCCGAAAATACAGGTAAGGGATGCTAGCAGCCATGCCAAGACAAGGAGCCAGGGGAATCCCTGGAGGAGGAGAACAGGGGAAATGCTGCCATCCGAGAGATTGGAATGATCTCTGCAGGGCCCACAGATGGAGATTCCAGTAGGGCTCAAAAATCTCATGAATGCTGCTTAGAGATACATGCTGTAGGATGCAGCCTGGAACAAGCGGCTTAGCCCATAATCAGTTTTGGGCCTCAAGATCTGGAGGGATTGGAGTTCCCACATGATGATGTCCTAATAATCAAAGTTGTCATAGCCAACAGTCGTGTAGCTAGGGTTTTCATTGATACCGGAAATGCTGTTCAAGAATACGTTCGAGAGCATGCAAATAAACTCTAGTGAGCTCCAGCCCATAGCCACTTCATTGTACGGGTTCACCGGCAATAAGGTAAGACCAATGGGCCAAATCAAGCGAGCCATATCTCTGGGTAGCGAGTTCTTAGTGTGGATGCAGAGAAGCACTTTCATCGTGGTGTATTCACCATCCTCTTATAACATCATCCTGGGAAGACCAACAATGCAGGAGTTCCGGGCGGCGGTCTCTACCTTCCATCAGAAGATTAAATTCCTTGTGGGAGACAAGGTCGGGGAAGTCAGAGGCAAGCAACTAGTCTCTCGTAAGTGTTATATTAACATGATGAAAGTGGAGGCCCACAAGGCTCAAAGAACCCAGGATGGCAGAATCCACGTCATCCAAGAAAAGCCTCTACCTATAGCAGAGGATTGTTAGTTAGAGCCCTAGAGCCAATCATTTGATGATTGTATGGACTCATTGTATCATATTCTTGTATATAATAAAGGCATTTGGATTTTGGTTATTATACTTACTTGTATTGGTGTCAAATAAACTAAGTATAATAATGTCCTTGAGTAGATGGTTCTCACCTATATCAATCGGTTAGTTGAACCGATAGTGAGATGATATAGGGAACACTACTCTTAATCATTCCTAGTCGAGTATTAACATTCAGGGACAATGTTAATGCAATAAGACTAGCATGTAGGTCAACTCGATGACTTGATCTCACAAGTCATGTATATAGAGATATTAAGTTGACACATGGGTATACATTAGAGAATGTATACTGAATGACCCGCCATGAGAAAGTATCATGGATCGTTATATGAGTGTCATATACTTTCTCATGTGGCTATTAGTATGACTACTAGTCCTTAGACCTGAAGTCACCATAGATCCCTACGTAAGGAGTTATGTACTTTAGTTTCGTCAAACGTCACCCGTAACTGGGTGGACTATAAAGGCGATTACTGGGTATGTAACAAATTATGCGGAGGGATGTGAGTGATGTAGATGAGATCTATCCCTCCTATATGACGGGAGTGACATCGGTATTCTTGATAGAGTGAGACCACGAAGTGCATGGCCATGCCCAAATGAGTCAATATAGGATATTGAGCTCATTTGATTTAGTGTGTCTACTTGGAGTTCAAGATTTAGATTGATTAGAGGATGACACGGTCTATGCCTCATAATAATCAATCTAGATATCTAGGATAGAAGGACACTTGTCATATATTGTGAGGAGTCACAATTAGTAGTCACAAGGTGATGTCGGATCTCGATATTCTTGTAACTTGGGTAGTAATGATGTGTTGCTAGATACCGCTCATTACTTATGCTCCTAAATGGGTTTAGGGCATTGCCAACGTTACAAGAACCTATAGGGTTACACACTTAGGACAATTAGATGGAGATTAGGTTCATATGATGAACCAAGAGGATTAGATTCATTTGATGAATCAAATTGGATTAAAAGTAATCCTAATTGGGCTAATTGAGTTGGACTCAAGTTGATTCATGTATTCAATGAGTCTAATTTAGATTATGACTTATTAAATCAATTTAATTTAATGAATTAGATTCATTATATTAAGTTGGCTTGAATCAAATGGTTGGATTAGATCAACCATGGTAGAGATTGGGTCAAGTTTGACTTGACTTGAGAAGGAAGACCAAAGGTCAATTTTGACTTGACCTTTTGCCACCTCATTGGTGAGTTGGCATTAGGTGGACCAATGATGATGTTCCATATCATCATGGGTGCCATCTCATGGAAGTTACAAAGCCATTTTCTTAATAACTTAACATTAATTGCATTTAATGGGGAGTTACACTATGGGAAGTGGCCGACCACTTTTGGTTTTGAATGGGAATTCATTTTTTCATTCAAGGGTGTATCTTCTTCCTTCTTCCTCTCAAGCTCTCCCTCTCCCTCTCCTCCTTGCTTGGCCGAATCTTACCAAGGTGCTAGCACACCTTTGTGTGAGGTTTTCTCCACCTACGTGTCTGTGTGGATACTTCTAGAGGACCGACGCTTGATGATCTAGAGATTCGGCAATTCCTTGGACGAGCGGGAACGCGAAAGGGCACGCTTCAAGGTATACTTCTTAACACATAGATCTAGGAGTAGATCTAGAAGTTTTTGAAACTCGTACTTGTATTTCATTCGGTGTTTCCTTGCACGGATCTACGGCTTTGGGTAATTCGGGGTTTTCGTGGCCCGAAAAACCCAACAGTGGTATCAGAGCCATGTGCAAGGCTTGTACGAGTTTAATTTTTGGTTTTATGAAAACTAAACCTTCTGTGATTTTCTGTAAAATTTAGTTTTTTATGTTTTTATGAGTAAATTTTCCGTAGAAGCGAAGCACAAGCATCTCGGCACTTGTAGGCTTCGGCTACCGGGAAGTTTTTCCTTAAATTGCTTCGTTTTGCCCCAAATCCGTTTGGGACAGCGGGCTTGGGTGCTATTAGATCGCAAAGGAGCAACTCACGATGGTTAGATCGTGGGTAGGGGTACTGCCCCTAACCCCGCAAGGGGATTTGCTCCGCGATTGCACCCGAAATCGCTAAAAACGAACCTGCCGGGAAGATTTTTCCGAAACGCCAATGTCTTGACCCAAATCGTTTTGGGAAAGCGAGTTTGGGCGCTGTTGGATCGCAAAGGAACCTTCGCGATGGTTAGATCGCGGGTAGGGGCGCTGCCCCTGGCCCCGCAAGGCGAAACCGCTAAACGGGACCGCCGGGAAATTTTACTCGTAAAAATTGTAAAAATTATTTTTAAAATTATAGAAAATTATGAAAATATATAATTTTGAATTATATATTAATTTTGTGATAGTCATGGCCCCAAAACCCAATATGATTGGATTGTGTTGTAATTCATAATACGACCTGCGTGCCGTTATGTGTTTGCGCGTGTTGTATGTTTTTATTTTTCCGTGACCTGCGCGTCGTGCCTTTCTCATATATTCTGGTTGTAAATTAGATTTAGACTCGAATGTAACTCGTGTTTCAAATTGTAATGTACAAATTGGAGCGGTGGAGGGTCCACACGAGACGGAGTTCCGAGGCGGGCACGAGAAACACAAGGTGGTCAAAGGGAGGAGCTTGGAGAAGCTATTGACCCTAGGTTGACCATTCGATCTTCTCATTGGCTTGAGAGAATCGTAGTAGGGCCATGACTAAATCACAAATAGATTAATTAGTTAATTGCTTATGTATATGATGCATGTTTAATAAGTAATTAATTAATTAGTGCCTTACGATTAGATTAGATCTAAGTCGTGCACATGATGCACCCTTGCGATTAGATTAGATCTAAGTCGTGCACAAGATGCATCCTTTTTGATTAGATTAGATCTCGATCGAACCAACTCTAAATGCCTAACCGTGCCGTGATACCTATCACTACCTCGATCACATGTATTGTTGAATCTGCCAAAGCAGAGCAATACATATTATCTTGGTAGGGTACGGAGGGACAATCTTGGTCCCGCCTATCAACGCATGGGTGAATACAAACTCAATTAGATTGAGTATTCCTAGTTGCTCGGTTAGATCGAGTCAACTATAGGCATTCTTCCAACGGTTGGAAAAGATAGGTCAAAATCACATCTATATTAACTCTCGGGCGTATTAGCCAAAGCTAACTCGAGTTTTAATATAAATGCGGACATTGATTTTATAAACAAGAGTTGCATAGAGATGTAATTGGTAATCGTTACCTACCGATCATACTAAGTCTTGGGCGTATTAGCCAAAGCTAACTCAAGGGTTAGTATGATGTGGATCTTGTCCCACATGAATTATAGAATTCAGTGGGAGCATCATTTAGTTAATGACCTAATTAAATGATTAAGAATATGATATTAATTTCTGCTTTTATTCTGTTGTAGATAACCATGACGTCAAATATGAACACCTTCTCCCTGCGATCTGTCCTTGAGAAGGACAAGCTCAACGGAACAAACTTCCTGGACTGGTACAGGAACCTGAGAATAGTTCTCACTCAGGAACGTAAACTGTACGTTCTGGAGCAGCCCATTCCGGAGGCTCCTCTTGCCAATGCCCCGCGAGCTGACAAAGATGCTTACAAGAAGCATCAAGATGACGCATTAGATGTGTCATGTCTAATGCTCGCGACCATTAACTCTGAGTTTCAGAAGCAACACGAGTTAATGGGCGCTTACGATATGGTTGAACATCTTCGTCAACTGTATCAAGGTCAAGCGAGGCATGAGAGATTTGAGATCTCAAGGGCACTGTTTCAGTGCAAGATGTCAGACGGGGCTCCTGTAGGCCCATATGTACTCAAAATGATTGGGTACATAGAGAACCTACAAAGGTTGGGGTTCCCTCTTGGCCAAGAGCTGGCCACTGACCTGATCTTGCAATCCTTGCCGGATAGCTACAGTCAATTCGTTCTAAACTACAATATGAACGAGATTGACAAGTCACTGCCCGAGCTGCTCAGTATGTTGAGAACTGCTGAGCTAAACCTTAAGAAGGCTAAGCCCAACACTGTTCTGATGGTTCAGAAACATAAGGGCAAGGGCTAGCCCAAAGGCAAGGGAAAGTCCCAAGCCAAGGGCAAAGGCAAGGCACTGAAGCCGAAAGGAGGGGTCGCCAAGGATGCTACCTGCTTCCACTGCGGTCAGACCGGGCACTGGAAGAGGAATTGCAAGGTATACTTGGAGGATCTTAAGAAGAAGCGAAGTGAGACTTCCACATCAGGTATATATGTTATAGAAGTCAATCTATCTATTTCTACATCATGGGTATTAGATACTGGATGTGCTTCTCACATTTGTACTGATGTGCAGGCGCTGAGAAATAGCAGGGCATTGACAAAGGGCGAGGTGGACCTACGAGTAGGCAATGGAGCACGGGTTGCTGCTGTTGCTGTAGGGACTTATTTTCTATCTCTTCCCTCTGGGCTTGGATTAGAATTAGATGAATGTTGTTATGTGCCTGCTTTGACTAAGAACATTGTATCAGTTTCTTGTTTAGACAAGAAAGGTTTCTCGTTTACAATAAAGAACAAATGTTGTTCCGTCTATTTAAACGATATGTTCTATTGTAGTGCACCTCTGATAAATGGACTCTACATTCTAGATCTTGAGAGCCCTATTTATAACATAAATACCAAGAAGTTCAAGTCAAATGACCTGAACCAAACTTATCTCTGGCACTGTCGCTTAGGTCATATAAATGACAAGCGCTTATCCCAGCTGTTGGTGCAACATCCCTCAGGTCAAGGTTGACCTGGTTGACCAAGCTGAGTCTTGGTTTGAGTTTAGATGTTTGACAATAAGGTGTTAATTGAAGAAGAGTCAAGTAGGTCAAGGTTGACCGAATACTTGACTGGGAAGTCCTAACTGGGATGTTAGGCAGAAGGAAAATCCTGGTGAGTGAAGCCAGGTGAAAGACCTAGTGAGTGAAGCTAGGCAGATGGAAAACCCTAGTGAGTGAAGTTAGGTGAAAGTCCTGGTGAGTGAAGCCAGGCAGAAGGAAAGTCCTAGTGAGTGAAGCTAGGCAGATGGAAAACCCTAGTGAGTGAAGCTAGGTGAAAGTCCTGGTGAGTGAAGCCAGGTGAAAGACCTAGTGAGTGAAGCTAGACAGATGGAAAACCCTAGTGAGTGAAGCTAGGTGAAAGTCCTGGTGAGTGAAGCCAGGCAAGGGAAAATCCAGATGGATCAAGGATGATCGGACATCTGGTGTTGGGAAGTCCAAGTAGGTCAAAAGATTGACTGGATACTTGGCAGGAGGAAATACAGATAGGTCAAAGGGATTGACCAGACATCTGAATAGAAAAGTCCAAGTAGGTCAAGGGAGTGACTAGATACTTGGCATGACGAGAAAAGTTCAAGTGGGTCAAAGAATTGACCGGACACTTGGTGGGAAGTCCTGGCAGGTCAAGGGAGTGACCAGATGCTAGGCATGATGTACCAACAGGTCAAGGATGACCGGATGTTGGTATGGGAGTCTTGGAACTTGGTTTTGGGCAAAAACCAAGTGCTGGATCGATCAGGGGATCGATCCAGGAGCTGGATCGATCCAGGATTTTCCCAGCGAACAGAAAGCCTCTGGATCGATCCGTGGATCGATCCAGATGTCCCAATCGATCAGTGGATCGATTGGGACGCGGCTGCTTCGCGCGATAAGCGCTGGATCGATCCGTGGATCGATCCAGGCGTTTTTCCTAGAGCACAGAGGCGCTCTGGATCGATCCGTGGATCGATCCAAAGCCTCCCCGATCGATTGGGAACATTTGAATCGATCGGGTTCCGACCGTTGGCGTCGATTTAAGCTGCAGGCGTGCGATGGCTGCGGTATCTCTTCTCCGATTCACTCCAGATCTTTCGCCAACTTCTCCACAGCGCTCTCAAAGATCAGATCGCCAGTTCTTGAAGGATCTTGGAAGCTTTCCAAGTCAAGAGGCGGATCAAAGACAAGAAGAGAAGCTAGGGTTAGGGTTTTCTGTACTCATTGTAAGCTTTGCGCTTGTATTTAGTTTCCCTTTCCTTTCTTCTTGTACTGAGAGTCTTGTAGGGCTTCTCCGCCCTCGGTAGTTACCGAAAAGGAGTGTTTTCATAGTGGAGGGTGCGTGCGTGGTGTGGATCCTTGGACTAGTCACCTCTTGTGAGGTGGATACCAAGTAAACCAACCTTGTTAGCGTTGTGTGTTTGTTTCTGTTATTTTCCGCTGCATATCCTTGAAGAAACAAGCCACGCCGAGCGACGAGCATTCACCCCCCTCTAGCTACTTTTGGTCCTAACAAGTGGTATCAGAGCGAGGCCGCTCTTCACCGGAATCATCGCCGGAAGGGTCAAGCATAACAAGAAAAGCTAGAGGGTGAAGAAGTTGGAGCAAATTCTTCAAGTTCAAGACTTTATCAAGCTCAACTTCAAGATGCAATTCCAAGATGGACTTGGATTTGACACAAGGGTGGCTCCACCATACACTTCTACGAGTTTCGATTCTTGGAAATCAAGAATCGAAAATTTTCTTATGATGGAGATAGAGCAATGGTTTGCTCTAATGGAAGGCTTCAAGGCTCCAAGAAATTCAAAGGGTAAAGTTCTCAAGAGGAGCAAGTGGAGCCAAGAGCAAGTCCAAAGGTGCGAGGCTAATGACAAAGTGACCAAGCTTTTGGTCAATTTATTGCCAAGCACCATCCTTTGCAAAATTGGAGAATTTGAAGATGCAAAGGAGCTATGGAGCAAATTGGACAAGCTTCATAAAGAGATCCCCTCCACTGTACAAGATCATGAAGAATCCAGAGAGGGTGACTCTTTGGAGCAAGATCAAGAGGAGGACTCCGAGGTTGAGAGATGCTCAACCTCCGAAGAAGAGGAAATCCAAGAAGCTTCATCCTCAAGGGAATGCAATGAAGGGAACAAGGAGGGAGCATACTCCTTGTTTCATGTTCAAGATGATGAAGCCTCCACCTCTAGGATTGAGGGGGAGCAATCCTTGGTGACGCCGGATCAAGAAGAAGGAGAAGCTTCTACATCCGGGTCAAGTGAAGAAGAAGAAGATGGTGCCACCTCCGAAATTCAAGAAATAGCAAATGGAGGAGCAAGTGCCATCCCTACACAAGAAGGTATAAATGTTTCAATTAAAAATAAAAATCATATAATATGTTTTGAGTGTAGGGAAAGTGGGCACTACAAGAGCAAGTGTCCCAACTTGGCCAAGAAGAAGGGTCAAGTGGCGCAAAAGGGCAAGGAGAAGCCCGAGGAGACCATTCCCGGAACAAAGAAGAGCAAGGAGCATATCATATGCTTCTCTTGCAATCAAAAGGGGCATTATCGGAGTCAATGCCTAAGGGGAAGAAGATGGTCAAGGCTCAAGGAGGAAGCTCAAGTCAAGGGGGAGCCTCTAAGGTAAAAAGGAAGGTAACATTTATTGAGCCTACCCCTTTACATTATGGTAAAAAGCATGATAGTTCTAACTTTTATCATTTTAATGCAATTTACCATAAGAATAGGAAGCATGAGGGCTTTAAGGAAAAGCATGTGGCCCTACATGCCAAAACTACTACACCTAAGGCTAGGAATGTAGGTAAAAGTCTAGGCAAGAACTCTAAGGATTGTAGCTACAAGCCTAGAAACAAAAATGCTCATGAACTTAATGGAAAAACAAAAACTAAGGACTTAGTGATGGAAAATCAAGTCTTGAGGTCAAGACTTGATAAAATGGAAAAGACCCTAAAAAGGATGGAAAATATCCTATTAGGGCAAAAAGAGCATAACCTAGGTTTAGGGGTACAAAAGCCATCCAATGACCATAGAGGTTTGGGATACAAACCAAAGGCTAAGAAGGATGTGCCCACTTACCATAGAGTTCCATATAGTTATGGAACAAACCCTAGGTCTAGTGGTCAAGCCAAAAATACTAGGGAAGTCATCCCTAAGAGTATTTTTGCAATAAATGTGACTAAGGCTTCTAAGAAGTCTAAGAAAGTCACAAACAAGGTCACAAGGGAGGCTATCCCTAGAGTTGACCTAGAAAGTGTGACCAAGGCCTCCAAGAAGCCAAACAAGGTCACTAGGAAGGTATCTAGGGAAGTTATCCCTAGTAAATACCTAGAGCATCCAAGGAGCACCAATAGGTGTTGGGTTCCTAGGAGCATCTTCTCTACCCCATAGATGGGTTAGAGAGTGTCAACTCCGATTAGAAGGGTAGTTAACCCAACTTTGAGGAAATTGACACTCAAGGAGCATTTTCAAGGTTTTTGTTAACCTTTGAAAATGAAATGGAAGTATTATTTACTCCTTGAAAGAGTAAAATGTGCCTAATGGTGGAAAATTGATTTTATCTTAAAAAGGCATAAATTGGGAAAACCTAGAGAAATACCAAGTTGGGATTTTGGTATTCTCTTATAAATTTTAAGGCACTCCGGGCCTTGATTTATGTGATTACTCTTGAGGAAAAATGGAATATGCCAACATTTGAGGATAAGCTTAATTTCAATTGGCATAAATTAATCAAGAGAATTAGAAATTCCCATTTAGGTTTTGGCACTCTCTTGAAGCACTTTGGGCAATCTAGGGTTTAAGTTTTAGGATTAGCTAAGATTAACGATACTTAGGTAGGTAATCTAGGTATATTTTATTTATGCTAAACCTTGCCATGATTGTTTGCTCATAATATGCCATGACATCATATTTTATCTTATTTGTATTTTGCATTCATGACTTATCATGAAAAATACAAAAATACCATGTCATGCCATACATACATCATGTAGTTATAGGAATCTTTCTTTTGAAAGCTATTTTATTTTGATGTATGCCATAACATTATCATGCATTATGTTTATTTCCTTAAAAATTAAGGACATATGGCATTAGTTAAACAAGTGGCATTTGTTTACAACAAGTGGAATAAACAAGTGACATTTGTTTAACAAGTAAATCAACAAGTAACATCCTTTGTGGATGTCTACCTCTCAAAATGCCTAGATTGATATGCATGATCCCTAGAATAGGGCAAAACCAAAATCTTACATCTCACAAAGACCTATAAGATGACTTGTATGTGTTTCAGTGCACATTAGATACAAGTGAGATGTTAGGATGATGAACAAAACTCAAGATGTTGATTTAGTGCATTCTTTTGAGTTTTAAGTTCATCAAAACACATAGTTATGTGTTTTCCCAGCATTGGGAAAGCTAATGTACAAGTTATGTGCATTATGCCCAAGGAACATGATGGGATATTGGTTTTGAAAATGTTTTTAAAATATTTTTGGAAAACTTTAGTGAAGGCTATCTTTTGATAGTAATCACCATTGAATAGTTAGACACAAACTTGAAGAAAACGCTAAAGTTTTTGCAAGTTTTCAAGTTTGTGTCAATATTTGAAAATATAAAGTATTTTCATAGAAAGCTATTTTTCCATGATAAATTATGCCCTAAATAATGTCTACACGAAATTTCATGATTTTTGGATTTTTGTAGAATTTTCTAGGGGTTTCTGAAGTTGACTGAAATGGAATTTCAGCAACTATCAGAACTCCGATCGATCCATGGATCGATTGGAGTTCCTGAATCGATCCGTGGATCGATTCAGAAGGTAAATCTTGCGAGCAGAAGCTCGCTGGATCGATCAGTGGATCGATCCACACATACTGAATCGATCAGTGGATCGATTCGGTTGGTTCAATCGATTGGATCCCAACTCCAATCGATCCAAGTTGCTGATTTTGACTGGGAAGGCCTGACTTCAGCATCTTTGAACCATGGTTAGTCTATGTAACCATTCCAAACCCTTAAAATACATTTGTATACATAAAAAGGGTGTTTTCGTGTTGAAAACAAGGATGAAATGGTAAAGGAAGGCTAAGTTGAAGTTTAGGTTGAGGTTTGTTTCAAACTTTGAACATTTGAACCTCAAAACTTCTAAATTTGGGTTTCCTAAAGGTTTAGGGATTCCAAGTCATTGTTGGTACAATGACAGAAGTTACCACCATGTCTTTAGGGGGAGGGACTCTTTAAAGGCATAAAAATTATTTTTCATGAACCTTGGAAGGTGGTTAACTTTCTTTAAAAGAAAATGCTCATGGACGAGCTTTTGAACTTGAAATGGGGAGTGGATATCCTCATTATTTCAAGTGGAAACTCAAGTGGTTAGAAAATGCTCAAGGTTGGGTATTTGTCTACATTGAGGGTGAAGTTAAGGATAAATGAAGGGTATGGGACCTTCATTGTCGTGTTGATCACAACGAGTGATGTTGTGAACAACGATGAGCAACTCTTCAGGCGGAGAGTTGTCAACAAATGGATTTGTTGATGTATACCCAAAATTGGGGCATGGGTTGATGTGTGCCCAAAGATGGGTTGATGTGTTTTATCAGTAGGGGGTTGATGTGTGCCAATAGGGGGAGAATGAAAGGAAGTAAGGTAGGTTTTCATTACCTAGAGGGAGTTTGCCCTCTTAGGGGGAGAATGAAGAGCTTAACTTATGCTTTCATTACCTAGTGGCATGAAGAATGAGGCTATGAGATTAGCCTAACTTACATGTGGTATTGTAAGTGTTATTGTGGTATTGTCAAACATCAAAAAGGGGGAGATTGTTGGTGCAACATCCCTCAGGTCAAGGTTGACCTGGTTGACCAAGCTGAGTCTTGGTTTGAGTTTAGATGTTTGACAATAAGGTGTTAATTGAAGAAGAGTCAAGTAGGTCAAGGTTGACCGAATACTTGACTGGGAAGTCCTAACTGGGATGTTAGGCAGAAGGAAAATCCTGGTGAGTGAAGCCAGGTGAAAGACCTAGTGAGTGAAGCTAGGCAGATGGAAAACCCTAGTGAGTGAAGTTAGGTGAAAGTCCTGGTGAGTGAAGCCAGGCAGAAGGAAAGTCCTAGTGAGTGAAGCTAGGCAGATGGAAAACCCTAGTGAGTGAAGCTAGGTGAAAGTCCTGGTGAGTGAAGCCAGGTGAAAGACCTAGTGAGTGAAGCTAGGCAGATGGAAAACCCTAGTGAGTGAAGCTAGGTGAAAGTCCTGGTGAGTGAAGCCAGGCAAGGGAAAATCCTAGTGAGTGAATCTAGGTGAAAGTCCTGGTGAGTGAAGCTTGGCAAGGGAGAAATACAGATAGGTCAAAGGGATTGACCAGACATCTGAATAGAAAAGTCCAAGTAGGTCAAGGGAGTGACTAGATACTTGGCATGACGAGAAAAGTTCAAGTGGGTCAAAGAATTGACCGGACACTTGGTGGGAAGTCCTGGCAGGTCAAGGGAGTGACCAGATGCTAGGCATGATGTACCAACAGGTCAAGGATGACCGGATGTTGGTATGGGAGTCTTGGAACTTGGTTTTGGGCAAAAACCAAGTGCTGGATCGATCAGGGGATCGATCCAGGAGCTGGATCGATCAGTGGATCGATCCAGATTTTCCCAATGACAGAAGCCTCCGGATCGATCCGTGGATCGATCAGATGTCCCAATCGATCGGTGGATCGATTGGGGCGAGTGTGCGCTGGATCGATCGTGGATCGATCCAGCGTTTTTCCACACAGGCGCTCTGGATCGATCCGTGGATCGATCCAAAGCCTCCGATCGATTGGGAACATTTGAATCGATCGGGTTCCGACCGTTGGCGTCGATTTAAGCTGCAGGCGTGCGATGGCTGCGGTATCTCTTCTCCGATTCACTCCAGATCTTTCGCCAACTTCTCCACAGCGCTCTCAAAGATCAGATCGCCAGTTCTTGAAGGATCTTGGAAGCTTTCCAAGTCAAGAGGCGGATCAAAGACAAGAAGAGAAGCTAGGGTTAGGGTTTTCTGTACTCATTGTAAGCTTTGCGCTTGTATTTAGTTTCCCTTTCCTTTCTTCTTGTACTGAGAGTCTTGTAGGGCTTCTCCGCCCTCGGTAGTTACCGAAAAGGAGTGTTTTCATAGTGGAGGGTGCGTGCGTGGTGTGGATCCTTGGACTAGTCACCTCTTGTGAGGTGGATACCAAGTAAACCAACCTTGTTAGCGTTGTGTGTTTGTTTCTGTTATTTTCCGCTGCATATCCTTGAAGAAACAAGCCACGCCGAGCGACGAGCACGCGACGAGCTATTCACCCCCCCCTCTAGCTACTTTTGGTCCTAACACCAGCTCCATAAGGATGGTTTGCTGGACTCATTTGATTTTGAATCATATGAGATATGCGAGTCATGCCTACGAGGCAAGATGACCAAGACTCCCTTTAGTGGGCATAGCGAGAGAGTGACTGATTTGTTAGGACTCATACATAGTGATGTATGTGGCCCTTTCAATGTCGCTTCTAGAGGTGGTTATAGATACTTCATCACATTTACTGATGACTTCAGTAGATATGGTTATGTGTACTTGATGACACATAAGTCCGAATCCTTTGAAAAGTTCAAAGAATTCAAGAATGAAGTACAGAACCAGCTTGGCAAGAGTATTAAGGTACTTTGATCAGATCGAGGTGGTGAATACTTAAGCCATGAGTTTCGTGACTACTTAGCTGAGTGTGGGATTTTATCTCAACTCACTCCTCCTGGAACACCACAGTGGAATGGTGTATCCGAAAGGAGGAATCATACCTTATTAGATATGGTACGATCTATGATGAGTCACACAGATCTTCCAACATATCTATGGGGATATGCTCTAGACACGGTAGCTTTCATTCTCAACAGAGTTCCATCCAAGGCCGTGATAAAGACACCATATAGGATATGGACTGGGAGAGATGCCCAGGTATCTTTCATGAGGATTTGGGGCTGTGAGGCTTACGTACGACGTCAAGTCTCAGACAAATTAGGACCCAAATCTGACAAGTGCTATTTCATCAGATATCCCAAGGAAACTAAGGGATATTACTTCTACATTCCCAGTCAGCACAAGGTAGTTGTGGCAAAGACTGGGGTCTTTCTAGAAAGGGACTTTGTTTCTAGAAAGACTAGTGGGAGCGCGTTCGATCTTGAAGAAGTTCAAGATGCGAACAATAGCACTGATGCCTCGATGGAAATTGAACTGGAACCACAAAGTGTTGTGGATGATGTTGTTCCACAAGGAGTTGAGGAACAACAACCGGTTCAAGTAGACATACCTCTTCGCAGGTCTGATAGGGTACGTCGTCAGCCTGAGAGATACTCATTTCTCTTGTCTGACCATGATGACGTTATGCTCATAGAGGATGAGCCTACCACCTATCAGGAAGATGAGATTCCGAGAAATAGCTAGAGGCCATGAGATCCGAAATGGAATCCATGTACACCAACCAAGTATGGACTTTGGTTGATCCACCTGAAGGGGTAAAACCCATTGGGTGTAAGTGGGTCTTTAAGAGAAAAACTGACATGGATGGACTTATCTATAAGGGTAGCTTGGTAGCTAAAGGTTTCAAGCAGATTCATGGTATTGACTATGATGAAACCTTTTCTCCAGTAGCGATGTTTAAGTCCATTCGGATCATGTTTACTATTGCAGCCTACCATGACTATGAGATATGGCAGATGGATGTCAAAACCACGTTTCTGAATGGAAACCTGCTCGAGGATGTGTACATGACACAACCTGAGGGTTTTGTAGATCCACAGCATACTAGCAGAGTATGCAAGCTGCATAGGTCCATTTATGGACTAAAGCAAGCTTCTCGGAGCTGGAATCTTCGATTCGATGATGCAATCAAACAGTTTGGTTTCATCAAGAACGAAGATGATCCTTGTGTCTACAAGAAGGTTGTAGGGGATATAGTTGTCTTCCTTGTTAGGACCGAAAAGTAGCTAGAGGGGGGGTGAATAGCTTCGCGTGTGCTCGTCGTGCTTCGTTGCTTGTTTCTTTAAAGTGATGCACAGCGGAATACAAAGAAACAAAACTACAACAATGCTAACAATAGGATTTTACTTGGTATCCACCTCATAAGAGGTGACTAGTCCAAGGATCCACGCACACACACACACCTCCACTAATAAATACTCCTTTTCGGTAACTACCGAAGGCGGAGAAGCCCTACAAGACTCTCAATACAAGTAGAAGAAAGGGTAGTAAAGAATAAGCAAAAGCTTACAAGAGATGCAGTAAAAACCCTAGCTTCTTCTTCTTCTCGTTGCAACTCACCTCTTGACTTGTGTGAACCTCCAAGAACCTTCAAGAACTGGCGGTGAGGAGCTTAGAGAGTGCTGGGGAAGAGCTGTGATGAATCTGGAATGAATCGGTCAAGTTCTGCCGAAGGAAATGAACGCCTGCGGCTTAAATCGACGCTAACGGTCAAATCCCGATCGATTGGAATGCTCCCAATCGATCGGGGAGGCTTTGGATCGCTCCACGGATCGATCCAGAGTGCCTCTGTGCTATGGAAAAACTTCTGGATCGATCCACGGATCGATCCAGCGCTTATCGCGCGAAGCAGCAGCGTCCCAATCGATCCACTGATCGATTGGGACCTCTGGATCGATCCACCGATCTATCTAGAGGGGTTCTGTTCGCGGGGACTCACCGGATCGATCGGTGGATCGATCCAGATCTTCTGGATCGATCCAGATCTGCTGGATCGATCCACGGATCAATCCAAACCTGCTGGATCAATCCACGGATCAATCCAAACCTGCTGGATCAATCCACGGATCAATCCAAACCTGTTGGATCAATCGGCTGATCAATCCAGATCTTGGTTTTTGCCCAAAACCAAGCCCAAAGCCCCCTAAACCAACATCTAGTCAACCATGACTTGTTGGTACATAAGACCTAGCATCCGGTCACCCTTGACCATTTAGGACTCTCTCACCAAGTGTCTGGTCAATCCCTTTGACCCACTTGGACTTTTCTCTTCTTACCAAGTATCCGGTCACTCCCTAAGACCTACTTGGACTTTTCTTCCTCGTGCCAAGTATCCGGTCAATCCCTTTGACCTACTTGGACTCTCACCAGATGTCTGGTCAACCTTGACCCATCTGGATTTCTCTTGCCTGGCTTCACTCACTAGGACTTTCACCTGACTTCACTCACCAGGATTTTCCTTCTGCCTAGCTTCACCAGCTTCACTCACCAGGATTTTCCTCCTGCCGCTTCACTCACTAGGATTTTCCTTCCGCCTAACATCCCAGTTAGGACTTCCCAGTCAAGTATCCGGTCATCCTTGACCTACTTGACTCTTCTTCAATCAACCTTGCATTGTCAAACATCGAAATCCAAACCAAGACTCAAGCTTGGTCAACCAGGTCAACCTTGACCTGAGGAATGTTGCACCAACAATCTCCCCCTTTTTGATGTTTGACAATACCAACACTATCACTTACAATACCACATGTAAGTTAGGCTAATCCCATAGCCTAAACCTTCTTCATGCCACTAGGTAATGAATGCATAAGTTAAGCCCTTCATTCTCCCCCTAAGAGGGCAAACTCCCTCTAGGTGATAAAAGCCTAACTTACTCCCTTTCATTCTCCCCCTATTGGCACACATCAAACCATGCCCCATTTTTGGGCACACATCAACAGATTCACTTGTTGAAAACTCTCCCCCTGAAGAGTTGCTCATCGTCGTTCACAACTTCACTCGTTGTGATCAGCACGATAATGAAGGTCCCATACCCTTCATTAACCTTAACCCTACATTCTCCCCCAATGTAGGCAAATGCCCATACTTGAGCATTATCCACTTGAAACCACTTGAACAATGAGGATATCCACTCCCCATTAAAGTTCAAACGCTCAACCTTGAGCATGTTCTTAACGGAAGGTTAACCACCTTCCAAGGTTCATGAAAAATAAATTTTATGTCTTTAAAGAGTCCCTCCCCATAAAGACATGGTGGTAACTTCTGTCATTGCACCAACAATGACTTGGAATCCCCAAAACTTTAGGAAACCCAAATTTAGAAGTTTTGAGGTTCAAATATTCAAAATTTGAAACAAACCTCAGCCTAAACTTCAACTTAGCCTTCCTTAACCAATTCATCCTTGTTTTCCACACGAAAACACCCTTTTTTATGTATACAAATGTATTTTCAGGGGTTTGGAATGGTTACCTAGACTAAAATAGGTTCAAAATGCTGAAAATAAGCTTTCCCAGCCAAAATCAGCATCTTCAATTGATTGGAGTTGGGTTCCAATCGATTGAACCTGCTTGAATCGATCCACTGATCGATTCAGATCGATCCAGCGAGCTTCTGCTCACGAGAAATGCCTTCTCAATCGATCGGCTGATCGATTGAGGCACTCCAATCAATCCACTGATCGATTGGAGGCCTGAAATTGCTGAAATTCAATTTCAGCCAATTTCAGAAACCCCTAGAAAATTCTACAAAATTCCAAAAATCGTAAAAATTTGTGTAGACATTATTTAGGGTATAATTTATCATGGAAAAATATTTTTCTATGAAAATACATCATATTTTCAAAGATTGACACAAACTTGAGAACTTGCAAAAACTTTAGTGTTTCCTTCAAGTTTGTGTCTAACTATTCAATGGTGATTACTATCAAAAGATAGCCTTCACCAAGGTTTTCCAAAATCATTTTAAAAATATTTTCAAAACCAATATCCCACCATGTTCCTTGGGCTTAATGCACATGACTTGTACATTAGCTTTCCCAATGATGGGAAAACACATAACTATGTGTTTTGATGAACTTAAAACTCAAGGAAATGCACTAACTCTGCATGTTGAGTTTTGTTCGTCTTCCTAACATCTCACTTGTATCTATTGTGCATAAAACACATACAAGTCATCTTATAGGTCTTTGTGAGATGTTAATTTTGGTTTTGCTCTAACCTAGGGTTCATGCATATTTATCTAGTCATCTTGTGGATATTGACCATCCACCTAGGATGTCATTTGGTATGCCACTTGATGATAACTGCCATCTGTCCTTAATTTTAAGGAAATAACATAATGCATGATAATGTTATGGCATACATCAAAAAGAAATAATTTTCAGAAGAAAATTTCCTATAACTACATGATGTATGTATGTCATGACATGGTATTTTTGAGTTTTTCATAATAAGTCATGAATGTACAAATAAAACATGATGTCATGGCATTTAATGGGCAACCAAACATGGCAAGATTTTGCATAATTAAAATATACCTAGATTATCTATCTAAATATCCTTAACCCTTAGCTAATCCTAAAGCATAAACCCTAGATTGCCCAATTTCCTTAAGAAAATGTCAAAACCCAACTTGACATTTCTTTAATCTCTTGAATTAATTATGCCAATTAAAAATTTAAAACATTCCTCAAATGTTGGCATATTTCATTTTCCCATAAGAGTAATCACTTTAAATTAAGGCTTAGATTTGCCTTAAATTCCTAAGACAATACCAAAGTCCCAATTTGGTATTTCTTAACACTTGATTTCTTGTGTCATTTAAAGTCATCTCAAATTTCTTCCTTTATAGCACATTTTACTCTTTCCAAGATTAACAATAAATCCATTTCATTTTCAAAGGTTAACAAAAACCTTGAAAATGCTCCTTGAGTGTCAATTTCTTCAAAGTTGGGTTAACTACCCTTCTTCTTAGAGTTGACACTCTCTAACCCATCTATGGGATAGAGAAAATGCTCCTAGGAACCCAAAATCTATTGGTGCTCCTTGGATGCTCTAGGTATTCACTAGGGATAACTTCCCTAGATACCTTCCTAGTGACCTTGTTTGGTTTCTTAGAAGTCTTGGTCACTTTTTCTAGGTCAACTCTAGAGATTGCTTCCCTTGTAACCTTCTTTGTGACTTTCTTAGACTTCTTAGAAGTCTTAGTCACATTTGTTGCAAAAATACTCTTAGGGATAACTTCCCTTGTATTTTTGTCTTGACCACTAGACCTAGGGTTGGTTCCATAACTATATGGAACCCTATGGTAAGAGATTGCATCCTTCTTAGCCTTTGGTTTGTATCCCAAACCCCTATGGCCATTAGATGACCTTTGTGCTCCTAGACCTAGGCTATGCTCATTTTGCCCTTTTAAGATATTTTCCATCCTTTTTAGGGTCTTTTCCATTTTATCAAGCCTTGACCTCAAGACTTGATTTTCTATCACTAAGTCCTTAGTTTTTGGTTTTCCATTAAATTTATGAGCATTTTTATTTCTAGGCTTAGATAAGGTCCTTAGTGTGATTGCCTAGATTTTTATCTACCTTCCTAATCCTAGGTGTGGTAGTTTTAGCATGGTAAGCTACATTATTTTCCTTAATTTTACCATGCTCTCTATTCGTATGGTAAATAGCATTAAAATGATATAAGTTAGAACTAGCATGCTTTTTACCATAATGTAAAGGGATAGGCTCAATAAAAGTTACATTCCTTTTTACCTTAGAGGCTCCCCCTTGACTTGAGCTTCCTCCTTGAGCCTTGACCATCTTCTTCCCCTTCGGGCATTGACTCCGGTAATGCCCCTTTTGATTGCAAGAGAAGCACACAATGTGCTCCTTGCTCTTCTTTGTTCCGGGGATGGTCTCCTTGGGCTTCTCCTTGCCCTTTTGTGCCACTTGGCCCTTCTTCTTGGCCAATTTAGGGCACTTGCTTTTGTAGTGCCCATGTTCCCTACATTCAAAACATATAATATGATTCTTATTATTAATTGAACTATTTATACCTTCTTGTGTAGGGGTGGCACTTGCTCCTCCATTTGATATGAATGTAGAGGCTTCCTCTTGATCCGAAATCGATTTCCCTCCAATTGATTTATCTTGACTTGTGGAGGTGGAAGCTTCTTCATCCTCTTCTTCTCTTGACCCGGATGTGGAGGATTCTCCTTCTTCTTGATCCGGTGTCACCAAGAGTTGCTCCCCCTCAATCCTAGAGGTGGAGGCTTCACCTTCTTCTTCATCCTCTTGTACATGAAACAAGGAATATGCTCCTTCCTTGCTCTTTTGATTACACTCCCTTGAGAATGAAGCTTCTTGAATTTCCTCTTCTTCGGAAGTTGAGCATCTCTCAACTTCGGAGTCCTCCTCTTGATCTTGCTCCAATGAGTCACCCTCTTTGGATTCTTCTTGGTTAGGTACAGTGGAGGGGATCTCATGAGCCTTTTCCAATTTTCTCCATAGCTCTTTGGCATCTTCAACTTCTCCAATTTTCTCCAAGATGTTGCTCGGCAATAGATTGACCAAAAGCTTGGTCACTTTGTCATTGGCCTCACATCTTTGGATTTGTTCTTGGCTCCATTTGCTCCTTTTGAGAACTTTGCCCTTTGAATTCCTTGGAGCCTTAAAACCTTCCATTAGAGCAAACCATTGCTCTATCTCCATCATCAAGAAATTTTCAATTCTTGATCTCCAAGAATCGAAGCTTGTGGATGTGTATGGAGGAGCCACCCTTGTATCAAATCCAAGTCCATCTTGGAATTGCATCTTGAAGTTGAGCTTCTTGAATTCTTTGAATTTGATGAATTTGCTCCAACTTCTTCACCCTCTAGCTTTGCTTGTTATGTTTCCCTTCCGGCGGTGATTCGATGAAGAGCAACCTTGCTCGATACCACTTGTTAGGACCGAAAAGTAGCTAGAGGGGTGAATAGCTCGTCGTGCTTCGTTGCTTGTTTCTTCAAAGTGATGCGCAGCGGAATACAAAGAAACAAAACTACAACAATGCTAACAATAGGATTTTACTTGGTATCCACCTCATAAGAGGTGACTAGTCCAAGGATCCACGCACACACACACACCTCCACTAATAAATACTCCTTTTCGGTAACTACCGAAGGCGGAGAAGCCCTACAAGACTCTCAATACAAGTAGAAGAAAGGGTAGTAAAGAATAAGCAAAAGCTTACAAGAGATGCAGTAAAAACCCTAGCTTCTTCTTCTTCTCGTTGCAACTCGCCTCTTGACTTGTGTGAACCTCCAAGAACCTTCAAGAACTGGCGGTGAGGAGCTTAGAGAGTGCTGGGGAGGAGCTGTGATGAATCTGGAATGAATCGGTCAAGTTCTGCCGAAGGAAATGAACGCCTGCGGCTTAAATCAACACTAACGGTCAAATCCCGATCGATTGGAATGCTCCCAATCGATCGGGGAGGCTTTGGATCGATCCACGGATCGATCCAGAGCGCCTCTGTGCTATGGAAAAACTTCTGGATCGATCCACGGATCGATCCAGCGCTTATCGCGCGAAGCAGCAGCGTCCCAATCGATCCACTGATCGATTGGGACCTCTGGATCGATCCACCGATCGATCCAGAGGGGTTCTGTTCGCGGGGACTCACCAGATCGATCGGTGGATCGATCCAGATCTTCTGGATCGATCCACTGATCGATCCAGATCTGCTGGATCGATCCACGGATCAATCCAAACCTGCTGGATCAATCCACGGATCAATCCAAACCTGCTGGATCAATCCACGGATCAATCCAAACCTGCTGGATCAATCGGCTGATCAATCCAGATCTTGGTTTTTGCCCAAAACCAAGCCCAAAGCCCCCTAAACCAACATCTAGTCAACCATGACTTGTTGGTACATAAGACCTAGCATCCGGTCACCCTTGACCAGCTAGGACTCTCTCACCAAGTGTCTGGTCAATCCCTTTGACCCACTTGGACTTTTCTCTTCTTGCCAAGTATCCGGTCACTCCCTAAGACCTACTTGGACTTTTCTTCCTCGTGCCAAGTATCCGGTCAATCCCTTTGACCTACTTGGACTCTCACCAGATGTCTGGTCAACCTTGACCCATCTGGATTTCTCTTGCCTGGCTTCACTCACCAGGACTTTCCCAATTACCTAGCTTCACTCACTAGGTCTTTCACCTGGCTTCACTCACCAGGATTTTTCTCCTGCCTAGCTTCACTCACTAGGTCTTTCACCTGGCTTCACTCACCAGGATTTTCCTCCTGCCTAACATCCCAGTTAGGACTTCCTAGTCAAGTATCCGGTCATCCTTGACCTACTTGACTCTTCTTCAATCAACCTTGCATTGTCAAACATCGAAATCCAAACCAAGACTCAAGCTTGGTCAACCAGGTCAACCTTGACCTGAGGAATGTTGCACCAACATTCCTCATATTGTATATGGATGGCATACTACTCATTGGGAAGGACATCCCTATGCTTCAGTCTGTCAAGACCTGGCTAGGGAGTTGCTTCTCAATGAAGGACATAGGTGAGGCATCCCGCATTCTAGGGATACAGATCTATAGAGATAGATCTAAGAGATTGCTTGGCCTAAGTCAGAGTACATACATTGACAAGGTACTCCTTCGATTTGCCATGCAGAACTCCAAGAAGGAATTTCTGCCGATGTCACATGGCGTGAGTCTTTCGAAGACTCAAGGTCCCTCTTCTAGAGAGGAGAGAGACTACATGGATCAGATCCCTTATGCCTCAGCCATAGGATCGATCATGTATGTCATGCTATGTACTCGACCTGATGTCTCGTATGCTTTGAGCATGACGAGCAGATACCAGTCAGATCCAGGTGAAAGTCACTGGATAGCAGTCAAGAATATTCTTAAGTACTTAAGAAGGACTAAAGAATATTTCTTGATATATGGAGGTAGTGATGAGCTAGCTGTAAAGGGTTACAGTGATGCTAGCTTCTAGACCGATCAGGATGACTATAGATCGCAGTCGGGGTTCGTATTTTGTATTAATGGTGGTGCTGTCAGCTGGAAGAGTTCAAAGCAGGATACAGTAGCTGATTCTACAACAGAAGCCGAGTACATTGCTGCATCAAAGGCAGCAAAGGAGGCAGTTTGGATCCGCAAGTTCATCACTGAACTTGGGGTGGTTCCTAGCATCGCTGACCTAGTTGAGCTCTATTGTGACAACAATGGAGCTATAGCACAGGCGAAGGAACCTCGCTCACACCAGCGGACCAAGCACATACTACGGCGCTTCCATCTCATTCGAGAGATTATCGATAGAGGAGATGTGAAGATTTGCAGAGTACCTACAGAGGCTAACATCGCAGATCCCTTGACCAAGGCTTTGGCCAGAGAAAGCATGATGGCCACACTAGGTCATTAGGCCTTAGAGCCTATACTGATAGCACTAGTGCTAGTGGGAGATTGTTAGTTAGAGCCCTAGAGTCAATCATTTGATGATTGTATGGACTCATTGTATCATATTCTTGTATATTAATAAAGACATTTGGATTTTGGTTATTATACTTACTTGTATTGGTGTCAAATAAACTAAGTATAATAATGTCCTTGAGTAGATGGTTCTCACCTATATCAATCGGTTAGTTGAACCGATAGTGAGATGATATAGGGAACACTACTCTTAATCATTCTTAGTCGAGTATTAACATTCAGGGACAATGTTAATGCAATAAGACTAGCATGTAGGTCAACTCGATGACTTGATCTCACAAGTCATGGATATAGAGATATTAAGTTGACACATGGGTATACATTAGAGAATGTATACTGAATGACCCGCCATGAGAAAGTATCATGGATCGTTATATGAGTGTCATATACTTTCTCATGTGGCTATTAGTATGACTACTAGTCCTTAGACCTGAAGTCACCATAGTTCCCTACATAAGGAGTTATGTACTTTAGTTTCGTCAAACGTCACCCGTAACTGGGTGGACTATAAAGGTGATTACTGGGTATGTAACAAATTATGCGGAGGGATGTGAGTGATGTAGATGGGATCTATCCCTCCTATATGATGGGAGTGACATCGGTATTCTTGATAGAGTGAGACCACGAAGTGCATGACCATGCCCAAATAAGTCAATATAGGATATTGAGCTCATTTGATTTAGTGTGTCTACTTGGAGTTCAAGATTTAGATTGATTAGAGGATGACACGGTCTATGCCTCATAATAATCAATCTAGATGTCTAGGATAGAAGGACACATGTCATATATTGTGAGGAGTCACAATTAGTAATCACAAGGTGATGTCGGATCTCGATATTCTTGTAACTTGGGTAGTAATGATGTGTTGCTAGATACAGCTCATTACTTATGCTCCTAAATGGGTTTAGGGCATTGCCAACGTTACAAGAACCTATAGGGTCACACACTTAGGATAATTAGATGGAGATTAGGTTCATATGATGAACCAAGAGGATTAGATTCATTTGATGAATCAAATTGGATTAAAAGTAATCCTAATTGGGCTAATTGAGTTGGACTCAAGTTGATTCATGTATTCAATGAGTCTAATTTAGATTATGACTTATTAAATCAATTTAATTTAATGAATTAGATTCATTATATTAAGTTGGCTCGAATCAAATGGTTGGATTAGATCAACCATGGTAGAGATTGGGTCAAGTTTGACTTGACTTGAGAAGGAAGACCAAAGGTCAATTTTGACTTGACCTTTTGCCACCTCATTGGTGAGTTGGCATTAGATGGACCAATGATGATGTTCCACATCATCATGGGTGTCATCTCATGGAAGTTACAAAGCCATTTTTTTAATAACTTCACATTAATTGCATTTAATGGGGAGTTACACTATGGGAAGTGGCTGGCCACTTTTGGTTTTGAATGGGAATTCATTTTTTCATTCAAGGGTGTATCTTCTTCCTTCTTCCTCTCAAGCTCTCCCTCTCCCTCTCCTCCTTGCTTGGCCGAATCTTACCAAGGTGCTAGCACACCTTTGTGTGAGGTTTTCTCCACCTACGTGTCCGTGTGGATACTTCTAGAGGACCGACGCTTGACGGTCTAGAGATTCGGCAATTCCTTGGACGAGCGGGAATGCGAAAGGGCACGATTCAAGGTATACTTCTTAACACATAGATCTAGGAGTAGATCTAGAAGTTTTTAAAACTCGTACTTGTATTTCATTCGGTTTTTCCTTGTACGGATCTACGGCTTTGGGTAATTCGGGGTTTCCGCGACGCGAAAAGCGGTTTTCGCGGCCCGAAAACCCAACAAGGAACCCATCCCTTGGGAGGAGGTCCAGCTTTATCCAGAGCGTCCAGAGAGCATCACTCGCATATCAGTTGATCTGCTGATTGAGATCAAGATAGATCTGGTCAAATGCCTGACACGTAATAGGGATATCTTCGTCTGGTCCCCCGAGGAGCTACCAAGAGTCAAGTCCGAAGTAGTTGAGCATAAGCTACACCTCCTACATGATTCCTGGCCTATCAAGAAAAAGAAACAGAACTTCTCGACCAAACAAAATAAGATCATCTGAGCTGAAGTGGACCAGCTCTTGAAAGTAGAACATGTTAAAGAGGTACAATTCCCATCCTAGCTCTCTAATGTGATCTTGGTGTCCAAACCTAATAATAAGTGGGGAGTCTGCATCGACTTCAGATACCTCAACCGAGCTAGCCCTAAGGATTGCTACCCACTACTAAGGATTGACTAGATGGTAGATTCGACCTTGAGCTACGAGAGGATCTGCATGCTGGATGCCTATCAGGGATACCACCAGATCCCTCTTGCTTAGGAGGATCAGGAGAAAGTCAGTTTCATCACAGCTGATGGTACTTTTTGTTATATAGTTATACCATTCGGTCTATGCAACGTAGGAGCTACTTATCAGCAGATGATGGATAAGATCTTTCGAGAGCAGATAGGGTGGAACATAGAGGTCTACATAGATGACATCCTCATCAAATCCACCCTGCCGATAAATTTGATTTCTGATATAGAAGAAACTTATGCCACGCTGTGGCACTATGGGTTGAAATTAAATCCATTGAAGTGCCTATTTAGAGCTCGAGGAGAAAAATTCTTGGGATACCTCATTATCGAGTGAGGAATTGAGGCCAACTTGGAAAAAGTTCAAGCGTTCTGAGACATGCAGGAGCCTCAGAATCTGAAAGAAGCCCAGAAGCTGGTAGGCAAAATAAATGCACTATCCAAGTTCATATCCCGATCTGTAGACCAGGCACTCCCTTTCTTCAAGGTACTTAGAAGGGATTCTAAGTTTCAATGGGATGACGAGTGCAACAAAGCTTTTGAGGAATTGAAACAACATCTGGACACCTTGCCCTCGCTGTTTAAGCCTAATGCTAGAGAACCGCTATAGGTGTACTTGTCAGCTACCCCTAAGGCCATGGGGGCTGTTATAGTAAAAGAGTAGGACGACACACAACGACCTATGTATTTCTTCAGTCACCTATTGAAGGGGTCGAATCTCGATACACAACCCTCAAAAAGTTAGTTTATGGATTGGTTCTTATGGCTCGCCACCTTCGACCTTATTTTTTAGCACACTCAATCACAGTCTTGACCAATATCACCATGGGGAAGGCTCTTACCAACATGGAGATAGTTACCCATCTCATCAACTGGGAAACAGAGCTATGAGAGTATGATATACAGTATTAACCCCAAACAACAATTAAATCATAGACCCTGGCAGATTTTCTAATAGAGATCCATCAGCCTGACTCTGAAGAAACATAGAAGGTCTATGTGGATGGATCGTCCACTCAACAAGGAAGCGGGGTGGGGATACTTCTTATATCCCCTCAAGAAGATATTAGGCCACTAGCGATCAAGCTAAACTTTAGAGCTACCAATAACGAGATAGAATATGAAGCACTACTGGCCGGATTGTAGGCAGCTCGGCACGTCGGGGCCACCCGGGTGGTCATTTATTCAGATTTTCAGCTGGTAGCTTAGCAAGTGGCTGGCAACTTTAAAGTTAATAATGAGAAGCTGTAGTTATTCAAGGAAGCATATGAAAAGATGAAGGAGGGTTTTATGGAAGTCACAGTGACCAAGATTCCCTGGGCAGATAACCAAAGGATAGATGAACTAGCCAAAATGGCCAGCTCTTTGACCACTTGGGTATTGGATATATCAATAGCTCAAAGCTTCCTGATAGCCTAGATTAACCTACATAATAATACAGATGAGTCAATTGACTGGAGAGCATCAATAATCCTCTATCTTCAACGAGGCATCTTACCTGCTGAGATGGAAGAAGCCAGATCGATCAAAAATAGAGCGCATGCGTATACATTGATAGGGGACCAATTGCACAAGAGGGCATTCTCTCGACTACTGCTTAAATGTTTAGGCCCGAATGAGGCAGAATATGCCCTGCAAGAGGTTTATCAAGGATATTGTGGTAACCATGCAGGAGGAAGGACGTTGGCTCGCAAGATACTCCTAGTCGGGTATTTTTGGCCCACCAGTAACCACCTGCCTCTCTTGCCAAAAACATCAGAACCTGACCCATCGATCGACCAAGATTTTGAGAACCTCAACAGTCTCCTACCCCTTCGACCAATGGGGTATGGACATCATGGGACCTCTCCCTATGACTCCCGGGTAGAAGCAATTTCTGCTTGTAGCGGTGGATTACTTCTCCAAGTGGGTGGAAATAGAATCCCTGGCTAGGATAATGGAGGGAGCTATTATCCAGTTCCTATGGAAGAACATCTTGTGCTGATTTGGAATCCCACACAAGTTGGTCTCCGACAATGGTCGACAGTTCCAGGGATGCAAGATTCAAGAATGGTGCCGAGAATTTGGCATAACTTAGGCTTTCACTTCCGTGGCCTATCCACAGAGCAATGGATAGACGAATGTCACTAATCGGGAGATAGTGCACGAGTTGAAGGTCAAACTGGACCATGTAGGCGGCGATTGGGTTAAAGAGCTCCTCAACATTCTTTGGGCATACCGTACAACCCCACGAGAAAGCACGAGACTCACTCCCTTCCATCTCGTCTATGGCAACGAAGCAATCGTGCCGGTCAAGGTTAGAGTCCCGTCCGATCGGTGATTAATGTATAACCCTGAGAATGCTGAGCGGTGGCTCCAGGGATTAATGTATCCCGCACAAGTTGGTCTCCGACAATGGTCGACTGTTCCAGGGATGCAAGATTCAAGAATGGTGCCGAGGATTTGGCATAACTTAGGCTTTCACTTCCGTGGCCTATCCACAGAGCAATAGATAGACGAATGTCACTAACCGGGAGATAGTGCACGAGTTGAAGGTCAAACTGGACCATGTAGGCGGCGATTGGGTTAAAGAGCTCTCCGACATTCTTTGGGTATACCGTACAACCCCACGAGAAAGAACGAGACTCACTCCCTTCCATCTCGTCTATGGCAACGAAGCAATCGTGCCGGTCAAGGTTAGAGTCTCGTCCGATCGGTGATTAATGTATGACCCTGAGAATGCTGAGCGACAGCTTCTAGAGTTGGATCCAATCAGTGAAACTCGTGAAAGGACGGTTGCCCGGTTAACCGCATATCGACAAAGGATGCGACATACCTATAACAAGAAGGTAATCCCCCGGCCCGCTTCTTCGGAGAAGGAGATTTAGTATGGAAAAGGATCAGACTAGTCAAAGAGGTAACTAAGTTAGCACCCCAATGGGATGGTCCTTATAAGGTCATTAAGAAATTAGCATCCGGTGCCTATTATCTACAGGACGCTCATGGTAGAAGCTTGGATCACCCCTGGAGTGCTAATTACCTCCAGCATTATCGTGTTTGAGGGTATTATTCCTTGTAATAGTCATTGTTGGATCGAAAAATCTAAGGCCTAAAGGTGGGTACTACAGGCATATGAGCAAAAACCCCGGTCAGGTGAGCCTGACCTGGATTAAGCTTTCAACGAGGCACTTCAGAAGTCTTCAAGTCAAAAATGAAGGACTTAATTAAGTCCTATTACCATCCTTAAGCAAAGCTCTGGCTACCTCAGTCATGGTGGGCAAAGATCTAAAAGGTTTCTCACAATAAGCTCTTTGAGCTCATGACCTAATGAGCTCTGCCCCATTTACACATATAAACCCTTACACACACAAGATCCAAAAAATCCCAGTGCAATGTGGGAACTAAAAACCTCAAATAAGTTTTTATACATGGAAAACAATACCATGTGCTAAGGAAAACAATCATATAAATTCAAAAAAAAAACATCATCAGACATTTCTTTGATAATTCGATGATGATCCAGGAAATCCTCAAGGGGGGTCAGATTTCTTAGAGTTGTTGGACTGCTCCTACTGCTCCATAGGGTAGTGATTGGATGAAGCGATCTCCTACCTGAGAGCCAACTCCGTAGAGCGGAGGTACTCTACCAGATCGATTAATCGTCGTTCATTCTCTCACGCCTTGTAAGTTTCAAAGGCCTGAGCTAACTGAGACAATGTTGATTGGGCTTGAGACAACTCTACTCACAAGGAGTCCAGCTCTGTAGTATGAGATTCTAGATCCCTTCTATGGTCTATGAGGAGCACGCCCTTAGAATTAAGTTCCATGGTTAAGCGGTCCATCTCTTGCTTGTTTATCAGTCTGACTCCCTCTAAGACTGCAGTTTGTTGGGCCAGCTCTGATTGTGCCTTCTTCTTGAGGGTTAGCTCCTTTTGGTACTTAGCCTCAGATGACTGTTGGAGAACTTCTAGCCTCTTCTTGTCATCCCAGAGCCAGTCAATCTCCAGTTGGGCTCGACCTAGGTTCTGTTAGTGGGATGTATTTACATTTCTCAAGATCTCCACCTCTGCCTTTAGTTGGGACATGGGTGAAAGGGGGTCAGAAAGTTGAGACTCCAGATCAACTACATGATCCTTTAAGATTTTATTTTGCCGATGTATATATGAGAAAGTCTGACTCAATAGCATCAACTCGGCAAAAGCCTATTCATATAAACAGGAAGTCAGCATAAGAAGAAAGGAGCAATAAGAGAAAGCAGAGGCTTACCGCGGTGGCACCTTCGAAGAACTGGTCCAACTGAGCCGGTAGTAGGACGATAAGCATTCGATCAATAGTTTCCTCCCAATGAGTAGCTAGTTGCCCCTATAGTAAGATATAGCTAGCCTGGGCAGCGAGGTTGCGACGCAACCCCCACTCTGAGGGCTTAGTAGCACGAAAATGGGAATGCCAGGATCGGGATGATTCGAGAGTGGTACCATTGGGGCTAGGTTGAGAGGGCGTAGGCCTCGGTTGAATGAAGGGGCTAGGTTGAGTAGAAGAAGATGATCGAGGGGAAGAAAGCCTAGTGGGGATGGCCGGGGTAGATTGTTGCTCTAGATCTATCTCTTCTTTAACGACCAGGGCCTTCTCTCGATCGACTCCTAACCAGACTTCTAGAGGAATAATAGGGTTGCTCAGGTATTGTGGATTAGGAATGAAGGATGGCACTATCCTGGGCAGGGAGGTCGTAGTATGTGCCCCGGATATCAGACGGGATCCAATAGGTCTGCATCTTGATCGATGCAAGAGTGGCTAATCATCTGAGTCGGACCCCCCCCCCCCCTTCTGAAGACCGAGGGGGACGAGCGGGAGGAGAAGGATTAGTTCACCTCGCAGGACCGGGAGTAGAGTATACAAGAGGTGTCGCCTGAGGGGCAGTAGAACGAGAGATAGTAGGGGCATCCGCCCCGGGAGCAGCTGAAGTAGAATGTGGAAGGTTCCGCCTACCCAAGATTATGCGCTCTTGGTGATTTATTTCCAAAGCACGTAGGGGGAAAGGTCTGGTTAAAGATGATCAGGCAAGAGTGTCAACTGCAATAAAATAAATGTTAGCACAAAAGGCAAGAGACAATTAAGGTGAAAATAATGTTTACCAAGAGAGTGTGGTAACTCTGAATGAACGAGACTCAGCCTGAATAAATACAACACATCTTCCATTAACAAGATGCTCAGATCGAAGCATCAGCCCTCTAGCTGCGATGATGCCTCCACGAAAATGGGGTCTGAGCGGTAGTCTCCTAGAGGAGGCTCCAAAGGGGCAGAGAAGCGTCGCTTAGTAGGACACTCCATAGCAGAGGAGAAGCGAATGACAAAGTATTTACCTTTCCACTCTGTTCCTGAAGGGGGCAAGGGTGGAAAAAGATTGGTCTAGTTGCAAACCTAGAAGCTGAAAAGACCCTCACTATAACGTCGGGGAGTGAAGAAGTAGTAAAATAGGCGAGGATCCCAATGAATATCACACAAGTCATAGATGAGAATGGACCCACATAGGATTCGAATGGAGTTGGGGGTGAGTTGACAAAGAGAGATACAAAAATAGTAGCTCACATTGGAAAAGAAGGGGTGGATAGGGAAGCGAAGACCGACCACAACCTATTCTTTGAAAAAAGTTACGTAGCCCTGAGGTGGTTGGAAAAGTCTATAGACCTCGGAGGGTATGATAATGTGCATGGTTGTAGACACTTCGTACACGAAACGAAGATCGTCCAGATCTACACCGCTAAAGGTTGAGACGCTCGGGGCATTCTTAGGAAGGGGAGAATCCATGGAATGGTTAAGGTCACAAATAGAAGTCTGGAAAGCAAAAGCACGGAAGGAAGAAGAGAAGGGAAGGCAACTTCAGCTATTAGTGGGAATGCCAAATAAAAGAAGCAAACTATTTATAGTAGTCAGGGGAGATACTTGGAAGGATGCCTCGACATCAGCGCCAATCATGCGATCCATAGAAGAGGTAGCTGATGTCAGTCATAGGCGTGGAAGTAATGTGGGCCGTCGGATCTTCTTGGAATCTAGTGCGGAAGTGGTCTTGTCAGAAAAGGCCAGATAAAAGGGCACATGGTAAAATGGGAGTGGAAGTCTATATGACATTGGAAATAGGCGAACCTACAATGAGCCTCCCCCAGGACAGTAGGAGTGCTCGGGAATCACTGGGGTTTGCGATCGATCGAATAGTTATACTACGTAACCTGGTCGGGGTGATGGAGCAGTCAATAAGGATTAAGTGCCCGAGCGGGTGGAATGATCCTCGCAGAGGTCTGCTCGAGTGATAAGCTGACCAAGTATTCACGAAGGGATCAGACACTTGACAAGCTACCTACTCCTATAAAGTAAAATGATTTAAGGTCTTGGTCAAACACTTGACCCGTACGCAACTTCTTAACGAAATTTCAAGATTACGGTCGTAGAAAAGTTTGTAGCTTTACATTATTTAGAAACAAAATAAAAGTAGTTACAGGGGAATATAAACTATTCTAAGGAAGGGAAGGCTTCATTAGGTAGCTTGTTCAGGAGACGGGTTGATGTGAACCTATTTGCATGTCACTAGGCACTTCAAATTAATAAAGTTCGGAAACTCAATTGAACTAAAATATAGATATGTAGTAAGGAGTTCTAAGTCATATTTTTCCAAGGATAACTAGTGAGTGTGTCTTTGAATTAGATTTTGAAACTCTTTGTTTGTATTTCCTAATGGACATGAAGTTTGGTTATTGCTAGATGAGAATTAAATCTACTTAAACCAGTAGCTAACACATGAATTAAACCTAAGTAAAGAAAATCTAATTACTTATTGAAACTGAACTCAGTTATACTCATGAAATAAACTTAACCTCTTAAATCTAAAAATCAGGAAATGCAGGAATAAGAAATCAGTAATGAAGTGTAGAATTCAACAATTTATTTTGACCTAGATGACAATCAAACTACTGTCTCAAGCAAGATTAAACCTAATTGCAGAATTGAAGCATGAAGAACTAAATGAAAAAAAAAATCAATGACTAATACTAATTTCAAACACTGGATATTAACGAATTCAGATTGGGTTTTGTTTTAATTTGCAAGAAAACAGTTCTAAGTTCAAGATCCACAATTCAAATCCAGAATCTAGGTTAAAAGAACATTCCACGAATTCAGATCATTGATCTATTCCTTCCCTCTGTCGTAGCAAGAGTTTCTTATGGGAATGCCCGTCGAGCAATCAACAACCAGTATTTGGATCTCTAGCTGATTCAGGCGATGATCATAGCTTGCGGAGAACACCCCTACATAGGATCCGAATGAAGTTGGGGGTGACTATAACGTCGGGGAGTGAAGAAGTAGTGAAATAGGCGAGGAGTCCAATAAATATCGCACAAGTCACAGATGAGAACGAACCCACATAGGATTCGAATGGAGTAGGGGGTGAGTTGACAAAACGAGATATGAAAATAGCAGCTCACATTGGAAAAGAAGGGGTGGATAGGGAAGCGAAGACCGACCACAACCTATTCTTTGAAAAAAGTCACGTAGTCCTGAGGTGGTCTGAAAAGTCAATGGACCTCGGAGGGTATGATAATGTGCATGGTTGTAGACACTTCGTACACGAAGCGGAGATCGTCCTGATCTACACCACTGAAGGTTGAGACGCCCGGGGTATACCTAGGAAGGGGAGAATCCATGGAATGGTTAAGGTCACAAATAGAAGGCCGGAAAGCAAAAGCACGGAAGGAAGAAGAGAAAGGAAGGTGACTTCAGCTATTAGTGGGAATGCCAAATGAAAGAAGCAAACTACTTATATATAGTACTCAGGGGAGATACTTGGAAGGATGCTTCAACATCAGTGCTAATCATGCAATCCATAGATGAGGTAGCTGATGTCAGTCATAGGCGTGGAAGTAATGTGGGTCGTCGGATCAGCTTGGAATCTAGTGCAGAAGTGGTCTTGTCAGAAAAGGCCGAATAAAAGGGGACATGGTAAAATGGGAGTGGAAGTTTATATGACATTGGAAATAGGCGAAGATACAATGAGCCTCCCCCAGGCCAGTAGGAGTGCTCAGGAATCACTAGGGTTTGCGACCGATCAAATAGTTATACTACGTAACCTGGTCGGGGTGATAGAGCGGTCAATAAGGATTAAGTGCCCGAGCGGGTGGAATGATCCTCACAGAGGTCTGCCCAAGTGACAAGTTGACCAAGTATTCATGAAGGGATCAGACACTTGACAAGTTACCTACTCCTATAAAGTAAAATGCCATAAGGTCTTGGTCAAACACTTGACCCATACGCAACTTCTTAACGAAATTTCAAGATTAGGGTCGTAGAAAAGTTTGTAGCTTTACATCATTCAGAAAAAAAATAAAAGTAGTTACAGGGGAACACAAACTATTCGAAGGAAGGGAAGACTTCATTAGGTAGCTCGTTCAGGAGACGGGTTGATGTGAACCTATTTGCATGTCGCTAGGCACTTCAAATTAATAAAGTTCAGAAAGTCAATTGAACTCAAAAATAGATATGTAGTAAGGAGTCTCAAGTCATATTTTTCCAAGGATAACTAGTGAGTGTATATTTGGATTAGATTTTGAAACTCTTTGTTTGGATTTCCTAATGGACATGAAGTTCGATTATTGCTAGATGAGAATTAAATCTACTTAAACCAGCAGCTAACACATGAATTAAGTAAAGAAAATCTAATTACTTATTGAAACTGAACTCAGTTATACTCATGAAATAAACTTAACCTCTTGAGCCTACAAATCAGGAAATGCAGGAATCAGAAATCAGTAATGAAGTGCAGAATTCAACAATTTATTTTGACCTAGATGACAATCAAACTACTGTCTCAAGCAAGATTAAACCTAATTGCAGAATTGAAGCATGAAGAACTAAATGAAAAAAAATCAATGACTAATACTAATTTCAAACACTGGATATTAACGAATTCAAATTGGGGTTTGTTTTAATTTGCGAGAAAACAGTTCTAAGTTCAAGATCAATAATTCAAATCCAGAATCTAGGTTAAAAGAACATTCCACGAATTCATATCATTGTTCTATTCCTTCCCTCTGTCGTAGCAAGAGTTGCTTCTAGGAACGGCCGTCGAGTAATCAACAGCGAAGATCTGGATCTCTAGCTGATTCAGGTGATGATCATAGCTTGCGGAGAACACCCCTACAAACTCGCGATCGCCTTAATTCACCAACATTCGAAGAATAGAGGAGATCCTGCAAAATCGCTTGTCTAGCTAGATTCCGGAATCGCCAGGAGAATGCTAAGATGGAATGGACTCAGAAGAGCTAGGAAAACTCCGTAGCAACTTCAGAAAGAAGCTCACAACAATAGATCGAAGAACGCTCTCGAAACTGCTCGCGGATGACACTCGCAAATCTTCAGATTGCAAATTAGAGAACACCCTTAACTCGCGCCTTATCCTTTGATTGTAGGATGCTAGATCGTCCAAAACTCGCCGTCGATGAAGGAATTCAACCTCAGATCTGGATGTGGAATGAAGCTTGGCTCCCGTGCTCTTGAGAAGACGGTTGTGGCACGGTGAACAGTTGCGCAAGCCATTGTTCACCGTGCCGAGCTAGGTTTTTTTAACTCCTCTTGTTTCAGTTCAGTTAGCTTGGGTCCAACTTAGATTCAACAGTGTTTGGTACAGCAGCTTCACTCGATCCAATCAGTTCAACAATGCTTGGTGCAAGTCAAGTCCGAATCTAAACTACTTACTTGAGTGTACCCAAATATAGCCAATATGTTCAAAACTTTCACCTACGCCAAATAGCAAAATATATTAAGCAAAAATCATGAATCAAAAATAACAAATTGGATTAGCTCAAAATATATCTTGCTATAACAAAACCTAGCTCACAAATCAATTTCTCACTCAAGGTAAACTCCAAAACTAAACAATTCCAATCAAAATATAGCGCCAACTAAACACATCATCAAAATCCCCCACACTTATTCTTGCATGTCTCATGTAAATAAAGAAAGCTAAGGATCATACTTTAATGGTACCCCCTAAACACATTCCTAAACATGATTAGAAAATAGAGAAAGAAAACCATCTACGATCATTAAATTCAAAGAACTTAAGCATTCATGGACAACAACTTTAACTCTCGGTTAACTACATTACTAATTTCAAACTTTCATGAATGAATTGAAAATGATAGCACTCTAACCTCACAAGATAAAAACTTTGTGGCTCTCATTCTAATTCAAAATTGATCAAGAGTAGAGTGCACTCAAGTTACTCATGTTTCTTACATTACCATATGCTTGCTTAACTTCTACTCTCCACCATGATCATGAATACAAATTGCATTATGAATGTAAATGTGAGAATCCATAATTCAGAATCTTAGTTAAAAGCAAGTAAAGATAAGAAGGAATTTGTTCAAATGCTAGTGAAAGATATGGGTTCAAGAGCATGCTATATGATGAATTCCAGCCACTATTCTCTACCCTTCCTCTTCTTCCTGTTAACCTCATCATTTGACATTCTGAATTCTAGCAGCTCTAAAATCTACTTTTATCACTTCCTGGTCTCTTACATAATCAATTCCAATTAATCTATTGACGATAATCCGAGCAGATGCCACTCTAGCACAATCTCAAATAGCTACCGAATTCAGCCTTTGAAACCACTTATTTTGGCTTAATTCCATAAATCAAAAATTCCTCCACAGATTCCAAGTGCGCACAGAATTTCTGCAATTCCCATCTCCACTTCAGCACTCTTCAAAATTAGATTTCTTATACCACTTAACACTTCAGAAAATAAAGAACATGTTTATATATTTGTTTCTAGCAATACAACATCTTAAAATGGCTCTTCACTGAATTCAAAAGTTTACAGTGCTAAAATGATACACCTTTGATACTTTCTAACTGAATTATGCTCACTGTGCTCCTCACTGTGTTCTAGTTAATTTCAGATTTCTTCATCTATTTAGTTTCAAATTATTGTTAAACTTTTGAATCATAGAATTCTACATTTATCTGCTGAACAACACCCAGCTTGCTATCACAATTTCAGAACCCTCTAACAGTGTCAACTATTGCTCATAGCAATGTGCAGGTTTTCATTTCTGTATTCCTTAGTGCACAGATTCATCATACATTGGCTTATCAAGGCAATACTCAGTTCCCGAAATCACTTCTTTTCTTCACTTCATTCCATAACTGTACAACAGTAAAATCCACATCTAGCCAATTCTCACTTCCATTCTAAAATCTTCAACTTATCATTCTAACATTATTCTGTACTTATTGTTTCTATACACTACAGTTCTGCAGTTAATGATCCATCTCATCCATTTCCCAATTTCAGGCTTGAGTACAAACTATTCCAATTCTGAGATTTAGCTTACACAAAAACTTCAGAATTCAACACACAATTCAGTTAAAACTGTACTTCTCAATTCTCAGTCTGCAACTTTAGATACAAATTTATCTTGTTACTTAGTATTTCAGGAAATTCAGAATCATGCACTCATATTTGTTCTTAGCAGTGCAAGATCTTCAATAGTTCTTTACTAAATTCAAGTGCTAATGATACAACTTTGGTACAAACTTTGATACTCCTTGAAACTGAATTTTGTTTTTATTCATTTTCCTTATTGCTTTCTGTTTTTATCCACTGCTTCTCTTCAGAGTTTAACTTTTGTTCTTTAAATCAAACCATTCTTAAATCCAATCAATGAAAAGATAAACTTTTAGGACATTTCTATGATAGGGAGCCTAACATATTCAATTCTTATTTTGCTTCCAATTACATCACAAATTCAGCACTCTACATTTTGTACTTCAGCAGCTCAGAATCATTACTTTCAGGACATTTTTTTACTTCAAATACCTCCATTTAATTCATATCACAGCTCCTTTTCCATTGCTACTTACAATACAAGAGTTTAGCCTTGCTGAGTTCATCAGAAGATTACAAATTAATAGAGCTGCATTACAGTAAAATTTCCAGCTTCTAAAAATAGATTCCAAAATTGCACTTGAAATAGCTATAGAACATCTTCAAGTTTCATCCAATGATCGCATACAAATTCATCAATTAATTCATCACTTAACTACTAATCACTTGACTTGTTCAATTCCTGAGAAAGCTCACAAGGAAATCAAACAGAAATTCAAAAATTTGAGTCTTCAACACTGCAAAATACTATCCAAATTCTCAAACCACAACTCTTCAAATTTGACATGCTACATACTTCATCCTCCCACACACTTAAACCTTTATCTGTCCCGGCCAAAGAATCCATCATATAACATCTATTGTCTCCATATCCAAGAATTTAAAATCAAGAAGATTACAGAGAAATGATGGAATCAAAGAATAATGGCAAGAATAGTGTAGAAAAGGTACAAAAAAATTTACCTTCATAAATGTAATTTAATCCATTAAATTGTGATTTTGAAAGAATCAAAGCAAGTTCTAGAATTGCAATAACATAAGTGCATCACACATATGAAGGCTTAAACTCACTAGGTATAAAATATCATCCCAACTCATCAATCTAGTGTCCATTATTAAGTAGTAACCTCAAGAAAATTAAAAGTCCAATCATGGCATTAAGCCTAAAACTTAACAATCAAAAATAGCTAACATCTTCCATTTCTAACATATTATAGAAAACATGCAAAGGGGGTATCATTTTCTTATTTCAAAACTCAAAACCAAATACTATGAGGAAATTATCTATAGTAAAGAATTTATTCTTCTAAACCAAAATCATTATTTGTAAACAAAGAATTATTGAAACAACTAAACATGATTATATTCAAAAATAAAAGAAAGACTAAGTTGGAACAAACTCCCCTTTAATTAGGTAAATAACCCCAATTTGTGTCATTCTTTCCATCACCTCTCCATTGCCACTTTCATGAAATCTTTTAAGTCGATGCCCATTAACTTTGAATATCCGACCAGTGGACTCCTCCCTAATCTCAATAGCTCCATAAGAAAAAACATTAGTTACAAAAAATGGTCATTCCCAACAAGATCTCAACGTACCTTTCATCAATTTGAGTGGTGACCTAAATAGAAGCACCTTGTCACCAATATGAATTCTTTAACAACAATGTGCTTATCATGAAAATTCTTAGTCTTTTCCTTATAGATCCGTGAGTTCTCAAATGCCTCTAGCCTAATTTCCTCAAGTTCTTGAAGTTGTAATTTCCTCTCTTCTATAGCTGTACTAGCATCAAAATCGCAAGCTTTGACTGCCCAAAACACCCTCTGTTCAATCTCTACTGGAAGATGATAAGCTTTCCCGTATACCATCCTATATGGAGACATCCCAATAGGAGTCTTAAAAGAGGTCCTATAAGCCCACAATGCATCATCTAATCTCTTGCTCCAATCTTTCCTATCAGGCCACACAGTATTTTCAAGGATTAACTTCACTTCTCTGTTAGACACCTCAGTTTACCCATTTGTTTGAGGGTGATAATGAGTAGAAACTCTATGTGAAACCCCATATTTGCTCAGCATATCCTTCATGTGTCTGTTATAAAAATGTGACCCTTGATCACTGATAATTGCCCTGGGAACTCCAAACCTGCAGAAAATGTGTGACCTGACAAAACTAACAACAATTGAAGAATCATCAGTCCAGGTGGGAATGACCTCCACCCATTTGGAAACATAATCAACTGATAATAACATATGTGAAAATCTAAAAGAAACAGGAAATGAACCCATAAAGTCAATACCCCATACATCAAAAATCTCACAAAATAACACGTAATGTTGAAGCATTTCATTCCTAGGTCCTATGTTTCCAGTTCGTTGACATATATCACATGATCTACAAAAAACATAGGCATCATGAAAAAGGGTAGGCCAATACAATCGACATTCCAAAACTTTCCTAACAGTCCTCTAAGGTCCAAACCCCCCAAATTCAGATGAATGACAAAATGCAAGTACGGACTGAAACTCAAAATCAGGTATGCATCTCCTAATGATTTGATCACTACAGAATTTCCACAAATAAGGATCATCCCACACAATATTTTACATCACTTTTTAATTTATTCTTTTGAGACTTTGAAAATTGTGCAGGAAAAACATGAGCTACTAAAAAGTTAACCAGATCTGCATACCATGGTGACTCACCATGCATCCAAAATAGTTGCTCATCCCTGAAATCATCATCAATGGTGGTGTGATCCAAGTCTCCCTCAATTCTCCTCAAATGATCTGCAACCAAGTTCTCCTTCCCACTCCTATCACATATTTCCAAATCGAACTCCTGGAGAAGAAGCATCCATCTAATCAATCTAGGCTTGGCATATGGCTTCTTGAGGAGAAACTTCAAAGTTGCATGATCAGAAAACACAACCTCGTGAGAACAAAGCAAATATGATCTAAATTTATCTAAAGCAAAAAATAATAGCAAGAAGTTCTTTTTCTGTCGTGGTGTAATTTGCTTGAGTTTAATCTAAGGTCTTTGAAGCATAACAGATCACGTGTGGTGTTCCATATACTCTCTGTGCAAGAACTGCTCCTATAACAAAATTTGAAGCATCACACATTAGCTCGAAAGGTAAAGTCCAATCCGGTGGCCTGATGATAGGTGCAGAAATCAAAGCCTCCTTCAATCTTTGAAAGGTTGCTTTGCACCTCTGGTCAAATTGAAACTCCACATCTTTCTGAAGCAGCTGAGACAATAGAAGAGCAATCTGACTGAAGTCCCTAATAAATCTCCTGTAGAATCCTGCATGGCCAAGGAAAGCTCGAACATCCCGCACGCATGTGGGGTAAGATAAAGAAGATATAACACTAACTTTAGCAGGATCTACCTCAATACCTTTCCTAGAGACTATATGACCTAAAACAATTCCATGCTCAACCATAAGTGACATTTTTCAAAATTAAGTATCAAATTAGTCTCAATGCATCTATCTAAAACCCTAGATAAATTTTCTGTAGAAGCATCAAATGATGAACCATATACAGAAAAATCATCCATAAAAACTTCCATGCAATACTCTAATAAATCTCCAAAAATACTTACCATGCATCACTGAAAGGTTCCTGGAGCATTGCAGAGTCCAAATGGCATGATCTGTAGGCGAATGTACCAAACGGACAAGTAAAGGTAGTTTTCTCTTGGTCCTCCGAATCGATGCAAATATGAAAATACCCTGTGTAACCATCAAGGAAGCAATAATGTGACTTACCTGCCAATCTCTCCAACATCTGATCAATAAAAAGCAAAGGGTAGTGGTCCTTCCTACTTGCTTGGTTTAGCTTCCTGTAGTCCACACACACTCTCCATGAATTCTTAACTCTAGTGGGCACCAACTCATTCTCTTCATTAACCACCACTGTCACCCCTGATTTCTTTGGAACCACATAGATGGGACTTACCCACTTACTATCAGAAATGGGGTAAATTATTCCTACCTACAAAAGTCTAGTCACCTCCTTCTTGACTACATCAAGGATCAGTGGGTTAAGTCTCCTCTGGGGTAGTCTCACTGGTTTCACATTCTCCTCCAAATAAATCCTGTGCATGCAAATAGAAGGACTGATATCAAGAATATCTGCTAATGTCCATCCCATGGCTCTCTTGTGCTGTCTCAGAATCTCTAATAATCTACTCTCTTGTTTTGGTTCTAAATTTTGAGCTATGATGGCAAGTAGCTGCTGATTCTCTCCCAAATAAGCATACTTCAAGTGTTGAGGCAATGACTTCAACTCATCCGGTGTCTGATCATCAGAAGGTGATTCTAGGGGTAATGCTTCTGATGAACAATCCCCTACACATACTTCTTCTCTAAGAGAACCTAGGGGTAATGCTTCTGATGAACAATCCCCTATGCATATATCATCATTCTCAATCTGAAATAATTCACATGAACTAGCATCCACTCCCATGTCCAAAACATCTTCAAAAAATGCAGAAAATACATCACCTTGACCAGCTTCATTAAAATCCAAATTTGACTCAATTTCTGAAAAGAAATCCATACCATCCAGCTCCTCTGAGATATCCAAACTAAGAATAGAATGGTCTTCTCTAGGATGCTTCATGACATCGAAAATGCTGAATTGGACCACTGTATTGTTGGATTGTGATCGTTCGATAGAGGGGGGGGGGGGTGAATATTGATTTAAAATTTCATCGAGTAAACACAGCGAAAAAGTAAAATTAATGCTAACAAAGTCAATTTACTTGGTTCGGAGGCTTTAATGACTCCTACTCCAAGCCGCGCATGCAAGGGTGCTTTCGATGGACAATCCACTAGCAATTCGAATATTGATTACTAAAATTAAGTACAGAAATGCTAGAAAGAAAATATCGACAATAAACAATAAGAAGAAAAAGAACAGAGCTTTGTCGGATGGCCTTCGCAAAGTCACAGGAGCGCAGGAGAGCAGGTTTTCAGTTGTTGTTCTGACTTCAGCCTTGACCCTCCTTATATCGGAGTTCGAGGTGCCCGTAGTCCTTTAGGGCGCCCTGAAGTGACGTAGCCGAGCCAACCAGTGAACTCCACGTGGCATAGTGACGTTGGGAATAAAACATTGCCTCCGGGCGCCCGGACCTTGATTTCCAACAGCTTCCTTCATGCAAAAAAACGTTCGTCCGAGGCACTTATATCTCCTACAAAACAGATTATTAGCACAGTTATAATAAACAGAAATAGTATTAGTTAGATTCCGTCTCTCCGAGATCGGAATCTAGTCAAGATCTCGACTTAGAATTTCGAAATGGTTCTAAGTCTGATCGGCGCCTAAGTTTCCTTCCCAAGAACGCGTCCTCACAGTCACTCCCCTCCAGTGACTTACCTTTACTTACCTGCCAGATGTTAGGTCAGCCCTACGACCCATCTGGACTTCGTGCCAGCTATCCTGTCAGCCCGTCGACCTAGCTAGACTTCGTGCCAAACGTCCGGTCAGCCCGTCGGCCCGTTTGGACTTTGTGCCAGCTATCCGGTCAGCCTGTCGACCTAGCTGGGCTTCGTGCCAGACATTCGGTCAGCCCGTTGACCTGTCTGGACTTCTCCTACACACTCGGTCAGAGTGTTAGATCAACAACAAAATTAACTTAACTTATTTTGTCATTCATCAAAACCTGGGTTAGACCGTTAGTGCTAATCGCACCAACAATCTCCCCCTTTTTGATGGAATGACAACTTGGTTAAGTTAATGTAAAATGCAAGTAAAATAAGCATTAACAGGTTTTTAAGTTACTTTTTATTTTCAATTTATTTTATCTAACTTAACCACCTAACCTCCCCCTTTGGCATTCATCAAACCGAAATATGGATCAAATAATTATAAATACAAAAACATTCAAAAAGAATGCAAACACAAATCAGATTGATTCAGGGGAGTTAAATAATTAGAAATTGTTCTTTAAAAAGTATCTCTTATCTTTTTCAAAATAGCTAAGTTATAAGAAAGATAACTTGGAAAGAGTAATTTTTAATAACTTTTCAAAATGGCTAAGTTTTGAAAAATGACTAAGTTAGAAAGATAACTAATATAGTAACATATCTTACAGATTAATTTTCGAAAGATAAGTTTAATATGAATCCAAAATTCCAAACATAAGTTTATATGTTCCAAAATTTTCAAAATGGACTTGAACTTGAAATATTTTTCAAACATAAATTCTATAAAGAAAATTTTATAAAAGTAAAATTTTCAAAAGCCAGGTAAAATTCATTGTTCAAAACCTAATTCTTCAAAGTTAAGTTTGTGAAATCTAGTTTGCAAAAATGAGATTTTATTTTCTTAAATTAGTATTCAACATTAAGTTTGAACAATTATAATTTCAAAACTAGGTTTGTAAAATTTCATTTTCAAAACCAGTTTTCAAACATACAAATTTCAAAACAAAAAATTTAACATAAAACTTAGTTTTATAAATGCTACATTTTTAGAAGAGTATTTTCCAACCCCTAATTTCAAAAATATTTTTAATAAAAATTGTGAAAGTAATTATTGCTCCCCCTGAACCTGACATTATTAAATCTGTCTAACCGGTTAGCTACTTACTGACTATTCAGAGGATAGCAGCTTTCACTTGGTTAGTCAAGTTAAGTCTAAGCATCAGTTAGTGTTTGATTATACTGATTGACTTAATTTGATTCATATCTATTTGGTATTTAACACCCAGACTTATATTAATACACTGACATAAGCATCTTAAGTCCATGCAATCTACCTATGCATCTCACCCCTTTCTATGTTTGGCAATCACAAATAAGGGAATCCTAGGGTGTTGGTGAGATGCTCAAGTACTAGCCCTAGGGGAACATGTTTTCTAGGGAATTGTTCTAGTCTAAGGCTAAAACTATTTTGAAATTTTAAAATTGGGAAGTTTTGAAAACATAAAAATATTTTACCTTAGAATTTGAAAATAACCATTTTTTAAAACAGTCTTTATCCTAGCCTATTAAATACAACAGAATAAATTATTGTCAGAGTCGAGGTATAACTAAGTCAGAATAACATAGGTTAATGTCAAAGTCAAAGTACAATGATCATAATAAAATATACATCAAGATGATGAAGTCTATCGAGATGAGGAGGAGGGTGGTCCGGATCCCAGGGAACGTAACATCTCGATCAGCTCAGCATGACGGGTCCGGCCATCCTCTCGGGATCTGGATAGATCTCGTCGAAGGTCGGAGATCTCCTATCTCACGTCTCGTCGCAAGTCAGAGACCTCCTGCCGCACCTCTCGTCGTAAGTCAGAGATGTCCTGTCTCATCTCTTAACGAAGACTTGTCATGGATATCTCGAGTCCGACAATCCGGTCGCCTAAAGTGCGAGGAACCGGACAAGCTGCTCGGCCTAGAGGTGGAGGTGGTACCGGGCTTAGAGCGTCCTCGCCGAATAACGCAACCATAAACTCATCATGCTCTACCGCCTCCTGGGCATCTGGGTATGGCTGGTGCTATGCCCCCCTCCGCCAAGACATGACACCATCATCATCATCTACGTGGACACCCACTAACGAGAAGCTCCTAGGTCCTATGATGTGGAACTCAGTCATGGCCCGAATATTACCTCGGGTGACATCAATATGTAGGTGGGCGAAATATGCCATCAAAATATGACAATACGACATATGAACTCGAGCGCTGGTGACATATCCAGCTGCGTAGATAATGGTCTGAAATATATGTAGACTAATATCTATGTCTAATCTATGGCAAAGTGCGTACAAGAGAAAGGAATGAAATGGACACATCATCGCTATGTCGCGAGTGGATAGTGGTAAGATGCAGAAAACTAAAACCTTATAGAGTGCATAATCATGAACTCGAAGGCCAACTGACCTAAACATAGTGATGGTGGGTAGATCCCCTCCGAAAAAATATGAATAAATCGTATCCAGAGTGATGTGTGAGTAGGGATCACCAAATGGTAGATCCCTAGGGGGTAACACTGAAAATGACACGTAGATGGTCGTAACTCTAAGAAGTCATGAATAGTGGTAGGAGATAGTATAATATCTGTACCAGCTACCCTAGTAACATAAGTGAGATCATCTACCCTAACCAACTTATTATAAATTCAGCACATAAATCTATGTTTACTAAGCTGGTACAGTAAACAAGGTTTCGCAAGTTATAGTGGCTAATAACCTCTATAACTGGAACACAAGAATGTAAGAAGAACTCTCTGTAACGACCCGCCTTCTACTGGCTAGGCTGTAAGGCTGGACCGTCACATTATGCTGTGCTAAACTATATCCATGACCATCACTAAATCTAGATGCGGAAGCTGTACTAATTAAAAACTTGGCTAAGTTATTATCATTTCTTTATTCTATGTGTGCTAAGGGGTGTAATCTAACTATTCATGACATATTCTACATCCCCCATGGTCAAGGAACTGAGCTAAGGGTTTTCCAGCTGTTATCAGGCCTCCCAATCGATTCACGGATCGATTGGAATGGTCGAATCGATCCAGTGATCGATTCAGCTCGTTACTGTACTCGGGTAAAATTCTGGATCGATCGGCTGATCGATCCAGGCTAATCAATCGATCCAAGAATCGATTCGGGAGCTCTCTGTTCGCGAGGCTAATTCCCCCGATCGATCTCGCGATCGATCCCAGGGCCTTCTGTTCGCGACAGACTGCATCCGGATCGATCAGCTGATCGATCCAGAAGCTTTCTGTTCGTGGTACGAACTTCTCAATCGATCGGCTGATCGATTGAGAAGCCTCCAATCGATCGACCGATCGATTGGGGTTTCTGATTTCGCAATAAACTCTGATTTCAGCACTATTTCGTGCCAAATTCACATATACAAGTTCTAACCTGGTTATAAGCATACTAATAACGATTAACTGACATTCTAAGCATGAGCACTAACAATCTAACTAGGCCTTTCATAATTCAAACATTAAAATAACTAGAAGTGCGGAAAATAACACTATATGAAAAACTAAAGTCTTAGTTTGCTAATTTCTCCAAGATCTTTACTCCAAGTTCCTTCCACACACATCTTCATCATTGCATTGACCTCCAGCCTCCGCTAGTCTATTTTCCCTTTACCTTTATCTGCAGTATAAGGAAAATAGTATCTGTAAGCTTGAGAGCTTAGTAAGAAACCATCTACCTCACAAAAACATGCATACGATGCAATTTATGTTTTTAAAACATGCTATTTGAAACACATACCGAAAATGCTAAGCATGGCATGGCATACAACACATAGGACTAAGAAACTGATCATGGCAATAAGAGCTAATCATAAACTATCATGTTGTATCAACAGAAAACTAAACTGATACAAAAGCTGAGTTAAGCTAATACTATTCTGATGCTAAAGCTGTCCTGAATTCACATAACTATTTTGTGATGTTTGAAAACTATATATATAAGTAGATTAAAATAATAATCATGCTGCTGATGGGCCCGGCATCTGTACGTGCTATGCGCGCATCCCTAACTAAACCCGAGGTTACAAATTTTGAATCTAATAGGGTTTACTAGGTTAGCTGAACCTAGGGACGACTATGGGAGCCCAACCCAATGGATATCTAATCTAGTATAGTGCCACTGAGAAAATAAAATACTGAACATAAGCTAATAATTCTTGTCTTGCTTTTACTAGGTTGTCTAAACCCAGAACTAGGTTATCTAAACCTAGAGGCGACTGTGGGAGCCCACCCATTGGACATCTAGTCCTGTGATAGCTGTAGCAAGACTAAATAAGCTGTGAAAATGCTTCTATTGCATTTATCTAAGCTAATAAAATACCTAAGTTGCATTTTAACTGCGTTAACAATTTATTCGAACACTTGGTATGCGCTAGTTCGCATCCTTTGTACCGAAAGTCTACATACTACTAAGCTAAAGCTTAAAAATTCATACGAAAGTTACTTATACTGCAGGTGAGGGGTTTCTTACCTCCTGTTCGGATTTCCTTACAAATCTAATAGCTAGACTTTCCGGAGGAGAGATCTCTTCGACGATCTACTCGCGTCTATGCGTTCCTCTCGCGGAGGGGAGCGTCCTCGTGTCGGAGTCGTCGCCGGAAAGTACTCCTATGGCCCTAGGGACGGAACCCTCGGTGTGCTTGTGGTTGGCGCCGAGAAAAGAAGAGGAGAAGGGGGCGGCGTGGCTAGGGTGAGGGTGAGGAAAAGTTACGTTAAAAATAACTCTTCTTATTAATTCCCTATTTATATTAAGTGGGTAATTTCGCCCAACTCTAATATAAATTTAATTGCCTCCCTTTACTTTCAGCACGGCCCTGCTGGGTTCACTTAGTTACTAGAGTCCATCATAAGTCGTAGGACCCAATAGGTCTCGGGTTCAATTCCCGCATAGGCTATTTTATGGTTCTATTTGTTTTTGCTACTTCTGCTACCCTAAAAATTCTGTAAAAATATCCTAAAATTCCAGAAAAATACTAGGATATTTCTAATAATTATTTTGAGAATTTTCGGGAGTTACAATCCCCCATACCTTATAAAAAGTTCATCCTCGAACTTAGAACAACTCTAGGTACTTCTGTCTCATACTGGTTTCTGTCTCCCAAGTTGCCTCTTCTGCTGTGTGACTTTGCCAAATGACTTTTACTAATGGTACCTCCTTGTTCCGCAATTTCTTAACTGCTCGGTCTATTATCTGAATAGGCCGACTATCATAGCTGAGGTCTTCACGGACTGGTACCGACTGGGGCTCAATCACCTGGGTGGCATCTGGGATATGCTTCTTCAGTATAGAGACATGAAATACATTATGGATGGCTGACATCTCCTGTGGTAGCTCTAGCTCATATGCTACCTTGCCAACTCTTCTAGTGATAAGGTATGGTCCCACATATCTGGGACTTAGTTTTCCCTTCTTCCCAAAACGCATTACTCCCTTCATGGGAGCCACTCTGAGGAATACTGAATCCCCAACTGAAAACTCTAATGGTCTGCGTCGTGTATCAGCATAGCTTTTCTGGCGGCTCTGAGCTGTCTCTATCCTCTAACGGATCTGCTGTATAGCTTTTGTGATATCTTCTACTAGATCTGTCTGGAGTTCTAGTTCTTTTTGTTCACCACTCTCATACCAACAGATTGGAGATCTACACCTCCGCCCGTAGAGAGCCTCATAAGGTGCCATACCGATAGTGGCCTGATAGCTGTTGTTGTATGCAAATTCTTCTAAACTTAGATATTTGCACCAACTTCCCTTGAAGTCTAGGGCACATGCTCAGAGCATATCTTCGAGTACCTGATTTACTCGCTCCGTCTGACCATCGGTCTGAGGATGGAAAGCTGTGCTGAATTTTAACTTAGTGTCCAATGCTGACTGTACACACTCCCAGAAGTGTGATGTGAATCGATTGCCTCTGTCTGAAATGATGGTTCGTGGGACTCCATGTAATCTGACGATCTCCTTGAGATACAAATGAGCTAACTGTTCCATGGAGTAGGATATCCTGATAGCTAAGAAGTGGGCTGATTTAGTCAATCTGTCGACTATCACCCAGATGGTATGAAAACCATTCGTGGTTCTGGGTAGTCCCACTATGAAATCCATAGAAATATCTTCCCACTTCCATTTTGGGATCTGGATAGGCTGCAGAACTCCTCCTGGTCTCTAGTGTTCTGCCTTGACCCTCTGACAGGTCAGGCAGGTGCTAACATATCTAGCGATGTCTTTTTTCATCCCGGGCCACCAAAAATGTTTCTTTAGGTCTTGGTACATCTTGGTGGAACCTGGATGCATCGCGTAAGGAGTCCTGTGAGCCTCGTCTAAAATCTTCCTCTTTAGTTCCTCCTGATCTGGAACACAGAGTCTGTCACCGAAATATAATACCCCACTATCGGACACTCTGAATTCTCTACTTTCTGATTCTACTAACCCTTGCTTGGTTTTCTGAATTTTAGGATCCTGTTCCTGAGCTGTCTGAATGTCACCAAGCAGGGTAGATGCTAATGTCATCGTAGAGAGCTGTCCTACTATGAGTTCGATACCAAAATCTGCGACCTCTTTCTGTAGGGGTGGTGACATGGCTGCTAGGAATAGTAAGGTAGCATCGGACTTCCTGCTAAGTGTGTCTGCCACCTTATTGCTTTTCATGGGTGGTAGAGGATGTCTATATCATAATCTTTGACCAGCTCGAGCCATCTACGCTGTCGCATATTCAGATCCTTCTGAGTGAAGAAGTACTTCAGACTTTGATGATCTGTATACACTCTGCACTGAGCTCCATACAAGTAATGTCTCCAAATTTTGAGAGCGAACACCACTGCTGCAAGCTCAAGGTCATGAGTAGGGTAATTCCTCTCATAGTCCTTGAGTTGTCTGGAGGCATAGGCGATCACCTTGCCATTTTGCATCAGTACTGCTCCCAGTCCCAATTTAGAGGCGTCACTATAAATATCAAAGTTGTCTGTGTTTTCTGGTAGAGTCAAAATGGGAGCACTGGTCAATCTCCTCTTTAACTCGCTGAAGCTGTTCTCACAGTCCTCTGTCCACTGAAATTTTTTGTTCTTTCTGGTAAGAGCTGTCAGTGGGGAGGCTATCCTGGAGAAGTCCTCTACAAACTTTCTGTAATAACCTGCTAATCCCAAAAAGCTTCTGATTTCACTGGCGTTCTTAGGTCTTTTCCAGTTACTCACAGCTTCTATCTTACCGGGGTCTACCATAATACCATCCTTTGAGATGATGTGACCCAGGAAGGACACCTGATCTAACCAAAATTCACATATCGTGAACTTGACGTACAGCTGGTTCTGCTGAAGGGTCTGCAATACTATTCTCAGGTGTTCTGCGTGTTCTTCCTGAGTTCCTGAATAGATAAGAATGTCATCGATAAACACAATAACAAATCTATATAGGTAGTCCCTAAATACTCTGTTCATGAGGTCCATGAAAGTAGCTGGAGCATTTGTCACGCCAAAAGGCATGACTACGAACTCGTAGTGTCCGTATCTAGTCCTGAATGCTGTCTTGGGTATATCCCCTTCTTTAACTTTCACCTGATGATAACCTGATCTGAGGTCTATCTTAGAGAACACTGCTGCTCCCTTTAGCTGATCGAACATGTCATCTATTCTGGGAAGAGGATACTTATTCTTGATGGTGACTTGGTTCAGTGCTCTGTAGTCTATGCACAGGCGCATGCTCCCGTCCTTCTTCTTCACAAACAATACAGGCGCTCCCCATGGTGAGTGACTCGGACGTATGAAGCCCTTGTCAAGCAGCTCCTGTAAAAAATTAGATTTAATTTTAAAATAAATTTTTAGGTTAAAATAAAATTTTAAATTTAAAACCTTAAGTTCAATTTTAAAATAAATTTTTAAGTAAAAAAAAAAAAGTTAAAATAAATTTTTAAGTTTAAAATCTTAATTTTAATTTTAAAATAAATTTTTAAGTTTTTAAAAAATTAAGTTTATTTATAAAATAAATTTTTAAGTTAAAAAAACAATTTAAGTTAAAATAAATTTATAAGTTTAAAACCTTAAGTTTAATTTTAAAATAAATTTTTAAGTTAAAAAAAAAATTAAGTTAAAATAAATTTTTAAGCTTAAAACCTTAAGTTTAATTTTAAAATAAAATTTTAATTTAAAAAAAATTAAGTTAAAATAAATTTTATGTTTAAAACATTAAGTTAAATTTTAAAATAAATTTTTTAAGTTTTAAAAAAATTAAGTGTAATTTTAAAATAAATTTTTAAGATTTAAAAAAATTAAGTTTAATTTTAAAATAAATTTTTAAGTTAAAAAAATTTAAGTTAAAATAACTTTTTAAGTTTAAAACATTAAGTTTAATTTTAAAATAAATTTTAATTTAATTTAATTTAATTTAATTTAATTTAATATTTAATTTAATTTAATTTTAATTGAGTTCTTAGTCATCTCACCCGATCTACGTTTTCAATCAGGGAATCTTATAATTTTGTGAGATGAATTATATTCAATTTTAGGGTTTGGTTTAACTTTGTGTTACATTCAGGTTTAGTTTTGGGTTTAATAAATAGGCATTCTCTGGATAAACTTCTGATCTATAGTGAGTCACTTGGACATCATTAGAGTAACCATGCCTTCGAGGTTTTCCAAATAGTCCTATCTGTTGGTTAGTCCTAAGAAAATCGTACCGGTTCCACTGTACAAAAATTTTGTACAAGTGTCGAACCTTTCTTTAAATAACCTATTGTGTTCTTTAGAAGTTAAATTAAGAATCGCAGACGGAACTTAACATCATTGATTCCAAATTTAACTTATCTGTTCTTAATGGTTTAGATTTGAATCGTAAGCGAAACTTAACACTATTGATTCAAATCCAACAATGTTATTAATTCCATTAAATATTAATTTCCAAAATTGACTTCCAGGACTGCATGGCGAGGCACATGGCCTTCTTGGATATGGGAGCAACCACCATCGCCTAGACAAAGCCTTTTAAGGAAAGCTAATATTTAATTTCCTTAAATAACTCTACGTTAACCAAAAAGAACAATCGAATTACAAATTCAAAAACAAAGAAAACACAAAATCGAAAAACTAATTCGAAATACTAGATCTAATGTCTCTTGTGTTTGGAATTCTTACAAAAAGAAATAACTAGCATGATGCGGAAAACAATTGCTAATTATATCTTCTCTTTGTAAACTAATGACCTCGAGATCTTCTGCTGTATTCCTCGCCTCGCCTTGGACATCGTGTGGGTGACGATCCTCCAAGATGAACATCACCCAAAAGCTTTCTCACTCTTCTTCTAAAATCCGGCCACCACCACCACCAAGGAGAAGAAAGAAAAGGGAAAGGGAGAAGAGAGAGAGGGCCGGCCACACCAAGAGAGACTCCTCCAAGAGAATAAGAATTGTGTCTCATGAAGCCTCATCACCCCTTCTTTTATAATACTTGCCACAGGCAAATAAGGGAAGAATTTTTATAAAAATTAAAATCTTCCTCTAGTTTTTCCTTTGCCCTTTTTATTTTCCTTTTCTTTCCTCTTGATTGAATCAATCACCAAATCAATTAGATGATGATTTATTATGATTGGCCGGCCCCTTGCTTGGGCTCCAAGCAAGGTGGCCGGCCACCTCATCAAGGATAAGGAAATATATTTTTTTTAAAAAAAAATTACAAGAAGAAATCCTCTTATAAAATTTACAAGCTCTCTTTCTTAAAGTAGGAGTTAAAAAAGGAAAGTTTTAAAAATAAAAACCATGTTTTTAAATTTAAAACTTCTCTTATAAAATTTCCTTTTTTAACATGGTGATAGAAAATTCAAATTTTAAAACTTCTCTTTCTTTGTTTCCTTAAACCATGAAGATGGTTAAAAAAAGAAAGTTTTACAACTTTTAAAACTCTCTATTAAACCATGTGGCCTAATTCAAATAAGGAAAGCTTTTAAAATTAAAATCTCTCTTTTAAATCTTATAGTTTTCTACAAAGAGAAGATTTTAAAAATTCAAAACAACCCTCCTTGTTTGATTAATGTGGCCGGCCCCTACTTGTTTGGTCACCAAACAATAGGGCCGACCCCCATAGAAGAGGATGTGGCCGGCCCTTGCTTGGTCACCAAGCATTAGACCGACCCCCTTCTTGGACACCAAAATGGGCTTATATTTGGATGGACTTGAGGCTTTAATGAGGCTACGACAGGGACCTAGAGGAGAAATTTCTTTTGGCCTTCCGATGAGCTTGAGTATCCCGTGTTCGCCCCGAACACACAACTCAAGTTCATCGATAATAACTCATTCCAATAGAGAGTTATTATCGCACTACCGCACCAATCCCAAATTACATTATGGGCTCCTTCTTATCATGAGTATGTTAGTCTCCCTGTGTTTAAGATAACGAATGTTCACTAATTAAGTAAGTTACTGACAACTCACTTAATTAATATCTAGCTCTAAGAGTAGTACCACTCAACCTCATTGTCATGTCAGACTAAGTCCACCTGCAGGGTTTAACATGACAATCCTTATGAGCTCCTCTTGAGGACATTCTCAACCTAGATAACTAGGACACAAATTCCTTCTATAATCAACAACACACACTATAAGTAATATCATTTCCCAACTTATCGGGCATATTGATTTATCGAGCTAAACCTCACCCTTTGATAAGTCAAAGAAATAAATATTAAATATATGTACTTGTTATTATATTAGGATTAAGTGTACATACTTCCATAATAACTAAGGTCTAGTTCTTTTATTAAGTCAGTACAAAAAGAACTTACCTAAATGGTTCTACTCAATACACTTAGAGTATACCAGTGTAATTTGTTAATGAAGATAAACTAATACTTACTTACACTACGACTATTTCGATGGTTTGTTCCTTTCCATCTTAGTCGTGAGCAACTGTTTATAATTTATAAAGAACCGACAACATGATCTTCTGAGTGTGACACCACACACCATGTTATCTACTTATATAAATTAATTGAACAATTACATTTAACAAATAAATGTAGATATTGACCAATGTGATTCTTTTATAAATGTTTACATAAGCTAGGCTTTTAGTATACACTCCAACAATCTCCCACTTATACTAAAAGACTAAGATGTCATATCTGCTACCATACATCTGATTCCCATCCCCTCCACATGCCGATCAAAAGCTTTCGCTGGAAGGGCCTTAGTGAAAGGATCTGCCAGGTTATCTGCTGATGTAATCTTGGCGACGACAACTTCTCCTCGCTTGACGATGTCTCGTATCAGGTGGTACTTGCGCTCTATATGTTCACTTGCCTTATGAGCTCGTTGTTCCTTCGAGTTTGTAACTGCACCGCTATTATCACAATAAATTGTGATGATTTTGGGCAAACCAGGAATCACATCTAAGTCCATTAGGAAATTTCTGAGCCATACTGCTTATTTGGCTGCCTCAGAGGCTGCCACATACTCAGCTTCCATGGTTGAGTCTGAAACACACTTCTGCTTAACCATCCTCCATGCAATGACTTCACCTCCCAGAGTAAACATGTAACGCCCACCCTCCTAGTGCTCTCTAGGGTGAACGATACTTATCTATGAACTTTACTTACCCAGTGTTACTTATGCTAATGATAGTAGTACATAAATTTTTCTAAACTTAGATGCAGAACTTTTCCACTAACTTAGTTCTTACGGTGAGTGACATCATAACATGCAGTTAAGTAACATAAGTACTACTAGCTTCTTAATACATTCTTACTAAACATGCAACACATAAAGGAACGTAAATGATTCATTTCAACACTCAACTCATAATTCTAAAGCAGTTAAAGCATTTCTAACTATAATTGCATGCAAAGGGCCATAATGAATTTCTTGCACTCTTTAAAACAAATCTACATATAATGTATCAAATAGTATACCTCATGTGCCAAAAACATCAATCTTAGGAAAATATGAAATCATAATATCTAACAACCATCCACCAAAACTAGTCTATTCAATCATTAATAACAGAAATACTAGACGACACTCGACCCATGCAAAACTAACAATTTATGACATCCTCTTAATAATAATTAAAAAGTAAAATCTCTAAAATTTTACTAGAAATTTTAAAAAGGAAATCTTAATATGCTCCCAACGAATTCCCAAGGCTTTCCATAGTCCAGGCATCACACACACACCATCACGCATCCCCTTGTCGCCTTCCTTCACTATTATTTTTCTTTTCCTTTATTTGCAGTAAGAGGAAATGCAACTAGTAAGCAACAAGGCTTAGTAAGTACTATCTAGCTCACAAAAAAGAAAATCTCGAAATGTGCAAACATGCTTTTAAAATACTTTTCATGCTAGAACCTTTAATATTACTTACACTGATAGTACAGATAAACATGTGTAAATACTTTTGTACTAATAGAGGAACTAAAACATGTTTAACTCAAGGCAACAAGCATATGCAAGCATTTAACTTTCTTAAACTTGCTTTTTCTTAACTTATCTTGAAACTTGGAAATTCTTTAAACTTGAAAACTTTGCTAAAGCATATACTTGAAAATAAATAGCTTCACTTGGGATCCCTAAGGCGTAAGTACTATCTTATGCGCGTTCCCTAATAGGTTGGGGTAGCGAGCCACCAATCCTAAAAGGGCAGACCTCGGTCTACCAGGGCCAAGACCTCGGAATTGGACACCTGGATTTATTTACGACAACCTTGGAAGTCGAGTACTGGCCTTTCAAAGTAAAATATCTTAATTACTTCTTCTTTAAATGCCTTGGCATATTAACAAATACCTTGTGTGCCAAAATCTCTAAAGTCTTGACTTTGGGATCTACTTAAGGCCTTGGCCTTTTTCTTTCTTTTCTTTATCTTTATTATACTTTTCTTAAACTCAAAATACTGATAGTGTATTTTTCCATATGCATCTATAAGTGAAACTAACTAGGTAACACACAATCATGCATAGAATACAAAAGAAATCTGCACATACAATATTTCTACGATGAGAAATCAACGAAAAACACCTCTTACTGCAGGTGAGCAGTACTTACCGTATTATCTTGAACTTACTAACGCGAAAACTCTCTAGGATTTCGGTGAAACTTGAGATCCTCGCTCTTTGCTTACGTCCACGCGTTCCTCTTGTCGAGACGAGTCAGAAAATATCCAAAAGCTCCCTCGAAACTTGTCCTAGCCGGCCACCACAAGAAGCCCTAGGCTTCTTTTGTTTTTCACCCAAACCCAGGAGAAATTCGGCGCACAAAAGAAAGAGGAGGAATTAGGTCGAGAATCCCCTTATTTCACTTAAGTTTTTCTATTTATACCTAAGGGTATTTATTAACTTTTCTCTGTATAAAATTATTCTGCTCTCTCTCCTTTCAGCATAGCCCTGCTGGGGCACCTGGTTATCTTGACATTCTTAAGACTTTGTTTACTAAGAGGTTCCGGGGTCGAATCTCGGCTTGATAATTTTTTGCCGCAACTTTATTTCTTTTGGTAAAAATACCAAACAACCTTCGAAAATTCTATAAAAATACTCTAAAAATTTCTAAAAAACTCTAGAATATTTCTAAAGCATTTCTAAATATTTATAAGCACTTTTAGGACTCAAAACAAGGAAATTTGGGATGTTACAAAATACATAGCCTGACGTAGACTTACTATTGTCCCTATCTGATTGGAAGTCCGAATCCGTGTAACCCACAGGGAGCAAATCGTCTGCTTGGTAAACTAGCATATAATCTCTAGTCCTTCTCAGGTACTTCAATATATGCTTTACAGCAGTCCAATGTCCTTTTCCAGGATTACTCTGATATTTGTTAACCATGCCCACGGTAAAATAAATATCATGTCTCGTACACAGCATTGCATACATTAGGCTTCCCACAGCCGAAGCATAAGGAACTGCCTTCATATCCTCTATCTCCTTTGATGTCTTCAGAGACATCTCTTTATATAAGGCTACTCCATGCCTAAAAGGTAAGAAATCTTTCTTGGAGTTTTGCATGCTAAAACGAGCAAGGATTGTATCTATATATGAAGCTTGAGATAGGCACAACATCCTTTTCTTGCGATCCCTTATAACTTTGATCCCAAGAATGTGTGCACATTCTCCTAAGTCCTTCATATCAAATTGTTTGGACAACCATACCCTTACGTCCGATAATACCTTGACATTGTTGCCAATTAACAAAATATCATCTACGTATAGTACAAGAAATACCACCACATTTCCGTTACACTTCTTGTATACACAAGACTCATCCGGACACTGAATAAATCCATATGACTGGATTACTTCATTAAACCGGATGTTCCAAGATCTTGAAGCTTGCTTTAGTCCATAAATGGACCGATTCAGCTTGCACACTAGATGCTCTTTGCCTTTTTCAATGAATCCCTCTGGTTGCTTCATACGGATGTTTTCTTCAAGACTTTCATTAAGGAAAGTTGTCTTGACATCCATTTGCCAAATCTCATAATCCATATGAGCGGCAATGGATAATAGTATCCGGATAGACTTAAGCATGGCTACCGGCGAAAAAGTCTCCTCATAATCGATTCCCTCTTTCTGAGTGTACCCTTTCGCAACAAGCCTTGTTTTGAAGGTTTCTACCTTCCCGTCTGTCCCTCTTTTCCTTTTGTAGATCCACTTACATCCAACGGCTTTTACACCATCAGGTGGTTCTACAAGCTCCCAGACCTTATTAGAATACATAGATTCTATTTCTGAATTTATTGCCTTTTGTCAAGATACTGCATCTATATCTTGGAGTGCTTCGTCATATGTTCGAGGATCAGGTTCATGTTTACCCGGAATCAAGTCCGAAGACTCTCCCAAAAATATGAATCTCTCAGGTTGCTTTACAACCCTCCCACTATGATGAGGCACTAACTCTGGTTGTGTATCATGTGTGACATGTGTTGCAGTTTCTAGTGGTACTTCATCTTGTACTGTTGGTACTAAAGTAGACGTGTCCTCTCTTATTTCTTCTAGAACTATTTCACTCATGGGCTTATGGTTCATTATATAATCTTCTTCTAAAAATCGAGCATTGGTGCTAACAATGATCTTCTGATTTTTAGGATTATAAAACAAACCACCTTTTGTTCCCTTAGGATATCCCACAAACAGACAAACTTCTGTACGTGATTCCAACTTGTCAGTTTCTCCCTTCAGCACATGTGCTGGACTACCCCATATCCGGATATGATTCAGACTAGGCTTACACCCATTTCATAATTCTATGGGAGTAGAAGGAACTGTTTTAGAAGGTACCATATTCAGAATGTACATTGCTGTTTCCAGAGCATATCCCCAAAACGAATTTGGTAATTCTGAATAACTCATCATCGATCTAACCATTTCCATAAGAGTCATATTCCTTCATTCTGTCACACCATTCTGTTGGGGTGTACCAGGTGCAGACAATTGGGATTGAATCCTGACTTCTGATAAGTAATTCCTAAACTCTCCAAAGAGGTATTCGCCACCACGGTCAGACCGTAGTGTCTTGATACTTTTATCAAGACGTTTCTCCACATCAGCCCTATATTCTTTGAACTTATCAAAGCATTCAGACTTGCGGCGCATCAGGTAAATGTATCCGTATCTTGAATAATCATCTATAAAGGAGACAAAGTATTCATAACCACCTCTTGCCTGGATAGACATAGGACCACACAAATCAGAATGAACCAGTTCTAACGCATCTTTGGCTCTATACCCCTTGGCCTTAAAAGGTCTCTTGATCATTTTACCTTCCAAGCAGGATTCACATGTTGGAAAGTTTTCCAACTCTAATGAACCCAAGAGTCCATCGACTACAAGTCTTTGAATCCTACTTAAGTTAATATGACCAAGCCTTAGATGCCAAAGATATGTTTAGTTCATTTCCGAAGGTTCTTTTCTCTTATTAGAGTTAGAAGATGTGTTATTAATTTCCATATTTTGCTTTGTGGGAGAAATTGGATTTAAAGTATATAAATTGCCAACCAATGCACCAGAATAGATAATCACCTTATTTCTCTTTATAACCACATTGTTACTAAAGGAAACATAATATCCATCCAAATACAGTTTAGAAACTGAAATTAAATTCTTTCTAAAACTGGGTACATAAAGACAATTTCTTAAAATCAAATTTCTATTCCTATCAAAAGATAAGTAGACGTCTCCCACTGCAACAGCCGCCACCTTAGTAGCATTGCCCATGTAGATGGTTATCTCTCCATCAAATAGTCGTCGGGTTTCCTGGAACCCCTGCAAAGAATTGCAGACATGATCAGTGGCTCCCATATCTACACACCAGGTGCTGGTAGATAACACCGCTAAACATGTTTCAACTACTAGAGCATGAGATATACCTTTATTGTTCTGATTCCTACAAGGACAGTCCGCCTTCCAATGTCCTGACTGCTTGTAGATGAAGCACTTGCCCTTCGGCTTCTTCATTCCAGTTTTTTGTCCCTGAGGTTTATTCACTCTCTTTGCTGAAAAGACCTGTTTCTTCTTCTTCTTTCCTTTCGGCTTAGAAGTAGAACCATTTTCAGCATAGTGAATCTGAGAACTTTGACGAAATATACCTTCTGCTGCCTGTGATTTTGTCAGAAGTTTCGCCAATGTATACTCTCCTTTGTTCATGTTATAGTTCAGGTGGAACTGCTCAAAACTTCTGGGTAGCATTTGGAGAATTATATCGACCTGGGTTTCCCCATCGATTTCTCCTCCAAGAACTTGTATTTCGTTCAGATAGGCTATCATTTTGAGGATATGATCCCTTACGGGTGTTCCCTCAGACATGGTGGTTGTCATTAACTTTCTCATTGCCTCTTGCCTAGTAGTCCGACTCTGGTGCCCAAAGAGTTCTTTGAGATTGTTCATTATATCATAAGCTGTTGGTACATCTTGATGCTGATATTGCAATACATTTGACATTGATGCCAAAATGTAACACCGCGCCATCTCATCTTCTTTTACCCATTTCTTATGATACTCAATCTCCTCTGGGGTAGAGTCACCGTCAGGTGCATCAGGGCAAGCCTCAGTTAGTACAAACTTATAGCTTTCAGCAGTAAGAACAATGTCCAGGTTCCTTTTCCAATCAATATAGTTGGGGCCAGTAAGTTTGTTCTCTTTCAGTATAATGACCAGTGGGTTGAAAGTCATCCTAAGAATCACAAAGATAAACTTTGGTCAAGACTCTAAATTTAGAATAATATTGATTCCTCAAATAATACTATTTTAAATTAACCAACACCTCAAATCACCGTGAATATTGCATGCCACGTTAGTGTGGACGTATACAAATTCAACATTTGTAAGAGGAGGGTGTCGCCCATTAATTTTATTATCTTGTCATCCTAACTTTATGATAAATAAAATTAATAGTTGGTTTCACTTTGGTCACACAAAACAATAGCAGTGACTCCGTTGGGGAGGATACTATTGAATGCGTCTAAGTGTATACCATTACTTGATACTAAGTCCATTAAATAGGATTGTGCCCCTTCAGTTGGAGAAGATCACACGCTCCTAAATAATTTCCTATAACCATCCATAAAGGAAGTTTGATCTAGTGATCCGCAACAAACCCATCCATTGTGGAGGGAGGCACTCAGAGCCAACACACAAGCTTGTTGCATCACTTACAAACCAGTAATGGAGACCATGAGATTTATTAAAATCCCTCTCCCACTTAGTTATTTAAAATGAGGATTTTAACCTATGTTAGCATACATCACATGCACATAAACATCACAGTAAATAAAAGCAATAAATTTAGAAATTAATTTTCCAACTATTATGGCCTTTTCCATCACTGTCTTTAGTATGCTCCAACACTAGCTGCTGTCATCTTTAGCCACCGCTATCGGGTCGAGTTGTCACATCTATCTTGCTTCTTATTCCGCTGTGCCTCTAGTCCTCCAATAGCACCACGCCTTGCAAAGATATGATCCGCGACAACTATAGAATTTTACATATATCGATCCTATATTCCATAAAGGAATGTATATGTATTCTAGATTGAACAAAAATAAAATTCTAAAAATAATACAGCTCCTGCTGTATTTGATACATACAATCGTGCACACAAAATAATGCCCTTGACATGTCCAAGGGTCCAATCACACTCAATATCTAAATGGCATAATAGTTGGAGCCTGCAACCACAAAGTTAGCACATCCTACTATTATCCTACCTAAATTATGTATGACATGTGCATAATTAATTTGAAAACCAAAACACACAGAGGCAAACCCTAGCTCTGATACCAATTGTTGGTTAGTCCTAGAAAAATCGTACCGGTTCCACTGTACAAAAATTTTGTACAAGTGTCAAACCTTTCCTTATATAACCTATTGTGTTCTTTAGAAGTTAAATTAGGAATCGTAGACGGAACTTAACATCATTTATTCCAAATTTAACTTATCTATTCTTAATGGCTTAGATTTGAATCGCAAGCGAAACTTAACACTATTGATTCAAATCCACCTATGTTATTAATTCCATTAAATATTAATTTCCAAAATTGGCTTCTAAGACTGCATGGCGAGGCACATGGCCTTCTTGGATATGGGAGCAACCACCACCATCTAGACAAAGTCTTTTAAGGAAAGCTAATATTTAATTTCCTTAAATAACTCTAGGTTAACCAAAAAGAACAATCAAATCACAAATTCAAAAACAAAGAAAACACAAACTCGAAAAACTAATTTGAAATACTAGATCTAATGCCTCTTGTGTTTGGAATTCTTACAAAAAGAAATAACTAGCATGATGTGGAAAACAATTGATAATTATACCTTCTCTTTGTAAACTAATGACCTCGAGATCTTCTGCCGTATTCCTCACCTCGCCTTGGATGTCGTGTGGGTGACGATCCTCCAAAATGAACACCACCCAAAAGCTTTCTTCCTCTTCCTCTAAAATCTGGCCACCACCACCACAAAGGAGAAAAGAGCAAAGGGAAAGGGAGAAGAGAGAGAGGGCCGACCACACCAAGAGAGACTCCTCCAAGAGAATAAGAATTGTGTCTCATGAAGCCTCCTCACCCCTTATTTTATAATACATGCCAAAGGCAAATAAGGGAAGAATTTTAACAAAAATTAAAATATTCCTCTAGTTTTTCCTTTTCCTTTTTTATTTTCCTTTTCTTTCCTCTTGATTGAATCAATCACCAAATCAATTAGATGATGATTTATTATGATTGGTTGGCCCCTTGCTTGGGCTCCAAGCAAGGTGGCCGGCCACCTCATCAAGGATAAGGAAATATATATTTTTTTAAATTTTACAAGAAGAAATCCTCTTATAAAATGATCCTGTCTGAGAAGCTGGACAAGACGGAGATCTGGAAGAAAGAAACCCATGCGCTGATGAAGGATAATGTCGCGCTGATGAAGAATAATGTCTGCCGAATACCAATCCGAGAAACCCAAAGCGGATCGGAAAGAAGTAGAGTCACCGGAGATTTTCCTCGTGCGAAGACCCGATGATGAAGAAGAAAACCAAATATGAAGAGAAGAAACCCAAATACGAAGCTTCCAAGACTTCCTGCGCACAAGAGACCAACCAACACTATCGTCAGTGACCTAAGACCGGGGTGGGAATCCCTGGCTAGGCCCTCCGACGCTCAAGTCAGTGATCTCTGCTCGTGTGTAAGAAGGAAGAAGAAGAAGATGAACAGTAGTCCCAAAAATTAGGGTTACCAGTGTGCACGATGATGTGAACTGGTGAACTTACCTAGCCAACGGCGAGGATTCCCCCTTTTATACCACTTCATATAACCTTCGTAGTAATGAAGTGGACCCCGGTTTGTTAGAATTTGTTATGAGATGACGTCACCTGTGTACTTGTGGTGAATCACTTTTAAGGAATCTTTTTTGTACCCCAGATGTACCTTCTTTGTCGTTTAGCACCTGCAAAATAATATGAAAATACATTTCCCGCCAAAATATATATTTTCTGTCATATAGTTACATACTGTAAATATCTCCATTAATCATCATTTCACCCCTCCTGCTGTAATTAATTCCATCTACCAATATTCCTTATATCGATCGAAGTCACTATATTCTATCAAGTGTCTTTCCCAATCATGGGTCAATTGACCGGGCCTAACTTCTCCTGGAAGGCATGTCCCGACCGATATTAGCCTAACTTCCCTGGGAGGTATGTCCCGGCCGATATTAGCCTACCTCCTTTGAGGTATATGTCAGTTAATGCGAATCTTACTCTTGAGAAGTATGTTTCGGCCGATATACACCTGATTCTTCCTGGAGGCATGTCCTGTCCGATATTAGCCTAACTTCCCTTGGGAGGTATGTCCCGACCGATATTAGCCTAACTTTCCTGGGAGGTATGTCCCGACCGATATTAGCCTACCTCCTTTGAGGTATATGTCAGTTAATGCGAATCTTACTCTTGAGAAGTATGTTTCGGCCGATATACACCTGATTCTTCCTGGAGGCATGTCCCATCCGATATTAGCCTAACTTCCCTTAGGAGGTATGCCCCGACCGATATTAGCCTAACTTCCCTGGGAGGTATGTCCCGGCCGATATTAGCCTACCTCCTTTGAGGTATATGTCAGTTAATGCGAATCTTACTCTTGAGAAGTATGTTTCGGCCGATATACACCTGATTCTTCCTGGAGGCATGTCCCGTCCGATATTAGCCTAACTTCCCTTGGGAGGTATGTCCCGACCGATATTAGCCTAACTTCCCTGGGAGGTATGTCTCGGCCGATATTAGCCTACCTCCTTTGAGGTATATGTCAGTTAATGCGAATCTTACTCTTGAGAAGTATGTTTCGGCCGATATACACTTGATTCTTCCTGGAGACATGTCTCGGCCGATATTAGACTAACTCCGCATGGGAGGTGTGTCCTAGCCGATATATACCTAACCCCACCTGGGAGGTATGTCCCAGCCGATATAGACCTAACTCCGCCTGGGAGGTGTGTCCTGGCCGATATTGGTCTATCTTCTTAGTTTCCTTACCCCCTTTTCTCTCCTTATCAGGGACCTATAAACCTAACTCCTCCTGAGAGGTATGTCTCGGCCGATATTAGACTAACTCCGCCTGGGAGGTGTGTCCTGGCCGATATATACCTAACCCCACCTGGGAGGTATGTCCCGGCCGATATAGACCTAACTCCGCCGGGGAGGTGTGTCCTGGCCGATATTGGCCTATCTTCTTAGTTTCCTTACCCCCTTTTCTCTCCTTATCAGGGACATATAAAACCTTACCCATATCACTAACCTTCCCTTCAAGTCTAGTCGAAGGAGGTGTAGACGACTGACTAGACATAAGTCTAGTTTTGTCTTTTCCTACCCGTGACTCTGCTCCAGATATTGAAATGACCTCACAGATTTTGTGTACAACTGTCCCGCTAACTCAAGTATAGTACTCCTGTGAGCCTTTTGCTCCTTTAAATAGGGCTACAACCTTCTCTTCATCCACAACCCATCTCAGTTCTTTTCCTTCCTTGCCACCTTTTATTGATAAGGCCATGGTCGTGGATCCTCCTCTTTGGGGGCAACTTTTGTCAGACAAGGTGAGATCTATATATGAGTTTATTGGGATTTTTGCTTCGGCTACATCAGGGGTTCAAGGGATCGTCTTAAGAGAGGAAGCTTCACAGTTTAGATTTTTCATCCAAAGATACGGATGCTCTGAAGGACTCAAGGGACTTCAGAGAGATTTTTGCTACTCATAGAGGGGCAGCCAAATGACCCAGGGGTGCTGTGTGAAGGGCACAACACACATTGCCCTTGGGCTATACTTGGTTGCTTCACTTGCTGAGCTCTAGGGCTTGAGAGGGGAAGTGGGTTTTACATTTATTTTTCCATTATGGAATGAATAAATGTTTCCCTGTCTCGTCGCCCTTGAGCTTTTCTGTTTTTGTTGCTTTCTTCGTCCCGGGCAAAATATTGCCACTTATGTGCCTTGACAAGCCTGGGCGAAGTGAGATATTTCCATCTCTACTCTGTGGTAAGTTTGAATCCGGTAGGACTTGAAATTTTCTAAGTGTTGTGAGAACTTGTGTTTGTGAACTTTGTTGTTTGTCTGAGGCTTACTGTTCTGAGGGAAAATGTATCGTTACGTATTTGATCAGATTCTAAGTTTAACAACGGACTCTTGTATTGAATTAAATGATTCTATGGAATCTTTCTGTAATTTACAAGAGTAAATGTAATGCTGTATTCTACATATTTATCATTTATCATGACCGAGGCTGTCTCAACTATTGGCATACTTCTATATCACGACTAATATTATAATTAAAATCATATCGGCTAATATAACATTATTTCGATCAATATTAGTTTGTATTTCATAAGGACGTTAATTCAAAATCTGTCATTCACCTAAATCTTCATCCTTAAATGTTTTTGTCCTTAGCTTGGACTTTAATCAAGAAAATTAGACTTTTCGCTTTTTCATGTCCAGTTAATCATGCCTTCTTTCGAAACTTCCTAGCTGGTGATTGGTTCTCCTTCAGGTGAGAGAATGTTAGAAACATACCCCGAGACGCTACCAACCCCCGCGTGATCCATCCTATCACATCCGATATAAACATTTTTATGATGATATGACACATACTTTATCTGACCGCCACGTCATGTGGGCCTTTTGCCTTTCTATTGCGATCCTAAGCATCTGCTGCAATAAAAGTGTTTTGATCTGACGACAGTGTTGGGTTTTTTGGGCCGCGAAAACCACTTTTTCGCGTCGCGGAAACCCCGAATCACCCTAGCCAGCGGATCTCGTGCGAAGAAAAATTCGAAAAACATACGAGTACGAGTTACAAAACTTCTAGATCTACATGATGAGGATCTTTCCCCTTGTTGCGTGCCCTTTTGCATATCCTGCTCGTCCTCGGTACGCCGAATCTCGAAGTTGTCAATGTAGACAACTCTCTACACGTATCCACACGAACACACTAGGTGGAGGTGACCAAAAACCAAGGTGTGCTAGCACCTATGTGGTTCGGCCAAGGAAGGAGGAGAGGGTGAGCTTGAGAGGAAGAAGATGCAAAATTCCACACATGAATGAATAATGAAAATCAATTCACACCCCATTCAAAATGTGGCCGGCCACCTTTCTCATGTGTAACTCCCCTCATTAATGCATTAAATTGTCATCAAGGAGAGAATGTAACCTCCATGAGGTGGCACTCACTAGTAACTCCCATGAGGTGGCAACCATGATGATGTGGAGTAACATCATTAGTCCACATCAATGCCAACTCACCAATGAGGTGGCATAAAGTCAAGTCAAACTAGACTTTTAATCTTCCTCTCAAGTCAAGTCAAACTTGACCAAATCTCTTCCATGGTTGATCTAATCTAACCATTTGATTCAAGTCAATTTAATATATAATGAATTTAATTCATTAAATTAAATTGATTCAATGAGTCATAATCTAAATTAGACTCATTGAACACATGAATCAACTTGAGTCCAACTCAAGTTAGCCCAATTAGGATTACTCTTAATCCAATTTGATTCATCAAATGAATCTAATTCTCTTGGTTCATCATATGAACCTAATCTCCATCTAATTGTCCTTAGTGTGTGACCCTATAGGTTCTTGTAACGTTGGCAATGCCCTAAACCCATTTAGGAGCATAAGTAATGAGCGGTATCTAGCAACACATCATTACTACCCAAGTTACAAGAATGTCGAGATCCAACATCACCTTGTGACTACTAATTATGACTCCTCACAAAATATGGCAAGTGTCCTTCTATCCTAGACATCTAGATTGATCAATGTGAGGCATAGACTGTGTCATCCTCTGACCAATCAAAATCTTGAACTCCAAGTAGACTCACTAAATCAAATGAGCTCAATATCCTATATTGACTCATTTGGGCATGGTCATGCACTTCGTGGTCTCACTCTATCAAGAATACCGATGTCTCTTCCGTCATATAGGAGGGATAGATCCCATCTACATCACTCACATCCCTCTGCATAATTTGATATATACCCAGTAATCGCCTTTATAGTCCGCCCAGTTACGGGTGACGTTTGACGAAACCAAAGTACATAACTCCTTATGTAGGGATCTATGGTGACTTCAGGTCTAAGGACTAGTAGTCATACTAATAGGCACATGAGAAAGTATATGACACTCATATAATGATCCATGATACTTTCTCATGGCGGGTCATTCATTATACATTCTCTAATGTATACCCATGTGTCAACTTGATATCTCTATATCCATGACTTGTGAGATCAAGTCATCGAGTTTACCTACATGCCAGTCTTATTGCATTAACATTGTCCCTGAATGTTAATACTCGACTAGGAATAATTAAGAGTAGTGTTCCCTATATCATCTCACTATCGGTTCAACTAACCGATTGATATAGGTGAGAACCATCTACTCAAGGACATTATTATACTTAGTTTATTTGGCACCAATACAAGTAAGTATAATAACCAAAATCCAAATGCCTTTATTTATATAGAATATGATATAATAAGTCCAAAAAATACAATCATCAAATGATTGGCTCTAGGGCTCTAGCTAACAATCTCCCACTAGCACTAGTGCCAATCAGTGTAGGCTCTAAGCCCAAATGACCTAGTGTGACCATCATGCTTCCTCTGTGCCAAAGCCTTGGTCAAGGGATCTGCGATGTTAGCCTCTGTAGGTACTCTGCAAATCTTCACATCTCCTCTCTCGATGTTCTCTCGAATGAGATGGAAGCGCCGTAGTATGTGTTTGGACCGCTGGTGTAAGCGAGTGTTACGCTCCGCAAGTGTACGGAAATGTCGCAAGTAATATAAAAGATTATCGTATCCACAGGGACTGGAATAAGCACTAGAAATGCCTCAATGCGAATTAGCTAAACAACTATCCAATTGTTTCAAATGCAAAGTGAAGGTAAACAAATCTAATATTAAAGATCAACAAACAAGAGTTTAGTGTTTTGGGTTATGATAAGTGGAGATTCTAGGAGTTTCGATTTCTTTGTAAGATTTCTTGAATGTAAATGGTTCACCAATTCTTATCCCTCAATTGCCAAACACTTGTAGAAAGTTGTCGGTTCTCTCTTGCAATAGATAACCGGCTAAGGACTGAGAAATGTATCTAAATATGATCAATTAGACGTGAACCTATGTTGTCCTTACACAGAAGCGCACCTATTACTATGCCTTCCTCGGATATCAACATAGAAGCCCACAACTTATTAATCTATCAAGATACAAGAAACTAATCACAAAATCCATCCTACTCTCTTGAATATTCCTATTTCCTCTTCAAGATTATCTCTCAAACGTCCTTACACGGGCTTGCACCTGTCACGTGGATCCCTCGGATGATCGAGTGAGAGTTTATCTTTACTAAGTCCACAAGAAATCCAAACAATCAATCAAGAATGAGAATTAAGCACAAATCACCATTAATCATTCAAGATCTAATTGATACAAGCAAGACAATGTCATTGAAACAAGAAAATGGCAAATCCATAAGAGATTACATCAATCCATCATACAAATACTCCCTTAATCCTAGAATACAAGATCTACTCCATGAATCGAGGAAGAATACCCGAAGAAATAAAGATTACAAGCATTTCTTAAATCCCCAATCCAAGAAACCAAGAAAAGGGGGAAAGAGAAAACTTATCTACGAAGAAGCCTCATCTTCGGATCCAATCCTCCCGAGTCGAAATCGCAAGAACTCCCCTCGAATCGCCCAGAAATCCTCCCAAGAATGGGAGGAAACCACCAAATCTTGCCTTCTCCCAAAGGGGGAGAGATCCCCTTTCAATTCATGAAGGAGGGTTTAAATAGAGGAGGAAATCGGGCGCCACACGACCCCATGACACGGCCGTGTGAGATTCACACGGCCATGTCCTCTTCCTTCTCTGCCAAAGCTGCACGGCCGTGTGACTCACACGGCCAGGGCGCTTCTCCTCTCGGAAATGCTACACGGCCGTGTGGTGCACACGCCACCACCGCTTGGCCTCTGGACTCACACGTGTAGATCTACACGCCATGTAAGGCATCCGCCTAATTTCTTCAAGACATGGCCGTGTGAGATTCACACGGCCATGTCCTCTTCCCTTCCTGTTAAAACTACACGGCCGTGTGTGGTACACGGCCTGATTCTCTCTCCCTTCAATTCCTTCCAAGCTTGTTCGAGGACGCATAATCTTCACCAATTTTGACTCCTGTGTACAGAAAATGCACAAAAAGCAGATCTCCGAACCAAAAGAGTAAATATGCTAAAAGGAAAGCTGGAAGTATAAAAATGCATAGATCAAGCATGCTCAAAGTATGTAAATGTGCGTAAAAACATGCATAAAAGAGTATATAATCTATGCACATCAGCGAGGTTCCTTCGCCTATGCTATAGCTCCATTGTTGTCACAATAGAGCTCAATAGGGTCAGCAATGCTAGAAACCACCCCAAGTTCAGTGATGAACTTGCGAATCCAAACTGCCTACTTTGCTACCTCTGATGCAGCAATATACTCGGCCTCTGTCGTAGAATCAGCTACTGTGTCCTGCTTCAAACTCTTCCAGCTCACAGCACCACCATTAATGCAAAATACGAACCCCGACTGCGATCTATAGTCATCCTGATCGGTCTGGAAGCTAGCATCACTGTAACCCTTTACAGCTAGCTCATCATTGCCACCATATATCAAGAAATATTCTTTAGTCCTTCTTAAATACTTAAGAATATTCTTGACCGTTATCCAGTGACTTTCACCTGGATCTGACTGGTATCTGCTCGTTATGCTCAAAGCATACGAGACATCAGGTCGAGTACATAGCATGACGTACATGATCGATCCTATGGCTGAGGCATAAGGAATCTGATCCATGTGGTCTCTCTCCTCTTTAGAAGAGGGACCTTGAGTCTTCGAAAGACTCACGCCATGTGACATCGGCAGAAATCCCTTCTTGGAGTTCTGCATGGCAAACCGAAGGAGTACCTTGTCAATGTATGTACTCTGACTTAGGCCAAGCAATCTCTTAGATCTATCTCTATAGATCTGTATCCCTAGAATGCGGGATGTCTCACCTAAGTCCTTCATTGAGAAGCAACTCCCTAGCCAGGTCTTGACAGACTGAAGCATAGGGATGTCCTTCCCAATGAGCAGTATGTCATCCACATACAATATGAGGAAGACAACTATGTCCCCTACAACCTTCTTGTAGACACAAGGTTCATCTTCGTTCTTGATGAAACCAAACTATTTGATTGCATCATCGAATCGAAGATTCTAGCTCTGAGAAGCTTGCTTTAGTCCATAAATGGACCTATGCAGCTTGCATACTCTGCTAGTATACTGTGGATCTACAAAACCCTCAGGTTGTGTCATTACACATCCTCGAGTAGGTTTCCATTCAGAAACGCGGTTTTGACATCCATCTGCCAGATCTCGTAATCGTGGTAAGCTGCAATAGCAAGCATGATCCGAATGGACTTAAACATCGCTACTGGAGAAAAGGTTTCATCATAGTCAATACCATGAATCTGCTTGAAACCTTTAGCTACCAAGCGACCCTTATAGACAAGTCCATCCATGTCAGTCTTTCTCTTAAAGACCCACTTACACCCAATGGGTTTTACCCTTCAGGTGGATCAACCAAAGTCCATACTTGGTTGGTGTACATGGATTCCATTTCGGATCTCATGGCCCTTAGCCATTACTCAGAATCTGGTCTCATCACAGCTTCCTGATAGGTGGTAGGCTCATCCTCTATGAGAACAATGTCATCATGGTCAGACAAGAGAAATGAGTATCTCTCAGGCTGACGACGTACCCTATCAGACCTGCGAAGAGGTATGTCTACATGAACTGGTTGTTGTTCCTCAACTCCTTGTGGAACAACATCATCCACAACACTTTGTGGTTCCAGTTCAACTTCCATCGAGGCATCAGTGCTATTGTTCGCATCTTGAACTTCTTCAAGATCGAACGCCACTAGTCTTTCTAGAAACAAAGTCCCTTTCTAGAAAGACCCCAGTCTTTGCCACAACTACCTTGTGTTGACTGGGAATGTAGAAGTAATATCCCTTAGTTTCCTTGGGATATCCAATGAAAAAGTACTTATCGGATTTGGATCCTAATTTGTCTGAGACTTGACGTCGAACGTAAGCCTCACAACCCCAAATCCTCATGAAAGACACCTGGGCATCTCTCCCAGTCCATATCCTATATGGTGTCTTTATCACGACCTTGGATGGAACTCGGTTGAGTATAAAAGCTGCCGTGTCTAGAGCATAGCCCCAAAGGTATGTCGGAAGATCTGTGTGACTCATCATAGATCGCACCATATCTAATAGGGTACGATTCCTCCTTTCGGATACACCATTCCACTGTGGTGTTCCAGGAGGAGTGAGTTGGGATAGAATCCCACACTCAGCTAGATAGTCACGGAACTCATGACTAAGGTATTCTCCACCTCGATCGGATCAAAGTATCTTAATACTCTTGCCAAGCTGGTTCTGTACTTCATTCTTGAATTCTTTGAACTTTTCAAAGGATTCAGACTTATGTCTCATCAAGTACACATAACTATATCTACTGAAGTCATCAGTAAATGTGATGAAGTATCTATAACCGCCTCTAGCAGCAACATTGAAAGGGCCACATACATCACTATGTATGAGTCCTAACAAATCAGTCGCTCTCTCGCTGTGCCCACTAAAGGGAGTCTTGGTCATCTTGCCTCGTAGGCATGACTCGCATATCTCATATGATTCAAAATCAAATGAGTCGAACAAACCATCCTTATGGAGTTGGGATAAGCTCTTGTCATTTATATGACCTAAGCGACAGTGCCAAAGGTAGGTTTGGTTCATGTCATTAGACTTGAACCTCTTGGTATTTACGTTATAGATAGGGCTCTCAAGGTCTAGAATATAGAGTCCGTTTATCAGAGGTGCACTACAATAGAACATATCGTTTAAATAGACGGAACAACATTTGTTCTTTATAGTAAACGAGAAACCTTTCTTGTCCAAACAAGAAACTGATATAATGTTCTTAGTTAATGCAGACACATAACAACAATTGACTAACTCTAGTACAAGCTCAGAGGGCAGAGATAAAAAGTAAGTCCCTACAGCAACAGCAGCAACCCGTGCTCCATTACCTACTCGTAGGTCTACCTCGCCCTTTGTTAATGCCCTGCTATTTCTCAGCGCCTGCACATCAGTACAAATGTGAGAAGCACATCCAGTATCTAATACCCATGATGTAGAAATAGATAGATTGACTTATATAACATATATACCTGAAGTGGAAGTCTCACTTCGCTTCTTCTTAAGATCCTCCAAGTATACCTTGCAGTTCCTCTTCCAGTGCCCGGTCTGACCGCAGTGGAAGCAGGTAGCATCCTTTAGGCTTCAGTGCCTTGCCTTTGCCCTTGGCTTGGGGCTTTCCCTTGCCTTTGGGCTTGCCCTTGCCTTATGTTTCGAACCATCGAACAATGTTGGGCTTAGCCTTCTTAAGGTTTAGCTCAGCAGTTCTCAACATGCTAAGCAGCTCGGGCAATCTCGTTCATATTGTAGTTTAGAATGAATTGACTGTAGCTATCTGACAAGGATTGCAAGATCAGGTCAGTAGCCAGCTCTTGGCCAAGAGGGAACCCCAACCTTTGTAGGTTCTCAATGTACCCAATCATTTTGAGTATATATGGGCCTACAGGGGCCCCGTCTGACATCTTGCACTGAAACAGTGCCCTTGAGATCTCAAATCTCTCATGCCTCGCTTGACCTTGATACAGTTGACGAAGATGTTCAACCATATCGTAAGCGCCCATTAACTCATGTTGCTTCTGAAGCTCAGAGTTCATGGTCGCGAGCATTAGACATGACACATCTAATGCGTCATCTTGATGCTTCTTGTAAGCATCTTTGTCAGCTCGCGGGGCATTGGTAGGAGGAGCCTCCGGAATGGGCTGCTCCAGAACGTACAGTTTACGTTCCTGAGTGAGAACTATTCTCAGGTTCCTGTACCAGTCCAGGAAGTTTGCTCCGTTGAGCTTGTCCTTCTCAAGGACAGATCGCAGAGAGAAAGTGTTCATATTCGACGTTATGGTAATCTACAACAGAAATAAAAGCAGAAATAAATATCATATTTTTAATCATTTAATTAGGCCTTTAACTAAATAATGCTCCCACTGAATTCTATAATTCACGTGGGACAAGATCCACATCATACTAACCCTTGAGTTAGCTTTGGCTAATACGCCCAAGACTTAGTATGATCGGTAGATAACGATTACCAATTACATCTCTATGCAACTCTTGTTTATAGAATCAAAATCCGCATTTATATTAAAACTCGAGTTAGCTTTGGCTAATACGCCCGAGAGTTAATATATGTGTGATTTTGACCTAACTTTCCAACCGTTGGAAAAATGCCTATAGTTATACTCAATCCAACCGAGTTAACTAGGAATACTCAATCTAATTGAGCTGTACTCACCCATGCATTGATAGGCAGGACCAAGATTGTCCCTCCGTACCCTACCAAGATAGTATGTGTTGCTCTGCTTTGGCAGATTCAACAACTACATGCGATCGAGGTAGTGGTAGGTATCACGGCATGGTAGGCATTACGAGTTGACGTGATTTAGATCTAATCTAAACGATGATGCGTATCAAATACTTGATTTAGATCTAATCTAATCGTGGGGTGCATCATGTACACGATTTAGATCTAATCTAATCGCTAGGCACTAATTAATTACTTAATTAAACATGCATCACATACACAAGTAATTAATTAAATTTTTGTGATTATGTCATGGCCCCTACTATGATCTTCTCAAGCCAATGAGAAGATTGGATGGTCAACCTAAGGTCAACTTCTCAAGCGCCTTCCTTTTGACCACCTTGTGTTGCTCACGCCTTCCTCGTAACTCCGTCTTGAGTGGACCTTCCACCGCTCCAATTTTGTACATTACAATTTTGAAACTCGAGTTACATTCGAGTCTAAATCTAATTTACAACAAGAATATAATCAGGGAAGGCACGACGCGCAGGTCGCGAATAAAAATAAAATAAAATAAAATACAGCACATACATCACATAACGGCACGCAGGCCGTATTATGAATTACAACACATTTCCAAATCTAATTTGGGTCGTTTGGGCCATGACTATCACAAAATTAATATATAATTCAAAATTATATATTTCTGTAATTTTTCATAATTTTACAGATTTTATGAGTAAATTTTTCCCGGCGGTCCCGATTAGCGATTTCGGGCGCAATCGCGGAGCAAATCCCCTTGTGGGGTTAGGGGCAGTACCCCTACCCGCGATCTAACCATCACGAGTTGCTCCTAAGCGATCCAAGAGTGCCTTATCTCGCTGTCCCAAAAAGATTTGGGTCAAAACGATGTCGTTTCGGAAAAAACTTCTCGGTAGTCGAAGCCTACAAGTGTATAAACACTTGTGCTTCGCTTCTACGAGAAAAATTACTCTTAAAACTATAAAAACCATAAATTTACAGAAATGTACAGAAGCTTTAATTTTTCGTAAAAATCAAATTAAACTCGTACAAGCTTCGCACGTGGCTCTGATACCACCGTTGGGTTTTTCGGGCCGCGAAAACCGCTTTTTCGCGTCGCGGAAACCCCGAATCACCCTAGCCAACGGATCTCGTGCGAAGAAAAATTTGAAAAACATACGAGTTCGAGTTACAAAACTTCTAGATCTACATGATGAAGATCTTTACCCTTGTTGCGTACCCTTTTGCGTATCCCGCTCGTCCTCGGTACGCCGGATCTCGAAGTTGTCAATGTAGACAACTCTCTACACGTATCCACACGAACACACTAGGTGGAGGTGACCAAAAACCAAGGTGTGCTAGCACCTATGTGGTTCGGCCAAGGAAGGAGGAGAGGGAGAGCTTGAGAGGAAGAAGATTCAAAATTCCACACTTGAATGAATAATGAAAATCAATTCACACCCCATTCAAAATGTGGCCGGCCACCTTTCTCATGTGTAACTCCCCTCATTAATGCATTAAGTTGTCATCAAGGAGAGAATGTAACCTCCATGAGGTGGCACTCACTAGTAACTCCCATGAGGTAGCAACCATGATGATGTGGAGTAACATCATTAGTCCACATCAATGTCAACTCACCAATGAGATGGCTTAAAGTCAAGTCAAACTAGACTTTTAATCTTTCTCTCAAGTCAAGTCAAACTTGACCAAATCTCTTCCATGGTTGATCTAATCTAACCATTTGATTCAAGCCAATTTAATATATAATGAATTTAATTCATTAAATTAAATTGATTCAATGAGTCATAATCTAAATTAGACTCATTGAACACATGAATCAACTTGAGTCCAACTCAAGTTAGCCCAATTAGGATTACTCTTAATCCAATTTGATTCATCAAATGAATCTAATTCTCTTGGTTCATCATATGAACCTAATCTCCATCTAATTGTCCTTAGTGTGTGACCCTATAGGTTCTTGTAACGTTGGCAATGCCCTAAACCCATTTAGGAGCATAAGGAATGAGCGGTATCTAGCAACACATCATTACTACCCAAGTTACAAGAATGTCGAGATCCGACATCACCTTGTGACTACTAATTGTGACTCCTCATAAAATATGACAAGTGTCCTTCTATCCTAGACATCTAGATTGATCAATGTGAGGCATAGACCGTGTCATCCTCTGACCAATCTAAATCTTGAACTCCAAGTAGACTCACTAAATCAAATGAGCTCAATATCCTATATTGACTCATTTGGGCATGGCCATGCACTTCGTGGTCTCACTCTATCAAGAATACCGATGTCTCTCCCGTCATATAGGAGGGATAGATCCCATCTACATCACTCACATCCCTCTGCATAATTTGATATATACCCAGTAATCGCCTTTATAGTCCACCCAGTTACGGGTGACGTTTGACGAAACCAAAGTACATAACTCCTTATGTAGGGATCTATGGTGACTTCAGGTCTAAGGACTAGTAGTCATACTAATAGGCACATGAGAAAGTATATGACACTCATATAACGATCCATGATACTTTCTCATGGCGGGTCATTCAGTATACATTCTCTAATGTATACCCATGTGTCAACTTGATATCTCTATATCCATGACTTGTGAGATCAAGTCATCGAGTTGACCTACATGCTAGTCTTATTACATTAACATTGTCCCTGAATGTTAATACTCGACTAGGAATGATTAAGAGTAGTGTTCCCTATATTATCTCACTATCGGTTCAACTAACCGATTGATATAGGTGAGAACCATCTACTCAAGGACATTATTATAGTTAGTTTATTTGGCACCAATACAAGTAAGTATAATAACCAAAATCCAAATGCCTTTATTTATATAGAATATGATACAATAAGTCCAAAAAATATAATCATCAAATGATTGGCTCTAGGGCTCTAGCTAACAGACAGTTGTGTGCTTTTCAAACCCTAAACCCTTCGTCTCCTTTTAAACTTTGTCCCTTCTTCCTTTTTCTCTAGAGCTCTTTTCCTGTTGCTGCCTTCAACCAGACCCCGTGCTCACCGTTTCGACGATCCCCTTTCTTGTCTTTAGTAAGTAATCTATTATTTCCCAAGCCTATACCTTTGTCCATGGCTGAGGAAACAATTGCTCCTTGGTATGTCCATATGTCTTCTTCCTTTGATAAAAATGCGAGAATAGCTATCCGTCGTCAGTATGAAATTCCCCGGGAATACCGTATCATAATCCCAACATCGATTGATCGTCCTCATCGTCCTCCTGATAATTGCGTAACCTTTTTCAAGGACCAGTTGATAGGGGGTTTAAGGTTTCCTATCCCCCCTTTCTTGATCGAAATAAGCCAATATTTCGATATTCCTCTGCAGCAATTTGCCCCCAATGCCTTTCGTTATCTATGTGGCACTTACATGCTATTTTGCTTACGAGATATTCCTCCTACTCCTCAAAACTTCTTCATGTTTTCTTATCCCAAGTGTTCGGAACCTGGTGTTTTCTTATTCCAGTCGCGAACTAAAATGGTCCTTTTTGGGGATATGCCTTCATCTCTCAAAGCTTGGAAGTCCCGTTTTTTCTTCTTGATGTTTCCAGAACCCATTCCTTGGTCTCACGCCTGGAAATCTTTCTTACCACCTTTGCCTGACGTCAAAGAGTTTCATTTTCTTCCCTCTTTTCCTATTTATTGTGAGAAGTTATTAGGCCACCGACTTTCTATCCCTAAATGGTTAAGGGTCGATCTTCTATACCTATTTGGTTTAAGCCCCGTCAAACCTGATACTCCAATTGCTTTAGGTAACACCTTGTTTCTCTATTCTTGCTTTTAATTGCCTAAATTATTTTTATTTTCTGTGCAGTGGAAAACTTTTATGATGCTTTGATTGATGAAGAACTACGTGTGGAGGAGGACATACTTCGCGCCAAGGAAGCCGAACTTCTGGCTGCTATTACTCCTCCTCCTCCAATCGAAGAATCAACCCCTTTAGTTGAAGCACCTAGTTCTTCGGGCATTCCTGAAGCTCTTGAAGCTCCTGAAGGTCTCTCCGCAGAGATCCTTCCCAATCCTGTACCCGCTGTTACCTCTCCAGCGGCTGCTGCTGTCTCTTGATCTGCCCCTCTTCCCCTCATTGAGCTCACGTCTCCTAGTAGCTCTTGTAAATCGATAACTAAAATTTCCACGGGCAAGCGTCCGGGACGCAAACTTACCAGGGCTCCTCCTTCAAAAAGGAGGCTTATCCTTCCAGCTGATGAGCTAGTTTCAGAAGGTTTTGCTTCAGATGATCTTCCTTCTGATGAGCCAACGCTGGCAGAACTCTATCCTTCCCTGGCTTTTCCTGCCTCACCTTTCACTAATGCCAGTGCTTCTGGCGATGTATCTTTCACTTTTCCCCTATCTATCCCCTCTTCCGGACCTTTACCTTCCTCGCCTTCTTCTTACTTAATCTTTGCTCCCCCCTCTATTCCTACATCTTCCTTCTCGGCTGGTTCCTCTGCCATTCCTGTTCTCCCCATATTATTGGAGGGTTCTTTTGCCAGCTCTTGGGATGAAGTTCGTCCCCTTTTTGAAGAATTCTCTATTCCTGAGGCAATTGATCGCTTCTCTCACAAGGAGAATCAGGTATGCTTGTTAATGCCTATTTTCTATTTCTCAACTATTATCTTATGGCTTTTCATTATATTTCCAGCGATGGATAGAAAATATGGGTTTCTCTCGACTACTACACAACTTATACACTGAGAACAAGAGGTTGAGATCGGAAAATGATAAGCTAAAGCAAGAGGTTGTTGAATTATTTTCTACTACATTTTCTGCTGCCGCCAAGGAACAACTCGAAGTACAAATTGAAAGTCTTCAGGCAAAATTTAAATCGGTTACGGACCTCAACCAAGAATTAACTTCCAAACTTGGCGAGCTGAAGGATAATTATGAAGCAGAATTAGCTGAAAAACTCAAAGCTCTGCAACTGAAGGAAGACGAAATATCTTCCTTGAACACTTCCCTAAACTCAGCCAAGACCGAGGTTTCTGAAAAAGAAACTAAATTGAAGACTTATCAAATGGCTTTGGTGGTTTACAAGGGTGGCGAAGATATCCGTTACAGGGAGCGGGCCACTGCCATGATCGAGTCTCCTGAATTCAATTGGCCAATCGTGAAGTCTATCTTATCAGCTTTTACTGCGGGAGCTCAAGGGGCGATTCAACAATTAAGAGAAGAGAGTTACTTATCTCGTGACCCCCCTCCTAATTTCTTAAATCGACGCAGACTGATCGAGCACAAACCCCCTGATATGTTCCCTAAGCTGACTTTGACTTAAATTCAAACTTTTTGTAAAGAGGTGGTCTGAAACTTTGTAATAACGATCTTTCGTAATGTTGATAGTTCTCTTTTTGTTGTCAATTTTACTTTTTCTTATGATAGTTACTTGTCTTATATAAATGTGTTCAATGTTGTTTGGTTTATCACCATACAACCTTTTCCAACAGGTTGTCTTGTCTTAGATCGTTCCCTTATGACCGGACGATATATATATCAAGATTGATAAATATCGGCCGATATTTCATAGCGTAGTTATATCTCGCTCGATTTGACATAGCTCCATCATGATATTCTTAATATTGGCCGATTTATTTTACTCGACCGGCTTACGCCTGTGTCTTCATATGTCCTTTTCTTGTATAAATCGAGTTTCATGGGGTTTTATTATAGTGTACATTATTCAACTCATTATGATAAGCTTTTAGTCGACATACTGGCTTGCTCCTTTGTCTCGGCCGATTCATCAGAAACGCTCAATTCATATCTATAAATCTCACTTAGTATTTTTCTACCAGATTCTCTCTGCTAACAAATACCTTGCGCTTAATTCCTTCCTTATTTTATTACGCCAATAATCTGAACTTTAATATCTGTAGAGTTTCCTCAAAAATTATTTTCGGTGAACCTTTACACACTTTTCGAGGAAGATCATTCAACTTTACTTGTTTCTTTTGTTTTTATCCTTTTAAGGTTATTCCTTATTTATGACGATTGGGGTTCTGAATACCTTTTCCTCTTCTTCTTTCCTTCCCCCATCTTTGTTTGGGGGTTTTAGCACAGGGTCAGAAGAAGAACAAGGGTTTACGAAGTTTTTCTTTCGCTTTTCGCCATCCCTCTTCCTCTTTCTTGACTCCTCTTTCATTTTATCGTTACTCTATGGCGTCTTCTCCCCCTGCCTGGTTTCTCTCGTGTGTTTCTAACCTTATAGAGACAGAAGAGGTGGACTTGCAGGCGACCTATGGTTTTCCTTCTTACATAATCCGTCCTGCTCCTCATGAGGGTCCGCACCTTCCTCCTTTAGGGTGTGTATCTATCTTCCGGGACCAGGTCCTACAAGGTTTTCGCCTTCCTCTTCTCCCTTTCTTCTGTAATGTCAGCCGTTATTTTAATATCCCACTCAACCAGTTTGTTCCCCAATCCTTTTCCATTCTTATGGGTTTTATTGGGGTATCAAAACTATTAGATTTCCCCTTGTCTCCACGTCTTTTTCATCACTTCTTCATTCCTCGTCGAGTGGATGTGGGTGTTTTTAAATTCCAATCCTGTCCCAAGGATATTTTGTTCAACCTCATTCCTCCTCAGGGGGAATGGTATCATAAATTTTTCTATATGCGTCTCCCTTCTCCTCCTCCGTTTCCTATCCAATGGATACATGACTTACCTCCACTTCCTAGTACTCATGATCTTCTGGACGATCCTTCTGTTGCTTCTGCTCTACCTAAACTGAGGGGAGCAAAATTTAGCTTGCCGTCTCTAATTGTGGAGGGTTTGATGTTTCCTTTTGGAATAGGCAAGATTGACACCCCTTTCGAGGGATCCTTTGGTATGTAAAAATATCTCAATCCATATTCACTGACTTAATATATTTCTTTTATGACGGTGTTCAATTCTTGTGTTTCAGCTGATGTTCTTCTACCAGCTCTTATGTACAAGAATCCAACCATAACTAAGTCTTTTGTAAATAATCTTGGAGAAGAATGGTTGCGCGATCGCCGATCGAATCTTGATTTTTCTACCTTGGGTTTACTATCTGAACAAGAACGACAGGCAGAGGCGGTTGCAGCCATGGAAGAAGAAGAAGAAGATCGAGCCTTTTGTTACCTTGGTTAAAAAGTCAAATCTTACTGAGGCTTCTCCCTTCAGTGATTTCTTTGGCACTTTTGTGCAAGATCCTCTTGTCCCGGAGCCTATTTCTCTCGAGAGAGGTAAGGCACCGATAATTCCTACCCATATTATCTCTAATCCTGCTCTTAGGATGATGAGACCCGGTCTGCTCATCCCTTCTTCTTCTGTTATTTCAGCTCCTCCTGCTTCTGCTTTTGCGATGGTCGTCACCCCTTCTGTGTCCTCTACATCTTTGGCATTGGCTTTGCCTCCCTCGGCCTCTAGGCCTCGAGCAAAATGGACGCCTTGCCGGCGATCCTCTCCAAGTGTCAGTCCTTCAGCCGTTAGTGTTCCCACAACTGCTACAACCCATCCTACACTGTTACCTTCTATTCCATCTAGTTTTTCCCCCGTTCCTCTTGTTTCTACTATTCCTTTCCCTTCTATTACATCTTCTTCTTCTTCACCTCCTTCTTCCTCCCTTCCTCATCCTTTATTTAAACTGGCCGCGGGTTTACCTTCTCAATTGGGACAGCCTTCTAGTCCACCTAGCTATGGCACTTTGCAATTACAAGGTCTATTAGCCGAATCTTGGATGCAGGGTTATGAACAGCTAAGAGGTCTTAGTCTCCCACATCGAGCTGATCGCCATAGTCGTCAGGCAGTGGCTATAAGTATTTCTAGTTATATGTTATCAACTTTGTATCTTCAACTTTAACTTACATTATTCTTTTGTTTAGTTTCTTGCCACAAGTCTACATATCGACCAGCTACTCACAGCTAAGGACCATGAGAACAATAAATTGAAAGCTCAATTGGAGACGTTGAAGGCTGCTTCACCTCCTTCTAATAATGATATGGCTCAATTGCAAGAGAAGGTGTCCTTACAAAGTCAACAGATGGGAACTTTGAAACAAGAATTGGAGGAGTGTCAACAATTATTGAAAGATAAAGAGCTTGCTAGAAGGACGTTAGAATTATAGGTGGATAGGTTACACTCTGGTCTTCGACTAGAGATTGCTTTGAAAGAGAAAGCTCTCTCAGATGCTTCTAAAAAAAAGTCTTATTTTAGAGAAAGTAGAGAAGCTCCATAATGCCTGTCTTTCTGATCAAGCTCAGGACTTAGCCTCTCATGATTTCATTCTCCTACAGGAACAAGAGCAGAGGAAAACTCAAGAAGTTGAATTATCACTGCTTCAGAAGGAATTGGAGCAGCTTAAATCAGAGAAAGATGCCTTGAAAGATCAGAACGCAAGACTAGAAGCTGATTTTCAAAATTACAAGGACTAAGAGAAGAACCGGTGGGAAGGATGGCGTCAGACATATTTGAAGTCTTCAGCCTTTGCTTGGGAATTCGTTCGTAGGATAGTAGGTGCTCTAAACCATTCTGTATCAGGAGTTCTTCAACAATTAAGAGAGGGTTGTTACCTACCCCAAGAACCTCCCATTTCTTTCATAAATCGTCGCAGGCTTAATGAAGAACTGCCCTCGGATTTAAAAGGCCCTTTTCTGAATGTTTAAGGAGATCATTCATAAAAGACTTGTACTATAAGAACTGCTAATGGAAAAAAGTGCGATTAAAGCTGTTTAACTAAGTACTTGCAGTATATAAGAAGTTTTTGATACTTACTTACTTCTTTATCATGCTGATTTGAGAATACCCCTTCTGAAATACTTTTGAGTATTGAGTATAAACTTTATTCGAGAATTCCTGGCTTATCTTATGAAGTTAAGCCTTGTCCTAATGAATTCTTCTGCAGACAATATCTGGTATACTTCATAATTCCAAAAGAATGCATAATTTCAATTGATCTATAGATAGAGAGCTGTGTAAAATTCCTAAGTTCCAAGCTGAATATATTATTCCAGACGAATTTTAAATAAAGACTTCCAAATGGATAGGCCTCCAAATGAATAATGTATCATATGTATAGCATCCCTTTTGAATTCTGGCCTCATGTTCGCATAATCTCGGTCGATTAGGTCTTGAAATTATAAGATTTCTTACTCACTTGTGATTTGTGATGGTTTAGAGTCTCCGGTTTCTCCTATGAAGACCCGTTCGAGTTACTTCATAGAATTTCCCAATCGACTTTTGCTCTGAGATGATTTAGAGTCTCCGGTTCCACCTATGAAGACCCGTCCGAGTTACTTCATAGAATTTCCAGATCGACTTTTGCTCTGAGATGGTTTAGAGTCTCCGGTTCCTCCTATGAAGACCCGTTCGAGTTACTTCATAGAATTTTCCGATAGACTTTTGCTCTGAGATGATTTAGAGTCTCCGGCTCCTCCTATGAAGACCCGTCCGAGTTACTTCATAGAATTTCCCGATCGACTTTTGATCTGAGATGGTTTAGAGTCTCCGGTTCCTCCTATGAATACCCGTCCGAGTTACTTCATAGAATTTCCCAATCGACTTTTGCTCTGAGATGGTTTAGAGTCTCTGGTTCCTCCTATGAAGACTCGTTCGAGTTACTTCATAGAATTTCCCGATCGACTTTTGCTCTGAGATGGTTTAGAGTCTCCGGTTCCTCCTATGAAGACCCGTCCGAGTTACTTCATAGAATTTCCCGATCGACTTTTACTCTGAGATGGTTTAGAGTCTCCGGTTCCTCCTATGAATACCCGTCCGAGTTACTTCATAGAATTTCCAGATCAACTTTTGCTCTGAGATGGTTTAGAGTCTCCGGTTCCTCCTATGAAGACTCATTCGAGTTACTTCATAGAATTTCCTGATCGAATTTTGCTCTGTGATGGTTTAGAGTCTCCGGTTCCTCCTATGAAGACCCGTTCGAGTTACTTCATAGAATTTCCCGATCGACTTTTGCTCTGTCATGGTTTAGAGTCTCCGGTTCCTCCTATGAAGACTCGTTTGAGTTACTTCATAGAATTTCCCGATCGACTTTTGCTCTAAGATGGTTTAGAGTCTCCGGTTCCTCCTATGAAGACCCGTCCGAGTTACTTCATAGAATTTCCCGATCGACTTTTGATCTGAGATGGTTTAGAGTCTCCGGTTCCTCCTATGAATACCCGTCCGAGTTACTTCATTGAATTTCCCGATCGACTTTTGCTCTGAGATGGTTTAGAGTCTCCGGTTCCTCCTATGAAGACTCGTTCGAGTTACTTAATAGAATTTCCCGATCGACTTTTGCTCTGAGATGGTTTAGAGTCTCCGGTTCCTCCTATGAAGACCCATTCGAGTTACTTCATAGAATTTCCCGATCAACTTTTGCTCTTAGATGGTTTAGAGTCTCCGGTTCCTCCTATGAAGACCCGTCCGAGTTAGTTCATAGAATTTCCCGATCGACTTTTAGTCTATGCAAAAATATGACTCTTGTACTAACCTCGTGACAGTTTTTAAGGTTTTTTGACTTCTCTTGAGGGGAGCTAAATAGGTCTTTAGGATTTCCTCCTATTGATTGCTTGAAATAGAAAATGAAGGTTCTCTTGATATTTATCAATCTGTATGAACAATATTTATTTCCAGTGGTGATATTTGTCTTGCCTGGTTTTCATTAGAAGAAGTAGAGTACATAAACTGCAGGTATACTTGTCCTCAGTTCACCAAGGACTTCAAATAATTGTGAACACATTCTTAAATAGTATGATCTAGTCATGTTCGATAAGGCTGTAAATGATTAGCGCTCCAGGGGAGCTCCAAAATTCTTCCTTCAGCATCTTGAAGATAATATGAGCCTGATGTGAGCTTTTCTACCACTTTGTAAGGTCCTCCCCATTGTGGTGCCAGCTTATTGACATCTCCAACAGATTTAATTCGTTTCCATACCAAATCCCCTACTTGGAAAAATCTAGGGATCACTCTTTTGTTATAGTTTTGCCTCATCCACTGTCGATATGATACAAGACGGTTAGCAACTTTATCTCTTATTTCCTCTATCAAATCTAGCTCCATAAGTCGTCGATCTCCATTGTCCTCATCATATAATCGTCTTCTATCAGACTCTACCCCCACCTCGATGGGAATTATTGCTTCTCCTCCATAAACTAACTGAAAAGGCGTGATTCCTGTAGCTTCCCAGGGTGTAGTGCGGTAAGCCCAAAGAACACTGGGTAATTCATCTACCCAGCTACCCCCGACATGATCCAATTTGGTTTTTAGACCTCTGCTTGGCCATTGCTTTGTGGGTAAGCTACAGAGGTGAAGACCTGAATAATGCCGTAACTGTTGCACCAATCTAAAATCCTATCCCCTTGGAATTGCCTTCCATTATCAGAGACCAATTTATGAGGAATGCCAAATCTGCAGATTATATTTTTCCATAAAAATTTAATAACCGCGTCTTCAGTAATTCGAGCAAGTGATTCTTCCTCTACCCATTTAGAAAAATAATCCACCGCTACCAGTAAGAACTTTCTCTGTGCAGCTGCCATAGGAAACGGACCTACTATGTCCATGCCCCACTGATCAAAGGGACATGCAACTATAGAGGTTCTCAATAACTGTGTAGGATGATGTGAAATATTTTGATGTTTTTGACAAGAAACACAAGTTCTTACCAACTTGTTAGCATCTTCATGTAAAGTGGGCCAAAAATATCCTGCTAGCAGAATTTTACGAGCCAAAGATCTCCCTCCTATATGACTGCCACACGAACCTTGATGAACTTCTCATAAAATAAACTGTATATCTTCTGTGCCAATACACTTAAGCAAAGGTCTAGAAAAAGCCCTTTTATATAATTGTTCTCCTACCATAGTGTATTGAGCAGCCCTCTTTTTAAATACTCTTGCCTGTTCTATATCACTAGGAAGAATACCTTGCTGCAAATACAATATGATCTGAGCCCTCCAATCACTTTGAATCTCTGCTTCAGCATGTCTTTCAATACAAGATACTAACAGAGTTTGTTCTACAGGCCTATCTAAACTCCATGGTACTATAACAGAAGTCAATTTAGCCAATTCATCTGCTACTTGATTTTCAGATCTAGGAACCTTTTGTATATTTACTTCTTGAAATTGGGACTTTAACTTATCAAATACTTCAGCATATAACTTAAGCCTATCATTATTGATTTCAAAATTACCTGATAGTTGTTGAGCTGCTAATTGAGAATCGGAATATATAAGGACTCGAACTGCCCCTATATGCCAAGCAGCTTGCAAGCCGGCTATTAAAGCTTCATATTCTGCTTCGTTGTTGGTAGCTCTGTAATTCAACCTGATAGAGAGTTGCAGTCTGTCTTCCCTTGGAGATATAAGAAGAACACCAATTCCGCTACCTTGTCTAGTTGAAGAACCATCCACATAAACCTTCCAGGTGTTTTCTTCCTCGGGGCCTTGAACTTCTATGATGAAGTCTGCTAGAGCTTGTGCCTTGATGGCCGAACGAGGTTGATATTGGATGTCATATTCCCCAAGTTCAGTTGTCCATTTGATCAGCCGTCCTGATGCCTCTGGGTTGAGTAACACTCGCCCAAGAGTGCTGTTAGTTAATACAATAATCTCATGTGCTAAGAAATATGGGCGCTGCCTCCGAGCAGTCAATACTAGGGCATAAGCTAATTTTTCTAGTGTAGTGTATCTACACTCAGCTCCTTTTAATAAATGGCTAGAAAAATATACAGGTTGTTGCTCCTTTCCCTCTTGTCTGACTAATACCGAGCCCACGGCGTTTTCATTAGCCGACAAATATACCCACAAAGTCTCTCCTACTATAGGTTTAGCCAACACAGGGAGAGTAACCAAATAGTCTTTTAATTCTTGGAAAGCCTTATCACACTCTTCATTCCACTAAAATTTATTAGCCTTTCTGAGTATTTTAAAGAAATGAAAACTACGATCAGCCGATCTAGAAATAAATCTCGACAAGGCTGTGATTCGGCCTGTCAGCCTTTGAGCTTCCCTCATGTTGCGCGGTGGCTCCATGTTCTGCAGCGCTCTGACCTTGCTTGGGTTGGCCTTTATTCCTCGTTCAGAGACCATATATCCCAGGAATTTTCCTCCCTTCGCGCCGAACAAGCATTTGCTTGGGTTTAACTTGAGCCCATATTGTCTTAATGTCTCTCAAGTTTCCTCTACGTCCCTGCATAGATCAACAGCTTGAAGAGACTTAATTAAGATGTCATCCACATATACTTCCATATTTCTACCAATCTGCTTCTGGAAGACCTTATCATAAGCCTTTGATAAGTTGCCCCTGCATTTTTTAGTCCGAAGGGCATAACATTATAACAGTAAGTACCTTCGGATGTTATAAAACTGACCTTTTCTTGATCCTCTTTAGCCAAAGGAACTTGATGATAGCCTTGATAAGCATCCAGCATAGAGATATATTCGCATCCAGCGGTGGAGTCGACAAGCTGATCAATCCTGGGTAATGGATAATAGTCATTTGGGCAAGCTTTGTTGAGATCTCGAAAATCAATGCACACTGGCCATTTATTTCCTGGTTTAGAGACTAACACTACATTAGCCAGCCAACTTGGAAATTGTACTTCCCTGATGTACCTAGCCTCCATAAGTTTGGTTATTTCTTCTTTGATGATCTGATTTTGTTCCGCGCTAAAACTCCTTTTTCTTTGCATGACCGGGCGGGCATCTGGGAAGACATGCAAGGAATGCTCCATGACGGTAGGAGAAACACCCGAGACTTCATTGGAAGTCTAGGCGAATACATCATTATTCTTCCTCAGGCATTGCAATAATTCGGCCTTCAAAGCGGGATCAAGATCAGCCGCAATATACGTAGTAGCTTCAGGTCGACCGGTCTGGATCTGAACTTCTTCCTTCTCTTCATAAACCAGGACGGGCTGCTTTTCCCGAATACTATTAACCTCCATTCTCTGAATCTTTCGGGCAGTGTTAGCTTCAGCTCGAATTATTTCTACGTAACATTTTCGGGCTGTCTTCTGATCGCCCCGCACCTCTCCAACTTGATCATCCTCAGGAAATTTGATCTTTTGATAAAAAGTAGAAACGCCCGCCCTAAACTCATTTAAGGCAGGCCGACGCAATATCACATTATAAGAGGATGGAGCGTCTACAACCATAAAATAAGATCTCCTGGTTCTCATCAGAGGCTCTTCTCCCAGAGAAATGGCCAACTTAATTTGACCTAAAGGTTGTACTTCATTGCCTGTGAATCCATACAGAGGAGTAACGATTTGTTAAAGTTCACTTGGATCAATTTATAGCTGATCGAAAGCCTTCTTGAATATAATATTGACGTAACTGCCCGTGTCTATGAAGGTACGGGCAATGGCGTAGTTAGCTATCACAGCTTTGATGATCAAGGCATCATCATGAGGTATTTCTACCCCCTCAAGATCTCTAGGCCCGAAACTTATTTCGTGACCGGCTGCTCGTTCCATGCTGCACCCTACTGCATGAATCTCCAATCTTTGGGCATGTGCTTTTCTAGCTCTATTAGAATCCCCATCAGTGGGCCCGCCCGCAATCATATTGATATTGCCTCGAGCAGCATTGTTTCTATTTTCTTCCTGTCGAGTCATCACAGCTTCAGAAGGTGCTTTTTCTGACACTTGACTGGTACCGGCCGGGACTGGTATTGCCTCCTGCCGAGGCTTGACCGGGCGATATTCCAATTTGGGTGGACTTTGCTGCCTGGGGTATTGCTTTCGATAGTAGTTCTGCCTCTGATATCACTCCCTATTGACTCATCTGTTTCTTAAAACAAAACAGTCTTCAGTATGATGACTGCTAGTTTTATGATAAGTGCACCACCTCCTTGGTGCCTCTGGCTATATCTCCACATGCTGTACAGCTTGTGGACGATACTCTGGTTGTTGATGGGGTGGATGAGTTATTCTAGGACCCCTTGGTGGAGGCACAGGGGCTGGAGCTTTCTCCTTAATTTGGGTAGGAGAAGAGGTGACACCCTCCTTTCTACGAGCAGCTTGAGCTTCTTCTACATTAATAAACTCAGTAGCCCGCTCAATCAAGGAATCAAAATTAACAAGGGAATTTCTTACCAAATCTTTAAAGAAATCATTATCATTCAAAACTTGAGAGAAAGCACTTACTAATATTTCAGTAGTAGCATTAGGCACATAATAGCTACCTGATTGAACCTTTTGATGTATGCTCGGATAGATTCTTTAGACGCCTGCTTGATTGAAAACAAACTCCAAGGAGTCTTATGATACCTCTTGTTGCTGGAGAAATGGTGTAGAAAGACTTTCTTGAAGTCCTTAAATTTTCGAATAGATTTCTCTGGTAACCTTTTGAACCATCTTTGTGCAGCTCCTCCGAGGGTAGTGAGAAACATCCTACACTTCACCCAGTCAGAAAATTGTTGTAATAATGCTACGTTCTCGAATTTCAACAGATGATCTTCTGGATCTGTTGTTCTAGTATATTCCCCGATCTGAAGATTTTGATACCGCTTAGGAAGCGGATCCTCTAGTACGCTTTGAGAGAATGGGGAGATGACTTTCTCAGGTGAGCTATCACTAGTTATCATTTTGATCTTATGCTTTTCTTTATCGGTGCTTCACCAGAGGATTCTTGGAACACAGGCCTTCTACCCCCCTGCTCCATAGGAGTGCGAGAGAAGGCTCGGGGACATCTAGTCGGAGAAACAGCAGTTGGAGGAAAATACGCATGTTCCTCTTCTTCTAGCTCCTTCCCTTTCCGATGCTCGGTAGTTGATATTGCCGGATTATGAGCTGTTGGCAGAGTAGCCCCAGTGTGGGCTTGAAGTTGTTGTTGCTGCTGTTGCAAGGCTTTCTGGACATGGGAGTTGATGAGAAAATCCAAATCCTCACGACTGATAGTAAGTAGGTTTGATTTTCCGGCCTCTTCCATCATGTAGTCTCAGATTCAGGTGAGATTCCCACAGACGGCGCCAAATTTGATCCTATCTGAGAAGCTAGACAAGACGAAGATCTGGAAGAAAGAAACCCACCGCGACGATGAAGGATAATGTCTGCCGAATACCAATCCGAGAAACCCAAAGCGGATCGGAAAGAAGTAGAGTCACCGGAGATTTTCCTCGTGCGAAGACCCGATGATGAAGAAGAAAACCAAATATGAAGAGAAGAAACCCAAATACAAAGCTTCCAAGACTTCCTGCGCACAAGAGACCAACCAACACTATCGTCAGTGACCTAAGACCGGAGTGGGAATCCCTGGCTAGGCCCTCTGACGCTCAAGTCAGTGATCTCTCCTCGTGTGTAAGAAGGAAGAAGAAGAAGACGAATAGTAGTCCCAAAAATTAGGGTTACCAGTGTGCACGATGATGTGAACTGGTGAACTTACCTGGCCAACGGAGAAGATTCCCCCTTTTATACCACTTCATATAACCTCCGTAGTCATGAAGTGGACCCCGGTTTGTTAGAATTTGTTATGAGATGACGTCAGCTGTGTACTTGTGGTGAATCACTTTTAAGAAATCTTTTTTTACCCCAGATGTACCTTCTTTGTCGTTTAGCACCTGTAAAATAATATGAAAACACATTTCCTGCCAAAATATATATTTTCTGTCATATAGTTACATACTGTAAATATCTCCATTAATCATCATTTCACCCCTCCTGCTGTAATTAATTCCATCTACTAATATTCCTTATATCGATCGAAGTCACTATATTCTATCAAGTGTCTTTCCCAATCATGGGTCAATTGACCGGGCCTAACTTCTCCTGGAAGGCATGTCCCGACCGATATTAGCCTAACTTCCCTGGGAGGTATGTCCCGGCCGATATTAGCCTACCTCCTTTGAGGTATATGTCAGTTAATGCGAATCTTACTCTTGAGAAGTATGTTTCAGCCGATATACACCTGATTCTTCCTAGAGGCATGTCCCGCCTGATATTAGCCTAACTTCCCTTGGGAGGTATGTCCCGACCGATATTAACCTAACTTCCCTGGGAGGTATGTCCCGGTCGATATTAGCCTACCTCCTTTGAGGTATATGTCAGTTAATGCGAATCTTACTCTTGAGAAGTATGTTTCGGCCGATATACACCTGATTCTTCCTGGAGGCATGTCCCGTCCGATATTAGCCTAACTTCCCTTGGGAGGTATGTCCCGACCGATATTAGCCTAACTTCCCTGGGAGGTATGTCCCGGCCGATATTAGCCTACCTCCTTTGAGGTATATGTCAGTTAATGCGAATCTTACTCTTGAGAAGTATGTTTCGGCCGATATACACCTGATTCTTCCTGGAGGCATGTCCCGTCCGATATTAGCCTAACTTCCCTTGGGAGGTATGTCCCGACCGATATTAGCCTAACTTTCCTGGGAGGTATGTCCTGGCCGATATTAGCCTACCTCCTTTGAGGTATATGTTAGTTAATGCGAATCTTACTCTTGAGAAGTTTGTTTCGGCCGATATACACCTGATTCTTCCTGGAGGCATGTCTCGGCCGATATTAGACTAACTCCGCCTGGGAGGTGTGTCCTGGCCGATATATACCTAACCCCACCTGGGAGGTATGTCCCGGCCGATATAGACCTAACTCCGCCTAGGAGGTGTGTCCTGGCCGATATTGACCTATCTTCTTAGTTTCCTTACCCCCTTTTCTCTCCTTATCAGGGACCTATAAACCTAACTCCTCCTGAGAGGTATGTCTCGGCTGATATTAGACTAACTCCACCTGGGAGGTGTGTCCTTGCCGATATATACCTAACCCCACCTGGGAGGTATGTCCCAGCCAATATAGACTTAACTCCACCTGGGAGGTGTGTCCTGACCGATATTAGCCTATCTTCTTAATTTCCTTACCCCCTTTTCTCTCCTTATCAGCGACCTATAAAACCTTACCCATATCATAAAATTTACAAGCTCTCTTTCCTATAAAACCTTACCCATATCATAAAATTTACAAGCTCTCTTTCCTAAAGTAGGAATTAAAAAAGGAAAGTTTTAAAAATTAAAACCATGTTTTAAAATTTAAAACTTCTCTTATAAAATTTCCTTTTTTAACATGGTGATAGAAAATTCAAATTTTAAAACTTCTCTTCCCTTGTTTCCTTAAACCATGAAGATGGTTAAAAAAAGATAGTTTTAAAACTTTTAAAACTCTCTATTAAACCATGTGGCCTAATTCAAATAAGGAAAACTTTTAAAATTAAAATCTCTCTTTTAAAACTTATAGTTTTCTACAAAGAGAAGATTTTAAAAATTCAAAACAACCCTCCTTGTTTGATTAATGTGGTCGGCTCCTACTTGTTTGGTCACCAAACAATAGGGCCGCCCCCCATAGAAGAGGATGTGGCTGGCCCTTGCTTGGTCACCAAGCATTAGACCGGCCCCCTTCTTGGACACCAAGATGGGCTTATATTTGGATGGACTAGAGGCTTTAATGAGGCTACGACAGGGACCTAGAGGAGAAATTGCTTTTGGCCTTCCGATGAGCTTGAGTATCCCGTGTTCGCCCCGAACACACAACTCAAGTTCATCGATAATAACTCATTTCACTAGAGAGTTATTATCGCACTACCGCACTGTTAGTTAGAGCCCTAGAGCCAATCATTTGATGATTGTATGGACTTATTGTATCATATTCTTGTATATTAATAAAGGCATTTGTTTGGCTATTATACTTATTTGTATTAGTGCCAAATAGACTAAGTATAATAGTGTCCTTGAGTAGAAGGTTCATACCTATATCAATCGATCAGTTGAATCGATAGTGAGATGATATAGGGAACACTACTCTAAATCATTCCTAGTCGAGTATTAACATTCAGGGACAATGTTAATGCAATAAGACTAGCATGTAGGTCAGCTCGATGACTTGATCTCACAAGTCATGGATATAGAGATATCAAGCTGACACATGGGTATGCATTAGAGAATGTATACTGAATGACCCGCCATGAGAAAGTATCATGGATCGTTATATGAGTGTCATATACTTTCTCATGTGGCTATTAGTATGACTATTATTCCTTTGACCTGAAGTCACCATGGATCCCTACATAAGGAGTTATGTACTTTGGTTTCATCAAACGTCACCCGTAACAGGATGGACTATAAAGGTGATTACTGGGTATGTAACAAATTATGCAGAGGGATGTGAGTTATGTAGATGGGATCTATCCCTCCCATATGACGGGAGCGACATCAATATTCTTGATAGAGTTAGACCACGAAGTGCATGGCCATGCCCAAGTGAGTCAACATGAGATGTTGAGCTCATTTGATTGAGTGAGTTTACTTGGAGTTCAAGATTTAGATTGATTAGAGGATGACATGGTCTATGCCTCACATTGATCAATCTAGATGTCTAGGATAGAAGGACAATGTTACATATTGTGAGGAGTCACAATTAGTAGTCACAAGGTGATGTCGGATCTCGACATTCTTGTAACTTGGGTAGTAATGATGTGTTGCTAGATACCGCTCATTACTTATGCTCCTAAATGGGTTTAGGGCATTGCCAACGTTACAAGAACCTATAGGGTCACACACTTAGGACAATTAGATGGAGATTAGGTTCATATAATGAACCAAGAGGATTAGATTCATTTGATGAATCAAATTGGATTAAAAGTAATCCTAATTGGGCTAACTTGAGTTCGACTCAAGTTGATTCATGTGTTCGATGAGTCTAATTTAGATTTTGACTCATTGAATCAATTTAATTAAATGAATTAGATTCATTATATTAAGTTGGCTTGAATCAAATGGTTAGATTAGATCAACCATGGAAGAGATTGGGTCAAGTTTGACTTGACTTAGGAAGGAAGACCAAAGGTTAATTTTGACTTGACCTTTTGCCACCTCATTGGTGAGTTGGCATTAGGTGGACCAATGATGATACTCCACATCATCATGGGTGCCACCTCATGGAAGTTACAAAGCCATTCTCTTTAATGGCTTCATATTATTTGCAATTAATGCAATTAATTTGGGAGTTTTCTCCATTGAGAGTGGCTGGCCACTTTGGGTTTGAATGGGAATTCAATTTTTCATTCAAGTGGTGTATCTTCTTCTTCTTCCTCTTGAAGCTCTTCCTCTACCTCTCCTCCTTGCTTGGCCGAATCTCACCAAGGTGCTAGCACACCTTTGTGTGAGGCTTTCTCCACCTACGTGTCCGTGTGGATACTTCTAGAGGACCGATGTTTGACGGTCTAGAGATCCGGCAACTCCTTGGACGAGCGGGAACGCGAAAGGGCACGCTTCAAGGTATATTCTTAACACATAGATCTAGGAGTAGATCTAGATATTTTGAAACTTGTACTCGTAATTTTCGTTCGGTTTTCCTTGCACGGATCTACGGCTTTGGGTGATTCGGGGTTTCCGCGACGCGAAAAGCGGTTTTCGCGGCCCGAAAAACCCAACACGCACCAATCCCAAATTACATTATGGGCTCCTTCTTATCATGAGTGTGTTAGTCTCCCTGTGTTTAAGATAATGAATGTTCACTAATTAAGTAAGTTACTGACAACTCACTTAATTAATATCTAGCTCCAAGAGTAGTACCACTCAACCTCATTGTCATGTCGGACTAAGTCCACCTGTAGAGTTTAACATGACAATCCTTATGAGCTCCTCTTGGGGACATTCTCAACCTAGATAACTAGGTCACAGATTCCTTCTATAATCAACAACACACACTATAAGTAATATCATTTCCCAACTTATCGGGCATATTGATTTATCGAGCTAAACCTCACCCTTTGATAAGTCAAAGAAATAAATATTAAATATATGTGCTTGTTATTATATTAGGATTAAGAGAACACACTTCCATAATAACTAAGATCTAGTTCTTTTATTAAGTTAGTACAAAAAGAACTTACCTAAATGGTCCTACTCAATACACTTAGAATGTTCCAGTGTAAATTATTAATCAAGATAAACTAATACTTAATTACACTATGACTATTCCGATGGTTTGTTCCTTTCCATCTTAGTCGTGAGCAACTGTTTATAATTTATAAAGAACCGATAACATAATCTTCTGAGTGTGACACCACACACCATGTTATCGACTTATATAAATTAATTGAACAATTACATTTAACAAATAAATGTAAATATTGACCAATGTGATTCTTTTATAAATGTTACACTCCAACACTATCCACTGGACTTAGTACAAAACCTTGGTCTAACTGGTTAGGATCCATAAAGGGTAGCTTCGGTCAGTTCCACTTAGCCAAATGCACTAGGTCAAAGTCATATCTTCCTAGACATGCATAGACTAAGCTTCCCTGACGTACTATCATCCAAAACTTCACCAGTACCATAGTTCAAGTTAAACTTGAACCTCTTTCTAATTAGTCCTAAGTACCCTGGCGAGTAGATTAGTTTGGGTTACCCTTCCGGGTAGGTTAGTTTTGGAGGTGCCAGCTATTCTGGAGCCTCCCCTGGATTATTGACCTTTATCTTTGATTTTTATTTATTGGTTTATGTATATTCTTTTTTAGTTATATTTAACTTCATGATATTCTAAATTTTGATGGGTTTTAAAATATTTAGTTTTTGAATTTGTTGATTTAGATTTGTATTTAGATTTTTGATTTGAATTATCTGATTTTATATAGTATTTTTTTCTTTAGGTATGTAGTATTGGTTAAGTCCTACTTGCGTGGTTAAGTATGCTTTCGGAACCCAAGCTTTAGTTGTTGGTTTATATTGGGTTATTAATGATTTAAATGTTTTATTTGAACTTGACTTATAGCCAAGTCCGGTTTTGTTGTAAATTATTTTTTGGTTATTTAAGATTAAATCTAAATTTTTAGATCTTCTTATAAATTTTTCTAACATTTCTTTTAATTTATTAATTTCTATTTTTTGTGATAAATTCTCCTCCTCAAGTGTTAGATCTTGAGTTGGATTATTTTTTATAATTTGTTCCTTGAGGTTTTGGTTTTCCTCAAGGAGTAATTTATTTTCGTTTTCTGATTTAACTAATTTACTATTTAAACAAGAAATAATTTTAAAAAACTTTCTATTTAAATTTAGGTATACCTCTTCAGGACCTTCAAAACGAGTACGGACTCGTGGCTCGATTCGGGTTCGAACCCGTCTTCCGATTCATCCTCCAACTTTGCTTTGTGAGCCATTAGCGCGAGGTAACTCTAGTTCTTCTGATCTTCGTCCTCCGATTCTTCCGAAGACGAGTCATCCCACGTTGCTTTGAGGGCCTTCTTTTTGGTCGGCTTCGTTTTGTCGTTCTTCAATCTCGGACACTCGTTCTTGTAGTGCCCCTTCTTGTTGCATCCGAAGCACGCCATGTTCCTCGGTTCGGTTGGAGAACTAATCTTTTGTAGATCCTTCTTGCTGAAGCTCTTCTTTCTCCTAGTGAAAATTTTTTACCAGGTTCACCAGGTGCTCTTCATCTTCAGAATCCTGGTCAGAATCTTCTTCAAGTTCAGGTTTGTTGTTCTTTTCATTGGAGGAACCTACAAACAAAGCAATACCTTTCTCGGCCCTGGAGTTAGTTTGCTGGTGTAATTCTAATTTGCAAAACAGTTCATCTAATTTTAATTTCAATAAATTTTTAGAAATTTTGTAGGCATCCACGATATATGCCCACAAAGAGATACGCGGAAAAGCGTTTAACGCGTACCTTATTAGATCTCTGTTTTCCATCTGGTGGCCTATCGCGTGGAGCCCGTTGAGGATGTCCTTGATCCTCGCATGAAGCTGACTCGTCGTTTCTCCTTCCTGCATTTTTATATTAAAAATTCTATTTAATAGCAAATCTCGTTTCGTTACCTTAGCGTCATTGGTTCCTTCGTGCAGCTCGATCAACTTGTCCCAAAGTTCTTTCGCGTTCTGGTGCGATCCTACCCGGTTCAGCTCTTCCCTTGTCAGTCTGCATTGTAGCATGTTGATTGCCTTGTTCTCCGTCAATGCTTTCTTCTTTATGTCCAAAGTCCACTGTTCCGGATCAAGTAGATTTTCGGAGTTGTCAACTGGTGCTCTGTAGGCTTTTGTGATGTCGAGCCATTGGTCGAAGTCCACCTTCAAGTAGACTTCCATCCTTTTCTTCCAGTACATAAAATCGTCCCCATTGAATAGGGGAGGGTGTACCGTGCTGAAGCCTTCAATCTGAGACATTTTAATCTGCACACAATCAAACAAATAGACAAGAGATGTCCCAAGAATTGGTCTTGGACTAACAGTGCAGTAGGAAATAATATAAAAAACTGAATTGATGTTACACCAATTCAGATAAAATGCAACGAAAAAAATTCCCAAAAAGGTAATAATACCAAGTTGGAATAATGCGAAAAATTGAAAACCGACAAGGAAAGAATAGAAAAAAATAGCTTCACCCCTTGTCTGATTTGTGGTTGCACCAAATCAGAGCGGTACCTACTCTGATACCACTTGTTGGATCATGATCGTTCGATAAAGGGGGGTGAATATCGATTTAAAATTTCATCGAGTAAACACAGCGGAAAAGTAAAAACAATGCTAACAAAGTCAATTTACTTGGTTCGGAGCCTTTGACGGCGCCTACTCCAAGCCCCACACGCAAGGGTGCTTTCGATGGGCAATCCACTAGCAATTCGAATATTGATTACAAAAATTAAGTACAGAAATGCTAGAAAGAAAATACCGATAATAAACAATAAGAAGAAAAAGAACAGAGCTTTGTCGGATGGCCTTCGCAACGTCACAGGAGCGTAGGAGAGCAGGTTTTCAGTTGTTGTTCTGATTCCAGCCTTGACCCTCCTTATATAGGAGGTTCGAGGTGCCCGCAGCCCTTCGGGGCGCCCTGAAGTGACGTAGCCGAGCCAACCAGTGAACTCCACGTGGCACAACAACGTTGGGGATAAAACTTCGCCTTCGGGCGCCCGAGTACCTCCCGGGCGCCCGGACCTTGATTTCCAGTAGCTTCCTTCCTGCAAGAAAACGTTAGTCCGAGACACTTATATCTCCTATAAAATAGATTATTAGCACAGTTATAATAAACAGTATTAGTTAGATTCCATCTCTCCAAGACCGGAATCTAGTCAAGATCTTGACTTAGAGTTTCGAAATGGTTCTAAGTCGGATCGGCGCCTAAGGTCACTTTCCGGGAACGCGTCCTCACAGTCACTCCCCTCCAGTGACTTACCTTTACTTACCTGCCAGACGTCAGGTCAGCCCTACGACCCATCTGGACTTTGTGCCAGCTATCTGGTCAGCCCGTCAACCTAGCTGGACTTCATGCCAAACGTCCGGTCAGCCCGTCGACCTAGCTGGACTTCGTGCCAAACGTCCGGTCAGCCCGTCGACCCATTTGGACTTCGTGCCAGCTATCTGGTCAGCTCGTCGACCTAGCTGGGCTTCGTGCCAGACATCCGGTCAGCCTGTCGACCTGTCTGGACTTCTCTTGTGCACTCTGTCAGAGTTTTAGATCAATAACAAAACTAACTTAACCTATTTTGTCATTCATCAAAACCTGGGTTAGACCATTAGTACTAACCGCACCAACATGTATCTCCTATTTTCATAGAAAGTGTGCCCGCATGAACATCAATCTTTGTCCTTGCATTCTTCAAGAATGGCCTTCCAAGAATAAGTAGAGATCTATTGGCCAGATAGTCTCCTTCCATGTCAAGGATATAAAAGTCTGTAGGAAAAATGAGTTCTCTCACCTTTACCAATACATCTTCAATAACTCCAGCTGGAATATGAGTCTGACTACGGTCAGCTAACTGAATGATAACCCCTGTAGGCTGTAATGGTCCAATCCCCAAAGTCTGAAAAACTGATCTTGGCATCACATTTATTGAAGCTCCCAAATCTAACATGGCATCTTCAAAAAGATTGCTCCCAATCTCACAAGGTATTGTAAATACTCCAGGATCTTTACATTTCTGTGGTGTTGGTTGAATAAGAGCGGATACGTTCTTTCCCAAACTCACCAACTCATTCCCCTTCAACTTCTTCTTGTGCACACATAGATCCTTCAAAAAGTTAGCATATTTTGGAATTTGCTTGATCATTGTAAGTAAAGGAACATTTACCTCCACCTTGATAAATAAATTCACAAGCTCTTGAAATTCCTTAGCTTTTTCCTCCTCTACATTCTTCCTTGGTTGAATCTTGCGTTGAGGAATGGGTAAGGGAATACTTGGCTCGACATCTTTTTGAGCTGAATGCTGATGTCCTGGATTTCCAAGATGGCTTGAATTCAGAATGGCTGTTGGGATTTCTGGAATCAAATTTCCACTCTCTTGTGCATGCTCTAAATTCAATGGATCAATATAAATTGGAGTTGAACTTGAAATTGGCATATTATGGGCTTCTAGAAACTCTTCACTGCTAGAATTGGATTGCTAAATTGCTAGAAATTTTTCAGCAGCAGTTTCTTCACGTGAAACTTCTGAAACTCTTCTCCCACTTCTTAAAGTTAATGCACTGACATTTCATTTTGGATTTGGTGTTGATTGAGAAGGTAACTGATTTGATCCTTGAGTTTGCAATTGATTAATGCTAGAAGCTAATTACCCAATCTGCCTCTCAATATTCTGTAATGCTGAATCTTTTCTTTTCTTTGCTGATTTTGTTGTTGTTGCACATTTGCTGCATTAATTCCTCCAATATATTCTGTTGTGCATCTGAATTAGAAGATCTATTAGAACTTCCTTGAGTCAAAATTAATCTTGAAGGTGCTGGAAGTGCATTCTAAATTAGATTTTGCCCTTGTTGAAAATTCTAATTTTGGTAATGATGCTGCTGGTTTTGATTATAAAGTTGCTGATAAGGTTGAAATTGCTGTTGAAATTGTTGTTGAAATTGACTTGTAGGTTGGTAATGGTGCTGAAAAAATTGGTTTTGCTGCTAGAATCCTTGTTGAGATTGCTGAAAACCCTGACCTTATTCTGATTTGAAGGTGGTTGTTGATAGAATACGTTACTGTACTTCAAATTAGGATGATCTCTCCAACCAGGATTGTAAGTAGAAGAATGTGGGTCATACTTTTGAGGAAATTGAGCTCTAGAAAATGCCAACAAAGACTCGTCTTGATGAAGGTTAGGACATAACTCTAAATTTTGATCTTGGCTTGAACAAATACCACAAACTCCCCTTGATTGATATGGAAATTGTGTACTCGGCAAGGTAGAAGTTTGATTAGCATTGTTCAATGCCAATTGATTCACCAAAGATGTTAACTCCAATAATGAGCTCCTTATCTCCTTTTGTTCATTAGAAACCATTTGAACCTCTCGAACTCCTCTTGTAGTTAATGCTCTACTTCCAAATTATTGTGAATTCTCTGCCATATTAGAAACAAGCTCTCAAGCTTGTTCTGGAGTTTTATTCACCAAAGCTCCTCTAGTTGCCGCATCTATCATACTCCTGTCCATAGGCAACAATCCCTCATAGAAGTATTGGACTAGTAGCTGCTCACTTATTTGATGCTGAGGACAACTTACACATAGCTTCTTGAATCTCTCCCAATAGTCATAAAGTGTCTCTCCCACCACTTGTTGAATTCCACAGATGCTCTTCCTGATAGTAGCGGTCCTTGAAGTTGGAAAGAATTTCTCTAAGAAAGCCTTCTTTATATCAATCCAAGAGGTAATGTACCCTGGTGGTAAATAATACAACTAATCCTTTGCTACTCCAATTAATGAAAATGGTAAAGCCCTTAACTTGATGTCCTCTTCTAAGATGCCCTGTGGCTTCATGGTTGTGCACGCCACGTAGAACTCATGCAAGTGTCTATTAGGATCTTCTCCAGATAATCCTTGGAATTTAGGTAGGAAATAGATCAACCCAAATCTCAACTCAAGATCTCCTGCCAAAGTCGGGTAAGTAATACATGAATACTTGAAATGCTTCGTCAGGTGCTGCCAACTCCTTCATTATCCTATGATGCTCTGCCATGGGAATGTCTGAATGTGACAAAGTACTTTCAGAAACTTCAAAAGTGTTCTTTTGTATTCTCAAAGCCCTGAAAGTCCTCTCAATTTCTGGATCTAACTCAAGTAATTTGTTGAAGTCCTGGTCATGAAAATAAATCAAATGAGTATTCAAACAGATTTTCAATATGAGCAAGAAAGATACAAAACAAGAAAAACTTGCACAATCTAAATTAAACACACACTACTAGTTATGTTTCCCCGACAACGACACCAAAATTTGATGTGAACCTATTTGTATGTCACTAGGCACGTCAAATTAATAAAGTTTGGAAACTCAATTGAACTCAAAAATAGATATGTAGTAAGGAGTCCCAAGTCATATTTTTTCCAAGGATAACTAGTGAGTGTGTATTTGGATCAGATTTTGAAACTCTTTGTTTGGATTTCCTAATGGACATGAAGTTCGGTTATTGCTAGATGAGAATTAAATTTACTTAAACCAATAGCTAACACATGATTTAGACCTAAGTAAAGAAAATCTAATTACTTATTGAAACTAAACTCAATTATACTCACGAAATAAACTTAACCTCTTGAATCTAAAATTTAGGAAATGCAGGAATCAGAAATCAGTAATGAAGTGCAGAATTCAACAATTTATTTTGACCTAGATGACAATCAAACTACTGTCTCAAGCAAGATTAAACCTAATTGTAGAATTGAAGCATGAAGAACTAAATGAAAAAAAATCAATGACTAATACTAATTTCAAACACTGGATATTAACGAATTAAGATTGGGTTTTGTTTTAATTTGCAAGAAAATAGTTTTAAGTTCAAGATCAACAATTCAAATCCAGAATCTAGGTTAAAAGAACATTCCACGAATTCAGATCATTGATCTATTCCTTCCCTCTGCCATAGCAAGAGTTGCTTATGGGAATGCCTATCGAGCAATCAACACCAAAGATCTGGATCTCTAGCTGATTCAGGCGATGATCATAGCTTGCAGAGAACACCCTACAAACTCGTGATCCCCTTAATTCGCCAACATTCGAAGAACAAAGGAGATCCTGCAAAATCGCGTGTCTGGATAGATTCGGGAATTGCCAAGAGAATGCTAAGATGGAATGGACTCTGAAGAGCTAGCAAAACTCTGTAGCAACTTCAGAAAGAAGCTCGCAACAACAGATCGGAGAATGCCCTCGAAACTGTGCACGGATGACACTCGCAAATCATAGAATGCCCTTAACTCGCATCCTGTCCTTTGATCGTCGGATGCCAGATTGTCCAAAACTCACCGTCAATGAAGGAATTCAATCTCGGATTTGGATGTGGAATGGAGCTTGGCTCTCGTGCTTCTTGAGAAGACGGTTGTGGCACGGTGAATAGTTGTGTAAGCCACTATTCACCGTGCCGAGCTGGGTTTTTTTAACTCCTCTTGTTTCGGTTCAGTTAGATTGGGTCCAACTTAGATTCAACAGTGTTTAGTGCAGCAACTTCACTCGATTCAATCAGTTCAACAATGCTTGGTGTGAGTCGAGTCCAGATCTAAACTACTTACTTGAGTGTACCCAAATATAGCCAATATGTCCAAAACTTTCACCTACACTAAATAGCAAAATATATTAAGAAAAAATCATGAATCAAAAATAACAAATTGGATTAGCTCAAAATATATCTTGCTTTAACAAAATCTAGCTCACAAATCAATTTCTCACTCAAGGTAAACTCCAAAACTAAACAATTCCAATCAAAATATAGTGGCAACTAAATACATCATCACGGGTTAGGTCCAGGAAGTTTTCAGGGGGAATCGACCGAAGAAGGCCTTTCTCCTGCAGCTGCAACAAGGCCCCTGCACCACCATAACAAAGCATTTGGTCGATGAGGTTGTCTATCTTCAATCCAAACTCTTTGGAGGCTAGGAAGGAGGTCCTATAAGCTGCTAGATGAGAGCTCTCACCTTCCTAATAATCCTTCAGCTCTTTCCCAGCTTTGTCTACGGTGATCCGTGCCTTGACTAACTCCTGGTTTGAGGCCACTGTCTCCACCTTAGTCGCTGAAAGCTCTAGTTGTGTGGATTTGAAAGCAGCCTAAGCCGCATCAAACTGCTTCTAAAGGGCAGCCTCCCGATCAGTGCTGGCAGATAGATCGGCCATTTTATCCACCAGGTCTGTCTTCAGAGAGGCGTATGCCTCTTGGAGCTCCCACAGCTGTGAAGAGAGGGTGGTCACCTTTGCGTCCTTCTCCTCTAAGTCAACCAAGATCTAGACGCGTCTCAGACCCTCGGACTTGAGCTTGGACTTACTGGTCTCCAGGGCAGTCTACAAGGATTGCACCTTCTCTGACTCTACGTGAGCCATGTTCCTGGCAGTTCTAGTTTTCTCCTCAGTATCCTACATGTTAGATTGGATCAGGATCTCAATGGTTGTCAGGTTAAAAGCGTGGCTAGCGGTCGTAAGAGACGCCATCTCCTGAATGCGAGCCCTCAAGGACTCATTCTCCCTGAGAAGACCAGCCATGAATTGGGATAGGCTCAACCCCATGACACAGGTCTATAGAAAGCGCGGACAGGATTAGGAATATTTCAAAGATATGAAAAGGAAGCAAATAAAACTTACCGACACTAGTCGTTGGGAGAACTAATCGGCTAGGTTCAGGTGGGGGCATTCCAAAATCTAGTCAGTCGTTCTTTTCCATGAATTAGCTAGAGTGCTGTGAAGTTACACCTGACCGTAGTTGGGAGAGATGCTGGCAGAGGGAATGGAGCCCAGCACCTGGAGGGATGATAGTTGGAATGAAGAAGTAAAGGTGTAGCATCCTTTAAGATGCTCCTCGGGGTGAGAAGAAGAAGAAGGAACCAGAGGCGGTTGCTGGCTCAAGGACGGAGGAGAGGAAGGCGTAGAAGTCCCGGTGGGCCTTCCGTTTGGGTGGTTGTCTACTCCTGGACAAGGACTGGAATAGCAGAAGAGGCTACAGCCTCTATTGTACGGGGAGTGCTCACTCGAGCTGGAGTTTTGGCTTTGGAGGACGCCCACAACAAGGGTAGCCTCTAAGGTGAAGATTGGACTGATGGAGTTGCACGTCGTCTTTTGTGTTGAAAGCATAGGCGCTGTTCGAGAGCTGGAGAGGGAGCCCTCTCACTAACAACTATCCCGCCAGGGAGTGATTCAACTTTAGAGGCCTCAAGGCCCCCTAACTGTTGAGAAGTAGCCCCTGTTAAGGCGCTGGCCTAGGGAACTTCCTAGCCAGCCAGGATCTCCCTACCTCGCTTCCGTAGGATCACGCTAGGCATCATGGAAGACTCGAGGGCAAAGGCACGAAACATGATGACTTCTACAGATAAAGGAAAATACCTCAGTTAGTGGAGATATGCAAGGAAAGGCAAGTGACCTTACCAATAGGTGCGATCTGAGGCGTCTGGATGGGGCTTAGCTCGAAAGTATACAACACGCTCTCCCATAGCAAAGAAGAAAGCCACAATTACACTCCGTCTAGTTTTTCAGAGGCAGTCAAACAAGCAGGCTGGTGCTGATGATCTCTCAACTCGAAGGGAGAAGGAAGATTGAGACGCCATTCAACAAGCCAGGTGACGAACTCGGGCAATTGGACATAGAAAAAGTGAGACTTCCAGCCTTTATTTAAAGAAGGCAGACCCTCAAAAAATATATACCCGGTCCTAGACTGCACCATGAAGATGCCAGGCTCTGATCGCTTAAGAGAATAAAAATGATGAAAGAGTTGAGGAGTCAAGGGGATTTCATACAAGCGACATAAGATCACCATTCCGCACATGGCGTGGAAGGCATTAGGGGCGAACTGGGACAAGGGGATACCAAAGTACTGACTTAAAGAAGAGAAGAAAGAGGGGATAGGAAATCGAAGACCACCAAGAAGCTGATCTTTGAAGAAGGTCACAAAGTCGATAGGAGGGGGATAAGGATGATTATCAAGTCCTAGGAGGTGAAGTGTATATGCTTCGGAAAGCTGCAAACTAGATTGTACAGACTTGAGGTCACTTCTATCCAAATCCGATCGAAAATATGCGTACCATGGCACCGCTGTCTCTTTGGACATTATCTAATAAACAAAGGAAGGAGCAGATGATGAGAAATGAGAAGCACTTACACGAGAGGAAAAGCGAGCGAGCAGAAAGCAGAAGCAAGGAGAGGAAGAAAGGTTGAAGGAAGACGAAGCGCTGATGAACAACTATTGGAGGCCTTTAGGATTTTTAAACCAAAACCCTTAAGAGGCATTGGGATTTGGGCCAAACAATCAAAATGACGGGGCTCATGATAGCCGTCAGATTAAGAGGAAGAAGCAACCTGGGGTCGAGTGCATAAAGCATGCGACAAGCATCATAACTAGAAAAGTTGGTAGGGCACGTGTCAGCTTCCTATGAAGTGACATTTATGATGGAAAGGATAGGAAAATCATGAACACCGAAAACAATAACACCATACCTCACAAAGACCATGCCTCGAGGATCGGAAACTCCATGCGGCTACCTCTGGAAATGAAAGAGAAGGTGGTGGGAAGCGTTGATCAAAATTTACCGCCTCTACCCTGCCTCGAAATCAGAGTAAGATTCAAATTTGACTAAGGCCTTATGTAATGCGCCTCATGATCGCAGGCGGATTAGACTAAGTCCACGGGCACAACTCCTTCAATCAACAACTACTTCCCTTCCAGACCAATTCTCGATCGGGCTTCCATACCAATTCTAGGTCGGGCTTCCAGATCAATTCTCGGTCGAGGTTCTAGATTAATTCCTAGTAGGGCTTCTAGACCAATTCCCGGTCGGGCTCCAGACTCTCGCCCCAGAGGGAGTTATAAGTGAGTATGCTCTCACACCTAACAACCTCTCGGTCGGGATTCTAGACTCTTGCCCCAGCACGAGTTATAAGTGAACATGCTCTCACGCCTCTAGACTCTCACCCCAGCATGAGTTATAAGTGAGCATGCTCTCACGCCTCCAAACTCTCACCCCAACGCGAGTTATAAGTGAGCATGCTCTCACACCCAACAACCTCTTGGTCAGGATTCTAGATCCTCACCCCGGCATGAGTTATAAGTGAGCATGCTCTTATGCCTCCAAACTCTCGCCTCAGTGCGAGTTATAAGTGAGCATGCTCTCAAACCCAATGACCTCTCGGTCGAGATTCCAGACTCTCGCCCTAGCGTGAGTTATAAGTGAGCATGCTCTCATGCCTCCAAACTCTCGCTCCGGAGTGAGTTATAAGTGAGCATGCTCTCACGCCTCCAGACTCTCGCCTCAGCACCCGTTATAAGTGAGCATGCTCTCATGCCCAACGACCTCTCGGTCGTGATTCTAGACTCTCACCTCAGCACGAGTTATAAGTGAGCATGCTCTCATGCCTCTAGACTCTCGCCTAGAGTGAGTTATAAGTGAGCATGCTCTCCCACCTCCAGACTCTTGCCTCAATGCGAGTTATAAGTGAGCATTCTCTCACACCCAATGACCTCTCGGTTGGGATTCCAAACTCTCGCCCTAACACGAGTTATAAGTGAGCATGCTCTCACGCCTCCAAACTATCGCCCCAGAGTAAGTTATAAGTGAGCATGCTCTCATGCCTCCAGACTCTCACCCAAAGTAGGTTATAAGTGAGCATGCTCTCACGCCCAACGACCTCTCAGTTGGGATCCCAGACTCTAGCTCCAGTGCATGTTATAAGCGAGCATACTCTTGTGCTCAACGACCCATTGGTCAGCTTTCTACACTCTCACCCCCTCACGGGTTATCAGCAAGCAGAGCCTTCACCAACTACCTCTCGGGGTTTGCATAAGGTAAGAAAGAGCCAGAGGGGAAGGAAGAAAGAAACATGAATAAAGACTGAAACCCAATCAGATCTACATTTACTTGATAAAATATAGGGGGCATCCCTTAAAATCTCATTTTTGCATCTATAAAGGCATCAAGGACATCTAAGCGATCAAAGTTCTCTTCCAGTGCCAACCGCCGGTCGGCACCTCAGGCAAAAGTGGTACGCTTAACCTGCTTACTCCAGATGGATTCGAGCCTATGACAGCTTTGCCTGAGTCAACTGAATGATGCGTCACTGATGAGCTATGATTTCATCTTTAATCCGAGCTTCTTCTTGAAGAAGGGATATGGAAGAGGCATATTTCTCTTTCAAATAGATCAGGAATTGGGCTTGACTTCCCAGGTCTGAATAAGCATTCTATTTCAATGCTACCTCAGCTCGGGCCCGCGATTTGGTAGTTAGCCAAAAATTTTCCATTTCCCTATGAAGGGAAGACTGAAGGTCTCTCTCTTGCATTATCTCAGCTAAGGTTGTACCCCTCTGGGTAAGCAGTTGAGTCATATGATCTAATTGTTGACGGAGGTGCTATAGTTCAATCAATTCAGAATTCAAATATATGATTAAAGGACGTCAGTTGAAAGAAGGTACGACGCTATGGATGGAGATTCACCCCTTTTAAAGAGGAGGAGGAGAGAAGTCAACTGCTGTAGAAATTAAAGTGGCCCTCCTCCAGAGGATGGTTAAGCAATTAAACTGGTTACACTGCTGATGGTCTGGGAAAAGGAATAGCATTTATAGTCTTAGTGGTGAAGTAAATGAAACTAGGATGTGGGTCTAGTCAGTCGGACCTAAGCCTCCTTCGACTAGATTTGGAGGGGAGGCTTGTAATATGGTGTACAGGAGAACTAGTACGATATTCCGAGTAACAACCAACAGCTGCCAACACTGAGGAGTTGTCTCTAGAACACCCTTCTTTAGTGCCTATAGTAGCCCTTCGGAGTCTACAACCACAGTTGAGCCAATTACTGTAGCATCAGCGCCGTTAAAGACCTTGGACAGAGGCCTCCTTCCGATCGGCAACATCCGCACAGCCCCGCTCTATTGTTGCATCAACCTTGCGACCATCATCCGAGCAAGGAGAAAGTTCTTCATCTGTCATTCTAGAGAGATCAGTCGGTCGACGCACTCCCACTTTGTCTGATTGGACCCCTTCTTTGGTCGAACTGCCAACTAGTGCTATCCTTGTTCAACCGTACTTTTTTGATACCCCGCCAATAGAACCAACGCCCCATCTCTCCTTAATACATTCGACCCCTCTTTCCAAATCGAAGAGCAAGTCCCACTCGGAACCATCTAGCTCTAGCATTCATAAGTGAATTACAACCATCCTCAGGCTGCCCATAAATGAATGTCGCTATCCCCAATCCGAACGGGCCATGTGCCCTCGAGCACAAAATTAAAATTCAAGGTCCCTTGGCCCAGACTTGGGCAGACACCAAAGCCAGGGTGGCGTCCATTCCACCCAAGGAGCTATCTGATCGTTTCAGCCAAAATTCTATAGGGATGTGTTTGCATAGTGTTTAAGTATTTATATTTCCCGATCAGGTCAACTTGATCGCTCTTTTCTTTTAACAGTTTTGGGTGTAAGGCATGGCTATATGTCAAAGGCTGTCCCAACTAAGTCACAAATATAAAGAGTTGCAAACCCCGGTCAAGGGAGCGGGTGCCTCTGTTGGACCCTTGGGCGGTCGGCTAAAGGGGGTGAATAACCTTGCAAAATTTAGACGAACCTTTCTTGATCTTTATAGCTTAAAAACAATCAATACTTGCATAAACAAAATAAATGACTAAAAAAAATAAGAGGCAAGAAAGGGTTACTTGGTTACAACTGGAGAGGTTGTTAATCCAAAGAAGTTGAAAGCGCACTAAACTCTCCTTCAGGTGGATAAGCCTCTTTATAGTAGTTAACACACTCAATTACAAAACAGAACTCAAGAGGATTCAGTTACAAGTGTTGTGTTCTATTTCCTAGGTCCAGGAGTCTTTTTATAGCCCCTGAAAAATGTAACACCCACTAAGCTTTTAAGATAAGCATATGAATGTAGGATTTTTCCTTAGAAAAATAAAAGGAAGTGGGTTAAAGAAAAAAGAAATAAAATGAAATAAAAAGAAGAGGAGGTCAAGGATTGAACCTTGAACCCCTTATATTATAATTTATAGAATTAATTAGTAGAAACCAATTGGGATAGAGAGAAGATATTGATAGCAAAGGAGGGAAACTCATGATAAGGGTGAGAGTAAAAGTTAGCCAAAAGAAAACAAGAAAAGAGCAAGAGAAAGGCAACTTGCCTTCCTTCCTTCTCTCCCTCTTTCTCTCTTCTCTTGCCAAAAATAAAAGAGGCTAATTAAGGGGATTCATTCCCCCTTATTTCACCATGAATGATGAGGATAAATATATAAATAAAAATAAAAAGAAAATAGAAAAAAAAGGCTAAGGGAGAAGGAAAGCAAAAACTAATTTTGCTACTTCTTCCTCCTTAACATAAAAGGGAGCAAGTAAAGAGAAGAATTCTAATTTTTCTCTCATTTCTCTCATTCTCCCCTCTCCATCACCGAGAACCCCAGCCCCCTCTCCTCCATCTTCGGCCCCAAGACAAGGTTTTCTCCTAAGAAAGCCTAAGATACAAGGAGGACTTAGCAAGAGGAACAAGGGAAGGGAACTAGAAGAAGAGGCTACTTCTTCCATCACCATACCTTAGATCCACAAGCGAAAAGGATGTAAGCTTCCCCTCACCTGTGGTACAAGGCTTTTTATGTGATTTTTGGATTTTATGAGGATTAGAAAACCTAGAATAGAATTTAAGAAAATTCGGCCAAAGAAGAGTTTCAAATCTAGGAAGGTTTAAACAAGTCATCATTTCGTGATATTTTTCTATGCTATGTAGGAAGGTTTTCCTTCATGTTTTTATAACTATATGATGCTTGGTCAGAGGAGTACCTAACCCTAGAATTTCGGCCAAAAATGTTTTAAAGAGGTTAGGGAAATCATTGTTTAACCAAACTAGTACAAGATTCCCTCCATGAATTACTAAAGATCTTTTATTGGTTTTCTTGCTTGAAAGTTACTTGGAATCAAAGGAAATCCCCTCATATGTTTCGGCCAAGAAAAGATCTTAGGGTTAGGAAGACCTTTAAATTTAAGTAACCATGTTTATATGATAGAATATAGAGTTCTCTTAAAGAATTTCATGTTGAATATTGCTAGAAATTCATGAACTCTTCATTAAGATTTTCGGCCATGTTAAGATGGATAGCTTAGGAAAGCTTAAACAAAATTTTAACATGCTCAAGACCTCTGTGATATTAAGATATGAAAGTGGTTTAATGCTCTCATGCTTAATTAGGGTATAGAGAATTTAGTTACATGATATATGACTTGTAAGGTCACAAGGGTCCTAGCTTGTTTATGAACCAAATTTGTATATGATGTTCTTAGTAATTTTTGCCATGAAACTTACTTAGGTTTTCCATGCTTTAGGCCACTTAAAACCTAGTTTAGAGAATGGTAGGTTTCGGCCATGAGGAAAAATAAAAGAAAAAGGAAAAGAAGCCTAGGAAGCCTAAGACACAATGCACATGTATGTTTATTATGCTTGTCTTTATACATGCTATGAAACTTGTATGACTTCCTATGCTTTTAGGCTATTTGAAGCAAAGTTAACCACTGATGGGTCTCGGCCAAGTAGGGTTTAAATGACCTAGAGGCCTTAGAATTGAAACCAATTGTGTTAAAAATGATTCTTATGGAAATATGATAATGTGTTGATTGTGTCACATGCTTGTATAATTTTTCCATGACCTAAATGGACCATTGTAGGTCTCGGCCATGAAGGGATAGATGCCCTAGAAACCCTAGAACAAAATTTAAATATGCTCATGTCACTCTACATGAAATATGATAAATAGAAAGCCAAAGTTCTCATGCTATATGTTGCTTAATGACCTAAAATGAGGCTAGGGTAAGTTTCGGCCATACCCTTTGTATGATACCTTATTATGAATTTATACATGATGTTAGTTCAAGTTCACATGCTTGTATGCTTGTTTTTAGCCCTAATGAATACTTGTGAAATTTTGGCCATGACATATGTTAAGGGCTTGAGGAACTTAGGAATTAGCTTAAATATGATTACTATGTTACTTGGAAGAAAAATGCTATTAATATGGTTTAAGGTTTCCATGATTTCATGACATTTGGGACCTTGTTTCACACCTGATAAGGTTCGGCCACATGAAGTTTAGGGACTTGGAGAACTTAGAAACCAAGTTAATCATGCTTATAATGCTTCCTATGAAATTGATGTGATGATAATTTAGGTTCCGCATGCTTGGAGGTTATTTTTACCTAAATTGAGATCTAAGGGGGTTCGGCCATGATAAGAACCCAAGGGATTAGGAAGCTTAGAATCCAAGTTAACTATGTTACCATGTTTCTTATGATAGTATAATCACATGATACACCCTTATGCTTAAACATGTACGCTTGTGATTCATACTTTCCATGATATGACATGTGCTAGAAATATGCATGCTTTTATGATATGCTATGTGGATAGAAATATGCATACTTTTATGATATGCTATATGGTGAAAATATGCATGCTTTTATGATATGCTATGTGGTGAAAATATGCATGCTTTTATGATATGCTATGTGGTGAAAATATGCATGCTTTTATGACATGATGTATGCCTAAGTGATGCATACCTTTATGATATAATGTATGCCTAAGTGATGCATACTTTTATAATATGATGTATGCCTAAGTGATGCATACTTTTATGATATGATGTGTGCCTAAGCGATGCATGCTCTTATGATGTGTGATATGTATAAGTATGACATGTACTTTACTTTATATGGCTTGTACCAAGGGTGGGCTCCATAAGCGCCCCGGGGTCGATGGAATAAGACTCGGGCCTCGTTAGGGATGGGCTCCTAAGTGCCCCTAGGTCGATGGAGTAAGACTCGGGCCTAGTATGTTTGCCTTGTAGGGTTCAAGACTTGCTACCTTGGACCTACATAGGTTGCGCGCAATATGTAAGTGGTACATAGCCGGGATCCCCTTTAAGTTGATAATATGTTCAAGTATATATGTAAGAAGAAATGGTTTTAAAGATCATGAGACATACACATGTTTTTCGGATACATGTTTTCAAAATCATATTGCATATACCTTATGATCATGTTGTGATGATGCTATGATTTATGATATGCCATGATTAGATATGATTATGTTATGTTTCATGCTATGCTTGATATGCCATGCTACTTTATGATGATGCTATGATATGCCATGATTAGATATGATTATGTTGTGTATCATGCTATGCTTTAAGAGATGATATGCCATGACTAGTTATGATTTTGTTATGTTACATGATATGCTTAAAGAGTATGATATGTTATGCCATGACTAGTTGAGATCATATTATGTTGAGATATTCTTTGATCATGTGATGATTTTCAGTTTTAGTGAGTAGGAAAGGAACTTACTGAGCCATGAGTGCTCATAGCTTACTTTCCTTGTACCACAGATAAAGGAAAAAAGCTGGATGAGCTAAAGGAGCAGCAGGAGAGGCAAGGAGATGTGTGTGGCGGTGGCTAGGCAACCAAATAAGAACCTGCTTTAAGAACTTTTAAGAATTACGCTTTGGTTTCGTAAATTGTAGTACTATATGGGTAACTTGATGTTATGTTTCTATTTATCTTGTTATCATGTTATGGAAACCATATTAGTGTAGTTCGGATTTGAAAACAAAAGAAAAGTTTTATTAAACTAAGAAGCATAATAAAAAAAAATTATTTCAAGTCTTCCGCTGTAATATGTACATAGAGTATCGTAGCCCCGTCCCTTAGGGTTAGCAGGGAGGGCGGGCGTTACAAAAAATCTTATCTTAGGCTAGAAGGTGCCTCCAATAGGCTAGAAGGTGCCTCCAACAGGCTGGAAGGTGCCTCTAGCGAGGCACCAAAGGATAAGGCTTTATCCTTTGCCAATAGCAAAATTTGCCCAGTTGAAGGCGCCTTCAAGTGATTGAAGGCGCCTTCCATGAAGGGTTGAAGACGCCTTCAAGTGATTGAAGGCGCCTTCCACCATATGATTGTGAGGGAACCTTCAATCCATTGAAGGCGTCTCCAGCAGCTACTACTAAGCTCCAAATTTCTCCTTTGGCTCTTCCACTGCTCCGCTCGCTTGGGTGATTTCGGTCAACCAGAATAGGGCTCACCCAAATCAAATTTTTGACCTTCTCCTCGAGCAGTCTTTCTCCCGGATTCTCGTCCCTCGGACCATCGCACGCGTCCTTCTCGTCTATCGGTGTATTCTTCCGCAGCACCTCATCCCTCGAATGCGCCGATCTCGTCGGCTCTCTCCTGTGCGATCCTTCTCGCTGGCTGTGTCTCTCGCTCAACTCCTGTACTCCTAAGCTCCTGCACACTTAGACACAGGGGTTAAATACCAATAGGACCTAACATGACTTGGTTGATCACATTAAAACTATCACGGGGTACCAACAATCTCCCCCTTTTTGATGTGATCAAACCCAATTTAAGTTAGGGTAAACCATTAACAAAAATAATTTTAATTTTTACAAGTAAAGAAAAAAAATTATAAGTAAAAATTTGCAAGTAAAAAAAAAAATTGACCACTACTCCCCCTTTTGATCACATTAAAAATGGGGTATCTAAATGTCTAAGGAAAAAATTTTAGAAAAAATACTAAAGTGTAAGCCCAAAAATTATAATCAAAAGAAAACACTTTGAAAAATATTATAACGGTTAAAAAATATATATATAAGTGATGAAATTAAAAAAAAATTATAAATAATTTTTGATAGAATTTTTAACAAACATTGAAAGCATTAGTTAATTTAAATGTTTAACAGCTAGTCAATTAAATATTCATTTCATTAATTGACTTCCAGACTGTGGCGAGGCACTAGGCTTTTTTGGTTATTGGAACAATAACCACTTTCTAGACAAAACCTCTTAAAGAAATTAAACATTTAATTTTCTCTCTGAGAGCCCTGATTTTAAAATTTAATCCAAATATGATTTTGGAACCCAATATAGGTTCTTTTCTACTAGGTTAATTAAAAATTTCTTAGGTATATACTTCTTTGATAATTTTTTAATTTGGCCCTTGTGATATCTAAAGTACCAATTTAAACTATTATATCTTGTTAGCATGCACGATTTTTTAAAATTTCTATTTCTATTTTTAATTTATCATTTTCCAACTTCATTTGATCAAAATCTTCTAATCAACCAGATTTAGCTAAGTTTGACTTTAGTCCCTTATTTTCTTTTTCTAACTTACAATAACTTTTCGATAATAGTTTTATGAATTAAAACAACTTGTCAGGAAGAAGAGACCGTACCTGACTTACCTTGTCGATCCCGTGATCTGAAGCTCCCCCTGAGGTACTGCTTTCTTCCAATGTCGCTCTCTCTTCTTCGATGCTCTCGATGCTCATTTCAGATGTGCTTGCTTCATCTCCGTCTTCTTGGTGACTTGCCACTAGTGCAAGTTTGGCGAGGGCTTCTATCTCCGATTCAGACGACGTTTCATCCCACATCGTCCTTAGGTTTCGATGCTTCATTTGAACTGGTCTTTTATCCTTGCTCTTCAATTTAGGACAGTTGTCTTTCATGTGCCCTTCTTCATTGCAGTGATAGCATCTTATTTTTCTTCTTCTTATTTTATCCTGTACTTGATTAAATCCATTATATTTAAATAAGTTTTTAAATTTTCTTACCACGAGCGTCATTTCGTCATCATTGAGAGAAGATTTAGTGTCTTGTTCATCCATTTTTGCCTTTAAGGCAATGTTGTGGTTTGCCTCCTTCTTCAGATCTGCACATCTCATTTCATGGACTTCAAAAGTTGAAAATAATTATTCTGAAGTAGTTAATTCTAGATCCTTAGATATATAATAAGCATCTACTAATGATATCCATTCAGTATTTCTAGGGAATATGTTAAGCGTGTACCTTAGCGAATCTTGGTTGCTTACCTTTTCTCTGAGATTTGTGAGTCCAGTGATGAGCTCCTTGATTTTTGAGTGAAGGGGTGCAACGATTTCGCCTTCTTCTAGTTTGATGTTGTTGATCTGGTTTCTGAACAGATCTCATCTCGCGAGTTTCACCTCTGAGGTTCCTTCATGTAGTTCTAGGAATTTCTCCTAGATCTCCTTGGCAGACTCGTAGACTTCGATCCGGTTGACTTCTTGTGGCGGTAAGATGCTCAATAGATGGAACTCTGCTTTGTCGTTTACCACGAAGTCAGCCTGCTCCTTCTTCATCCATTGGTATTCTTCTTTGCTCTCAGGTGCTACAAAATTGAATTTCATTATTAAAAGTAAATTAAAATTAGTTTTAAAGAATACCTCCATCTTTTTCTTCCAGCTAGCGAAGTCCCCCTCGAACTTCGGTGGATAGATGTTCAGTCCGACCATCTCGTGAACTTTGTTCGGCGGTTAGTCCTCCAGAAGAGAACTTTACTCTGATACCAATTGTTGGACTCTTGGGCAGCCGGCTAGAGGGGGTGAATAGCCTTGCAAAATTTAGACGAACCTTTCTTGATCTTTATAGCTTAAAAAACAATCAACACTTGCATAAACAAAATAAATGACTAAAAAAAATAAGAGGCATGAAAGGGTTACTTGGTTACAACCGGGAAGGTTGTTAATCCAAGGAAGTTAGAAGCGCATAAACTCTCCTTCAGGAGGATAAGCCTCTTTACAGCAGTTAACACACTTAATTACAGAATAGAACTCAAGAGAATTCAGTTACAAGTGTTGTGTTCTATTTTCTAGGTCCAGGGATCTTTTTATAGCCCCTAAAAAAATCTTATCCTAGGTTGGAAGGTGCCTCCAATAGGCTGGAAGGCACCTCCAATGAGACACCAAAGGATAAGGCTTTATCCTTTGTCAATGGCAAAATTTGCCCAGTCAAAGGCGCCTTCAAGTGATTAAAGGTGCCTTCCATGAAGGGTTAGAGGCACCTTTAAGTGCTTGAAGGTACCTTCAACCAGAAGGTTGTGAGGGCGCCTTCAATCCATTGAAGGCATCTCCAATAGCTACTACCAAGCTCTAAACTTCTCTTTTGACTCTTCCGCTACTCCACTCACTTGGGTGATTTCGGCCAACCAGAATAGGGCTCACCCGAACCCAATTTCCAGCCTTCTCCTCGAGCAGTCTTCCTCCCAGATTCTCATCCCTTGGACCGCCGCGCGCATCCTTCTCATCCATCGGTGTACTCTTCTACATCACCTCATCCCTCAGATACACTGAGCACGTTGGCTCTCTCCCGTGCCATCCTTCTCACTAGCTGCATCTCTCACTCGACTTCCTATGCACCTAAGCTCCTGCACACTTAGATACAGGGGTTAAATACTAACAGGACCTAACCTGACTTGGTTGATCACATTAAAACTATCACGGGGGACCAACAGCCTCCCAAGCCTTAGTTGAGCGACTAACTGCCGAGGTGACCCAATTAAAGGAGGACTTGGAGAATCAGTCCAAGAAGCTCCTAGGGTTCGAGCGTGCGCTGACCATGGAGAAGGATAAAAATCATGATCAAGCCATCAAGCTTGAGAAGTTGAGGAAGCAAGCCCAAAATTTTGAATTGCACTTCAACTCAGCAAACACCAAGAAACTCAAGGTCATTGAAGACATGGATATTAAGATCAAAGAAGTCCAAGCTCTAACCAAGAAGCTCGAAGAGTTGGAAGCCACTCTGCTTACCGAGCAAGTGGGTCGGACGGCCGAATAAGCGAGCCATGAGCTCCAGCTTGAGGAGTATCAAATATCAATTAATGAAAGAGATGCCGAGCTGCAAACCCTAAAAGCTAAGCTGGAGGCCTCTAAGGTCGAACTTGTTAAGCTCAAAGAAGAAGAGCCCAATTGGCTAGAAGCTCACAAGGTTGAGTATCTTCACTCGAAAGATTTCAACCAGATATTGTCCGATGAGACCATTAAATTATCTGAGTATGGCATTGAAGGGACCCTCAAGCAGCTGAAGGAGGTAGCTATCTCTCTACTAAGGTTCTCTAGACTTTTATTAAAAGGCAGAAAATCTTGGAAGTGATCCCAGACGATGTCATCGCTGACTTTATGTAATGTTTCTTTCCATTTTTCCTGTGACTTGTTGTAAGAGTTGAGGAATTTTTTATGCTCTACACTATGTATATTTTCTCTTTGCCTTAGAGCTTTCATCCTTTGAATGCTTTATCCCTTAGTTGTACCCTTTTCATCTCTCAGACTTTGCTCTCTTGGTTTACGCAAGCACCATTATAAAGAACCTTTATTGTCGTAGTTTTTTGGAATTCAGGGAGAGTTCCAACACTCATCGATGAAATCAAGTTTACTTATGACTCAGCTGCTCGGCTTGATGACTTGAGATCCCAGTCGAGCGGCTCGAGAGTCAAGATACTTGGTCATGAGAGTACACTCACTTATAACCCGGTTGAGCAGTATGAGAGTTTGGGACTTGGCGTGTGAGAATGCTCACTTATAACTCGACCAAACGACACGAGAGTCTAGAACTTGGGTGTGAGAGCATACTCACTTATAATTCGGCCAAACGACATGAAAGTCTGGGACTTGGGTGCGAGAGCATGTTCACTTATAACTTGGACGAATGACACGAGAGTCTAGGACTTGGACGCGAGAGTATTCTCACTTATAACTTGGCCAAACGTCATGAGAGTCTGGGACTTGGGTGTGAGAGCATGCTTACTTATAAATCGGTTGAATGGCATGAGAGTCTGGAACTTAGGCATGAGAGCATGCTCACATATAACTCGGTCTAACGACGTGAGAGTCTGGAACTTGTGTTGGTCCCTTGCTGTCGGTAAGAGGGGGTGAATTACCCTGCACGGTAAAAAACAACAAAATACTTTTCTTGATCTTATAACTTGATTAAAATAAACACTTTTACAAAAAGAAAGGCATAGATATTTACTTAGTTTGTAATTAAGGGATTGATAATTCAAGATGTTGAAAGTTCACTATCAAATCTTCTTCTGGCAGATAAGCCTCTTACAACACTTAAAGCACTAGATCACAAAGCTAAACAAAAAAAAAGATCATTTACAAGTGTTGTGTTTAGTTATAGAGATTGGGACTGTATTTCTAGCCCTGATATGGGCACCTGGAAGGGTTCCGGGTGCCTGGGCATGCATAAAACTTTATCCCCGTTGCAACGGATCACAACAGCTGGCGTTTCAATAAGATTTCTGGTCCAGGTACCTTGACCAGGTCCAGGCACCAGACCGGGTTGAACCAAAGCTAGACCAGGGCACGAGCCCGGAGCACCCTTCTTGTCACAGGTTCTGGGTGCTTGGATCCAGTTCGAGCACCCGGAGTTTGGGATCCTGGAATAGCTTGAAGCGTTCAGACTAGAGTCAACTTCATGTTGACTTTCGGTCCGGGTCTTCCACTTTGGCTCGACTCGCTTTGGTAATTTTGGCCATCCAGAATAGGACTCACCCAAACTCATTTTTTAGCCTTCTCGAGCAACCTTCCGCTTCGACTTCTCATCCCTCAGAAATGTTGCGCGCCTCCTTCTCATCCGCCAACATATTTTTCCGTAGCACCTCATCCCTTAGAAGCACTGAGCTCATTGACGCTCTCCTATGATGTCCTTCTCGCTAGCTACATCTTTCACTTAACTTCTTGTGCTCCTAAGTTCCTACACACTATGACACAAGACATCAAATTACAATAAGACCTAAATTGACTTGGTTGATCACATCAAAACTACCACGGGATACTTACAACTTGGGCATGAGAGCATGCTCACTTATAACTTGTTAAACGGTGTGAGAGTCTAGGACTTGGGTGTGAGAGCATGCTCACTTATAACTCGATTGAACGACACAAGAGTCTAGAACTTGGGCGTGAGAGCATACTCACTTATAACTCGATTTAATGGCATGAGAGTTTGGGACTTGAGTGTGAGAGTATGCTTACTTATAACTCGACCAAATGGCACAAGAGTCTGGAACTTTGGCGTGAGAACATGCTCACTTATAACTCAGCCAAACGGCATAAGAATCTAGGACTTGGGCTCAAGAGCATGCTAACTTATAACTAGATCGAACGACACGAGAGTTTAGGACTTAAGCATGAGAGCATGCTCACTTATAATTCGACCGAACAGCATGAGAGTCTGGGACTTTGGTATGAGCATATGCTCACTTATAACTCGGTCGAACGACACGAGAGTTTAGGACTTGGGCGTGAGAGCATGCTCATTTATAACTCGATCAAATGACACGAGAGTTTGGAACTTAGGATTGAGAGCATGCTCACTTATAACTCGGTCGAATGGCATGAGAGTTTGGAACTTGGGCATGAGAGCATGCTCACTTATAACTCGACCGAATAGCATGAGAGTCTGGTACTTGGGTGTGAGAGCATACTCACTTATAACTCGGTCGAATGACATGAGAGGCTGGAACTTGGGCATGGTTGATCTAGGTTTTTCCATTTTCATCCTGCAAGTAATAAGATCCCGAGATGAGTTTTATATCACTTTGTATGGTCCGCACCACAGAGTTTCTAACTTACTAACATCGCCGATTTGCTAGATCATTTTCCATACCAGGTCGCTGACCTGAAAGGATCTCGGGATAACCCTCCTATTATAGTTCTGCTTTATTCTTTGCTTGTACACCATCAGCCGAGCTTGCTGCTTTATCTCTGATTTCTTCCAGTAAATCCAACTCCATAAGGCATAGTTCAGAATTCTTTTCGTCATATAATTTTCTCCTATTAGATTCAACACCAACTTCGACCGGTACCACGGCTTCTCCTCCATACACCAAGTGGAACGGGGTTATGCCCGTGGCTTCTCGGGGCATGGTGTGATAAGCCCACAGTACGCTCAGAAGCTCATCAACTCAGCTTCCTCCTGTTGAGATGTATACTAGAAGCCTAGCTTTTTGTATGAACATAAGAATCACATTGGTTAAATGTCTACATTTATGTTAAATGCAGTTGTCCATTTAATTTATATTGTAGATAATATGGTGTGTGCTGCCACATAGAAGATCATGTTATCATTTCCTTATAAATTATAAATAGTAACTCACAACTAAGATGAAATGGGGTAAACCATTGGAATGGTTGTAGTGTAATTTGATATTAGTTTATCTTAACTATAAAATTACACTAGTACACTATGTGTGTATTGAGCAAGACCATTTGAGGAAGTTTGTTTTTATACTGACTATATAAAAGAACAAAATCTCTGTTATTATGGATGTGTGTACTCTTAATCTTGATATAATAACAAGAACATATACTTAGTATGTATTTCTTTAATTTATCAATGGGTGAGATTTAGTTCGTTAAATCAATAGGCCCGATAAGTTGGGAAATAATATTATTTATATGGTGTGTTGTTGATTATAGAAAGAAATTATGTCCTAGTAATCTAGGTTGATGATGTCCCCTTGAGGAGCTCATAAGGATTGTCATGTAAATCCTGCAGGTGGACCTAGTTCGGCATGACAATGAAGTTGAGTGGTACTACTCTTGGAGCTAGATATTAATTAAGTTAGCTGTTAGTAACTCATTTAATTAGTGGACATTCAATATCTTAAACACAAGGAGATTAATGCACTCATGATAAGAAGGAGCCCATAATATAATTTAGGATTGGTACGGTAGTTCAATAATAACTCTTTAGTGATATGAGTTATTATTAATGAACTTGAGTTCGGTGTTCGGGGCAAACACAAGAAGCTCAAGCTCATCGGGAGACCAAAATTAATTTCTCCTCTCGGTCCCTGTTGTAGCCTCTATAAAGCCTTGTATCCACCCTAAGCCCATCTTTTAGTCCATGTTGTGGCCGGCCAAGCACATCTTGGTGTCCAAGATGTGGCCGACCAAGTCCTTCATGGAGCCCAAGTAGGGACCAACCAAGCATGGGGCCAGCCAAAGTAAAAGGAAAAGGAAGTTTTTGATTAAAAATAAAATTTTGTTAAAATCTTTCCTTATTTGTAGTTATCTACAATGGTTAAAAGAGAGATTTTATTTTTGTTAAAATCTTTCCTTTTTGTAGTTATTTACAATGGTTTAAAGAAAGATTTTAATTTTGTTTAAAACTTTTCCTTTTATAGCCATCTACTAAGGGAATTTATACCAATTGTTGGTTGCTACTCGGAATATCATTCTGTTTCCCCTGTACAAAAATTTGTACAAGCACAGAACTTAAACTAGCTACCCATGTGCTCTACTGAAGTTAAACTTGGATTGCAAATAATGCTTAACATTATTAATCTAAGTTGCTCTTCAGAAGTTAAACTTGGATTGGAAATGATACTTAACATTTTTACCCCAAATTTAACCAATGTGATCTTCCTAAGTTAAACCATATTATAGAAGTTGATTAAATATCTATTTCAAAGATTGGCTTCCAGGTTAAACATGGCGAGACACTAGGCCTTCTTGGTTATGGTATCATCCACTAGTTCCTAGACAAAGCCTTTCAAAGAAATTGGATATTTAATTTCTTATAGTAATCCTAGGTTTAACTACAGAGACCACAATAGAAACACAAGATCAAAACGTAAAATCGAAATACAAAATCGATAGCATGAAATCGAAACATAAAATCGCTAGCCTCTTGTGTTGGTGTTTCAGAATCCATGCAAAGAAAACTAACTAATTATTTCGAAGCGGAAACCATGAATTAGTTATACCTTTCTTTGTAGCTAATGACCTCTTGATCTTCTGTTGTATTCCTCTCCTCCTCTTGGACGTTGTGTGGGCGACGATCTACCAAGATAACTCCATCCGAATCACTTCTTTGCCTCCAAGAAACTCGAGCCACCAAGGGATGCCAACATAGGAAATTTTCTTCTTCTTCTTCTTCCCCTCTAAACAACTGGCCACCAAGGATCTCTTCTTTTCTTTTCAAGTTTCGGCCACCAAGATGAGATGGGTGTCGACCTTAGAAAGAAGAAAGGGAAGAGAAGAAATGGTGCCGCTGGCCTAAGAGAAGAAACAAAGTGAGAAGAGGAAGAGAGAGGGACGGCCACAAGGAAGAGAAGAGAGGAGGCAAGGCTTAGGTTGTATGTCTTATGAGGCACCCTCTCCTTCTCTTTTATAATCCTTGGGCATGACAAAAAAGGAAAGTTTTAAACATAATTAAAACTTCCTTATTTATGGCCTCCCTTTAAAAAATAAAATTTTAACAACAATTAAAATCACTCTCTTTTAAATTTCCTATTGTTCATGGCGACAAAAGGAAAGTTTTAAAATTAATCTCTCTCTTTTAAAACATGTAGACAACTACAAAAAAAGGAAAGATTAATTAAAACTTCTCTTTTTAAATCATGGTTACAAAAAAGAAAAATTTTATCAAAAATTAAAATCTCTATTTTAGATAACTACAAATAAGGAAAGATTTTAATAAAATTAAAATCTCTCTTTAATCCTTTGTAGATAGCTATAAAAGGAAAGATTTTAAAATTTTAAAACTCTCTTTTAAAACCATGAGGATGGCTATAAAAGGAAATTTTTAACACAAAATTAAAAACTCCTTTTATTCTTCATGTGGCCGCTAAAAATGAAAGTTTTAAACAAAATTTAAAACTTCCTTTTAACTTATGCGGCCGACCACATCTGGCACACCAAGATGTGGTTGGGGCCGGCCACCTCTTGGGCTCCAAATAATGCTTGGACGACCCCCCTTACTCCAAGCAAGGATGCATTCGGCCCATTACTTGGGTAAGAAGTGGACTTTGTGGATACAACGTTTTATAGAGGCTACAACAGGGACCGAGAGGAGAAATTGGTTTTGATCTCCCGATGAGCTTGAGCTTCCTATGTTCACCCCGAACACTCAACTCAAGTTCATCAATAATAACTCATACCACTAAAGAGTTATTATTGACCTACCGCACCAATTCCAAATTACATTATGGGCTCCTTCTTATTATGAGTGTGTTAGTCTCTCTGTATTTAAGATATCGAATGCCCACTAATTAAATATGTTACTGACAACTCATTTAATTAATATCTGGCTCCAAGAGTAGTACCACTCAACTTCATTATCATGCCGAACTAAGTCCACCTGCAGGGTTTACATGATAATCCTTATGAGTTCCTCAAGGGGACATCATCAACCTAGATTACTAGGACACAGTTTCCTTCTATAATCAACAACACACCATATAAATAATATCATTTCCTAACTTATCGGGCCTATTGATTTATCGAACTAAATCTCACCCATTGATAAATTAAAGAAATAAATACTAAGTATATGTGCTTGTTATTATATCGGGATTAAGAGTACGCACATCCATAATAATAGAGGTTTTGTTCTTTTATGTAGTCAATATAAAAAGAAACAACCTCAAATGGTCCTGCTCAATACACACATAGTGTACTAGTGTAATTTTATAGTTAAGATAAACTAATACCAAATTACACTACAACCATTCCAATGGTTTGTCCTATTCCATCTTAGTTGTGAGCTACTATTTATAATTTATAAGAAACTGATAACATGATCTTCTGTGTGGCACCATACACCATGTTATCTACAATATAAATTAAATGGATAGATACATTTAACATAAATGTAGACATTTGACCAATGTGATTCTTATGTTCATACAAAAAGCTAAGCTTTTAGTATACATCCCAACAATCTCCCACTTATACTAAAAGACTATGCTGCCATATATACTGTCATACATCTGATTTCTATCCTCTCAACATGCCCATCAAAAGCTCTCGCTGGAAAGACCTTAGAGAAAGGATCTGTCAGGTTATCTACTGATGTAATCTTGGAGACAACAACCTCTCCTCGTATTAGGTGGTACTTGCGCTCTATGTATTTACTTGCCTTACGGGCTCGTGGTTCCTTCGAGTTTGTTACTGCACCACTATTATCACAATAAACTGTAATAATTTTGGGCAAACCAGGAATCACATCTAAGTCCGTCATGAAGTTTCTGAGCTATACAGCTTCTATGGCTGTCTCAGAGGCTGCCACATACTCAGCTTCCATGGTGGAGTCTGAAATGCATTTCTGCTTAACACTCCTCTATTATTATGGCTCCTCCTCCTAAAGTAAACACAAAGCCCCGAGGTTAACTTACTATTGTCCCATTCAATCTGAATCCGTGAAACTCATAGGGAGCAAATTATCTGCCTTGTATACTAGCATATAATCTCTAGTCCTTCTCAGGTACTTTAATATATGCTTTACGGCAGTCCAGTGTCCCGGTCCTGGGTGACTTTAATATCTGCTAACCATGCCCATGATAAAACAGTTATCTAGTCTTGTACATAGCATTGCATATATTAGGCTTCTTACAGCCAAAGCATAAGGAACCGCCTTCATCTTCTCTATCTCCTTTGATGTCTGAGGAGACATCTCTTTAAATAAGGGTACTCCATGCCGAAAAGGTAAAAAACCTTTCTTGGAGTTTTGCTTGCTAAAACGAGCTAGGATAGTATTGATGTATGAAACTTGTGATAAGGACAACATCTTTTTCTTGTGATCCCTTATTACTTTGATCCCAAGAATATGTCCATATTTTCCAAAGTCCTTCATATCAAAACACTTGGATAACCATACCCTTATGTCTGATAACACTTTGACATTGTTGCCAATGAGTAAAATGTCATCTACGTATAGTACAAGAAATACCGACACATTTCCATCACTCTTCTTGTATACACAAGACTCATCCGGTCACTGAATAAATCCATAAGACTGGATCACTTCATTAAACTGGATGTTCCAAGATCTCTTACTTTATCATATGTCCAGGGATCAGGTTCATGTTCACTAGGGATCAAGTCCAAAGACTCTCCCAAAAATAACCCTCCCACTACGATGAGGCATTACTTGTAATTGTGCATCATTTGTGACACATGTTGCAGTTTCTTGTGGTATCTCATCTTGTACCGTTGGTACTAAAGTAGACGTGTCTTCTCTAATTTCATTAAGAACAATTTTACTCATGGGCTTGTGCTTTATTACATAGTCCTCTTCTAAAAAATGGGCATTGGTGCTAATAATGACTTTCTGATTTTTTTAGGACTATAAAATAAATCTTCTTTCATTCCTTTAGGATAACTCACAAACAGGCGAACTTCTATACGTGATTCAAATTTATCAGTGTCTCCCTTCAGTACATGTGCTGGACTACCCCAGATCCGAATATGTTTCAGACTAGGCTTACGCTCATTCCATAATTCTGTGGGAATAAAGAGTATTGACTTAGAAGATACCAAGTTTAGAATGTACACTGTCGTTTCCAGAGTATATCCCTAAAATAAATTTTGTTGTATCATGGGAGTTATTGGATTTAGAGTATATAAATTGTCAGCCAACGTACCAAAATAGATAACTACTCTATTTTCTTTATCAAAAGAAACAGAATATCCATCCATAATTTTTAGAAACTGAATTAAAAAAAACTTGGTACATAAAGACAATTTCTCAAAATCAATATTTTATTCCTATCTAAAGATAGATAAACATCTCCCACTGCAATAGCCGCCACTTTCGTAGCATTGCTCATGTAGATGGTAATCTCCTCTTCATATAGTCGTCGAGTTTCCTGGAACCCCTGCAATGAATTACAGACATGATCAGTGGCTCCCGTATCTACACACCAGGTATCGATAGATAACACCACAAAACATGTTTCAACCACTAGAGAATAAGATATACCTTTATTGTTCTTGTTTTTGCTAGGAGAGTCCACTTTCCAATATCCAGACTACTTGCATGTGAAGCACTTGCCCTTCGGCTTCTTCACACCTGCTTGCGGCCCAATCCCTAGAGATCGATTTGCTGAACCAACTTGTTTCTTTTTCTTATTTCTTCCTTTTGGTTTAGAAGCAAAAACATTTTCAGCAATATGAATTTGAGAACTTTGACAAAATAGCCCTTCTGCTGCTTAAAGTTCTATCAGAAGTTCCGCCATCGAATAAACCCTTTTGTTCATGTTATAGTTCAGGCAGAACTGCTCAAAACTTTTAGACAACGTCTGGAGAATGATATCGACCTAGGTTTCCCTATCGATTTCTGCTCCAAGGATTTCCATCTCATTCAAAAGAGCCATCATTTTGAGGATATGATCCCTTATGGGTGTCCCCTCAGACATGGCGGTTGTCATTAAGTTTCTCATAGCCTCTTGCCTAGTAGCCCGATTATGGTGTCTGAAGAGTTCCTTGAGATTGTATATCATGTTATAGGCAGTAGGCATGGGTTGATGCTGATGTTGCAGCACATTTGACATAAAAGCTAAAATGTAACACCGCGCCATCTCATCTGCCTTGACCCATTTCTTATGACACTCAATCTCCTCTTCACTAGAATTGCTATTAGGCAAGCTTGGACAGACCTCATAAAGCACGAACTTGTAGCCTTCAGCAGTTAAGACAATGTCTAAGTTTCATTTCTAATCAATGTAATTGGGACCAGTAAATTTGTTCTCTTTCAATATAACAGCAAGGGGATTTAAGATTATCCTAAGAATCACAAAACATTTGGTCAATACTTTAGAATTTAAAATAATATTGATTCCTCAAATAATATCATTTAAATTCACCAATACCTCAAACACCGTGAATTTTGTATACCACGATAGTGTGGACGTATACAAATTCAAACATTTGTAAGAGCAGGGTTTTACCCATTAATTATCTTGTCATCCTAACTTTATGACAAATAAAATTATCTCAAACACCGTGAATTTTGTATGTCACGATAGTGTGGACGTATATAAATTCAAACATTTGTAAGAGGGGGGTTTACCCATTAATTTTATTATCTTGTCGACCTAACTTTATGACAAATTAATAGTTGGTTTTCCTTCGGTCACACAAATAATAGCAGTGACTCTGATAGGGAGGATACTATTAAATGTGCCTAAGTGTATACCATTACTTGATACTAAGTCCATTAAATAGGATTGTGCCCCTTCAGATGGAGAAAATCACACGCTTCTAAATAAATTCTTATAACCATCCATTAAGGAAGTTTGATCTAGTGATCTGCAAACAAACTCATTCGATGTGAAGGAAGGCACTCAGAGCCAACACGCAAGTTTGAATGCATCACTTACAAACCAGTAATGGAGACCGTGGAATTTAAATAAAATTTCTCTCCCACTTAGTTATTTAGAGACGAGGAATTTTAACATGCACACAAGCACACAAACATAACACATCACAGCATAAAAAGTAATAAATATGAAAACTAATTTTCCAACTATTATGGTCTCATCCATAGCTGTCCTCCATATACCACCAACCCTAGCCACCGCCAACGGGTTATGTCATCGTGTCTATCTTGCTTCCTTTTCTGCTGCGCCTCTGGTCCTTAAATAGCACCATGCCTCGCAAGGATACGATCCGCGATAAAATAAAATTTTACATTTATTGATCTTATATTCCACGAAGGAATATATATGTAATCTAGATCGAACAAAAATGTAAAATCCTAAAACTAATACAGCTCCTACTGTATTTAATAATTACAATCATGCACACATATAAAATGCCCTCGACATATCAAAGGGTCCAATCACACACAATCACAATAGGCCATAATAGTTGGAGCCTACAACCACAGAGTTAATCTATTTGCACATCCTACTATTATCCTGCCTAAACTTATGTATAAAAAGTGCATAATTAACTGAAAACTAAACACACAGAGGCAAAAACATAGCTCTCATACCAATTGTTGGATCGAAAAGAATTTAGATATCTCTACAATGGTATGATATTATTCACTTTGGGCCTAAGCCCTCATGATTTTGCTCTTAGGCTCTACCCAAAAGACCTCATACCAATGGAGATATCTTTTCTCTTATAAACTCATGATCTTTCCCATGTATTTTCAATGTGGGACTATGTTTGCAACCTTGCAACCCTAACACCTCCAAGGTAGTCAAGCTGGGTTATGAGTCCTCTGATAATTTTCAAGGTGATCAAGATGTTGCTTTGAGGATAAGCCACAGAAGTGAAGGCCTACAAAATTCCATAGCTCGTGCACCACTCTTTAATCTTCCTCCCTTGAAATTGCCTCCTATTATTCGAAATGAGCTTATTGATGTGCGTAGGTTATATACACTTTTATGCATGTCTTGACGCACATCTACTTGTATTTCATTAGCATAATCTATGTTTATTGCATCCTATTTCATTGTAATGTCATACTTCCATTATATTTTGTTCGAAGATCTGCTCTTTGCTTGTTTTAATTGATAGGACGCTATTTGGAGCAAAAATGGAGCAAAAATGCACACGGGAGCAACTCCGGAAGAAATCCAGCTTGGGCCGTGTATGCCACACGGTCGTGTGGCCATTACATGCTTTGGCTGTGCCAGCACCAGATGTGAAGAAAGGCCACAGCCGTGTGACCCACAAGGCCATGCCAACTTTCCAGAGGAAAGGAAGGCCACGGCCGTGTGACCCACACAACCGTGCCAACTTTCCAGAGGAAAGGAAGGCCACGGCCGTGTGACCTCGGCAGAGAAGAAGAACGCCATGGTCGTGTGAGCCACACGGCCGTTTGACTCAACCAGAGAGGGATCCGTGTGAGGCCATGTGGATTCCACATAGTCGTGTGACAAAGAACACGGGTCGTGCCATGTCAAAACAGAGCTGTGCTGAATTCTGGGCAGATTGCAGACTGTTCGTAAAACGGCCATAACTTTGTGCTCCGTTGGAGTTTTGGGATGTTCTTTATACCGAAACATAGCTAACTTCAAGATCTACAACTTTACTTCAGGTCCAACAGAGAGAGAGACTTGTCTGCCCATGCTAAATGGCACGTCCGTGCCTCCCAACCGCGGGTTCAACTAGACATCCGCCCAGACTGCAGACCAAACTTTGAACTGCCATAACTTTTAGCTCGGTTGGAGCCAGGGCTCGATCCAAGTATCAGATTGAATATAATTTCAAGATATACAACTTTGGTTCAGGGTAAATCATGATAAAACCTGGTTTAGTGGGTGAAAATCCTAGTTTACTGGACCCCTATTTTCCTGGTTTTCCTGGGCAGCTTGGAGGAGGTATAAAAAGGGCAAGATCCCCATTCTTTGAGGAGATCTTGGATCTGGGACTTCGTCCCTCTCCTTGGGGGAAGGGTTCTCCCCTTAGGGGGAAATCCTAGAGTTTCATTCTCCTCCATCCCTTGGCGATCTATCCATCTCCGGAGCAAGGAGGCATCCCCAAGACATCGGAATCATCGGCAAGCATCTCTTCTTCCCCTTCTTCTCAAATCTAGGGTTGTAAGTATGCTTTTCTTTATGTTTTGGGGTTGTTCTTCCTTATAAATGGAGTAGATCTCTATATATAGGATATAGGAAGTATTTGTGATGTGATGGTGATGTAAAACTATGTAGATTTGTCATGTTTTCTATTCAATGACTTGTTGATGCCTTGTTCATGTTTGATGTAATGTGTGTGTGAATCTTGTTTATATCTTTTGCATGTTTTATCAAATGGTTGTGTAGAATTGTTAATCCCGTAGGGGGATACCCTAGATCCATTATCCGAGGGACGTACGTGACAGGCATGCCCGTGTAAGGACGATTTAGGGTATCACCTTGAAAGGAGAAGCAAATCTCCACAAGGAAGTATGGGATCGGGCTTAATCACTATTTCTATTTCTATGTTATTGTGTGTTAGTGTGTTTCTATGTTGATTATCCGAGGGGCGCACGTGACAGGCAAGCCCGTGTAAGGACAACATAGGAATCATTCCCATTTAGTAGCATAGGACATGGAGTAGGAGATCATGCCGTCTTATCCACTGCAGGGGAGAGTCGGTAATGAATCTAACTTCCTACAAGAGCATAAACATAGAGGATAGGAACTAAGCAATCTATGTAACATCACCTAGCATTACAAGGAATCCGAAATCCTAGAATCCATCATCCACCATCCTCTAAGCTCAATCCCTCTTAAGATCCATTCTCTCTCTTTTCTCTTCTCTTTCTCTTACTCTCTTTTCTCACCAATCTTACGTTTGTCTAGGTAATTCGTTGTACGAAGTTGACTAGTGCTTAATCAACAGTCCCTGTGGATACGATATCTTTTATTATTACTGACGACGTAACCGTAAACTTGCGGTCCATAACAAGTTTTTGGCACCGTTGCTGGGGAACTGTTTTCGATTAACATTAGTTGATTAGCATATGAGTTACTCTAGACATTTTTCTTTTTCTTTTTGTATTTTCCTTCTTTCTTTTCATTATGCATTTTATTTCTTGTCTTTAATTTTGTATTTTTAGTTTTTCTTATAATTTTTTTAGATATCTTGAGCACTAATATGTCAAGTAGGGCTTCAAGAAAATTTTTCACACCCATAAGCGCAAGATCTTCCATTGATGAATATTGTGATTCAGAAGATGATCAATTTGAGTTTCTTTGTGGAGTGTGTGGTAGCACATCTCATCCAGCTGCTATTTGCCATTTTTTCCAAAAGACTGCTATAACTCCGGAACTTCAGTGTTTGGTTCAACCTCAACATCAAGATACATATGAGCAAGTTCCTAATACTTATGGCTATGACTGGAAAATTATCAAATTCAGAACCTTCAACCCCAGCTAATTCTAGAGCAGAGTGAGCAGTCATTATTCCAACAGCAAATCTCTGACCCACCTCAACATTACAATCAATTTAGGATGGACCATCAGAATTTGGACTACAATTGCATACAAAATGTTGAGCATATTTCTCAAGTAAATCAGAGTCAATCAGAGTGTCAGGATGATTCATCATTAGATGGGCCACATCATTAGATGGGCCACATCATTCACTACCAGATGAGCCGACTGACTGGGAGGACTCCCAAGACTCAAATACTCCTACTCCTAGTCCGATGAAGACCACAACATAAGATTCTGAAGAGATAATGGTACAACAGGGGATCCTAGCTTTACGACTACTACTACAAGTTTCTAGTAAAGCTGTTGATCCTTTTTTTGATGATATTGATGTTAGTGGATTCTTCACTACTTATGATGATGATGTGGTAGATAAAAGTGTAGGGACATATACTATGGAGGAAATGTCCCAAGGATCACCTCTTTTGATCGGACAACCAATTGACACTATGGAAGTTGAAAGAATGGAATTGGTTGATGACAAATGTGTAGGGACTTGTGCAACGGAAGCAAAGCCCCAAGAATCACTACTTTCAGAAGCACCACCACTTGAGTCAGAGCTAAAGCCACTACATAATTCTGAAGAAGTCACATCCACTTGTTTAGAACTTTCAGGTACATCTCCACAATGCAAGGTTAGTATTTCTAGTGATTCTTTTGAAAATTTCATAGAGGTACCTATAATTGATTTTATTGGATGTGATTCAATTTTTGATAAATACTTAGTTCATACTAATATGGTTCTAGTTCTTTCTTTTATTACATGCTTGTGGGAGGTCAGCCTTTCTTTTGGGTGTGCAAGTTTTCAAGAGGCCAATAATTGGATGCTCACACTAAACCGTCTCCGACCGCTGGAAAGGACTTTTAAGGAGACGAAGATGAAGAGAGCGGTGATGCACTACATTGTTCTTATAATGACAACTCTCTTCATAATAAATTGGGCCATTGGAAGAAAAGTCCGGAAGTTTCTCACTCCAGCAAGATCACGATTTCGATGAGCCTACTAAGGGGTCGAGCTAATGACCTTAAACAAGCGCTTCTTGAGAGGCAACCCAATTTCATTTTCCTTATTTTCATTCATGTCTTTAGTTCTTTTTTGTTTTCATTTCTTTCTTCATAATAATTCATACCCTCTATTTAATTTTTCTTGTCTATCATTATTTTATAGAATTTAAAGTTGTGGAGGAATGTATGTATTGGATAGAGGAGTAACTTCAAGCACATGAATGTCAACCATTTGGAGCTCATCACTTGGTAACTCCTCTAACTTCATAAAACCACCTCCATATATCATTTCTAGTTTTCATTGGGACAATGAAAAGTTTAAGTCTAGGGGGATACATTAGATACATTTAGTTTAGTTTTTCTTTTTGCCTAATAAAATTTGCTAGTCGCATCATTCATCACATCATGTTTGTTTGTCCTTATTGCAAAATACTAGCACGTTTATTCTAGATTCCATGTGGTTTATTGGTTACTTATGATGCTATTATGTTTAGTGATCTATCTTTTTCTATCTATGATAGCATGAAGTGAGCAATGTTTTTACTATAAGAGTTTAAGTATTGGCCTTGTTTTAGGATCTCTATACACTATGCCTATTTTTGATGGTTGATAACTCTAAAATAGTCATGATTCATAGAATTGGACTAGTACTTGTGCTTCTATGGTGACCTCTCAACTACATTTTGGTTACTGGATAAACTCAGATCATGTAAGCTCATTTGGAAAAATCAATCCCAAGAAAAAAAATGAAATTTTATTCATGTTTGATAATTTGAAAACATTCAAAAATAATAAGGGATAAAAAAATAGTTATCGTGAGTGGAAATTAATAATTCACCCCTTTGAGACCGAGTTAGGTTACTGGGGAAATAAATGCTATGTTTCTCTTGATACTGAGTATTCCTTTGAGACCTTGTGTAGGCGATGCATAGAATTTTTGAGGGGAACGAACCTTGCGTGTGGCAGGTAAGTGCCTATCGCCAGAAGTATAAGGAACACAATTTTATGACGACTTGACTAGACGTAGGGATTGAAACTTGATAAACATAGGTCACTTTCGCACTGAGCACGGAGGACTACTATTTAGGTCATACTCAAACTACTTTTGTATCTTAATCACCAATGAAATCATATGATAGTATTAGATTAGTTTGTTAGAGATTATGATGCACTATTTAACCACATGAATCTAGATTGCGGGTTTTGCTTGAGGACAAGCGAAGGTTTAAGTCTGGGGGTGTGATGTGCGTAGGCTATATACACTTTTATGCATGACTTAACGCACATCTACTTGTATTTCATTAGCATAATCTATGTTTATTTCACCCTATTTCATTGTAATGTCATACTTCCATTATATTTTGTTTAGAGATCTTCTCTTTGCTTATTTTGATTGACAGGACGCTATTTGGAGCAAAAATGGAGCAAAAATACACACGGGAGCAACTCCGAAAGAAATCCAGCTTGGGTCATGTATGCCACATGGTCGTGTGGCCATTACATGCTTTGGCCGTGCCAGCACCGGATGTGAAGAAAGGCCACGGCCGTGTGACCCACACGGTCGTGCCAACTTTCCAGAGGCAAAGAAGGCCACGGTCGTGTGAATCCACACGGCCGTGTGGCCTCAGCAGAGAAGAAGAACGCCACGGCTGTGTGAGCCACATGGCCATGTGACTCAACCAGAGAGGGAGTCGTGTGAGGCCGTGTGGATTCTACACGGCCGTGTGATGAAGAACACGGGCCATGCCATGCCAAAACAGAGTTATGCTGAATTTAGGGCAGATTGTAGACCGTTCATAAAACGGCCATAACTTTGTGCTTCGTTGGAGTTTCGGGATGTTCTTTATACCGAAACGTAGCTGACTTCAAGATCTACAACTTTGCTTTAGGTCCAACAGAGAGAGAGACTTGTATGCCCAAGCTAAATGGCACGGCCGTGCCTCCTAAGCGCGGGTTCAACTAGACCTCCGCCCAGACTGCAAACCAAACTTTGAACCGCCATAACCTTCGGCTTGGTTGGAACCAGGGCTCGATCCAAGTATCAGATTGAAGATAATTTCAAGATCTACAACTTTGGTTCAGGAAAATCATGAGAAAACCTGGCTTAGTGGATGAAAAACCCGGTTTACCGGACCCCTATTTTCCTGGTTTTCCTGGACAGCTTGGAGGAGGTATAAAAGGGGCAAGATCCCCATTCTTTGAGGAGATCTTGGATCTGGGACTTCATCCCTCTCCTTGGGGGAAGGGTTCTCCCCTTAGGGGGAAACCCTAGAGCTTCATTCTCCTCCATCCCTTGGCGATCCATCCATCTCTGGAGCAAGGAGGCATCCCCAAGACATCGAAATCATCGGCAAGCATCTCTTCTTCCCCTTCTTCTCAAATCTAGGATTGTAAGTATGTTTTTCTTTATGTTTTGGGGCTGTTCTTCCTTAGCAATGGAGTAGATCTCTAGATCTAGGATATAGGAAGTATTTGTGATGTGATGGTGATGTAAAACTATGTAGATTTGTCATGTTGTCTATTCAATGACTTGTTGATGCCTTGTTCATGTTTGATGTAATGTGTGTGTGAATCTTGTTTATATATTTTGCATGTTTTATCAAATGGTTGTGTAGAATTGTTAATCCTATAGGGGGGATACCCTAGATTGATTATCCAAGGGACGTACGTGAAGACATGCCCATGTAAGGATGATTTAGGGTATCACCTTGAAAGGATAAGCAAATCTCCACAAGGAAGTATGGGATCGGGCATAATCACTATTTCTATTTCTATGTTATTGTGTGTTAGTGTGTTTCTATGTTAATTATTCGAGGGACGCATGTGACAGGCAAGCCCGTGTAAGGACAACATAGGAATCATTCCCATTTAGTAGCATAGGACATGGAGTAGGAGATCATGCCGGCTTATCCACTGCAGGGGAGAGTCGGTAATTAATCTAACTTCCTACAAGAGCATGAACATAGAGGATAGGAACTAAGAAATCTATGTAACATTACCTAGCATTACAAGGAAACCAAAATCCTAGAATCCATCATCCACCATCCTCTAAGCTCAATCCCTCTTAAGATCCATTCTCTCTCTTTTCTCTTCTCTTTCTCTTACTCTCTTTTCTCACCAATCTTACGTTTGTCTAGATAATTCGTTGTGCGAAGTTGACTAGTACTTAATCAACAGTCCCTATGGATACGATATCTTTTATTATTAATGACGACGTAACTGTACACCTACGGTTCGTAACACTTATGAGAGATGCAGAAACGACACACAATATTCTATCATAGAAACTTAATGACCATGTGCTCTATTATTTTAGTGAGTGGTTCGGCTTCTACCCATTTAGAAAAGTAGTCAACCGCCATAAGTAAGAATTTTCTCTAATCAATCGCCATTGGAAAGGGCCTACGATATCCATACCCCATTGGTCGAATGGGCAAGAAACAATCAATGTCTTCAATGCTTCCGTAGGTCAGTGTGGAATATTTTGGTGTTTCTGGCACGATAGACAAGTAGCTACAATTTGAGTTGCATCTACCTACAAGGTGGGTCAAAAATATTTGGCTAATAAAATCTTCTGGGAGAGAGATTAACCGCCTAGATAACTTCCACAAGAACTTTGGTGCACTTCTTGTAAAATATATTGAATGCCCTCCATTTCGATACATTTTAAAAGTGGCCTTGAAAAGGCTCTCCTATATAGGTGATCTCCTATTAGTGTAAACCGACCTACTCTCTTCTTTACCAAACGTGCATACTCCTGATTGGCCGATAAGTTATTCGATCGGAGGAACTCTATCAACGGCATTCGCCAGCCACTCTGAGCCTCTGCTTCAACCAATCTTTTGATATGAGCCACAAAAAATGTCTATTCGACTGGCTTGTCCTTCTTCAACGAGCTCAAAGAATTAGATACTTTGGCTAGCTCATTTATGTATTGATTGTCCACTCAGAGAATCTTTTGCACAATTACTTCTTAGAAGCCTAACTTTAACGTTTCAAATGCCTCGGCATATAATTTTAATCTCACATTATTTATTTCAAAGTTACCTGAGAGTTGTTGGGTTGCCAATTGGGAATTCAAATAAATAAAAATTCGAGGGGCTCCCATATGTTTAATTGCCTACAGACCAGCGATCAAAGCTTCGTATTTTACCTCATTATTAGTAGCCCTATAATCTAATCGGATAGATAGTTGTATTTTGTCTTCATGCGGTGATATTAAGAGGATACCTACTCCGCTGCCTTGTCGGGTGGACGATTCATCCACGTAGATTTTTCATGTTTTTGCTAGCTCAGGATTTTGTATCTTCGTCACAAAATTAGCTAAGGCATATGCTTTCATGGCCGATTAGAGTTGATACTGTATATCAAATTTACTTAACTCAATAGTCCACTTAATAAGCTATCTAGATGTCTTGGGATTGAGGAGAACTCAGCCCAGTGTACTATTAGTTAAAACAATTATAGGATGAGAAAAAAAGTAAGGGCGTAACCTCCAGGTGGCCAATACCTGTCTATACGCTAGCTTCTCAAGAGCAATGTAGCGGTATTCGGCGTCCATCAATAAATGACTTAAAAAATACACCGACTATTGTTCATTGTCATCCTGTCACACCAGAGTTAATCTGACAACCCGCTCGATCGAAGAAAGATAGATCCAGAGTGGTGATAGGCTTCGTAAGTACAAGTAAAGAGGATAAATAACTTTTAAGCTCCTCCAATGCCTTGTTGCATTCGGCGTCACATTGAAATTTTGTGGCCCAGCGAAGTATCGTGAAGAATGGTTGACTTCGGTCAGACGATCTCGAGATGAATCAGGAAAGTACTGTAATCTATCTGGTCAGACCTTGGGCCTCCTTTAGATTGCGCAGCAGGGGCATATCCTGGAGTGTCTTTACCTTGTTAGGTTTAACTTTAATTCCCCTCTCAGTCACGATATAGCCTAGGAAGCGTCCACTCCTAGTCTCAAACAAGCACTCATTCAGGTTACTCTTGACCCCGTATTTCCTCAAGGTTTAGCATGTTTCCTCGATGTCTACAAACATATCAACAGCTCGGAGAGATTTTATTAGTATATCATCAATATATACCTCCATGTTTTTACTGATCTTCCCTCAAAACACCTTGTTCATAAGCCTCTGGTACATTGTCCCCATGTTCTTCAGTCCGAATGGCATGACATTGTAGCAATAAGTTCCATCTACTGTGATGAAGTTGACTTTCTCTTGATCCTCCTTACCGAGTAGGATCTCGTAGTATCCTTGGTATGCATCCAACATGCATATTAATTCATAATCCATGGTAGAGTCCACTATTTGATTAATGAGTGGCAAAGGGTAGTAGTCCTTCAGGCATGCCTTGTTCAGATCTCTAAAATCCACTTAGACCCACCACTTGTTCCCTGGCTTGGATACTAGCACCATGTTTACAATCTAGCTCGAAAATTGTACATCCCGGATGTGTCCAACTTTGAGTAACTTTTTGACTTTTGCTTAGATAATTTGGTTTTACCATGCCCTAAAATCTCTTTTCTTCTGTTTAACCAGCCAAATGTCCGATTGGACATGAAACTCATGCTGCATCATAGTTGGAGAGATACCTAGAGTTTCCTAGACAAACACATCATGATTGTGTTTCAAGTAGGTGACCAGCTCAGCCTTCTTCTCAGAGCTCAGATTGGTCGCAATGAAGGTAGTGGCTTTCGATCAGCTAGGATGAATTTGTACTTCTTATTTTTCTTTATAGACCAAGTAAGCAGAGCCTCATGGATTGCATTGACCTCTAACCATTGAGCTTTCCGAGCAGCCTGTGACTCAGCTTTCACAATCTCCACATAGCATTTATGCACTACCAGCTGGTCGCCCCTCACCTTACAGACCAAGTCATCTACTTGAAATTTGATCTTCTGGCAGAATGTAGAGATGATTGCTAAGAATTTGTTCAGTGTCAGTTATCCAAGTATCACATTATATGCTAAGAGGGCATCCACTATGTTGAAATTCATCCAACGTGTCCTCATGAGTGGCTCCTCCCCAAGAGAAATAGCAAGACAAACTTAGCCAATCGATTGTACTTCATTACCTGTGAACCCATATAGGAGGTCATTGGTTGGAGCTCATCCTTGTCCAACTGAAACTAGTCAAATGCCTTTTTAAATATTATGTTGATCAAACTACTTATGTCAACAAAGGTATGATGGGCATTATAATTAGCAATCATAATCTTAATAATTAAAGTATCATCATGGGAGATTTCTACTCCCTCAAAGTCTCAAGGACTAAAGCTAATTTCTAATCCTTGCATCTTCTCCTTGTTGCACCGAACTGCATGGATCTCCAATCGTCGTGCATGTGATTTCCTAACCTGGTTGGAATCACCGTCGATCGGGTCACCTACTATCATGCTAATGTCGTCCTAGGCAGCGTTACCATGATTTTCTTCCTCCTGGTTTGACCGACATGACGGTCACTCGATCGATGCCTGAGCGAGCCTTTGATTATCTCTTTGATGGGGCTATTACTGGCTTCGTTTGGCCGGTATATTTCCTTGACCTTGGGGCTCATCCGAAAAGCGATGATGTTGGCGGGTGGAAGAGGGAGATCGTAGGAGAAATCCTTGAGGGGTCGATATGCTCGACCCCTGGATTAAAGTGGTAGCAGTCCTTTGTGTTATGAGTCACCAAGCGATAGTAAGAGAAAAACACTGGAGTCCACTGTCTAGGCTCAAGGAATATCATCCACTCAACCTCCACATGCTGAACCACATATAGTTGAGACTCATGATGTTGCTATTGAGGGCCTGCTCGGGGCCCTTTGGGGGGCAGATTGTTGTTGGCCGATCGGCACTCAGAAACAATAGCAGGCTCGAGGATCACTTCTTTCTTCTGAGCTGACTATCTTCTTTAATTTTTGATGTATTCTATAGCCTGTCCAAGCAGATGATCGAAATCCCTTGGAGGCTTCCTGATGAGGAATCAGAAGAAATAATTATCTGAGAGTCTTTGTAAAAAGACACTTACCAAAATTTCTTGAGTGGCCGACGGGAAGTCAATGGTCACTTGGTTGAATCTCTTGATGTAGGCTTGTAGTGTCTCCTTGGGCCCTTGCTTGAGCAAGAACAAATTCATAGTCATTTTCTAATAGTGACGCCTGCTAGTAAAGTGTTGGAGGAAAGTCGCTCAAAAATCCTTGAAGCTACAGATGGATCCAGTCGGCAGTCACTTAAACCATCTATGCGTCGAACCAGATAGGGTAGTGAGAAACACTTGGCATTTGACTCTATCGGTGTACTGGTGGAGTGTGGCTATAATGTCAAACTTGAGTAAATGATCCTCGGGATCAGTCGATCCTCCATATTCTCCGATCAACAGAGGTCGAAAATGAGCTGGCAGCTGGTCATCAAAGATTTCTTAGGAAAATTGCATGTTTATTCGCTCAGGAGAATCATCGGCCTGGGGCGCTTTGCCTTTACGAGCATCCCGAATAGGCACATTTTCATAGGACGATCCTTGCATCTTCTCTGCTCTGCCATGTTCTTCCAAGGGCATTCGGAATAACGTCCTGTGATAAAGGAACAGTGAATGCGGCACGGGTGACAAGATGGTAGGCAGGGCGGGCACTTGCGAGTAAACGCCCGGATGAGGGTGGTTCGACTATCGGTCGACTGGGTCCTCCACTCGAGTTCCATGTTCAACATGTTGGCCAGTAGCAAATATGGCTGGGTTGTTCAATGCTGAGCACTCAGCTGTCGCTTGCTGTTGTTGTTGTACCATCCTTGCAGCTCAAGTGTTTATTAATATCTCTAGCTCTTCTTGAGTTAAAGTCACTATGGTGAGCCGTCCAGCGGCCTCCATCTTCACGTCTCAGAAGTAGGTGAGATTCTCATATACGGTGTCAAATATGATCCTATCCAAAAGCGGTGAAGGCAGTTAGCTAGGAATGTGGCTCTGCTATTGACCAAAAGAAGACTACACGTTGTCCTATGTAACACAAAGAGCGTTAGTGCTAGGCCAAGGAAGGGGTCCTCAACGTTGACCCTCTGACGCTCAAGTCAGTACACGATTCGGGAGAAGAAAATAGTGGAAGAAAATTGTCGCAACGAGTGTGTGAAAAATATAGAGCATCGCATATCTTTATCTATAAATGGAGACCCCCTTTTATAGTGTCACTGTATTTACACATGCATCTCAAAGTATTTGCACGCTACCCAAAGTATTCCTAGGAAAGGATAAGCTATAAAGTGCTTCGAAGACATTTTCTTAAACGAGCACGTAAATTTTTGTGATTTGACAGACTGGAAGCTTCTAAAACATGATTTACCTATAGGATATTCTCTGTCCTTTACAGCATAAACTTCTAAAAAAATACGACATGACCGATACATAGGACTCGCGTTAGGCCAACCAGCCGCCACTCAAGGGGACTACCAGCTTGAATTAATACCTGATGCTCTGGGGTATTTGCCATCTCTCAGAGTCCTATAAGTATTATTTAGTCTGTATTTATATATTTATATTTTGCCCAATGCAAGCTAATGAAGTGAAAACAAATGAAGAAGAAATTTTGTTATTTGGCTGCATGCAGAGATTTGACAGATAACCAATTTAATGTAGTCATTCCTTTTGTTCTTCTTAAGAAATCTCAGAATGGTTCTATTACTTTGAGGTTAATCCTCTTCTTGAAAACTATACTCGTTTCTTCCATGAAGTATTCAAGCAACAACTTGTTCTTGTTTTACTGAGCTCTTTTCCATAATGCTTAGCTAAATGCAAAATTTTGTGATGGCGGAACTGAAGGCAACATTTGTTTTGGTGGAGGTTCTTGTGAGCCGAAGAAGAAAATGAAGAAGAAGACTTAAAGCAGTTATCGTCATTGCTTCTGTAGTTGCTTGTGTGTGTGCGCACTCTCGGTGGCAATTTCCCTTTTCTGCATACTGAAAAAGAGAAAAGGTTAGTTATACTTGTTGCAGAACATGGTTACTGATTCAGAATTCACCATCATGAATTGTGGAATAGTAGTTTTTGAATCTTCAGCAAAATGCACCATCAATGAGCTCCAAACTGGAGGCAAATATCAACTTGAAAATAGAAAATTCACATATAAGGATCTGGAGTTCATTACTGATAACTTTAGCAAGATCATCTGAAAAGGAGGGTTTAGAATTGTTTACTATGGCCATTTGGAAGATGCTACTGAAGTTGTTGTCTAGTTGCCAACCAAATCATCTTCACAAGGAAAAGAAGATTTTCTTTCTGAGGTAACTAATCTGAGTCGAATTGCCACTTAAACAATTTCATCTTACAAATAAGGGGCCTATGGAACTTGAGGCTGAACATTTGACAAGGGTTCATCACAAGAATTTGGTTTCTTTGGTTGGTTATTGCATGGATTAAGATCAGTTGGCACTCGTATGCGAGTTTATGCCCAAGGGAAACCTTAAAAGAATAACTCGAAAGTTCTAAACTCATGAATCACTTCTATTGTTGAAAATTGATATCGAACATAAAATTATTCTCATTTGCATCCTCTTGATTGGTCTATAAAGGTACTGACCAACTCTTGTCATATATTTCAATAACTAGTCACACTGATATGCCTTTGAAATGGGAACAACGTCTCCAAATTGCCATTGATGCCACACAAGGTTGGCACTAAATTATCATAGCTTGTTCATGTGTCACTTAGTAATATATGAACATACATGTTTCACTTGTGTGCAGGACTTGAGTATCTGCACACGGGATGCAAGCCTCCACTTGTTCATAGAGACATGAAGACTGCGAACATACTCTTGAACGAAGGACTAGAAGTGAAAAAAGTCAAGTTCAGACTATCCAAGTGTTTCCAAGATGACAACACCGGTCACACATCCACAACGATTGTTGGTACTATTGGATACCTTGATCCAGAGTATCTCACATCAGTTTATTCAATTTATTCAATTCATCTATTTGATACATGCATTGTTATTACATGCTTAAATCCACCAAAGCCTTGAGGAATTCTACTTGACTAGGTACTATATATGCCAATAACCAACTCAGTAGGAAGAGCGATATGTATATATAGTTTTTGCTGAATTAAACTAAATTCAAGAATCAAATTATAAATTAATTTCAAATGTCTCTTCTACTTCGACAAGAAGCAAAGTTCAATTTCATCTCAAGTACCTTTTCATGGATTCATGAATCTTATTAGTTAATGCATTTAATGTTGTTAGAGTCTTGTTGATTTTCATGTCATCCAAAAATGTATAAATGTGGATGCAGTGTTAAGTTTGTAAAATGGTGTTGTAGCAATAAGAAGTCCAATACACAGAAATCCTATTTGCTTCATAATCTTCTCTTTTTCTATAAATTCCTTGCTTTAGTTATTTGGCCTTCTTCCTTTAATCTGGTATTAGAATTATGACGAACAATCTCATTTCTCTTGTACCTCGATTCAATGGTGAAATTTTTTATTATTAGAGCACTCTCATGAAGTTATGTCTTGAATCACAAGACTTATGGAGTGTTATTGAAGGAGTACCAAAGGAAGACGATCAATTAACTGAATCATAAAAAAATATTTTGAAGAGAAAGAAATAAAAGGATAGAAAAGTTTTTTTTCCAAATTTATCAAGCCTTTGAAATTTCAGTTTATGAAAGGATTTCAAAAGCACCGAGTGCTCAAAGATCATGGGAGATTCGACAAACAACTTATTCTAACCAAGACCAAGTAAAAAAGGTATGCTTATGGTCTCTGCAAGCATATTTTGAAAAATTAGAGATGAAAGACAATAAAAAAGTTTCAGAATACCTCACACAAACTGGTTCTATTATGAATCAAATGACATCAAATAGAAAAATCATGGAGACTCAAATGGTGGTGGAGAAAATCTTGCGAAGCCTATCAAGAAAATTTGATCATGTAGTAGTCACTATTGAAGAATCACAATATCTTTCACTAATGTCCTTGGAAGTTTGTAAGGGAGATTGGAAGCTCATGAGGTTAGAATCCTTCAATGAGGCCCTCTTATTTCTTCTTCAAATCAAGCTTTGAAATACCAGTTCACATCCACAGGAGGTCGTGACTCTTATCGTGGATGGGGAGGTCAAAATCAAAGAAGAAGTGGAGGATTTTCTTACCAATAGTCACGAGAAAAAGGAAACGAAGAGTCTCAAAAAGAGGAGAAATAATTTCTTACAATTTCCAAAGACGAAGAGGATGTAAGAATTATAAAGGTACGAAATCTTATATTGAATGTCATTATTATCATAAGTCAGGATATAAAATAAATGATTGTTGGAAAAAAATATCCGGAGAAAAAATGTGAAGCTGGCTTAGTACATGAAAATGAACCTCAAAATTCTAAAACTTTATTGATTGCTAGTGATGGAAATATTGAAAATAATTGGTACTTGGATAGTTTTGCAAGTTGGCATATAACTAATAATAAAAGCTTATTTTCAATCCAGTAGAAGCTAACCATGGGCAAGTAACTATTGGAGATGCTAAGTCTTACAAAATTGAAGGAGTAGGAGAAATCTCTTTCAAAACAAAGTCGAAAAAAATTAACAAAATGTCTGAGGTATTTTATGTTTCCGGTTTATAAAGTAATCTACTTAGTGTTGGTCATTTATTGAGAAAAGGTTTTGATATTCATTTTGTTGATAAATATTGCACCATGAAGAAGAAAAATTAGTATGTGGCAAAGATCAGTTTGGGCTCAAACAATTTATTTCCTCTCAAGCTTGATATTATAAATGCTACTTGTTATCTTACTGCTAATGTAGAAATTTTCAAGTTGTGGCATGTAGATTTGGGCACCAGAATTTTCAGAGCTTGAAGGAGTTAGCAAGTAAAAATATTATTCAAGGACCTCCTAAAATTGATGGGATAAGTGAAGTCTGTGAAGAATGTCATCTTGGAAAGCAGTATCGAGAGGCATTCCTATCTAAATCTAAGTGTGAATTACATTCACCATTGGAACTTATCCACACAAATCTTTGTGGGCCCATGCGTGTACCATCTCTCAGAGGTAACTTATACTTCTTATTATTTGTTGATAATTATACTAAAAAACTTGGACATATTTTGTTAAAGAAAAATTAGAAGCTCTCTCTTGCTTTAGAGTTTTTAAAAGTCAAGTGGAAAAATTTTCTGATTATCAAATAAAAAATCTAAGAAGTGACCAAGGAGGTGAATTCCTATCTTCTTTACTTGAAGAATTTTGTCAAAATCATGGTATTAGACATGAATTGATAGCTTGGTATATGCCACAACAAAATGGTGTTGTGGAAAGAAAAAATAGGATAATCATGGACATGGTCAGGTGCATAATGAAGAAGAAAATTTTTATTAGCTAAATTTTAGACTGAAGCAGCTTCTTGTGCCTTCTACCTAATTAACAGATCACTAACAAAAAGGTTACAAAATTCTACTCCAAATGAGGCATGGTATGAAAAGAGACCAAATGTTACTCATTTAAAAACTTTTGGTTATCTTGCAATTCATATATTCCTGTTAAGAACTAAACTTGATAACAAGTATGAAAAGAGCACTTTTATTAGATACAGTGAAAGAAGCAAAGGTTACAAGCTTTACAATCCAAAAACAAAAAAAAAAAATTACAGTTAGCAGGGACATCCATTTTGACGAAAAAGCTTCTTATGTTTTCTTAGATTTGGCAGGTTCGTCAAGTTGGGAAATTCTTAAATTTGAAGATGATTCTTCATTACTGCTACTTGATATTCCTAAAAGAAACATATCTCCATCACCATGGCAAAGAAGAACAAGAAGTTTGAGAGATATTTATGATAACACTAAAGAGGTAAATGTGGCAAATCAAGTATTTTTTGCATTCTTTATAGGAGAAGATCAAATCACATATGAAGAAGCATCAAAAGAAAAGAAATGAGTTCATGCTATGAATGAAGAAATAAACTCCATCGACAAAAATGGTACATGGGAGCTCACTACTTTGCCACCATACAAATCTTTGATTAGTGTGAAATGGATCTTTAAGACTAAAATCAATCCAGATGGCTCTATCAATAAATACAAAGCAAGATTGGTTGCAAAGGGATACAAGCAAAAAGAAGGTGAAGATTTCAATGAGGTATTTCCTCTTGTTTCTAGACTTGATACAGTTGGATTAATTATTGCTCTTACTGCTCAAAATGGTTGGTAATTATTATAAATGAATGTCAAATAGTCTTTCTTAAATGATTTTCTTCAAGTAAAAATTTATCTTGAACAACCACAAGGCTTTGTGAAAAAGGGTGAAGAAGATAAAAGTATATAAGCTTAGAAAGACATTATATGGGTTGAAGCAATCACCTCATGCATGGTATGGCCAAATTAATGATTATTTTATTAAATATGGTTTTGAAATATGTCCTTTTGAGCATACTCTTTATATTAAGAAAAATTCTGAAGGTGATATTATGCTTGTGAGTCTGTGGATGATCTTATTTTCACTCAAATAATCTAAAGATATTGATAGATTTTAAGAACTCTATAATGAGTGAGTTCGAAATGATAGATTTGAGTGAGTTGTATCATTTTATGGGCATTAATCTCCAACAATCAGGATATGAAATTTTTATCTTACAAGGATACTATGCAACTCAAATTCTTAAGAGGTTCAAGATGGAAAATGCAAATCCAATGTCAACTCTGATGTGCGTAGATCTTATGATCATTTATACATGTTTTGACGCACATTCACTTACTTTATTCACGTGTATTCTGTGCATGTTCACCTCTCTTAGCATATATTCAGTATAAATATTCTTTTGTTTGGAGATCTACTCTTTGTGTGTTTTCTTGTTGACAGGACATGATTTGGAGCAGAAACAAAGCTTAAGTGGAGTCTAGAGCTTTTAAGGTGTTGTGTCCAGGCCATGTGAAATTTCTGCACTGCAGACTAAACCCAAAATGGTCATAACTTTCTGCTCAGATGGAGTTTTGGGTCCTTCTTTATACCAAATTGTAGATAACTTCATGATCTACAACTTTGATGAAGACCTAAACTCAAGAATACCATGTTAAGATGTGCTAAAATAATCTACACAACCTTGATACAATTTTACACGGCCAGAGCAGAAGGAAGGCACAGTCGTGCCAATTTGCATGGTCGTGCGGAGTAACCAGAGCAGAAGGAAGGCATAGCCGTGCCAATTTACACGACCGTGCGATGTAACCATAGTAGATGGAAGGCACGGCCGTGCGGTGTAACCAGAGCAGAAGGAAGGCACGGTCGTGCCAATTCGCACGACCATGCGGTGTAACCAAAGCAGAAGAGAGGCATGGTCATGCCAATTCACACGGCCATGGCACGGGCCTTGCGGCACTCATGCCCTAGCTTATAAAAGGGTCAAGAGCCCTATTCTTGGGGGCATCTTTAGTTCGGGACTTCGTCCCTCTCCTTGGGAAAGGTTCTCCCCTTCGAGGGAAACCCTAGAGCTTCATCCACCACCATCTTTTGACGTTTCGTCCATCTCCAGAGCAAGGAGGCATCCCCAAGACATCGGAAACCTTGGCAAGCATATCTTCTTCCCCTTCTTCTCACATCAAGGGTTGTAAGTATGTTTTACTTTATGTTTTCAGGTTGGTCTTCCCCCACAATGGAGTAGATATCCTCTTCTAGGATTAGGAAGTATTTGTAATATGATGGAGATGTAGAACTATGTAGATTCGCCATATTTCTATACAATGACTTATTAATGCCTTGTTTATGATGAATTGTGTGTGACATATTTATATTCCTTTGCATGCTTTGTTGATTGATGTGGAGGATTGTTAATCACGCAAAGGGGATTCCCAAGAGAGTATTGACCAAGGTGCCCTACTGACAGGGGTAACCCTTTCCGGACATCTAGGGCGTTCCCTTAAAAGGAAAAACAATCTCTTAGGAATTGCTGCTCTTGTAAAAAAAGTGTTCTAGATCGTATAACCAAGGGGCCCTAGTGACAAGGGTAACCCGTTCACGGATGTCTAGGACATTATCTTGAAAGGGGAGGCAATTCCTCCATAAGGAAGTAGGAAACCGTACCAAATCTCTACCTTTATCCTTATTGTTATTTACTAAACATGTATTCCTGTGATCTACCGAGGCGCCCTCATGACAGGGGTTAACTGTTACAGGATTTCACAAGGATCGTCTCTATTCGATACTTAGGGATATTGACCAATTTAACTTCCTGCAAGAGCATAGACATAGAGGGTAGAAACTAAGTAATCTATGTAATATCTCCTAGTATTATAATGAAACCGAAATCCTAGAATCCATCTCCCAAAGCTCATTCCCTCCAAGATCAATTCTCTCTCTCCTCTCTCTTCGTCTCAACCTTCTCTTTCTCTCTTCAATCACTCTCATTAGTTTGCAAGTGCCAAAGCCAACTTTCGACCATCTAGATAACTTATTTTGCAATATCTCTAGTGTTTAATCAACAGTCTCTGTGGTTCGACAATCTTATGTATTACTGACGACGAATCCGTGCACTTGTGGAATCGTAACAAACTCCGTGCATCATGGGTTAGAAGCTAAGTAAGAATGGTGAAGGAATGATAGTGAATCCAACGACATTTCAAAGCCTAGTTGGGAACTTGATGTATCTCACTACCAGTACCACTAGACTCAACATTATGTACATAGTTAGTTTAATTAGCAGGTTTGTGGGAAAACCTTATTCAAATCATTAGGAAGTGAAAAAAAGGGTTCTTTGATATGTTAAAGGAGCTATTAATTATGCCATCTTCTATAAATCACATGTGCCTATCAAACTTGTTGGCTATACAGATAGTGATCTTCTAGGAAGTATTGATGATTCTCGAAGTACTTCCGGGTATATTTCCAATCTTGGTAGTGGAGCAATCTATTGGTGTTCAAATAAGAAACAAATTGTAGCACTCTCAGCTACCAAAGTTGAATACGTAGTAGCTTCTTTAGTAGGGTGTCAAACTTTATGGTTATGGGGAATTCTTGAAAGTATCAAATGTAAACAAAATAATCCAACAATATTATATTATGATAACCATTCTACAATTTTTGTATCAAAGGATCCAGTACTACATGGAAGAACAAAGCACGTATGCTTGCAATTTCATTTCCTAAGAGAACTTGTTAAAGAAAATGAAATAAACCTAGAGTATTGTCCTAGCAATGAACAACTTGATGATATTTTTACAAAGTTGCTTGGAGGATCTATATTTTCAAAGAATTTTGAAGCTCTAGGAGTAACAAGCATATTTGGTTTACGAGAGGTATTGTTGGCTTAAACCAAATTCAAGAATCAAATTACAAATTGATTTAAAATGTCTCTTCTACTTCTACAATGAGCAAAGTACAATTTCATCTCAAGTACGTCTTCATGGATTCATTGTACATCTTCATCGATTCATGAATCTTATTAGTTAATACATTTAATGTTGTTAATTTCTTGTTGATTTTCATGTCATCTAAAAATGTATATGATCCTATTTGAAAGAAGGAAGGTGGAAAGCTGGGGATGTGGCGGTTTTGCTGACCGATTGTAGATTTCACTCCACTCTGCAAAATAAGTATTGTCAGTGCCGAACCAGGGAAGGGGTCCCCGATGTTGGCCTTCCGGCACTCAAGTCAGTCACCAAAACTGTAGAAGAAGTGGAGCAACAATAGAACTAGCACCAAATCATAATAACGCGTACCTTCGCCGATGATGAACCATCCTTTATATAGAGCCTTGGTGGGTGATGTGCGCACTTCTCGAAACATGGGCATGCTCTCCAATATGCCCTATGAAAGGACCTACCAGGAAAGTGTTGGAATGTATACTAAAAGCCTAGCTTTTTGTATAAATATTTATTAAGAAATAAGAATCACATTGGTCAAATGTCTACATTTATATGCTAAGTGTAGTTGTTTAATTAATTTATATTGTAGATAACATGGTGCGTGGTGTCACACACAGAAGATCATATTATCAGTTTCATATAAATTATAAATAATAGCTCACGACTAAGATGGATAGGAACAAACCATTGGAATAGTCATATTATAATTTGGTATTAGTTTATCTTGACTATAAAATTACACAAGTACACTCTGAGTGTATTGAGCAGGACCATTTAAAAAAAGTTCTTTTTATACTGACTGCATAAAAGAACAAGACCTTTGTTATTATGGAAGTGTGTGCTCTTAATCATGATATAGTAACAAGCACATATACTCAATATTTATTTCTTTAATTTATCAAAGGGTGTGATTTAGTTCGATAAATTAATAGGCCCGATAAGTTGGGAAATGGTATTATTTATATGGTGTGTTGTTGATTATAGAATGAAACTGTGTCCTAGTAATCTAGGTTGATAATGTCCCCAAGAGGAGCTCATAAGGATTGTCATGTAAACCCTACAGGTGGACTTAGTCTGACATGATGATAAGGTTGAGCGGTACTACTCTTGGAGCTAGATATTAATTAAGTGAGTTGTCCGTAACTCATTTAATTAGTGGGCATTCCATATCTTAAACACAAGGAGATTAACACACTCATGATAAGAAAGAGCCCATATAGTAATATGAGATTGGTGCGGTAGTTCAATAATAACTCTTTAGTGGTATGAGTTATATTGATGAACTCGAGTTGGGTGTTCGGGGCGAACATAGGAAGCTCAAGTTCATCGGGAGACCAAAACCAATTCCTCCTTTCGGTCTCTGTCGTAGCCTCTTAATTATAAAGTGTTATACCCACTCATACCCACCTTCTTACCCACCTTAAGGTGACCGGCCAAGCTTAGCTTGGAGCCCAAGCTAGGGTCGGTCGAACCAAGGTTAGATGGGTCAAGTAGGTGGCCGGCCCTAGCTTGAACCCAAGCTTAGGTGGCTAGCCACAATAAAATTAAAAGGATTTTAATTTTTAAAATCTTTCCTCATGTGGAAGGCATGACTTAAAAGAAAGTTTAAAATTTAAATCTTTCCTTTTATAGCTTTCTACAAAAGATTAAGAGAAAGGTTTTATATCTTTCCTTATTTGTAGTTAAAAGGAAGATTTTAATTTTTAATAAAATTTTCCTTTTTTGTAACCATCCTCATGGTTTTAAAAGAGAGTTTTAAAATTTAAATCTTACCTTTTATAGTTTCTACAAAAGATTAAGAGAAAAGATTTGATATCTTTCCTTATTTGTAGATTGAAAGAAAGTTTTTAATTTTGAGAAAACTTTTATTTATTGTAATCATCCACATGTTTTAATCGAGAGATTTTAATTTATAAAAGTTTCCTTTTATAACCAACCATGAAGGGATTTTTTAAAAATAAATTTTTATTTTAAAAATTTCCGGAAACAAATTAGGAAGTTTTAATTTTGTGTTTAAAACTTTCCTTGTTTGGAGGAATTGAGGTGGCCGACCACATTGATAGAGAAAAGGAAATTTTTTTTTAATCAAATAAATTTTCCTTTCTATGGCAAAGAAAATAAGGAAGTTTTTATTAAAACTTTCCTTATTTACCAAGACCAAGGAATATAAAAGAGATGGTAGAGGTGCCTCACCTTAGAACAACAATATACATCTAGTATTCCTCTCTTCTCTTCCTTGTGGTGGCTGGCCCTCCCTCTCTTCTTCCTCTTCCCCTTTTCTTCGTCTTTGGCCGGCGACATCAACTCTCTAGGAGACCCTTGGTGGCCGGATTTTTCTTGGAGAAGAAGTAGAGAAAGGAGGCTTTGTTTCTTTGTATCCCTTGGAGCTTGGTTGGTGGCCGAAGACCTTCATCTCTAGGAGATTCTTGGTGGCCAAAACTTGCAAGGAGAAGAAGGAGGCTTGGGTGGATTCTCATCTCGGTAGATCATCGCCCACACGATGTCTGAGATAAGAAGAGGAATACGACAGAAGATCATGAGGTCTATAAGGTATAAAAGGTATAACTAGCTATTAGTTTCTGCATCATAACTAGTTCATCCTTTTATTTAGATCTTGAAATACCAAACACAAGAGGCTAATGAATCTAGGTAATCGAATTTATGTTTTCAATTTTGTGTTTCTTTTATTTTTCGAACTTGTGATTCGATTGTTCTTTTTGGTTAAACCTAGGGTTACTATAAGGAGATTAAATAATGAATTTCATTGAAAGGCTTTGTCTAGGAAGTGGTGGATGCTCCCATAACCAAGAAGGCCTAGTGCCTCGCCATGTTTAACCTGGAAGTCGATCTCTAAAATAAATATTTAATCAAATTTGTAACATAGGTGGATTTGGATTAATAATGTTAAACATCATTTGCAATCCAAGTCTAAACCTCTAAGAACAGATAAATTGAATTTGGAATCAATAATGTTAAGTTCTGTTTGCGATTCCAAATTTAATTTTTAAAGAACATAATAGGTTGTTAGGAATGGTTCAGGAGTTGTACAAAATTTTTGTACAATGGAACCAGTACGATATTTCAAGTAGCAACCAACAAATGGTATGAGAGCTAGGATTTGCCTATGTGAGTTTGGTTTTCAGTTTAATTATGCACAGGTCATACATAATTTAGGCAGGATAATAGTAGGATATGCTAACTCTGTGGTTACAGGCTCCAACTATTATGGCTTATAGAGATTATGTGTGATTGGACCCTTTGATATGTCAAGGGTATTTTATGTGTGTGCATGATTGTATGTATTAAATACAGTAGGAGCTATATTTGTTTTAGGATTTTACATTTTTGTTTCGATCTAGATTACATGTACATTCCTTTATGGAATATAGGATCGATATATGTAAAATTCTATTTTTGTCGCGGATTGTATCCTTGCGAGGCGTGGTACTATTTGTGGACCATAGGCACAGGGGAAAAAGAAGCAAGATAGATGCGGCGACTAAACCCGATTGCGGTGGCTAAAGATGGCAGCAGCTAGGGTTGGCAGCACATGGAGGACAGTGATGGAAAAGGTCATAATAGTTGGAAAATTATTTTTTCCATATTTATTTCTTTATTTGTTGTGATGTGTGTGTGCATGGTTAAAATTTCTCACCTTAAATAACTAAGTGGGAGAGGGATTAGTAAATAAATTCCACGGTCTCCATTAGTGGTTTGTAAGTGATGCAATAAACTTGCGTGTTGGCTCTGAGTGCCTCCCCCCACAATGGATGAGTTTGTTTGCGGATCACTAGGTCAAACTTCCTTTATGGATGGTTATAGGAAATTATTTAGGAGCATGTGATCTTCTCCAACTGAAGGGGCACAATCCTATTTAATGGACTAAGTATCAAGTAATGGTGTACACTTAGGCACACTTAATAGTATCCTCCCCAACGGAGTTACTGCTATTATTTGTGTGACCAAAGGAATACCAACTATTAATTTTATTTGTCATAAAGTTAGGATGACAAGATAATAAAATTAATGGGTAAGACCCTCCTCTTACAAATGTTTGATTTTGTATACATCCACACTAACGTGGAATGCAAAATTCACGGTGTTTTGAGGTGTTGGTAAATTTAAATAATCTTGTTTGAGGAATCAATATTTTTTTAAATTTAGAGTCTTGACCAAAAGTTTTATTTTGTGATTCTTAGGATGGCTTTCAACCCACTGGCTATTATTCTAAAAGAGAACAAACTTACTGGTCCCAACTACATAGATTGGAAAAGAAACCTGGACATTGTCCTAACTGCTCAAGGCTATAAGTTTGTACTGTTAGAGACCTACCCTGATGTGCCTAATAGTGATTCTAATGAAGAGAAGATTGAGTATCATAAGAAATAGGTAAAAGCAGATGAGATAGTACGGTGTTACATTTTGGCTTCAATGTCAAATGTGTTGCAACATCAGCATCAGGACTTGCCAACTGCTTATGATATGATGAACAATCTCAAGGAACTCTTCGGACACCAGAATCGGGCTGCTAGGAAAGAGGCAATGAGAAAATTAAAGACAGCCACCATGTCAGAGGAGACACCCGTGAGGGATCATATCCTAAAGATGATGGTTTATTTGAACGAAATGCAGATCCTTGGAGCTGAAATCGATGGGGAAACCCAGATCGATATTATTCTCCAAACACTACCCAGAAGTTTTGAGCAGTTCCGCCTGAACTATAACATGAACAAAAGGGCTTATACATTGGCGGAACTTCTGACAAAACTTCAGGCAGCAGAAGGTATATTTCATCATAGTTCTCAGATTCACTTTGTTGAAAATATTTCTACTTCTAAGTCGAAAGGCAAGAAGAAGAAGAAACAGGCTGGCTCAGCAAAGTAGGTGAAAAGATCTCTAGGTACTGGACCTAAAGCTGGAGTGAAGAAGCCAAAGGGAAAGTGCTTCATCTGCAAACAGTCAGGACATTGGAAGGTGGACTGCCCTCGTAGGAATCAGAACAATAGAGGTATATCTTATTCTCTTGTAGTTGAAACATGTTAAGCGGTGTTATCTACCAGTACCTGGTATATAGATATAGGAGCCACTGATCATGTCTGCAATACATTGCAGGGGTTCCAGGAAACCCGATGACTATATGAGGGAGATGGTCTACATGGGCAATGCTACGAAAGTGGCTGCTGTTACAGTGGGAGACGTCTACTTATCATTTGATAGAAATAGAAGTTTGGTTTTGAGAAATTACCTTTATGTACCAACTTTTAGAAAGAATTTAATTTCAGTTTCTAAACTATTTTTGGATGGATATTCTGTTTCTTTTGATGACAAAGTAGTTAATAAGAAGAATAGGGTTATTATCTGTTTTGGTACATTAGTAGGTAATTTGTATACTCTAAATCCAATAACTCCCATAAGCAACAAATGAAAATTAATAGCACATCTTCTAATTCTAATAAGAGAAAGGAACCTTCGAAAATGAATCAAACATATCTTTGGCATCTAAGGCTTGGTCATATTAACCTAAGTAGGATTCAAAGTCTAACAGCCGATGGACTCTTGGGTTCATTAGTGTTGGAAAACTTTTCAACTTACGAATCTTGCTTGGAAGGTAAAATGACCAAGAGACCTTTTAAGGCCAAGGGGTATAGAGCCAAATATGTGTTAGAACTTGTTCATTCTGATTTATGTGGTCCTATGTCTATCTAGGCAAGAGGTGGTTTCAAATATTTTGTCTCTTTTATATATGACTATTCGAGATATAGGTATATTTACTTGATGCGCCGCAAGTCTGAATGCTTTGATAAGTTCAAAGAGTACAAGGCTGATGTGGAGAAGCATAATGGTAAAAGTATCAAGACACTGCGGTTTGATCGTGGTGGCGAATATCTCTTTGGAGAGTTTAGGAATTACTTATCAGAGGTTGGGATTTAATCCCAATTGTCTGCTCCTGGTACACCCCAACAGAATGGTGTGGCAGAACGAAGGAATAGGACTCTTATGGAAATGGTTAGATCGATGATGAGTTATTCAAAATTACCAAATTCATTTTGGGGATATGCTCTGGAAATAGCAGTGTACATTCTGAATATGGTACCTTCTAAATCAGTACCCTTTACTCCCATGGAATTGTGGAATGGGTGTAAGCCTAGTTTAAGTCATATTCGGATATGGGGAAGTCCAGCACATGTGCTAAAGGGAGATACTGACAAGTTGGAATCACGTACAGAAGTTTGTCTGCTTGTAGGATATCCTAAGGGAACGAAAGGTGGTTTGTTTTATAATCTTAAAAATCAGAAGATCATTGTTAGCACCAATGCTTGATTTTTAGAGGAAAATTATGTAATGAGCCATAAGCCCATGAGTGAAATTATTCTATAAGAAATGAGAGAGGGCACGCCTACTTTAGTACCAACAGTGCCAGATGAAATATCACAAGAAACTACAACACGTATCACAAATGATACACAACAACAGACAGTACCTCGTCGTAGTGGGAGGGTTGTTAGGCAACCTGAAAGATTCATGTTTTTGGGAGAGTCATCGGACTTGATCCCTGGTGAACATGAACCTGATCCCCGAACATATGACCAAGTACTCTAAGATAAAGATGCAGTATCTTGGCAAAGAGCGATGAATTCTGAAATAGAATCTATGTATTCTAATAAGGTCTGGGAGCTTGTAGAACCACCAAATGGTGTAAAAGTCATTGGATGTAAGTGGGTCTATAAAAGGAAAAGAGAGACAAATGGGAAGGTGAAAACCTTCAAAGCAAGGCTTATTGCGAAGGGGTATACTCAGAAAGAGGGAATAGATTATGAGGAAACTTTTTCGCCGGTGGCCATGCTTAAGTCTATCCAGATACTCTTATCTATTGTCGCTCATATGGATTATAAGGTTTGGCAAATGGATGTCAAGACATCTTTCCTTAACGGAAGTCTTGAAGAGAACATCCATATGAAGCAACCAGAGGGGTTCATAGCAAAGGGCAAAGAGTATCTAGTTTGTAAGCTCAATCGGTCGATTTATGGACTTAAACAAACTTCAAGATCTTGGAACACCCGGTTTAATGAAGTAATCCAGTCATATGGATTTATTCAGTGTTCGGATGAGTCTTGTGTATACAAGAAGTGTGATAGAAACATGGTGGTATTTCTTGTACTATACGTAGATGATATTTTTGATAGTTGGAAACAATATCAAAGTGTTGTCGGAAGTAAGGGTATGGTTGTCCAAGCAATTTGATATGAAGGACTTGGGTGAATGCGCACATATTCTCAGGATCAAAGTAATAAGGGATCACAAGAAAAGAATGTTGTGCTTATCCCGAGATTCATATATCGATACTATCCTAGCTCGTTTTAGCATGCAAGACTCTATGAAAGGTTTTTGTACCTTTTAGGCATGGAGTATATTTATCTAAAGAGATGTCTCCGAAGACATCAAAAGAGATAGAAGAAATAAAGGTAGTTCCTTATGCTGTAGGAAGCCTAATGTATGTTATGCATGAGACCAGATATCTGTTTTACCATGGGTATGGTTAGCAGATATCAAAGTAACCCAGGACCTGGACACTAGACTGCCGTAAAGCATATATTAAAGTACCTTAGAGGCATTAGAGATTATATGCTTGTTTACAAGGCAGATGATTTGTTCCCTATGGGATACACAGATTTTGACTTCCAATCAGATAGAGACTATAGGAAGTCGACCTCAGGGTTTTGTGTTTACTTTAGGAGGTAAAGTCATAACAATGGAGGAGTGTTAAGCATAGATGCTTTTCGGACTCCACCATGGAAGCAGAGTATATGGCAGCCTCTATGGCAGCCATAGAAGCTGTATGGCTCAAAGACTTCATGATGGACTTAGATGTGATTCCTTGTTTGCCCAAAAATTATTGGTGCAGTAGCAAACTCGAAGGAACCACGAGCCCATAAGGCAAGTAAACACATAGAGTGCAAGTACCATCCTTTCACTAAGGCCCTTAAGGCAAGAGGTTTTGATGGGCATGTTGAAGGGTTGGGAATCAGATGTATGGCAGGGTATATGGCAGCATAGTCTTTTAGTATAAGTGGAAGATTGTTGGAATGTATACTAAAAGCCTAGCTTTTATATAAACATTTATTAAGAAATAAGAATCACATTGGTCAAATGTCTACAATTATATGCTAAGTGTAGTTGTTCAATTAATTTATAATGTAGATAAAATGGTGTGTGGTGTCACACACAGAAGATCATGTTATCAATTCCTTATAAATTATAAACAGTAGCTCACGACTAAGATGGATAGGAACAAACCATTAGAATAGTCGTAATGTAATTTGGTATTAGTTTATCTTGACTATAAAATTACACTAGTACACTCTGAGTATATTGAGCAGGACTATTTAAGGAAAGTTCTTTTTATACTGACTGCATAAAAGAATAAGACCTTTGTTATTATGGAAGTGTGTGCTCTTAATCATGATATAATAACAAGCACATATATTCAATATTCATTTCTTTAATTTATCAAAGGGTGTGATTTCGTTTGATAAATCAATAGGCCCGATAAGTTGGGAAATTGTATTATTTATATGGTGTATTATTCATTATAGAATGAAACTGTGTCCTAGTAATCTAGGTTGTAATGTCCCCAAGAGGAGCCCATAAGGATTGTCATGTAAACCCTGCAGGTGGACTTAGTCCGACATGACGATAAGGTTGAGTGGTACTACTCTTGGAGCTAGATATTAATTAAGTGAGTTGTCAGTAACTCATTTAATTAGTGGGCATTCGATATCTTAAACACAAGGAGATTAACACACTCATGATAAGAAGGAGCCCATATAGTAATATGAGATTGGTGTTATAGTTCAATAATAACTCTTTAGTGGTATGAGTTATATTGATGAACTCGAGTTGGGTGTTCGAGGCGAACACGGGAAACTCAAGTTCATCGGGATACCAAAACTAATTTTTCTTCTCGGTCCCTGTCATAGCCTCTTAATTATAAAGTGTTATACTCACCCATACCCACCTTCTTACCCACCTTAAGGTAGCCGGCCAAGCTTAGCTTGGAGCCCAAGCTAGGGCCAGCCAAACCAAGGTTAGATGGGTCAAGTAGGTGGCCGGCCCTAGCTTGAACCCAAGCTTAGGTGGTCGGCCACAATAAAATTAAAAGGATTTTAATTTTTAAAATCTTTCCTCATGTGGAAGCCATGATTTAAAAGAAAGTTTAAAATTTAAATCTTTCCTTTTATAGCTTTCTACAAAAGATTAAGAGAAAGGTTTTATATCTTTCCTTATTTGTAGTTAAAAGAAAAATTTTAATTTTTGATAAAACTTTCCTTTTTGTAACCATCCTCATGATTTTAAAAGAGAGTTTTAAAATTTAAATCTTACCTTTTGTAGTTTCCACAAAAGATTAAGAGAAAAGATTTGATATCTTTCCTTATTTGTATATTGAAGAAAGATTTTAATTTTGAGAAAACTTTCCTTATTGTAATCATCCACATGTTTTAATAGAAAGATTTTAATTTATAAAAGTTTCCTTTTATAACCAACCATGAAGGAAATTTTTAAAGAGAAATTTTAATTTAAAAAATTTCTGGAAACAAATTAGGAAGTTTCAATTTTGTGTTTAAAACTTTCCTTGTTTGGAGAAATTGAGGTGGCCGGCCACATTGATAGAGAAAAGGAAATTTTTTTTTAATCAATTAAATTTTCCTTTCTATAGCAAAGAAAATAAGGAAGTTTTTATTAAAACTTTCCTTATTTGCCAAGACCAAGGAATATAAAAGAGAGGGTAGAGATCCCTCACCTTAGAACAACAATATACATCTAGTATTCCTCTCTTCTCTTCCTTGTGGTGGTCGGCCCTCCCTCTCTTCTTCCTCTTCCCCTTTTCTTCTTCCTTGGCCGGAAGCATCAACTCTCTAGGAGACCCTTGGTGGCCGGATTTTGCTTGGAGAAGAAGTAGAGAAAGGAGGCTTTGTTTCTTTGCATCCCTTGGAGCTTGGTTGGTGGCCAAAGACCTTCATCTCTAGGAGATTCTTGGTGGCCGAAACTTGCAAGGAGAATAAAAAGGCTTGGATGGATTCTCATCTCGGTAGATCGTCACCCACACGATTTCCGAGATAAGAAGAGGAATACGACAGAAGATCGTGAGGTCTATAAGCTATAAAAGGTATAACTAGTTATTAGTTTCTGCATCATAACTAGTTCATCCTTTTATTTAGATCTAGAAATACCAAACACAAGAGTCTAATGAATCTAGGTAATCGAATTTATGTTTTCGATTTTGTGTTTCTTTTGTTTTTCGAACTTGTGATTCGATTGTTCTTTTTGGTTAAACCTAGGGTTACTATAAGGAGATTAAATATTGAATTTTGTTGAAAGGCTTTGTCTAGGAAGTAGTGGATGCTCCCATAACCAAGAAGGCCTAGTGCCTCGCCATGTTTAACCTGAAAGCCGATCTCTGAAATAAATATTTAATCAAATTTGTAACATAGGTGGATTTGGATTAATAATATTAAGCATCGTTTGCGATCCAAGTCTAAACCTCTAAGAACAGATAAATTGAATTTGGAATTAATGATGTTAAGTTCTGTTTGTGATTCTAAATTTAATTTCTAAAGAACACAATAGGTTGTTAGGAATGGTTCAGAACTTGTATAAAATTTTTGTATAGGGGGACCAGTACGATATTCCGAGTATCAACCAACAGAAAGTACCTCTGACACCATACCTTAACAGGGAATGCATATCCGTGACAATATAGTAAAAGCTTCCACCGTATAATTTGCCTGTCGACCATGCCTCGTGTCAGCGACAATACAATAAATTGATAATGCCGCTGACACGAGGCATTATCTCCCAAAAGGATGTCAAGAGGTACTACAGTGATCCCGTTACTTGGCTGAGCAGGGTAGCTATTCGGCCGGGACTCCTAGTAATCCCGTTGCTTGGCTGAGCGGGGTAGTCGCTTGGCCGGGACTCCGATTCATCCACGGCCAGGTGCTTGGCCGAGAAGGGTAGCTGCTCAGCCGGGAGCCCTCCACTCTGTCGACCTCAGTTGCTCTTGTTGGTGCAATCATCCTCTAAGGTTTTAATGTTTGACAAATATGTTTAAGTATGTTTAATGGAGTTTGATCATAGGAAGTCCTAGTTGCTGGCTAGGCAAGGGAAATCTCGGTAGATCGTGGAAGCCAGGTGGATTCGATAGGTCTGGAGGACCTGATCCGTGGGTAGCCGAATACTGAGTAGGTAAGGGAAATCTCGGTAGATAATGGAAGCCAAGTGGATTTAATAGGTCTAAAGGACTTGAACCCTGGGTAGCCGATATGAGTCTTAGTGAGTGAAGCTAGGTGAAGAAAACCCTAGGGGGTGGTAACCTTAGGTTTGGGTGAGTGAAGCCAGATGGAGAAAATCCTATGGGGAGATAACCTTAGGTAACGAGAAGTCTTGGAGGAGTCAACTCTAAGCAAGGTTGATAAGCACACGGTCGACTGGACCAACGGATCTTGGTAAATCTAAGTTTAGGTTTACCATAGTATTCTGTATTACTATTATTGTTGTTGGCTAATGTAGTATTGCAGGAAAAATCTTAGTGGATCAGGCAATCAAACACTGAGCAGGCAAAGTCTAAACAGGTCTGGAGGACCAATGTTTGGCAAGTAAGTTGAGGTATGCAACTGGAGGAGTGACAGTGAGGTCGTGTTCCTGAAAGGAACAACCTAAGGTCGTTGATCCAACTGAAGCAACCGAAAAGATTTCTAAGTTGAGATCAAGACAGTTCTATTGTCTAATATTACTCATGCATTATATGTATATTACTATGCTAACCTTTATGTTGCAGGAATATTTTGTTTAACTCTATGTTGCAGGTTCAGCCTGATCGATTGACCGAACGTAAGGATCAATCAACCGAACAAGGTTGACTCAGACCAGATCAAAACTGAACATAACACAACTTGCGATCTAAGCTTGATCGGTCGACCGAACAAGCTGATTGGTCGACCGAACCTAATGACTCAGCACAGATCAGATTGAGCCGAAGCAAAGAAGGAAGACTGTCTGATCGGTCGACCGAACCAGAGGATTGGTCGACCGAAAAACAAAGACATTATTGGCACATTAATGAAGAATCTTGATGAACAGGAAAAGTTCACCATTTGGTCGACCGAACAATGGGATCGTTCGACCAAACCATTAAACATTATTTAATGCCCGAGGATTGAATCTCAACAAATAAGGCAGGGAGCGGGTTCGGTCGACCGAACCCAAGGATCGGTCGATCGAATGTTGACCATTCTTATAAAAGTGAAGCTTAAGGTTCGAGGATGAACAACAAATCTGTTTTGAAGTTAATCTCTGTGCAAGCTGTTATTCGTACTACAACTACTTGTCTTCATAAGCAAGCTACTACTCCAAGAAGTGCCAACAAGCTCCATCTCTAATCTTCTGTCGGTATATTTTTATTATCTTGCATTGTACTTATTTACTTGTAAGATAGTAGGTTGATACTATCTTACTCATCTATTTGTATGCACTGCTTCTTTCCGAGGATTTCGGGAAGAAGAGTTATAGTGAATTGCCCAACGATGTGATCAAGGATTATGGGTCTTGGAGTAGGAGTCAACATAGGCTCCGAACCAAGTAACCACTCTAGTCTTTTGTATTGTTTTCCGCTGCCACTTTGTTATTTATTTTACGAGTCGTTACGAAAAGAAAAGAGTTTTTAAAAGAGCAATATTCACCCTCCCCCCCCCCCTCTATCTCACTCTTTCGATCATACAGCTCTTCTATGCGGTGGCTATGTAATAACATGCCTTCCTCTATTCGGACAAGCTATCCAGTCTCCCTCGATATCCTACTGCTCCATACTTGTTAGAATGTATACTAAACGCCTAGCTTTTGGTATAAACATTTATCTAGAAATAAGAATCACATTGGTCAAATGTCTACATTTATGATAAATGTAGTTGTTCAATTAATATTGTAGATAACATGGTGTGTGGTGTCACACACAGAAGATCATGTTATCAGTACCTTATAAATTATAAACAGTAGCTCACGACCAAGATGGAAAGGAACAAACCATAGGAAGGTCGTAGTGTAATTAGATATTAGTTTATCTTAACTATATAATTACACTAGTACACTTAGAGTGTATTGAGTAGGACCATTAGAGGTCATTTCTTTTATACTGACTTTATAAAGGAACAAAGACCTCAGTTATTATGGAAGTGTGTGCTCTTAATCCCAATATAATAACAAGCACATATATTTGATATTTATTTCTTTAATTTATCAATGGGTGAGATTTAGTTCGATAAATCAATAAACCCGATAAGTTGGGAAATGATATCACTTATAGTGTGTGTTGTTGATTATAGAAGAAAATTGTGTCCTAGTAATCTAGGTTGAGAATGTCCCCAAGAGGAGCTCATAAGGATTGTCATGTTAAACCCTGCAGGTGGACTTAGTCCGACATGACGATGAGGTTGAGTGGTACTACTCTTGGACTAAGATATTAATTAAATGAGTTGTCAGTAACTCACTTAATTAGTGGGCATTCGACATCTTAAACACAGGGAGACTAACACACTCATAATAAGAAGGAGCCCAAAAATATAATTTGAGATTGGTGCGGTAGTTCAATAATAATTCTTTAGTGGAATGAATTATTATTGATGAAGTTAAGTTGTGTGTTCGGGGCGAACACGGGATGCTTAATTTCATTGGAAGACCAAAACCAATTCCTCCTCTCTGTCCCTATAGTAGCCTCTTGTATATAGAGATTTATACCCACCACATACCCACCTCCTTACCCATCCTATAGGGGCCGGCCAAGCTAGCTTGGAGACCAATTAGGGCCGGCCATGGTTTGGTTCATGGGTGAATTCATGTGGTCGGCTCTAGCTTGAACTCAAGCTTAGGTGGCCGGCCCTATTAAAATAAAAAGGAATTTTAATTTTAAAAAAAAATTCTTATGTGGATAACATGATTTAAAAGAGAGTTTAAAATTTTAAATCTTTCCTTTTATAAGATTCTACAAAAGATTAAGAGAAGAGCTAAATCTCTTTCCTTATTTGTAGATTAAAAGGTTAATTTTAATTTTGGTAAAAACTTTCCTATTAATCATGTTTATTATTTAAAAGAAAGTTTAAAAATTAAAAATTCTCTTTTATTAGTTTCTACAAAAGATTAAGAAAAGATTTAATATCTTTCCTTATTTGTAGATTAAAAGAGATTTTAATTTTTAGAGATAACTTTCTTTTTATCCACATGTTAAAAGAAATATTTTAATTTATAAAATTTCCTTTTTATTAACCAATCATGAAGGGAAAAATTATTAGAGAAATTTTTTATAAATTTCCGGAAGCAAATAAGGAAGTTTTAATTTGTGTTTAAAATTTTATTTGCTTGGAAATTTTATGGTGTGGCCGGCCATTGTAAATTGAAAAGAAAATTTGTTTTTAATTAAATAAATTTTCCTTTTCAATGGCAAAAGAATTAAGGAAGTTTTTATTAAATTTTCCTTATTTTCCAAGACCAAGGATTATAAAAGAGGGGGTAGAGAAGGCTTCATGGCGAACAACTCTATTCTATTTTCTCCCTCTTTTTCTTCCTTGGTGTGGCCGGCCATCCTCTCCTCCTCTTTTCTCTTTGATGGCCGAACCTCATCCTTCTTGTGGAGATTCATATGGTGGTCGGATCAAGTTTAGAGAAGAAGAAGAAGAAGGAGAGAAAGAAAGTTTTGTTTCTAGCATCCCTTGGAGCATGGTGGTGGTGGCCGAACCTCTTCATCCTAGGAGAAGTTTTGATGGTCGAAACTCGTAAGGAAGAAGAAGGTGCTTGGTGGTTCTCATCTAGGAAGATCGTTGCCCACACAACGTCCGAGGTTAGAAGAGGAATACGGTAGAAGATCAAGAGGTCTTTCTAAAAGGTATAACTAGTATTTTTCCTTTCCGCATCATACTAGTTATTTTTGGAAATAATACCAAATACAAGAGGCATGCGATTCTAGTATTTCGAATTTGTTTTCGATGTTGTGTTCTTTTGTTTTTTTTTTCTTTTCCTTGTGATTTGATTGTTCTTTTCAGTTGACCTAAAGTTATTTAATGAAATTAAATATTAACTTTCCTTAAAAGGCTTTGTCTAGTCGGTGGTGGTTGTTCCCATATCCAAGAAGGCCATGTACCTCGCCACGTCAGTACTGGAAGCCAATTTTGAAAATTAATATTTAATGAAATTAATAACCTAGGTGATTTGGATCGAACGTGTTAAGTTTCACAGGAGATCCGAGTCTAAACCTAAAAGAACAAATAGATTAAACTTTGGATCAAACGTGTTAAATTCCGCAGGCGATCCAAGTTTAATTTAAAAGAACACATGGTAGCTAGGAAAAGGTTCAAACCTTTGTACAAAATTTTTGTACAGTGGAACCATTAGGTTTTCCGAGTAGCAACCAACAATTGGTATCAGAGCTAGGGTTTTGCCTCTGTGTATTTGGTATTAGTTTAATTATGCACATGTCATACATAATTTAGGCAGGTTAATAGTAGGATGTGCTAACTTTGTGGATGCAGGATCCAACTATTATGGCTTATAGTTATTATGTGTGTGATTGGACCCTTGGACATGTCAAGGGCATTTTATTGTGTGTGCATGATTGTATTATAAAATACAGCAGGAGCTGTATTTAGTTTTATTAGGATTTTATATTTTGATCTAGTTACATGTACATTCCTTTTATGGAATATAGGATCGATGGATGTAAATTTTATTTTATGTTCGATCTAGTTTACAGGTACATTCCTTCGAGGAATATAGGATCTAAAAATGTAAAATTTTATTTATGTCACGGATCGAATCTTGCAAGGCGTGGAACCTTTTGAGGATCAGAGGCACAACGGAACAAGGAGCAAGATGGATGCGACAACTAGACCCGGTGGCGGTGGCCAAAGATGGCAGCAACTAGGGTTGCCGACACACGGAGGACAACAATAGATAAAAGACATAATAGTTGAAAATTAGTTTTTCTATTTATTGCTTTTTATGCTGTGTTGGGTGTGTTTATTAGTATGCATGCTAAGTAGGCTAGCATAGTCAAAATTCCTCACTTTAAATAACTAAGTGGGAGAGGGATTTATTTTTAAATAAATTCCACGGTCTCCATTACTGGTTTATAAGTGATGCAACAAGCTTGCGCGTTGGCTCTGAGTGCCTTCCTCCATATCGGATGAGCTTGTTTGCGGATCACTAGCTTAAACTTCCATTTTGGATGACTATAGGAAGTTAATTAAGAGCGTGTGATCTTCCCCATTGGAAGGGACACAATCTTATTAACAGACTTAGTGTCAAGTAATGGTATACACTTAGGCACGTCTAATAGTATCCTCCCCATCGGAGTCACTGCTATTATTTGTGTGACCGAAGAAAACCAACTATTGATTTATCAAATAAATAAGTTGACAAGATAATAAAATTAAAAACCCCTCTTACAAATGTTTGATTTTGTATACGTCCACACTATCGTGGCATACAAAATTCACGGTGTTTGAGGTAATTTTATTTGTCATAAAGATTTATTGACAAGATAATTAATGGGTAAACCCCTCCTCTTACAAATGTTTAATTTTGTATACGTCCACACTATCGTGACATGCAAAATTCACGGTGTTTGAGGTGTTGGAGAATTTAAATAATATTGTTTGAGGAATCAATGTTATTTTAAATTCAAAAGTTTTGACCAAATATTTGATCAAAGAAAGATCAACTATTAAGTTTATTCGTCATAAAGTAAAGTTGACGAAATAATAAAATTAATGGATAAAATCTCTTTTTTGATTTTGTATACGTCCACACTATCGTGACATACAAAATTCATGGGGATTTTAAGGAATTGATCTTGACCAAATATTTTTGTGATTCTTAGGATTTAAAATGTTTGTCAATTCCCTAGTTGTTATACTATAGAAAAGACTTAGTAGTCCCGATTGTAAAAATTGGAAATAGGACTTGGACATTAAGGTAGTCTGTCTTTTTAGAACTAAAGAACAATATAGGTGTATTCATTAGTTGAAACATGTTTAGTGGTGTTATCTACCAGAACCTGGAGTGTAGATACAGATGCCATTAATCATGTTCGCAATTCATTGCAGGGTTCCAGGAAACCTGACAACTAAATGAAAAAAAAACACCGTCCACATGGGCACTGCTGTAAAAGTGGCAGTTGTTGCAGTGGGAGATGTTTATCCTTTAATAGGAATAAAATATGGATTATTAGAAATTGTCTTTACGTACTAAGTTTAGAAAGAACCTGATTTCAGTTTCTAAACTATTATAGAATAGATATTGTGTCTATTTTGATAACAAAGCTGTTATCAAGAAAAATAGAGAAGTTATATATTCTGGTATATTGGTTGACAATTTATAATCCAATAACTCCCACGATGCAATAAATGGAAATTATAACACATCTTCTAACTTTAAGAGAAAGCAACCTTCGGAAATGAACCAATTATATCTTTGGCATCTAAGGCTAGGTTATATTAACTTGAGTAGGTTTCATTGGTAGCTGATGAACTTTTGGGTTCATTGGTAGTGGAAATCTTTACAACCTGCGAGTCTTACTTGGAAGGAAAAATAACCAAGAAGCTTTTAAGTCTAAGGGGTATGGAGCCAAAGATATGTTGGAATTGTTTCATTCTGATTTGTGTGATCCTATGACTATCCAGACAAGAGGTAGTATCGAATATTTCATCTATTTTATAGACAACTATTCAAGATACAAATACATTTACTTAATGTGCCGCAAGACTAAGTGCTTTGATTAGTTCAAAGAGTACAAGGCTGATGCGGAGAAACGTCAAAGTAAAAGTATCAAGATACTACGGTGAGATCGTAGTGGCAAGTACCTCTTGGGAGAATTTAGGAGTCACTTATCAGAAGTAGGGATTCAATCCCAACTAACTGCACCTGGTACACCCCAACAGAATGGTGTAGAAAAAGGAAGGTATATGACTCTTATGGAAATACGTAGATTGATGATGAGTTATTACCAAATTCATTTTAAGGATATACTCTGGAAATGGAAGTGAATATAGTACCTTCCAAAGTAAGAACTCTCTACTCATATAGAATTGCTGAATAAGCGTAAGCCTATTTTGAAGCATATTCGGATTCGGGTAGTCCAATACATATGCTGAAGAGAGATAATGATAAGTTGGACAGGAATTCACTTGTCTGTGGGTTATCCTAGAGAAATGAAAGTAGGATTATAGTCTTAAAAATTAGAAGGTCATTGTTAGCATCAATGACCGATTTTTAGAAAAGGACTATGTAATAAATCACGTGCCCATAAGTAAATTTATTCTTAAGGAAATAATAAAGGACATGTCTAACCTAGTACCAACTGTACAAGATGAAATATCACAAGAAACTGCAACACGTATCACAAATGATACACAATTGCAGAAAGTGCCTCGTCGTAGTGGGACTGTTGTTAGGCAACCTAAAAAGATTCATGTTTTGGGAGAGTTTTTGGACTCGATCCCTGGAGGACATGAACCTGATCTCCGGACATATGACGAAGCACTCCAAGATAAAGATGCAGCATCTTGGCAAAGAGTAATGAATAACAGAATTAGAATATATGTATTCTAATAAAATCTGGAAGCTTGTAGAACCACCAAATGGTGTAAAAGCCTTTGGGTATAAAAAGGTCTATAATATGAAAAGAGGGATAGACAGGAAGGTAGAAACTTTTAAAGCAAGGCTTGATGAAAAAGGAAACTTTTTCATTGGTAGTCATGCTTAAATCTATCTGAATTCTTTTATCTATTTGGCAAGTGGATGTCAAGACAGCATTCCTTAATGGAAGTCTTGAAGAAAGCATCCATATAAAGCAACCAGAAGGGCTCATTGCAAAGGGCTAAGAGCATCTTGTGTGCAAGCTCAATCAGTCTATGGACTGAGACAAAGCTTCAAAGGTCTTGGAACATCCGGTTTATCAAAGTTATCCAGACCTATGGATGTATTTAGTAACCGGATAAGTCTTGTGTATACAAAAGGTGTGATGGAAACGTGGTGGTATTTCTTGTACTATACGTAGATTACATTTTTGATAGTTGGAAACAATATCAAGGTGTTATCGGAAGTAAGGGTATGGTTGTCCAAGAAATTCTTTATAAAGGACTTAGGAAAATAAGCACATATTCTTGGGAACAAGGTTCGCAAGAAAAGAATGTTGTGCTTATCTCAAGCTTTATATAACAAGCTCGTTTTAGCATGCAAAACTCCAAGAAAGGTTTTCTACCTTTTAAGCATGGAGTGTCTTTATCTAAAGAGATGTCTCCGATGACATCAAAGGAGATTGAGGACATGTAGGCAGTTCTTTATGCTTCGAAAGTTAGACAGCCTAATGTATGCTATACACGAGATCAGAAATCTGTTTTGCCAAGGGCATAGTTACCAGATATCAAAGTAACCCTAGACAAGGACATTGGACTGCAGTAAAGCATATATTAAAGTACCTTAGAGGCACTAGAGATTATATGCTAGCTTACAAGGCAGTTAATTTGGTCCCTGTGGGTTGCACGAATTTTGACTTCCAATCAGATAGGGACAATAATAAGTCAACCTCGGGGTTTTGTGTTTACTTTAGGAGGAAAAGTCATAACTATGGAAGAGTGATAAGTATAGGTGTTTTCTGGACTCCACCATAGAAGCTGAGTATATGGCAAGCCTCTGAGGTAGTCATAAAAGCTAAATGACTCAATAACCTCAAGATGGACTTAGATATGATTTCTGGTTTGTCCAAAGATTATTACAATTCATTGTAATAATAGTGGTGCAGTAGCAAACTCGAAGAAACCATAAGTCTATAAGGCAAGTAAACGCAATAGAGCGCAAGTACCACCCAATACGAGAAATCATATAAATGAGAAGAAGTTGTTGCTGCCTAGATTGCATCAAGTGATAACCTAGAAGATTCTTTCACTAAAGCCCTTAAGGCAAGAGCTTTTGATGGGCATGTTGAAGGTTTGGGAATCAGATGTATGGTAGCAGTTATGGCAGCTTAGTCTTTTAGTATAAGTGGGAGATTGTTAGAATGTATACTAAAAGCCTAGCTTTTGGTATAAACATTTATCTAGAAATAAGAATCACATTGGTCAAATGTCTACATTTATGATAAATGTAGTTGTTCAATTAATATTGTAGATAACATGGTGTGTGGTGTCACACACAGAAGATCATGTTATCAGTACCTTATAAATTATAAATAGTAGCTCACGACCAAGATGGAAAGGAACAAACCATTGGAAGGTCGTAGTGTAATTAGGTATTAGTTTATCTTAACTATATAATTATACTAGTACACTTAGAGTGTATTGAGTAGGAACATTAGAGGTCGTTTCTTTTATACTGACTTTATAAAGGAACAAAGACCTCAGTTATTATGGAAGTGTGTGCTCTTAATCCCAATATAATAACAAGCACATATATTTGATATTTATTTCTTTAATTTATCAATGGGTGAGATTTAGTTCGATAAATCAATAAACCCGATAAGTTGGGAAATGATATCACTTATAGTGTGTGTTGTTGATTATAGAAGGAAACTGTGTCCTAGTAATCTAGGTTGAGAATGTCCCCAAGAGGAGCTCATAAGGATTGTCATGTTAAACCCTGCAGGTGGACTTAGTCCGACATGACGATGAGGTTGAGTGGTACTACTCTTGGACTAAGATATTAATTAAATGAGTTGTCAGTAACTCACTTAATTAGTGGGCATTTGACATCTTAAACACAGGGAGACTAACACACTCATAATAAGAAGAAGCCCAAAAATGTAATTTGAGATTGGTGCGGTAGTTCAATAATAATTCTTTAGTAGAATGAATTATTATTGATGAAGTTAAGTTGTGTGTTCGGGGCGAACACGGGATGCTTAATTTCATCGGGAGACCAAAACCAATTCCACCTCTCGGTCCCTATCGTAGCCTCTTGTATATAGAGATTTATACCCACCACATACCCACCTTCTTACCCATCCTATAGGGGTTGGCCAAGATAGCTTGGAGACCAAGCTAGGGCCGGCCATGGTTTGGTTCATGGGTGAATTCATGTGGCCGGCTCTAGCTTGAACTCAAGCTTAGGTGGCCGGCCCTATTAAAATAAAAAGGAATTTTAATTTTAAAAAAAAAATTCTTATGTGGATAACATGATTTAAAAGAGAGTTTAAAATTTTAAATCTTTCCTTTTATAAGATTCTACAAAAGATTAAGAGAAAAGCTAAATCTCTTTCCTTATTTATAGATTAAAAGGTTGATTTTAATTTTGTTAAAAAATTTCCTATTAATCATGTTTATTATTTAAAATAAAGTTTAAAAATAAAAAATTCTCTTTTATTAGTTTCTACAAAATATTAAGAAAAGATTTAATATCTTTCCTTATTTGTAGATTAAAAGAGATTTTAATTTTTAGAGATAACTTTCTTTTTATCCACATGTTAAAAGAAAGATTTTAATTTATAAAATTTCCTTTTTATTAACCAATCATGAAGGGAAAAATTATTGGAGAAATTTTTTATAAATTTCCGGAAGCAAATAAGGAAGTTTTAATTTGTGTTTAAAATTTTATTTGCTTGGAAATTTTATGGTGTGGTCGGCCATTGTAAATTGAAAAGAAAAATTGTTTTTAATTAAATAAATTTTCCTTTTCAATGGAAAAAGAATTAATGAAGTTTTTATTAAATTTTCCTTATTTGCCAAGACCAAGGATTATAAAATAGGGGGTAGAGAAGGCTTCATGGCGAACAACTCTATTCTATTTTCTCCCTCTTTTTCTTCCTTGGTGTGGCCGGCCATCCTCTCCTCCTCTCTTCTCTTTGATGGCCGAACCTCATCCTTCTTGTGGAGATTCATATGGTGGCCGGATCAAGTTTAGAGAAGAAGAAGGAGGAGGAGAGAAAGAAAGTTTTGTTTCTAGCATCCCTTGGAGCATAGTGGTGGTGGCCGAACCTCTTCATCCTAGGAGAAGTTTTGATGGCCGAAACTCATAAGGAAGAAGAAGGTGCTTGGTGGTTCTCATCTCGGAAGATAGTTGCCCACACAACGTCCGAGGTTAGAAGAGGAATACGGTAGAAGATCAAGAGGTCTTTCTAAAAGGTATAACTAGTATTTTTCTTTTCCGCATCATACTAGTTATTTTTGGAAATAATAACAAATACAAGAGGCATGTAATTATAGTATTTCGAATTTGTTTTCAATGTTGTGTTCTTTTATTTTTTTTTTCTTTTCCTTGTTATTTGATTGTTCTTTTCGGTTGACCTAAAGTTATTTAAGGAAATTAAATATTAACTTTCCTTAAAAGGCTTTGTCTAGTCGGTGGTGGTTGTTCCCATATCCAAGAAGGTCATGTGCCTCGCCACGTCAGTACTGGAAGCCAATTTTGAAAATTAATATTTAATGAAATTAATAACCTAGGTGATTTGGATCGAACGTGTTGTGTTCCGCAGGAGATCCGAGTCTAAACCTAAAAGAACAAATAGATTAAACTTTGGATCAAACGTGTTAAGTTCCGCAGGCGATCCAAGTTTAATTTAAAAGAACACATGGTAGCTAGGAAAAGATTCAGACCTTTGTATAAAATTTTTTTACAGTGTAACCATTAGGTTTTCCGAGTAGCAACCAACAATACTGTGTGTCAGCTGTCTTACGTATCATCCCAAGCTGGACAGGAGGTCTACTCGGATATGTCTCCCGCTGGTCGAACCCTGACTAACCTGACCGGCCATCGCCATTGTCCTCCGTTCGGCCCTTGACACCTGGGCATTGACCACCTTGACTCTAACCTCCACCTTGGTAGTTGAAAACGTGTTAGGTGGGCCTCCCTATATCGCCGCATCATAATTCTCCCCTTCAAGTCTAGTCGAAGGAGGTTGCGAGTCCGACTGACTGGACTAGTAGAGTCTTCGACGTCTTCCACGGTTTCGCCGTTCGGCTTGGTATCGCCAGGCTAGTCCTGTAACTACAAGCTTGGACCATGCCTTTCAAAGCATATTGCGCCTCGGTCGTTCGACTATGTGAAAATCCCTTCACTATGTTGGTTGCTACTCGGAATACCATTATGTTTCTCCTATACAAAAATTTGTACAAGCACATAACTTAACCTAGCTACCCATGTGCTCTACTGAAGTTAAACTTGGATTGCAAACGATGCTTAACATTATTAATCCAAGTTGCTCTTCAGAAGTTAAACTTGGATTGGAAACGATACTTAACATTTTTACTCCAAGTTTAATCGATGTAATCTTCCTAAGTTAAATCATATTATAGAAGTTGATTAAATATCTATTTTAAAGATTGGCTTCTAGGTTAAACATGGCGAGACACTAGGCCTTCTTGGTTATGAGATCATCCACCACTTCCTAGACAAAGCCTTTCAAAGAAATTAGATATTTAACTTCTTATAGTAACCCTAGGTTTAACTACAGAGGTCATAATAGAAACACAAGATTGCAACACAAAATTAAAATACAAAATCAATAGCACGAAATCGAAACATAAAATCGCTAGCCTCTTGTGTTGGTGTTTCAGAATCCATGCAAAGAAAACTAACTAATTAATTCGAAGCGGAACCCATTAATTAGCTATACCTTTCTTTGTAACTAAAGACCTCTTGATCTTCTGTTGTATTCCTCTCCTCCTCTTGGACGTTGTGTGGGCAACGATCTACCAAGATGGAATCCACCCGAACCACTTCTTCTCCTCCAAGATTCTCGAGCCACCAAGGGATGCTAAAATAGGAACCTTTCTTCGTCTTCTTCTCCTCCAAGCAACCGACCACCAAGTGCTTCTCCTCTTCTTCTTCTTCCTCTCCAAGCAACCGGCCACAAGGACTTTTCAATCCTTGATACCACCGGCCCTAAGGAAGCAAAAGAGGAGATAAGTGGGCGCCGTCCTAAGAGAAAGGGATAAGGGAAGGGGTCGGCCACACCAAGGAAAAGAGAGGAGGCTTAAGGTTATGTGTATATATTTTATGAGATACCCTCTACCTCTCTTTTATAATCCTTGGTCACGGCAAAAAAGGAAAGTTTTAAACATAATTAAAACTTCCTTATTTGTGGCCTCCCATTAAAAAGGAAATTTTAACAACAATTAAAATATCTCTTTTCTAAATTTCCTATTGTACATGGCAATAAAGGAAAGTTTAAAATTAATCTCTCTCTTTTAAATCATGTAAACATCTACAAAAAAGGAAAGATTAAAATTAAAACTTCTCTTTTAAATCATGTTTACAAAAAAGGAAAGTTTTATCAAAAATTAAAATCTCTCTTTTAAACTACAAATAAGGAAAGATTTTAACAAAATTAAAATTTCTCTTTAATCCTTTGTAGATGGCTATAAAAAGAAAGATTTTAAAAAATAAAAAACTCTCTTATAAAACCATGTGGATGACTATAAAAGGAAAGTTTTTAACACAAAATTAAAAACTCCTTTTATTCTTTACCTATGGCCGGCCCCATGCTTGGTCACCAAGCATGGTTTGGCTGGCCACTACTTGGGCTCCAAGCCAATGCTTGGCCGGCCCCCTTGCACCAAGCAAGGTTATGTCCGGCCCATTACTTGGGTAAGAAGTGGACTTTGTGGATACAAGGCTTTATAGAGGCTACAACATGGACCGAGAGGAGAAATTGGTTTTGGCCTCCCGATGAGCTTGAGTTTCCTGTGTTCACCCCGAACACTCAACTCAAGTTCATCAATAATAACTCATACCACTAAAGAGTTATTATTAAACTACCACACCAATCCCAAATTACATTATGGGCTCCTTCTTATTATGAGTGCATTAATCTCCCTGTGTTTAAGATATCGAATGTCCACTAATTAAATGAGTTACTGATAACTTACTTAATTAGTATCTAGCTCCAAGAGTAGTACCACTCAACTTCATTGTCATATTGGACTAAGTCCACCTGCAGGATATACATGACAATCCTTATGAGCTCCTCAAGGGGACATCATCAACCTAGATTACTAGGACACAGTTTCCTTCTATAATCAACAACACACCATATAAATAATATCATTTCTCAACTTATCGGACCTATTGATTTATCAAACTAAATCTCACCCATTGATAAATCAAAGAGATAAATGCTAAGTATATATGCTTGTTATTATATCGGGATTAAGAGTACGCACATCCATAATAACAGAGGTTTTGTTCTTTTATGTAGTCAGTATAAAAAGAAATAACCTCAAATGGTCCTGCTCAATACACACATAGTGTACTAGTGTAATTTTATAGTTAAGATAAACTAATACCAAATTACACTACAATCATTCCAATGGTTTGTCCCATTCTATCTTGGTTGTGAGCTACTATTTATAATTTATAAAGAACTGATAACATGATCTTCTGTGTGGCACCACACACCATGTTATCTACAATATAAATTAAATGAACAACTTCATCTAACATAAATGTAGACATTTGACCAATGTGATTCTTATTTCAAAATAAATGTTTACAAAAAGCTAGACTTTTAGTATACATCCTAACACACTATGCCTGGTCGGGACGATGAGCGATAACACTTGGCGAATTTTCTCCTTTCCTTGCACCTCCTCGGCTGAACACCCTGACGTCATCCAGATTTCTTGAAGACCATGCCAATATTTGATCATTATGGCTGAGCACGCTGCCATACCTTTTAATTAAATCTCATTAATGACTCCCGATGATTGAATGTCATGTGTCCCCCTTTCTACCGCCACACATTTGACGTGACAGATGAATATCCGCTAGCGACACGACATGCACCTTTTCAAATTCAACAACTAGATCTTCTCCTAGTTTTTTGCAACCCTAGATTAGATGGCTCAGGTCAATCGGCCGCGAGGTTTTTAAACCTCTCGTGCGTCGTCGTCTTCTTCATTTCCCGTGCCTTCATCTTCGAGCTCCTCTGCGACAATTCACCTTCTCTAGCGATCTTTCCAATAAGCTCCCTCTCTTTTTCTTGTTCGAATATGTTTGTTGTTCTTCCTCACCTCTATTTTCAATGGCCAGTTCCTTGCAACCTCTCATCCCTATCCCTGGGCTCTGGTATACTTCCACCGAGTCCAGGTTCGATGGGGATGACATTGAGAACCTAACCTCTGCCTACCAATTTCCTCCTGGCTACTAAATTGGCATTCCTTCTGCCTTTGACCGGCCACATGAACCACCGTCGAGTTTTTTATGTTTCTTTAGGGATTAATTCACCGCTTGTCTACAGTTCCCTATCCATCCTTTTTTTCTCCACAGTCTGTAAATATTTTCATATTTCTCTTAATTAATTAGTGTTGAACTCCTTTTGGCTACTGTGCGGGGTAGTAGTTTTGTTCCACCTGCACAGCATTCCTTTGACTCCTCGGCTCTTCCATTACTTTTATTATCCAAAACTATCTGAGTTGGGGACTTTTATGTTCCAAGCCTGAGTGGGCTTGGTCTTCTTTGATAAAATGTCGTCCTCCAACAAGCATTGGAGAAAACACTACTTCTTCATTTACTTTCCTGAGTGGCCAAATTTTCTGACCAGCTGGCAGCTAGAAGTGACGAACCCACCACCGCTCAAGAATTACAAAATCTTATCGAACTATCTCCAGGCAGCTTCAAGCTTGTCCGGCCAGAAGTACCACATCTATGAGTTGCTGCTTGAGGGCGTCCTCTACGTGTTCGACTTGAGTCTGATCCGTACGAAGCTTCTATCTAGCTTAGGTATACTCTTTCTTTCCCCAATCTTTGAATTTAACTTATTGTTCCTCCTCTTTTGCAACTCAAATCATGTGTGAGCACGTTTGACTGGCAAGTATAAGCTCGCGGACACAGAGATCAACGTTGTGGTCGTGGCCGACCTAGAGGACCGCTGCCTATAGCCGATCGGCTCCCATGAGGATCCACTCGGTGACAAGGAGGCGACGCAAGATCTAGGGAGCGGAGGGGGATCCAGCCAGATGGCTACTAGTGAAGCGGCAGCTACATTGAACCTTCCACCCGAACGGTCGTCAATAATCCCGATCGTGGTCATTTTGGAGTCAACTACTTCCAACAAACCCTTGCGACAGCGCAAGAGACGCCATGCAGAAGCTTCCTCCTGTTCTACAACTTCTGCCTTGCAGATCCCAACACCGGTCATCTCTCGACCCTCCTTTGAATGGGGCGAGATCTCCATTCCTCCTCTTGAGTAAGGAGTCGTAGATCTTCTAGCTTCTATATCATCTGATCGGACACTCTCATTGTCTGTGCTACCTCAGGGGACAATTTGTGCGCCTCTGATCGCCTTCATGCCACCATCTTTGTTGGCGGCCCAAGTTTCCCACATCCGACCAGTTCCACCTTCCTGGTCTTCGGGCAGGGTGACTTTAGACCGCTCTAGCCCGAGCAGCCAGAGGCAAATAACGGCGACTATCCATTTGGTGACCTATGAGTATTGTAGTGCGGATGACTCGGCGTCCCTCACCCCTGAGCACTAGATAAGGATCCAAGGGCCGCTCGCACATATATGGGCTGATGCTTGGGCCCATGCGGCGGTAATCTCTTTGGGGGAGCTCACTAACAGTCACACCCAGATGTCCACTGGGGTATGTATTGTTGGTGCGGAAAGCATCCAATGATCGAATCTGGTTTTTGATTATGGCAAAGGGTCCAAATTTAAGTTATCTTGTGATCTAACAAGTTTGAATGAGCTTGCAGGAAAGTCCTAAGTATTATTAGGTAAAAGTCCTAGCTACGGTTAGGAAAGTGGAAAACCCTAGGGAGTGGTAACCCTAGGTCCTAGGGGGCGGTAACCCTAGGTGAGGAAAAGTCCTAGTTGTGATTAGGTAGGTGGAAAACCCTAGGGGGTGGTAACCCTAGGTCCTAGGGGAATGTAATCCTAGGCGGAAAGTCTTGACAGGTCGAGAGCTTCGGGCAAAATCTTAGAATGGAGGACTCTAGGTTGAAATCCTAGTGTCGCGTACCGAGTGGAAGTCTAGGCGGGTCATGAAGCAGACTTCCAGCATGAAGATTGGAAGCTTCGGATGCTGAGCAAAAGTCCAGTTGATCTGGAGGATCAATCTGGCAATGGGTAAACTCTCCTGAGAGGAGTAGGTGAGGATGCATTCCCCGGTGAGGGAATAGTAGGTGTTGGTTCAACCTAAGGTTTCTAAGAAACTCGAAGTCAGAATCAGATAGTCCGAAGACTGTCAAATACTTTACTATTCATGTATATATTGTGCTAACTTTATTTTGTAGGGTATGGTTGGTTTCTTAGACTAACGTATTTTGTAGGAAGCAAATTGGGCACTTTTGTCTCGGATGAACAGTGCTCAAGGCCCCTCCATGGGGCTGGAAGGTGCCTTGAGGACACTGGTTGAAGGATCTGCGCGGTAATGAGTGAAGGTGCCTTCCATGGAGCATGAAGGTGCCTTCGGATGGATAATCAGCGACTGTAGTGGAGCTTATCGACGACCGAGATTTGGGGGATAAGAATTCACTGAAGGCGCCTTCCAAGGAGCTTGAAGGTGCCTTCAACGACTCTATATAAGCAGGTCACGAATTGATGCATAACAACACTTCCAATTGTGATCCTTCTTCCGTGTGTTGCTAAAAAGCTATTTTGACAATCGACGACTACTTTCATAATCTTTTATTGTCGGTATAATCTTTTTAAGTTCAGTACTTATAATTAATCTTGTAAAGATTCTCGAGCTTATAGTAATTGTCTACCGAAAGTGATCAATGATCGCGGACCTTAGAGTAAGAGTCGACACAGGCTCCGAACCAGGTAACCAAAAGTGTTAGCGATTGCTTTTAGTTTACTTCTATATTCCACTGCGTATTTACGAAACAAATAAATTAGCTATGAGCACTATTCAACCCCCCCTATAGTGCTTTTCAATCCTACATATATGATGCTTTTGCACTTACTTTTTATCCTTTTGGCATTTACAATTTTCCTGTTGCTACAGTTCTGGGTGGAGAGTCTAGCCATGTGCCACAAGCTCGCCTATTTGGAACACGAAGTCCAGCAGCTAAGTGCTCCAAGCAACCAATCAGTTGCTTCACAAGCACACTTGGAGCAGATGAGCACCGAAGTGGCCCAATTAAAGGCCGACCTGCATAGGAGTTCGAAGCTATTGGAGGCAGAGAAGGGCAAGAGTGCCGAGCAGGCAATGCAGTTGGTAAGGCTCAACAAGAAGGCCACATCCTTTGAGCCAAAGATCCACTTGGCCAACACCAGGAAGATCTGAACTATTAAGGATTTGGAAATCAAGAACAAAGAATTTCGGGTGTTAACTCAGAACCTAAAGGAGGGGGCGCCCTCCCTGAATGTCAAGCAGGAGGATCGGTCGGTTGAGCACTCCGCCGCGAAGACCCAACTTGCCGCAAAGGATGAGAAGCTGGCCAATTTGAAGGCGAGCCTAGAAGAATCTCAAGTGGCCCTCGAGGCTTATCAGGTTGCTGAGTCCAGTCGATTCGAGCTCATGAAGCAGGACTACCTCCGCTTGGGCGCCTTCAATGACTAGCTCACCGACTGGGCGCTCTATCTCTTCAACCTTGCCATCGATGGGATGCTCGACCAGCAAAGAGCGACGGCTATATCCCAACCACTCTGACAAACAAGATCATCAGCTGGGACAAGATGACCGAGTCGCTACCCAACGATGCGCTGGATTACCTCGAGTGAACCTGCTCCTGCGAATCTTGTCTTATTTTGTATTTATCCTTGTAAAATTTCTAAGTATTAATGGAAGATCACCCTTTCGGCGTGCTTTTCCTTTTATGTGTTGATTTCCCTCTACTCAAGTAGGACTATAAACCACTTACCTTTTTTGCAAAATTTTTTTTAAGTGTGGCTCCATGGGCTACCAATCAACGACGTTATACTTGTCGATCATCTTTATTCGTAGTATGCTTAACTTTAGAGAGGTCGATTAGCCATTTTTCGTTGTAGCCTCAGTTTAAAGTCATCGCTCAACTGTTGATGAAGACTGGGGTTTAACGTTGTCACTTGACGGTTGAAATGCGTAGACGAGGATTTAAGGTCGCCGCTCGACTGTTGATGAAGACGAGAGTTTAAGGTCGTCGTTTGACCACTGACGAAGATAAGGGTTTAAGATCATTGCTTGACCGCTGACAAAGATGAGAGTTTAAGGTCGCTACTCGACCGCTGACGGAGACAAGAGTTTAAGGTCGTCACTCGACCGCTGATGTAGACGAGGGTTTGTCACTCGATAGTCGGTAAAGACTAGGGTTTATAGTCGCCACTTGACTTTTAACTTAGCCGATTGACTCAAGAGTTTGGAACACTTGTGATTTTATTCATATATTGTCCTGCATCCAAAAGACATACATGCACTTATATAGGTACATTTATATTTATTCACGCACCTCTCACCCGGCGTTATATGGTTGGAGATGGTTCGCTCTCCAAGGCCGCTCGAGCTATCTTCCGTCTTCGTCCTCCAAATAGTAGACTCCCGAGTAAAGCTTCTGCATGACCTTGTAGGGTCCCACCCATGGGGCTTTGAGTTTGGTGATGTTCCCGACCGATTTTATTCTCTTCCACACCATATCACCAACTTGGAAGGACCTCGATATCACCCTCCAGTTGTAGCTCTGCTTCATCCACTGCCAGTACCCCATCAGTTGAACGACAGTCTTATCCCGCGCCTCATCCACCAAATCAAGCTCCATAAATCTTCACTCAGCGTTCCCCTCATCGTAGAGCTGCACCCGGACAGATTCTACTCCAACTTCCAAAGGGACTAACGCTTCACCGCCGTAAACCAGATGAAATGGTGTTACGCCAATTGCCTCCTTTGGAGTCATGTGAAGGGCCCACAGGATGTTGGGGAGCTGTCGACCCAGTTGCCTCTTGCATGGTCTAGCTGAGTTCGTAGACCTTTGAGGATCTCCCAGTTAGTGACTTTCACTTGGTCGTTACTCTAGGGGGTAAGCCACTGAGGTGAAGGCTTGTTGAATTCATAGCCTTCACACCACTCCCTGAGCTTCTGACCGATGAACTTCCTCTCGTTGTCTGAGACAAGCCGACGGGGGATGCTGAACTGACATAAGATATTCTGCCAGATGAAATTTGATGACCATCTATTCGGTTATCTTTACTAACGGCTCAGCTTCCACCTATTTTGAAAAATAATCCACGACGACAAGCGGGAATCTTCCTTGAGGGATCACCATTGGAAACAGTTCAACGATATCCACGCCCCATTGGTCTAACAAGCAAGACACTGTGGACGCCTTCATCTCCTCAGTCGGTCAGTGTGGGATATTATGATATTTTTAGCACGACAAGCAAGTGGCCACTGCCCGAGCAGTGTCTTCCTGAAGTATGGGCCAAAAATATCTAGCCAAGAGTATCTTCCGTGCTAATGAGCGGCCGCCCGGATGACTTCCGCAGGAGCCTTGATGTACTTCTTGGAGGATGTACTCTATGTCTTTGGATCCAACACACTTGACCAGTGGCCTCAAGAAAGTTCACTTATAAAGTTGGTCCTCGATCATTGTAAAGCGTCTAGCCCTCTTTTTCAATAGATGAGCTGCTTCCTAATCGTCCGGCATGCTCCTCAATAGGAGAAATTCAATCAACGATGTCCTCTAGTAGCTCGGAAAGGCTATTCCCTCCATCCGATCGATGTGTGCCACCAGTGAGACCTGTTCGACTGGCTGGCTTATCACGACCGGCAATAATGAACTAGCTAATTTAGCTAGTTCATCCACTGCTTTAGTCAAGAGCTACTTATTTCGAACGTCCCCGATAGTTGCTGAGTGGCTAACTGAGAGTCCAAGTGAATGAGGACTTTTGTAGCTCCGACGTGCCAAGCTGCCTGTAGGCTAGCTATAAAGGCTCCATATTCGACTTCGTTATTTGTCGCCCGATAGTCCAGCCAAATGGACAGTTGCATTTGATCCTCCCTCGGTGAAATCAATAGAATGCCAATCCCGCTGCCTTATCAAGTGGATGACCCATCGACATATATTTTCCAAGTTGCATCTGGCTCAATTTTTTGGACTCTGAGATGAAATTAGCTAAGGCCTAGGTTTGGATCGTCGCCCTGGGATGATATTGAATGTCGAACTCACTTAGCTCAGCCATCCACTTGATTAACCATTCGGATGCCTCTAGGTTAAGAAGGGTCCTTCCCAAGGTGCTATTGGTCATCATGATGATCGGATGTGCCAAGAAATATGGATAGAGTCTCCAAGCCACTAGCACCAATTCATATGCTAATTTTTCAAGAGAGGTGCAGCGGGATTCTTCATCTTTCAATATAGGACTCAAAAAATACACGAGTTATTGTCCATGGCCATTCTGCTTTACTAATGCTGAGCCAACCGCGCACTCGGTAGATGACAGGTAGATCTAGAGCGGCTCGCCAACGCTCGGCTTGTCCAATACAGGCAAGGAGTTGAGGTACTCCTTGAGCTCTTCCAACGCTTTGTCGCACTCTGCGTCCCATTGAAATGTTGTAGCTCGGCATAGCACCTTGAAGAATGGATGGCTTCGGTCAAATGAATTGGAGATGAACTTTGACAATGCGGTGATCCGTTCGATCAGCCGTTGGCCTCCTTCAAGCTGCAGGGTGGGGGCATATCCTGTAGCACTTTCACCTTTCTTGGATTCGCCTCGATCCCCTACTCGGTGATGATGTATCCAAGGAAGTAGCCACTATTTGAGCCAAGCATGCATTTGTTCGGGTTCAACTTTATTCCATAGACCCTTAAGGTTCGGCAAGTCTCCTAGATGTCTACACAAAGGTCAACGGCTCGGAGAAATTTTATTAATATGTCATCGACATATACCTCCATGTTACGGACGATCTGCCTTCTGAACACCTTGTTCATCAGCCTCTGATAGGTGACACCAGCGTTCTTCAATCCGAATAGCATGATGTTGTTGTTGGTTGCTACTCGGAAAACCTATAGGTTCCACTGTACAAAAATTTTGTACAAAGGTCTGAACCTTTTCCTAGCTACCATGTGTTCTTTTAAATTAAATTTTGGATCGCCTGCGGAACTTAACACGTTTGATCCAAAACTTAATCTATTTGTTCTTTTAGGTTTTGACTTGGATCTCCTGCGGAACTTAACACGTTCGACCCAAGTCTCCTTAAGTTATTAATTCCATTAAATATTAATTTCCATAATTGGTTCCCAGTACTGACGTGGCGAGGCACATGGCCTTCTTGGATATGGGAGCAACCACCACCGACTAGACAAAACCTTTTATAGAAATCTAATATTTAATTTCCTAAAATAACTTTAGGTTAACCAAAGAGAACAATCAAATCACAAGGAAAAGAAAAAACAAAAGAACACAACATCGAAAAACATATTCGAAATTCTAGAACGTAAGCCTCTTGTATTTGGTATTATTTCCATAAATAACTAGCATGATGCGGAAAGAAAAATTACTAGTTATACCTTGTAGAAAAACCTCTTAATCTTCTACCATATTCCTCTTCTAACCTCAGACGTTTTGTGGGCAACGATCTTCCGAGATGAGAAACCACCAACCACCTTCTCCTCCTAGCTAGGTTCGGCCACAAAGGAAAAGCTTCACCAAGGAAGAAAATTAAAAGACTAACCAAGCTCCAAGAGATGCTAGCTTTCTCTCCTTCTTCTTCTTCTTCTCCGAGTAGTATCCGGCCACCACAAGAGCTCCAATAGAAGAGGGAGATTCGGCCACCACAAGAGGAAGAGAGGGAGAGGATGGCCGGCCACACCAAGGAACAAAAGAGGGAGAGAAATAATAGATGTCGTGTCTCATGAAGGCACCCTCACCCCTTCTTTTATATTCCTTGGCCTAGGCAAATTAGGAAATTTAATTACAATAAAATTTCCTCAATTTCCTTGACATGATTTAATTGAGAAAAATAAAATAAAATTTCCCAAATAAACCTACATTCACATCATTGGAGAACAAATTGGACAAGTTTCAATCAACAATTAAAACTTCCTAATTTGTTTCCGAAAATTTTAAAAATAAAATTTCTCTTTAAAAATCTCTTCATGGTTGATAAAAGGAAATTTCTATAATTTTAATTTTATCAACATGTGAATAATTTTAAAGAGAAAATAAAATATCTCACCAATCTACAAATAAGGAAAGAGATCTAATCTCTTTCTTTAATCTTTTGTAAATCTTTTATAAGAGAGATATTTTAATTTAAATTCTCTTTAATAAATTATTTCTTCCACATAATAAAAATTAAAATTAAAATTCCTTTTAATTTAATTTGGCCGGCCCCCACTAGCTTGGGTTCAAGCTAGGGCCAATCTTATACCTAGGCGGCCCTAGCTTGTTTCCCAAGCTAGCTTGGCCGGCCCTATTGGGTGGGTATAGAAGGTGGGTATAGGTGGGTATAGAACTCTACAAATAAGAGGCTACGATAGGGACCGAGAGGAGGAATTGGTTTTGGTCTCCGATAAAATTAAGCATCCTGTTCGCCCCCAACACACAACTTAATTTTATCAATGATAATTCATTCCACTAGAGAACTATCATTGAACTACCGCACCAATCCCAAATTACATTTTGGGCTCCTTCTTATTATGAGTGTGTTAGTCTCCCGTGTTTAAGATATCGAATGTCCACTAATTAAGTGAGTTACTGACAACTCATTTAATTAATATCTAAGTCCAAGAGTAGTACCACTCAACCTTATTATCATGTCGGACTAAGTCCACCTGCAGGGTTTAACATGACAATCTTTATGAGCTCCTCTTGAGGACATTATCAATCTAGTATCTCTAGGACACAGTTTCCTTCTATAATCAACAACACACACTATAAGTGATACAATTTCCCAACTTATCGGGTTTATTGATTCATCGAACTAAATCTCACCCATTGATAAATTAAAGAAATAAATACCAAACATATGTGCTTGTTATTATATTAGGATTAAGAGCACACACTTCCATAATAACTGAGGTCTTTGTTCCTTTATAAAGTCAGTATAAAAGAAACGACCTCTAATGGTCCTACTCAATACACTCTGAGTGTACTAGTGTAATTATATAGTCAAGATAAACTAATACCTAATTACACTACGACCTTCTAATGGTTTGTTCCTTTCCATTTTAGTCGTGAGCAACTGTTTATAATTTATAAGGTACTGATAACATCATCTTCTGCATGTGACACCACATACTATGTTATCTACAATATAAATTATATGAACAACTACAAACAAATGTAGACAATTTGACCAAATGTGATTCTTTATTCATAATGAATGTTTACAAAGCTTAGGCTTTCAGTATACACTCCAACAGTTGTAGCAGTATGTTTCGTCCGTCGTGATGAAGTTGACCTTTTCTTGATCCTCTCAGGCGAGCGGCACTTGATGGTACCCTTGGTACGTGTCGAGCATGAGGATCAGCTCACAGCCCGCCATAGAGTCCACCATCTGATCTAGCCTGGGTAGCAGATAGAAATCCTTCGGGTATGCCTTATTTAAATCTCAAAAGTTTATGTAGATCCGCCACTTGTTGCCCGGCTTAGAGACCAGCACAACATTAGTGAGCCAGCTCAGGAATTGGACTTCTTGGATGTGACCGACCTCCAACAATTTCCCTATCTCCACCCGGATGATTAGATTTTGTTCCATGCTGAAGTCTCTTTTCTTTTTCTTCATGGGTCAAGCGTCCAGTCGGACGTGAATCTTGTGTTGAGACATGCTCGGCGAGATACAAAGGAGCTCGTGTGTCGACTAGGCGAATACATCATAGTTTTGTCTAAGGTAGGCGACCAGCTATGCCTTCTTCTCATTCTCCAGGTCAGCGGCGACAAAGGTGGTTGTCTCTGACTATTTAGGTTGGATCTGAACCTCCTCCTTTTCTTCATAGACCAACGTAGGAGGTTTCTCCATCATAGCATTCACCTCCAAGCGCAGATTTTTCCAAGTGGTCCTTGCCTCAAATTTGACCATCTCAACATAGCATCACTAAGTGGCCAACTGGTCACCTTTGACTTCGCCACCTTGTCATCAACTGGGAACTTAATCTTCTGGCAATAAGTGGACACCACCGCTTGAAACTCATTGAAGGCCGGTTGGCCTAATATGACATTGTAAACCAATAGTGCGTCTACCACAATGAAGTTTGTGGTCCTTGTTCTCTTTAGTGGCTCCTTTTCGAGTGAAATTGCTAGCCTAGCCTGGCCGAGTAGCAACACTTGATTGCCGGTGAAATCGTAGAGTGGGGTCGTTATGGACAGCAACTCGCTCCAGTCGATTTGGAGTTGATCGAACACTTTCTTGAATATGATATTCACCGAGCTCCCTGTATCAACAAAAGTTTGATGAATAGTGTAATTAGTGATTACAGTTTGGATGATCAGCATGTCGTCATGAGGGACCTCCACTCCCTCTAAGTCTCTCGGGCCGAAATTGATCTCGGGTCCTTCATCCCTCTCCTTGCTGTAGCCCATGACATAGATCTCGAGTCGTCGAGCATGAGACTTCCTCGCCTGATTGGAATCACCGTCAGTCGGCCCACTCACGATCATTCCTATTCCTCCCCGAGTGGCATTACTCCTGTTCTCCTCCTCTCGAGCTAAAGGTCTACCCCGCTCAGCCTAAGCTCGTGTAGGACTCCGGTTGTTCCCCCTCTGAGATTGATGAGGGAGTGGCTCGACCACCGTCCTTTCTTCCTCCCTTTGCCCGGCTAATCAGCGTCTATGTTGTCGATCAGGAGATGGGGATCAGCGGCGATATCCCCGCAGACAGGCCTTCTAGCTATTAGCGTCATGTCATAGTAGTTCTGTGTGTTGAGTGTCGCCGACTGGTGGAAGGAACAAAACATGGGCGTCCACACTTTCCCTTTTGCAGCCTTTGGGCGACCGGCCACCACATGTTGCATTGCATGTGTCCTTGCATCCCTAACCGACGCATCATCTGAAGAAGATGTCTGGTCCTTGTCCGCTCAGCCCCGTTCCTCTGATGTGGTCCCGAACAACACTTAGTGGAAGGGGATAGGCTCATTGGGTGCTTCCCTATACATGCTGGTCGGCTTCTTGTTATTCCCTCGAGCGGATATTTGGTCCACTCGGTTACTGTGTTCAGCCGGTCAACTAGTGGCTGATGTTGCGGGCTCCTGCACTTGGCGTTCGGCCAGCGCCTGTTGTTGTTGCTGCTCCACTATCTTGGATGCTCGAGCTTGTACCAACATGTCAGCTCCTCTTGTGTCAGCATCACCATGGTGAATCATCTAGCATCCTCCATCTTCTCATTCGAATGTAGGCTATGTTCCCACAAACGACGCTAAAATGATCTTGTCCGAAAGTGGGAAGGTGAAAAGCTGGGGATGTGGTGGCTTCACTGACTGACTGTAGATCTCGCTTCACTTTGCAAAACAAGTAATGTCAATGCCAAGTTAGGGAAGGGCCCCTGGAATTGGCCCTTCGCCGCTCTAGTCAGTCACTGGAATTGTAGAACAAGCGGAGCAATAATAGAACTAGCACCAAATCGTAATAACGCGTACCTCCACCGGTGATGGACCCCCTTTATATAGAGCCCTGGTGGGCGACGTGCATGCTTCTCAAGGCATAGGCATGCTCTCCAATATGCTCTATGAAAGGACCTGTCAGAAAAGTACCTTTGACATCATACCTTAACAGGGCATGCATATCCCTGACAAGATAGTAGAAGCTTCCACCGTACGATCCGCCTGTCGCCCATGCCTCGTGTCAGCGGCACTATCTCCCAAAAGGATGTCAAGAGGTACTAAAGTGATCTCGTTGCTTAGCTGAGTGGGGTAGTGATGTGAGCCAAGAAGAGGCATTGAAGGGAATTGGGGGACCCATGACAAGGTCCAAGACTAAGAGAATGAAGCAAGCTTTGGAAGGCTTAATAATGAGGCTCAAGGAAAAGGAGGATCAATGCCCAATGGAGGCAACAACTAAGTGGATCACATTCCTTCAATTTAAAAGTGAAATTGGACCAACATGAGGACCATTTTCGTGTGCATGCATGGGGGGGTTTTTCTAAAGTGACTTTTGATGTCCTTTGTGGGTTTTTAATGTATTTTTGAAAGTTCCTAAGCTAGTATAACAAATACCATGCATGCATGGTTGCATTAAGCTAGTATTAGGGATTAATGGTTGCATTAGTGGATAATAAAACCCATGCATGCAAGCATGATATTTATTGCATAATTAGTGCATAGGGGATCTTAAGGGATGTTAAATAGGAGAACTCTTGTATGACAAATCATGTAAGTTTGAATGAAAATTTGAGTTTCTCTTTTGTGAGAGCTTCCTTCTTGTTCTTAGGCAAAGAACTAATTTCGATCTTATCAAGGCAACTTGTGGCGATCAAAACTCCATGACTTATCACTCACCTTCTCATCTTGCTTGAGTGTGGTGTCAATACCCTTCCCCAAGCTGAATTTCAAGGCGATCTATTTACAAGGTTTCTTTATCATTTGGTATCAGAGCCTTGGCTCCTTGATTTTCAGGTTTGTGTCTTGTTTTCATCTTTGTTCTTGTCCATCTTTGTTGATCTCTTCGTCCCTGTCTATCATAAATTTCTATTCGCTATTTGGGTCCTCAACTCAAAAAAAAAAATTAAGGAAAATTCGAAAAAAAAACAAAATGAAAAAAAAATCATTAGAGTCATTGATTTCTGATTGAAAAAACAAGGAGGAGGATTTGTGAATTGAAAGGACTCAATATTCTTTCTTTGTGAAATCTGAATTCAAAGATATATTCCTTCCATTGCTCTTGGTCATTGCTGAATTTCTCGTTTTATCCGTTTATTTCTCTTGTTCTACTCATATTTCTTTTGTTGGTTTCTTATTCACTTGATTGTCTACTTGTTGTCTTGAGAAAGATATTGATAAGGTTCTTTCCTTAAGAACTTATAAAGGAAGCTGAGTGGATAAATTTGAGTGCAACCATGTGAGTAGAGTGGTGAGGTCCGTCTAACATTTCTTTTGTAATTTTCCTTGTCATCTTCTATTTTTTTGTTTCAAGCATGAGTGGGGAAAAATCACCTAATTCCCCTAGGCGAGATCTTAATAGGCTTCAAATGGAGGCACTTACTCAACAATTTGAGAGAATACTTCAAAGACAACTTGAAGAAATACACGAAAGGATGGACCGACTTGAAGGAGAAAAAGTTTCGAACCGTGGGGGCAATTCTAATCATGAAGAATTTCGTCAAAGTGAACCATTCTATGATTCACCAAGAGAAAGAAGGAGGCATGAAGGGGGAAGAAGACATGAAAGAGGAGGTAGAGACCATAGACGAGAAGATGATCTAGGAGGTGTGAAAGTCCAAATACCTTCCTTCCAAGGGAGGAATGATCCTGAAACATATCTTGCATGTGAGATGAAAATAGAACAAATTTTCTCATGCCACAATTACAATGATGCAAAGAAAGTAAAGGTGGCTGCCCTTGAGTTCACCGATTATGCCTTAATTTGGTGGGATCAATTGCAAAAGGAGAGAAGAAGGTATGGAGAGAATCCTATCAACACTTGGGACGAAATGAAGACTTTGATGAGAAGGAGATTTGTGCCTTCCCACTACCATAGGGAATTGCACAACAAATTGCAAAGACTCACCCAAGGGAGTAGGAGTGTGGATGATTACTACAAGGAGATGGAGGTGGCTTTGATTAGGGCCAATATTGTGGAGGATAGGGAAGCTACCATGGCTCGGTTTCTCCATGGCCTAAACCGAGACATTGGAGACATTGTGGAGTTACAACATTATGTGGAGCTTGACGACTTAGTGCATCAAGCAATGAAAATAGAGCAACAATTAAAGAGAAAGGGCGTTATGAAGAAATCATCTTCTCCAAACTACTCTTCAAGTTGGAAGGACAAGCCAAAGAAGGAGGGTTCTTCTTCAAATTCTAAGGAGGCAGCAAGCACTAAGAAGCCTATTCCTACTACCTCTTCTTCCACTTCTAAGAGTAGGGATATCAAGTGTTTTAGGTGTTTGGGAAAAGGTCATATTGCATCCGAATGCCCGAATAAGAAGACTATGGTGGTGAGAGATAATGGGAGTATCTCTAGTGAAGAAATTACTTCTCATTCCTCTTCCTCAAGCGATGAGGAAAATGATGGAGCAGCCTATGCGCAAGATGGAGATCTCTTGGTGGTTAGGAGATTATTAGGAAGCCAAGCCAAGGAGCATGAGGAGGACCAAAGAGAAAATATTTTTCATATCCGCTGCCTTATTCAAGGTAAAACATGCTCTATGATCATTGATGGTGGAAGTTGTACCAATGTGGCAAGTACTAGGATGGTCACCAAACTCAACCTCAAGACTACACCATATGCAAGACCATATAAACTCCAATGGCTTAGTAATAGTGGTGAATTGGTAGTGAACCAGCAAGTGTTGATTAATTTCTCCATTGGCAAATATAAAGATCAAGTTCTATGTGATATTGTGCCTATGGAGGCAAGCCACATTCTTCTTGGAAGACCTTGGCAGTTTGATAGGCGAGCTCACTATGATGGATTCTCCAACAAGTTCTCTTTTGTCCACAATTCTGGCAAAGTCACACTTGTACCGTTATCACCAAGGGAAGTTTGTGAGGATCAAATAAAAATGAGAGAGAAAAGAGAAAAAGAAGAGCGAGAGCTTAAGAAAAAGAAAGAGTGTGTGAAAAAGAAAATACTTGATTTTGAGGACAAAATTCAAAAGAAAAGAGAGAATGAGGAAAAGAAAGAGAGAAAAATAGAAAATTTGTTTACAAGAGGAAGTGAGGTGAAGAAAGCTTATTTGACAAGGCAGCCTATATTTCTTCTTTTGAGCAAGGAAACTTGCTTGGAATCTAACCCTAACTCCTTGCCTAGTGATGTTGTTGTTATTTTACAGGATTTTGAGGATGTGTTTTCCAAGGAAGTACCTCACAGTTTGCCACCAATGAGGGGGATTGAACACCAAATAGACCTTATTCCTGGCGCTTCTCTGCCCAATAGGCCAGCTTATAGGAGCAATCCTCAAGAAACAAAGGAGATACAAAATCAAGTGGAGGAGTTATTGCAAAAAGGATGGGTTAGAGAAAGTTTAAGTCCTTGTGATGTACCCGTAATTTTGGTGCCTAAAAAGGATGGAACATGGAGGATGTGCACTAACTGTAGAGCCATCAACAACATCACAATTCATCCAATCCCTAGACTTGATGATTTGCTTGATGAATTGCATGGTGCTTGCTTCTTTTCTAAAATTGATTTAAAAAGTGGGCACCATCAAATTAGGATAAGGGAAGGGGATGAATGGAAAACAGCTTTCAAAACCAAATATGGATTGTATGAATGGTTGGTAATGTCTTTTGGGTTAACTAATGCACCAAGCACTTTTATGAGGCTTATGAACCATGTCTTACGAGAATTTCTTGGAAAATTTGTGGTAGTATACTTCGATGATATTTTGGTATATTCCAAGAATTTTGTTGAGCATATTGCACATCTCCAATCTGTCTTGCATGTCCTTAGAAAGGAAAAACTATATGCTAACTTGGAAAAGTGTTCTTTTTTCACTAATCATGTGGTTTTTCTTGGTTTTGTCATAAGTTCTAAAGGAGTGCAGGTTGATGAAGGGAAAGTTAAGGCCATTAGAGATTGGCCAACTCCTAAAACTGTGAGTGAGGTTAGGAGCTTCCATGGGTTGGCAAGTTTCTATAGGAGGTTTGTGAAGGACTTCAGCACAGTGGCAGCACCTCTAAATGAAATTGTTAAGAAAAACATGGGTTTTAGATGGGGAGAGAATCAAGAAAAGGCATTTCAAACACTTAAGGATAAACTCACACATGCACCCATTCTTGCTTTAACTGATTTTTCCAAATCTTTTGAAATTGAATGTGATGCATCTCATGTGGGTATTGGGGTTGTTTTACTTCAAGATGGTCATCCCATTGCATATTTTAGTGAGAAACTAAGTGGCGCCACTCTCAACTATTCCACTTATGATATAGAATTGTATGCACTTGTTAGAGCATTACAAACATGGCAGCATTATCTTTTGTCTAAAGAATTTGTCATTCATAGTGATCATGAATCTTTGAAGTATTTGAAAGGGCAAGGGAAGCTCAACAAAAGGCATGCCAAATGGGTCAAATTTCTTGAACAATTTCCTTATGTGATTAAGCATAAGCAAGGAAAGGTAAACGTTGTAGCAGATGCACTTTCAAGAAGGTATAACTTGTTCGCTACACTTGAAACTAAATTGCTTGGCTTTGAACATATTAAGGAATTGTATATACATGATAATGAGTTTTCCCAATTATATGCTGCGTGTGAAAAGAAATCACAAAATGGGTTTGCTAGGCATGACAACTACTTGTTTAAGAATAACAGACTTTGTGTGCCTAGAGGATCCATGCGTAAATTGCTAGTTAGGGAAGCACATGAGGGGGGTTTAATGGGACACTTTGGGGTTCAAAAGACCTTAGAAATGCTTCTTGAACATTTTTATTGGCCACACATGAAACACGATGTGCAGAAATTTTGTGCACAGTGCATTGTGTGTAGAAAAGCAAAACCTAAGACATTACCTCATGGACTTTACACGCCTTTGGCTATTCCTAATTTTCCTTGGACTGACTTGTCTATGGATTTTATTTTAGGGCTACCACGTACTCAAAAAGGTAAGGACTCCATTTTTGTGGTAGTTGATAGATTCTCCAAGATGGCACACTTCATACCTTGCCACAAAGTGGATGATGCAACTCATGTAGCAGATTTGTTTTTCAAAGAGGTGGTAAGACTTCATGGCATGCCTAGGAGCATTGTTTCAGATCGTGACACCAAATTTTTAAGCCATTTTTGGAGGACCTTATGGAACAAGCTGGGAACAAAGCTTCTTTTCTCCACCACATGCCACCCACAAACTGACGGCCAGACTGAGGTGGTAAATAGGACACTTTCTACTCTTCTTAGAGCAATTATTAAGAAGAACATTAAGTCTTGGGAAGAATGTTTATCTCATGTTGAATTTGCTTATAATAGGGTGGTACATTCTACTACTCAATTTTCTCCTTTTGAGATTGTTTATGGGTTCAATCCACTAACACCTCTTGATTTGCTTCTTTTACCTAACACTTCTTCTTTAGTTCACAAGGATGGCAAAACAAAGGCAGAATATGTGAAGAAGCTTCATGATCAAGTTAAAGCTCAAATTGAGAAGAAAATGGAGCAATATGCAAATCGAGCCAATAAAGGGAGAAAAAGAGTGGTCCTTGAACCCGGTGATTGAGTGTGGGTTCATATGAGGAAGGAACGGTTTCCTACCCAAAGGAAATCAAAGCTTCAACCAAGAGGAGATGGACCATTCCAAGTGTTGGAAAGAATTAATGACAATGCTTACAAAATTGATTTGCCCAGTGAGTATGGTGTTAGTGCAACATTTAATGTGGCTGATTTGAGTCCTTTTGATGTAGGAGATGAAGACCTAAATTCAAGGACGAATTCACCAAAAGAAGGAGGGAATGATGTGAGCCAAGAAGAGGCATTGAAGGGAATTGGGGGACCCATGACAAGGTCCAAGACTAAGAGAATGAAGCAAGCTTTGGAAGGCTTAATAATGAGGCTCAAGGAAAAGGAGGATCAATGCACAATGGAGGCAACAACTAAGTGGATCACATTCCTTCAATTTGAAAGTGAAATTGGACCAACATGAGGACCATTTTCGTGTGCATGCGGGGTTCTAAAGTGACTTTTGATGTCCTTTGTGGGTTTTTAATGCATTTTTGAAAGTTCCTAAGCTAGTATAACAAATACCATGCATGCATGGTTGCATTAAGCTAGTATTAGGGATTAGTGGTTGCATTAGTGGATAATAAAACCCATGCATGCAAGCATGATATTTATTGCATAATTAGTGCATAGGGGATCTTAAGGGATGTTAAATAGGAGAACTCTTGTATGACAAATCATGTAAGTTTGAATGAAAATTTGAGTTTCTCTTTTGTGAGAGCTTCCTTCTTGTTCTTAGGCAAAGAACTAATTTCGATCTTATCATGGCAACTTGTGGCGATCAAAACTCCATGACTTATCACTCACCTTCTCATCTTGCTTGAGTGTGGCGTCAATACCCTTCCCCAAGCTGAATTTCAAGGCGATCTATTTACAAGGTTTCTTTATCATTTGGTATCAGAGCCTTGGCTCCTTGATGTTGGTGCAATATCCCTTAGGTCAAGGTTGACTGGTTTGACCAAGCTTAAGTCTTGGTCATAGTTTCGATGTTTGACAATACATGTAGACACATGGACAATGCAGGTGCAGTTGTTCATATGGGGAGATTCTGATCAGGGACTGATCAGTGTGAATGAAGAAGAGTCAAGTAGGTCAAAAGTGACCGGATACCTGACTGGAAGGAAATCCTGGTGAGTGAAGCCAGGTGAAAGTCCTAGTGAGTGAAGCTAGGCAGAAGGAAATCCTGGTGAGTGAAGCCAGGTGAAAGTCCTAGTGAGTGAAGCTAGGCAGATGGAAAACCCTAGTGAGTGAAGCTAGGTGAAAGCCCTGGTGAGTGAAGCCAGGCAAGGGAAAATCCAGATGGATTAAGGATGATCAGGCATCTAGTGTTGGGAAGTCCAAGTAGGTCAAAGAATTGACTGGATACTTGACACGAAGAGAAAAGTCCAAGTGGGTCAAAGGGATTGACCGGACACTTGGTGGGGAGTTCTGGCAGGTCAAGGGAGTGACCAGATGCTAGGTATGATGTACCAACAGGTCAAGGTTGACCGGATGTTGGTTTGAGAGGCTTGGGACTTGGTTTTGGGAAAAAACCAAGAGCTGGATCGATCAGTGGATCGATCCAGGCTTTTCCTAGCGAACAGAGAGCCTCTGAATCGATCAGTGGATCGATCCAGAGGTCCCAATCGATCAGCCGATCGATTGGGACGCTGCTGCTTCGCGCCATAAGCGCTGGATTGATCCGTGGATCGATCCAAGCGTTTTTCCAGATCACAGAGGCGCTCTGGATCGATCCGTGAATCGATCCAAAGCCTCCCCGATCGATTGGGAGTTTTCGAATCAATCGGGATCCGACCGTTGTGTCGTATTTGAGCTGCAGGCGGGCGTCTCCTTCAGTAGTGCTTCCCCGATTCATCTCAGAACTCTCGCCAGCTCCTCCACAGCGCTCTCAAAGCTCAGATCGCCAGTTCTTGAAGGATCTTGGAGGTTTCCAAGTCAAGAGGCAGATCAAAGGCAAAGAGAAAAGTTAGGGTTAGGGTTTTCTACGCTTATTGCAAGCTTGTGCTTGTATTCTTTTATTCCTTCCCTTTCTTTTGTACTGAGAGTCTTGTAGGGCTTCTCCGCCTTCGGTAGTTACTAAAAAGGAGGTTTTTATTAGTGGAGGGTGCGTGAGTAGGTGTGGATCCTTGGACTAGTCACCTCTTGTGAGGTGGATACCAAGTAAACCAACCTTGTTAGCGTTGTGTGATTTGTTTCTGTATTTTCCGCTGCACATCTTGAAGAAACAAGCAACGACGAGCATCTAGCACGCGAAGATCTATTCACCCCCCCCCCTCTAGCTACTTTTCGGTCCCAACAAGTGGTATCAGAGCTAGGCCGCTCTTCACCGGAAGGGTCAAGCTTAACAAGAAGAGCTAGAGGGTGAAGAAGTTGAAGCAAAATTGTCAAAGTCAAAGAAATTCAAAAGCTCAACTTCTACAATGGAATTCCGAGATGGGCTCGGATTCGACACGAGGGTGGCTCGACCATACACTTCCACGAGCTTCGATTCTTGGAAATCAAGAATCAAAAATTTTCTTATGATGGAGATAGAGCAATGGTTTGCTCTTATGGAAGGCTTCAAGACTCCAACAAACTCAAAGGGCAAAGTTCTCAAGAGGAGCAGGTGGAGCCAAGAGCAAGTCCAAAGGTGCGAGGCCAATGACAAAGTGACCAAGCTTTTGGTCAATTTATTGCCAAGCACCATCCTTTGCAAAATTGAAGAATTTGAAGATGCAAAGGAATTATGGAGTAAATTGGCCAAGCTTCATGAAAAGATCCCCTCCACTGTACAAGAGCAAGAAGAATCCAGAGAGGGTGACTCTTTGGAGCAAGACCAAGAGGAGGACTCCGAAGTTGAGAGATGCTCAACTTCCGAAGAAGAGGAAGTCCAAGAAACTTCATCCTCAAAGGAGTGCAATCAAAAGAGCAAGGAAGGAGCATATTCCTTGTTTCATGTACAAGAGGATGAAGAAGAAGGTGAAGCCTCCACCTCTAGGATTGAGGGGGAGCAATCTTCATTGACACCGGAGCAAGAGCAAGAAGATGAGGATGAAGAAGCTTCCACCTCCGCAAGTCAAGAAAAATCGAATGGAGGAATATCTTCGGATCAAGAGGAAGCTTCTACCTCCGGATCAAAAGGAGAAGATGCCACCCCTACAAGCAAAGGTATAAACATTTCAATTAATAATAAAAATCATATCATATGCTTTGAATGTAGGGAACATGGGCATTACAAAAGTAAATGCCCTAAATTGGTCAAGAAGAAGGGCCAAGTGGCACAAAAGGGTAAGGTGAAGCCCAAGGAGACCATCCCCAATACAAAGAAGAGCAAGGAGCATATTATATGCTTCTCTTGCAATCAAAAGGGGCATTACCGAAGTCAATGTCCCAAGGGGAAGAAGATGGTCAAGGCTCAAGGAGGAAGCTCAATTCAAGGGAGAGTCTCTAAGGTGAAAAGAAAGGTAACTTTCATTGAGCCTATTCCCTTGCATAATGGTAAAAAGCATGCTAATTCAAGTTTATATCATTTTAATGCTATTTACCATGAAAATAGGAGGCATGATAAAATTAAAGAAAATCATGTAGCTTATCATGCTAAGACTACTACACCTAGGATTAAGAAGATAGATAAAAATCTAGGCAATCACACTAAGGACCATAGTTATAAGTCTAGAAACAAAAATACTCATGGGTGTAATGAAAAATCAAAATCTAAGGATTTAATGATAGAAAATCAAGTCTTGAGGTCAAGGCTTGATAAACTGGAAAAGACCCTAAAAAGGATGAAAAATATCCTAAAAGGGCAAAATGAGCATAGCCTAGGTCTAAGAGCACAAAGGTCATCTAATGGTCATAGAGGTTTGGGATACAAACCCAAGGCTAAGAAGGATGTACCCTCTTACCATAGGGTTCCATATAGTTATGGAACCAACCCTAGGTCTAGTGGTCAAGTCAAAAATACTAGGAAGGTTATTCCTAAGAGTATTTTTGCAATAAATGTGACTAAGACTTCTAAGAAGTCTAAGAAAGTCACTAACAAGGTCACAAGGGAAGCAATCCCTAGGGTTGATCTAGAAAAAGTGACCAAGGCTTCTAAGAAGCCAAACAAGGTCACTAGGAAGGTATCTAGGGAAGTTATCCCTAGTAAATACCTAGAGCATCCAAGGAGCACCAATAGGTTTTGGGTTCCTAGGAGCATCTTCTCTACCCCATAGATGGGTTAGAGAGTGTCAACTCTAAGAAGAAGGGTAGTTAACCCAACTTTGAAGAAATTGACACTCAAGGAGCATTTTCAAGGTTTTTGTTAACCTTTGAAAATGAAATGAAATTATTATTTACTCTTTGAAAGAGTAAAATGTGCCTAATGGTGGAAAAAGTGATTTTATCTTTAATGGCATAAATTGAGAAAACCTAGAGAAATACCAAGTTGGGATTTTGGTATTCTCTTAGAAATTTAAGGCAATCCGGGCCTTGATTTACGTGTTTACTCTTGAGGAAAAATAGAATATGCCAACATTTGAGGATATGCTTAGTTTTTAAGTGACATAAACAAATCAAGAGAAATAGAAATGTTAATTTAGGTTTTGGCACTTCTTTGAAGCATTTAGGGCAATCTAGGTTTAACGTTTTAAGTTAAAACAAGTGGAAATAGCTAAGTGGTTAAGGATACTTAGATAGGAAATCTAGGTATATTTTATTTATGCTAAACCTTGCCATGATTGTTTGCCCATCATATGCCATGACATCATGTCTATTGTTGCATTCATGTTTTATTATGAAAAATCCAAAAATACCATGTCATGACATTCATACATTATGTAGTTATAGGATATTTTCTTTTGAAAAATTATTTCCTTTTGATGTATGTCATAACATATTCATGCATTAAGCTTAATTCCTTGTAATTAAGGACAAATGGCATTTAACAATACTTATTAACAAGTGACATCCTAGGTGAATGTCTAATATCTCTAAAATACCTAGATATATATGCATGATCCCTAGAATAGGGCAAAACCAAAATCTCACATCTCACAAGGACTATAAGGTGACTTGTATGTGTTTTAGTGCATATTAGGTACAAGTGAGATGTTAGGAAGATGAATAAAACTCAAGATGTTGATTTAGTGCATTCTTTTGAGTTTTAGGTTCATCAAAACACATAGTTATGTGTTTTCCCATCATTGGGAAAGCTAATGTACAAGTCATGTGCATTAAGCCCAAGGAACATGATGGGATATTGGTTTTGAAAAGGTTTTTAAAATGCTTTTGGAAAACCTTGGTGAAGGCTAGCTTTTGACAGTAATCACCATTGAATAGTTAGACACAAACTTGAAGAAAACGCTAAAGTTTTTAGCAAGTTTTCAAGCATGTGTCAATCTTTCAAAATATGATGTATTTTCATAGAAAACTATTTTTCCATGATAAAGTATGCCCTAAATAATGTCTACACGAAATTTCATGATTTTTGGATTTTTGTAGAATTTTCTAGGGATTTCTGAAGTTGGCAGAATTTGAAATTCAGCAACTATCAGAGCTCCGATCGATCCATGAATCGATTGGAGTTCCTGAATCGATCAGTGGATCGATTCAGAAGGCAATTCTAGCGAGCAGAAGCTCGCTGGATCGATCAGCCGATCGATCCAAGAAGACTGAATCGATCAGTGGATCGATTCAGAAGGGGTCAATCGATTGGAACCCAACTCCAATCGATTGAAGATGCTGATTTTGGCTGGGAAAGCTTATCTTCAGCATTTTGAACCTATTTTAGTCAAGGTAACCATTCCTAATCCCTCAAAATACATGTGTATACATAAAAAGGGTGTTTTCATATTGGAAACAAGGATGGATTGGTTAAGAAAGACAAAATTGAAGTTTAGCTTGAGGTTGATTTCAATATTGAATTTTTGAACCTCAAAACTTCTAAATTTGGATTTTCTAAAGGTTTAGGGATTCCAAGTCATTGTTGGTGCAATGATAGAAGTTACCACCATGTCTTTAGGGGGAGGGATTTTTTAAAGACATGAACACTATTTTTTCATGAACCTTGGAAGGTGGTTAACCTTCTTTAGAGAAAATGCTCATGAATGAGCATTTGAACTTGAAATTGGGAGTGGATATCCTCATTATTTCAAGTGGTATTTCAAGTGGTTGAAAAATGCTCAAGGTTGGGCATTTGTCTACATTGCGGGAGAATGTAGGGGAAATGAAGGGTATGGGACCTTCATTATGATGTTGATTACAACCTTGAGAAACTCTTCAGGGGGAGAGTTTAAAAAGGGATAAAGGTTCAACGAGTGAAGTTGTAACCAATGATGAGTATCTCTTCAGAGGGAGAGATAGTGGGTGTTTGATGTGTGCAAATAGGGGGAGAATGTATGGTTTAAGTTAGACCTTCATTACCTATGGGGGAGGTCATAGGGGGAGAATGAAGGGAACCAACATTCATACTTTGGCATGAAGAGAGTTAAGGCTGTTGGATTAGCTTAACTCAGAGTAGTCCTAACTTAAAGGTATTGTCAAACATCAAAAAGAGGGAGATTGTTGGTGCAATATCCCTTAGGTCAAGGTTGACTGGTTTGACCAAGCTTGAGTCTTGGTCATAGTTTCGATGTTTAACAATACATGTAGACACATGGACAATGCAGGTGCAGTTGTTCATATGGGGAGATTCTGATCAGGGACTGATCAGTGTGAATGAAGAAGAGTCAAGTAAGTCAAAAGTGACCGGATACCTGACTGGAAGGAAATCCTGGTGAGTGAAGCCAGGTGAAAGTCCTAGTGAGTGAAGCTAGGCAGATGGAAAACCCTAGTGAGTGAAGCTAGGTGAAAGCCCTAGTGAGTGAAGCCAGGCAAGGGAAAATCCAGATGGATCAAGGATGATCAAACATCTGGTGTTGGGAAGTCCAAGTAGGTCAAAGGATTGACTGGATACTTGACACAAAGAGAAAAGTCCAAGTGGGTCAAAGGGATTAACCGGACACTTGGTGGGGAGTTCTGGCAGGTCAAGGGAGTGACCAGATGCTAGGTATGATGTACCAATAGGTTAAGGTTGACCGGATGTTGGTTTGAGAGGCTTAGGACTTGGTTTTGGGAAAAAACCAAGAGCTGGATCGATCAGTGGATCGATCCAGGCTTTTCCTAGCGAACAGAGAGCCTCTGAATCGATCAGTGGATCGATCCAGAGGTCCCAATCAATCAGCCGATCGATTGGGATGCTTCTGCTTCGCGCGATAAGCGCTGGATCGATCCGTGGATCGATCCAGGCGTTTTTCCATAGCACAGAGGCGCTCTGGATCGATCCGTGAATCGATCCAAAGCCTCCCCGATCGATTGGGAGTTTTCGAATCGATCGGGATCCGACCGTTGCGTCGTATTTGAGCTGCAGGCGGGCGTCTCCTTCAGTAGTGCTTCCCCGATTCATCTCAGAACTCTCGCCAGCTCCTCCACAGCGCTCTCAAAGCTCAGATCGCCAGTTCTTGAAGGATCTTGGAGGTTTTCCAAGTCAAGAGGCAGATCAAAGGCAAGGAGAAAAGTTAGGGTTAGGGTTTTCTACGCTTATTGCAAGCTTGTGCTTGTATTCTTTTATTCCTTCCCTTTCTTTTGTACTGAGAGTCTTGTAGGGCTTCTCCGCCTTCGGTAGTTACCGAAAAGGAGATTTTTATTAGTGGAAGGTGCGTGAGTAGGTGTGGATCCTTGGACTAGTCACCTCTTGTGAGGTGGATACCAAGTAAACCAACCTTGTTAGCGTTGTGTGATTTGTTTCTGTATTTTACTCTGCACATCTTGAAGAAACAAGCAACGACGAGCATCTAGCACGCGAAGAGCTATTCACCCCCCCCCCTCTAGCTACTTTTCGGTCCCAACACTTGATTTTCAGGTTTGTGTCTTGTTTTCATCTTTGTTCTTGTCCATCTATGTTGATCTCTTCGTCCCTATCTATCATAAATTGTAGAAAATGCGGAGCAATAATAGAACTAGCACCAAATCGTAATAACGCGTACCTCCACCGGTGATGGACCCCCTTTATATAGAGCCCTGGTGGGTGACTTGCACACTTCTCAAGGCATAGGCATGCTCTCCAATATGCTCTATGAAAGGACCTGTCAGAAAAGTATCTTTGACATCATACCTTAACAGGGCATTCATATCCCTGACAAGATAGTAGAATCTTCCACCGTACGATCCACCTGTCGCCCATGCCTCGTGTCAGCGGCACTATCTCCCAAAAGGATGTCAAGAGGTACTAAAGTGATCTCGTTGCTTGGCTGAGTGGGGTAGCCACTCGGCCAAGACTCTGAGTGATCCCGTTGCTTGGCCAAGTGGGGTAGCCGCTCGACCAGGACTTCATTCCGTCCATGTCCAAGTCCCACTACTTGGCTGAGTAAGGTAGCTGCTCTGCCGATCTCAGTTGCTCTTCCATGTGGTGGTTGTGTAGTAACATGTCTTCCCCTATTAGGACAAGCTATCCAATCTCCCTCGATGTCTTGCTACTCCGTACTAAGCGTCGGCTATCTTACATATCATCCTGAGCTCGACGAAAGGTCTGCTTGGATATGTCTCCCACCAGTCGGGCCCTGACTAACTCAACCGGCCATTGTCATTGTCCTTCTTTTGGCCCTTTGACACCTGAGCGTTGATCACCTTGACTTTGACCTCTTCCTTGGCAGTTAACCTCGTGCCAAGTGGGCCTCCCTATATCGCCGCATTAGTATAAATATGGATGAAGTGTTAAGTTTGTAAAATGGTGTTGTAGTAACAAGAAGTTCAATGAAAGAAATCCTATTTGCTTCGTGATCTTCTCTTTTTCTATAAATTCCTTATTTTCGTGACTTGGCCTTCATTTTTCTTCCTTCAGTTTTAAAGTAGTTCTTTTGAAACTCGTCATTGGGAAATCTCCCATGATCCTGTCCGAAAGTAGATGAGATGGAAAGCTAGGGATGTGGTGCTCCTGCCAACTGCCTATGGACTCTACTCCGCCCTGCAAGATAGATGATGTCTGTGTCGAGCCAAGGAAGGGGCCCCCGGCGTTGGCCCTCAGACGCTCAAGTCAGTCACCGCCGATGAAGTAGAAAGTGAAGCAACAAGAATGAAGACTGTAGCGTAAATAGTGTATCCAGCATACCTCCACCGATGCTTGGACCCCCCCCCCTTTATATAGAGTTCTTGTAGTGCGCGTGCAAACTTCTCGAGGTGGGCATGCATCTCAAAGTTTCTCTTGAAAAGACTTGTCAATAAAGTGTCCCTGACACCATACCTTAATGAGACGAGCATATCTTTGATGTGACAGTGGAAGCTTCCGTCGTACGATCTTATTGTCGACCATGCCCGATGTCAGCGACACTAACTCCCAAAAGGATGTTGAGAGATAATCACAGTGGGTCTTCAATGGTTGTCTGACCGACCGACTAGCCCGCTTGATCGGAGCTTCTTCGACCGATCGACCTCAGATGGCCCTCCTTGTGCCAGACCGGGTTTGGTAGGTGGCAAACTCCATCCGAACGACTTCCTGTCCTGCGACCAATGTCGAGTACAGTATCCAGGCCAAGCAAGGGTAGCTGCTTGGCCAAGATTCTACCTATAGTCTTCTCCTCCGTTCGGCATCCGACAATAGACTCTAGTGTTGGCTATCTGACATACCTCCCTAAATCAAAGGTGGAGTCAGACCAGAACCCTCTCCTCCTGGTTGACCATATAATACCCGAACGTTGACCACCTTGACTTAGACCTCCATCGTGGCAACTGACCCTTGCTGGGTGGGCCCCTCCTTATCGCTGCATCACATGTCTCCCTCTCAAGTCTAGTCGAAGGAGGCTGCAAGTCTGACTGACTGAACAAATTGTCAATGATCGTTCATCCGATCAGCTTGTGATACTCCTTAGCTTCTGATTGGACCACCATAACCCAACGGTCGACTATGCGACCACTCCTCTAATTGAGTGACCGTGTTAGCAACTTTCTTATCCGAACAACATGTTGAAGACTGTCATTCAGCAATACACTTGCTTCCTTACACCGATCAATACAATGAACACCCACACTTTGAAACTTTTCTTTGCGTTTCTTCGGGTGGGCATGATATGGGCTTGCGTTAGCCGTATATCTAAGAGACCGTGCAAATCCTTGCTCATGATGGCTGAGCACGCTTCCATGCCTCTTAATTGCCTTCATTAAATGTCATCCCGTGCCCAAGCGCCATGTGTCCCGCCTACTGCCACAGCACGCCTGACGTGATAGGAAAATATCAGTTGGCGATGTGACCTTTGGCACTTCGAATTTAATAGCCAGATTTCTGCCTAGGATTCCGTGACTTAGATCGAACAGCTTTGGTCGACCTGCCCCGAGGTTTATAAGTTGTGCATGTCGCCTTCTTCTTTTGAGCATCTTCATCCTCAAGCTCTTCGGTGATAACTCCTTGCGTTTCTCAATGACTTCCTTCCTCCTGCGATATTCTGTCCTTGCCCCTACGTAATTTTTCTTCCTCCATTGCTCTTCGACGACATCCCAGTAAGCTTTTCTTCCTTCCAATTGCATCTTTTCGCTGCCTTCTTTACTTTTTCCGATGGCAAGCTATTTACTGCCTCCCGCCGGCGTCCCTGGGCCCTGGTACACCTCTACTGAGTCCAGGTTTGACGTGAGTGACGCTGAGTGATGGATCGAAAGCGCTAGAGGGGGGGTGAATAGCGCTCGTGGCTATTTTAACGATTTTAAAACACAGAGTAGAAATGCAGCGGAAAGTAAAAGCAAACACAACAGACGCAGATGTTTTACTTCGTTCGGAGCCTATAGCGACTCCTACTCGAAGGCCCGCGGTCCTTGACCGCTTTCGGTGGGCAAAAACTATAATATCGGAAAGATTACAATTTGAATTACAATTAACGCAATAAGTAAACTAATACCGACAACAAAAGATCGAAGAGTCTGAGCTTCGGGTCGTCAACGTCGAGTAGTAGCACTTCAAGGTCGTCTCGTTGGCAGCACTTCACAAAAGAAAGCTTAGAATTCGTTGTTCTTTTAGCTGCTCCCTCGACCCTCTTTTTATATGACATTCCGGGCGCCTGGATCCCTTCCGGGCGCCTGGAGTGTGACGTGGCCAACCAACCAGGATGCTCCACATGGCGAAGTCGTGGCAGGGATAAAACTTGGTCCCGGGTGCCCGGACCACCTTTTTCCAGCAGGTTCCTCTCCTGCAAAACAAGGTTAGTCCGAGCAAATACCCTGCGAGAAAGAGTTAGAATCTGATAAAACATAGTAAAGAAGAACTGACAGTCTTTGGACTGTCCGAGTCTGACTTCGGATTCCCAACCGGAAACCCTAGGTTGTCCCGACGCCTACTGTTCCCTCTACGGGGAACGCGTCCTCACCTACTCCCCTCAGGAGAGATTACCTGATGCCAGTCCGGTCCTCCAGACCGACTGGACTTTCCACCTAGGGTACCCTAGGACCTAGGGTTACCGCCCCCTAGGGTTTTTCTCCACCTAGGGTTGCCACCCCGTAGGACCTAAGCTTGTCGCCCCTTAGGGTTTTCCTTCACCTAGGGTTACCGCCCCCTAGGACCTAAGGTTGCCGCCCCTTAGGGTTTTCTCTCACCTAGGGTTACCGCCCCCTAGGACCTAAGGTTACCACCCCTTAGGATTTTCCCTTTGCCTAACCGCAGCTAGGACTTTCCTGAAACACTTATTCAACACGTTAGATCACCACAAACCTTAACTTTGAATCCTTTTCCATTATCAAAACTCAGGTTCGATTGTCGGATGCTTCCCGCACCAACAATCTCCCCCTTTTGATTATGGCAATCGAAATTCAAAGTTAAGTAATAATATGCAGTAAGGTAAAAGTACAAAATAATGGGCATAAATAATGGGCATTACAAGCTCCCCCTTAATATAACCTCCTCTTTGGATTTTTTGAATTTCTCTACTCTCCCCCTTTGCCATATATAAAAAATAAGCTAGTTTTGAAAAAAAAAAAAACTTGACTTTTCAGGACAAAACTTACCAGAGTTTTTTTTTTTTTTTTTTTGAAAAACTTAGGTATGAGGCAAAAAGGGGTAAGTGAAAAGCAACACCTTAGAATTGGTTTTAATAGCAACATTTTTGAAAGAAAATTTGCTAAGGAAAATAGTTAAAAAACTTTAAACCATTGATTTTGCTTGAGGAGATATTTCATAGTGCTATTAAATAAGAATTCAACTATTTTTAACTTAGTGAAGTTTGAAAAAAAAAATTTCAAACAACTTCAGAAATTTTCCGATTTTCAAAAAATTTTCCAGCTTAAAAAAAATTTCAAGGAAAATTTTCTATTTTAAAGAAGTTAATTGCAGCTTAAAGAATTTTCAAAAAGAATTTCAACTTAACAAATTTTCGAAAAAGTCTCAACTTAAATAATTTTCTAACAAAATTAAAAAAAAAATCAAATAGAAGAGACTTGAAAGTTTTAAGTTTGAAAAAGTTTTAAGTTTGAAAAGCTGCTTAAGAGAAATGAATTTCAAAGATACTTAGGGTAAAGGAGAAGCGTTAACTTTAGTGTTTAATAGTTTATAAATTTTGTTTTAGAAAGGTATCAGAGCCCTAAGGTCCAAGCAAGAGTTAAGATTTGTTTTGATTAGGTATCAGATCCCTTAAGTAAAAGTATGCTTAAACTTATTATTTCCTTCACCAACTGTCTAACCTTTAGCTACTTGCTGATTGCCTAAATAGCAACAGTGTTCACTTGGTTAGTCAAGTCAAGTCAATTGATCCAGTTAGATTTGACTAGGTATTTTTCAAATAAATTTTTAAAAGAAAAAGAGTTTGAAATGATTTTGAAAAGATTTTTCAAATATTTTTTTTTTAAAGAATTTTAAAATTAAGTTTTAAAGATTTTGAAATGATTTTTCAAATAATTTTTTTAAAAAAAAAAAGAATTTTAAAATTAAGTTTTAAAGATTTTGAAATGATTTTTCAAATAAATTTAAAAAGAATTTTGAATAACTATTAGTTTGAATTTTTAAAATTCCTTAGTCATCTCACCCAATCTATGTTTTCAATCAGGGGATCTTATCATTTTGTGAGATGAATTAGTTCAATTTTTAGGGTTTAGTTTAACTTTATGTTAGATTCGGGTTTAGCTTTGGGTTCAACAAGTAAGCGTTCTTTGGATAAACTTCTGGGCTATGGTGAGTCATAAGGAGCTCATTAAAGTAACCATGCCTTTGAGGTTTTCCAAATAGTCCTACCCATTGAACTTAATACTGAACCTTGGTCTAACTAGTTATGATCCATTTAAGGGTAGCTTCGGTTAGTTCCACTTGGCCAATTGCACCAGGTCAAAGCCATATCTTCCTAGACATGCGATGCCCAAGCTTCCCCAACGTACTATCATCCAAAAACTTTACCAGTACTGTGGTTCAAGTTAAATCTAACCCTTTTAATCTATCCTTACTTACCCTGTCGGGTAATTTACTCTTGTTTACCCATTTCGGGAGGATTAAGTTCGGTTACCCAGTCGGGTAAATAGATTTCGAAGTTGCCAGCTATTCTGGACCCTCCTTCTATTTTGAATTAATTTCGAATAATGAATTTTGAGTTTTAATAATTAATTTCAAATTTTGAATTTTAGTAATTAATTTCAAATTTCAAATTTTGAATTTTAATAATTAATTTCGAATTTGAATTTTGGATTTTAATAATTAATTTCGAATTTGAATTTTGAATTTTAATAATTAATTTTGAATTTGAATTTTGAGTTTTAAATTAATTTTGAATTTTGAGTTTTAAATTAATTTCGAATTTTAAATTTTGAGTTTTAAATTAATTTCGAATTTTGAATTTTGAGTTTTAAATTAATTTTGAATTTTTATCGTTTTAGCTCCCCCTGGATCATAGCCTCGATAAGGTCTATTGAGGTAATGTATTTGATCCTTAGGGACCCAATACTGTCCAAGTCCAACTTGATTGATCAGGTTGGACTTGGCAACCCATGCTTGGACCATTTTTCTATTTGTTCTTTGTATGAGAGATAGGTATGACCTATATTTGTTTTTCGTTTTGTATCCTAGTCTAGTTCGATTGTAGATTGCCCTTTGTGTTCTAAGAATCTTGTCAAGATTCTTGGATCCCAAGGAAAATCGTTCTAAGGTTGTCTTCAAATCCTTGACTTGACTTTTCAGGTTGGAATTCTCTTCCTCAAGTTTTTGAACTTGAGTTGAGGTTCCAGTCTGAACTGGATCAGTCAAGGATTCGTTATTAGTCGTCTCTTTAAGGAGTGTTATCTCCTTTAGAAGCGACTTGATTCGAATTTTGGACTTAGCTACTTTATGCATTAAATAATTAATTATGCAATATAACCTATTTTGACTTACAGAGGGGTTTGGCCCTTCGGAAACGGATGCGGATCCGTGGCTTCTCTCGGACTCGGCTTCCGATTCGTCCTCGTTTCCTGATTCGTTGGTGTAGTCCCGGGCTGTTAATGCGAGAAAGTTAGTCTGCTCTAGTTCTTCGTCGTCGGATTCCTCGGAAGAAGACTCGTCCCATGTTGCCTTCAATGCCTTCTTTCTCTTTGGTTTCTTTGGATCCTTCTGGTTCGGGCAGTTTGCCTTGATGTGCCCCTTCTGATTGCACCCGTAGAGGTCACTTCAAATTTAACCTTCGAGCTTGGTTGGGCTTCTTTAGACTGGATGGCCTTTCTGACATCCTTTTTGTTGAAGCCCTTCTTTTTGCAGAGCTTTTTTACCAAGTTGACTATTTCGGTTGTAAGTTCATCGTCGTCTTCCGAATCTGGTTCTTCTTCTGACTCAGGTTCGGTTCTGCGCTTGATTTTTGACTCACGCGTTCTCCCTATTCCTGCAACCAAAGCCAACCCTTTCTCGGTCGGGCGTGCATTAGTCTGTTCGTGAAGTTCAAATTCTGCAAAAAGCTCATCTAACTTAATGATAGATAAGTCCTTGGAGACCTTGTAGGCATCTACCATGGATGCCCACAAGGTGTTCCTTGGAAAAGCATTTAAAGAATACCTTATGATGTCCCGGTTGTCTACCTTCTGTCCAATTGCATGAAGACCATTAAAGAATGTAAAAACACAGCTTGCCTTCTCGTCGACTGGATGAAGCAGCAACTTCACGAAACACCTACAACAGCAGGAACCAGCTGAAGGAAGCTTCCACGAAGCTTTAGGAAGATGAGAGCTCAGCAAAGCTCTGATTGCAGTAAGATCAAAAAGAAAAGAGAGTGAGAGCCAGCTCCTGTAGCCCTCGACCTGTTATATAACCTGCGAAGAAGAAGACACATAAACTAGTCGTTGTGTCGCAACGGCTAGGGCCTAGACCGATCAGGCTCCACCCTGATCGGTCCAGACCTTCTCTGATCGATCTTGGGACCGATCAGGACCTATGCTAATCGGTCCCCAGACCGATCAGCATGCTTCACAGAGAGTTGCCCAACTCTCTGATCGGTCTGTGGACCGATCAGGACTCAGGTGGATCGGTCCACAGACCGATCCCCCTCTTTCTTCTCCTGATCTTCTTTGCTTCTGTATGATTACTGATCTGTCACCAGACCGATCAGGTAATTCACAGAAACACACTGTTATTACCGATCGGTCACCGCATCGATCACCAACCAACAGATCATCCGGATCGGCCACAGACGATCCAGTTTAGAGCTCCCAGCCCTAAACCCTACCTGGTCCCGAGAACGAGCTACCGAGCCCTCTCGACCTAGTCCAAGAACGAGTCCGAGCCCTCTCCGACTTCGGTCCGGCCCAGAACGAGCTCACCGAGCCCTCTCGACTTAGTCCAAGAACGAGCTACCGAGCCCTCTCCGACTTCCACGTCCGGTCCAGAGAACGAGCTCCCGAGCCCTCTCGCCTAGTCCGGAGAACGAGCCACCGAGCCCTCTCCACTTCGTCCGGTCCCAGAACGAGCTACCGAGCCCTCTCGACCTAGTCCGAGAACGAGCTACCAAGCCCTCTCGACTTCGCGTGCCGAACGAGCTCTCGAGCCCTCTCTGACCTAGTCCGGAGAACGAGCTACCGAGCCCTCTCCGACTTCGTCCGGTCCAGAGAACGAGCTCCCGAGCCCTCTCTGACCTAGTCCGAAGAACGAGCTACCGAGCCCTCTCTGACTTCCACTGCCAAGCTTCCATACTTGGACTTCTCCCGTGCCAAGCTCCCTGCTTGGACTTTTTCGTGCCAAGTCTCCATACTTTGACTTTTCCCGTGCCAAGCTCCCTGCTTGGACTTTTCCGTGTCAAGTCTCCATACTTGGACTTTTCCCCGTTCCAAGCTCCCTGCTTGGACTTTTCCGTGCCAAGCTCCCTGCTTGGACTTTTCCGTGCCAAGTCTCCATACTTGGACTTTTCACCAGATGTCTGGTCAACCTTGACCTATCTGGATTTCCCTTGCCTGGCTTCACTCACCAGAACTTTCCAACTGCCTGGCTTCACTCACCAGGACTTTCCCTTGCCTAGCTTCACTCACCAGGACTTTCACCTGGCTTCACTCACCAGGATTTCCCGAATCAGGTCGACTCACCTTGGGTTAACCAGGTCATCCTTGACCAAAGATTGCACCCACAATCTCCCAAGTTTGTATTATGTCAAATATCAGAATACAACTTTTCTACTCTCGTCAAACATCAGAATAGAACTTTTCTATTCTCGTCAAACATCAAAATACAACTCGAGTCAGGTCAACTCGAGTCAGGTCAACCAGGTCAACCTTGACCTAAGGTTGCAGCAATAATCTCCCCCTTTTTAATGTTTGACAAAAACCATAATCAAGTTAGGTTAACCTGATAACCTAACTTAGGTTTTCCAATGTTCTTCCTTGAACATTCTCCCCAAACTCTAATGTTCTTCCTTGAACATTCTTTGGACATTCTCCCATTCTCCCCCTTTTTGACACACATCAAAAAGAGTGAATCAAGGTCAAGAGTTTCTTCCTAATGAAAGTTCCATACCTTTCATTGAAACCCTTAAATTCCCCCTTGATACTAAAGTCAACAATCAACTTAGTGATAATTCCATATCACTCAAGTCTTTAGAGTAAAAACTCCCCCTAAAAGTCTACTCCCCCTTGACTAATAGGTAAAAACTCCCCCTAAAGGTCAACTCCCCCTTGACTATTGCACCAACAATGTCTTGGAGAGTTTCAAACCTTTAGAAATCCAAAACACAAACTGTGTTTTAACTTTCAGCTGAAATTTCAGACAACACAGTCAAAAATCAGTATTTTGGCACGCCCAGCCTTTACTGGATCGGTCACCAGACCGATCCACACTTCCCTGGATCGGTCCAGTGACCGATCCAGCATCCCCTGGACCGATCAGGGAACCTCCTGATCGGTCACACATGTCTGATTGCTGATTTCTGAATTTCTTCCTCCCGAAATTCAGAAACCCCTACAAAATTACAGAAAATTCTAAAAATTATAAAATTTTGAGCATACATTCCTCATAACATATACTATCATGGGAAAATATTTTTCTATGAAAATAACTTCCATTTTCAAATCTTAATACAAAGTTTTAAAACTTTGAAATAGTTCAAGTTTACCTCAACTTTGTATCAACTTGCTCAATGATGAATGCTATCACTAGAAAAGCTTCATCAAGGTTTTTCAAATCAATTTTGAAATGATTTTAAACCATTCAATTTAGGACCACAATCTTAGGGCTAAATGTACATGACTTGTACACAAGCTTTCCCTATGATCCTCCATTTTGAATTAGGCTCATCTAGGTACAAGAACTATGCACCTTGATCCTAACTCATGATCCTAATATCTCACACACATCTAAGGTGTATCAAACACATCCAAGTCAATTTTGATGTGAGATATGGTTTAGGTCATCTTAATCTAAGTTCTCATGCATTTTCATATCAAGTTGTGTTTTTGTCCTTAAATCAAATTAATTGATTATAAATGCAAAAGATGATGACATGGCATATAATGATATCATAAGTAAAAACATGTGCCAATGTCATGATGTCATGACATAAAGTATGAAACTTAAATAAGGCATGACATATAGCTAACCTAAGCATTATCATGACATTTCAAATGATAATAAATTAAATATGATGTCATGACATGGCATATGGCAAACAATATATGGCAAATAACATATAAAGGTATAGAAAATACATAATTCTAGCTTTAGTTGCCATTTTTGATAATTTTGATCATTTTGCCATAAATTCTATATTCCTAAGTGTAATAGACCTAAAATCATATACTAAAGATTTTTAGATCACTATGTGCCAATTAGATTGATCCTAGAAAACTCCTCAAATGTGGTTGGCACATCCTAATTACCTTAGGAATAATTTTTAATTTCATTTTCAAGGCTTGATTACACCTTGAATATTCCTAAAATGCCACCTTTTGCCATGAGTAGGTTAACTACCTATCCAATTAAGGTTGGCACACCCTAAACCATCTAGCGTGAAGGAATCACGCTCCTAGGAACCCAATACCTATTTGAGCTCATTGGGTTCACTAAATATTCACTAGGGATGACTTCCCTAGCAACCCTCCTAATGACCCTCCTAGGCTTTAAAGCCTTGGTCATTTGAGACTCATCAAGATCAACTCTAGGGGTGACTCCCCTTGTGACCTTGGTGATGGTCTTCCTAGCCCTAGATTTTGTTCCATAATCGAATGGAACATTATGATAAGTGGGCTTGACCACTTGAGACTTAGGTTTGTGACCCAAACTTCTCATGTCCTTGGGTTTTGATTTTTGACCCTTAGACCCTAGAGTTGGCTTTTCCAAATTCTTAAGAGCCTTTTCTAAAGTGTCAAGTCTTGACCTCAAGACTTGATTTTCCTTCTCTAATACCTCAAGCTTTAATTTTCCATTTTTCTTTGAGGTATTCCTAGGCATATGTCTAGTTGTTTTGGGATTCCTACTTAGGTTTTCCTTAACCTTAGATGAGTTAATTCTAGGGTTAGCATTTCTAGAATTGTCCTTACCTAGGCTAACATGTTTGGCACCTAAGCACATGTATTGATTTATATTGTTATCATGCCTATCTTTATTGACAATTGCAACAAAACTACTATTAACATGTGTCTTATTCATATTGCAAGAATGTGCCTTAAAGGTTACCTTAGGGTTTGCCTTAGCTCCTCCTATCGATGTGCTCGGTCTCTTGTCCTTGTGAGGTTGCCTCCCCCTCGGACACTGGCTCCTATAGTGTCCCCTTTGCTTGCATTGGAAACACACCACGTGCTCCTTGCCCTTGCGTATCGGGACTCCGGCTTCCTTGACCTTTGGCGCCGGTGGAGTCTTCCTAATCCTCTTTGAACATTTACTCTTGTAATGCCCAAATTCCCTACACTCAAAGCACATTATATGTAATTTACTTGAAAGTAAATTGCTTGAGTTACCTAGGGTTGAGGATGGTTGTATGCTTTCTTCTTCATCCCTTCCGGAAGTAGAGGCTTCTTCTTCTTGCTCCAATCTTGAAGAAGAACTCTCCTCCTCCTCTTCCTTAGATGTTGAGTAGCCCTCAACTTCTAATTCCTTACCTCCATGAAGTGAGCTACTTGACTCACTTGACTCCTCTTCATGACTTGAATTGGAGCTTCCCTCATGGAACTTGGTCAAGTTGTTCCACAATTCCTTGGCATTGTTGTAACCACCTATCTTACACAAGATATCATTAGGTAATGAGAATTCAAAAATTTTCATTACCTCGTCGTTGATTACGGATTGGTGGATTTGTTCCTTCGTCCACCTCTTCTTTTCAAGAATTTCTCCTTCTTCATCCCTTGGAGGAACAAAACCTACTTGTACACAATTCCAATTAACTAAGTTAGTCATAAGAAAGTACTTCATTCTTACCTTCCAAAATGCGAAGTCGTCGCAATCGTAGAAGGGTGGAATCGTGACGTCTTCTCCAAGTTGATCCATTCTCTAGCTCGTGCTCCCCCGGGTGTTAATCCGACGAAGAGCGACCTCGCTCTGATACCACTTGTTAGGACCTTCGGATAGCGGCTAGAGAGGGGGGGGTGTGAATAGCCGACCCCAAATTTTCGTTTCTTCCTACAATTTAGGTTAGCGCAGCGGAAATACAATGTAGAAACGACACAAAGAATAGCAAACCTTAAACTCGACGATGTAACGAGGTTCGGAGATGATACTCCTACTCCTCGGCGTGTCCGTAAGGTGGACGAACCCTATCAATCCGTCGGTGGATGAGACCCCGGATAACCGGCTAATATGAACTCCTTCTGGGTGGAGAAACCTCACCACAAACTTCTTGCAACAGCAAGATAGGAGTACAAAGATACAGCACAATACTAAGGCAGTAAGAATGTAAAAACACAGCTTGCCTTCTCGTCAACTGGATGAAGCAGTAACTTCACGAAACACCTACAACAGTAGGAACCAGCCGAAGGAAGCTTCCACTAAGCTTCAGGAAGATGAGAGCTCAGCAAAGCTCTGATTGCAGTAAGATCAGAAAGAAAAGAGAGTGAGAGCCAGCTCCTGTAGCCCTCAACCTGTTATATAACCTACGAAGAAGAAGACACATAAACTAGCCGTTGTGTCGCAACGGCTAGGGCCTGGACCGATCAGGCTCCACCCTGATCGGTCCAGACCTTCTCTGATCGATCTTGGGACCGATCAGGACCTATGCTGATCGGTCCCCAGACCGATCAGCATGCTTCACAGAGAGTTGCCCAACTCTCTGATCGGTCTGTGGACCGATCAGGACTCAGGTGGATCGGTCCATAGACCGATCCCCCTCTTTCTTCTCCTGATCTTCTTCGCTTCTGTATGATTACTGATCGGTCACCAGACCGATCAGGTAATTCACAGAAACACACTGTTTGGTTACTGATCGGTCACAAGACCGATCAGTCAACCAGCGTATCACTGGATCGGTCTGGTAGAGCTCCCAGCCCTAAACCCTACCTGGTCCTGAGAACGAGCTACCGAGCCCTCTCTGACCTAGTCCGGAGAACGAGATGCCGAGCCCTCTCCAACTTCGTCCGGTCCAGAGAACGAGCTACCGAGCCCTCTCTGACTTAGTCCGGAGAACGAGCTACCGAGCCCTCTCCGACTTCCACGTCCGGTCCAGAGAACGAGCTCCCGAGCCCTCTCTGACCTAGTCCAGAGACCGAGCTACCGAGCCCTCTCTGACCTAGTCCGGAGAACGAGCTACCGAGCCCTCTCCGACTTCCACGTCCGGTCCAGAGAATGAGCTCCCGAGCCCTCTCTGACCTAGTCCGGAGAACGAGCTACCGAGCCCTCTCTGACTTCGTCCGGTCCAGAGAACGAGCTCCCGAGCCCTCTCTGACCTAGTCCGGAGAACGAGCTACCGAGCCCTCTCCGACTTCCACTGCCAAGCTTCCATACTTGGACTTCTCCCGTGCCAAGCTCCCTGCTTGGACTTTTCCGTGCCAAGTCTCCATACTTGGACTTTTCCCATGCCAAGCTCCCTGCTTGGACTTTTCCGTGCCAAGTCTCCATACTTGGACTTTTCCCCGTGCCAAGCTCCCTGCTTGGACTTTTCCGTGCCAAGTCTCCATACTTGGACTTTTCCCCGTGCCAAGCTCCCTGTTTGGACTTTTCCATGTCAGGCTCCCTGCTTGGACTTTTCCGTGCCAAGTCTCCATACTTGGACTTTTCCGTGCCAAGTCTCCATACTTGGACTTTTCACCAGATGTCTGGTCAACCTTGACCTATCTGGATTTCCCTTGCCTGGCTTCACTCACCAGAACTTTCCAACTGCCTGCCTTCACTCACCAGGACTTTCCCTTGCCTGGCTTCACTCACCAGGACTTTCACCTGACTTCACTCACCAGGATTTCCCGAATCAGGTCGACTCACCTTGGGTTAACCAGGTCATCCTTGACCAAAGATTGCACCCACAATATCCCAAGTTTGTATTCTGTCAAACATCAGAATACAACTTTTCTACTCTCGTCAAACATCAGAATAGAACTTTTCTATTCTCGTCAAACATCAAAATACAACTCGAGTCAGGTCAACTCGAGTCAGGTCAACCAGGTCAACCTTGACCTAAGGTTGCACCAACATTAGAATATAGCTATGAAGCTAAATTCTAATTGACTCCGAAAAATCTAAAAATACCACGAAAAAATATTTTGAATGGTGATTGCACCGATTCAAAATGACCTCGCTCTGATACCAATTGATCGATCGAAAGCGCTAGAGGGGGGGTGAATAGCGCTCGTGGCTATTTTAACGATTTTAAAACACAGAGTAGAAATGCAGCGGAAAGTAAAAGAAAACACAACAGACGCAGATGTTTTACTTCGTTCGGAGCCTATGGCGACTCCTACTCGAAGGCCCGCGGTCCTTGACCACTTTCGGTGGGCAACAACTATAATATTGGAAAGATTACAATTTGAATTACAATTAACGCAATAAGTAAACTAATACCGACAACAAAAGATCGAAGAGTCTGAGCTTCGGGTCGTCGACGTCGAGTAGTAGCACTTCAAGGTCGTCTCGTTGGCAGCACTTCACAAAAGAAAGCTTAGAATTCGTTGTTCTTTTAGCTGCTCCCTCGACCCTCCTTTTATATGACATTCCGGGCGCTTGGATCCCTTCCGAGCGCCTGGAGTGTGACGTGGCCAACCAACCAGGATGCTCCACGTGGCGAAGTCACGGCAGGGATAAAACTTGGTCCCGGGCACCCGGACCTGTTCCGGGCGCCTGGACCTCTGGGCGCCCGGATCCATCCCGGGCGCCCGGATCCATCCCGGGCGCCCGGACCACCTTTTTCCAGCAGGTTCCTCTCCTGCAAAACAAGGTTAGTCCGAGCAAATACCCTGCGAGAAAGAGTTAGAATCTGATAAAACATAGTAAAGAAGAACTGACAGTCTTCGGACTGTCCGAGTCTGACTTCGGATTCCCAACCCGAAACCCTAGGTCGACCCGACACCTACTGTTCCCTCTACGGGGAACGCGTCCTCACCTACTCCCCTCAGGAGAGATTACCTGATGTCAGTCCATTCCTCCAGACCGACTGGACTTTCCACCTAGGGTTACCACCCCCTAGGACCTAGGGTTACCGCCCCCTAGGATTTTTCTCCACCTAGGGTTGCCACCCCCTAGGACCTAAGGTTGCCACCCCTTAGGGTTTTCCTTCACCTAGGGTTACCGCCCCCTAGGACCTAAGGTTGCCGCCCCTTAGGGTTTTCCCTCACCTAGGGTTACCGCCCCCTAGGACCTAAGGTTACCACCCCTTAGGATTTTCCCTTTGCCTAACCACAGCTAGGACTTTCCTGAAACACTTATTCAACACGTTAGATCACCACAAACCTTAACTTTGAATCCTTTGCCATTATCAAAACTCAGGTTCGATCGTCGGATGCTTCCCGCACCAACACTGAGAGCTTGACAGCCGCCTTTGAGTTTCCTTCCGATTACCAAGTTCTTCTTCCTTCTCCTTCCGATCTGCCAAACTGTCTGCCACCCAACTGTCTTTGTTTCTTTAGGGATCAGTTTACCACTGGTGTGTAGTTTCCAATGCACCCCTTCTTTCCTATAGTATGTAAATATTTTCGCATCTCCCTTCATCAATTAGTGTCGAACTCATTTCAGTTGTTGTGCGGGGTAGTGGTTCTATTCCACCTGCATGACATTCCTCTAATTCCTCAACTTTTTCACTATTTTTATCATCCAAAAGTGTCCGAGCCAGGTGTTGGCGTAGCAGCGGGGCTGGCCAAAGGGCGCAGTATCTGTAAAAGAAAAACAAACCTTTCTCTATTTTTTTCTAACTCAGATTAGTAGCACTATCACAATAATAATAAACTTAAATGAACAACTAAGACAATTAAAAGAGGCTAACATGTTTAACTTGGTTACAACCTAGGTGGTTGTTAATCCAAGATGGTTATAAAGCTCCACTAGAAATATCTCCTTCATATAAGCGGAGAAGCCTCTTACAATCTTTAAAAAGCTCAGGAAAGACTAGGAAATTGATTACAGCAGTTGTTGTTTATTTTCTAGGTCCAGGGGTCTTTTTATTGCCCTTGGGAAATCTCATCCAAAGCTTGAGGGAGCCTCCAAAGGGCTTGGAAGGCGCCTCTAGTGAGGCAGTAGCCGATAAAGGTTTATCCACTACTAACGGCCACTTTGGCCAGGTCGAGGGTGCCCTCCATACTCATGGAGGGTGCCTTCCATACTTATGGAGGGCGCCCTCCATGATCATGGAGGGCGCCCTCCACATGAAGGTGGCGGAGGCGCCTTCAACCTCTGTTGAGGGCGCCTCCAGTAGGCTCAATCAGCTCCCTTCGCTCTCCTGCTGCTCTGATCACCTGGGTGATTGCGGCCAACAAAAATAAGGCTCACCCCGAACCCAATTTATGGCCTTCTCCTCGAGCAGGCTTCTGCTCTAGCTTCTAGTCCCTCGAACATCACGTACGTTCTTCTCATCCACCGGTGTACTCTTTCGTAGCACTTCGTCCCTCGGATGCACCGAGCCCATCGACTCCCTTCCCGTGTCATCCTTCTCGCTAGTTGTATCTTCCAGTTGACTTCCTGTGCTCCTAAGCTTCTGCACACTTAGACACAAGAATGAAAACAAAATAAGACCCAACCTAACTTGATTGATCATATCAAAACAACCACAAAGTCCAATAATCTCCCCCTTTTTGATGTGCATCAATCCAAGTTCAAGTTAGGGTAATAACAAACAAGTAGTAATAAAATAAATTGCAAATAAAATATTTAAGTATAAATTTTACAATAAAATAAACTGCAAAACTAAATATAAAATAAACTAATTTGAATTCAAAATTTGAAAAAAAAAAAAAACCTAACTCCCCCTACTCCCCCTCAACTTGTACATATTTCTCCCCCTTTAATCACATCAAAAAATAGGGTAAAAATATGGAAATTTATGTTTTAGGAAAAATCTTGATTGAATAAAACAAGTAAAAGAAATTTTAAAACAATTTCTAAGTTATGGAGTTTTCAAAAAATTGACAAACATTGAAAACATTATCTTAATTAATTTCACAAGCTTATCAATTTGTCAATTAAATATTTAATTCAATGATCAGCTTCCAGGCTGTGGCGAGGTACTATGTCTTCTTGGTTATTGGATCATCAACCACTTCTAGACAAAGATTTTTAAAGAATTTAAATATTTAACTTTTCTAAAAGCCTTAGAAAAAAATATTTTAATCTAAGTATGATTTTGGAATCCAATATAGGTTCATTTCTACTGGATTAACTAAACATTTTGGAGGTAGATGATTTTTTGGAACTCTCCTTATTTATCCCTGGTGATGTCTAATATACCAATTTAGTCTACCATGAATTCTAAGTTTTGATTTTTGAAAGTTATTTGGTTTCAAGCATGCATGGTCTTTTTTAAAAAAAAATTATTTCTATTTTAAATTTTTCATTTTCTAATTTTAGATTATCATACAATTCTAGAGGGCATGCCTTTACTAAGTTCAATTTTAACTCAGCATTTTCCTTTTCTAATTTTACTAGATCTTTAGTAAGAATTTTAATAAAAATAAAGGATTGCTTGGGAGATAGAGCATGTACCTCACTTACCTCAATTTCTAATGATTCCCCTTCATCGCTGCTTTCTTCCAATGATCCTATTGGGATGTATACTATAAGCCTAGCTTTTTGTATGAACATCTATTTTGAAATATTTTAAAATGAGAATCACTTTGATCAAATATTTACATTTTATATTTATATATATATCAATGCAGTTGTCCATTTAATTTATATTGTAGATAACATGGTGTGTGGTGTCACACATAAGATCATATTGTCGGTTCCTTATAAATTATAAATAGTAGCTCACAACCAAGATGGATTGGGACAAACCATTGGAATGGTTGTAGTGCAATTTGGTATTAGTCTGTCTTGGCTATAAAATTACACTAGTACACTATGTGTGTATTGAGCAGGACCATTTGAAGTTGTTCGATTTATACTGACTATATAAAAGAACAGAACCTCTGTTATTATGGATGTGTGTCCTCTTAATCCCTATATAATAATAAGCACGTATACTTAGTATTTATTTCTTTAACTTATCAATGGATGAGATTTATCCGTTAAATCAATAGGCCCGATAAGTTGGGAAATAGTACTCTTTATATGGTGTGTTATTGATTATAGAAGAAACTATGTCCTAATTATTTAGGTTGATTATGTTCCCTTGAGGAGCTCATAAGGATTATCATGTAAACCCTGCAGGTGGACTTAGTCCAGCATGATAATAAAGTTGAATGTGTTGGTTGCTACTAGGAATATCATCCTAGTTCCCCTGTATAAAAATTTGTACAAGCATAGAACTATCCTAACTACCATGTGTTCTACTAAAGTTAAATTTGGATTGCAAATGATGCTTAACATTATTAATCCAAATTTTCCCTTTAGAAGTTAAACTTGAATTGGGAACAAAACTTAACATTCTTACTTCAAGTTCAACCGATGTGATCTTCCTAAGTTAAACCATATTACAGAAGTTGATCAAATATCTATTTCAAGGATCGGCTTCCAGGTCAAACGTGGCGAGGCACTAGGCCTTCTTGGGTATGGGATCATCCACCACTGCCTAGACAAAGCCTTTCAAAGAAATCGGATATTTAAACTTCTCATAGTAAACTAGGTTTAACAATAGAGACCTCAATAGAAACACATTATCGAAACATGAAATCGAAACAAATATCGAAAACAAAAATGATAATTAAAATTGATAACCTCTTGTGTTTGGTTTTACAAGATCTATACAAAAGATGAACTAGTTATGATGCGAAAACTAATAACTAGTTATACCTCTTGTAACTTATAGACCTCTTGATCTTCTATTGTATTCCTCTTCTTATCTTGGACGTCGTGTGGGTGATAATCTACCAAGATGAGAATCCACCCAAGCCTTCTTCTTCCTTTCAAGTTTCGGCCACCAACTTTCTCCAAGAGATGATGAATTTCGGCCACCAACTTTCCTCCAAGGGATGCTAGACAAGAGAACCTCCTTCTCTTCTTCTTCTCCTTCAAGCAACCGGCTATCAATGGATCTCCACACCAATATGCCGCCGGCTACCAAGAGGGAAAACAAAGGAGAAGAGAGAAAGAGTAAGGGTCGGCCACCACCAAGGAAGAGAGGAGAGGAATAGAAGATGTATTGTTGTGAGGTGAGGCACCTCTACCCTCTCTTTTATATTCCTTGGCCTTAGCAAATAAGAAAGTTTTAAACATAATTAAAACTTCCTTATATTCCTTTCCAATGACTAAAAAGGAAAGTTTTAAAACAAAAAATTAAAACTTCCTTTTCTTCTTGTTATGGCCGGTCACATGCTTGTTCTCCAAGCAAGGAAAGATTTTAAACAAAAATTAAAATATCTATTTTAAAAATCCCTTTTGTGGATAGTTCTAAAAGGAATGTTTTATAAATTAAAATCTCTCTCTTTTAAATCCTTTTATGGATATCTATAAAAGATAAGATTTAAAATAAAACATGGTTTCAAGAAAGGAAAGTTTTATCAAAAAATTAAAATCTTTCTTTCACATTATAGATAACTACAAATAAGGAAAGATTTCAAATCTCTATATTATTCCTTTGTAGAAAGCTATAAAAGGAAAGATTTTAAAATTTAAAACTCTCTTTTAAAACCAACATAAAAGGAAAGTTTTCAACAAAATAAAAACTTCCTTTTATTTCCTTTTATGACTGATCTAAAAAAGGAAAGTTTTACATTAAAATCATCCTTTTAAATCCTTTTAATGGATCTCTATAAAAGGAAAGATTTTACAAAATAAAACTTCCTTTTAAATTCAGTGTGGCCGGCCACCCTTGCTTGGGCTCCAAGCTAGGGCCAACCACAACTTGAACCCATCTAACCTTGGTTTGGTCGGCCCCAACTTGGGCTCCAAGCTTGGCTTGGCCGGCCACCTTAAGGTGGGTAAAAAGTTGAGTTTGGGTGGATATAAGACTTTATAAATAAGAGGCTACAATAGGGACCAAGAGGAGGAATTGATTTTGGTCTCCCGATGAGCTTGAGCTTCCCGTGTTCGCCCCGAACACCCAACTCAAGTTCATCAATAATATCTCATTCCACTAAAGAGTTATTATTGCACTACCGCACCAATCCCATATTACAATATGAGCTCCTTCTTATCATGAGTGTGTTAGTCTCCCTGTGTTTAAGATATTGAATACTCACTAATTAAATGAGTTACTGACAACTCACTTAATTAATATCTAGCTCCAAGAGTAGTACCACTCAACCTTATCGTCATGTCGGACTAAGTCTACCTGCAGGGTTTACATAACAATCCTTATGAGCTCCTCAAGGGGGCATCATCAACCTATATTACTAAGACACAGTTTCATTCTATAATCAACAACACACCATATAAATAATATCATTTCCCAACTTATCGGGCCTATTGATTTAACGAGCTAAATTGCACCCTTTGATAAATCAAAGAAATAAATATTAAATATATGTGCTTGTTATTATATCATGATTAAGAGTACACACTTCTATAATAACAGAGGTATTGTTCTTTTATATAGTCAGTATAAAAAGATACTACCTCAATTGGTCCTGCTCAATACACTCATAGTGTACTAGTGTAATTTATTAGTCAAGATAAACTAATACCTAATTACACTACAACCACTCCAATGGTTTGACCCATTCCATCTTGGTTGTGAGCAATTGTTTATAATTTATAAGGATCTGATAACATGATCTTTTTTGTGTCTCCTCACACCATATTATCTACAATATAAATTAAATAGATAACTACACTTAGCATAAATGTAGGCATTTGACCAATGTGATTCTTATAAATGTTTACAAAGAACTAGACTTTTAGTATACACTCTAATAGAGTGGTACTACTCTTAGACTCAGATGCTAATTAATTGAGTTGTCAGTAACTCATTTAATTAATGGACATACGATATCTTAAACACGGAGAGATTAACGCACTCATAATAAGAAGGATCCCATATTGTAATATAGGATTGGTGTGGCAGTTCAATAATAACCCTTTAGTGGTATGGGTTATTATTGATGGACTTGAGTTGGGTGTTCGGGGCGAACACGGGAAACCCAAGCCCATCGGGAGGCCTAAACCAATTCCTCCTCTAGGTCCCTGTTGCAGCCTCAATATATAAAGTCTCGCATCCACCCTTCTATAAACGGGTTTGGTTTAACTTGGTTTAGTTTAACTTAACTTGGTTTGGTTTAACTTAACTTGGTTTGATTTAACTTAACTTGGTTTGGTTTAACTTAACTTAGTTTGGTCTAACTTAACTTGGTTTGGTTTAACTTAACTCGGTTTGGTTTAACTTAACTTGGTTTGTTTTAACATAGTTTGTTTAGATTTTTCTAAACAAAATTTTGTTAATTTTTCTTTCCTTGTAACCAACGGCAAGTCTATAAAAAGGAGTAAGATGTGGCCCCTAAAACCTAACTTTCTATTATTCCATAACTCCCTTCTCTCCTTGTGGTTTCATCCCCCTCTCCTCCTCCTAGGGCCAGTGGCACAACCCCCTCTCCTCCTCCTTGTGGCCGGCACCCTTTCCCTCTCCTAGCTTAGGGTCGGCGCCCCTTTCCCCCTCCTCCTCCTTGCTTAGGGTCGGCACCCTTATCCCCTCCTCCTCCTTGGTGGCCAGCGCCACTTCTTTATCTTGGTGGTCGGCGGCTTGAAGAAAGGGAAGAAGAGGAAGAACAAAAAGAAGAGAAGGAAGAAGATTAGAAGGTGCCCCATCCTAGAGACTCCTTTTGTGGCCGGCGTTTTGGAAGAGAAGAAAAGAAGGGTAGTGTCATCTTGGTATATCGTCTCCCACACGACATCCAAGAAGAGGAGAGGAATACGGCAGAAGATCAAGAGGTCTTTAGCTACGAAGAAAGGTACAACTAGTTCTTTAATTTCGCTGCATATCTAGTTTTGTTCTTTTCGTATTGATTTTGGATATCGATTTTGAATACCAACACAAGAGGTCAGCGATCTTGTACTTTGATCAAGGTGTGCTTTGATCATTCAAGAACTTGCTTGATTAATCAAACACATGTCTGATCGAACGTGCGGGTTGCTAAGAATAGTTCTATACTTGTACAATTTTTGTACGGGAAATTTAAACAGAACGAAATTCCAGCGCCTTCAAGTGGTATCAGAACGGAATTCCAGCACTGATCATACATAAGTTTAGGCCGGATAATAGTAGAATGTGCTAGAGAGATTAACTCTGTGGTTGCAGGCATCCTAGATCCAACTATTATGGCTTTTTGTGTGTTTTTGTGTGATTTGAATCCTCGGGCATGTCGAGGTTGTTGTGTGTGCATGATTGTAATAATTAAATACGGTTGGTTGTCGTATTATTATTATTGTTGTTTTACATTCTGTTCAATCTAGATTACATGTAAATTCCTTTGTGGAATATAGGATTGATAAATGTAAAATTTTATTTTTGTTGCGGCTTGTATCCTTGCTATGTGTGGTGCTATTTTGAGGACCAGAGGCGCGGCGGAGAAGGAAGCGAGATAGACGCAATGGCTTGATCCATCAGCGACACATTGGAGGGCAGCGATCCATTGGCGGCATATTGGAGGGCAGCGTTGGATGAGACCATAATAGTTGAAAATTTTATTTTCATGTTTATTGCCTTATATGCTATTTTTATGTGCTATGATGTATGTGTTGTGATGTGTGTGTTGTGATGTGCATGCATAATTAAAATTCCTCAATTTAAATAACTAAGTAGGAGAGGGATTATTTAAATAAATACCACGATCTCCATTACTGGTTTGTATGTGATGCATTCAAACTTGCGTGTTGGCTTTAAGTGCCTTCCTCCATATCAGATGAGTTTGTTTGCGGATCACTAGATCAAACTTCCTCTATGGATGATTATAGGAAATTAATTAGGTATGTCTGATCTTCTCCATCTTAAGGGACACAATCCTAATTAATGGACTAAGTATCAAGTAATGGTATATACTTAGGCGTATTTAATAGTATCCTTCCCATTGGAGTCACTGCTATTATTTGTGTGACCGAAGATAAACTAACTATTAATTTTATTTGTCATAAAGTTAGGTTGACAAGATAATAAAATTAATGGGTAACCTCCTCTTACAAATATTTGAATTAGTATACGTCCACACTATTGTGGCATACAAAATTCACGGTGTTTTGAGGTGTTGGTGAATTTAAATTATATTGTTTGAGGAATCAATATTATTTTAAATTTTAAAGTTTTGACTAAATATTTTATTTTGTGATTCTCAGGATTTCAAAATGGCTTTCAATCCTCTTGCTGTTATTTTAAAAGAAAATAAACTTACTGGTCTAAATTATATTGATTGGAAACGAAACTTGGGCATTGTCTTAACTGCTGAAGAATACAAGTTCGTGCTTCTTGAGGTCTGTCCTAGCATGCCTGATAAGGATTCTAGTGAAGAGGAGATAGAGAGACATAGGAAATGAGTTAAGGAAGATGAGATGGTGCGGTGTTACATTTTGACTTCTATGTCAAATGTGATGCAACATCAGCATCAGGCCTTACCCACTGCCTATGACATGATGCTCAATCTCAAGGAACTCTTCGGACACCAGAATCGGGCTGCCAAGCAGGAGGCCATGAGAAACTAATGACAACCACCATGACTGAGGGGGCACCCGTAAGGGATCATATCCTCAAGATGATGGCTCATTTAAATGAGATGGAAGTCCTTGGAGCTGAAATCGATGGGGAAACCTAGGTCGATATCATTCTACAAACGCTGCCCAAAAGTTTTGAGTAGTTTCGCCTGAACTACAACATGAACAAAAGTGTTTATTCACTGGCGGAACTTCTGACAGAACTCCAAGCAACAAAAGGGATATTTTGTCAAAGTTCTCAAGTTCACATTGCTGAAAATGTTTCTGCCTCTAAGCCGAAAGGCGAAAAGAAAAAGAAGAAACAAGTTGGTTCGGCAAAGAAAGTGATTCGACCTCAAGAGACTGGGTCACAGGCAGGTGTGAAGAAGCCGAAAAGCAAGTGCTTCACATGCAAGCAATCTGGACAATGGAAGACGAACTGTCATCGCAGAAAGGAGAACAATAAAGGTATATCTTATTCATTAGTTGTTGAAACATGTTTAGCGATGTTATCTATCGGTACCTGGTGTGTAGATACAGGAGCCACTAATCATGTCTACAATTCATTGCAGGGGTTCTAGGAAACCAGACGACTACATGAAGGAGAGATCACCGTCTACATGGGCAATGCTACGAGAGTGGCGGCTGTTGTAGTGGGAGATGTTTATTTATCTTTTGATAGGAATAAAACATTGATTTTGAGAAATTATCTTTACGTACCATGTTTTAGAAAGAACTTGATTTCAGTTTCTAAATTATTTAAGGATGGATATTCTGTTTCTTTTGATGACAAAGTGGTTGTCAAGAAAAATAGGGTGGTTATCTGTTCTGGTACATTGGTTGGTAATTTGTATACTCTTAATCCAATAACTCCCACGATGCAACAAATGGAAATTAATAACACATCTTTTAATTCTAATAAGAGAAAGCAACCTTCAGAAATGAACTAAACATATCTTTGGCATCTAAGGTTGGGTCATATTAACTTGAGTAGGATTCAAAGGTTAATAGCCGATAGACCTTTGGGTTCATTGGTAGTGGACAACTTTCCGACCTGCGAGTCTTGCTTGGAAAGAAAAATGACCAAGAGGCCTTTTAAGGCAAAGGGATATAGAGCCAAAGAAGTGTTGGAATTGGTTCATTCTGATTTGTGTGGGTCTGTGACTATCCAGGCAAGAGGTGGTTTTGAATATTTTATCTCATTTATAGACGACTATTCGAGATATGGGTACATTTACTTGATGTGTCGCAAGTCTGAGTGCTTTGATAAGTTCAAAGAGTACAAGGCTGATATGGAGAAACGTCAAGGTAAAAGTATCAAGACACTACAGTTTGATCGTGGTGGAGAGTACCTCTTAGGAGAGTTTAGGAGTTACTTATCAGAGGCAGGGATTCAATCCCAATTGTCTGCACTTGATACACTCCAACAGAAAGGTATGGCAGAATGAAGGAATAGGACTCTTATGGAAATTGTTAGATCAATGATGAGTTATTCAGAATTACCAAATTCATTTTGGGGATACGCTCTGGAAATGGCAACGTACATTCTGAACTTGGTACCTTCTAAGTCAGTACCCTCTACTACCACAGAATTATGGAATGGGCCTAAGCCTAGTTTGAAACACATTCAGATTTGGGTAGTCCAGCACATGTGCTGAAGGGAGACACTGATAAGTTGAAATCACGTATGGAAGTTCACTTGTTCGTGGGATATCCTAGAGGAACGAAAGGTGGTTTATTTTATAGTCCTAAAGATTAGAAGGTCATTATTAGCACCAATACCCAATTTTTAGAAGAGGACTATGTAATAAACCACAAGCCCATGAGTAAAATTGTTCTTGAGGAAATAAGAGAGGGTGCTTCTACTTTAGTACCAACGGTACAAGATAAGATACCACAAGTAACTGCAACACGTGTCACGAATGATGCACAATTACAGATAGTGTCTCGTCGTAGTGGGAGGGTTGTTAGGTAACCTGATAGATTCATATTTTTGGGAGAGTCTTCGGACTCGATCCCTGGTGAACATGAGGCTGATCCCTGGACATATGATGAAGCACTCCAAGATAAAGATGCAGCATCTTGGCAAAATGCAATGAACTCTGAAATAGAATCTATGTATTCTAATCAGGTCTGTCTAAGAGCTTTAGAACCACCAAGTGGTGTAAAAGCCATTGGATGTAAATGGGTCTATAAACAGACGAGAAGGTGGAAACCTTTAAAGCTAGGCTTGTTGTGAAGGGGTATACTCAGAAAGAGAGAATCGATTATGAGGAAACTTTTTCACTAGTAGTCATGCTTAAGTCTATCCAAATTCTTTTATCTATTACTGCTTATATAGATTATGAGGTTTGGCAAATGGATGTCAAGACAGTTTTCCTTAATGGAAGTCTTGAAGAAAACATCTACATGAAGCAACCAGAGGGATTCATTGCGAAGGGCAAAGAGCATCTTGTATGTAAGCTTAATCGGTTCATTTATGGACTGAAGCAAAATTCGAGATCTTGAAACATCTGGTTTGGTGAAGTGATCCAGTCTTATGGATTCATTCAGTGTCCGGATGAGTCTTGTGTATACAAGAAAAGTGACGGAAATGTGGTGGTATTTCTTGTACTATACGTAGATGACATTTTGCTCATTGGCAACAATGTCAAAGTGTTGTCAGACGTAAGGGTATGGTTGTCTAAGCAGTTTGATATGAAGGACTTGGGAGAATATGGACATATTCTTGGGATCAAAGTAATAAGGGATCACAAGAAAAGGATGCTATGCTTATCCCAAGCTACGTACATCGATACTATCCTAGCTCATTTTAGCATGCAAAACTCCAAGAAAGGTTCTCTACCTTTTCGGCATGGAGTACCTTTATCTAAAGATATGTGTCCTAAGACATCAAAGGAGATAGAGGAGATGAAGGCAGTTCCTTATGCTTCAGCTGTAGGAAGCCTAATGTATGTGATGCTATGTACGAGACCGGATATCTGTTTTACCGTGGGCATGGTTAGCAGATATCAAAGTAACCCAGGACCGGGACAATGGACTGCCGTAAAGCATATATTAAAGTACTTGAGAAAGACTAGAGATTATATGCTAGTTTACCAGGTAGATGATTTGCTCCCTGTGGGTTACACGGATTCAGACTTCCAATCAGATATGGGCAGTAGTAAGTCAACCTCAGGGTATGTGTTTACTTTGAGAGGTGGGGCCATAGCATGGAGGAGTATTAAGTAGAAATGCATTTCAAACTCCACCATGGAAGCTGAGTATGTGGCAGCCTCTAAGGCAGCCAAAGAAATTGTATGGCTCAAAAACTTCTTGATGGATTTAGATATGATTCCTGGTTTGCCCAAAGTTATCATAATTTATTGTGACAACAGTGGTGTAGTAGAAAACTCGAAGGAACCACGAGCCCATAAGGCAAGTAAACACATTGAGCGTAAGTACCACCTAATACAAGACATCGTAAAACGAGGAGAGGTTATTGTCGTCAAGATTACATCAGCAGATAACCTGGTAGATCCTTTCACTAAGGTCCTTCTAGCATGAGCTTTTGATAGGCATGTTGAAGGGATGGGAATTAGATGTATGGCAGCATAGTCTTTTAGTATAAGTAGGAGATTGTTGGGATGTATACTATAAGCCTAGCTTTTTGTATGAACATCTATTTTGAAATATTTTGAAATGAGAATCACTTTGGTCAAATGTCTACATTTTATATTTATATATATGTCAATGCAGTTTTCCATTTAATTTATATTGTAGATAACATGATGTGTGGTGTCACACAGAAGATCATGTTATCGGTTCCTTATAAATTATAAATAGTAGCTCACAACCAAGATGGATAGGGACAAACCATTGGAACGGTTGTAGTATAATTTGTTATTAGTTTGTCTTGACTATAAAATTACACTAGTACACTATATGTGTATTGAGCAGGACCATTTGAGGTTGTTCGATTTATACTAACTATATAAAAAAATAGAACCTTTGCTATTATGGATGTACGTCCTCTTAATCCCTATATAATAACAAGCACATATACTTAGTATTTATTTCTTTAACTTATCAATGGGTGAGATTTATCCGTTAAATCAATAGGCCCAATAAGTTGGAAAATAGTACTCTTTATATGGTGTGTTGTTGATTATAGAAGGAAACTGTGTCCTAATTATTTAGGTTGATGATGTCCCCTTAAGGAGCTCATAAGGATTATCATGTAAATCCTGCAGGTGGACTTAGTCTGGCATGATAATAAAGTTGAGTGGTACTACTCTTGGACTCAGATGTTAATTAATTGAGTTGTCAGTAACTCATTTAATTAACGGACATACGATATCTTAAACACGGGGAGATTAACGTACTCATAATAAGAAGGAGCCCATATTGTAATATGGGATTAGTGCGGTAGTTCAATAATAACTCTTTAGTGGTATGGGATTATTGATGGACTTAAGTTGGGTGTTCGGGGCAAACACGGGAAACTCAAGCCCATCGGGAGGCCTAAACCAATTCCTCCTCTAGGTCCCTATTGTAGCCTCAATATATAGAGCCTCGCATCCACCCTTCCATAACCGGGTTTGGTTTAACTTGGTTTGGTTTAACTTAACTTGGTTTAGTTTAACTTAACTTGGTTAATTTTAACATAGTTTGTTTAAATTTTTTCTAAATAAAATTTTATTAATTTTTCTTTTCTTGTAACCGACGGCAAGTCTATAAAAAGGAGTAGGATGTGGCCCCTAAAACCTAACTTTCTATTATTCTATAACTCCCTTCTCTCCTTGTGGTTGTCGCCCCCTCTCCTCCTCCTTGTGGCCGGTGCCTTTTCCCTCTCCTAGCTTAGGGTCAGCGCCCCTTTCCCCCTCCTCCTCCTTACTTAGGGTCGGCGCCCTTATCCCCTCCTCCTCCTTGGTGGCCGATTATTTCCTGGTTATTCATAGTATTGGGTAGAGAGCCTGGTCATGTGCCAAAGGCTTACCTTTCTGGAGCAGGAGGTCAAGCAGCTGAAGTTGTTGAGCAATCAACCATCCGCCTCTCAGGAGAAGCTAGAGTAGATGAATGCTGAGGTGGCTCAGCTGAGGGTCGATCTGGCGAAGAGCACTGAGCTGCTAGAGGTTGAGCAAGGAAAGAGCACATAGCAGGCCTCTCTGCTAGATCGGCTTAATAAGCAAATCAACACTTTTGATGCCAAGATCGAATTGACTAATGCGAGGAAACTCTAGGCCATCGAAGACTTGGACTTAAAGAATAAAGAGCCCTGGGCTCTCGCTAAGAAACTCAAAGAAGCTGAAGATTTTTTGATTTCCTAATAGAAAAGTCGGTCGGCTGGAGAAGTTATCCTTTGAGGCCAACTCTCTACAAAAAATGATGAGCTGGCCACCGTGGAGGATGAGCTTGGAGCATCCCGAGCGGCTTTAAAAACTTATCAAGATGCCGAGCCTAGCTGGTTTGAGACTATGAAGAAAAACTACATCCGCTAGGACGTTTTCAATGACAAGGTCGCCGACGAGTCACTTCGCCTGTTCGACCTAGCAATCGAAGGGACGTTCGGCCAACTCCAGGCAGGTGGCTACCTCCCTACTACTCTATCAAACAAGATCATCAGTCGGGACAAGCTAACTGCTTCGTTGCCCGATGATGCCTTGGACTATCTGGAGTGATATCTGCTCGAGTGATTTTCTGTTCACCCCTCTTTTTTTAATCCTTATGTAAGATGTTTGTAATCCTTCGTAGTAATGAATGATCGCCCATTCGGTGGTTTTTTCTTATTTGTTCATCCCTTTGCCTCCATTCAGCTTCTCAATTTGACTCGCACTTTAGTTCGTGCACCACAAAAATCCCGAGCAAGATCATGAGTTTCTTATTTCGACTTGGTGGCCTTCCGATCGGTGACGAGAAGTCATAGCTGAATAATCTCGAGCGATCACCGTATCTTGAAGACTTGGAGCTTTTTAGAGTAGCATGTATCCATAGTCGATCATTCATCATTCTTGCTTGATCATTTATCGGGACCAGGGTTTAAGGTCGTCGCTCGACCGCTGATGACAATAGGGGTTTAAGGTCGCCGCTCAACTGTTGGGGAAGATGAGGGTTTAAGGTCACGGCTCGACCATTGGGGAAGACGAGGGTTTAAGGATGTCGTTCAACCATTGGGGAAGATGAGAGTTTAAGGTCGCCGCTCGACCGTTAGGGAAGATGAAGGTTTAAGGTCGCCACTCGACCATTGGGGAAGACAAGGGTTTAAGGTCACCACTCGACCGTTGGGGAAGATGAGGGTTTAAGGTCGCCGCTCGACCATTGGGGAAGACAAGGGTTTAAGGTCGTCACTCGACCGTTGAGGAAGACGAGGGTTTAAGGTCACCGCTCAACCGTTGGGGAAGATAAGGGTTTAAGGTCGTCACTCGACCATTAGGGAAGACGAGGGTTTAAGGTTGTCGCTCGACTGCTGGGGAAGACGCATCTCAAGAGTGGCATTCTTTGCTTTTATTCATATTTGTTGAATCGTGTTGGTCGGCTAAAAGGGGGGTAGAATAGCCCTATAAAAACAAAACACAACCCTTCTCGATCTTTCAAATAAACACTTGCATAAACTAAATAAACAGAAAGTAATAAATCGAAAGAGGCTCACAGACTTGACTTGGTTACAACCAAGGAGGTTGTTAATCCAAGGAATGAAACGCGAACTAGAATATCTCCTTCAGGCAGAGAAGCCTCTTTACAGCAGTGAAAGCATAAAAAATAGAAGCTAGACTAGAAATGAAAGCACACAAGTGTTGGATTGCTAATTCTTGAGTTGATTTGAAGCTTCTGGACCAAGGCTGTATTTATAGCCTTGGTCGGGGCGCCTGGAAGGGATCCAGGTGCCTGGGAGGGGATAAACTTTTATCCTCTTCACAACGGATCGCATTTGACACGATCCTGGTCAAAATCCAACTCCGGGTGGCCAGATCACTAAAGTCAGCTTTGTTGACTTTTGGTCCGAGCCCTATGCTCCGGTGCTGCTCGCCTCGGTCCAGGTCTTCCGCTCCGGCTCCGCTCACTTGGGTGATTTCAGCCAACCGAAATAAGGCTCACCCGAACCCAATTTCGGCCTTCTCGAGCAACCTTTCGCTTCGGCTTCTCATCCCTCAGAAACGTCGCGCGCCTCCTTCTCGTCCACCCGCATACTCTTCCGCAGCGCCTTGTACCTCAAACACACCGAGCCCGTTGGCTCTCTCCCGTGTCGTCCTTCTCGCTAGCTACGTCTTTTGCTCGACTCCCTGTGCTCCTAAACTCCTGCACACTTAGACACAAGGTTAAAACATGACATGACCTAACTTAACTTGTTGATCACATCAAAACAACCTTGGGGTTCCAACAAGCTCCCCCTTTTTTATGTGAGCAACCCAAGTTAAGTTAGGGTAAATAGACATAAAAATGAAATAACTAATATTGCAATAAAGTGCAAAAAAAGATAGAAAAATTGTAGAAAAAAATTGGTCTATCTCCCTCTAGACTTATATTTTTCCTTCTCCTCCGTTAATCACATAAAAAATGGAGTTTAAAGAAAAATCTAAGAGTTAAAACTTAGAAAATTTTGAAAATTATCTCAATGAACTTTAGAAAATATTTCTAAGTGAAAGAAAATCTCAAAGAAATTTCTAAGTTAAAAAAAAATCTAAGTTAGACAACTTTGCATAAAAAAATATTTTGAAAAATTTCTAAGTTTTTGTAATCAAAATTATTTTTGAGAATTTTCTATGCAGAAAACTTGAGCAAGAAAATTTTTCTAAGCAAAAAAAAATTAATTTCCAAAAAAAATATTTCAAAGACTTTTTAAAGCATTATTTAATTTTAACTTTAATGTTTTATCAAAAAGTTAATTAAACATTTCATTTCAATATTATGGCTTCTAGGCAGTGGCGAGGCACTGGGCCTTCTTAGTTATTAGAGCAACAACCACTTTCTTAGGCAAAGTCTCATAAAGAAATTAACTGTTTAATTTTCTCGTTGAAAGTGCTAAAAATTATTAGTTCAAGTTAAACAAGACTTCGGAACCCAATATAGGTTCCAGCCTACTGGATTAACTAAAAATTTCTTAGGGACATACCTTTTTGAAATATGTCTAATTTATCTCTGGTGATATCTAAAATACCAATTTAAATTATTGTATCTTCTAAAATTTGTATTATTGGAACATACTTGATTTTTTAAAGAATTTATTTATCTTTTCAAATTTTCATTTTCTAACTTTAATCTGTCTAACTCTTCTAATGGGCAGGACTTAGCTAGAATTACTTTTAAATTTTTATTTCCTTTTTTTCTAATTTACAGCAATCTTTTGTTAACAATTTAACGAACTTAAATAATTTATTGGGAGGAAGAGATCGTACCTGACTTACCTTATCGATCTCGTTATTCGTGTCTTCCCTTAAACTGCTGCTTTCTTCTGACGTAGCTCCCCCTTCATCGATGCTCTCGATGCTCATTTCGGAAGAGCTTGAATCACAGTCGTCATCTTGATGACTTGCCATCAATGCAAGTCCAGAGAAGGCCTCGACTTTTGATTCGGACGATGTATCGTCCCACGTCGCCTTTAAGACCTTGCGCTTTTGGACAGGCTTCTTACCTTTGTCTTTGTCCTTATTCCTTAGCTTGGGGTAGTTGTCCTTGACGTTCCCTTCTTTGTTGTAGTGGTAGCAGCGGATCATCCTTTTCTTTCTACCCTGCGGATGGTTAGTATTTCTAGACTTACATAGTTTCTTAAAACGTCTTACCATCATAATCATTTCCTCGTCGTCAAGAGAAGACTCTAACTCTGGTTCGTCTCTCGATGCTTTGAGGGCGGCGTTGTGCTTGGATTCCTTTGTACCTGCATATCTTCATTCATGCACTTCAAATGTCAAGAATAATTCTTCCAAAGTAATTTTTTCTAAGTCTTTAGAAATATAAAAGGCATCTACTGGTGATGCCCATTTCGTATTTCTAGGAAAAGAATTTAGTGCGTACCTTAGCGAATCTCGGTTACTTACTTTTTCTCCGAGATTCAAAAGTTCGGTGATGAGCTCTTTAACTCTCGAGTGCAGATGCGCAGTTGTTTTGTCTTCTCCAAGTCGCAGGTTGGTGAGCTGGTTGCGAAGTAGATGTCGTCTTATGAGCTTGGCTTCGGACGTCCCTTCATGTAGCTCAAGGAACTTCTCCCAAAGTTCCTTCGTGAAGACGTAGTTGCTGATTCGGTTGACTTCTTGTAATGGAAGAATGCTCAGCAGATGGTACTCTGCTTTATCATTTGCCACGTAGTCGACTTGCTTCTTTTTTGTCCACTGATATTTCTCTTTACCTTCTGGTGCTGTAAAACTGAATTCCATGATTAACAATAACTCAAAATCCATTTTAAAAATAGCTACATTCGCTTTTTCCAAGTAGTGAATTACCCTTCGAACTTCGCCGGGTATATGATCGGTCTGGCCATCGTCTTTGCTTCGATCGGTGGTTAGTCCTCCTGAAGCGTCCTAACTCTGATACCACTTGTTGGATCGCGTTGGCCGGCTAGAAGGGTGGTTGAATAGCCCTGTAAAAACAAAACACAACCCTTCTCGATCTTTCAAATAAACCCTTGCATAAACTAAATAAACAGAAAGTAATAAACAGAAAGAGGCTCACAGACTTGACTTGGTTACAGCCAAGGAGGTTGTTAATCAAAGGAATAAAACGCGCACTAAAATATCTCCTTCAGGCGGAGAAGCCTCTTTACAGCAGTGAAAGCATAAAAACAGAAGCTAGACTATAAATGAAAGTATACAAGTGTTGGATTGCTAATTCTTGAGTTGATTTGAAGCTTCTGGACCAAGGTTGTATTTATAGCCTTGTTCGGGGAGCCTGGGAGGGGATAAACTTTTATTCCCTTCGCAATGGATCATGTTTGATGCGATCCTAGTAAAAATCCAACTCTGGGCACCCGGAATCGCTCCGAGCGCCCAGACTGGTCCAGGCGCCAGGAATGGTTCCGGGCGCCCGAATCACTAAAGTCGACTTTGTTGACTTTTGGTAAGGGCCCTCTGCTCCGGTACTGCTCGCCTCGGTCCGAGTCTTCCACTCCGGCTCCGCTCGCTTAGGTTATTTCAACCAACCGAAATAAGGCTCATCCGAACCCAATTTCGGCCTTCTTGAGCAACCTTCCGCTCCGGCTTCTCGTCCCTCGGAAACGTCGTGCGCCTCCTTCTCGCCCGCCCGTATACTCTTCCGCAGCGTCTCGTACCTCAAATGCACCGAACCCGTCGGCTCCCTCCAATGTCGTCCTTCTTGCTAGCTGCATCTTTTGCTCGACTCCCTGTGCTCCTAAGCTCCTACACACTTAGACACAAGGTTAAAACACGACAGGACCTAACTTAACTTGTTGATCACATCAAAATAACCTTGGGATTCCAACAATATTTGCCCTATGTTTAGGAAACATACAAAAATATATATATTCACTCGTGTACCTCTCATCCATCCCTGTAGGGTTAGAGATGATTCGCGTTCCATGGTCGCTCGAGTTGCCTTCCCCCCTCATCCTCCAAGTAGTAGGCGCCTGAGCGGAGCTTTTGCATGACCTTGAAAGGTCCCCCCATGGGGCTTCGAGTTTGGTGACGTCACCGACCGACTTCACTTTCTTCCATACGAGATCACCGACCTGGAAGGACCTCGAGATCACCCTCCAGTTGTAGTTATACTTCATCCGTTGTTGTTACACCATTAGCCGAACTGCTACTTTCGCCCGTGTTTCATCCACCAAGTCGAGCTCCATGAGCCTCCATTCAGCATTTCCTTCATCGTAGTACTACACCCGATAGGACTCTACTCCAACCTCTATAGGAACGACTGCTTCGTCGCCGTATATCAAGTGGAAAGGAGTTATGCCGATTCCCTCCTTCAGGGTCGTGCGAATGCCCACAACACACTGGAGAGCTCGTCAACCCAGCTGCCTCCGGTGTGGTCGAGCCGAACATGTAGGACCTTGAGGATTTCCCTATTGGCGACTTCCGCTTGTTCGTTGCTCTGGGGGTAGGCCACTGAGGTGAAGGCTTGCTGGATGTCATAGCCCTCGCACCACTCCTTGAGTCTCTGACTGGCGAATTATCTCCCATTATCTAATATGAGCCAGCGTGGGATGCCAAACCGGCATATGATGATTTGCCAAATAAACTTAATGACCATATGCTCAGTTATTCTTGCAAGCGGCTCGGCTTCCACCCACTTCGAGAAGTAGTCCACCGCGACGAGTAGAAATCTCCGCTGCCCTATCGCCATGGGGAATGGCCCTATGATGTCCATGCCCCATTGGTTGAACGGAAAAGATACTGTGGACGCCTTCATTTCTTCGGTCGGCCGGTGCGGAAGGTTGTGATACTTTTGGCAGGACAAGCAGGTGGCTACTGTCCGAGCGACATCTTCTTGGAGGGTCGGCTAAAAATATTCGGCTAAGAGTATCTTTCGGGCTAACGACCGGCCACCCGGATGGCCTCCGCAGGAACCTTGGTGCACTTCCCGCAAAATGTATTCAGTATCTTCCGATCCGACGTACCTAAGTAAGGGCCTAGAGAAGGCTCTCTTATAAAGCTGGTCCCCAACCAAGGTGAACCGTTCGGCCCTCTTCTTCAGCAAGCGAGCTTCTTCCTGATCGACCAGTGTAACTTCCAACCACAGGAACTCTATCAGAGTTGTCCTCCAGTCGTTCAGGAAGGTTATTCCTTTCATTCGATCAATATGCGCCACGAGCGATACTTGTTCGATCAGTTGCCCTTTGATGATCGGTGACAATGAATTGGCTAATTTTGCCAACTTGCCCGCTGCCTAGTTCTCCAATCGAGGGATCTTTTGTATAAGGATTTCTTGAAAGTTGGTCTTCAGCCTCTCGAAGGCTTCTGCATAGAGCCTAAGTCAGACATTGCTTATCTCGAACGCCCCTAATAGCTACTGAGCGTCCAATTGAGAGTCTGAATGAATGAGGACCTTAATGGCTCTCACATGTCGGGATGCCTATAAGTCGACTATCAATGCCTCATACTCTGCTTCATTATTAGTGGCACGATAGTCAAGTCGAACGGATAGCTGAATCCGGTCATCCCGTGGTGAAATGAGCAAGATACGGATCCCGCAATCTTGTCAAGTGGATGAGCCATCAACGTATATCTTCCATGTAGCCCCTGGCTCGATATTATGGACCTCTGTAACGAAATCCACCAAGGCCTGGGCCTTGATTGTCGTTCAGGGTTGATATTATATATCGAATTTGCTTAGCTCGATCATTCATTTGATTATCCTTCCTGATGCCTCGGGGTTGAGAAGGACTTGCCCTAAGGCGTTGTTAGTTAACACGATGATTGTGTGACCTAGAAAGTAAGGACGAAGCCTTTGAGCTACGAGTATTAATGCATAAGCTAATTTTTCCAAACCGGTGTAGCGAGATTCTGCATCCTTCAATTTATGGCTTAAAAAGTATGCAGACTGTTGCTCTTGGTCGTTCTACCTTACTAAAGTCGACCCAACCGCATACTCGTTGGATGATAAATAGATCCAGAGCAGCTCACCAACAATTGGCTTGGCTAATACAGGCAAGGAGTTAAGATATTCCTTAAGCTCTTCCAATGTCCGATCGCACTCAGCGTCCCACTGGAATTTTGTAGCTCAGCGAAGCACTTTGAAGAATGGAAAGCTCCGGTCAGATGACTTGGATATGAATCTGGATAGTCTAGTGATCCGACCGATCAAACGTTGAGCTTCCTTCAAGTTTCGAGGCGGCGGCATGTCTTGTAGTGCCTTAACCTTGCTTGGATTGGCTTCGATACCCCGTTCGGTGATGATGTAACCCAGGAAGCGACCACTCTTCATGCCGAACAGACACTTATCGGGTTCAGCTTTATGCCATAAGCCCTTAGAGTTTAGCAGGTCTCCTCGATATCTTCACATAGGTCAGCAGCTCGGAGATATTTTATTAATATGTCGTAGACGTATACCTCCATGTTATAGCTGATTTGCCATCTAAACACCTTGTTCATCAGCCTCTAGTACGTGGCGTCGACGTTCTTCAATCCGAACGGCATGACGTTATGGCAGTACGTCCCGTCCGTCGTGATGAAGCTGACCTTCTCTTGATCTTCTCGGTCGAGCGACACTTGATGATACCCTTAGTACGCGTCGAGCATGCAGATCAGCTCACAACCTGTCGTTGAATCCACCATCTGGTCTATCCTGGGTAACGGATAGAAGTCCTTCGGGCACACCTTATTCAAGTCACGGAAGTCGATGCAGACTCGCCATTTATTGTCTGGCTTAGAGACCAGCACCACATTGGCTAGCCAGCTCAGGAATTGAACTTCCCTAATATGGTCGGCCTCCAGCAACTTCTCTATCTCTACCCGGATGATCAAGTTATATTCTGTGCTAAAGTCTTTCTTTTTTTGCTTCATCGGTCGAGCGTCCAGTCGGACATGGAGCTCATGCTGAGCCACACTCGGGGAGATGCCGGGAAGCTCGTGCGTCGACTAGGCAAATATATCATGATTATTCCTGAGACATGTGACCAACTCTGCCTTCTTCTTAGGTTCCAGATCGACCGTGATGAAGGTGGTGGCCTCTGTCCAGCTTGGGTGAATTTGAACCTCCTCCTTTTCTTCGTAGACCAACCCAGGAGGCTTCTCGGTGACGACATTAACCTCCAAGCGCGGATTCTTTCGAGCGCTTCTCGCTTCAAACTTGACCATCTCGACATAGCATCGTCGAGCAGCCAGCTGGTCGCCTTTGACTTCACCCACCCGGTCATCCACTGGGAACTTTATCTTTTGGCAGTATGTAGACACCACCGCTCGAAATTCGTTGAGAGCCAGTTAGCCCAATATTACGTTGTAGGCCGACGGAGCATCCACCACTATGAAGTTTGTGGTCCTGGTTCTCCTCAATGGCTCTTCCTCGAGCGATATGGCCAACCAGGCATATCCGAGCGACAGTATTTCGTTGCCCGTGAAACCATAGAGCAGGGTTGTCATAGGCAACAACTCACTTCGATTGATTTACAATTGATCGAATGCCTTCTTGAAGATGATGTTCACCAAACTCCTTGTACAACGAAAGTTCGATGAATAGTATAATTAGCAATTACCGTTTGGATGATCAGCGCGTCGTTGTGAGGGATCTGAGCCCTTCGATCTTCTCCCTGCTGCATCCCACGACGTGGATTTCCAATCGCTGAGCATTCGATTTCCTGGCTCTGTTGGAGTCTCCGCCGGTCGGCCCCTCGGCAATCATGCCTATTTCTCCTCGGGAGGCATTGCCTCTGTTCTCTTCTTCCCGAGTGGAGGATCTATTCTGCTCAACAGGAACGTGGGAGGGGTCGATGTTATCCCTCTACTGATGCTGATGGCGTCGCTCAGGCGACCTTCTTTCGTCCTCTCGCCGCCCGGTAGATCGAGGTATATGTCGCCGATCGGGAGATGGAGATCGGCAATGGTATCCTCTTGGAGTCGGTCAGTTGATTATTGGTGTCAGACCGCGGCAATCGCACATGTTGTGTGTCGCCGACTGGTGAAAAGAGCAGAACATTGGCGTCCATATCTTGCCTTTTGGCGTAATCTGCTGACCGGATGCTACATGTTGCACGGCATGTGTTCTGGCCTCTTGGGGTGGCCGCGCTTCTTCTGCCCTTGGCCCTTTGGGCGGTTGGTGTCTATTCGATGGTCGGTGCTCGATCATCATCGAGGGTTCAGTTAGCGCCTCTTTTCTACTCGTTGCCTGGGCTTTTTCCACATTTATGTATTCATTAGCCTTCTTGAGTAGGTGGTCGAAGTCCTTGGATGGCTTCCTAATGAATGACAAGAAGAAATCTCCTTCAACCAGCCCATGAGTGAAGGTGTTCATCATCGTCTCGGATGAGACCGAGGGGATATCCATGACCACTTGATTGGAACGCCTGATGTAGGCTCGGAACGCTTCTTTCGATTCTTGCTTCAAGGGGAAGAGGCTGACGCTCATCTTCTGATAGCATCGACTGCTGACAAAATAGTGCAGGAATGCAGCTCGGAAGTCCTTAAAGCTGCGTATGGATCCGTCCGGCAATCGTCTGAATCATCATTGTGCTGATCCAGAGAAGGTAGTAAAAAAGACTCGGCACTTTACCCCATCTGTATACTGGTGCAACATGACTTCATTATCGAACCTATCCAGATGATCATATGGATCGGTTAATCCGTTGTATTCCCTTATCGCCAGTGGGGTATAGTATCTAGTGTTAGTTAGAGCCCTAGAACTAATCATTTGATGATTGTATGGACTCATGTATATCATATTCTTGTATATTAATAAAGGCATTTGTTTGGTTATTATACTTATTTATATTAGTGCCAAATAGACTAAGTATAATAGCGTCCTTGAGTAGAAGGTTCATACCTATATCAATCGATTAGTTGAATCGATAGTGAGATGATATAGGGAACACTACTCTAAATCATTCCTAGTCGAGTATTAGCATTCATGGACAATGTTAATACAATAAGACTAGCATATAGGTCAGCTCGATGACTTGATCTCACAAGTCATGGATATAGAGATATAGTCTACAAGAAGGTTGTAGGGGATATAGTTGTCTTCCTCATATTGTATGTGGATGACATACTACTCATTGGGAAGGACATCCCTATGCTTCAGTCTGTCAAGACCTGGCCAGGGAGTTGCTTCTCAATGAAGGACTTAGGTGAGGCATCCCGCATTCTAGGGATACAGATCTATAGAGATAGATCTAAGAGATTGCTTGGCCTAAGTCAGAGTACATACATTGACAAGGTACTCCTTCGGTTTGCCATGCAGAACTCCAAGAAGGGATTTCTGCCGATGTCACATGGCGTGAGTCTTTCGAAGACTCAACGTCCCTCTTCTAGAGAGGAGAGAGACCGCATGGATCAGATCCCTTATGCCTCAGCCATAGGATCGATCATGTACGCCATGCTATGTACTCGACCTAATGTCTCGTATGCTTTGAGCATGACGAGCAGATCCAGGTGAAAGTCATCGGATAGCGGTCAAGAATATTCTTAAGTACTTAAGAAGGACTAAAGAATATTTCTTGATATATGGAGGCAATGATGAGCTAGGCGTAAAGGGTTACGGTGATGCTAGCTTCCAAACCGACCATGACTATAGATCGCAATCGGGTTCGTATTTTGCATAAATGGTGGTTGGAAGAGTTGAAGCGTGATATGAGTCGATTCTACAATGAGTACATTCTTTGCATCGAGGCAAAAGGAGGCTGGATCCAAGTTCATCACTGAACTTGGGGTGGTTCCTAGCATTGCTGACCCCATTGAGCTCTATTGTGACAACAATGGAGCTATAGCACAGGCAAAGGAACCTCGCTCACACCAGCGGACCAAGCACATACTACGGCGCTTCCATCTCATTCGAGAGATTATCGATAGAGGAGATGTGAAGATTTGCAGAGTACCTACAGAGGCTAACATCGCAGATCCCTTGACCAAGGCTTTGGCACAGAGGAAGCATGATGGTCACACTAGGTCTTTAGGCCTTAGAGCCTATACTGATTGGCACTAGTGCTAGTGGAAGATTGTTAGTTAGAGCCCTAAAGTCAATCATTTGATAATTGTATGGACTCATGTATATCATATTCTTGTATATTAATAAAGGCATTTGTTTGGTTATTATACTTATTTATATTAGTGCCAAATAGACTAAGTATAATAGCGTCCTTGAGTAGAAGGTTCATACCTATATCAATCGATTAGTTGAATCGATAGTGAGATGATATAGGGAACACTACTCTAAATCATTCCTAGTCGAGTATTAGCATTCAGGGACAATGTTAATACAATAAGACTAGCATGTAGGTCAGCTCGATGACTTGATCTCATAAGTCATGGATATAGAGATATCAAGCTGACACATGGGTATGCATTAGAGAATGTATACTGAATGACCCGCCATGAGAAAGTATCATGGATCGTTATATGAGTGTCATATACTTTCTCATGTGGCTATTAGTATGACTATTAGTCCTTAGACCTGAAGTCACCATGGATCCCTACATAAGGAGTTATGTACTTTAGTTTCGTCAAACGTCACCCGTAACTGGGTGGACTATAAAGGCGATTACTAGGTATGTAACGAATTATGCAGAGGGATGTGAGTGATGTAGATGGGATCTATCCCTCCCATATGACGGGAGCGACATCGCTATTCTTGGTAGAGTGAGACCACTAAGTGCATAGCCATGCCCAAATGAGTCAACATTAGATGTTGAGCTCATTTGATCGAGTGAGTCTACTTGGAGTTCAAGATTTAGATTGATTAGAGGATGACACGGTCTATGCCTCACATTGATCAATCTAGATGTCTAGGATAGAAGGACAATGTCACATATTGTGAGGAGTCACAATTAGTAGTCACAAGGTGATGTCGGATCTCGACATTCTTGTAACTTGGGTAGTAATGATGTGTTGCTAGATACCGCTCATTACTTATGCTCCTAAATGGGTTTAGGGCATTGCCAACGTTACAAGAACCTATAGGGTTACACACTTAGGACAATTAGATGGAGATTAGGTTCATATGATGAACCAAGAGGATTAGATTCATTTGATGAATCAAATTGGATTAAGAGTAATCCTAATTGGGCTAACTTGAGTTCGACTCAAGTTGATTCATGTATTTAATGAGTCAAATTTAGATTATGACTTATTAAATCAATTTAATTTAATGAATTAGATTCATTATATTAAGTTGACTCGAATCAAATGGTTGGATTAGATCAACCATGGTAGAGATTGGGTCAAGTTGGACTTGACTAGAGAAGGAAGACCAAAGGTCAATTTTGACTTGACCTTTTGCCACCTCATTGGTGAGTTGGCATTAGGTGGACCAATGATGATGTTCCACATCATCATGGTGTGCCACCTCATGGAAGTTACAAAGCCATTTTCTTATTAACTTCACATTAATTGCATTTAATGGGGAGTTACACTTGATGAGAAGTGGCCGGCCACTTTTGAATTTGGATTTGATTTTCATTCATTTTCATTCAAGTGTGGTGAATCTTCCTCCTTCTTCCTCTCAAGCTCTCCCTCTCCCTCTCCTCCTTGCTTGGCTGAATCTCACCAAGGTGCTAGCACACCTTTGTGTGAGGTTTTTTCTCCACCTATGTGTCCGTGTGGATACTTCTAGAGGACCGGCGCTTGACGGTCTAGAGATCCGGCAACTCCTTGGACGAGCGGGATAAGCGAAAGGCACGCTTCGAAGGTATAACCCTTATCTAGTGTAGATATAAAGGTTTTACAAACTCGTACAAGAAAAGGTTTTTCGAAAAGTTTTGTTTACGAATCTTTGCACGAATCTACGGCTTTGGGTGACTCTGGGTTTTCGCGGCCCGAAGAACCCAACAGTGGTATCAGAGCCACGTGCAAAGACTTGTACGAGTTCGTTTATATTTTTATGAAAAATAAACCTTCTGTAATTTTCTGTAAAAATTGAGTTTTTAGAGTTTTTATGAGTAATTTTTCCGTAGAAGCGAAGCACAGTAGTTGTAGGCTTCGGCTACCGGAAAGTTTTCTTTTAAACGGCTTCGTTTTGCCCCAAATCCGTTTGGGACAGCGGGGTCGGGTGCCATTAGATCGCAAAGGAGCAACTCACGATGGTTAGATCGTGGGTAGGGGCATTGCCCCTAACCCCGCAAGGGAATTTGCTTCGCGATTGCACCCGAAATCGCTAAAAACGAACCCGCTGGGAAGATTTTTCCGAAACAGCAATGTCTCGACCCAAATCATTTTGGGACAGCAGGTTTAGGCGCTGTTGGATCGCAAAGGAAACCTCGCGATGGTTAGATCGCGGGTAGGGGCGCTGCCCGGATCCGTTCCGCGATTGCGCCCGAAACCGCTAAACGGGACCGCCGGGAAATTTTATTCATAAAAATTGTAAAAATTATTTTTAAAATTATAGAAAATTATGAAAAATATATAATTTTGAATTATATATTATTTTGTGATAGTCATGGCCCAAAAACCCAATATGATTGGTTGTGTTGTAATTCATAATACGGCCTGCATGCCGTTATGTGTTTGCGAGTGTTGTATTATATTCGCAACCTGCGCGTCGTGCCTTCTCTTATATTCTTGTTATAAATTAGATTTAGACTCGAATGTAACTCGAGTTTCAAATTATAATGTACAAATTGGAGCGGTGGAGGGTCCACACGAGACGGAGTTCCGAGGCGGGCACGAGCAACACAAGGTGGTCAAAGGGAGGAGCTTGGAGAAGCTGTTGACCCTAGGTTGACCAATCGATCTTCTCATTGGCTTGAGAAGTTCGTAGTAGGGCCATGACTAAATCACAAATAGATTAATTAATTGCTTGTGTATGTGATGCATATTTAATAAGTAGTTAATTAATTAGTGTCTTACGATTAGATTAGATCTAAGTCGTGCACATGATGCACCCTTGCGATTAGATTAGATCTAAGTCGTGCACAAGATGCATCCTTTTCGATTAGATTATATCTCAATCGACTCAACTCTAATGCCTAACCGTGCCGTGATACCTATCACTACCTCGATCACATGTATTGTTGAATCTGCCAAAGCATAGCAATACATATTATCTTAGTAGAGTACGGAGGGACAATCTTGGTCCCGCCTATCAACGCATGGGTGAATACAAACTCAATTAGATTGAGTATTCCTAGTTACTCGGTTAGATCGAGTCAACTATAGGCATTCTTCCAATAGTTGGAAAGGTAGGTCAAAATCACATCTATATTAACTCTCGGGCGTATTAGCCAAAGCTAACTCGAGTTTTAATATAAATGCGGATATTGATTCTATAAACAAGAGTTGCATAGAGATGTAATTGGTAATCGTTACCTACCGATCATACTAAGCCTTGGGCGTATTAGCCAAAGCTAACTCAAGGGTTAGTATGATGTGGATCTTATCCCACAAGAATTATAGAATTTAGTGGAAGCATCATTTAATTAAAGGCCTAATTAAATGATTTTTAAAGAATATGATATTTATTTCTGCAAATTTTCTGTTGTAGATAACCATGACGTCGAACACGAATTCCTTCTCCCTGCGATCTGTCCTTGAGAAGGACAAGCTCAACGGAGTGAATTTCCTGGACTAGTACAGGAACTTGAGAATAGTTCTCACCCAGGAGCGTAAGCTGTACGTTCTGGAGCAGCCCATTCCGGAGGCTCCTCTTGCCAATGCCCCGCGAGCCGACAAAGATGCTTACAAGAAGCATCAAGACGACGCATTAGATGTGTCCTGTCTAATGCTCGCGACCATGAACTCAGAGCTTCAGAAGCAACATGAGTTGATGGGCACTTTTGATATGGTTGAGCATCTTCGCCAACTATATCAGGGACAAGCGAGGCATGAGAGATTTGAGATCTCGAAGGCACTATGTCAGACGGGGCTCCTGTAGGTCCTTATGTACTCAAGATGATTGGGTACATAGAGAACCTACAAAGACTGGGTTCCCACTTGGCCGAGAGCTGGCCACTTGATCTTGCAGTCCTTGCCGATAGCTATAGTCAATTCATTCTCAACTATAACATGAACGAGATTGACAAGCCAACGCCCGAGTTACTTAGTATGTTACGAATACTGAGATTAACCTTAAGAAGGTTAAGCCCATTCGATGGTCCGAACACAAGGGCAAGGGCAAGCCCAAAGGTAAGGGAAAGTCCCAAACCAAGGGCAAAGGCAAGGCACTGAAGCCTAAAGGAGGGGTCGCCAAGGATGCTACCTGCTTCCACTGCGGTCAGACCGAGCACTGGAAGAGGAACTGCAAGGTATACTTGGAGGATCTTAAAAAGAAGCGAAGTGAGACTTCCACTTCAGGTATATATGTTATAGAAGTCAATCTATCTATTTCTACATCATGGATATTAGATACTGGATGTACTTCTCACATTTGTACTGATGTGCAGGCGCTGAGAAATAGCAGAGCATTGGCGAAGGGCGAGGTGGACCTACGAGTAGGCAATGGAGCACGGGTTGCTGCTGTTGCTGTAGGAACTTATCAGCTATCTCTGCCCTCTGGGCTTGTACTAGATTTAGATGATTGTTGTTATGTGCCTGCTCTTACTAAGAACATAGTTTCAGTTTCTTGTTTAGACAAGAAAGGATACTCTTTCATAATAAAAGACAAATGTTGTTCTGTTTATTTAAAAGATATGTTCTATTGTAGTGCACCACTAATAAATGGACTCTATATTCTAGACCTTGAGAGCCCTATTTATAACATAAATACCAAGAAGTTCAAGTCAAATGACCTAAACCAAACTTATCTCTGGCACTGTCGCTTAGGTCATATAAATGACAAGCGCTTATCCCAGCTCCATAAGGATGGTTTGCTGGACTCATTTGATTTTGAATCATATGAGATATGCGAGTCATGCCTACGAGGCAAGATGACCAAGACTCCCTTTAGTGGGCACAGCGAGAGAGAAACTGATTTGTTAGGACTCATACATAGTGATGTATGTGGCCCTTTCAATGTTGCTGCTAGAGGCGGTTATAGATACTTCATCACATTTACTGATGACTTCAGTAGATATAGTTATGTGTACTTGATGACACATAAGTCTGAGTCCTTTGAAAAGTTCAAAGAATTCAAGAATGAAGTACAGAACCAGCTTGGCAAGAGTATTAAAATACTTCGATCAGATCGAGGTGGTGAATACTTAAGCCATGAGTTCCGTGACTACTTAGCTGAGTGTGGGATTTTATCTCAACTCACTCCTCCTAGAACACCATAGTGGAATGGTGTATCCGAAAGGAGGAATCGTACCTTATTAGATATGGTACGATCTATGATGAGTCACACAGATCTTCCAACATATCTATGGGGATATGCTCTAGACACGGCAGCTTTCATTCTCAACCGAGTTCCATCCAAGGCCGTGATAAAGACACCATATAAGATATGGACTGGGAGAGATGCCCATGTGTCTTTCATGAGGATTTGGGGTTGTGAGGCTTACGTACGACGTCAAGTCTCAGACAAATTAGGACCCAAATCCGACAAGTGCTATTTCATTGGATATCCCAAGGAAACTAAGGGATATTACTTCTACATTCCCAGTCAGCACAAGGTAGTTGTGGCAAAGACTGGGGTCTTTCTAGAAAGGGACTTTGTTTCTAGAAAGACTAGTGGGAGCACGTTCGATCTTGAAGAAGTTCAAGATGCGAACAATAGCACTGATGCCTCGATGGAAGTTGAACTGGAACCACAAAGTGTTGTGGATGATGTTGTTCCACAAGGAGTTGAGGAACAACAACCAGTTCAAGTAGACATACCTCTTCGCAGATCTGATAGGGTACGTCGTCAGCCTGAGAGATACTCATTTCTCTTGTCTGACCATGATGACATTGTGCTCATAGAGGATGAGCCTACCACCTATCAGGAAGCTGTGATGAGACCAGATTCCGAGAAATGGCTAGAAGCCATGAGATCCGAGATGGAATCCATGTACACCAACCAAGTTTGGACTTTGGTTGATCCACCTGAAGGGGTAAAACCCATAGGGTGTAAGTGGGTCTTTAAGAGAAAGACTGACATGGATGGACTTATCTATAAGGGTCGCTTGGTAGCTAAAGGTTTCAAGCAGATTCATGGTATTGACTATGATGAGACCTTTTCTCCAGTAGCGATGTTTAAGTCCATTTGGATCATGCTTGCTATTGTAGCCTACCATGACTATGAGATATGGCAGATAGATGTCAAAACCGCGTTTCTGAATGGAAACCTACTCGAGGATGTGTACATGACACAACCTGAGGGTTTTGTAGATCCACAGGATACTAGTAGAGTATGCAAGCTGCATAGGTCCATTTATGCACTAAAGCAAGCTTCTCGGAGCTGGAATCTTCGATTCGATGATGCAATCAAACAGTTTGGTTTCATCAAGAACGAAGATGAACCTTGTGTCTACAAGAAGGTTGTAGGGGATATAGTTGTCTTCCTCATATTGTATGTGGATGACATACTACTCATTGGGAAGGACATCCCTATGCTTCAGTCTGTCAAGACCTGGCCAGGGAGTTGCTGTTGGTGCAATCGACCTAGGTTTTGATCGGTACGATCATAGTTTTGATGTGTGTGTCAAAGAGTTTAAGTTAGGTTCATCCTTGTATTTGATATGTGTATTTGAGTTGTGCAGGTTCGCAAGATACACATGCGACTCAGGTTGATGGCTTCGGGTCCGGTGAAGGATGAAGCATCCGAGGGACCGTGGACAAGGCAGCGAGGACAAAGGCCGAGGGAAGCAATTTCGAGGCATACGCGAAGGATGGCATTGGGGACGAGCCGCAGGCTTGAATGCATCCGAGGGACGAGAGCCAAAGAAAGTATGCTTGAAGGTTCTGGTAAAGCTGCAAAGGAAGCGTCAAAAGAGTCGTAAGGGTGAGGGTACGAGTACACGAGAGATTGTACTCGGAGTAAAAACATAAATTCTAGGGTTTACTGTAGCAGTACTGTAGCGTTACTGTAGCAGTACTGTAGCAGTCGACTGCATGTTTTAGCAGTCGACTGGGCGCGAACAGAATGGTTCTGTTCGTTCGGTCGGTGTAGATCAGTCGACTGCAAGTTTTAGCAGTCGACTGCACCAGTCGACTGCTAGTTTTAGCAGTCGACTGGTATATGACCGTTGGTGCTGGAAAGTAGCCGTTGGCTACCTCCAACGGTAACACCAGTCGACTGCATGTTTTAGCAGTCGACTGGTGCCGAGATGAGTTGATATGATGATCAACTCTCTCCTCTTATTTAAAGAAAGCTTTGGGGCTTGAAGGAGGTTACTCATGCTTATTGAATAACTCCTTGTCATTGCCCAAAAGCTTCCAAGCCTACTCTCTTCCTCCTAAACCTAAGTTCATCATTGTAAAGAGGAAGAGATCCTTTGTGAGAGGTTTGCTCCACCGAGAAGGAGAAAGCTCTAGCCGGAGATTGCCGGGGACTGATCCACCGAAGGATCAAGGGCTCGTCCACCTCAAGGACACGCCGTGGAGTAGGAGCAAGCAATCTCCGAACCACGTAAAAGAATCGTGTTAGCGTTTGTGTTCTTACTCATTGCTTTCTTGTTTTAGTTTCATTTCCGCTTGCGCAAACTAACCGTGTAGAGAAGAAATCGAAGTTGGGGGTGACCTAGCTATCCAACCCCCCTTCTAGCCGGCCACCTATTCCTTACAAGTGGTATCAGAGCGAGGACGCCCTTCAACGGACTAATCGCCGAGAAGAGCATTTCATCAAAATGGCCGGCTCAAATATTCATCCACCCAAATTCGAAGGAGACTTCTCATGGTGGAAGAAGAAAATGGAGGTATTTTTCAATACCGATTTCGACATTATGCTAATCATGAGAAGTGGTTTTGAAGAACCCAAGGATGAACGCAATGAGACAATCGACATAACAAGATGGACCAAAAGGCAAAAAGAAGAGCATCTAGCAAATTCCAAGGCAATGCATCACCTACTACATGTTCTTCCACAACAAGAAGTAACAAGAATTGGAAACTATACAAGTGCCAAAGACTTGTGGGAAAAGCTAGTGGAGCTTCATGAAGGGACATCGGAAGCAAAATTGGCAAAAAGAGACCTCCTTCGAACTCAACTCAACAATATCAAGCTTGAGAAAGGAGAAAAGGTATCAATTTTACATTCTAGAATTAAGGAAATTATTAATGGGCTAACAAGTGTAGGTGAGACACTTTCAAATCGAGACATGATGATGAAAGCCCTAAATGCTTTCCCAAGAACCACAACTTGGAGCTCCATTGTAGATTCATACTACATATCAAAGGACCTAGAGAAATCCTCTCTAGATGAACTCTTCTCAACAATGGAGCTTCATGAAACAAGAGTTGAAGGATTAGATGGAGAAGCTCATAGATCAAGAGGAGTAGCCCTTGTGGCAAACAAGGGAAAGGGAAAGAAGAAGAAATCTTCATCACCACCATCTTCCGACTCCGAAGAATCAAGTGCCTCAATGGATAGCGATCAAGAGGCATATATGGTAAGGAAGATGAGAAAGGCATTTAAATCTTTTTCTTCTAACAAATCTCGTGCTAGGAAAAGTACTAGAAGCAAAAGTAGGACAAGGAAGATCATTTGCTATAATTGTCAAGGAGAAGGACACATAAGAGATGATTGTCCTCTCTTGAAGAAGAAGGAAGGGAAGAAGAGGGAGGAGAAGAAGACAAAAGAAAAGGGGAAGAAGGCTCAAAACCTAAAAGCAACATGGGATGATCCTTCATCATCATCGGAGGAAGAAGAGCACCATGTAGTCAACTTTGCGCTAATGGGAATTGATGATATAGCCTCCACCTCATCCGAGCAAGAAGAAGGAAGGAATTCAAGCGAAGATGAAGAGGGGAGCTCAAGTGAAGGGGGAGGTCAAACTTCGGATTCGGACTTCTCGGTAAGTGAGGTACATAATCTTCCTCCCCATATTTTAATTAAAATTATTTCAAGCACAAATGATGATTTATTTAGGGCAAAAAGAAAGAACAAATCCTTGAAAAATGACATTTGCATGCTTAAAGAAAAATTAGAATCCATGCCTATTAGGGATGATGATTTGCATGCTTCCTCTACAAGTTCAAATGATTCATGTTTAGAAGAGGAAAATAGGAAATTAAGGGAAAAGGTAGAATACCTCACCATAGCCCTTAGAAAATTTGAAATTGGCTCAAATACCTTAAACATGATTATTGGGAGCCAAAGGGCAAGTTTTAAGAAAAATGGGCTAGGATACAATGAACCCAATAATGAAAAGACTTATCATTGTCTACTTGCTAGGGGAAATCAAAGACAAAGACCATAGATAGGAAATGGATCCCTAAGGAGTACTTGGTCAACCCAATTAGAGAGAACTTCTATTGGGTGCCAAAATCAATCCTCAAGGGTTAGAGGATTTTAGGTCAAGTCAACTATAGAAATCATAATTCCAATTTTTTGGTTGACTTGAGACCTTAAGGGGGAGCACTTAGCCTTGATAGAAATTCATGATAAAAAGGGCTAAGTAGAGATTACCTTTATCTCACAATGACTTGCATTATTTTCTAACAATAAATGTGATATACTAGGATGATACAAATAATTCACATATGCTTATGGCATTTTGATGAGTTATGAAATGTATCAATTTTTAGTGATCATAGACCAACTATGGGGAAAGCAAATGTTTAATTAATGGACATCTTGCCCATAGATCATAGTTGGACATTTCAAATGTTTTGAAAACAATTCTATGTTTTATTTACTGTGGTTTAGCTATTTTGAAACATATGATTGCAAAACAAGGTTTCAAATTGATACAAACTTGATTGATTTTTAAAGTGTTTGAGTTTTTATCAAAACTTCAAAAATATGATGAATTTTAATGAAAACATATTTTTCCTTGTTAAATAACATTATAAGAAATATGTGTTCAAAATTTCATGATTTTTCGAATTTTCTAGAATTTTTTATGCATTTCTGAAGTTGTCTTCAGAATGCTGAAATTTGGTTTTGGTATGTGCCAGTCGACTGCGACAGTTATCAGTCGACTGGTAGTTGTTTCCCAGCACATTCAAGAGCTGGTTTTGGGTATTTTTAAGTCCACATTGATACCATAGTATGTATACATGTTTGGTACAATTTTTGATGGTGTCAAAGGGGGAGAAATGCAAAGGTTTAAGTTAAAAAACCTAACTATGTGCAAAACTTGAAAATTATGGTTGAGTGCATATGTTAAGCGGGAGCTTGGGTATTATGCTTTGCTTCTAATTTTCATGTTGATATTTATGCCTAACTTAAACATATTGCCACACATCAAAAAGGGGGAGATTGTTGGTGCAATCGACCTAGGTTTTGATCGGTACGATCATAGTTTTGATGTGTGTGTCAAAGAGTTTAAGTTAGGTTCATCCTTGTATTTGATATGTGTATTTGAGTTGTGCAGGTTCGCAAGATACACATGCGACTCAAGTTGATGGCTTCGGGTCCGGTGAAGGATGAAGCATCCGAGGGACCGTGGACAAGGCAACGAGGATAAGGGCCGAGGGAAGCAATTTCGAGGCATACACGAAGGATGGCATTGGGGACGAGCCGCAGGCTTGAATGCATCCGAGGGACGAGAGCCAAAGAAAGTATGCTTGAAGGTTCTGTTAAAGCTGCAAAGGAAGCGTCAAAAGAGTCGTAAGGGTGAGGGTACGAGTGCACGAGAGATTGTACTCGGAGTAAAAACATAAGTTTTAGGGGTTACTGTAGCGATCAGAAGCGTTCGTAGCAGATCAGCAAGACCGTAGCAAGATCTTAGCGATCGCATGTTTTAGCGATCGGCGCGATCGCGCCTTGATCGGGCGAATGGAATGGTTCTGTTCGCTCGGTCGGTAGATCGATCGCAAGTTTCGCGATCAGACTACAATGATCGCCAGTGTTAGCAATGACCGGTATATGACCGCTTGGTGCTTGGAAAGTAGCCGTTGGCTACCTCCAACGGTAACACCAGTTGATTGCTTCAGTCGATCGGTGCCGAGATGAGTTGATATGATGATCAACTCTCTCCTCTTATTTAAAGAAAGCTTTGGGGCTTGAAGGAGGTTACTCATGCTTATTGAATAACTCCTTGTCATTGCCCAAAAGCTTCCAAGCCTACTCTCTTCCTCCTAAACCTAAGTTCATCATTGTAAAGAGGAAGAGATCCTTTGTGAGAGGTTTGCTCCACCGAGAAGGAGAAAGCTCTAGCCGGAGATTGCCGGGGACTGATCCACCGAAGGATCAAGGGCTCGTCCACCTCAAGGACACGCCGTGGAGTAGGAGCAAGCAATCTCCGAACCACGTAAAAGAATCGTGTTAGCGTTTGTGTTCTTACTCATTGCTTTCTTGTTTTAGTTTCATTTCCGCTTGCGCAAACTAACCGTGTAGAGAAGAAATCGTAGTTGGGGGTGACCTAGCTATCCAACCCCCCTTCTAGCCGGCCACCGATCCCTTACAGTTGCTTCTCAATGAAGGACTTAGGTGAGGCATCCCGCATTCTAGGGATACAGATCTATAGAGATAGATCTAAGAGATTGCTTGGCCTAAGTCAGAGTACATACATTGACAAGGTACTCCTTCGGTTTGCCATGCAGAACTCCAAGAAGGGATTTCTGCCGATGTCACATGGCGTGAGTCTTTCGAAGACTCAATGTCCCTCTTCTAGAGAGGAGAGAGACCGCATGGATCAGATCCCTTATGCCTCAGCCATAGGATCGATCATGTACGCCATGCTATGTACTCGACCTGATGTCTCGTATGCTTTGAGCATGACGAGCAGATACCAGTCAGAATCATGGATAGCGGTCAAGAATATTCTTAAGTACTTAAGAAGGACTAAAGAATATATTTCTTGATATATGGAGGCAATGATGAGCTAGTCAGAAGGGTTACGGTGATGCTAGCTTCCGGACCGACCGGGATGACTATAGATCGCAATCGGGTCGTATTTTGCATAAATGGTGGTGTCATCGGAAGAGTTCAAGCGTGATACGATGTGATTCTACAATGAGTACATTCCGCATCGAGGCGCAAAGGAGGCGATTTGGATCCAAGTTCATCATCGAACTTGGGGTGGTTCCTAGCATTCTTGACCCCATTGAGCTCTATTGTGACAACAATGGAGCTATAGCACAAGCAAAGGAACCTCGCTCACACCAGCGGACCAAGCACATACTACGGCGCTTCCATCTCATTCGAGAGATTATCGATAGAGGAGATGTGAAGATTTGCAGAGTACCTACAGAGGCTAACATCGCAGATCCCTTGACTAAGGCTTTGGCACAGAGGAAGCATGATGGTCACACTAGGTCTTTAGGCCTTAGAGCCTATACTGATTGGCACTAGTGCTAGTGGAAGATTGTTAGTTAGAGCCCTAAAGCCAATCATTTGATAATTGTATGGACTCATGTATATCATATTCTTGTATATTAATAAAGGCATTTGTTTGGTTATTATACTTATTTATATTAGTGCCAAATAGACTAAGTATAATAGCGTCCTTGAGTAGAAGGTTCATACCTATATCAATCGATTAGTTGAATCGATAGTGAGATGATATAGGGAACACTACTCTAAATCATTCCTAGTCGAGTATTAGCATTCATGGACAATGTTAATACAATAAGACTAGCATGTAGGTCAGCTCGATGACTTGATCTCACAAGTCATGGATATAGAGATATCAAGCTGACACATGGGTATGCATTAGAGAATGTATACTGAATGACCCGCCATGAGAAAGTATCATGGATCGTTATATGAGTGTCATATACTTTCTCATGTGGCTATTAGTATGACTATTAGTCCTTAGACCTGAAGTCACCATGGATCCCTACATAAGGAGTTATGTACTTTAGTTTCGTCAAACGTCACCCGTAACTGGGTGGACTATAAAGGCGATTACTGGGTATGTAATGAATTACACAGAGGGATGTGAGTGATGTAGATGGGATCTATCCCTCCCATATGATGGGAGCGACATCGCTATTCTTGATAGAGTGAGACCACTAAGTGCATGGTCATGCCCAAATGAGTCAACATTAGATGTTGAGCTCATTTGATCGAGTGAGTCTACTTGGAGTTCAAGATTTAGATTGATTAGAGGATGACACGGTCTATGCCTCACATTGATCAATCTAGATGTCTAGGATAGAAGGATAATGTCACATATTGTGAGGAGTCACAATTAGTAGTCACAAGGTGATGTCGGATCTCGACATTCTTGTAACTTGGGTAGTAATGATGTGTTGCTAGATACCGCTCATTACTTATGCTCCTAAATGGGTTTAGGGCATTACCAACGTTACAAGAACCTATAGGGTCACACACTTAGGACAATTAGATGGAGATTAGGTTCATATGATGAACCAAGAGGATTAGATTCATTTGATGAATCAAATTGGATTAAGAGTAATCCTAATTGGGCTAACTTGAGTTCGACTCAAGTTGATTCATGTATTTAATGAGTCAAATTTAGATTATGACTTATTAAATCAATTTAATTTAATGAATTAGATTCATTATATTAAGTTGGCTCGAATCAAATGGTTGGATTAGATCAACCATGGTAGAGATTGGGTCAAGTTGGACTTGACTAGAGAAGAAAGACCAAAGGTCAATTTTGACTTGACCTTTTGCCACCTCATTGGTGAGTTGGCATTAGGTGGACCAATGATGATGTTCCACATCATCATGGTGTACCACCTCATGGAAGTTACAAAGCCATTTTCTTATTAACTTCACATTAATTGCATTTAATGGGGAGTTACACTTGATGAGAAGTGGCCGGCCACTTTTGAATTTGGATTTGATTTTCATTCATTTTCATTCAAGTGTGGTGAATCTTCCTCCTTCTTCCTCTCAAGCTCTCCCTCTCCCTCTCCTCCTTGCTTGGCCGAATCTCACCAAGGTGCTAGCACACCTTTGTGTGAGATTTTTTCTCCACCTACGTGTCCGTGTGGATACTTCTAGAGGACCGGCGCTTGACGGTCTAGAGATCCGGCAACTCCTTGGACGAGCGGGATAAGCGAAAGGCACGCTTCGAAGGTATAACCCTTATCTAGTGTAGATCTAAAGGTTTTACAAACTCGTACAAGAAAAGGTTTTTCGAAAAGTTTTGTTTACGAATCTTTGCATGGATCTACGGCTTTGGGTGACTCGGGGTTTCCGCGACGCGAAAAAGCGGTTTTCGCGGCCCGAAGAACCCAACATCTAGGCAGAGGGTCTTGTAAGATCTCCTCGGAGAACTGTCGATTGATCCGTTCAGATGAAGTGTGGCTTCTGGGCGCTTTGCCTTTTCGTGCGTCCTGAACGGGTGCGTCATCCGAAGAAGATCCCCCTTCTTGGTTCGCTTGGGATATTTCGGAGGGGATTTGGAACAAAGCACAGTGGAAGGGGATCGGCGCGGGCGGGCGCTTCCCCTAGTGTGCCGATCGGCCTCCTATTCTGCCCCCATACGAAGATTTGCTCCGCTCGGTCTTCCTGCCCCGCTCATCTCCCGGCTGTTGATGTCGCAGGCTACGGTGCTTGTCGATCGGCTAACACCTGTTGTTGCTGCTACTCGACCATCTTCGTCGCTCGGGCTTGCACGAGCATGTCGAGCTTCTCCTGGGTGAGCGTCACGGTAGTGAGTCATCTAGCGTCCTCCATCTTCTCGATTCGAATGCAGGTTAAGTTCCCACAGACGACGCCAATATGATCATATCCGAAAGTCGATGAGATGGAAAGCTGAGGATGTAGCGCTCCAGCTGACTGCCTATGGACTCTGCTCTACCCTGCAAGACAGATGACGTCCGTGCCGAACCAGGAAAGGGGTCCCGGCATTGGCCCTCCGATACTCAAGTCAGTCACCGCCGATGAAGTAGAAAGCGGAGCAACAAGAACGAAGACTGTAGCGCAAATAGTATATCCAGCATACCTCCGCCGATACTTAGATAGAGTTCCTGTAGCGCACATGCACGCTTCCCCAAGTGGGTGCGCATCTCGAAGTTTCCCCTGAAAAGACTTGTCAGTAAAGTGTCTCTGACATCATACCTTAACAAACCGAGCATATCTCTGATGTGACAGTGGAAGCTTCCATCGTGCGATCTTCTTGTCGACCATATCCGGTGTTAGCAATACTAACTCCCAAAAGGATGTCGAGAGATAATCACAGTGGGTCTTCAATGGTTGTCTCGTCGACCGGCTAGCCCGCTCGGCTGGAGCTTCTTCGATCGATCGGCCTCAGATGGCCCTCCCTGTGCCAGGTCGGGTTTGGTAGGCAGCAATCTCCGTCCGAATGGCTTCTTGGCCTGCGGCCAGCGTTGAGTCTGGTATCTAGGCCGAGCAGGGGTAGCTGCTCGGCCAAGATTCTACCTATAGTCTTCTCCTCCGTTCGGCGTCCGACAATAGACTCGAGCGTTGGTTGTCTATCATACCTCCCTGAATCAAAGGTGGAGTCAGACCGAAACCCTCTCCTCTCGATCGGCCATATGATACCTGAACGTTGATCGTCTTGACTTGAACCTCCATCATGACAACGAACCCTTGTTGGATGGGCCCCTCCTTATCACCGCATCATCTCATATTCAAGTGATCATGAAGACATTCACATAGTTCAATGGGTTAAAGAAGGGCTTGCTAATGGAAACATAGAGTATGCTATCTGACACAAGCTTATGCGAAGAGGGAGTCCTGAATTCAGCTTGGAAGGCAGCCAATGTCGTGTTGGCTAGCACTACACTGCAGCAAAAGGCGAAACCCTCGCCCCCAGGGTCCCCACCGACCGGACCCACGGTCATTATGAGGGAGGTAAATCGCAGCACCCGAGCTAACATGGGATGGACCGGGTGGGATACAGGGATAGGGGATTTATTCCCCCGTTGCCACTGAGTTTCGACCCGGCAGCCTCATTGCAGCAACCTCCGCCCCATGTCATCTCGGATGACCCACGGGGTCGTGTTGGCTAGCACTACACACACTTCGAATAGGAGGTCGATGATGACTGATATGATGATGGAATTAAAGGAGTGTGTTCCATTAGGAGATAAGCGCTGAAGGGTCAGAAGTCCAATATTTAATGGTTGAGTGTTCTATTCAAAAGAAAAATCTATATAAATATACTATAATTTTAGATCAAAATTCGACCGTTTAAATAATAACTTGGCATACATAATAGCCCTGGGTAAGTCGACAGTCAATGAAGGATCAATCTACGGGTAAACTTGTATGGGTGATGACATTGAATAGGCTCAATCAGTGTTTTTTCTTTGCAAAGATGCTTTTGAGCATGACCAGCAACTACCCAAATAGTCGAGCCAATCTAGCCCGATGGTTCAGACAATCCTAAATGGTTTGAGCAGTGAGATGGATCCAAGCGAGTCGGTTAGTTTAGGCAAGTTGGTTAATTGAGGAAGTCTGGTGGGTCTTAAATGTGCCTAGGCCTTAAATAGGCCACGATCAAACAATCGAGAAAATGAACGAATCCTAACCGCATGATTAAAGTAAAGTTTTCATATGACAAAAATACCCCTCGTAATTTCCCTGAAGTCTCAAGGAAGATGGGCTAAGTAAGTCAATGAGTTGTCCCTATCATTGGTTGATGAGATTAGATTAGGTTTGCTTGCTCCTTAGAAGGAAGGAAGCCTTGTTCATCGTCGGAAATTGCGGCTAGGGATTTTGATCCAAAATCATACCTTTCTACTGCTTTCCGGGGAGGTATTCATCTCTTTCCTGGAATTTCTGGTCCTTTTAATGGAGGTGGGATCGCATCGGTGGCTGTGTTAGTTCCGAAGATTCCTCGGGTGCCACTTTGAGGGCGGAGATTTGGACGACGTTTTGCGGAGATGGCGACCACGAATCCGTTTGATCTACTGGGCGATAACGACAACGATGATCCTTCGCAGCTCATCGTCGCCCAGAAACAAAAGTTAGATGCTAAGAAACCCACTGCGCGGGCCTCTATTGCTCCGGCAGCGGTGAAGCTTCCGACGAAACCGGTCCCCCCTGCTCAAGCCGGTTAGTTTCTAGTATATATTCTTCAGATTCGCCGCTCTTGGTCTTTTTTGTATTCTCCCATCTTGTCGTTGTTTTGTTTGTTTCTTCTCAATGTCCTTTGATCATCTTAGACAATGTATAATCGGATTGGTTTGTTTGTGGTTTGATTAGCTGAGAAAAATTCGTTTGATTTAAAATTTGATCTTTGATTTTGCAATGTTCATGGTGCAGTGAGGGAGTCGAGGGAAGCGAGAAGCAACACCGCTCCAGCGCGTGGTGGGGCTGGTCGTGGTGGATCTGGTCGCGGGCGAGGTGATGGACGAGTTCCAAGTCGTGATTTTGGAAATGAGAACCCGAATGAATTTTCCAGGGGCTATGGTGGTGGTGGTGGTGGTGGTGGTGGTGGTGGTGGAGGAGGAGGAGGAGGAGGAGAAGATCGTGATAATGACAAGCCTGACAAGGAACGCCCTCCACGTCAGCCTTTCAGTGGTGGCCGTCGTGGTGGCTATGCAGGCCGTGGAAGTTGTAGGAATGATGAATCTGGAGGCGACTCTGAACGCCCTCCACGTAGGTTGTATGAGCGTCGGAGTGGAACTGGCCGTGGCTATGAGACGAAACGTCAAGGTGCTGGCCGTGGCAACTGGGGAATTGTAGCTGATGAAACACTTGAACAGTTAAGATATTCGTCTTGTTAAACTGGAAATAGTTTTATCTTTTTTTCCAATTGGAAATAGAAGTTTCCTTTCAGTTATGTGAGTGAATTATTCTGAGTTGTGTAACTCTTTTGAGCAGGGAAAAGGATGATGTCCTTAAGTCTGATGATAAGTTGCCAATTGAGAGGCATCAAGAACAGGAAAATGCACCCTCAACAGAGGAGAGTAAGGATAAGGAGGGCACTGCTAATGAGACTGAAGAAAAGGAAGAGGATGTGGTGAGATTCTCTTTAGATACATAATTCTTTTAGATGGTAAATATTGGCAGCGAAAATGATAACGCTAGTACTTCATTGAGGTATAGTTACCCATTAAAACGTTTCATCATATGCTGATAAATGCCATGTTTTAACAAGCTTCTTTTATTATGTTTGTGATTTTGTTTGCTATGTTGTGTACAAGTTTTCCAAAATAGGTTGAGTTTTTGAAATTGTACTATGTTTTCAACAGTGATCTATGAACGTGCCTTTAGCATCTTCCACTGGATTATTTCTTGACTTGGTAAAAAACTTTCGAATCTTCTTATCAACTTTTACACTCATAGTTCTCTTGTTTCATCTGAATAGAACACTTGTAGATCTCCTTTGGCCATCTGCCTACCTCCTAAACTGTTTAATGTTAGTATTTTGCCAAGATAACTAAAAGCTAATGAATTGTGTCTATATGTACATCCATGTTAGTATTCTTGACTCAGTTACATTTTCTTACATTTTTATGCCCTGTGTTTCAAGCATTCGGAGGTATATATTTCAATGATTTTATAAATGCCAAGTTTGTCTCTTGAAAACCATGCTCTTAGCTTGTGCATGGATGATTTATTGTTCAATTAATATCCATTTTAGTTCTTCTTGCAAACCGCAAGTTGATCCCACCTAGTTGAATAAGGCTTAGTTGTTGTTGCAAATTGCAAATGATAATTGGTATACCTCTCTTAATTACTGACATCTAAGGAAATGTTGGTTCAATCATTAGAGCCTTTGTTATATATATATATATATATATATATATATACCAGAACTTAATCAGAATTTTGTGATGAGAGAAAGATATTATATTGTTCCTAAGCTATTTGGTTTTGAAGATTGATGTATTATGTGTTAACGTCAAGCAAATCTCTTTATCATAAAGAGCATTTAATTCAGTTAGTTAATAGGTGGCAGGTAGAACCTTTATCAATGTGTATAGAATAGCTTCACTGAAATTGGAAAGTTGAATTTGTGTTGATCTGTTATCGTTCTGTTCTGGTGGTTTGGGTACATAGTTATGTATTGCCTGTCCATCCCTGTGCCTCTGCTTGCGTGTCCAACTATCCATGTCAGTATAGATTCTTCTGAGTCTAGAAGTTCTACTTGAACATGAGAAGCTTTACTATCTTTACTTCTACAAGTTTCATGACAGAAGAATGTTCTCTCAAACACCGAAATTCATCAAATTTGCTTCTGTATTTCATTTTTAAACTGTTGTCCACCAATTTCTCATCATAAATCATTGTAAACCACTATTTTAATGGCACAGGATGTAATTTGTATCCATGCTTTGTTGTGGTTTATCCATGGTGCTCTCCTTTTGTCTGCTTGATTGAAAATGAAGCTTTTTGTGTTTGCATTCAAGGATATAAAGCCTAATTCAATGCATAAAGCAATCAGGCATAAAATTCTGACTTATTTGTTCACTTAAAATTCCACACTTCACCTTATTTTTTATAAATGGGGAAGAGATTGTTTGCGTTCTAAATTTCCACTATTGAAACTTTATTTGTTTACTCATCCTTTTTCGTTTCATGCATTTCTGAATTGGATTGGTTCAGATAGAATTGTATTCATCACAGAGTGTCCTAGTATGCATTATTTTTAGTTGAACTACACTAACTAAGTTTCTCCACTCTGCACCTACTCTTTCATAGACTCTAAACTGATCACTATTGCCAACAACACTGCTGCTACATGTGTGGGCACGCACACACTCAGTCTAAATCAGTGCAAATGAACTGTGTAAGTTTTTTTTTTTAAAATGCATATGCAAGCCAGTGTCGACTATTTGCAGTCCCCTTCATTGTGTTCACATTTTAAAACCATGGTTAGGCTGTCCAAAGGGTCTTGCATCCTACGATTAACTTGTATGCATGCACTCTATTTCACCCAGCCTAGAAGAGCTATATTTTGTGGCAGAATCAAGGTATTATAGTACTGTTGTGCATCCTTATCACACATCAATTTGGAAATCTGCCATAAATATGTTCATTTTTTTTTCCCTAATCGTTTGAGCATTTGTCATTTATGTGCTTCGAAGAGTCTTGGATTGTGTAAAGTAAAAGCAATAGGTATGCATTTACTCCATTACACCTAGCTATTTGTATATTCGCTGTATATTCAGAGAATCAAGGTTCTGACATGATTTTCTTAATGATTTGTTCAGGAATCTTTCATACAGAGGACGTTTTATTATTTTCATTTTTTAATCAGCTTTTGTTATTCTCTTCCCACACTATGCACTTTAGGTTACGGCTGGCTGTTTCTCTACTAATAAATTAAATAATATTTATTGTCTGTTTGAGCTTTGGATAAACTGTAATATTTTTGTAATAATTATAGAATAATATTAACAAAGATCATAATTAATAGACTGAAATCTGTTTAAAGAGTTTTACATTTAATGACTTGAGTCTGAATCTTATAGATACGACCCTTTTGCTATTCCTAAGCTTTACGAGTCAGAAATTTTATGACGAGTGACATTTGGAAGTATTTTATTTACATCTATAGATACCCAATATCTTTTGGTTAATATCAACACTTGCTTTGCATTTGCATCATGGTGTACTAAAATGTATTGAGCAATTGTCTATGCCTTTCTTTAGTTCTTTGTTTTGTTTAACCCAAGCATCGGCCATGTTAATATTTAAAGTTAATTGTAGCTGTGCAAACAGCTGACCCCAGGATAAGGTTTGGATGTTGATGTTGATGTTGATGTTGATGTCGTTGTTGTAGATAGGCTGATCCGAAGGGTCTTGCATCGTAAGATTAACTTGTATGCATGCACTCTATTTCACCCAGCCTAGAGCTATATTTTGTGGCAGAATCAATGTATTATAGTATTGTTGTGCTTCCTTATCACACATCAATTTGGAAATCTGCCATAAATATGTTCTAATATATATTTTTTCCTAATAGTTTGAGCACTTGTCATTTATGTGCTGGTTCAAAGAGTCTTAGATTGTGTAAAGTAAAAGCAATAGATACGCATTTACTGCATTACACCTTCTTCTAGCTATTTGTATACTCGGAGAATCATGGTATTGACATGATTTTCTTAATGATTTGTTCAGGAACCTTTCATACAGAGGATGTTTTATTGTCATCTTCTTTTTAATCAGCTTTTGTTATTCTCTTCCCGCACTATGCACTTTAGATTACGACTGGCTATTTCTCGTGTATTAAATTAAACAACATTTATTGTTCTTTTGAGCTTCGGGTGAACTGTAATATTTTTGTAATCATTATAGAATAATATTAACAAAGATCATAATTAATGGACTGAAATCTGTTTGAAGAGTTTTACATTTTATGACTCAAGACTGAATCTTATAGATATGACCCCTTAGCAAGACATTTGAAGTATTTTATTTACATCTATAGATACCCAATATCCATCTGTTAATATCAACACTTGCTTTGCATTTGCATCATGGGGCACTAAAAGGTGTTGAGCAATTATCCATGCCTTTCTTTAGTTCTTTGTTTTGTTTAACCCAAGCATCGACCATGTCGATATTTAAAGTTAATTGTAGCTGTGTAAACAGCCGACCTCATCTAGTGGGATAATGCTTGGTTGTTGATGTTGTTGTAGCTAGGCAAATGGTGACTCGGTATGGATCTTCTATTCTCAATTTTGTTCTACAATTTTGTGCTTTGTTTACCTTCTCTTTTAGTTATGCTATGGACTGTGGCAGGATATTTTGCTTTCTTGCTTGTTTTTTTTTTTTACAACTCCAGGTAGAAATTAGTAGCTTAATGATCAGATCTGTTCAATGTTGTATAGGAGATGACTCTGGAAGAATATGAGAAAGTAAAAGAGGAGAAAAGAAAAGCCTTGCTTGCGATGAAAGCCGAAGAGAGGAAGGTTGTAATCGACAAGGAATTGCAGTCAATGCAGCTACTAACAACAAAAAAGGAAAATGATCCCGTTTTTGTCAAATTGGTATGCTTGCAACTAAGGCCTTTTTCTCTACAATTTTGCGGTATCTTTTGTTAAATTGGTATGGTTCATCTCTCAGGGTTCCGACAAGGATGGAAAAAAGAAAGAAAACATTGATCGCGATGAACAAAGCAAGAAAGTACCATATTTTGTCATCAATAGTTTAACTTATTTATGATTCCCTTTCTTTTCTTGCTATTGTTCATATTTGTGTTTTTTTTGTCTGTAGCCTCTGAACATCAATGAGTTCTTCAAGACCAGTCCAGGTGGCCGTGGGCGTGGCAGGGGAAGAGGTAACCGTGCACCATCAAGAGATAGTATCGAAGGAGGGGGATCAAGCTTCACTGCCACTGTTGCTCCATCAATCGAAGATCCTAGCGAGTTTCCCACACTTGGGGCGAAGTAGAGTATTATTATGTTTTACTTTCCGAGTATTTATAAATCCTTGAATCTGTAGAGAATTTTAGTTCTTAAGCCATGCCATGCCATGCCTTGTCAGATATTGACATTGTGTCTGTTCTTCATTTCGCTTGAAATATGCACACTGGATAAACATTATTCTCCATATGCCTGGGCTACTTGCATCTAAACACTGAATCAGTTCAGTTTTGTCCATTAAAGAGATATAAATTTTGTTGGAAGTAAACTCTGAACTGACAAATTGGATTTTTGAGTAACGGATTGAATTATGTCATAAGTTTTAATGTCTTTTTGTTCAATTTTGGGTTTTGTTTTAAATTCATTTTTATATGTTTTTGTTAAATAAAAAAATCATTTGTATTTTTTTTTTTTTGGAAAAATCATGCCTTTTTCAGTGCAACGATAAAATTGATACTGAATTATCTTGAAATCATGATTTGAATTATGAAAATAGCTTCTTACAATATAAGATAAAATTGTGTATAATAAATTCAAAGTAGATTTATTTTTTCCTAAATTTTGCATTTTTAAGTGTTTCGTGTAAATTGATACGGAATTATCTTGAAATCATGGTTTGAATTATGAAAATAACTTCTTACAATATAAGATAAAGTTAAAGTTGTGTATAACAAATTCAAAGTAGATCGATTTTTTCCTAAATTTTGCATTTTTAAGAGTTTCGTGTAGGAACAAATGAGCAAAAATATATGAAATACAATTCAAAACCCCCAAAAAAGTGCTTAAAGCTGAGTATGAGCAAACTAACAACGTAAGCTATTAATATTACATTGCAATCTAGCAATGTGACAAAAAACAGATCAAGAATGTGGCAAAAATAGTGAAGGTAGGAATATAGGAGGAATACACATTGCACCTATTGGGACACAAACTTTCCAAATATTTAACTCGATGAGTAGTGTTTGTGAAGCATCGTAAGATGTCTGAAGTTTGTTTCACAATAGGATTGATAAGTTGTTGTTCAGGCCAATTCTGCCGCTCTTGTTTCCGTTGGCATACCCTGGTGTTGAAGTGTAACAAGAATCCTTCAAGTTGCCCTCCAATATCCTAAGGACCTTCACGCACAAATCCAAATCGAGTATTAGTGAAAGCAAATTGATTCTCTTCGCATAGTCTAAAGAGAATTCTTAGAGGCATACCTGAGACATCCGAGGCCGGCAATGAGGATCACGTCTAATGCACAAAGCTGAGGCGTGCAACATCCAGTGTATTTCATCTTCTGAATACTCATTACCTAGACGAGGGTCTACAAGCTCTTCGATGGCAAACTCTTCAAGCAAAGGGCGTGCCTGTTCAAGCAAGATCAACCAATAAGATAATCTGTGCTTTTGCACGGATAAAATCTTTCATTTGATACTGAAAATGCTAAAAAATTGGAGCAGTTATTGATGGAAGTGGAACTGTAATTCCCATAAGAAATGAAATGCCTCCATTACTAAAACTCTAATATCACAAGTGAACCAAATCGAACTCGTGATGACAAAGTAATGCTAAGTTTCCACTCACCCATTCTGTGAGGCACTGCTGGCCCTTTGGTCGGTTTATATCAACTGCTTTCCGTCCAGTCACAAGCTCCAGCAAGACTACTCCGAAGGAGTACACATCCGCTTTTTCTGTGATTTGCCCACTTTGAGCATATTCAGGTGCTAGATATCTGCACGAAAGGAGATGGCTAAGATTCAAAGCACAGTGGCTAAGGTAGAAGAGTTTTGCTCTGATGCAAGCTTGCTTACCCAAAGGTTCCTATCACTCGCGTTTCAACACCAAGATCACCATCAGGCTGCCATCTCGCTAAGCCAAAATCACCAACCTGAGGAACACATTAAAGGTCAGATGTATTCTCATGTCGTAAATAATTAAAAGTTTCAAACTGTTAGAATATATTAGGTTTGGATTCGTGAGGAAACAGAGTTGACATGAAACTAGGTTGCAAAACTTTGGCAAGGATTTGATTACACTGTATATCACCAAGTATATAGGTACTAGTGCTGTTTTTCTTGGTTAGTTTGCATCTCAACATACTTAACAAATATTTGTTTTATCTGACAAATGTAGGGACAAAGAAGATATCATACCTAGGAATATTGGTGGATAATTTATTTTGATGTGTAAAAATTGGGCAGTACATGCTATGTGACACAATCATGCTCCTATCGTGAAAAAACAAACAGCAGCAACCTCGAAAACTTATGGGGATTAAGAACAGGAAAAGCAACAATCAAAAGCTTTCATCAATATGCTAAAGTGAATTACACCTATAGAATTCAAGTCATATCGAAAGCAGAAGAGAGAGATTTCTCAAACAGAAATGTTGAAATCAATTTTGACATATCTGACATTAATAGAACATTATGGGGAAACCAATAAAATCCTTATCGCCTCAAACTTCAAAGCAGGGAATTGAAAACTATACCAATGGTTCAAAATCATGGGTTATAAGTATGTTATTTGGCCTCATATCTCGGTGGACTATGCAACCAACTCTGCACTCTTCATGAAGATATCTCAAGCCCCGAGCAGCTCCTACAGCAATTTTTTGCCTAGAAGACCATTCCAACGATTCTCGATTACGACCTACAAGAATAAATGAATATAATCTTCTAGGTCAGAACACATCCACTCCGTATAGCAATGAATACAAAAAAATTTAGACAGCTACTAGTATCAAGTACAATCATTAAAAGTGATCACTTGTAAATAAGTTATGAGAATGTTCCAGCAAACAGTTTGAACCTGGATAAGAATAGTCATCTCATTATTGAAGTATGATTGCTTTAAATGACTGGTAATACATTACATTAATGCCTGTTGCAGATAAATAAAGCAGTACTGCAGGCTACTCAAAGCATCAAAGATTATCCAATAGTTATTCCAGAATACAAAATAACAAGATTTTAGGGAATATTCATTGAGAAACTTTTAGCACATGTATTAAACCTAATAGAACACCACTATGTGCTCATAAGTCATAACCAATTTCTCCTTAAGTGCAGTTTTTGCTAAGAAGAGCTCGATTGTCAAATGATTTGCATAAAAGCAAATATATAATGGACATTGTATTCTTAATAGTAGTAGCAACTAACGTGGTATAAATGATTTTAGTACTGACCATAGAGATGAGTATCCAAAGATCCATTACAAATATATTCATAAACCAGCAACCTTCTCCTGTCTTCCACACAAAATCCAATCAGCATCACCACATTGCGATGTTGGGCACAGCTTAGAACTTCCACCTCTGAGCAAAATTCTTGATCACCTTGGGAACTAGCAAGTTTATGTTGCTTGACTGCAATTGCTTGACCATCTGGAAGGACACCTCTATGTACAGATCCAAACCCACCCTCAGCCAAAAAATTTGCTTGTGAAAACCCACCAGTAGCAAGTTCTAGTTCTGAGTAGCTGAACCATCTAGGAGGCTTTCCAAAGATAGGTGCCTTGTGCTGGCATATTGAACATAGAGGAGGTGGCCCTGGAGGTGCATTTCTTGAGAGGGAAATAGCTTCTCTAACATTCCCACTGAAGTTCAAATCTAATTTATAACTCAGAGAACCAATTTCTGATTCTCTGTCCAGCTTAGAAAGTTTATCCAACAACGCTTTTGCTGTAGATATACAAGCATTGCTATCAAATGATGGAGATCGTTCATGAATTTCCCTTGATGATGGGCGGCCACCTCCAAAAATCTCAGCTATCCATGGTTGAAATTTTGTTTTACCAGGGCTAAGACTCTCACTATCAGAATCTGAGGTAGATATATCTATGTCCCTTATATCTTTTGTAGTTACATGCTCTTCTTTCCGAGAAGAACTGATTGTTTCAGCGGCAAAAAAAGGAGAGGTTCCAGGATCTGAGCTTGTCATTGAAGATGTCCCAGCTTCAGTAGTAGTAAATGATGTCTCTACTTCAGGGCTACTAGTGGGTGTGACAGCCGGTCCTCTAATAGATTTTCTAGAATCTTTGGTGCGGGCAGAAGCCTTAGATGTGTCTAATTCAGAAGGCACTTGACAAAGCAATTGGGGATCTGCATTATTGGATCCTACTAGATTCAAGCGAAGAACTTTAGGTTGGGAACGTTTCATAACGACTATGTTACACTGTAGCTCATCAATGCAACGCTTCTCTTCGTTCTTCAGCTGTCTGTAGAAAGAAATAGCATCAAGATAGCGGAAGCTCTTTTTGTTGCACATACGTAGAAGCTGGATGTAACACCAAGCTTTATACCACTAGGTAGGAATGGAAAAACACACAAAAAATAAAATAAAATACATATAAGACCCACAGCGGCAGAACAAAGAAAAAAAAAACACCAACATTACCTGTCCAACACAACCCAGTTCGCCCGGACTCTTTTGGATTCTGCTGCCACAGCACCACAAGGTGATCCAGAAACAATCCTTATTTTGACATTTATCTACAATGAAAAGGAGTTAGGCGCATTCACTGGGAAAATTTGAGGAAGACTACAGGGGAATGGCATAAGCAATAGACCTTGTTTGGATCATAAACGTCATGAAGTTGCAGCATCATTTGAGAGCAAGAATCAGTGATGTCAGACTTCTGCTCCGAAGGTGTACCTGGTTGTGATTTCCTATGGCCACTGGCACAGTCTCCAGCAAATCTTGGAAATCCCCATAGTTTTCTACCTAAAAAGTAAGAAAAATTACTAAAGCAGGTCAATCATAGACCAGTGAAGTAGAAGAAATGTACTAGCATCATGGTTTAGAAATTACATTTAAATGTAATATCTACGGCGATAAATAGTTTGGTTGCATATATCATTTACTAAGATGAATAAAAATATAATTAATAGCGGGAATATCATATCCACCACATTGATTTCCAGGTAAAAAATGTAAGCTCTACGTTATATTTCTGAGCAGCACACATCAAAAACAAGTTAGGCAAAGGGAATGGTGAAGTGCCTAACGACCATATTTGAAAAGTATGAGATTCTTCTTTCACATAATCAACTAGGTAACTTATTTGAGGTGTCAAAAACAGGGCTAATTGATATAGTATTGAACTCGCTAAGAGTACAAACTAGTTTGTAAGACTTGTGTTTGAGTAGCAAATTAGCAAGACAACCAATTTGAAACAATCCTAAACATTGGCCAGATAACTTGGCAAGTATCCAAATGAGCTGCACAACAAACTCTAGCGAGCCACAGCAGCAGTGTTGGGTAAAACATAGGCAAAAAAGTTCTTTGGGGTTTCTCAAGTTAAGACAGGTAAATAAGAGAACAGAAAAATAGGGAAATGGAACACCAAGGAAAGATAGAGAGTTAAAATGGTACCCGAACTGTGTGGGGGAACCACAACCAAAAGCATTATGCAATCACCAGGCTGAACAATATGTGTTAAAGCCCATACAAGGGCTGTTTTGGGGATCTCTTTTGAAGCCTTCACTGCAACAACAACCTTCTCAGTAGCACCAAGACCCTTAACAGTCTTCCCCCGCTTGTGTTGCTGGCTGGTACTCATTTCTCCCTAACTCGACCAGAACTTTCTTAGTTAAGCCCTTGCCTCCATGACAAATTCTCCAGGTTGTGCTTAGTAGTATGGGTCACAGTAAGGCAAGAAAAAGCAAGCAGAGAAACAAATAGGTCTTTTCCTTCACTATTCAACTGAGGTTGAAGGAAGTTAATGCAGACGGCAAGCATCTGAACTACACCACGGAGTCTTGTTTTCTGCGTTTAAAGCCATCGTGAAAAAGACGCTTTTGACCCAACAGATGAAATGCTTTCACTTTGACCGACCAGAGAAATACAACTTTTCTTGCTCTTTACTGTCGCCGTCTCTTTATACCCCGGAATACCCTGTTGCCCTCGATCTCACCTGCGCCAGATCCAATTTTTTTGGTCTAACTCAGATAGAGCTAGAGGAACTGAATGATACCTGATGAGAAGGTGCGATGATTTCTTACAAAGCAAAAGGTCGTTTTCCAAAGTAAACGGGAGGAGAACAGGCGAGGAAATAATAGAAGGCATCCAGGCACTGTTACGGGAATCGTTACTCCCAAATCAGATTGCTAAAAAACCCTAAAAATTTTTAAAAGAGCTTCTCGGCATCAACAAGGTGTCTCGTTACGGGAATCGACAAAGACGTCGAGAAAAGGCCTTGAAGATTCTTTTGAAATCAGAAAAAAAAAAACCTCTCCTTTACCAACCCACGAAGATCACCTGCGGGTGGTCAATTTCCCAGCAAACCAACGACGACGTAGTAATCGCCGAAGAAGCGTCACAGCGATCGGCCTTCCGACACCTTGAAATCATAAAAGCTCGACGACGGCGTTGAAATCCTTCCAAATCCAAACTTTTCGGCTCGGCAGGACGCTGCTCCTTTCCAAATCTACGCCGTCGTAAGCCTCCCCAAATCACCCCAGCAGAGCGGACAAATCTGGACGAAGACCGAAACAGTCGGAAGCTTCCAAATCGAGATTTTGCTCGCCAGGTAACTCCAAAACCAGAAAAATCCAAAATGAGCGAACCCTAATCCCAATTAATCCCTTTCGACTTCTGGCGCAATCAAAACAAGAAACAAAAACAAAAGCCTCTCAAATCTCTTCACCATTTAAGAGACCGCCCCATTAAACGCCTCTCGTACGAGCTCTTTAGTGCGTGTCGCCCCCAGAAACCTCGCTTACCAAAATGCCCTTCCATCTCTACAATTTTACCAGACTACCGTCGAAGCTACGCATAATGGAAAAAAGAATTATAAATTACCTTCTAAAACTTTAATATTAACAAAATATAGAATCCTTGCCGATTTACTTTGGAATTAATCTCGTACATAGAACGGACCAATTAAAAAGTTTGGGGGTGTATGAGCAAATACGCCCAGCATGACGGGCTTTTCTAGAAGTAGGCTCCATGTCCCCCAAACCCACATGGCGGGGCCCACTGAAGTGGACAAATCTACTTGCCGTTAACGCCAACACATAAAGCAGGTAACGGTGGTAGGTAGTTCAGTAACTTCCCTTTACCGACCACCACAGTCGCGAAGTTTGTTTTTATTTGAATTATAAAGAGATTTTAAAATTAAATTCAATTAATTAAAAAACGGCGCAATTAATTTCAGATTCTTCGGATTATTTTTTTAATAACAATTTCTTACTATCCAATTAATACTGAAAATAAATGATTCAATCTCATATAACTTTCTCATCGATGATAAATCATGAAAGTGTTAAGTAAATTGTGAAAATGGCCTAACCAATTTCACAAAAATTTCTTATCAATTCATAAGATAAATGATAGAAGTGCTGTAGTAAATCGTCAACCGTGCATCCTCATGATCTTCGCTATTTTCATAAGATCATACAATTCGGAATCAGTACTTTATTTGTGAAGAAGATAAATCAGTAAATTTTTTCATCCATGAACGCAATGAAAGTTTTTTCATTAAATTTAACGTTAGTTCATGTTCGAGTAGAAAATCTAACGATGACACTCTCTTAAACTCCGTCGTAAAAGTTTATATATATTTTAGATATATTATGCACCAGCTTAAGTTATTCTTCTCTCACCAACTGATATGTTGCATTAAAAAAAAATAACACCACTAAAATTCTGAATTTGAATGAACAACATAGTTGTATTGAAAATTCAAAAAACATCCCTGACGAGGTAATCCTATTTGAAAGTAGGAATGATGACGCACTGATGATTCTGATATTAACGGAGCGAAAACTCCTAGTTAGAAAAAATAACTTTAAATAGTCTTGTGTATCAAAAAGTATATTAGTAATAAGTTAAGGAAAAATCTTCGATAGAGACATTCTAACGTTTAAGTCAGTAATACGGATGAAGACGATGAACAATAGTTATAGATGTGTAAAGTTGCATAGCATCATGCGTAGTTGCGTCGGTACATGTAGATCCCCTTTTATAGTGTTAGTATTTATTTATACATGAATCTCAAAGCATTTCCTAAAAAGGATAGACCATAAAGATACTCTGACATCTTTCTCAAAATGGGCCCGTAATTTCTGCATTTGACAAAATGGAAGCTTCTAGTGTATAACTTGCATATGAAATATTCTCTGTCATCCGTGACACAAAACGATAAAAAGAAATGTGAGATCGTTGGGTTGAGGGGTCCTTAATAAGCTTAGCCGGCAAACCGACCGAGTCCTTTCTGTAGTTCGATTGGCTATAGCTTGTAAGAGCAACCAGGTCGGATTTCAGGAATATTGTTGGGGACTCTCGTCCTTCGCTCAGCCGCTCTTGTTGGACCAAGCATCCAGTTTGTCCGGATGGACCATAAGTCTGATCGACTAGATTACTTGCTAGAAATAGCTAACCGTGGTATCCCCGAGTGATGAAGAGGACCTAACTCTGGATGGTACTAACTCGGCTTTAGAGTTTCATCAATACTAAGGGACTCGAGGTCCGACCGACCTAAGGGTACAATCAGATAACCTCTTAGCTTAGACAATCGACTGCGCTAGTCTGAGTGCTAGCTCCTCCTTGACTATAACTTCCATGTCAGCCGCCCTCCTAGACTTTGACCCGACTCAAGGGCCCCATCTTATTCGTCATATCACAAATCTCCCTTTCAAGTCTAATCAAAGGAGGCTGCATGTCTAACTAAATAGACACTTGTGTTGTTTGTGCCCCTTGTCCTCCAATCGGATGTCTACTCTTTGTTCTGACACCCTACACTAGCTGATGTTATACTTATTTGCTAGTGCTTCCAGCATCCCTTGTTTCCCGACCAGACGCTCATTCTTTGCCGTCGCTTGGCTCAAGATGGCATCACTTAGCCGAGTGACGCGAGAGTCTAGAACTTGCCCGTAAGAGTAAGTTCACTTATAACTCGGCCAAACGACATGAGAGTCTAAGACAAGAATATGAGGGTAAGCTCAGTTATAACTCGATCGATTGGTTTGAGAGTCTAGGACTTGGTCATGAGAGCAAGCTCACTTATAACTCAACCGAACGGTGCGAGAGTCTAGGACTTGGTCATGAGAGCAAGCTCACTTATAACTTGGTTGAATAGTGTGAGAGTCCATGACTTGGTCGTAAGAGCAAACTCACTTATAATTTGGTCGAACAACGCAAGAGTCAGGGACTTGGTCATGAAAGCAAGCTTACTTATAACTCAGCCGAACGACAAGAGAGTCTGGGACTTGGTTATGAGAGTAAGCTCACTTATAATTCAGTCAAACAACACGAGAGTCTAGGATTTGGTCGCGAGAGAAACTCACTTATAACTCGGTCAAATGACACGAGAGTCTGAGACTTGGTCGTGAGAGCAAGCTCACTTATAACTCGGTCGAACGGTACAAGAGCCTGAGACTTGGTTGTGAAAGCAAGCTCATTTATAACTCGGCTGAACAACACAAGGGTATGGGATTTTGTCGTAAGAACAAGCTCACGTATAACTCACCTAAATGATATGAGAGTCTAGGACTTAGTTGTGATAGCAAGTTCACTTATAATTCGGTCAAACGACACAAGAGTCTGAGATTTGATCGTGAGAGCAAGCTCACTTATAACTCAGTTGAATGACACGAGAGTCTAGGACTTAGTCATGAGATCAAGCAAACTTATTTGTCGAACGGCGTGAGAGTTTGGGACTTGGTTGTGAGAGCAAGCTCACTTATAACTTGGTCGAATGACATGAGGGTCTGGGACTTGGTCATGAGAGAAAACTCACTTATAACTCGGTCGAATGATACGAGAGTCTGGGACTTGGTCATGAGAGCAAACTCACTTATAACTCGGTTGAACGGTACAAGAGTCTGTGACGTGGTTGTGAAAGCAAGCTCATTTATAACTCTGTTGAACGACACGAGGGTCTAGGATTTTGTCATAAGAACAAGCTCACGTATAACTCACTTAAATGATATGAGAGTCTAGGACTTGGTTATGAGAGCAAGCTCACTTATAATTCGGCCAAACGACACAAGAGTCTGAGATTTTATCGTGAGATAAAGCTCACTTATAACTCGTTCAAATGACGCTAGAGTCTAGGACTCAGTCATGAGATCAAGCTCACTTATTTGTCGAATGACGTGAGAGTCTGAGACTTGATTGTGAGAGCAAGCTCACTTATAACTTGGTCGAATAACACGAGGGTCTGAGACTTGGTCACGAGAGCAAGCTCAATTATAATTTGGTCGAATGACATGAGAGTCTGAGACTTGTTCGTGAGAGCAAACTCACTTAAAATTTGATCGAATGATGTGAGAGTCTGGGATTTGATCATGAGAGTAAACTCACTTATAACTCAACCGAATGGCATGAGAGTCTGAGACTTAGTTGTAAGAATAAGCTCACTTATAACTCGACCGAATGATACATGAGTCTGAGATTTAATCGTGAGGACAAGCCCACTTATAACTCGATCGAAATACATGAGAGTCTGGGACTTGGTCATGAAAGTAAGTTCAATTATAACTCGATCGAACAACACGATGGTCTAGGACTTGGTCGTGAGAGCAAACTCACTTATAACTCAATTGAACGGTACAAGAGTCTGTGACGTGGTCGTGAGAGCAAGCTCACTTACAACTCAGCCTAACGGTACAAGAGTCTGGGACATGGTCATGAGAGCAAGCTCATTTATAATTTGGCCGAATTGAACGAGAGTCCTAGACTTGGTCATAAGAGCAAACTCACTTATAACTCGGTCGAACGACATGAGAGTCTGTGACTTAGTCATAAGAGCAAGCTCACTTATAACTTAGTTGAATGACACGAGAGTATGAGACCTGGTTGTGAGAGCAAGCTCACTTATAACTTGGTCGAATGGCACGAGAATTTGGGACTTGGTCGTTATAGCAAGCTCACTTATAACTCGGTCAAACAGTGCGAGAGTTTGAGACTTAGTCATGAGAGTAAGCTCACCTAGAACTCGGTTGAACGGCGTGAAAGTCTAAGACTTAAGTTTCTTGAATTGAATTTGCCTGCCTTTTTTAAGTATAAACTTTTAACAAGATACCCCAAATTGTTACCGATATACCCTCAAGCCCGATAGGACTGTAGATGATTCACACTCCATGACCAATCAATATTTCTTCCCCCTGCATCTTGGAGATAATAAGAGCCCGAAGTGAACTTTTACACTACTTTATATGGTCTGCCTCATGTGGCTCCAACTTACTAACATCGCCGACTGACTTGATCGGCATCCAGACCAAATCACTGACTTGGAAAATCTAGGTGATCCGGCGGTTAGAACAGGGGACCCCCATTTTGAGGGGTCAATGCCACGCTGGAGTCAAAAGGCCAAGGATCGACCGGAGAAAGAGGGCCCGACCTCCCGACCGGTGAATAGCCGAAGGCAAAAGGCACCCCGACAGAAGTCGGGGTTCCAACGCTCAATGGAACAGTAACAAGGAGCCGAGCGGAAGGCCTAAGAGAAGGTGACATATTGCTAACAGCCCCTACATAGTACCCTACCGAAAATATCCCCAGCATATCGATACCAACGGCAGGCCGGACGGGATGTGAGTGCCGTCCGGCGCGTAAGATGAGGGCTGGCCGGACGGACTCCCCGTCCAGTCGGCCTGCCGGACGCCCCGGCCTGTGGTCGGTAGAGAAGGACAAGAACATCTTATGACAGCTGTCAAGTCCTATGGCTAGGCCATACTCCAAGTCTGACAACGAGGTGTTCTGTTGTCCCATCGAGGACATACTTGGACTGTAGCAGTATGACGTCAGGTAAGCTTTCTGACAGACACATACCGAGGTATGGGCTGCGGACATGTATGCGCTTCGGTGGACGTGCAGGAGCTCTCTCACCACTCTATATAAAGAGCCTCATACTTCGCCGGAGGTACGCATTCAACACCTTTGGAGCCACTCTTTTCTGTTGCTTGCTTGCCTGACTTGAGCGTCGGAGGGTCGCCGCCGGGAACATCTTCCCGGCCCGACTTCTGTGCAGGTTCGCCGGAGGTTCGTGCAACCAGTCGAAGATCCACGTCAGCAGCCGGGGAGTGCCACGTGCCCAGCGTCCATTGATTCAGCATTCGGACAGGATCAATTTGGCGCCGTCTGTGGGAACGCTCCTGTATCCGAGCGGAAGCAATGGACGAGACTGGACGACAACACACGGTGACGTTTTCCACGGAGGAACTCGATGCTCTGGTCGAGTTGAGGGCCGCCAAGCTTGTGGAGCAAAAATAGAAAGCAACAGCCAAGCGGCCGGAGCAGCAAGCAACGTCTGCGTCTGGTGGCCGAGCGGAAGCACCGCAGGCCACCGTTGCATTTCATCGGGCCCTATTCCGCACCCCCGAAGCTGCAGCAACCCATAGAGATCGGGGATCTTCTTCTGATGAAAGGCCGAGACGAGAAGATAGAAAAGGGAAAGCCCCCCGAGCGGACGCATCGCCCGAGCGGATTAATCGCCAATTCTCAGAAGCCATCTTGAAGGATCCTCTGCCAAAGCACTACGTGCCCCCGACGATCGGCGAATACAATGGGACCACTGATCCGGATGATCATCTGGCGACAACACTGCTACCCTTCACCAATATACGGATGGGGTGAAGTGTCGAGTCTTTCTAACCACCCTCTCTGGATCGGCTCAACGATGGTTTCGGAGGTTGCTGGATGGGTCCATCACAAACTTCAAGTACTTCCGAACGGCCTTCCTCCATCATTTTGCAAGAAGTCGGTGTTATCAGAAGACGAGTGTCAGCTTGTTCGCAATCAAGCAAGAGCCAAGAGAGCCGCTCAGAGCCTATATCCAGTGGTTCAACCGAGTGGCCATGGATATTCCAACGGCCACCTCGGAGACAATGATGAATGCCTTCACACAAGGCCTAGTGGATGGGGATTTCTTCCGGTCGCTCATTCGCAAGCCGCCCCGAGATTATGACCACATGCTACACCGGGCCAACGAATACATCAACGTAGAGGAAGCCTAAGCAGCCTGGAAAAAAGAAACACCAACCGAGCGGGCTCCTATTGCCGAGCGGAAGCCGCACGCTGCTCATCCACCCAGAGGACCGAGAGCCGAAGCAATCTGCTCCCCCCATGCAAGGTCCCACGTGCAAGAGGTAGCTGCCGCCCGGCCCAAGCCAAAGAAGAAATGGACCCCGATGTTCTGCTCCTTCCACCGGACGGATACGCACAACACAAGGGATTGTCGAAGTCTTCCCTTGATTGCTCAACCCGTTCCTCGAAGTGGTGGTCGACGATCTCCCTCATCCGATAGGCGACAGAGAACTCATGAAGCCGATCGGACTCAAAGTGACAGGCGAAAACAACAAACTCCCGATCGGCATCGCTCTCCCAGGCGTGAGAATCGCCGAATGTCTAGAGAACGGTCTCGACCGTTCGCTCGGGAAGAAGAGAATAGAAGTAACACTTCCCGAGGCGAGATCAGCATCATTGCTGGCCGGCCGACCGGAGGTGATTCTAACCGAGCAAGAAAGGCGAGCGTCTGACAGCTCCAGATCCATGCGGTCGGCTGCAGCCAGGAACGGGCGAGCGGACCCGAAATTAGTTTCGGACCCCGGGACTTAGAAGGAGTGGAAGTCCCCCATGACGACGCCCTTCTCATTAAAGCGGTAATAGCTAACTACACTATTCACCGCGTTTTTATTGACACAGGGAGCTCGGTCAATATCATATTCAAGAAAGCATTCGATCAACTGCAAATTGATCAAGCCGAGCTGCTGCCCATGACAACCCCCCTTTACGGGTTTACGGGCAATGAAGTTCAGCCGGTCGGACAGATTCGTCTGGCCATATCGCTAGGAGAGGAACCGCTCAGGAGGACGCGGACAGCAAACTTCGTGATGGTCGATTCGCCCTCATCATACAACGTCATTTTGGGACGGCCGGCGCTCAGCGAGTTCCGAGCGGCCATCTCCACCTTCCACCAGAAGATCAAGTTCCCCGTCGAAGACAAAGTCGGAGAAGTACGAGGAGATCAACTGGCAGCTCGACGATGCTATGTTGAAATGGTCCGAGCGGAAGCAAATTTCGCTCGGAAGTCGCCACGGATCGAGGTGAATGCTATAACTGAAAAGCCTCCCTCTTTAGTTTATGAAGAAAAAGAGGAAATGCAGATACACCCGACCCGATCGGAGGCCACGACATTCATCGCGTCCGATCTGGAGGCAAATCAGAAAGAGGAGGTGATCCAATGCCTCCAAAGAAACTATGATGTCTTTGTCTGGTCGACACATGAGCTGCCCGGAATTTCACCAAGTGTAGCGCAGCATGAGCTCTATGTCCGACCGGATGCTCGGCCAGTAAAGCAAAGAAAAAGAGACTTCAGCGCCGAGCAGAATGTCATAATCCGAGCAGAGGTGGAGAAACTCTTGGAGGCCGGCCATATACGCGAGGTCCAGTTCCCGAGCTGGTTGGCGAATGTGGTACTAGTTTCCAAGCCCGGCAACAAGTGGAGAGTGTGCATCGATTTTTGGGACCTTAACAAGGCGTGCCCAAAGGACTTTTACCCCTTGCCCCGAATCGATCAACTGGTGGATTCTACGGTCGGCTGCGAGTTGATATGCATGCTCGACGCCTATCAGGTATATCATCAAGTGCCGCTCGCTCGGCAAGACCAAGAAAAAGTTTGCTTTGTGACGGCTGACGACACCTACTGCTATAATGTGATGCCGTTCGGATTGAAGAACGCGGGAGCCACCTATCAACGCTTGATGAACAAGGTGTTCAAGGAGCAGATCGGGCGGAATCTGGAAGTTTATGTGGACGACATCCTTATCAAGTCCGTCCGAGCGGCTGATCTCTTCAAAGACATGGAGGAAACCTTCCGAACGTTACGGAAATATGGAGTCAAGCTAAATCCTCAGAAATGCTTGTTCGGAGCAAAAGGAGGGCGTTTCTTAGGATACATAGTGACTGAGCGGGGTATCGAGGCAAATCCCAACAAGGTGAAAGCCCTACAAGACATGCCTCCTCCGCGAAATACGAGGGAAGTGCAGCGTTTGACCGGTCGGATAACTGCTTTGTCCAGATTCATATCCAAAACCTCCGACCGGAGCCTTCCTTTTTTCAAAATCTTGCGCAAGGCCACTAAGTTTCACTAGGGCGAAGAATGTGATCGGGCGTTCGAAGATTTGAAGGCATATCTGAACTCTCTCCCTGTATTGGCCAAGCCGGCTGCGGGTGAGCCACTTTGTATCTACTTGTCTTCGACCGAGCAAGCAATCGGCTCGGCACTAGTGAAGGCGAGCGGGGAAGAGCCTGTGTATTTTCTTAGTCATATTTTAAAAGATGCTGAATCTCGCTACACTGGGCTTGAGAAGCTGGCTTTCGCTCTGGTCCTCGCCGCTCGGCGCCTTCGTCCATACTTCCTGGCGCATACCATCATTGTCAAAACCAATAGTCCGCTCGGGCGAGTATTACTAAATCCAGAAGCATCCGGGTGACTCATCAAATGGACAACGGAATTAAGTGAGTTTGACATTCAATACCAGCCCCGGTCGGCGATAAAAGCTCAGTCCTTGGCGGATTTCATCACCGAGATACAAAGGCCAGAACCCGAAGCCATGTGGAAGATATTTGTAGACGGATCCTCCACTCGGCTCGGGAGCGGTATTGGTGTCTTATTGCTGTCTCCCCAAGAAGAGAAGATGCACTTATCCGTCCGGCTGGATTATAGAGCTACGAATAATGAGGCAGAATATGAAGCCCTTATAGCTTGCTTACAGGCCGCTCGGCATGTAGGGGCCGGACGGGTAACGCTCCATTCAGACTCCCAATTGGCCGCTCAGCAGCTGACAGGTACTTTTGAAATCAACAACGCTCGGCTCAAGCTTTACGCTCAAGCCTTCGAGAAACTCAAGGCCGACTTCAGAGAAGTTATTATCCAGAAGATACCCCGAGCGGAGAACCAAGCGGTTGATGAGTTAGCCAAACTTGCAAGCTCAATAACGCCGATCGCCATCCAGCAGTCAATTGAACAAGTGTCTTTGGTGGCGCACGTCGATCGGATGGAGGGCCTCACATCTCCGAGCGACTGGCGGACGCCCATCAGGGAGTTTCTCCGCTCAGGTGCTACATCGTCCGATCGGGATGAGGCCCAGCTACTGAGGAGGAGAGTCGGTCGGTTCTTAATTATTGGTGACCAACTCTATAAGAAGGCTTTCTCTCGCCTGCTGTTGAAATGCGTGAGCTCGGAAGACTCGGCTTACATCCTCCAAGAAGTGCATCAAGGATCATGTGGTGGGCATCCGGGCGGACGATCACTAGCTAAGAAGATCCTGCTGGCCGGATACTTCTGGCCAACCTTCCAAGCAGACGCCGCTCGGACCGTGTCGACGTGCTTATCCTGCCAAAAGTATCACAATGTCTCCCATCGACCGGCGGAGGAAATGAAGGCGTCAACGGTCTCATGTCCGTTTGATCAGTGGGGAATGGATATTGTGGGTCCATTCCCTATGGCGACCGGGCAGCGGAAATTTTTACTTGTGGCAGTTGATTATTTTTCCAAATGGGTGGAGGCCGAGCCTCTAGCCAAGATTACCGAGCAGATGGTCAAGAAGTTCATCTGGCAGAACATCATCTGTCGGTTCGGCATCCCTCGTCGACTTATTTCCGACAATGGGCGGCAGTTCACAGGAAAATTGCTCGAAGATTGGTGCAAAAGCTTCGGCATTGAGCAACACTTCACATCTGTAGCCTATCCCCAAAGCAACGGCCAAGCCGAAGTAGCCAATCGGGAAATTCTTCGTATTCTGCGCGCTCGGCTCGACCATCTGGGAGGAAGTTGGGTGGATGAAGTGCCGGGCGTCTTATGGGCCATCCGAACGACTCCAAAGGAAGGAACGGGCGTCACGCCTTTCCATCTGGTGTACGGCGGCGAAGCAGCGATTCCTGTTGAAGTCGGCGTCGAGTTCGCCCGGATCCAGAATTATGATGAAGGCAACGCCAAGTGGAGGAACATGGAGCTAGATTTGGTTGAAGAGGAGCGAGCCAAGGCGTCCGTTCGGCTGATGGCATACCGGCAACGAATGAAGCAAAACTACAACAGGCACGTGATCCCCAGATCGTTCCAGGTCGGCGACCTTGTCTGGAAGAAAGTCAAGCCGGCCGGCGACGTCGGCAAGCTGGAAGCTCCCTGGGCGGGCCCCTTCAAGGTTATCGAAAAGCTCCGCTCGGGCGCTTATATTTGGAGGATGAAGACGGATGGCAGCTGGATCGGCCATGGAGTGCAAATCATCTCCAGCCTTATCGTGCCGGATGAAAGGTGCACTGGTGCAACTTATTTTTGTGGATATTCTAGTCGCACATGTCCTTGTAATGCAGGAAGCAGAAATAATTAAAGGATAGCAAATAGCTTCGCCGAACGGCAGTGTCAAAATTAGCCTTAAAGACCGTCGAGCTCCGACGTTAAATATCGAGAGACGAGCCAGCGTCTATAAACCCTCCGAGCGGAAGACCGTCGAGCTCCGACGTTAAATATCGAGAGACGAGCTGGCGTCTATAAACCCTTCGAGCAGAAGACCGTCGAGCTCCGACGTTAAATATCGAGAGACGAGCCGGCGTCTATAAACCCTCCGAGCGGAAGACCGTTGAGCTCCGACGTTAAATATCGAGAGACGAGCCGGCGTCTATAAACTCCCGAGCGGAAGACCGTCGAGCTCCGACGTTAAATATCGAGAGATGAGCCGGCGTCTATAAACCCCTGAGCGGAAGACCGTCGAGCTCCGACGTTAAATATCGAGAGACGAGCCGGCGTCTATAAACCTCCGAGCGGAAGACCGTCGAGCTCCGACGTTAAATATCGAGAGATGAGTCGGCGTCTATAAACCCTCCTAGCGGAATACCATCGAGCTCCGACGTTAAAAATCAAGAGACGGATCGATGTCTATAAGCCTTCCGACCGGAAGGTAGTCGAGTTACGATGATAAAATTCGATGTTAAAAGATGGGCAACCGGAGCCGGTAAGGCCGTCAGACGAATGGCTCTATACGTGGTCCTTGGTTGAAAGGGCCGAACGGTGATCGGGTCGGCTGTGATACTAGAAAGAAGCCATCGTATGGCCGGGCGGCTCCTTTGCCAAATGTGCTTTGACGCGGAAAAATTATGACCAAGACGAAAGATAGAGATTGGACGCTGGTCAAACAAACGAATAACAAAAGAAAAAATCCATTCAAGCCAAGCGACGGACAGACAAAATTTATAAACATCCGCCCCGAGCGGCAAGCGTACAGAAGAGCATAGATACTTAAAAGAAACTTAACAGACTCTCATTCAGTCATCGAAATTAAAAAGAGAGTCGGGGATGGAGCCCATCATGGTCGCTAGATCTTCGGGAGGGACGGACAGCTCGGCGGGTATGTGGCCCTTGGTCTTCATATAGTCCACCGCCACTTTGATCGCTTCTTCAAAGGTTAAGGACAGCTTGTCGCTGAACTTTTCGCCAAATTCATCCGAGCGGACGTATGCTTTGCACGCTTCCGCCGCCCGGCCTGGCTCCCCATCTTGATACTCTTTGAGAGTAACCTTGGAAGCGTCAAGAGCATCTTGAAGGTCCTTCAAAGCCCCCTCTGCTTTAGTCTGGTCGGCGGAGCGGCCTTCCCGTTCGGTAGTCAACGAGGCGTCCAGCTCCTTAACATGTTGCTCTAGTCCCCGATTCTCCACCTTCATCCGGTCCATGTCCTCGATGGCTTTAAGCTTCCGGGTGGTCGCGGTCTTTACTTCCTTATCCCGCTGTTTGACCAAGGCTTCTAGGCGGGCCACTTCGCTCGTCAAGCCAGAGGATTTACCTCGTTCGGCTTCCAACAACCTTTTGGCCTTCTCCAGAGCGGCCGTCGATTGTCTGCTGTCCCCCGTGGCCTTGAGCTTCTTCAGCTCGTCCTCCAGTTCGGCTAGGCGATTGCTGATGGCAATCTGCTCCACCCAGTTCTGCGAACGAATATGAGCAAGTTAGAGGCTCGATCCAAAAAAAAAAAAAACCAACAAAGCAAAGCAACATACCCCGGTCGCCTGTTGAAGATTGCTATCACCGAGCTGACCAGGAGTCATCATGGCGATTCGGAGATGAGCATCCTCCCAAGCTTTGGCGAGGGGACCCGTGAGTGTGATTTGCTGTTCAGGGATCACCGATCGATCAGCGACCGCCATGTATTCTTCAGACGGGAGGCGCAGGATGGTTTTTATCAGTTTTGGGCCGCTCGGATCACCCTTCGAAGCAGCGGCCTTACCGGACGGCTCACCGGTGGAGGAAGAAGGACGGTCGCCCAATTGCTTGAGACGCCGCAGGGTTCGGGGAGGACTGGAGTGCGGCACCTCAGAGGTAGCCCTTGGAGAGCCGAGTGGCGTAGGGGTACTCTCTATAGAGACCGTCACGGATAACACCGGAGCTTCATCGCCCCACTCGGACTGTGGCTCATCAGATGGAGTTGGTATAGATGTTGCCTCCGGCTGTTTGCGCTTCCGAGTGGCCAGAGGAACATCGTCGGCCGAACGACCCTCTACCTCGACTTGAGCAGAGGGTTCTATGTCGCCCGCGACCTCGTCGTGAGAGGCAGGAGCGTCTAAGGCTTCGAGGACACCCTGAGTCCCCTCATCTTCTTCGCCAGCCGGCTCAGCTGAAGCCGAGCCTCGCTCGGCGACCTCCCTATTCTTTGCCGCTTCGATCTTGGCGGCTCGCAGTTTCAGCCGCTCGGTAGCCTTGGCGCGCCACATGACTTCAGCTGCAGAAGTAAAAAATAAATCAGTTAGAACAAAATAAACGGGATGATAAGGGAACTTACTCATACTGCAGGGCAGATCGGCCGGGGTAGAAGACAAGCCGAATATATACATTACTCCCGGGAGGAGCAGTTTGTCGATGTGATAGCGCTGGCCGACCAGCCGATCGGCAGCATGAAGGTAGGCCGCATCGCCTCTAAACTTGCTGAGCTCTGGTTGCGCTGGCATCGCCGTCTGCCATTTGATACGGAAGGTCGGCGGCTCGGGGAAACGCACATAGAAAAAGTGCTCCTTCCAATGTTTATTGGAGCTCGGCATGTTATCAAAAAGAACGAAACCTATCCTAGATTGAAAAACAAAAGTTCCCCACTCGGCCTGCTTGGGGTAGTAGAAGTAATGGAAAACTTTGGGGTCTAGGCGAATGCCGTTTAGTTTGAATAGAATTATCACCCCGCTCAGCAACCTTATGGAATTCGGAACTAGCTGGCCGAGCGGGATGCGGAAGTATTTGCAGACTTGCAAGAAAAACTTATGGGGTGGAAAATGTAGTCCGGCCAAAAATTGGTCTCGGAAAAAAAGAACGGTGCCGGGCGGCGGTTCATGAGGCCGATCGGCCGATGTGGCTAGTACTATGTGGTGGTCGGAAGGAATGTCGTAAGTCCGAGCGAGATGCAACGCGTCCTCCTCGTCAAAACGGCTTTCCATGGTCGTGTACCACAGACCAGGAGCGCCGCCGGTCGACTGCGAGGTGCTAGTCATGGTCGAAAGACAAGAATGCGGGACCAAAAGGGAAGGTTCGAGCAAGGAATGGAGGGAAACCGACTGAATGAAACGATTAACAGAAAGAAGAAAACGTAGGGAGCGAGAAAAAGGGTCTTACGAGCAAAAGAGATGATCGACTGGGGCCTGGGGGTTGCCGAAGAGTTGAGGGGCAAGGTCACCGGAGAAGGAAACGAACAGAGGGGCGCTGGAGGAGGGTGAAGCAACAATGCGGCGGAAAAGGAGTCGCGGGCTTTATATCGCCGCCCGGGAGCAATCTCCACCGTCCGATCCAGGTCATAAAGAACGAGGCCATCATCCAGCCGTTCATTTCAAACGGCGGCTGTCCCATCGGAAGTGACGCCACCACCATACGCTGACAAGCGCATGATCGCCATGTGTCAGCAGGATATTGGTCGCATTTAATGAGCGCCCCTTACCGTGTGCAGCACACGTGATGGGGAGTAGGGGAGAGAATTGGGCATGGATTCCAAGAGAATACTAGGCATGAACAAGATACCGCCGAACGGATGAGCATCCCTAAGCCTGGCCGAGCGGACTAATGTAGCGTTCGTTACTCAGTCAGATCGGCAGTCCAGTCAATCGGACTTCGCCTCCTTTGACTAGACTTGAGGGGGAGGCAAGTGATCCGGCGGTTAGAACAGGAGACCCCCATTTTGAGGGGTCAATGCCACGCTGGAGTCAAAAGGCTAAGGACCGACCGGAGAAGGAGGGGCCGACCTCCTGACCGGTGAATAGCCGAAGGCAAAAGGCGCCCCGACAGAAGTCGGAGTTCCGACGCTCAATGGAACAGTAACAAGGAGCCGAGCAGAAGGCCTAAGAGAAGGTGACATACTGCTAACAGTCCCTACATAGTACCCTACCGAAAATATCCCCAGCATATCGATACCAACGGCAGGCCGGACGGGATGTGAGTGCCGTCCGGCGCGTAAGATGAGGGCTGGCCGGACGGACTCCCCGTCCAGTCGGCCTGCCGGACGCCCCGGCCTGTGGTCGGTAGATAAGGACAAGAACATCTTATGACAGCTGTCAAGTCCTATGGCTAGGCCATACTCCAAGTCTAACAACGAGGTGTTCTGTTGTCCCATCGATGACATACTTGGACTGTAGCAGTATGGAGTCAGGTAAGCTTTCTGACAGACACATACCGAGGTATGGGCTGCAGACATGTATGCGCTTCGGTGGGCGTGCAGGAGCTCTCTCACCACTCTATATAAAGAGCCTCATACTTCGCCGGAGGTACGCGTTCAACACCTTTGGAGCCACTCTTTTCTGTTGCTTGCTTGCCTGACTTGAGCGTCGGAGGGTCGCCGCCGGGAACGTCTTCCCGGCCCGACTTCTGTGCAGGTTCGCCAGAGGTTCGTGCAACCAGTCGAAGATCCACGTCAGCAGCCGGGGGGCGCCACGTGCCCAGCGTCCGTTGATTCAGCATTCGGACAGGATCACTAGGGATGACTCATGACTCTTCGATTGCAGTTTTGCTTCATTTGCTGCCGATACGCCATTAGCCGAGCAGTTACTTTATCTCTAGTTTCATCTTTTCGAAGGTCACGAGCATGTGTATTTTTAAAAAATAATCCTTGTGGCATTTCCGCTCGGCCTATATCATCAAGGGGCATGCGGAATAGCGCTCGGTGATATGTGATCGGCGATGGGTGCATAGTCGGGAGGCTGGTTGATGCGCTGGTGCTTACGGGAAGGAGGCCAATGAAGGAGGATCGATTGGAATCTAGTTGGGCCTTCCACTCGGGTCCCGCGCTCACCTTGAGGGCCAGCAACCGGGTCATTGGGAAGAGGACACCCGGTTGTTACTTGTTGTTGTTGCACTAATCTATCCACTCGGGCTGCTATTAGCAGTTCCAAATCTTCTTGCGATAGAGTTACTTTAGTGAGTTGTCTAGTCTTGTCTATCTTCACGTTTCAGATGTAGGCGAAATTTTCATAGATGATGCCAAATTTGATATTATTTGAAAGTAGGAAAGATAACGCACTGGACATATGTCTCTAATGTTGACTGGGCAAAGACTCCTAGCTAGAAAAAAAAGACTCCAAACGATCTTGTATGTCAAAAAAATGTCAATAACCGAGCAAGGAGGGGTTCCTAACATAGGCACTTTGACGCTTAAGTCAGTGATTAAGATAAAGGTGATGAATAATAGAATGAACAGTGGTTATAGATGTGTAAAGTTGCATAGCATCGTGTGTATCTGTCTCTATAGATGGAGACCCCCTTTTATAGTGTTTCTATTTGTTTGTGCACAAATCTCAAAATATTTCCAAAAAAAGAATAGACTATAAAGATTCTTTGACACCTTTCCCAAAATGGGCCTACAATCTCTGCGTTTAACAGGATGGAAACTTCTAGTGTACAACTTGCATATAAAATATTCTCTATCATCTGTGACACAAAACGCCAAAAAGGAATATGAGACTGTTGGGTCGAGGGACTCTTAATAAGCTTAGCTGGCAAATCAACCGAGTCCCTTCTGTAGTCCAATCGACTATAGTTTGCAAGTGCAACCAGGTTGGATTTGAGGAATATTGTCGAGGACTCGTCATTTGCTCTGCCGCTTTGGTTGGACCAAGCCTCCAGTTTATTCGTGTTGGTGTAATTTGCGCTAATGATCTAACTCAGGTTTTGATGAATGACAAGTGGATTAAAGTTAGAGTGTTTTATGGGCTAATTGTAGGACCCTTGGCGATCGGCTAGAGAGGGGTGAATAGTCCTGTAAAGAAAAACAAACCTTCCTAGAACTTTATAGTTTTGTAAGAATCAACACTTGCATAAAAATAAATAAGAGACTAAATAAAGAAAGGAAAAGGCACGAAAGAGTTTATTTGGTTACAACTGGAAAGATTGTTAATCCAAGGGAGTTGAAAGTGCACTAATGTCTCCTTCAGGCAAAGAAGCCTCTTAAAGTAGTTGAAGCACTTAGTTACAAGTATTGTTCTGACCTTCTGGGAACAGGGTTTTATTTATAGCCTTGGTCGGGGCGTCTGGAAAGGTTTCAGGCATAGTTTGCAAAATCGCGATCCGGATCGTAGGATCGTACGATCCTACGATCCTAAGACTCAAAATCGATCCAGGATCGTGCAGAATCGAGTTTTGCAGCAGGATCGCAGCAGGATCGGAACAGGATCGGTAGGATCGTAACAGGATCGGAGCAGAATCGGAGCAGGATCGGTGGAAGCTTTGAGAGGTCATAACTTTTGACTCGGATTGAACCACGGGGCCTATAATATATCAAATCAAAGCTCGTTCAGAGATCTTTAATAAATTTCAAAGTTTATCCTTAACCACCCTATTTCAAACCCAAAAAATATTATTTAAATCCTTTTCGGATGCCTAGAAGATTTTATTTTTTATTATTATATTTTTTCATCTTGTTAGGGTTTTAAATTATTTAAACATATATTTAATTATTTTTGAGTTAGTTTTTTATCAATAATATTCTGTCATTTTCCCCCCAAAATGATGAATTTTTGGATGTCTATTGTCTAGTATTGTGTGACATCAACCAATCTTTAGAAGATTATTTTCGATGTTCATATTTGAATCAAAAGATCCAATAACTTTTGTTATGTACGTTAGGTGCTTTATTGGCCTTTAAATTGGATCATCTTATAAACCAAGGAAATATTTTTGACGTTGAATGTGTTATTATTATTGTGTTAATAGAAATTTTATATTCTTTCATTTTATGATATGAAAATATAAATATTATTACTATGTGAGAAAAGCAGTTAAATTACTAGTTAATTTAAATTTGTACATGTAGTAATGTAATCTAAGGTGTTGAGTGTAAATGATTGCATATATATGCAAAATTAGTTATCTATTTATATGTAAATGAGTTTTTTAAGTATTTTTTCTAATTATTAATCATGTATGATAAGATTTTAAGAGTTTTTGGTAGGATCGTACGATTCTACGATCCGATTCTGACCGATCCGATCCTGACCTTAAATCGATTCTACGTAGGATCGCGATTCTACAAACTATGGTTTCAGGTGCCTCTAAGGGATAAAACTTTATCTCTGTCACAACGCAACGCGCCACGTTGTGTTTGGCTAAATTTTACGTTCTGGGCGCCCGGAGTCTGGACGCCTAGACCAAGTCCAGGCGCCCCATACAAGTCTAGGCACCCCGGACTTGGTCGGGGCGTCCCAGACTAAAAAAAAAAATCAACTTTTTGTTAATTTTCGATCCCGGTCTTCCACTTTGTTTCCTCTCGCATTGGTCTGAGTTTTCTGCTCCGGCCCAGCTCGCTTTCGTGATCTCAACCATCCGGAATAGGGCTCACTCGAACTCAACTTCCGGCCTTCAAGCAATCTTCCTCTCCGGCTTCTCACCCCTCGGAAACGTCGCGCACCTCCTTCTCATCCGCCCGCGTTCTCTTCTACAACACCACCCCTTGAACGCACCGAATTTGTCGTCTCTCTATGCCATCCTTCTCGCTAGCTGCATCTTTCACATGACTTTCTGTGCTCCTAAGTTCCTGCACACTTAGATGCAGGGGTTAAATACCAACATGACCTCCCTGACTTGGTTGATCACATCAAAACTACCTTGGGGTACTTATACTAATTGCTTTACCAAGTGTGAAGGAGTTGATGAGTCTGAAGGACCTGACATTAGGCTGAAATCCAACTAGGTTCGCGGGACTCGATAGCTAGTGGAAAGTCTAGATAGGTCCACAGGAACCGATATCTGGCGAGAAGTCTGATTGGGTCCGTGGGACTTGACAACTGGCCGAAGTCTAGTTGGGTCTGCGGACCTGACAACTAGTAGGAAGACCTGGTGGGTCAAAGACAATCAAGCGACTGTAGTTGGTAAGCAAGAGGTAAGCAATTGGAGGAGAGATCTAGTGAGGACGCATTCTCGATTGAGAGAACTATAGGTATTGATCCAACTTAGGTCTATTTGGAAAATCTAAGTTGAGACCTTGACTAGATCCTAGTCTCGGGGAGACAGAATTTAATTACTTACTCCTATTTTATTAATATTGTGCTAACTCTATTTTGCGGGATAAATATATTTTTATTTGTCCGGAGTAACTTCTTTTTGCAGGAATGCAAAGGCTAAAAAAGGGAGTCCGAGCGCTTGGACCAGTGTAGCTCGGGCGGGTGTCGCAGGCACTCGGGCGGTCCGGACGCCCGGAATTAGGGGTGAGCATTCGGTTAATTCGGTTAATTTGATATTAATTTTGTATAAATTCTTTTTGTTATTATTTTAAACAAATTTAGTTAATTCGGTGTTAACTGAAATAACTAATTCGGTTAATTCAGTTTTAGTAAAACTTTGATTTGATTCGATTAGCCAATACTAAATCGGTTTTCGGTTAATTCGGTTAATTTATGGACCGAATTAACCGAATGCTCACGCCTACCCGGAATTGGTCCAGACGCTTGGACGAGAAAAGTTATCCCGAAGCTGAGTTGAAGCGCGATGACTGGCCGAACCCACGTTAATGCTCTAGGTGCTCGGAAAGTGTTTAGGCGCTCAGAAGTGGACAAACTTTGCGAATGAAGTTTCGATGAGAGGTCGTCACGTTAACAATGGTCCATGCGCCTGGAGAGGTTCCAGGTGTTCGGAATGGGTCTATATAAGGGCCTTCGACCAGCATGTTAGTTAGAGCCCTAGAGCCAATCATTTGATGATTGTATGAACTCATGTATATCATATTCTTGTTTATTAATAAAGGCATTTGTTTGATTATTATACTTATTTATATTAGTGCCAAATAGACTAAGTATAATAGCGTCCTTGAGTAGAAGGTTCATACCTATATCAATCGATTAGTTGAATCGATAGTGAGATGATAAAGGGAACACTACTCTAAATCATTCCTAGTCGAGTATTAGCATTCAGTGATAATGTTAATACAATAAGACTAGCATGTAGGTCAGCTCGATGACTTGATCTCACAAGTCATGGATATAGAGATATCAAGCTGACACATGAGTATGCATTAGAGAATGTATACTGAATGACCCGCCATGAGAAAGTATCATGGATCGTTATATGAGTGTCATATACTTTCTCATGTGGCTATTAGTATGACTATTAGTCCTTAGACCTGAAGTCACCATGGATCCCTACATAAGGAGTTATGTACTTTAGTTTCGTCAAACGTCACCCGTAACTAGGTGGACTATAAAGGCGATTACTGGGTATATAACAAATTATGTAGAGGGATGTGAGTGATGTAGATGGAATATATCCCTCCCATATGACGGGAGCGACATCGGTATTCTTGATAGAGTGAGACCACTAAGTGCATGGCCATGCCCAAATGAGTCAACATTAGATGTTGAGCTCATTTGATCGAGTGAGTCTACTTGGAGTTCAAGATTTAGATTGATTAGAGGATGACACGGTCTATGCCTCATATTGATCAATCTAGATGTCTAGGATAGAAGGACACTTGTCATTATTTTGTGAGTAGTCACAATTAGTAGTCACAAGGTGATGTCGGATCTCGACATTCTTGTAACTTGGGTAGTAATGATGTGTTGCTAGATACCGCTCATTACTTATGCTCTTAAATGGGTTTAGGGCATTGCCAACGTTACAAGAACCTATAGGGTCACACACTTAGGACAATTAGGTGGAGATTAGGTTCATATGATGAACCAAGAGGATTAGATTCATTTGATGAATCAAATTGGATTAAGAGTAATCCTAATTGGGCTAACTTGAGTTCGACTCAAGTTGATTCATGTGTTAAATGAGTCTAATTTAGATTTTGACTCATTGAATCAATTTAATTTAATGAATTAGATTCATTATATTAAGTTGGCTCGAATCAAATGGTTGGATTAGATCCACCATGGTAGAGATTGAGTCAAGTTTGACTTGACTTGAGAAGGAAGACCAAAGGTCAATTTTGACTTGACCTTTTGCCACCTCATTGGTGAGTTGACATTAGGTGGACCAATAATGATGTTCCACATCATCATGGGTGCCACCTCATGGAAGTGACAAAGCCACTCTCTTAATGGTTTCATATTAATTGCAATTAATGCAATTAATGTGATTTTATGGTTTCATATTAATTGCAATTAATGCAATTAATGTGAATTTTGAAAAGTGGCCGGCCACTTTGTTTTGGGTGAAGAAATTCATTTTTCATTCACTTGTGTGCCTCTTCCTTCTTCTCCCTCTTAAGCTCTCCCTCTCCCTCTCCTCCCTTGGCCGAACCACATAGGTGCTAGCACACCTTGGTTTTTGGTCATCTCCATCTAGTGTGTCCGTGTGGATACTTCTAGAGGACCGGCGCTTGACGGTCTTGAGATCCTGCATCATTTGGACGAGCGGGAACGCGAAGGGCATCGCATCAAAGGTATAAATGGTTTATCCTTATGTAGATCTACTGTAGATTAAAGTTTTCAAACTCGTACTCGTATTTTCGTTCGGTTTTACCTTGCACGAGATCCGTGGCTTGGGCGATTCGGGGTTTCCGCGACGCGAAAAGCGGTTTTCGCGGTCCGAAAAACCCAACAGTGGTATCAGAGCCACGTGCAAGGCTTGTACGAGTTTATTTTTATTTTTATGAAAAATAAAATCTTCTGTGATTTTCTTTAAAAAATTAGTTTTTTATGATTTTATGGGTAATTTTTCCGTAGAAGCGAAGCACAAGTGTCTCGGCACTTGTAGGCTTCGGCTACCGGAAAGATCTTTCAAAACCGGCTTCGTTTTGCCCCAAATCCTTTTGGGACAGCGAGCTTGGGTGCCATTAGATCGCAAAGGAGTAACTCACGATGGTTAGATCGTGGGTAGGGGTACTGCCCCTAACCCCGCAAGGGTTGCGCGATTGCACCCGAAATCGCTAAAACGAACCCGCCGGGAAGATTTTTCAAACGGCAATGTCTCGACCCAAATCGCTTTGGGACAGCGGGTTTAGGCGCTGTTGGATCGCAGGAACCCTCGCGATGGTTAGATCGCGGGTAGAAGCGATGCCCCGGCCCCGCAAGGGATCCGTTCCGCGATTCGAAACCGCTAAACGGGACCGCCAGAAATTTTATTAAAAATTGTAAAATTAATTTTAAAATTATAGAAAATTATGAAAATATATAATTTTGAATTATATATATTAATTTGTGATAGTCATGGCCCAAAGCCCAATATGATTGGTTGTGTTGTAATTCATAATACGGTATGCGTGCCGTTATGTGTTTGCGAGTGTTGTATTATATTCGCGACCTGCGTGTCGTGCCTTCTCATATTTTCTTGTTGTAAATTAGATTTAGACTCGAATGTAACTCGAGTTTCAAATTGTAATGTACAAATTGGAGCGGTGGAGGGTCCACACGAGACGGAGTTCCGAGGCGGGCACGAGCAACACAAGGTGGTCAAAGGGAGGCGCTTGGAGAAGCTGTTGACCCTAGGTTGACCAATCGATCTTCTCATTGGCTTGAGAAGATCGTAGTAGGGCCATGACTAAATCACAAATAGATTAATTAATTAATTATTATGTATTTGATGCATGTTTAATAATTAATTAATTAATTAGTGCCTTAACGATTAGATTAGATCTAAGTCGTGCACATGATGCACCCTTGCGATTAGATTAGATCTAAGTCGTGCACAAGATGCATTCTTCTCGATTAGATTAGATCTAGATCGAACCAACTCTAAAATGCCTAACCGTGCCGTGATACCTATCACTACCTCGATCACATGTATTGTTGAATCTGCCAAAGCAGAGCAATACATATTATCTTGGTAGGGTACGGAGGGACAATCTTGGTCCCGTCTATCAACGCATGGGTGAATAAAAACTCAATTAGATTGAGTATTCATAGTTACTCGGTTGGATCGAGTCAACTATAGGCATTATTCCAACGGTTGGAAAAGATAGGTCAAAATCACATCTATATTAACTCTCGACAGCCAAAGCTAACTCGAGTTTTAATATAAATGCGGATATTGATTCTATAAACAAGAGTTGCATAGAGATGTAATTGGTAATCGTTACCTACCGATCATACTAAGCCTTGGGTGTATTAGCCAAAGCTAACTCAAGGGTTAGTATGATGTGGATCTTGTCCCACAAGAATTATAGAATTCAGTGGGAGCATCGTTTAATTAAAGGCCTAATTAAATGATTTTTAAAAGAATATGATATTTATTTCTGCAAATTTTTCTGTTGTAGATAACCATGACGTCAAATACGAATATTTTCTCTCTGCGATCTGTCCTTAAGAAGGACAAGCTCAACGAGCAAATTTCCTGGACTGGCAGGAATCCGAGAATAGTTCTCACCCAAGAACGAAATCTGACGTTCTGGAGCAGCCCATTCCCGAGGCCCCTCCAGCGCCAGCAGAACGAGATGCTTACAAGAAGCATCGAGATGACGATAGATGTGTCTTGTCTTATGCTCGCAACCATGAACTTTGAGCTTGAAGCAACATGAGTTTATGAGCGCTTACGATATGGTTGAACATCTTTGTCACCTATATCAAGGACAAGCAAGGCACCGGAAGAGGAACTCCAAAGAATACCGAAGATCTTAAGAAGAAGAAATAAGATTTCTACTTGCATAAATGTTATAGAAGTCAACCTCTATTTCTTCATCGTGGGTATTAGATACGGATTTGCACATTTGTACTAATGTACAAGCACTGAGGAATAGCAGAGCATTGACGAAGGTGAGATAGACCTACGAGTAGGCAATGGAGCATGAGTTCTGCTATTGCTGTAGGAACTTATCATCTATCTCGCCCTCGGGCTAGTACTAGAATTAGACGATTGTTGTTATGTACTGCCTTGACAAAGAACATAATATCTCTTGTTTGGACAAGAGAGGATACTGCTTATAATAAAGAACAAATGTTGTTCGCTTTTAAACGATATGTTCTATTGTAGTGCACCTCTGATAAACGGACTCTACATTCTAGACCTAGAGAGCCCTGTCTATAACATAAATACCAAGAGGATCAAGTCGAATGACTTGAACCAAACTTACCTCTGGCACTGTCGCTTAGGTCATATAAATGACAAGCGCTTATCCCAGCTCCATAAGGATGGTTTGCTGGACTCATTTGATTTTGAATTATATGAGATATGCAAGTCATGCCTACGAGGCAAGATGACCAAGACTCCCTTTAGTGGGCATGGCGAGAGAGCGACTGATTTGTTAGGACTCATACATAGTGATGTATGTGGCCCTTTCAATGTCGCTGCTAGAGGCGGTTATAGATACTTCATCACATTTACTGATGACTTCAGTAGATACGGTTATGTGTACCTGATGACACATAAATCTGAATCCTTTGAAAAGTTCAAAGAATTCAAGAATGAAGTACAGAACCAGCTTGGCAAGAGTATTAAGGTACTTCGATCAGATCGAGGTGGTGAATACTTAAGCCATGAGTTTCGTGACTACTTAGCTGAGTGTGGGATTTTATCTCAACTCACTCCTCCTGGAACACCACAGTGGAATGGTGTATCTGAAAGGAGGAATCGTACCTTATTAGATATGGTACGATCTATGATGAGTCACACAGATCTTCCGACATATCTATGGGGATATGCTCTAGACACGGCAGCTTTCATACTCAACCGAGTTCCATCAAAGGCCGTGATAAAGACACCATATAGGATATGGACTGGGAGAGATGCCCAGGTGTCTTTCATGAGGATTTGGGGTTGTGAGACTTACGTTAGACGTCAAGTCTCAGACAAATTAGGACTCAAATCTGACAAGTTCTATTTCATTAGATATCCCAAGGAAACTAAGGGATATTACTTCTACATTCCCAGTCAGCACAAGGTAGTTGTGGTAAAGACTGGGGTCTTTCTAGAAAGAGACTTGGTTTCTAGAAAGACTAGTGGGAGCGCGTTCGATCTTGAAGAAGTTCAAGATGCGAACAATAGCACTGAAGCCTCGATGGAAATTGAACTGGAACCACAAAGTGTTGTGGATGATGTTGTTCCACAAGGAGTTGAGGAACAACAACCAGTTCAAGTAGACATACCTCTTCGCAGGTCTGATAGGGTACGTCGTCAGCCTGAGAGATACTCATTTCTCTTGTCTGACCATGATGACATTGTGCTTATAGAGGATGAGCCTACCACCTATCAAGAAGCTGTGATGAGACCAGATTCCGAGAAATGGCTAGAAGCCATGAGATCCGAGATGGAATCCATGTACACCAACCAAGTATGGACTTTGGTTGATCCACCTGAAGGGGTAAAACCCATTGGGTTTAAGTGGGTCTTTAAGAGAAAGACTGACATGGATGGACTTATCTATAAGGGTCGCTTGGTAGCTAAAGGTTTCAAGCAGATTCATGGTATTGACTATGATGAAACCTTTTCTCCAGTAGCGATGTTTAAGTCCATTCGGATCATGCTTGCTATTGCAGCCTACCATGACTATGAGATATGGCAGATGGATGTCAAAACCGCGTTTCTGAATGGAAACCTACTCGAGGATGTGTACATGACACAACCTGAGGGTTTTGTAGATCCACAGCATACTAGCAGAGTATGCAAGCTGCATAGGTCCATTTATGGACTAAAGCAAGCTTCTCGGATCTGATGATGCGATCAAACAGTTTAGTTTCATCAAGAACGAAGATGAGCCTTGTGTCTACAAGAAGGTTGTAGGGGACATAGTTGTCTTCCTCATATTATATGTGGATGACATACTACTCATTGGGAAGGATATCCCTATGCTTCAGTCTGTCAAGACCTGGCTAGGGAGTTGCTTCTCAATGAAGGACTTAGGTGAGGCACCCCGCATTCTAGGGATACAGATCTATAGAGATAGATCTAAAAGATTGCTTGGCCTAAGTCAGAGTACATATATTGATAAGGTACTCCTTCGATTTGCCATGCAGAACTCCAAGAAGGGATTTCTGCCTATGTCATATGGCGTGAGTCTTTCGAAGACTCAAGGTCTCTCTTCTAGAGAGGAGAGAGACCGCATGGATCAGATCCCTTATGCCTCAGCCATAGGATCGATCATGTACGCCATGCTGTGTACTCGACCTGATGTCTCGTATGCTTTGAGCATGACGAGCAGATACCAGTCAGATCCAGGTGAAAGTCACTAGATAGCGGTCAAGAATATTCTTAAGTACTTACGAAGGACTAAAGAATATTTCTTGATATATGGAGGTAATGATGAGCTAATTGTAAAGGGTTACAGTGATGCCAGCTTTCAGACCGATCAGGATGATTACCGATCGCAGTCAGGGTTCGTATTTTGCATTAATGGTGGTGCTGTCAGCTGGAAGAGTTCGAAGCAGGATACAGTAGCTGATTCTACAACAGAAGCCGAGTATATTGCTGCATCAGAGGCAGCAAAGGAGGCAGTTTGGATCCGCAAGTTCATCACTGAACTTGGGGTGGTTCCTAGCATCGCTGACCCAGTTGAGCTCTATTGTGACAACAATGGAGCTATAGCGCAGGCGAAGGAACCTCGCTCACACCAGCGGACCAAGCACATACTACGGCGCTTCCATCTCATTCGAGAGATTATCGATAGAGGAGATGTGAAGATTTGCAGAGTACCTACAGAGGCTAACATCGCAGATCCCTTGACCAAGGCTTTGGCACAGAGGAAGCATGATGGTCACACTAGGTCTTTAGGCCTTAGAGCCTATACTGATTGGCACTAGTGCTAGTGGGAGATTGTTAGTTAGAGCCCTAGAGCCAATCATTTGATGATTGTATGGACTCATGTATATCATATTCTTGTTTATTAATAAAGGCATTTGTTTGGTTATTATACTTATTTATATTAGTGCCAAATAGACTAAGTATAATAGCGTCCTTGAGTAGAAGGTTCATACCTATATCAATCGATTAGTTGAATCGATAGTGAGATGATATAGGGAACACTACTCTAAATCATTCCTAGTCGAGTATTAGCATTCAGGGACAATGTTAATACAATAAGACTAGCATGTAGGTCAACTCGATGACTTGATCTCACAAGTCATGGATATAGAGATATCGTTGACACATGGGTATGCATTAGAGAATGTATACTGAATGACCCGCCATGAGAAAGTATCATGGATCGTTATATGAGTGTCATATACTTTCTCATGTGCCTATTAGTATGACTATTAGTCCTTAGACCTGAAGTCACCATGGATCCCTACATAAGGAGTTATGTACTTTAGTTTCGTCAAACGTCACCCGTAACTGGGTGGACTATAAAGGCGATTACTGGGTATGTAACGAATTATGCAGAGGGATGTGAGTGATGTAGATGGGATCTATCCCTCCCATATGACGGGAGCGACATCGCTATTCTTGATAGAGTGAGACCACTAAGCGCATGACCATGCCCAAATGAGTCAACATTAGATGTTGAGCTCATTTGATCGAGTGAGTCTAACTTGGAGTTCAAGATTTAGATTGATTAGAGGATGACACGGTCTATGCCTCATATTGATCAATCTAGATGTCTAGGATAGAAGGACACTTGTCATTATTTTGTGAGTAGTCACAATTAGTAGTCACAAGGTGATGTCGGATCTCGACATTCTTGTAACTTGGGTAGTAATGATGTGTTGCTAGATACCGCTCATTACTTATGCTCCTAAATGGGTTTAGGGCATTGCCAACGTTACAAGAACCTATAGGGTCACATACTTAGGACAATTAGGTGGAGATTAGGTTCATATGATGAACCAAGAGGATTAGATTCATTTGATGAATCAAATTGGATTAAGAGTAATCCTAATTGGGCTAACTTGAGTTCGACTCAAGTTGATTCATGTGTTAAATGAGTCTAATTTAGATTTTGACTCATTGAATCAATTTAATTTAATGAATTAGATTCATTATATTAAGTTGGCTCGAATCAAATGGTTGGATTAGATCCACCATGGTAGAGATTGAGTCAAGTTTGACTTGACTTGAGAAGGAAGACCAAAGGTCAATTTTGACTTGACCTTTTGCCATCTCATTGGTGAGTTGGCATTAGGTGGACCAATAATGATGTTCCACATCATCATGGGTGCCACCTCATGGAAGTGACAAAGCCACTCTCTTAATGGTTTCATATTAATTGCAATTAATGCAATTAATGTGATTTTATGGTTTCATATTAATTGCAATTAATGTAATTAATGTGAATTTTGAAAAGTGGTCGGCCACTTTGTTTTGGGTGAAGAAATTCATTTTTCATTCACTTGTGTGCCTCTTCCTTCTTCTCCCTCTTAAGCTCTCCCTCTCCCTCTCCTCCCTTGGCCGAACCACATAGGTGCTAGCACACCTTGGTTTTTGGTCATCTCCATCTAGTGTGTCCGTGTGGATACTTCTAGAGGACCGGCGCTTGACGGTCTTGAGATCCGGCATCATTTGGACGAGCGAGAATGCGAAGGGCATCGCATCAAAGGTATAAATGGTTTATCCTTATATAGATCTACTGTAGATTAAAGTTTTCAAACTCGTACTCGTATTTTCGTTCGGTTTTACCTTGCACGAGATCCGTGGCTTGGGCGATTCGGGGTTTCCGCGACCCGAAAAGCGGTTTTCGCGGCCCGAAAAACCCAACACAGCACTACTACAAGTTTCATTCTTTCGTGCTGCTCCAAAAAGGCTTTAACTACACCGAAAGGCTGCTCCAAAGTTCGAAGAATGAGAGATTCCAATTTCCTTTCTGTTTGTCAGTAACAACTAATTTCAGTTTCTTGTACTTAATATTTGTAACTAATTATTCAAATTGATAGTGATTGTCCAACGAAAGCAATCGATGATCGCGAGCCTTGGAGTAGGAGTCGTTATAGGTTTCTAACCAAGTAAAAACATCCGTGTTAGCATTATTTTCTATTTTCTTTATTCCACTGCATAACTATTTTTAACTCTCGATTTTCGACGAACGTTATTCACTCCCATCTAGCGACTTTATGATCCTATAGTCCGGACAGAGCATAGGTCTGATTGGCTATATTACTTGTCCGAAATAGCTAATCGTGATATCCTCGAGTGATGAAGAGGACTTGGCTCTAGATGGTACTAACTCGGTTTTAGAGTTTCATCAATACTAAGGGACTCGGGGTCCGACCAAACCAAGAGTCCAGGCAGATAATCACTTGGCCTAGACGATCGACTACGTTGGTCCGAGCATTGACCTCTCCTTGACTTAAATCATCGTGTCAACCGACCTCCTAGATTTTGACCTGAGTCGAATATTCCATCTTATTCATCGTATCACGGGGTAATATTGATTTTTGAAAATTAATACAATTATATTATAGTAATCTTGTTTTTTAAAATTCAATATTTCAGAGTGTTATTATCTAAAAAGATCAGATATATTATTAGACTCTCCGTGCATGACTTTGTTCAAGACTGACTCATACTTCCAAATCACTCCTGAGCAACCTACCGACTAAATATGTATAAAAGTCGAATACGATAAGCATAGTAATTTTTATTCTTTAAATATAACATTACAGTCGTGGGTAAAAAAAAATAATAATAAAATTAAAAAACGTATTTTATGCGAGATATATAAGAGTTAAAGGAGTCTTGAAAATTTCTTAATTTTAAGTGGTTCTTTTAATCAATTGTTGTTATAAAAAACAGACGGCGACGTCGTGATTCTGACGGTGCCCTCTGATTTGACGTTACGCGAGGCCAGTGGGATCGAGATACCGCTGAATAATGGACCCACTGAAATCGAGACGCTCGGTGGGATGGACCGGCTCGAGGATTAATTAATTGATTCATTTTAATAAATATATTAATTTAATTCTGGGAGTTTGCATTTTATTAATTTCGATGCGTCGCATTGATTAATGAATGCAGTTCGAGACACGTTATATAATGTGAGAGGAGCAGTGATCGGATTGATGACTATTATAATAATAATAATATTAGATTAATAAAATACACGAGGCCGAGGGATAGGTTGTTGGGAATTGTTGCGTCGTTTGATTCCAACGGCTCGATTTGTTTGTTTCTGAACCGGACCCTGACTAGGAATTCAAGTTGACTAGACCGTATTTGAGCTTAATCCACACGGTTGAATTCGACCAGTTTGAAACTTGAATTAGGGGTGTTAGTCCCCAATCGGTTAATGACTGAATCGACATTTAAAATTTACTACATTGAATTTTTTTAATAAAATGAATTGATCAAATTTTATGAACTAAGAATAAATTGAGTCTATAAAAAAATAGATTAATTTGAATTAACTTTTTAACAATTGCATATCAATGAGTAAATCAAAATAGTTAAGATTTTTATATTAAAAAGAAATTTTTTAAATAAATTAAATTGATAATTTAAACTATCCATTAATTCAATTTAATCTATCTTTTACTCACTCTTATTCTAGGTTTAAAAAAAAATGATATATAAATGAATATTGAACGAAATGAATGTTATGCAAAATTGGCGTTGCTGGTTCCGTATGTCTCAATGCTGTCAAATTAGTATACGATGAAATTTAAAAACAAGAAAAATGACTGTACGGTCAACTCCCTAGTGATAGTAGAAAAGTGAGCGTAGAAAATGGCTGTAAGATGAATTTGAGATCCAAAGAATAAAAGGAGGATAAATATATATATATATATATATATATATATATATATATATATATATATATATATATATATATAATTGATATGAGAGATAATACGAGAATAGATAGTTAGATGTTTAATAAATATTTCAGTTATACGATATAAAAGTATGATAAAAATATATATCAAATGATTAAGAGGAAGATAATAAAAAATTTAATTAATCATAATAGTACAAGATAAAATTTATTTAAATATAAATGATAATATAGATAGAGAGAGAGTTAAATGACAGAATTTATATAATTGAATTCATCTAGTGAGATAAAATTTGATTATTATTTTAATTGACATTTGATATTTAAATCTTAAGTTTGATTAATCTTAAGATGATTAATCTGACCTTATAAAATAAATTTATCAATTAGTAAGATAAATCTAAAAACATCTCGGATATGCTATTCATTGGAGAGAATCAATGAAGTTGAATCTCGAACTCCAAATGTAGATTATTGGAGGACCTAAGCACGATCGGTACCCCGAAGGGAGCATTAGACAACAATATTAAATATATTCTTCTAAGTCTCCTTCGTAATATAATGTGCCTTTTAATGATGGTCAGAAATGGATGCATGGTCCAGACACAATAAATTAAGGGGGGCATAGCGTGCAGCAAAGAAGTGAGAAGGCAGGAAGAGTTTGAAGGCGTTAGCCTTGGCAGGGCTTTGCCCATCTTAGCTTAGCCTGGCCTGCTCTCTGCTCTGCTCTGCTCTGCTCTGCTCTCGTCCTTTCCTGCCTGTGATATCTGCAACTGCAAGGTGCCAGGAGCTTTTGAATCAGAAAGAAGCAATTTCTAGGCTAAAAAAACTCAGGAGGGTTGGGTTGTGCCTGTGCATGATTCCATGAAGTAATAAAACTCAGGAGGATTGAGTTGGGTTGGATTGTGCCTGTGCATGTGGCGAAGCATTCATTGTATTGGCTGCAGCCATAAAAGCAGAAGCAGCCGCAGCTGCTAGCCTTAATGATAACTTTACTGCAGCAGAGCAGCTCTGCCACTGACACTATCCTTTCGACGTCTTTAGCCTTTCTACTGTCTATACATCTGCAGATGAGCATTGCCTTTTCGATAATTTATCAAAAGATATATTAAATTTAATGTATTTATTAAAAGGTGTATCATCATTTGATATTTATCAAAAAGTACAGGTAAATGATGTGTATTACTGAATATAATCTTCCTGACAATTCCTCTGATCAGTCATCATTTCTTAGACATCCGAACCACATTTTTAAATAACTTTGATTTAAAAAAAATAAAATCGATCATTAGTGTATCTCTCTCCTTCGTGACATGCGAGTGCAGCTCCATCTTGTGAAATCCTAGTTTAGTGACCTCGAGTTTTTCTCAAGCGTGGGTCTGATATGCACTCATATCAGGCCCACGTTGGGCCTGATATCCAAGCATATCAAGCCCAACGGAGGCTGATTGATTTTATTTTATTTTTTTCCAGCACCTATAGATATTTAAATAATGATTTGCTAACAGATTTGGAGTCCTTGCAACTCCAGAATACCACTAGAACTGAAATGGGTCAAATCAGAGGTGTCTAGGTCCATCAGTGGGTTTTGACCAAAACCCACTGATGGCCCTCCCCTGCTTGGATTTACATGAAATCAAGTCCCCTGTGAAGGTCTTGGTGGGGAGAGGGTATATATGATGTCAAACATAATTTATACACCATGGATTAGAAGGTATGGCTCCTTGCCAGTTGCCACTTATTCCACTTATGGTCATGCTATAGCCTTAAACCTTATGGTAGCACCTTCAAATTTTATTTTATTTTTTATTTTTTATTTTTTCATAAGGAGCATGGTAGCACATTTTGAGTTTATAGAAAGGGGGAGATAGTATAAATTTATAAGAAAGGATACCATACCAAGGCCACTTTGGGCCTGATATGGTCTCATATCAGGCCCACATTGGGCCTGATATGCACTCATATCAGGCCCATGTTGGGCCTGATATCCAAGCATATCAGGCCCAACGGAGGCTGATTTTATTTTATTTTTTTTCAGCACCTATAGATATTTAAATAATAATTTGCCAGCAGATTTGGAGTCCTTGAAACTCCATAATACCACTAGAACTGATATGAGTCCAATCAGAGGTGTCTAGGTCCATCAGTGGGTTTTGACCAAAACCCACTGATGGCCCTCCCCTACTTGGATTTACATGAAATCAAGTCCCTTGTGAAGGTCTTGGTGGGGAGATGGTATATATGGTGTCAAACATAATTTATACACCATGGATTAGAAGGTATGGCTCCGTGCCAGTTGCCACTTATTTCACTTATGGCCATGCTATAGACTTAAACCCTATGGTAATATCTTCTAATTTTATTTTATTTTTTATTTTTTCATAAGGAGCATGGTAGCACATTTTGAGTTTATAGAAAGAGAGAGATAGTATAAATTTATAAGAAAGGATATCATACCAAGGCCACTTTGGGCTTTATTAAATGATACTCATATCAGGCCCACGTTGGGCCTGATATGCACTCATATCAGGCCCACGTTGGGCCTGATATCCAAGCATATCAGGCCCAACTGAGGTTGATTTTATATTATTTTTTCCCAGCACCTATAGATATTTAAATAATGATTTGCTAGCAGATTTGGAGTCCTTACAACTCCAGAATACCACTAGAGCTGAAATGGATTCAATCAGAGGTGTCTAGGTCCATCAGTGGGTTTTGACCAAAACCCACTGATGGCCCTCCCCTACTTGGATTTACATGACATCAAGTCCCCTGTGAAGGTCTTGGTGGGGAGATGGTATATATGGTGTCAAACATAATTTATACACCATGGATTAGAAGGTATGACTCCGTGCCAGTTGGTATGGAACAGTGCACAGCTTTTCTTTTCTACCCTATGGAAGGTGACTTTTAAAATTGATCTTATTTTATTTTTTTAATCAGGCCCCTGTTAGAATGCAATCCCACATCGAGACGCTCGTCTCGATTCAAAGTCCTGCAATTCCATGACGTACAGATTTAGCTAATTACATATAAATTAAATAGCTAAATCAAATCCCCAAACCTATTTAGGGTAACCCCAATCATTCGTAATCATTAATTAACCTTAATTAATGATTAGCTCCCATTTCTCCAATTCATTGCCTAAATTAGAGTTAAGCCAACTTTAACCCTAATTAATCCATCCAATTAATTAGGCTAGGATTCTAATCATGTCATTAACCCCAATCTAATTCATTCATATAATTAAATTAGGTTTAACTCTAAGTTAATCCTGATCCATTACATACCATAATCACTCTAGGGTTTACACCATGTTACATAATCCAAAACTCACCAAGATTTATTGTGGTCACTGATGACTCATGATTGGAGACGATGTACGATCGAAGAAGATGGTCAGAGCTCTGAATCGTCAGCAAGCAGTACTGCCAAAGATGAAATTGTTGGATCGAGAAGCGCTAGAAGGGGGTGAATAGCGCTCGTGGCTTTCACGCTTTTCGAATTCGTAAAACTATCGAGTTATAAAGCAGCGGAAATAAAAATGCACAAACACATAAGAGACACGAGAGGTTACTTCGTTCGGAGCCTATCTCGACTCCTACTCGAAGGCCCACGCTCGTTGAGCGTTTACGTTGGGCAACAACTATATTCACGATAAGTATTACAAATTAAGTACAATTATAAACTGAATTGAACTTTATACCAACAACAATAAAGTCGAAACTGAAGCTCCGGGTCATCGGGATGTCGTTGCAGCACTTCGGAATTGTTTCGTTGGCAGCACGTTGAAGAAGAGAAGCTTGGAATTCATTGATTAAAGGTGCTGCTCGAAACCCCCTTTTAAACAGTGCTCAAGGCGCCCTAAGGCCCATCCAAGGCGCCTTAAACTAGCCGAGTCAGCCGCGTGGATCACATCGAGCCAGGTCGCACCTTATCTGCTTCAAGGCGCCTTCATTGCTCTCCAAGGCGCCTTCAGCCACCAGTCCAAGGCGCCTTGAGCTTCCTCCAAGGCGCCTCCAAGCTTGCTTCGCAGCCAGCTCACATTCTGCACCCGAGGCGCCTCGAAGCTCCATGGAGGTGCCTCGGACACTGTTCATCCGAGGCTTGCTTTGCTCATTTGTCCCTGCAAAGCATGTTAGTTCACCAAACACACACATACCCTGCAAGACAAAGTTAGCACATATAAAATATAGTAAATCAAGTGATTGACAGTCATCAGACTGTTGGGGTTGCAAGGTTGCAAACATAGTCCCATATTGGAAACACATGGGAAAGATCATGGGTTTATAAGAGAAAAGATATCTCCATTGGCATGAGGCCTTTTGGGGAGAGCCCAAGAGCAAAACCATGAGGGCTTAGGCCCAAAGTGGACAATATCATGCAATTGTGGAGATATCTAAATTCTTTTCGACCTAACAAGTGGTATCAGAGCCCGGACTGCCAGAAGGTTTAACCACAGACTGTGCACAAGAGCTATGGTCTGATTGAACCATGTGAGTACAATATTGACCTCGAACAAAGAAAGTGGAGGCTCCTATGTTCGGATCAAGAGGACCAGACACCAGGCAGGAAGTCCTAGCTGCGGCTAGGCAAGGAAAGTCCTAGTAGGTCGGGTGGACCGAGGGGCAGGAAGTCCTAGTTGCGGCTAGGCAAGGAAGTCCTAGTAGGTCGGGTAGACCGAGGGGCAGGAAGACCTGGTGGGTCGAGGATCGGACGTGGGAAGCCTATGGTCCTTTGTTTGAGGGGGGGATTGTTGGGGTTGCAAGGTTGCAAACATAGTCCCATATTGGAAACACATGGGAAAGATCATGGGTTTATAAGAGAAAAGATATCTCCATTGGCATGAGGCCTTTTGGGGAGAGCCCAAGAGCAAAACCATGAGGGCTTAGGCCCAAAGTGGACAATATCATGCAATTGTGGAGATATCTAAATTCTTTTCGACCTAACACAGACTGTCCGGGTCTGACTTCAGATTTCCGACCGGAAACCCTAGGTCGACCCGATGCCTACTGTTCCCTCTGCTGTGAACGCGTCCTCACCTATTCCCCTCAGGAGAGATTACCTAATGTCAGTCCGGTCCTCCAGACCGACTGGACTTTCTGCCTAGAGTTACCACCCCCTAGGACCTAGGGTTACCACCCCTAGGGTTTTTCTCCACCTAGGGTTACCACCCCCTAGGACCTAAGGTTACCCCCCCCCCCCCCCTTAGGATTTTCCTCCACCTAGGGTTACCACCCCCTGTGACCTAAGGTTGCCGCCCCTTAGGGTTTTCTGCCACCTAGGATTACCACCCCCTAGGACCTAAGGTTGCCGACCCTTAGGGTTTTCCGCCACCTAGGGTTACCACCCCCTAAGACCTAAGGTTACCCCCCTTAGGATTTTTCCTTCACCTAGGGTTACCACCCCCTAGGACCTAAGGTTACCCCCCTTAGGTTTTTACCTTGCCTAACCGCAGCTAGGACTTTTGCCTAAGCATCACTTAGGACTTTCCTGTAAGCTCCATGAACCTTGTTAGATAACACCACAGCTTAACTTTGAACTCTTTGCCATAATCAAAACTCAGGTTCGATCATCTGGTGCGCTCACTGCACCAACAATCTCCCCCTTTTTGATTATGACAACCTTGGTTCAAAGTTAAGTAAAACATAATATTAAATAAAGGAATAAGTAACGGAAGTTAACCATGAGCATCAATGCATAAATACAATTGAAAGCTTATGCTCCCCTTTTCATTATGTTTAATCTTATGCTCCCCCTTTCATTATGTTTAATATCTTGATTTCTTAACTTTGACTTTTCTCTCCCCCTTTGACATAAATCAAAAACGATTAAGAAGAGAGAAAAATATTCTATTTAATTTTAAGCTCCCCCTAAAGGGTAGCATAGTTAAGTACTTAGATTTGATAAAAATTTGATTAAGTACTTAGCTTAAAAAGGATTTTGTCATAAAACATAGTCAAATCCTTTTCTTAAAAAAACTTAGTCAAAAAAGCTAAAGTTGAAATTCTTTGAAAAATGTTTAACTAAATTTGAAATGCTTTTGAAAAATACTTAGCTCAATTTATAAGGCTTTTGAAAATAATTGTTGTTTTGGAAACAATTTTATGTATAAGATGATGAAAGGTTTAAAGCTTAATTAAAATGGATTTGCTTTATTTATATATTTTTTAAAAAAGTTTAACTTTTAAAAAAAATAATTAAAACCACACAATTTATTTTAAAGAAACTTAGCTTGACTCCACTCACTCCCCCTTAATTAATGCCAAAATAAGTCCTTAGGGTCCTAGAATCCAAGCATGAAAAAAAAAATGAAATATATTCCTAATTTTCCATCTCACCCATTTTAGGTTAACAAACTTGTTTAGCTAATGAGTGAGTGTGAGATGGAATTAATTTAACTTTATCACTATTTAAATATATTGTTATATAAATTTGTATTTTTAGTGATTTTAAAATATGTTACAAATTAATTGAGTTTGCAATCCAAATTTAAAAATATGATTTGAGAATTAAAAGTTTGTAGATAATGAATTTGAATTTTGAAAAAAATTGATACTTTGACTGAAATTAATTAGTCTTTAGAGAATACATATTTTTCAAATAATTTTAAAATTAAGTTTTAAAATTTTCAAATAATTTTGAAATTAAGTTTTAAAAAATTTTTAAAATGATTTTTCAAATAATTTTGAAATTAAGTTTTAAAAGATTTTTAAAATTAAGTTTTAAAAGATTTTTAAAATGATTTTAAAAATGATTTTTCAAATAATTTTCAAATTAAGTTTTAAAAGATTTTTCAATAATTTTGAAATTGATTTTAAAAAGATTTTTAAATAATTTTGAAAATAAGTTTTAAAAGATTTTTAAAATGATTTTTAAAAGATTTTTAAATAATTTTGAAAATAAGTTTTAAAAGATTTTAAAATGATTTATAAAATATTTTCAAATAATTTTGAAATTAAGTTTTAAAATATTTTTAAAATGATTTTTCAAATAATTTTGAAATTAACTTTTAAAAGATTTTTCAAATAATTTTCAAATTAAGTTTTAAAAGATTTTTAAAATGATTTTTAAATAATTTTGAAAATAAGTTTTAAAAGATTTTTCATTAATTTAATTTGATTTTTAATCATTAATTTAATTTAGATTATTAATTATTAATTTGATTTGAATTATTACTTAGATTTGAATTATTAATTAGTAATTTGATTTGATTAATTTAATTTAAATCTTAGTCATCTCACCCGATCTAAATTTCAAATCAGGGAATCCTATAATTTTGTGAGATGAATTAGGTTCAATTATAGGGTTTGGTTTAACTTTGTGTTAGATTCAGGTTTAGCTTTGGGCTCAACAAATAGACATTCTTTGGATAAACTTCTGGGCTATGGTGAGTCACTTGGACATCATTAAAGTAACTATGCCTTTGAGGTTTTCCAAATAGTCCTATCCACTGAACTTAGTACCAAACCTTGGTCTAACTAGTTAGGATCCATAAAGGGTAGTTTCGGTCAGTTCCACTTAGCCAAATGCACCAGGTCGAAGCCATATCTTCCTAGACATGCATAGACTAAGCTTCCCTAACGTACTATCATCCAATACTTCACCAGTACCGTGGGTCAAGTTAAACTTAGCCCTTTTTATTCTAGTCCTAATTACCCTGCCGGGTTGGTTGCGTTCGATTACCCTGTCGGGTAGATTCCTTTTTGGAGGTGCCAACTATTCTGGAGCCTCCCCGACCCCTATATTATTGATAATTTTATTTAAATTATATAAATTAGATTTGAGTTATTTTTAAATTAAGTTTAGTAAGTAAAAGGTATTTGATTATAGCTTAGTTTGTAATGTTTAAGTTTTACTTTAGATTTATAACCCAAGTCTAGATTTTGTTGATTAGTTAAATTATTAACAATCTTTTCTAACTTATCTATTCTATCTTTTAAGATATTATTTTGTATTTCTAATTTTCTAAGAGTTAATTTCTTATTTTTATTTGAATTAATTCTATTTATTACATTATTAGCATGCATATCTAATTTTGAAGAGAAATCTATACTAGAGCAAGCAGGATTAGTTAAACTAGTGCAATCATGTGTTGCAAAAACTGGATTTTCATATAATGTAAATGTACTAACCTTGATTTCTCCCTCTGGATTCTTAGGTCTTCTTTCTGGGCATTGTCTTTTGCAGTGACCCATTTGTTTGCATTTGGAGCATTTAATGTGTTTCTTCCCTCTCCTGATCATTTTCTCCTTCTCCTCCGATTGTGCCGGTTGAGTCTTATGAGCGGGGCATTCGTTTCTATAGTACCCTCTCTCCCTACACTTAAAACAAGTTATGAGAGATTTACAATTTGAATTTACAATTTTACCTTTTAGATCCGAGATAGGATCCTCCCCCTTGACTGTTGCCGTCTCGAATTCAGACTCAGATTTAACAATTTCTTCTTTGGCCATTAGTGCTATGAAATCGGTCTGATCTGATTCTTCTGAGTTTGGTTCAGAGGTTGATTCCGGAAAGTCATGTTCGAATTCGAGCTCTGGTTTATCTTGATCTTCTGACTCTGAAGGAATCTCATGAAGCTTGAGCAATTTCTCCCAAAGCTCCTTAGCATTGTTGAATTTTCTGACTCGATCAAGTTCTGAATTTGTTAGGCCGCATAGGAGAGTCCATGTTGCTTTTGCATTTGCCTCGAATGTTCTTATGGTTTGTGAATCCCACTTGTCGCAAGTGATGGGTACACCTTCTTCGGTGGGGAGAATAAATCCAATATGGATTATAGTCTATATTTCTGCTTCGGTCTTCAATTGGTGCTCCATCTGGTCTTTCCAGTATCTGAAGTCTTCACCGGAGAAGAGCGGTGGACGAGTGGTGCTATAGCCTTCTTGGAGAGCCATTGAATCTTGCACAAAAAAGTGAACAAAAAACTGACCCCAGGACTTAATCCTGGATTAGTAGTGTGGTAGAAGGATAGAAATAGAAATTCATAAATTTCGAGAAAAAATAATAATAAAATATTATTAAAAATATTAAAAAATATTATTTCAAATTTTGCCAAATTTGATATTTTATCAATACTAATAAACCGTGAAAAGATGAAAATGAATTTTTTGAAAATAATTTTGGAGGGAAAGAACGAAAGGCTCGAACGGTAGTTGTACCAATTCAGAGCAACCCCGCTCTGATACCAATTGTTGGATCGAGAAGCGCTAGAGGGGGGTGAATAGCGCTCATAGCTTTCACGCTTTTCGAATTCATAAAACTATCGAGTTATAAAGCAGCGGAAATAAAAATGCACAAACACACAAGAGACATGAGAGGTTACTTCGTTCGGAGCCTATCTCGACTCCTACTCGAAGGCCCACGCTCGTTGAGCGTTTACGTTGGGCAACAACTATATTCACAATAAGTATTACAAATTAAGTACAATTATAAACTGAATTGAACTTTATACCGACAACAATAAAGTCGAAACTGAAGCTCCGGGTCATCGAGATGTCGTTGCAGCACTTCGGGATTGTTTCGTTGGCAGCACATTGAAGAAGAGAAGCTTGGAATTCATTGATTAAAGGTGCTGCTCAAAACCCCCTTTTAAATAGTGCTCAAGGCGCCCTAAGGCCCATCCAAGGCGCCTTAAACTAGCCAAGTCAGTCGCGTGGATCACATCGAGCCAGGTCGCACCTTATCTGCTTCAAGGCGCCTTCATTGCTCTCCAAGGCGCCTCCAAGCTTGCTTCGCAGCCAGCTCACATTCTGCACCCGAGGCGCCTCCAAGCTCCATGGAGGCGCCTCGGACACTATTCATCCGAGGCTTGCTTTGCTCATTTGTCCCTGCAAAGCATGTTAGTTCACCAAACACACACATACCCTGCAAGACAAAGTTAGCACATATAAAATATAGTAAATCAAGTGATTGACAGTCATCAGACTGTCCGGGTCTGACTTCAGATTTTCGACCGGAAACCCTAGGTCGACCCGATGCCTACTGTTCCCTCTGCTGGGAACGCGTCCTCACCTACTCCCCTCAGGAGAGATTACCTAATGTCAGTCCGGTCCTCCAGACCGACTGGACTTTCTGCCTAGAGTTACCACCCCCTAGGACCTAGGGTTACCACCCCTAGGGTTTTTCTCCACCTAGGGTTACCACCCCCTAGGACCTAAGGTTGCCGCCCCTTAGGATTTTCCTCCACTTAAGGTTACCACCCCCTAAGACCTAAGGTTGCCGCCCCTTAGGGTTTTCCGCCACCTAGGGTTACCACCCCCTAGGACCTAAGGTTACCCCCATTAGGATTTTTCCTTCACCTAGGGTTACCACCCCCTAGGACCTAAGGTTACCCCCCTTAGGTTTTCACCTTGCCTAACCGCAGCTAGGACTTTTGCCTAAGCATCACTTAGGACTTTCTTGCAAGCTCCATGAACCTTGTTAGATAACACCACAGCTTAACTTTGAACTATATGTCATAATCAAAACTTAGATTCGATCATCTTGTGCGCTTACTGCATCAATAGAAATGACAATCCAACAACCCCCACATCAACATTGAGCATAGATTAAGCACCCAAACCACCATAACACTCACCTACATCTAGTGATCAGCTGCATCCAACAGCATCTAGCGACACTGAACAAACTAGGGCACAGGCGGTGACGGGGTTGCTTCACATCTGACTAGGAGGTGAGGTCGCGATCACCGACTTGGTCAGCTGGAGTGGAGGGATTCCAAGATCAGAGCCGGGCATGCTGAGAATGGCGGTGGATCTACGATTAGGGCTTAGCTCAATGAGGCCAGTAGGCAGCCGACACATCGCCCATCTCCTAATCAGGGTTGTCGTCCAAGGAGTGGTTGACCGAGGAGATTGGCGAAGGCTCAGCGTCGGGCACGGCCGGAACGGTTGTGCGATGTGATTGTGTGGGAGGATCGTGAGGAAGAGGTGCGTCGGACAAGGAGATTAGGCGTTGGTTGTGGTGGTCGATGATGATGTAGAAAGGTAGAGGGAGATGTGGCGTGAGATCGGGGAAAAAGGGAGAGATCGGGGCTAGGGCTCGGCCTTTCACCCTCGTGGCGAAAGTTCTGCTCGGCGAGTAGCGACTTGAGGAGAAGGACAACCACCAAAAAGCATCATGCGACCGGTGGAGGAGATAAGGAGCTCAGCTGATGGTGGATTGATCGGCGTCAACACGATCGGAATTGTGGCATCGGGGAAGATGACGAGTGAAGAGAAATCGGGAATGTGTAACGAATGAAGAGGAGAGGAGTTTTATACCAATACTAAACTTAGGTTTAATTTAATTAAACCCTAAATTAATTTCTCAATCAACTCCCACTTAATTGGGATATCTAAACAGGTTTTCTCCGGCTCAACCAATTCATCCCCTCAAAACGAGTCATACGGACTCCGTTTAAATCCTGAAATATTTCTAAAAATTCTCAAAAAATCTAATAAGGTTATTTCTCCAATAACATTTATTATTTAATTATTATTTGAGTGTTGTATTTTACATTTGGCTTGGGAATTATTTCTCAATAAAAGACTTAGGTGAAGCATTCTATATTTTAGGCATCAAAATCTATAGAGATAGATCTAACAGATTATTTAGTTTAAGTCAGAGTACATATATTAACAAAGTATTTAATCGTTTTGCCATGAAAAATTCCAAGGGGGATTTCTACTGATGTCCCATGTTGTGAGCCTTTCTAAGGCTCAATGCTCCTCTTCTAAGGAAGAAAGGGACTGCATGGATCACATTCATTATGCATCTGCTATAGGATCTTTCATGTATGTCATGCTTTGTACTCGTCCTGATGTCTCATATGCATTAAGCATGACGACTAGATACTAGTTAGATCTGGGTGAAAGTCACTGGATCATGGTTAAGAATATTCTTAAGTACTTGAGAATAACTAAAGGTTATTTCTTAATATTTGGAGGAGATGTGAGACTGTGCATAGTGCCGACCGATGCTAACTTTGTTGATCCTTTGACCAAGGCTTTGGCACAAAGGAATCATGATGGTCACACTAAGTCACTGGACAAAGTTTATGGTTATTATATTTATTTCAGATCTGTGCCAGATAAATAAGTATAATACTGTCCTAAGGTAGTATGTTCTAGTCTATAGCATATCAATTGATCGAATTAATAGTGGGAGGCTGTAGATATATATATGTAACACTACTTATAACTATTCCTAGTTAAAAATTAATATACCAAGGTAATATTAATGTGTTAACACTACAACAAAAACTGCAAACGACAACACCCCTACGACAACGGTTTTAAGAGAAAGTGTTGCGTATTTGCTCAAAGACAACGGTTTTTGCCAAAACCGTTGTCTTTGAACTCCCCATTAAATATAAAAGACAACGGTTTTGGCAAAACTGTTGTCATTGAGCAATATTTTTTTTAAACGACAACACTTTTTACAACGGTTTTATAAATCGTTGTCTTTATCCGCGTTTTTAGCGTCTATGACAATAGTTTTGAAAAAAAGCGTTGTAATTGAATTTGGTCATTTTCCCCCCTCGCTGTTTTCCTTTCCCTCGCTGTTTTCATTTCGGCGCCGTGTTTTTCCTTTGCGCTCCCAAACCTAGGGCAATTTTCTTTCCCTCTCCTCATACAATCTCTTCACGCCATCCCGTCGGCCACTGGATCTTCCTCCACAACGGTGTACTCTCCTCTCTCTCTCATTCTCACCCTCACTCTTGATTTGTCTACCTTTGCCTCCTAAAGGTTCGAGATGAGCCATGTCCTTGGTGCGCTCCTTGCATCTTCCCCTCTTCTGGCGCAAGCCTGGACCCGCTGCCTGCGTGCCAATGCAAGTAGCGCCAACTTCGTCATCGACAGGAGCGACGACGCGATCTTCGTCGCCTTCTCCGGGGTACAAGCCGCTGCTTCGCCGTCTGGCCTCAACAGAGGGTTCTTCAAACCTGTTTCCCTATACAGCGGCACGCACGAGCTCTTTGCGCCGCTGGGAAGAGCTCTTTGCGTCGGATGTATCAAGTGATTTCTAGCTTGGATCAGGTTTGACTTCCATCACAATTTCTGAAACCACGAGAAATCATCAGATCTGGGAAAAATAGCCAAGTGTATATTGAACTCCGATTTTTAACAAACGTATTTTCTTAATTCCTTAGTTTTCGTTTGGTTAGATCAACTACTAAATGTCACAAACCGGTGTAGGTTTTCCCCTGGTTTGATCTTTTGTCATTTCTCTTTCACCAAGTGCAGATCTTGATTGTTCCTTTTTCTCCTGAATAAATCGGGACGCTGGTTGTGTAAAGCGGCAGTTGGGTCTACCCAGTGAAGCCTCTTCATCTCAGTAAAAATGACGACAACACTCACTTGGCAGTATACCAGCAGCAATGGTGGAAGCTACAGAGTTCAGATTTGGTAGTTCTTATTTCATTGTTTCTTCCTTCTCCTGTAAATTTAGTATTAATAAAAAGGAGATATCCTCTGAATCTATAACATTTAAGATTAAAAATCAATCTACAAAGCTATCATACTTGTGATAAGTAATAGCAATTTAGCCATATGATCATGCTTCAATACAAAAAAATTTAAAAAAACTTTATACTGAATTGGAGGTTAACCTAGAAAAAATGTTTTCGATAAAAAATGACAGATTTACTAATCTAATAGGTGATTGTAAAGCCAGGTTGGTAGCTTTGAAGTACCAAATACCAAGTCAAATGTGGCTCTTGTCAAAATCAAATTTTTAATTGCCCGACAAAAGTTGTAGTGCTAACTTTTTTTGGTTGAATTTTCTCACAAGTACTGGAGATTGGTACTTTAACTGTACTGATTCGTTGTTGAACATGAAATCTATTTCTCTTATATTTGGTATTTAGATTCAATTTGTTGCCTTAGCTCCCCTATTTAGTAATGTCATGAATCATTCTATTTTCTCTGAACATTTTGATTTCAAAGTATTGTTAGCATCACTAAAATTTGAAATTTCTTTATAGAAAACACCTGAATATTACGAATTCTATGCAACATTAGCCATGTAGCATCAAATCCACTAAATCATCCTAGTATATTCTTGTAGATTAAGTAGAAGTACAACATATGCTTATATTAATGGTAGCAAGGAAAAATGAAAAACTTAAAAAGGAAGACTGTTTTGTGAGGGGTCATCTGTACTTGTTTGTACTTGTTTGTGCATTTGTAACCTCTGACATTTATATGACAATTTTAAATATACAGATAATTTCTATTAGGTAGGTTGATTGTCAGTCTGAGAATTTGGCTGATGAACTTGAATGCTGTGGTACTAATTATATCTTAATATCTTTCTTATTATTTTTCAGTATATGGATGCTTGTATGAGTGTTGGCTATTTATTTGCTTCGTTCGTTTGTTTTTCAACAGCAAATTTCTGCATGAGCCAGCATTTGTGGTGGTACCTACTAGATTAAGTTGACCTTTCTTGTTTGTGTGCCTACAGATTACCACATTTAATATCTCATTGGTTGTTCATGGAACTATAGCTGAAAATATGGATTTCCTAAAGGTACTGTATGATTTTGAATGATATAACTACTCACTTTTTTTTATCTGTTTAGGAGGATTCAAATCCATACGCTGTTCCCATGGCCATAGGAATCTACAAGCAACCACAAAGTCCTTTGGGCATCACAACTAGTACAATCATAAAGAGGATTGTTGTTAACCACGAAGCATATCAGGCATGTTCAAATAGGTCTTGACCCTATCGTATTCTCAAACTTTTTCTTAATTATTATTTTCATTTTTTAACATCATCCTATTATCATCCTAGTTTTTTTAAAAAAATCATATTCTAAGTGATTCTCAAATATTATCTTTAATTGGAGTAATTAACTTACTGTCACATATTCTATAGCAGTGTAACAAATCACACTTGGCTAATTTATCCTACAAGCAAAGTTGCTTATGCTTGTCCATCCTTCTTGCTCTACTTACATTGTAATTTGAAAAGGCAAGTTGTTTTTGCCATCCGATCCCTATGATGTTTGGAGGTGTCTTGATTTCTATGATCTTACCTTAGGTTTGTCTTCTTTGACTATGTTTTCCTATCATACACTAATGTATATTTCATTGATGCTTGACAGTTTCGTCTTGATTTCTTGATGCAAGTGAAGTTCTATTGGATGGGGAGATATAAAACATCTGAAGTTGGAATGGTTGAGAAGCCAAATTGGACTAGTTACCCAGGAACCAACTTTGTTAAGTTTGAGCATCAAGGATAATATAGCTTATGGAAGATCTGCTACATCTGATCAGATTGAAGAAGCTGCTAAAACAATTCATGCACATGATTTCATAACTTCTCTTGAAATGGGATACGAAACTCAGGTTGATCTTGCACATGTTTAATTTTGAGCTTGTCTTTTGATCATGTTTAATTTTGGGTGAGTCTCATTTGATATTCTATTTTGCATTACACTTATTGAACATGATGCAATATAGGTTGGTAGGACTGGTTTAACATTGACTAAAGAACAGAAAATAAAAATCTCAATAGCTCGTATTGTGCTTTCAATCCTTCTATTCTTCTACTGGATGAGGTCACAAGTGGACTTGATTTTGAGGCCGAAAAGGTTGTTCAAGAGGCTCTGGATATTCTCATGTTGGGGAGATCCACTATTATAATAGCTAGACGCCTTAGTCTTATTCTTCTCTATATTTGACTCTGGAAGTTCTTTCAAATTTTCATTTGCAGATACATGACAGTTCTTTCCTTTAAATACACTTGCAAATTTGCTGGATTTTGTTACATTTACATGCCTTTTCTTCAGCCATTTAGTTTGCACTTGATAGTGTTAAAACTCTACAGGTTCTAAGCATGTTTTGCATTTGTGTGACAGAGATTTCTATTGATCTGTTCCAAGAAGTGAATTGGTTGTTTGTTCAAGTGTGTCTTCTCACTTCTGCATAAGGTAAAAATTTGATCCTATATTTCTTCCTTAGTGTGTAATTTTGTTTCTAATGAATCTTTTAGTATTCAATACCTCTCAATCACATACATATCTGTCTGATTCTTTGCTATTTTTCCAAAAGTTAGTTTATAGATGAAAAATTTATAGAATTTACTATTTTCAATGCTGGGCATTTACTTCAGGGATCTATTATTTTGACAACTATAATCTTAGGGCAGTTGTCAAAAAGTTATTATCGTGGTTATAGATAAAAATTGATGTAGTATCTGTCTGAAATTTCAATATTAGCAATATGATTGTCTAGAAATATTTTCTCACTTATACATGACGTATAACATAGATGGTAGGAAAATTGAGCACTATATGGTAGTTACATTTTAGAAATACTAAGATTATGCTTTATGATGCACTGAACCCCTGGTGTTTTGACTCATGATATCCTAGAAGAGTTAACATTAATTTTTTCTCTTTGTGAGATGCACTTTCTTACATCATTTCATGGATATGCAGGTTTCAAGTTGTTCTCCTATAGTATCAAATGGACTACAAGAAGTTCCTACAATTCATTAAAGCGAAGAAGAAGAGAATTCTATATCATAAAGAGGCCTCCTTGAAATGGAAGCAGAAGCTTAAAGCTTGGTTGTTTGTTAATTTCCTTGTGTAGTTAATTTTTAAAATTTGAAGATAACATTTTCATGGATTGAATGTAGTAAATATTTAGTTTTGTATTGGTGGTTTGTTTATATTAAATAAAGATTGGTTGTTTGTTATTATCATGTTACAACATGAACATTAAAGACAACGGTTAGAAATATTGTAAAAAGTACGTAACCACAATGGACTTTTTTATATATAAAAAGTGATAAAAGACAACAGTTTTATCTGTTGTAAAACATATTAAAATTATCTACCACAACGGTTTATATCTGTTGTAAAAAGAGTCTACCACAACGGTTTATTTCTGTTGTTGAAATTATCTACCACAACGGGTTTAAAACATTGTCGTATCCTTCGTAAACAAATTTTGAGCATATAAACAACAACGGATAAAAACCGTTGTCAAATGTCTACAAAGACAACGGATTCAAAACCGTTGTCGTAGGGCAATACATTCTACAACACCCTCAGTTACAATGGTTTTTTGATCCTACGACAACGGATAATATCCGTTGTCGTTTGCAGTTTTTGTTGTAGTGTAAGACTAGCATGCAAGTCTATTAATAACTTAATCTCACAAATCATGAATATAAGATATCAAATTTACACATGGATATATATTATAGAATATATATTGGAGTCACTCACCATGAGAATATTTTATGGATTGTTATTTGAGTGTCATAAATATTTTCATAATACTATTGGTATGAATAGTCTTTAAACCTGAATTCACTGTGATACTTTGGTATCGGCAAACGCCACCTGTAACAAGGTGGACTATGAAGTCGATCACTGGATATACAATAAGTTATGCGGAGAGAAGCAAGTGATTTAAATGGGATATATACCTTCCATATGACAGAAATGATATATATGGGTCCCTTGATTAAGTAAGACACAAGAATGTATGACTATACTCAAATAAGTCAATATGAGATATTAAACTTATTTAATTGAGTGAGTCTACTTGGAGACCAAGAAATATAAAGGTTAATAAAAGGATGACATGGTCTATGCCTCATGAATCAATTTAGATATTAAGGATAGAATGACCAAGTTATACAAGATAATAGACATAAAAATGTTAGGTTAGATCTTGACATTCTCATCACTTGGGTAACAATAATGTATTGTTATATGCAGCTCTTTACTTGTGTATCTAAAATGGTTTTAGAAACACTGTCAATGTTATGAGAACCTATTGGGTCACACATAAATAGCATGTTGACTTGAAGATTGATTTATTTTAGTTTGATTAAAATTGTATGGGTTTGAGCTTTAATTTTGAAATTAGTTTCATACCTTATTATGGCTCAACCTATCACCATTAAGATAAACACTAATAGTCATCAGAGAAGATGAAGAGTCATCGGAGAAGATGAAGAGTCATCAGAGAAGATGAAGATAAAGAGTTCATCGGATAAGATGAAGAGTTAGTGTTTATCTTCCTTTTTAATGCCACCATAATTAGCCGTAAAAAGGTTAAAAGGTGAAGAGGTTTTGAGTGTCTCTTGGATATATATGCCATCTCTAGCAAGATGAAGAGGTTGGCGAGACATTCCATTCTTTCTCTTCTATTTTCATGGGTTAAGAAAGAGAGCTCTCCAATTCCGAAGTTCTTAATGAAAACCCAAGGGATTTGCTCATGTGGATACCATAGAGGTGTGGACGTTTTGATCGCGTTGAGATCTATCGATGAATCAAAGTTATTGTCAGGATTGTAATGTTCATATAATAAAGATAACAACTCGATTAAATATATATACTATGTTTATATAAATCTTTGAAGGGATTAATTTTTTTCCGCTACGTTTATTATTTGTTATAAAAGATTTCTATCAGAATAATTATGATCATGCAGGTAGAGATCAAGACTTGATGGGCCTAACGCTGTGGAAGACGTCGGTCTAGCATATAAATTATAAGGCCATGTTGGGCCCGGGCATGAACCCGGGTGGATCAACTTTTTGCATTTTGCTTATCTGCTATATGGACTAAAGTAAGGTAGCTACCTAGTAGCAAGGCGGCTGCCACTTCTGTCTGATTCTCGTTTGAGACATGAACGCACCGTTAATTAGGACCATTAAATCTACTTAATAAAATCGATGATATGACCTGACTAAGAACTAGATTAGGTGTCATGATGATAAATTATAATATTTTGTGCGCGCGGCTGGGAAAAAGCAACGACAATTTACCAAAAGGCGTACTAGGTTTAATGTATTTACCAAAAGGCGCATCACAATTTTGTATTTACCAAAAGACGCAGTTTACCAAAATCAATTCCCAGATTACCCCTCTAGCTAACCTGGCAATTGCCTTTTTCAAACACATTTTTCCAAGCATCCAAGCCGAAATTAGAATTGAAAAATAATTTATGGTTCGGATGCACGTCTTCTCACCGTCTCTCTCCCTCTATCCCTCTGTGTGGTGTTATAAACTTGAAAGAAAAAAGAAATATGAACCCTGCGCTTGCCATTACTTCTCGTGGTGGTTGGCGGGATTGCAATAGACCAGTTAGGTTTATGACATAATTGCGTAAGAGTTGCTAGAGGAGACCAAGGACAAATTAAGTTAAGAACGCCAGCTGAGAAGGACAAACTTCTTGCAAGAGGGAAATTAGTAGAAGCACACATTTAAAGATTTAGACATGTATGTATTGATTTTTTTACTGTAAATTAGGGTAGTGATGGTAAATAAAAATAACACTATTGGTGGGAAGGGTGGCAGCAAAAAGTGTTTTTATGGTTAAATTTGGTTGTGTGGGGAATAATATTCAACAACACCTGAATTATGATGTAATAGAAGACTTAATCGATTTAAGTCATGTTAGTTTTTGACGTTGATAGTTAAGTTTGGCTAAAAATTGTTGATTTATGGTTTAGGATTTAGTCAGTGGTGGTCCTAGTTTACAAGAAGTATTTGCTTCAAAAGGGGCCTGATATCTATGATATCATGCCCAACGTGGGCATGATATCATAGATATCAGGTCCACCTTGGCCTTGATATCGATAACATGTTATGTGGTTAAAACTTTGCTTTTACATCAGACCCTTCCTAGTTTGAGCAAAATTACAATTTAACTGTCTGCTCATAATGCCGGATATCACTCCAACCGCTGAGTGGTTGGGTGACACGACAGGATTAGCTCCACTCCAAACTACCACTCTCCCACAGTGGTCGAATGGTAGCTAACACGACTGACAATTAGCTCATACCAAAAGGGAGCAATGGTCGTAGGACCAGCCCATACCACATGGGAGCAATGGTCGTCAGCATGCATATATATATATGATTGTCAACTAACTCATATCACAAGGGAGCAATGGTCGTCAATGTGCATATGATGTAATGATACACATGATATAAATAATCATGATACTGACATGATATCGACATAATCATCATCAATGCAACACCTTAATCCATCATAAATACCTTCAGTCCATGATCCATCAAACACCTATATCTATAGGTAAGGGTAGATCCAACAAGTGTCTACTAGTGTACTAAATATCAAATACAGTAAGTAGCATCAACAGACATGTTCACACCCTATACGTACATAACCTACAACGTATGTATAACCAACATAATACCTCCAATATCACACCAAACACATACAATCACTAACATAGATATTATCGACATGATCCTCCAATAGTGCACATCAGACACATGTACATACAACATAGATACAATCAACATGAAATCTTCAGTTTAATTAAAAATCAGGAGTGTTCGTGAGCCAACAGTGAAGGATTCTAGGGTTTACATTAATCAACTAGTATCATAATGGCGCAAAGACGTCGATCGGGTGTATCATCATTCTCTCCACATCAATTAGCTGTAAAGGTTATCATTTTACAAACTCTGTGATATTGAGAAGCTGAACTAGTATGTTTAAATTTTTTTATTTTTATAAAGTATAGGGTTCAGCCGATGTTGGACAGAAACTGCATTGGAACAGTGTCCTCGGTCACTTTAAAAGTTTTTTTCAAGCATCCACGAAGAAAGGAACGCATGAAGGGTCTGTTATTTTACATGACCGGCACATAGTGCTGATCAAACAGTCACCCTTTCGTATTTTTTTGGACATAGAAGATATGCAGCACATCCGTGGGATTTTGGTAAATATATTTAAAAATTGGGATTCAAGTAGTCAAACCTTTAGATTCTCAGGTCAAATTTATAATTTCGTATTTTAATTACAAAGTAGTTGTATGGTAAAATTTAATCTTTTGCTAAACGTGTTCCTGATACGATGCCGTATCAGGCCTAACGTGTGCTTGATATGACATCGTATCATGTCCACGGTGTTCCTAATACTTTTGTATGTGTTGGTAGAAGTCTAATAATAATTTAACTTGGTCAGGTGTTCCAGTTTGCTTCACAAGAGGAGACGTTTCATTGCTGCTTGGTATTGCAGACCGAGGAGCTTCAATTCCGATAAATTCAGCTAAAGCATCCAGTGACCTCTTTCTAACTTACTTCTCAAACAAAAAAGAAGCTACTAGATCAAGAATTGAGGAGTTGCTTAAATTTTATGACAATCGCGTTGAAGTCGAAGATGATGTTTTATTATTTTGCAAATTCTATATTTTGTATATATTTGTTTGTGTCTTATTTTCTTCTAGTACATATAAGGTCTCGTTAAGTCTTATAGATATAGTAGATGATTTTGAGAATCTTGATAGATTCAACTGGGTTGAAGCAATCCATGAATTTATGGCTCTACAATTACCTAAGATTGGGGACATATTTTCATCAACTGAGATAAAACATTCTAACACCAACCTCCCTTACCTAAAGGGATTTGCTGGTCTTTTGGCAGTAAGTGTATAATTTGTGTGAAAATTTTTAATATTTTGCGGACAATTTTAAAATAGTTAACCCTTGTGATGGTGAATCAGACATGGTTTTTGGAGCATGTTCCAATCCAAAAACCATACAAAATAAAAGGAGCCAGAATAAATAAGTGGAGGAATATTCCTTCACATATTAGTAAGGTGAGATAATTGATTGACCAAGTCTCATATGAAGAGGTAAATTTTGAATACTTTGACTATAGTTTGGTTAAAAAGTCTTGTTTTAACATGTGGTTTAATATTCTTACAGGTTGTGATTGACCTAATCCCTAACCAAGATGAAAGATCATTGGTTGAGAACCTTGCTGGCGTTGATGACAGTCCACATGCAATGGAGGCATCACAAATTGAAGTCACTGTAGGAGGAAGGCAGATTAATAAGGATTGTTGTAATTGCATTATTCAAGCAAACAGAATTAAAGAGCTAACAATGGAGAACATGCAATTGAAGGAGAGGGTGAAAGAGTTACTTAAAATAGTTGAAAAAAAGGCATGAAATCTCAATATAGCGAGCCTGTAGACGATCCTCAAATTGAACCTGTAGGTGTTACAACAAGAAGTAGGAGAGGACGTGACATAAGTCGCTATGATTACATGGATACTCTAATTGATAGTCCATTGTGGCTCAAAACTTTACCTAAGAGGCAGCGTAGAAATATACAAATAAGTGAGCCTGCGGAGAAAGTTACAAGTATAGGAGAAGGAAAAAAAGTTGTCAAAGAATATGTTGTTGTGGGCAAGGGGAAAGGAAAAATTGTTTTGGATGAAATGGAAGAAGAAATTAATATTGTACAATTGATGGAAGACAAATCTGATGAAGAGGTAGACAAGGATGTAGATATGTTTGCCAAATATGACAAAATGAGGAAACAAGCAATTGCTGTAAGACGATATCTACAAATTTCATTGTAATTTGTTAGATTTAATGGATTATCTAATTGCCTTTTTTGTTTGTATGCATAGTATGTGAAGAAGCAATTTAAGTCTTCCAAGAAAAAAAAACAAGACGAAGAGGTGGCGTACTTGTTAAAAGCCTTGGAGGAAATAAAGTATGTAAATTACATAGTTGAATAGTCAAGAATATTATATGCTTATCTAATTACATAGTTGAGCTAAGGTTATCAAAATTAAATTTGTAAAAATAATCTCTGATTTGTTTACTTTGTAGGTTTACAAATGATATAGTTTGGGAGGAACCACCCTTTTGTTTAAATTTGTATTCCCTTTTATCTGGTGTGAATGGAAAAATGTTGACAAGAGGGGATGTAATCGACATGTTTTGTAAAATTCTATTTAGGGGGGCATTCCCGTCTGGAAGCACATACAACAAGTCAATATATTGTTCAACATTCTTCACAGTAAGGAATTGATTTGATTATAGTAAAAATATAATTCTTTTTATTATTTGGCTAATTTTATATTATTTTTTCCCAACACCTATAGATATTTAAATAATGATTTGCCAGTAGATTTGGAGTCCTTGCAACTCCAGAATACCACTAGAGCTGAAATGAGTCCAATCAGAGGTGTCTAGGTCCATCAGTGGGTTTTGACCAAAATCCACTGATGGCCCTCCCCTACTTGGATTTACATCAAATCAAGTCCCCTGTGAAGGTCTAACTGGGAAGATGGTATATCTGATGTCAAAACATATTTATACCCCATTTCAATGACCGAGAACTGCTGTCCTATCTTATTTTGCAAGGATTACTACAATCCCTTTGTGCGAGTTTTAACACATCTATATTTCACTACATATTTACGTGACTTTGAAATTATGAACCCCTTCCTGTTGAATTGAAATGTATCGCATTTTTATTTTACACAATGGAGATATGGTGTGAAGTATTATTTCTGCCTTGCAGGTGATGGTTTACACTTCTCATACCTACAATAACACTGTAACACAAACTAAATACTCCATAATCCTATATAACAGAAACATCACTTTTAACAACTATTTTTCTTACAAACCTATTTATGTACTTCATACAAAACATATGACTCAACTCCTCCAATTTACAATTCAGTCAAGAACCAGGGGCTGGCGGCATTCTACAGGTCCTCCGATTATGGCCCAGTTGTTTGCACCTGCTGCATTTGATTTTAACTTCCCATTATGTTTCGACTCGATCCTTGCCTTCTTTCGCCTACCAGGCTGCACAAGGCTACGGGGACATAGCACTATAATGTTGTTGACTCCCCTAGGCCAAAATTCCTTGCTTCGACAGGGGTAAATACGATACATGTATGTCGTTTTCCAATTATGTGAATGAAAATAATGCTCACAATATGGGAGTGTATCCATGTTATGGTGAATTATGACGACATTTGCATGTGAGCAAGGCAATCCTGAAATTTGAAACTCCCCACAGTTATAATATTTTCTCTCCAAATCAACAATGTATGAAGCACCCCATGTCTCTACTTCCATTTCGGATTGAGAGTAAGGGTGGACTTTATATCGTCTAGCTTTCTCCCTCCTTGATTGCATTTCTTTGGTAGCATGAGGTGTCAACGCAACATACCATTTCGACGCTTCCTCCTTACGGTTAAAGAACCATTGAGCTACCTTTCTTCTGGTATTATCAATTAACCTGTTTATCGGAAGTTCACGCGTCTCCTTGAACAAAGCATTTAAACTCTCTACACAATTGGTGGTTAGCATTGTGTACCTTCTGCCACTAAAGTGTGCATTAGCCCATCTTTTAGGGTCAATGTTCTGAAGCCACTTATGAGCATCTGGATGTTTTTCAAGCATGGACTGCATTATGAGATCATATTGTAGTATTGTGTTTGCTCGAGCAGCTGCCCAAAACAACCCTAAACCTGACCTACTGCCAGTATCTGTTACCATATTGCAAGACATGTGGTGGCAACAAAAAGCATGATGGGCAGTAGGGTAGACTTTCCTAACTGCTGCTATAATGCCATGATGTCTATTTGATACTATACTCATTGACTCTGGATCAACATTAAAGAATCTCTTCGTATGATCCAGAAACCACTCCCATGTAGACCCACATTCAACTTCAGCGATTCCAAAGGCTACTGGGAGGACATTGTCATTAGCATCTATTGATGTAGCCATCAACAACACACCCGGATATTTGCCTCTTAGGTGTGTGGCATCAATTCCAATTAATTTACGAAGATAAGACCTGAATACTCTTCTACAAGCTCCAAAACTCCAAAAACAGCGTTGGAACTGATTATCCTCATTCTTGTGTAGTGCCACATAGGTTTCAGGATCCCTGACTCTTAACTCACGCAGATATAGTGGAAGATCTCTATATGCTTGATCATAATCTCCAACAACTTTCTTCATCACTTTCTCTCGAGCTATGTATGCTTTTCTGTAGGATATGGTCACTTCGAACCTGGTTTGAGGGATAAGTATTTTAAAACATTGGATTAAATATCTAGTCTTGCAAGGCAAAAACTTGTATAGAATGTAAATGAACTTATTACGTAGTGTAGGTAGTTTAATATCTTTGTATGTAGTCTTTATTGTATAATACGGTGGTATGTAGTATATGAGAAGATTATAAACTATCACTGGAATATTAATAATATTGCATAGTGATTAGTCAAATATAAGTCACAATATACAAAATGCGATGCTGGTGCTTATCAGTGGAAAGAGACAATGTATATAAGTTATAATGCACACCATTTCTATCTTCTCAAAACTGAAAACATGGTAACGGTTGGGATTGTTTAAAAAATCAAATAGGCTCGGACTAACAGTCGGTTTCAAGAGCACAACGTCACTAGGTTCCGTGCCAACTGCCACGGAGCAATACCTTATTAGAAATGAGGTATAAATACGTTTTGACACCAGATATACCATCTTCCCAGTTAGAACTTCATAGGGAACGTGATTTCAGGTAAATCCAAGTAGGGGAGGGCCATCAGTGGGTTTTGGTCAAAACCAACTGATGGACCTAAACACCTCTGATTGGACTCATTTCAGTTCTTGTGGTATTCTGGAGTTGCAAGGACTCCAAATCTGCTGGCAAATCATTATTTAAAACTCTATAGGTGCTGGGAAAAAAAATAAAATACAATCAGGCTCCGTTGGGCCTGATATGCTTGAATATCAGGCCCAACGTGGGCCTAATATGAGTGCATATCAGGCCCAACGTGGGCCTGATATGCTTAGATATCAGGCCCAACGTGGGCCTGATATGAGTATCATTTAATAAAGCATTATTCTATCTCCCCCTAATATAAACTCCAAACATTCTAACAGGGGCCTGATAAAAAAAATAAAATAAGATCAATTTTAAAAGTCACCTTCCATAGGGTAGAAAAGAAAAGCTGTGCACTATTCCGTGCCAACTGGCACGGAGCCATACCTTCTAATCCATGGTGTATAAATTATGTTTGACACCATATATGCCATCTCCCCACCAATACCTTCACAGGGGACTTGATTTCATGTAAATCCAAGAAGGGGAGGGCCATCAGTGGGTTTTGGTCAAAACCCACTGATGGACCTAGACACCTCTGATTGGACCCATTTTAGCTCTAGTGGTATTCTGGAGTTGCAAGGACTCCAAATCTGCTGGAAAATCATCATTTAAATATCTATAGGTGCTAGGAAAAAATAATATAAAATCAGCCTCCGTTGGGCCTGATATGCTTGGATATCAGGCCCAACGTGGGCCTGATATGAGTGCATATCAGGCCCAACGTGGGCCTGATATGAGTATCATTTAATAAAGCATTATTCTATCTCCCCCTAATATAAACTCCAAATATTCTAACAGGGGCCTGATCAAAAAAATAAAATAAGATCAATTTTAAAAGTCACCTTCCATAGGGTAGAAAAGAAAAGTTGTGCACTGTTCCGTGTCAACTGGCACGGAGCCATACCTTCTAATCCATGGTGTATAAATTATGTTTGACATCATATATACCATCTCCCCACCAATACCTTCACAGGGGACTTGATTTCATGTAAATCCAAGTAGGGGAGGGCCATCAGTGAGTTTTGGTCAAAACCCACTGATGAACCTAGACACCTCTGATTGGACCCATTTCATCTCTAGTGGTATTCTGGAGTTGTAGGGACTCCAAATCTGCTGGTAAATCATTATTTAAATATCTATAGGTGCTGGGAAAAAATAATATAAAATCAGCCTCCATTGGGCCTGATATGCTTGGATATCAGGCCAAACGTGGGCCTGATATGAGTGCATATCAGGCCCAACGTGGGCCTGATATGAGTATCATTTAATAAAGCCCAAAGTGGCCTTGGTATGGTATCCTTTCTTATAAATTTATACTATCTCCCCCTTTCTATAAACTCAAAATGTACTACCATGCTCCTTATGAAAAAATAAAAAATAAAATAAAATTAGAAGGTGCTACCATAGGATTTAAGTCTATAGCATGGCCATAAGTGGAATAAGTGGCAACTGGCAAGGAGCCATATCTTCTAATCCATGGTGTATAAATTATGTTTGACACCATATATACCATCTCCCCACCAAGACTTTCACAGGGGACTTGATTTCATGTAAATCCAAGTAGGGGAGGGCCATTAGTGGGTTTTGGTCAAAACCCACTGATGGACCTAGACACCTCTGATTGGACCCATTTTAGTTCTAGTGGTATTCTAGAGTTGCAAGGACTCCAAATCTTCTGGTAAATCATTATTTAAATATCTATAGGTGTTGGGAAAAAATAATATAAAATCAGCCTCTGTTGGGCTTGATATGACTGCATATCCAGCCCAACATGGGCCTGATATGAGACCATATCAGGCCCAAAGTGGCCTTTGTATAGTATCCTTTCTTATAAATTTTTACTATCTCTGCCTTTCTATAAACTCAAAATGTGCTACCATGCTCCTTATGAAAAAAATAAAAAATAAAAAATAAAAAATAAAATAAAATTATAAGGTGCTACCATATGGTTTAAGTCTATAGTATGGCCATAAGTGGAATAAGTGGCAACTGGCACGGAGCCATACCTTCTAATCCATGGTGTATAAATTATGTTTGATACCATATATACCATCTCCCCACCAATACCTTCACAGGGGACTTAATTTCATGTAAATCCAAGTAGGGGAGGGCCATCAGTGGGTTTTGGTCAAAACTCACTGATGGACCTAGACACCTCTGATTGGACCCATATCAGTTCTAGTGGTATTATGGAGTTGCAAGGATTCCAAATCTGCTGGCAAATCATTATTTAAATATCTATAGGTGCTGAGAAAAAATAAAATAAAATCAACCTCCGTTGGGCCTGCTATGCTTGGATATCAGGCCTAACGTGGGCCTGATATGAGACCATATCAGGCCCAAAGTGGCCTTGGTATGGTATCCTTTCTTATAAATTTATACTATTTCCCCCTTTCTATAAACTCAAAATGTGCTACCATGCTCCTTATGAAAAAATAAAAAATAAAATAAAATTATAAGGTGCTACTATATGGTTTAAGTCTATAGCATGACCATAAGTGGAATAAGTGGCAACTGGCACGGAGCCATACCTTCTAATCCATGGTGTATAAATTATGTTTGACACCATATATACCATCTCCCCACCAAGACCTTCATAGGAGACTTGATTTCATGTAAATCCAAGTAGGGGAGGGTCATCAGTGTGTTTTGGTCAAAACCTATTGATGGACCTAGACACCTCTGATTGGACCCATTTCAGTTCTAGTGGTATTCTGGAGTTGCAAGGACTCCAAATCTGCTGGAAAATCATTATTTAAATATCTATAGGTGCTAGGAAAAAACAAAATAAAATCAATCAGCCTCCGTTGGGCCTGATATGCTTGGATATCAGGCCCACCGTGGGCCTGATATGAGTGCCATATCAGGCCCAACGTGGGGCCTGATATTAAAGAGTATTATTTCAAACTAATAATAAATAATCTTACACATAAATCGAGTCGATTAAATTTAAAATAAAATAATGGGATATCAGGCCCAAGTTTCAATTTGCAAAAGCGCACACTCTCCTGCTTCGGTCGTCATCTTCTTCTCGAAGCCATTCTACGCAGCTCCGGTTGAGGCGTGACTCTACCTTCACCGACGTTCAAGAATCAATTTCGTACGTAGATCGGTTGCTCATTTAGTTATATTTTCTATAATCGTTTAACCTAGGGTTTGTGTGGGTGTGTTATAATAAGAGCGTAGTCGTTATTACGGGAACTAAGAGTTGTTTTTCTGGGTGTGGTTATACAGTAGCTAGGTTCGCAATGGCAACAAAAGAAGCCTCGACAAGTGTGAGTGCTGATCGACCAAATTATCAAATTTATGTCAACAGAGGAAGAACTAAAAGAATGAACTGGAAAAGTACCATTTGCCACTTTAGAAAGTTTATCTCTTCTGTTAACCCGACTGCAGAACAAGAACAGAAGATTCGAGGCACACCTTTTTCGTGGATCCTCGACCTCCCTGATAGTTCTTTTGTAAGAGCTCAGGTACAAAATATGTTTGATAACTGGGATCATGAGGGAAAAAACTTTATATTCCATGGGAAGAAGCTCAATTTTACAAAGGTAGATGTGGGACTAATTCTTGGCCTACCCGACAATGGAGATATAGTTCGTCTCGATTTAAATGAGGCTTCAAGCGCACTGTACATGGAGTTTTTCCGAGAATTGGATTGTTTTGCCAGACATTTAGAGAAACTGATTAGGAAGTCGAGATCAAATGACAAGCTATACTGTCAGCTGTATATCCTGTATTTTTTTACAACTGTTCTGTTTTGTGGGAGTAGCAGTGTTCTCAGAATACCTGTGCTCTCCCTAATTGGCTGTGTAGATGATTTTGACAACGTAGCTAGGTTTAACTGGTGCAATTCAGTATACAGTTTCATGGCTCAATAATTAGACTCCATTGGATTGGAGCTTACATTAACACCAAAACCACAGGTTGCTGATGCAACGCCTAAGGCCCACTTGCTCAAGGGATTTCCAAATATTTTAGCTGTAAGTCCGACTCCATTGGATTGGAGCTTACATTAAGACCAAAACCACAGGTTGCTGATGCAACGCCCAAGGCCCCCTTGCTCAAGGGATTTCCAAATATTTTAGCTGTAAGTCCGTTTACATATATATCACGATATTTGTAAAGATTATGAATTATTTTTATAATCATATTATAGGTATGGGTGTGTGAGCACATCAGCATTATTGATTCAGACCATCCAGAAAAATTGCCAAGAATACTACGGTGGAGGTGGCCTAACTATCATGTTGACACAGTAAAAAAAATGATAGACCGTGTAACTGCAGATAAAATTTTAGTAGATTTAATTCTGACAGAATCAGAGTTGGATTTACTACCAAACCGACCTCAGCCAACTGAGTATCTTGAGTTGGTTGGCCAAGGATCTTTACATCAAGCCGAAGAAGGTCTACTGCAGTGTGACGATACGGTAGATTGTATTTTGTGCAAGGAAAAGGATAACAAAATTGAGAGTTTAAAGCAAGAATTACATAAAGCTACTCAAAGTTTGGAGGAAGCTAATAAAAACCTGGCAACGGTGATAGAAGAAAAGGATAGTCTAGTAGCAGCAAAGGATATTGTGATTGCTGATATGGAATCTATGCTTAAAGAAAAGGATCAACAAATAAGTGAACTGCGTAAGGAACGGGATACGAGTGGCACCAAGGCTGACACTATAAATTCTGACGTGGATAACAGAATTTTAAATGTAAAAGACAAAATCATCGCCGATGCCGAAAATAAGATTAAAGAGCTCCAACAAGTCATACAAAGCATATCAGGGGAGCCAAGAGCATCAGAAGGCATAGACCCTGTAGCAGAAGGCATAGACCCTAATCTGCCTATAATTCCAACTAATTTTCGGGTAGGCCCCAAAAGAAAGAGAACCCAGAGAAGTTTGATATCCGAATGCACCAAAAAAAAAAGGCAAACAGCTTGTTCTTACAGTCGAACCAGATGCTCCTACACCATCAAAGACATAAAATACAAGTTCATCACAGCTAGAAACACAATGTCATGAACTTAACAAGGTCAAAACCAAAATATTGAAGGTACGGTCGAGAATAGGTAAGTTGTTATTTTATAATCCTTAATGACATAGTATTATTTTAATTATCTCAGCAAGCGAAGACATTTTTTAAAAAGAGTCAAGATGATGTGATAGCCGATGCATTATTGAAGCTCAGTCAGTTAAGGTAATGTAGTTGCCAACCTAAATACTTAACCCACATGTCAATGAAGGATTATTATTGGAGTTTAATGATATTTTTTATATTTTTAATTTATTAAATACCATTGACTGTATCCTTGTGTGTAGGGTGACGGTGCAACCAATATGGATAAATGATAATTTCTCTTTAGATATGCAATCTTTTATGACAATATTTGATTGGACGCAATATACCAATGGGAATTGCATAAATGTTTATTGGAATATTCTTGCTAATGAAGCCAAAAACTCTAACTCACCATACCACCCATCCATATTTTGTGGGGTTGGATTCCGAGTATGCCCCTTATCTCATTGTAAATTGTTTACAATATATATTGGATGCAGTCACCTAAATAGCTCTATTATTTGCATAGGATTTGTTCGGAATGATGCACGTGGATGCATTGAAACAAACTGCAAAAATTGATGACGACAAGGACATTAGATATATTTTCTGTCCTCTACATAACCAAGATGATCATTGGCATCTAATGGTCATGGACCTGGAGGAACGTCAAATAATTCATTATAACTCTCTTGGCACCATAGAAAATTACACTTCTGTTTTTAATCAAACTGTAAGTAACAAATTTCTTATATCCCATAATCATTGTTTATGTATTAATTACTATGGTTTGATATTTGTAGGTGTTGTTTTTTAAGGAGCTAAACTGGTCATACTATCACAGATGGCATAAAGGTTTAGCACCATTCTCCGGGAGAGAGTATAAAACGATGCAAGTTATTGGCCCCACACAAAGCAAATCGTAAGTATTTGTGTATGTTCCATAATAATTTGATTTGGCTTTTTTATGATGGATTGTGCTTTTGTTTTGTAGGTTGGATTGTGCTTTTTTTATATTGCGCTATGCAGAGAGTTTGATGTTCCAAAGATCTATAGAATTTGTACAAGCTGATATGAGAGCTTATAGATTTAGACTTGGACATAAAATCATGTCTGACAAAAACTTTAAACTATAGAAATTGTGAACAATTGTAATATACTATTCTTGTAATGATTTACTGTTTGTGTAAATTAAATTTATGGTGAATCAATTTATTGTAAATTAAATTTATGGTTAATCAATACCTTATTTATACCCCATTTCTAATAAGGTATTGCTCCGTGGTAGTTGGCACGGAACAGTGCACAGCTTTTCTTTTCAACCCTATGGAAGGTGAATTTTAAAATTGATCTTATTTTATTTTTTTGATCAGGCCCCTGTTAGAATGTTTGGAGTTTATATTAGGAGGAGATAGAATAATGCTTTATGATATGATACTCATATCAGGCCCACGTTGGGCCTGATATCCAAGCATATCAGGCCCAACGGAGGCTGATTTTATATTATTTTTTCCCAGCACCTATAGATATTTAAATAATGATTTGCCAGCAGATTTGGAGTCCTTGCAACTCCAGAATACCACTAGAACTGAAATGGGTCCAATCAGAGGTGTCTAGGTCCATCAGTGGATGGCCCTCCCCTACTTGGATTTACATGAAATCAAGTCGCCTGTGAAGGTCTTGGTGGGGAGATGGTATATATGGTGTCAAACATAATTTATACACCATGAATTAGAAGGTATGACTCCATGCCAGTTGCCACTTATTCCACTTATGGCCATGCTATAGACTTAAACCCTATGGTAGCACCTTCTAATTTTATTTTATTTTTTATTTTTTCATAAGGAGCATGGTAGCACATTTTGAGTTTATAGAAAGGGGGAGATAGTATAAATTTATAAGAAAGGATACCATACCAAGGCCACTTTGGGCTTTATTAAATGATACTCATATCAGGCCCACGTTGGGCCTGATATGCAGTCATATAAGGCCCACGTTGGGCCTGATATCCAAGCATATCAGGCCCAATGGAGGCTGATTGATTTTATTTTGTTTTTTCCCAGCACCTATAGATATTTAAATAATGATTTGCCAGCAGATTTAGAGTCCTTGCAACTCCAGAATACCTGTAACGACTCACCTCCTACTGACTAGGCTGCGAGGCCGATCGTTACGTAATGCTGTGCTAAGTTACTATTGCGGAAAAATCTGGATTGATTAAAATTTTTACTAAACTAATTACTGTAAACTAAACTTAATATTCTAGGTGTACCTAGGAGTCGTACACATGCTAGGGGAGATATTCTATGCCTTTCGGATGTCCTGCTAGTTGTAATCAGACATTTCAATCGATCCATGGATCGATTGGGCTGTCGGATCGATCCCATGATCGATCCAGCTTGATATTAGCACGGAAGAAGGCTCTGGACCGATCGGCTGACCAATCCACAAGCTTCATCGCTACTGTACGCGGCTGGATCGGTCTACCGACCGATCCAGGAGCACACTGATCGGTCGGTAGACCGATCCAGTGGCTTACTGATCGGTCGACTGACCGATCAGTGAGTCGCTGCACCTTCTGTTAGCATTTGGATCGGTCGGCTGACCGATCCATAAACTCTCTGTTTGCGACTGGATCGGTCAGCTGACCGATCCAGTGGCACAACTCAACTCTGATCGATCCGTAGATCGATCGGAGTTTCTGATTTCGCACTAGAACTCTGATTTCAGCACTCTGGCGTGCCAAAACCTCACACAACAATTCTAAAATTAATTGGAATATATTCTAGCAACTATTAACCAGCATTCTAACATAATTACTAATAAACTAAATAAATCTCCCATGGTTTAAACATTCTAAGGTCTAAAAATGCATGAAAGAAGAAATACTAAGAATTCAACTATTTAAGCTTGCTAAAACCCCTGAGGATCTTTTATTCCAGTTCCTGCCACACACACCATCTTTGCATTGAACTCCAACTTCCTCTGCTAGTCCATTTTCCCTTTACCTTTATCTGCAGTATAAGGAAAGTAGAATCTGTAAGCTTAAAGCTTAGTAAGAAACCAACTACCTCACTAAAACATGCAACGATGCAAACATGCTTTTAAAGAATGCTATTTGAAAACATGTACTGGCATGGCATACTATGGTTGCAAGCATAAACTGAAATAACTGAACATGTAAGCTGAAGCATGGCATAGCAGGCTAATCACATAGAACAATAATAGAGAACTAAGCTAACTGAAACTAACCTGAAGCTGAAATCAAACTCAACTAACATAACTGATTTTATGAGTTTTGAAAACTAATAGCATAGTAGATCAAAATAATAATCATGTGCTGTTGGGCCCGGCAACTGTACCTGTTGTGTGCGCATCCCTAACTAGACCCGGGTTTGCAAGTCCCGCATTTAGTAGGGTTTACTAGGTTATCTAAACCTAGGGACCGACTATGGGAGCCCAGCCCAATGGATATCTAATCCTGTACAGTGCCCTAATTGAAAATAAAATACTGAATCATAGCTAAACTGTTCTAAATTACTGTTTCTAGGTTATCTGGACCTAGAGCTAGGTTGTCTGAACCCAGAGGTGACTGTGGGAGCCCACCCATTGGACCGTAGTCCCATATAAGCTAGAATAAACTGATTTACTAATTTAGATGCTTCTAATGCATTCAACTGAGCTGTTAAAATGCCTAGTTTGCATTTTTACTTAACTAGCTATTTTATCGAACACTTAGTGTGCCCCAACTCTCCTCTCTATTAGGGAGACCACTTCTAGGCACCCGACAATGTCTAGAAACCCCCCACTGAAGAGGGATTACGTGTCCGGCCCATCTAGAAGTGCTCACTAAATCCCTAAACCTGCGAGGAGGGTCAATTTCACGCTATGCGTCGATAAAAATCTGTATATAGCTAAACTAATGCGTAGAAAACCCAAACGGAGCTACTTATACTGCAGGTGAGGGGTTTCTTACCTCGTACGCTAATTTCCTTACAATACTTATTCGCTAGAATTCCGGTGGAGACGACTTCTCGACGATCTTCTCGCGTCTAAGCGTTCCTCTCGCGGAGGGGAGCGTCCTCGTGCCCTTGATGTTGCCGAGAGGTGCTCCTAGAAGCCCTTGGCTTGATGCGCCAAGAGAGGGAGGAGAAGAAGGGGGCGGCGTGAGGTTAGGTCTCAGTGGAGAAGTTGCCGAACCAAACCAAATCAAATAATCCAAACCCCACTTAAACTTCCTATTTATATTAAGTGGGTACTTTGGCCCAACTCTAATATAAATTAAATTGAATCCTCTTTCTTTCAGCACGACCCTACTGGGTTCACCGGTTACTAAGGCTAACTAAAAGTTATCGGATCCGAGGGGTTCCGGGTTCGATTCCCGCCTAAGCTATTTTGCGGTTCTAATTATTTTTGCTGCTTCCGCTACTCGAAAAATTCCGGAAAAATATCTAAAAATCCCAAAAAAATCATAGAATATTTATAATGCAGTTTCGAGATTTTTTTGGGCGTTACACAACTATTATAGCTTAGTAAGTTAGTGTGTTCTGTCTCATACTGGCTTCTGTCTCCCAAGTTGCCTCTTCTGCTGTGTGACTTTGCCAAATAACTTTCACTAATGGTACTTCCTTGTTCCGTAATTTCTTAACTTCTCGGTCTATTATCCGAATAGGCCGATTGTCATAGCTGAGGTCTTATCACCTGGGTGGCATCTGGGGTATGCTTCTTCAGCATAGAGACATGAAATACGTTGTGGACAGCTGACATTTCCTGGGGTAGCTCTAGCTCATATGCTACCTTGCCCACTCTTCTGCTGATAAGGTATGATCCCACATATCTGGGACTTAGCTTGCCCTTCTTCCCAAAACGCATTACTCCCTTCATGGGAGCTACTCTGAGGAACACTAAATCCCCGACTGAAAACTCTAGGGGTCTGCGCCGTGTATCAGCATCTGTCTCTATCCTCTGGCAGATCTGCTGTATAGCTGTTGTGGTATCTGCTACTAGATCTGTCTGAAGTTCTAGTTCTTTCTGTTCACCACTTTCATACCAGCAGATTGGAGATCTACACCTTCGCCCATAGAGAGCCTCGTAAGGTGCCATACCAATAGTGACCTGATAGCTGTTGTTGTATACAAATTCTGCTAAACTCAGATATTTGCACCAACTTCCCTTGAAGTCTAGGGCACATGCTCGGAGCATATCTTCGAGTACCTGATTTACTCGCTCCGTCTGACCATCTGTCTGAGGATGGAAGGCTGTGCTAAACTTTAACTTTGTGCCCAAAGCTGACTGTACACACTCCCAGAAGTGTGATGTGAACCTACTGTCTCTGTCTGAAATAATGGTTCGTGGGACTCCATGCAGCCTGACGATCTCCTTGAGATACAACTGAGCTAGCTGTTCCATGGAGTAGGATATCCTGATAGCTAAGAAGTGGGCTGATTTAGTCAACCTGTCGACTATTACCCAGATGGTATCAAAACCATTCATGGTTCTGGGCAATCCCACTATGAAATCCATAGAAATGTCTTCCCACTTCCATTCTGGTATCTGTATGGGCTGCAAAACTCCCCCTGGTCTCTGATGTTCTGCCTTAACTCTCTGACAGGTTAGGCAGGTGCTGACATATCGAGCGATGTTCCTCTTCATCCCAGGCCACCAAAAACGTTTCTTCAAGTCCTGGTACATTTTGGTGGAGCCAGGATGCATCGCATAGGGAGTCTTGTGAGCCTCATCTAGGATTTTCCTCTGTAGTTCCTCCTGATCTGGAACACATAGCCTGTCACCGAAATACAATACCCCGCTATCTGATATTCTGAACTCTCCACCTTCTGATTCTGCTAAACCTTGCTTGATTCTCTGAATTTCAGGATCCTGCTCCTGAGCTGTCTGGATATCACCGAGCAAGGTAGACTCTAATGTCACATAGTAGAGAGATGTCCGACTATGATCTCGAGACCGAAATCTGAGATCTCCTTCTGTAGGGGCGGTGACATGGCTGCTAGAGATAATAGGGTAACGCTGGACTTTCTGCTGAGGGCGTCTGCTACCCTATTTGCTTTTCCTGGATGGTAGAGGATATCTATGTCATAGTCTTTGACCAGTTCTAGCCATCTGCGCTGTCGCATATTTAGATCCTTCTGAGTGAAGAAATACTTCAGACTCTGATGATCTGTATACACCCTGCACTGAGCTCCATACAGGTAATGTCTCCAAATCTTGAGAGCGAGCACTACTGCTGCAAGCTCAAGGTCATGGGTAGGATAATTCCTCTCATAATCCTTGAGTTGTCTGGAGGCATAGGCGATCACCTTGCCATCTTGCATCAGCACTGCTCCTAGTCCCAACTTCGAGGCATCACTATATATGTCAAAGCTATCTGCGTTCTCTGGCAGAGTCAGAATAGGTGCACTGGTCAATCTCCTTTTCAGCTCGCTGAAGCTGTTCTCGCAGTCCTCTGTCCACTGAAATTTTCTGTTCTTTCTGGTAAGAGCTGTCAGTGGGGAGGCTATCCTGGAGAAGTCCTCTACGAATTTCCTGTAGTAACCTGCTAATCCCAGAAAGCTTCTGATCTCACTGGCGTTCTTGGGTCTTTTCCAATTGCTCACAGCTTCTATCTTACTGGGGTCTACCATGATACCATCCTTTGAGATGATGTGACCCAGGAAGGACACCTGATCTAGCCAAAATTCACATTTCGTGAACTTGGCGTACAGCTGATTCTGCTGAAGGGTCTGCAATACTGTCCTCAGGTGCTCTGCATGTTCTTCCTGAGTTCTGGAATAGATAAGGATGTCATCGATGAACACGATAACAAACTTATCTAAATATTCCTTGAATACCCTGTTCATGAGGTCCATGAAAGCAGCTGGAGCATTTGTCACGCAAAAGGGCATGACTACGAACTCATAATGTCCATATCGATCTGAATTGTCTTGGGTATATCCCTTCTTTAACCTTCACCGATGATAACTCGATCTAAGGTCTATTTTAGAGAACACTTCTGCTCCTTTAGCTGATCGAGCAGTCATCTATTCAGGAAGGATACCTGTTCTTGATTGTGACTGGTTCAGTTCTGTAATCTATACACAAGCGCATGCTTAGTCCTTCTTCTTCACGAACAATACAGCGCTCCCCATGGTGAGTGACTAGGCGTATGAAGCCTTTGTCAAGTAGCTCCGTAATTGCTCATGAAGTTCCTTCATTCATTGGAGCCATGCGGTAGGGTGCTTTGGAAATAGGGTTGGTACCGGGAATGAGCTCTATCTCAAATTCAATCTCTCTGTCTGATGCTAATCCTGGTAACTCTTCAAGGAAGACTGCTGGGTAGTCACTTACGACTCGGACCTCTGCTAGCTGTTGGTCCTTGTCCTGACTGGTACTGACTACGTGTGCTAAAAATCCCGTACACCCTGAATCCATTAATCTCTGTGCCTTTATAGCTGAGAGAAACCTCTTGGCCTTTCTTTTGGGTTCTCCGACGAATTTGAACTGTGCTTCTGCTTCAGGTTGGAATATAACTTTCTGCTTACGGCACTCGATGGAGCTTATCAAGAAGTCCATTCCAAAAATGATGTCGTAGTCAGTCATATTTAGCACGATCAGATCACAGAAGAGTTCTCTGTCTGCTATAATGACTGATACTGCTCTGAGCCAGTGCGTAGATGCCATAATTTCTCCCGAAGGTAATGTCGTCAGAAACTGACTACTGAGTACCTCTGGAGGTATTGCTAACTTGTTTGCGAATGCCCTGGCTATATAAGAATGGGTTGCCCCAGTATCGAATAAGACAGTTACTATTTGCTGAAAAATACTAATCTGACCTGTAACAACTGTCGAGGCATTTGCTACGTCCTCTCTGGTGAGTGAGTAGATCCTCGCATTAGTCATAGCTGGAGGGGCTTCTAATCTGCCCTGGCTGATGTGTGGACCATCTAGAGTGGCCTGCATCTGATGCAACTGTGCTGGCTGGCCTCCGTACTGAATCGGCTGTGGCTGAGGAAGACTGGTCTTGTTTGGGCACTGCTTAGCCATGTGCCCTTCTTGTCCACATTCAAAGCATTCTCGTGTGCCCTTACGACAAACTCCAGGATGGAATTTCCCACAAGTAGCACACTTGGGATAACTGGGCTGCTTGCTGGCTGGTCCTCCTTTTGGGTAACTCCCTGGTTTGCGCTTGTTACTGGAGTTCCCTTTCCAGTTAGAGCCATGAGAGCTGTGGCCCTGCTGCTTCTGGGTACCTGAGCCTCCTTGACCCTTAGGTTCTGAGGGGATTTGCTTCTGCTGCTTGATACTATTCTGGTAGTGCTCAGTGGTTAAGGCGCTGCTGACTAGTTCTTCGGTGGTTTGCGGCCTGTGGATGCCGCCAGCCACGTTCATTGCTATTTCCGGCCTCAGCATCTTGAGCACCAACCGGACTCGTTCTTTTTCTGTGCTGACTAGTTCTGGGCATAGACGAGCCAACCTGTTGAATTTCTTCACAGCTTCCTCCACTGAAAGGTTGCCCTGACGAAACTCTGTGAACTCGTCGTAGTGGCGGTTCATGACCCGCATGTGAAAGAATTCCTCAAAGAACTCTTTCTCGAAGTCAGCCCATAATATCTGGTTCACTGGGCGCTTCGCTCTGATTCTCTCCCACCACATGCGTGCATCCCAGCCGAAGTGAAGGCACACTTCACCTTCGTGTTCGGCCAATCCGAGCTCCATCGTACTCTCGGTGTTTTGAACTAGGCTTGTGCATCCCATGGTTCACTAGTGCACGAGAAGTTCTCGGCTTGACTCTCTGCCATCGGATAAGCCTCTCTCCTTGCCTCTCTTCTTTGGCTAGTCTTGATCTTTGCGGTGGGTGGTGGAACCTCTAAGACCCCGGAGTCGTCGGTTTGGTTCGGGGTGTTGTGGGGTATTCTCACGATTAGCCGAGGGTGGCTATCTCTGTTGTTGTTCAGCTGCTGCGAGCCACTAACGTAAGGTCAGGGGAGGCAGGCTATGCCTCATGCTGGGGCTCGGTAGCTGGTGTCCTTCTAGCTGGGCGTCCTCGTGCCATTTCTAAAGACATAGAGGACAGGACATGTATAACTAATACAATTATAATTGTATAACTATTGCTATCATGTTATCTATTATCACATACTAACATGCATCAGTTATCTATAAACATGAACTATAACAAGAAAGCAAGGAACATAAATAAAGTAGAGGTATTCTTACTTGGAAGCTGCAGGTTTAATGCTGATGTGTGTGTAGGAAGTATGGAACACTGCTCTGATACCACTCTGTAACGACCCACCTCCTATTGACTAGGCTGCGAGGCCGATCGTTACGTAATGTTGTGCTAAGTTACTATTGCAAAAAAATCTAGATTGATTAAAATTTTTACTAAACTAATTACTGTAAACTAAACTTAATATTCTAGGTGTACCTAGGAGTCGTACACATGCTAGGGGAGATATTCTATGCCTTTCGGATGTCCTGCTAGCTGTAATCAGGCATTTCAATCGATCCATGGATCGATTGGGCTGTCGGATCGATCCCATGATCGATCCAGCTTGATATTGGCACGGAAGAAGGCTCTGGACCGATCGGCTGACCGATCCATAAGCTTTATCGCTACTGTACGCTGCTGGATCGGTCTACCGACCGATCCAGGAGCACACTGATCGGTCGGTAGACCGATCCAGTGGCTTACTGATCGGTCGGCTGACCGATCAGTGAGTCGCTGCACCTTCTGTTCGCATTTGGATCGGTCGGCTGACCGATCCATAAACTCTCTGTTTGCGACTGGATCGGTCAGCTGACCGATCCAGTGGCACAACTCAACTCTGATTGATCCGTAGATCGATCGGAGTTTCTGATTTCGCACTAGAACTCTGATTTTAGCACTCTGGCGTGCCAAAACCTCACACAACAATTCTAAAATCAATTGGAATATATTCTAGCAACTATTAACCAACATTCTAACATAATTACTAACAAACTAAATAAATCTCCCATGGTTTAAACATTCTAAGGTCTAAAAATGCATGAAAGAAGAAATACTAAGAATTCAACTATTTAAGCTTGCTAAAACCCCTGAGGATCTTTTATTCCAGTTCCTGCCACACACACCATCTTTGCATTGAACTCCAACTTCCTCTGCTAGTCCATTTTCCCTTTACCTTTATCTGCAGTATAAGGAAAGTAGAATCTGTAAGCTTAAAGCTTAGTAAGAAACCAACTACCTCACTAAAACATGCAACAATGCAAACATGCTTTTAAAGAATGCTATTTGAAAACATGTACTGACATGACATACTATGGTTGCAAGCATAAACTGAAATAACTGAACATGTAAGCTGAAGCATGGCATAGCAGGCTAATCACATAGAACAATAATAGAGAACTAAGCTAACTGAAACTAACCTGAAGCTGAAATCAAACTCAACTAACATAACTGATTTTATGAGTTTTGAAAACTAATAGCATAGTAGATCAAAATAATAATCATGTGCTGTTGGGCCCGGCAACTGTACTAGACCCGGGTTTGCAAGTCCCGCATTTAGTAGGGTTTACTAGGTTATCTAAACCTAGGGACCGACTATGGGAGCCCAGCCCAATGGATATCTAATCCTGTACAGTGCCCTAACTGAAAATAAAATACTGAATCATAGCTAAACTGTTCTAAATTGTTGTTTCTAGGTTATCTGGACCTAGAGCTAGGTTGTCTGAACCCAGAGGCGACTGTGGGAGCCCACCCATTGGACCGTAGTCCCATATAAGTTAGAATAAACTGATTTACTGATTTAGATGCTTCTAATGCATTCAACTGAGCTGTTAAAATGCCTAGTTTGCATTTTTACTTAACTAACTATTTTATCGAACACTTAGTGTGCCCCAACTCTCCTCTCTATTAGGGAGACCACTTCTAGGCACCCGACAATGTCCAGAAACCCCCCACTGAAGAGGGATTACGTGTCCGGCCCATCTAGAAGTGCTCACTAAATCCCTAAACCTGCGAGGAGGGTCAATTTCACGCTATGCGTCGATAAAAATCTGCATATAGCTAAACTAATGCGTAGAAAACCCAAACGGAGCTACTTATACTGCAGGTGAGGGGTTTCTTACCTCGTACGCTAATTTCCTTACAATACTTATTCGCTAGAATTCCGGTGGAGACGACTTCTCGACGATCTTCTCGCGTCTAAGCGTTCCTCTCGTGGAGGGGAGCGTCCTCGTGCCCTTGATGTTGTCGGGAGGTGCTCCTAGAAGCCCTTGGCTTGATGCGCCGAGAGAGGGAGGAGAGGAAGGGGGCGGCGTGAGGTTAGGTCTCGGTGGAGAAGTTGCCGAACCAAACCAAATCAAATAATCCAAACCCCACTTAAACTTCCTATTTATATTAAGTGGGTACTTTGGCCCAACTCTAATATAAATTAAATTGAATCCTCTTTCTTTCAGCACGGCCCTACTGGGTTCACCGGTTACTAAGGCTAACTAAAAGTTATCGGATCCGAGGGGTTCCGGGTTCGATTCTCGCCTAAGCTATTTTGCGGTTCTAATTATTTTTGCTGCTTCCGCTACTCGAAAAATTCCGGAAAAATATCTAAAAATCCCAGAAAAATCATAGAATATTTATAATGCAGTTTCGAGAATTTTTCAAGCATTACAATACCACTAGAACTGAAATGGGTCCAATCAGAGGTGTCTAGGTCCATCAGTGGGATTTGACCAAAACCCACTGATGGGCCTCCCCTACTTGGATTTACATGAAATCAAGTCCCCTGTGAAGGTCTTGGTGGGGAGATGGTATATATGGTGTCAAACATAATTTATACACCATGGATTAGAAGGTATGACTCCATGTCAGTTGGCACGGAACAGTGCACAACTTTTCTTTTCAACCCTATGGAAGGTGACTTTTAAAATTGAACTTATTTTATTTTTTTGATCAGGCCCCTGTTAGAATGTTTGGAGTTTATATTAGAGGGAGATAGAATAATGCTTTATGATATGATACTCATATCAGGCCCACGTTGGGCCTGATATGAGTTTGTGACAACTTCTTTTGGTCGACTGCTTGCTTGCTTGCAAATTTACAATTTGTTTCTCAAGATGCAATGTGTTGTTCAGCAGTGATTTTCTCAATGCCAGGTACGACCACCAATCTGATGACTACTAACTCAATAAATCAATATTAATTAGATCATTGATTGACCATTAATTATTTTATTTATGAGTAGTTTAAATTCAATATAAAGAGTTTTGTTAGCTAGGTGACAAAGCGTAATAAATCTAGTCATTGTCAAGTGACTTAGCCATACCCCATCAAGTTTTCCAATTGGACCTAAATCCTAATCCCCTGCTGAACTAGTCCATAAGTCCTATCGATATCATATTTTTTTTTAATTCAGTTAAAAGAATACTTATTTATAGATGAATTTTTCAAAGTGGACTTTTGGAATTCTTTAGTTTACTTCCATGTGCTAAACAGAAACAAATTAACTCCAAGGGTACTATTTCGCATGAGTTAGCTTAATATTTTGCTGCAATGCTTGAGTAGCAATCTCTATGTCTTATAAAATGGTCAATGAAAATGATAGAGAATCTTGAATCAGTACTCTGTCTCCAATTTTCCATTTACCACTAATCATGAAAACAATCTCGCTAATCATGCAAAAATTAGTGGCAGAAGTAACAGAACTGCACCCTATTCCAGATGCTTATGTCCCTGTAATGAAGTTTAAGCTCAATGGAGTTTCCATATATCTTCTATATGCTAAACTATCACTTTGGGTCATTCCTGTAGTAAGTTATCTTTTTTTCCTTCAAACTACTCTTTTTTTAATGTGTGAAGAAGATTCTGTTTTATGGTGTCAAACCTTTCCTTTGGTGGTTGAGAAAGCTTGTCTTCATATCCTCTTTTTTCTGGAATTACTAAATTTGATTCAATGTGCTTTTGTAGCATTGCGATATTCTCAGTTGTTTATAATTTCTCACATCTATTGCCTTTCAGGACCTAGATATCTCACATGACTCAATATTACAAAATGTTGATGAGCAGACTGTTCGCAGTTTGAATCAGTGTAGAGACACTGAACAAATTTTACACTTGGTGCCAAATATTCAGGTGCCACTTTGCCACAGTCCCTTGAATTTTAGAAATCATGAACCCTAAAACAAATATGTATAATAGCAAACATGTATACCTTCTTTTTAGTTACCCAGTTTGTACTTTTGTGTGATCTCATAAATTCTATACATTTTATTTTGTTTGCTCGAATCTTGTTGACAAGTTTTATCTATCTTCAAAGTGTCTTATGGTGGACAATGTGTCAAGCAATGGAGGCTAGCAAAACTGACGAGATTGTTTGTTTGAGCCTTATCCCTTTTTTGAAGCCTACAAAAATTATCTGGAGAATGATATGACTGCTGAAAATGATTTGGACCTTTGGAACTGGAAAGGTTGGGTGGAATCACTTCTTTGTAAATTGACTTTAAAGGTAAACAACTAAACTGAAGTATATGTATTTGGTTGTTAAATTGGTTTTTAACAACTTGGAACTTCTTTTACAGATTGAAAGACACACTTTTGGCATGCTTCAGTGTCACCCTTGCACACATTCCAATACTAAATATAGCTTCTATCTACTAGTGCCTAACATGCTATAATATGCATAGTGTGCTGAAATGTTCTAGTTTTTATAGCAAAATTCAAGAAAGCATGAGTGTGTTCACTGAAGAAGAAAGTAATCAAAAGTATGTTATTTTTTTCTTGCATTTTCCCACATATGTTGCTAACATCTACAAATGAAAATAATGTTATGTTACTTGTAAAATTTCAGGTTGCTTTACTTGACCAAAGATGACATCAAAAGACTACCCTACTTTTAGGTTCTTTACATGTTTCCCTTATTTTCAACTTTAATAGTGAAAATTTCTTTTGTATAATATTGATGGTATTGTTTTCTGTGGCAGATACACAGTGGTAGGTGTTTTGTCCCAGTCTCAAGCCGACAATCCTTTTTGATCAGTATATCTAGTAGAAGTAAGCATGCAGATCGTTGTCTTCGAGGCCGACTAGCTATTTTGTGCTTTTTTTTTTTAAATTCGAATGTCACTATCTACTTTGAAACAGAACTATTTAGTCTTTGTGTATAGTTGAATTCTCCTGTAAATACTAATACTTTGTAATTGAATTCTATTGTTTTGGTACAAGTTTGAAATCATTAGCTGAGCTAATTAATGTTATTTTATATGTCAAATTCAAATCTAGACATGGTAAAAGAAAATTAATAGTTTTGTAAATATAAAAAAAATGATTTTGTGAATAGATTTTTTTTTATTTTAAAAAGACAACGCTTTTAAAGCATTGCACAAGTATTGTCTTTGCCAAAAACAACAACGCTTTTAAAGCGTTGCAAAGATGATGTTTTTGCAAAAAATACACAATGCTTTTAAAGCGTTGTCTTTGCTACAAACGACAACGCTTTAAAAGCGTTGTCGTTGAGCAGACTTTTAACAACACTGCCTTTAACAACGCTTTTTCAGGCACAAAGACAACGCTTTAAAAGCGTTGTCTATTAGCTTTTTTCTTGTAGTGAGTGTACGATCCTCTATGCGTATCCACACGAACAAACTAGGTGGAGAAGACCAAACAAAGGTGTGCTAGCACCTTAAGTGGTTCTGCCAAGGGAGGAGAGGGAGAGAAGAGAAGAGCTTGAGGAAGAAGATGGAATGAATTCACTTGAATGAAAAATCAATTTTCATCCTTAAGTGGCCGGCCACATTATGGCTTATAACTCCCATGGAATATCAAGAGTCACAACTCTTGGTAACTCCCATGAGGTGGCATTTGGTCAAGTCAAACTTGACCAAATGAAGAAGCCTTGATGATGTGGCATTGGTCAAGTCAAAGTCAAGTCAAACTTGACTCTTCATCTTCCTACTTAAGTCAAGTCAAACCTGACCACTTCTCTCCCTTGGTTGATTTAATCTAACCATTTGATTCAAGCCAATTTAATATAATGAATCTAATTTATTTAATTAAATTGATTCAATGAGTCATAATCTAAATTAGACTTATTGAACACATGAATCAAATTGAGTCCAACTCAATTAGTTCAATTAGGATTACTCTTAATCCAATTTGATTCATCACATGAATCTAATCCTCTTGGTTCATCATATGAACCTAATCTCCATCTAATTGTCCTTTGTGTGTGACCCTATAGGTTCTTATAACGTTGGCAATGCTCCTAAACCCATTTAGAATCATAAGTAATGAGCGGTATCTAGCAACACATCATTACTACCCAAGTTATAAGAATGTTGAGATCCAACATCACCTTGTGACTACTAATTGTGACTCCTCACAATATATGACATTGTCCTTCTATCCTAGACATCTAGATTGATCAATGTGAGGCATAGACTGTGTCATCCTCTAATCAATCTAAATCTTGAACTCCAAGTAGACTCACTCAATCAAATGAGCTCAATATCTCATATTGACTCATTTGGGCATGGCCATGCACTTCGTGGTCTCACTCTATCAAGAATATCGATGTCGCTCCCGTCATATAGGAGGAATAGATCTCATCTACATCACTCACATCCCTCTGCATAATTCGTTACATACCCAGTAATCGCCTTTATAGTCCACCCAGTTACGGGTGACGTTTAACGAAGACAAAGTACGTAACTCCTTATGTAGGGATCCATGGTGACTTCAGGTCCAAGTACTAATAGTCATACTAATAGCCACATGAGAAAGTATATGACACTCATATAACGATCCATGATACTTTCTCATGGCGGGTCATTCAGTATACATTCTCCAATGCATACCCATGTGTCAACTTGATATCTCTATATCCATGACTTGTGAGATCAAGTCATCGAGTTGACCTACATGCTAGTCTTATTGCATTAACATTGTCCCTGAATATTAATACTCGACTAGGAATGATTAAGAGTAGTGTTCCCTATATCATCTCACTATCGATTCAACCAATCGATTGATATAGGTAAGAACCTTCTACTCAAGGACGCTATTATACTTAGTTTATTTGGCACCAATACAAGTAAGCATAATAACCAAAACCAAATACCTTTATATATAAGAATATGATACAATGAGTCCATACAACAATCATCAAATGATTAGCTCTAGGGCTCTAACTAACATAACACCCTCATGATAAGAAGGAGCCCATATAGTAATATGGGATTAGTGCGGTAGTTCAATAATAACTCTTTAGTGGAATAAGATTTTATTGATGAACTCGAGTAGTGTGTTCGGGGTGAACATGGGAAGCTCAAGTTCATCGGGAGACCAAAACTAATTCCTCCTCTCGGTCCCTGCCATAGCCTCTTATTTATAAAGTATTATATACCCACTCATACCCACCTTCTTACCCACCTTAAGGTGGCCGACCAATCCTAGCTTGGAGCCCAAGCTAGGGCCGGCCAAACCAAGGTGAGTTGGTTCCATTGAGTGGCCGACCCTAGCTTGAACCCAAGCTTAGGTGGCCGGCCAAAATAAAATAAGAGGGATTTTATTTTTAAAAATTTTTCTTATGTGGAAGTTATGGTTTTAAAAGAGAATTTAAAATTTAAATCTTTTCTTTTATAGCTTTCTACAAAAGATTAAGAGAAAGGTTTGATATCTTTCCTTCTTTGTAGTTAAAAGGAAGATTTTAATTTTTGATAAAACTTTCCTTTTTGTAACTATCTTCATGATTTAAAAGAGAGTTTTAAAATTAAATCTTTCCTATTATAGTTTCTACAAAAGATTAAGAAAAGATTTGATATCTTTCCTTATTTGTAGATTGAGAGGAAGATTTTAATTTTAGAGAAAACTTTCCTTTTTAGAAATCATCCACATGTTTTAATAGAGAGATTTTAATTTATAAAAGTTTCCTTTTATGACCAACCATAAAGGGAATTTTCAAAAGAGAAATTTTTATTTAAAATTTCTAGAAACAAATTAGGAATTTTAATTTTGTGTTTAAAACTTTCCTTGTTTGGAGGGATTAAGGTGGCTGCCCATTAGAGGTTTAATAAGGAGATTTTAATTAAATTTTCCTTCTTAAACAATGACATGGAATATAAGGAAGTTTTTATTTATAAAAATTTCCTTATTTGCCAAGACTAAGGAATATAAAAGAGAGGGTAGAGGTGCCTCACCTCATAACATATCATCTATTATTCCTCTCTCTTTTCTTCCTTGGTGTGGCCGGCCCTATTCCTCTTCTCCTTTCTTCTTCTTGTGGCCGAACCTCATCATCTCTTGGAGCTCTTGTGGTGGCCGGATTTTGCTTGAAGAAGAAGAGAAAGGAGGTTTTGTTTCTAGCATCCCTTGGAGCTTGGTGGTGGTGGCCGAACCTCATCCTTTCTTGGAGTTATTGAGGTGGTTAAATCTTGCTTGGAGAGGAAGGTAGCTTGGGTGGATTCTCATCTCGGTAGATCATCGCCCACACGACGTCCGAGATAAAAAGAGGAATACGACAGAAGATTGTGAGGTCTATAAGCTATAAAAGGTATAACTAGTTATTAGTTTCTGTATCATAACTAGTTCATCTTTTATTTAGATCTTGAAATACCAAACACAAGAGGCTAATGAATTTAGGTAATCAAATTTATGTTTTCAATTTTGTGTTTCTTTTGTTTTTTCGAATTTGTGATTCGATTGTTCCTTTTGCTTAAACCTAGGGTTACTATAAGGAAATTAAATATTAAATTTCGTTGAAAGGCTTTGTCTAGGAAGTGGTGGATGCTCCCATACCTAAGAAGGCCTAATACCTCGCCATGTTTAACCTGGAAGCTGATTTCTGAAATTAATATTTAATTGAATTTGTAACATGGGTGGATTTAGATCAATAATGTTAAGCATCGTTTGCGATCCAAGTCTAAATCACTAAGAACAGATAAGTTAAATTTGGAATCAATAATGTTAAGTTCCGTTTGCGATTCCAAGTTTAATTTCTAAAGAACACAATAGGTTGTTAGGAATGGTTTAGGACTTGTACAAATTTTTGTACAGGAGAACCGGTACGATATTTCGAGTATCAACCAACATCTTCAACTCTAGGATTTTACCCAACGTCCTCGACCCGCCAAGACTTTACCTAGCCCCTCAGACCAGGGCTTCATTGCCTAATCGCAGCTAGGACTTTCTTTTGCCTAAGATCACTTAAAACTTTCCTACGCACTTAGTTCAACTTGTTAGAACAACAACACAGCTTAACTTTGAACTTTTGCCAATATTAAAACACAAGTTTGATTAGCTGGTGCTTCCACTCAGTGATCAACTTTATAGTCCACCTTGTTATAGGTGTCATTTGCCGATACCAAAGTACATAAGTCCTTATATAGGGAACCATAGTGACTTCAGATCTAAGGACTATTTATACCAATAGTCACTATGAGAATATTTATGACACTCATATAATGATCCATGAAATATTCTCATGGTGGATGAATTTAGTACATATTCTTTAATATATACTCATGTGTCAACTTGAGATCTTATATCCATGACTTGTGAGATTAAGTCATCAATTGATCTACATGTTACTCTCAACGTATTAATATTGCCCTTGTATATTAATACTTAACTAGGAATAATTATGAGTAGTATTATATATATATATATATATATATATATATATATATATATATATATATATATATATAAGCTAGGACATTATTATAGATCAATTAATATGCTATAAACTAGAACCTACTATCCTAAGACATTATTATACTTATTTATCAGGCATAGATCTGAAGTAAATATAGTAACCATAAACTTTATCTTTTATTAATGAAATATGATATAAAAGTTTTCTTGTTAATCAACTCATAATTGACTCAAAGGACTAATATTAATAATTTGAGGTGAGGAGGAATGTTGGTTGAGCAGGTTCCCTCTGACTTCAACCTCCGACATTCCTTGACAAAGAACTGGCCCCATCTAGGTGGCCTACCTTGATAATGACGTGAGGCTAATAATCATATAATACTAGAGAGGTATAAACCAATATATTGTCTCCCCTATAGTAGTGGCTCGCTCAAACGGACGATGCCTCACTTGTGAGGTGATGTGCGCAGATTATATATATTTTTAGGTATTCTTTGACGCACATCTACATGTATTTCATGCATATAATCTATGTTTATTGTACCATATTTTATTATTATGTCATACTTCCATCTTATTTTATTCAGAGATATGCTTTTTTATATGTTTTGATTGATAGAATGCTATTTGGAGTTAAAATAGAGCAAAAGACACACATTGAAGCAATTTGTGAAGATCATCAATATAGGCCATGCCTTTGGCACGAGCATGTGCTCTCTCCCGAGGCAAAATAGGGGTTGGCCGTGCCTAAAGGCATGACCATGCCTCTCACCAACAACTAACTAAGGGGTGGTCGTATGAAAATGCATGGTTGTCATGCCCCAGGTAGTCCCTTCCAGAAGAAATTTCGGCAGCATCTCCCCTGTACGGGTGACAATATGAATCCAGAAATACATATATCTAAACCATCGGCCCACACGGCCGGAACAATACATACAAATAGTAAACAATCCACACAGTTATATTCAAGATTTCCACACAGATATAATATGAACAATCCACGCAGTTATATAAAGGAAGACGATATAAAATCATCGTAGATATATGTAAAACCTCCTATTCCACTACAACGAAGAAAACGAAGTCCACGAAGTAATGAAAATATCCACAGCGAAAAACCAAAAGTAGTAAACCCAAGTGTTCGATATAAAGTCCACAATACAAAATCCACATCACAAGTATATAAGATGCAAAAACAAAACATATCCCGACAACAGGAAATCCTCGCGATAAAGGGGGCTAGCGACTGGAATATCTCCTGACGGCCTCAACCTGAAGGGTAGTAATAAAACGGTGTGAGTCCAAAGAACTCAGCAGGTAATCCAATAGATATGTACATCAGCATATAACTACCAACAACAATCCTACGGTACAATATCCTAATAGTATAACATATAGTACAGTCTCCTAACAGTATAACAGGTATGCATAACTGAATAAACCGCAGTAACCAACAATAAGCATGTAATACAGTCTACTGCAAGAATAATAAGAAGTGTATAACTGAAATAAATTGTACTTACCTGCGAGGCTTGTGCAACTGAATGTGAACATACACAGATAAAAATAGTCAGAGCATATAAGTATGTAGCATGTATGCATGTCAATCATATGTAGTCACCAAAATGCATCATCCAATATGCAACAATCACAATAAATGCAATCTGTGCATATGATGCAATATGACATGGTCACCCCTGACGCCAGTCAGCCATCTCACACGCGATGGTGAGACTGAGTGGGTAGGGCTGTGACACCATGCACTCTGCCGTCACTACCCCTGATGGGTGACCGAGTGGACGGGATGCTGTCGGAGTACACCTATCCTCCTACCTCAAACATAGTGAGGGAGCGCAATGCTCTCATCTCCCGGTACGCGATGACGGGGAGGGATCCCTGCCTACTACCACGCTGCAGTCTCACTCCCCATGAGCGGACCAGTGGAGCACTACAGAGCAACTGCCATACACACCCTGGGTGATGTGCCACTACCCATGCAGTGGTCACGTTGTGTGCAGGCCCGTAGCCGGTCGACGAGCTCAACAATAATGGAGTCGTCAATCGCCCAACATGCAATCATGCGGGATGGTGCATGATGCTAAGTATGTCATACCTGAACATAGCCTCCTCCATATATGTGTGTGCCAAAAAGGTAAACGCATATATATAACCATGATATAAACAACATAAATCCAAGAACATCACATATAACAATGATATAAGTATCATGAATCCAAGAGCACGTATCAAACATGTAAAGCAACTAATCCAGTATAGTGGAGCACTATAAATATACATATCCATCTCTATAAACATAGATACACATGGCAAAAGATAAAAGCATCCAGTTCTAATGTAAAGCAATTAACAGTAGAAGCATGATAGGTATCAACTAAACTAAACCAAGGAAATACTAACTACCAACACTAGTAAGTATATATAAACTGCACATATCATAAGACACTATCAAGAGATAAGTCAAAGGGTACCCGCCTCAAATAGAAGGTACAGTCAATCCAAATCCGAAGTCGAGACGCCCGTCTCGAATCAGAGTCCTGTGTAAACAAATACATTTACTTTTATTTAGCTAGAATACAAACAAATAGCTAAATAAATCCTAAATAGAAATTTAGGGATAAACCCTAAACCATATCCCTCAACCTTTCTAACAGTTAATTAGGGTTAATTACCTTAACCCCAAACAACCCTTTAGATAGAAATCCAAAACCTAAATCCATATAACCTAATTAATCTACACAACCTAATGATGATTAATTATCAATAGGTATCAAGATCATACCTAATCATCTAACACATGATCTAACAAATATCCAAATTCGAAACATGATCTACAACATGTTCCAACTAAAATTCAATTCAAACCTAACCCTAATTCAATACATAGAGAACAACTCTTTCACCTTACCTTAATTCCAGTTGTTGTTGCTACTGGATGGTTTACTGCCAAAACCAGAAAGTTCACAAATAGAACAGAGCAGATCAAACCTACTGTTGATGTTGGATTAAGGTGATTGTTACTGCCGGAACCAAGCAATCCACAGAAACGACACCTTGCTGGAATTCTTCCCACGGAACAGATCAAGATGATATCAAGCAAGAGTATCACTAATCAGAACAAGATTGAAGATCACGGATCAACTAGTAGATCACATCATGGAAATCATAGATCAACAATGTTGGTGCAACCTTAGGTCAAGGTTGACCTGGTTGACTCGACTCGAGGTGACTTGACTCGAGTTGTATTTTGATGTTTGACTTGGGAAGATTGTCGGTGCAACCTTAGGTCAAGGTTGACCTAGTTGAGTTGCATGTTGATGTTTGACACTCGTGAGAGAGTTCTATTCTTGATGTTTGACAAGAATAGGTGTTTGGGAGATTGTAGGTGCAACCTTAGGTCAAGGTTGACCTGGTTGACCTGATTCGGGAAAAGTCCAAGCAGGGAGCTTGGCACGCGAAAAGTCCAAGTATGGAGACTTGGCACTGGAAAAGTCCAAGCAGGGAGCTTGGCACGCGAGAAGTCCAAGTGTGGAGACTTGGCACGGGAAAAGTCCAAGTATGGAGACTTGGCACTGGAAAAGTCCAAGTATGGAGACTTGGCACGGAAAAGTCCTGGTGAGTGAAGCTAGGCAGTGGGAAAGTCCTAACTGGGATGTTAGGCAGTTGGAAAGTCCTGGTAAGTGAAGCTGGTGAGAGAAGCGGGATGTTAGGCAGTGTGGAAATCCTAGTGAGTGAAGCCAGGTGGAAAGTCCTGGTGAGTGAAGCCGGGCAAGGGAAAATCCAGATAGATCAAGGATGATCAGACATCTGGTGTTGAGGAAAGTCCAAGTAGGTCAAAGGGATTGACCGGACACTTGGCGAGGAATTCTAGCAGGTCAAGGGAGTGACCAGATGCTAGGGATGAAGTACCAATAGGTCAAGGTTGACCGTATATTGGTTTGGAAGGTTTGGGATTTAGTTTGGGCAAAAACCAAGCTCTGGATCGGTCTGCAGACCGATCCAGTGATACGTTTGTGTATCTGATCGGTCTGGTGACCGATCAGATAACAAACAGAAGGCGATCATGGTTCTGTAGGCTTACTGATCGGTCTGGGGACCGATCAGCATGGAGCCTGATCGGTCCCCGGGACCGATCAGGGACGCTGGAATCGGTCCGGGGACCGATCAGATTCCACACAGAGAGTTGGGCAACTCTCTGTGAAGCCTTCTGATCGGTCTGGGGACCGATCAGGCAAGCACCAGACCGATCAGGCTGAAGCCTGATCGGTCCAGGTTCTAGCCGTTGCGTAGCAACGGCTAGTTTCTCCGCTGTCTTCTTCGCAGGTATAAAGGGGTCGAGGGCTGCTGCTGCGATACTTCTTCTTCTTCTTCCTTCCTGTTGCGAAGTGCTGTTGTACTTGAGCTTTGTTGAGCTCCTCCTTGTCGAAGCTTCGCGTGAGCTTCATTCCACGACTGGATCAGCTGCTGCTGAGTTGCTTGTTGCATCTGTCCGTGAAGTTGCTACTTCATCCGGGACCCCAGTCGACGAGAAGGCAAGCTACTGTGTTTACATTCCTGTTGTATTTTGTTCTTGCTATTCTCTTGTACTCTTAGCTTGCTGTTGCAAGTGATTGTGGCGAGGTTTCTCCACCCACAAGGAGTTGATATTAGCCGGTTCTCCGGGGACTCATCCACCGACGGATTGATAGGGCTCGTCCACCTTACGGACACGCCGAGGAGTAGGAGTATCATCTCCGAACCTCGTTACATCCCTGCGTAGAGGTTTGATTTCTTTTCTGTTTTCTTTCTACGTTGTATTTCCATTGCGCTAACCCTAGTTTGTAGAAAGAAACGCGAGAATTTGGGTCGGCTATTCACACCCCCCTCTCTAGCCGTACGAAGAGATCCTAACAAGTGGTATCAGAGCGAGGTCGCTCTTCATCGGATTAACACCCGGGGAGCACGAGCTAGAGGATGGATCTACTCGGAGAAGATGTCACCATTCCACCCTTCTACGAATGCGGTGACTTCGCGTATTGGAAGGTAAGGATGAAGTACTTTCTTATGACTAACATAATGAATTGGTTTTGTGTACAAGAAGGTTTTATTCCTCCGGTGGATAAGGAAGGAAAACCACTTAAGAAGAAGGAGTGGACAAGAGAACAAATTCACAAATCCGAAATCAACGAAGAAGTAACGAGAATAATTGAACTTTCATTGCCTACTAACATCTTGTGTAAGATAGGTTACAACAATGCCAAGGAATTATGGGATAACTTGGCCAAGTACCATGAGGAGAGCTCCACTTCAAGCCATGAAGAGGAGCCTAGTGAGCCAAGTAGCTCACATCATGGAGGGAGCGAATTGGGAGTTGAGGGCTACTCAACATCCAAGGAAGAAGAGGAGGAGAGTTCCTCTTGTTCAAGATCGGAGCAAGAAGAAGATTCTACCTCCGGAAGGGATGAAGAAGAAAGCTCATCTCCATCCACAAACCTAGGTAACTCAAACACTTTAATTTCGAGCAAATTACATATATTATGCTTTGAGTGTAGGGAGTATGGATATTACAAGAGCAAATGTCCAAAGAGAGTTAGGAAGACTCCACCGGCGCCTAAGGTCAAGGAAGCCGGAGGCCCGATACGCAAAGGCAAGGAGCACGTGGTGTGCTTCCAATGCAAGCGAAGGGGACACTATAGGAGCCAATGTCCGAAGGGGAGGAAACCTCACAAGGACAAGGGATGCACATCGATAGGGGGAGCTAAGGCAAACCCTAAGGTATCTTTTAAGGCTCATTCGTGCAATTCTAGTAGGATACATGCTAGTAATTTTATTGCATTAGTCAATAATGATAAGCATGTTAACACTAGAAATCAATACATGTGCTTAGGTGCTAAACATGTCAACCTAGATAGGGATACTACTAGGAATGCTAACCCTAGGATTAACACTTCTAAGGTTAAGGAAAACCTAGGTTACCCTAAATCAACTAGACACATGCCTAGGAACACCTCAAGAAAGAATGAAAAATCAAAACTTGAGGTATTAGAAAAGGAGAATCAAGTCTTGAGGTCAAGGCTTGATACCCTAGCAAAGGCCCTTAAAAATTTAAAGAAGTCAACTCTAGGGCCTAAGGGTCAAAAGTCCCAAGACAAGAAAGGTTTGGGTCACAAACCTAAGTCCCAAGTGGTCAAGCCCACTTACCACAATGTTCCATTCGATTATGGAACAAAACCTAGGGCTAGGAAGACCATTACCAAGGTTACAAGGGGAGTCACCCCTATAGTTGACCTTGATAAGACCCAAATGACCAAGGCTTCAAAGCCTAAGAGGGTCATTAGGAGGGTTGCTAGGGAAGTCATCCCTAGTGAATATTTAGTGAACCCAATGAGCTCAAATAGGTATTGGGTTCCTAGGAGCATCTTCTCTACCCCATAAATGAGTTAGAGAGTGTCAACTCCAATAAGAAGGGTAGTTAACCCAACTTTGAGGAAATTGACACTCAAGGAGCATTTTCAAGGTTTTGTGAACCTTTGAAAATGAAATGGAATTATCATTTACTCCTTGGAAGAGTAAAATGTGCCATTATGGAAAAGAATGATTTTAATTGGCACAATTTGGGAAAATCTAGAGAACTCTCGAGGAAAAATGAAACATGCCAAGTGTTGAGGATAAATTTGATCTTTAAGTGGCATGAATTAATCTAGAGTTCAAGAAGTGTCAAAATTAGGATTTTGGCATTTTGGGGCAATCTAGGATTAAATTTGAAGTTAGCCAAGTGGTTAAGGATACTTAGATAGGTAATCTAGGTATATTTATTTATGCTAAATCTTGCCATGATTGTTTGCCCTCACATGTCATGACATCATGTTTAGTTTTATTATCATTTGAAATGTCATGATAATGCTTAGGCTAGTTTTTATGTCATGTTTATTTAAGTTTCAAACTTTATGCCATGACATCATGACATTGGCACATGTTTTCATTTATGATACCATTTTATGCCATGTCATCATCTCTTGCATTAGTAATCAATTGAATTGATTTAAGGATGAAAAACACATTTTGATATTGAGATCAAATTTGTGTTTAGAAAATGCATGAGACCTTAGTCTAAGATACCTAAACCCATATCTCACATCAAAATTGACATGGATGTGTTTGATACACTTTAGATGTGTGTGAGATATTAGGATCATGAGTTAGGATCAAGGTGCATAGTCCTTGTACCTAGATGACCCTAATTCAAGAAATTAAGGATCATAGGGAAAGCTTGTGTACAAGTCATGTACATCTAGCCCTAAGATTATGGTCCTAAATTCAAATAGTTTTAAAAGCATTTTAAAATTGTTTTGAAAAACCTTGATGAAGCTTTCCTAGTGATTGCATTCATCATTGAACATTGTGATACAAAGTTGAGTTAAACTTGAACTATTTCAAAGTTTTTGAACTTTGTATCAAGATTGAAAAATGAAAGTTATTTTCATAGAAAACTATTTTTCCATGATAGTGTATGATATGAGGAATGTATCCTCAAAGTTTCGTAATTTTTGGAATTTTCTTGAATTTATTAGGAGTTTCTGATTTTCCGGAAGGGGAAATCAGAAGTTCTGATTTTAGTGGCTGGATCGGTCCGAGGACCGATCCAGGGAAGATCTGATCGGTCTGCGGACCGATCCAGAGTATTGTGGATCGGTCTGCAGACCGATCCAGTGAGTTCCAGTAGCACGAGTGCGATCTGGTGAAGGGTTGATCGGTCTGGGGACCGATCAGGGGTGCCAAATGCTGATTTTTCGACTGTTTTGTCTGAAATTTCAGCTGGGAGTTGGTGTTTTGGATTTCTAAAGGTTTGAAACTCACCAAGACATTGTTGGTGCAATGGTCAAGGGGGAGTTAACCTTTAGGGGGAATTTTACCTAATTGTCAAGGGGGAGTTGACTTTTAGGGGGAGTTTTTACTCCTTAAGACTTTTGAGGATTAGTGATATGGGATTATCACTAAGTTGATTGTTGAGTTTAGTATCAAGGGGGAAATTAAGAGTTTCAATGAAAGGTATGGGACTTTCATTAGGAGGAAACTCTTGACCTTGATTCTCTCTTTTTGATGTGTGTCAAAAAGGGGAGAGTGTTCATTGGAGAATTATTGGAGAACCTAAGTTAGGTTATCAGGTTAACCTAAGCTAGGGGAAGAATGTCAAGGAATGTTCGAGGAAGAACATTTGAATTCTTTTTGATGTATGTCAAAAAGGGGGAGAATTATTGGAGAACCCAAGTTAGGTTATCGGGTTAACCTAAGGGGAGAATGTCCAGAGAATGTTCAAGGAAAGAACATTGGACATTGGAAGATGGTTGGAAAACCTAAGTTAGGTTATCAAGTTAACCTAACTTGATTATGAGTTTTGTCAAACATCAAAAAGGGGGAGATTGTTGGTGCAACCTTAGGTCAAGGTTGACCTGGTTGACTCGACTCGAGGTGACTTGACTCGAGTTGTATTTTGATGTTTGACTTGGGAAGATTGTCGGTGCAACCTTAGGTCAAGGTTGACCTAGTTGAGTTGCATGTTGATGTTTGACACTCGTGAGAGAGTTCTATTCTTGATGTTTGACAAGAATAGGTGTTTGGGAGATTGTAGGTGCAACCTTAGGTCAAGGTTGACCTGGTTGACCTGATTCGGGAAAAGTCCAAGCAGGGAGCTTGGCACGCGAAAAGTCCAAGTATGGAGACTTGGCACTGGAAAAGTCCAAGCAGGGAGCTTGGCACGCGAGAAGTCCAAGTGTGGAGACTTGGCACGGGAAAAGTCCAAGTATGGAGACTTGGCACTGGAAAAGTCCAAGTATGGAGACTTGGCACGGAAAAGTCCTGGTGAGTGAAGCTAGGCAGTGGGAAAGTCCTAACTGGGATGTTAGGCAGTTGGAAAGTCCTGGTGAGTGAAGCCAGGCAATGAGAAAGTCCTAACTGGGATGTTAGGCAGTGTGGAAATCCTAGTGAGTGAAGCCAGGTGGAAAGTCCTGGTGAGTGAAGCCGGGCAAGGGAAAATCCAGATAGATCAAGGATGATCAGACATCTGGTGTTGAGGAAAGTCCAAGTAGGTCAAAGGGATTGACCGGACACTTGGCGAGGAATTCTAGCAGGTCAAGGGAGTGACCAGATGCTAGGGATGAAGTACCAATAGGTCAAGGTTGACCGTATATTGGTTTGGAAGGTTTGGGATTTAGTTTGGGCAAAAACCAAGCTCTGGATCGGTCTGCAGACCGATCCAGTGATACGTTTGTGTATCTGATCGGTCTGGTGACCGATCAGATAACAAACAGAAGGCTGTGGGCTTACTGATCGGTCTGGGGACCGATCAGCATGGAGCCTGATCGGTCCCCGGGACCGATCAGGGACGCTGGGATCGGTCCGGGGACCGATCAGATTCCACACAGAGAGTTGGGCAACTCTCTGTGAAGCCTTCTGATCGGTCTGGGGACCGATCAGCACAGGGCCTGATCGGTCCAAGTTCTAGCCGTTATGTAGCAACGGCTAGTTTCTACTGTGTCTTCTTCGCAGGTATAAAGGGGTCGAGGGCTGCTGCTGCGATACTTCTTCTTCTTCCTTCCTGTTGCGAAGTGCTGTTGTGCTTGAGCTTTGTTGAGCTCCTCCTTGTCGAAGCTTCGCGTGAGCTTCATTCCACGACTGGATCAGCTGCTGCTGAGTTGCTTGTTGCATCTGTCCGTGAAGTTGCTACTTCATCCGGGACCCCAGTCGACGAGAAGGCAAGCTACTGTGTTTACATTCCTGTTGTATTTTGTTCTTGCTATTCTCTTGTACTCTTAGCTTGCTGTTGCAAGTGATTGTGGCGAGGTTTCTCCACCCACAAGGAGTTGATATTAGCCGGTTCTCCGGGGACTCATCCACCGACGGATTGATAGGGCTCGTCCACCTTACGGACACGCCGAGAAGTAGGAGTATCATCTCCGAACCTCGTTACATCCCTGCGTAGAGGTTTGATTTCTTTTCCTGTTTTTCTTTCTGCATTTAGTTTCCGCTGCGCTAACCCTAGTTTGTAGAAAGAAACGCGAGAATTTGGGTCGGCTATTCACACCCCCCTCTCTAGCCGTACGAAGAGATCCTAACAAACAATACCCTAACCTTACCTCAACCAATTGTCTCCAGAAGGTGTCGCCCGATTCGTTTCTGCATACCAAGGATTCCTCTAACCCTCAATCAACAACAAGAAGGAAGGAATCCATGACCTAACCTGAGATCGCCCACAATCAGCGAGGAAGCGAGCAAGAATCGGAAAAGAAGACTCGAACTAGGGCAGGAATCAGAGAACAGAAAAGAGAACTGATCGGTCGCTTACCCTCAAGGCCCTAATGGTCTCTTCCCGTCGATGATCGGATGGCAAAGGCTCGACCCGATGGCGTCAATCAAGGAAGAAAAGGTTCGGCAGTCGGCTAGAGGAGACGCAACTTCGTGTCTGCGATCCGGAGAGGAATATCGCCGCCCGAATCTGAGCTCAACGGCCGCTGATGCCGGTAGAGGAAGATCGCCGGAGCTGGAGCCTTGCTCCCGTCGCCGTCGCTTATCCGCGAGAGAGAGAGAACAGAGAGAGATTGGAGTCGAGGGAGAAGAGGGGAAAGAGTTCGGGTATCGGTGATAGGTTTAGGGAAATGAAATAGAAAAGGAAAAGAATATTTATATTAAAACATTTCCTAACTTAAGTGGGTATCCCAACACAGGCTTATCCGTATCCGTCGATTGATCCCCTCAAACTCTCCGTACGAACCTTGAAAAATCCTTAGAAAATTTCTAAAAACTCCAGAAAAATTTTATAAGGATATTTCTCAAATAACCCTATTTATTTAAATTTTCTGATATCTCACAATGGTTATGTCCCCCTTCCACATCCAAATCGTGCTCCAGCTGTGCTAAATAGCATGACCATGCTATATTTCTAGAGCTGCTTGAGGGGTTGGTGGTGCCAATTAGCACTGCTGTGCCTCTCCACCCAAGGTTATTCATGCCACAACCATGCCTCCAGGCACAGCCATGTGCCAGAGATTACAAGGGATCTGTGTGGCATGGAGTCGAGGCCATATAGCGCAAGAACTTAGTTGTGTTAAATTTGGATAGACTGTAGACTAATTTTGAAACGGCCATAACTTTAAACTTAATTGGAGTTATGGGTTGTTTCAGATACCAAAATATAGCTAACTTCAAGATCTATAACTTTGATTCAGGTTCAATAGTGAGTAAACATGGTCTAGCTATGCTAAAAGGCATGGTCGTGCCTTCTAGGCGCAACTACATCGGGTCCTCTGTCCAGACTGTAGACCAAACTTTAAACTTCCATAACTTTTGGCTCAGTTGGATCCAAGGCTAGATAAAAATATTAGAATCTAAATAATTTCAAGGGATACAACTTTGATTCATGGTAAAACATAATAAAATCAGGTTTCAGGGGTGAAATATCTATTTTAATAGAGCCCTATAAACCTAACAGATCTAGACAATTTGGAGGAGGTATAAAAGGGTCGAGAAACTCATTCTTTGGCTCATCTTGGGTTTGGTACTTCATATCTCTTCTTGGGGGAAGGGTTCTACCCCTTAGGGGGGAATCCTAGAGCTTTCATCATGACTGATTCACACCATCTGTCCACCTTCAGAGCAAGGATTACAAGTAAGAAGACCGGCGACACATAGATAAGTATTCCTCTCTTCTCTATCTTGTATTTTAGATTGTAGGATGCTTAATTTCTTATCTCTTATTTGTAAATCCTTTACAATGGAATAGATCTCTAGATCTAGGATGTAAGAAGTAGTTATGTTGATGTATGAACTATATATTTGGACATTTTCTTATTCAATGAAGTGTTTATGCCATGTTCTATGTGTGTTGTGCCTTGTATGTGTTTGATGAAATGTGTGTGAGGTCAATTCATGTAGATGTAGAGTTTTGTTCATTGTGTAGAGGAGATACTTTAGTTTGTTTAATAGGGGACCCTGTGACAGAGGGTATCCCTTACTTTCTAAGATATCATCCTTGAAACAGAGGACAATTTTCTACAAGGGAAGATAATTAGAGTTTAGAGGGGTTCTCCCAATTTTATGTTAATAGGTTTATTGTATAATCTAGGATCGTATGACTGGAGATCCCTAAGTGATGAAGGGGCATCCTTTAACCGAACATCCTATGTTATCTCTACTACCTAGAGGCATCAAGTAATCAAGGGAATAACACTTCCACACAACTGATGCATGGTTGTGTCAGACTTTAGTTGTAATCCCTACACCAATGTAAGTATAGAGTTAGGTAGATGAACAATGCATAGGGAGATTAACTGTAGGATCAAGACGTGCTAGAAGGGGGGGGGTGAATAACACTCACAACTTTTTTGAACTTTCGGAAAACACAGAATAGATGCAGTGGAAATAGTAAGCAAAATAGTGGAAGCAAAACAATCGCGAACATGTGTTGATTTTACTTGGTTCGAAACTTGTGATGACTCCTACTCCAAGGTCTGCGATCATTGATTGCTTTCATTGGGCAATTCACTATCAATTCAAAAATTCCAATTACAATGATGAGTGCAATAAAAATATAATTTGAATGCTTTACAATAATTATACCGACGACTTTTGGAATTTGGAGAGTCTTGCTTTCGGTCGTCAGAGTCACATCGTGGAGTCGCAGGATCATCCTTAAAGCAACACACAAGAGAGGAATCATAAGAATGAGTTGTGTGGAAGCTCTTGCCTGAAGCCTTCTTTTATGGGCCATTGAAGGCGTCTTCAACCCCTTGAAGGCTCCTCCAGCTCGGATCCTTATCCCCGAATTCACGGAGACGATAATTCCATCATTCTACGAAATTTATCCCTTTGAAGGCACCTTCAAGCTCTTGGAAGGTGCCTTTTATCCAGTATCCAAGGCACCTTCAGGTGATTCAAAGGTGCCTCCGTGCCTCTTCCGAGCGGGCCTTCGGCCAAGCCAACTGAGGTGCCTCCAACAGCCCCAGAGGCGCCTTAAACACTATTCATCCAAGTCTTTTGTGTGCTTTTCACTCCCTGCAAGATATGTTAGTCTAATATACCAAATATATATTGAAAAATAAAGTTAGCATGATAAAATATGATTAATAGAACTATTTGACAGTCTCTGGACTATCCGGTTCTGATTTTCGGATTTCCTAGAAACCTTAGGTTGAATCGATGCCTAATATTCCCTTAATGGGGAATGTACCCTCACCTACTCCTCTTAGGAGAAATTACCTTTTACCAGATTGGTCCTCCAGACTGATTGGACTTTTGCTCAGCGTCTGAGATATTAAGACTTCATACTGAACGTCTGATCCCGACCTGTCCAGTCTTCCACCCGGTGTCCGTGACCCATAGGATTTTCACGTAGAGTCCTTAACTCTAGGATTTCGCCCAACATCCTTGACCCTCCAAGGCTTTGCCCAATCCCCTGGACCAGGACTTCATCACCTAATCGTAGCTAGGACTTTCCTTAACCTAGGGTTACCACCCCTAGGACCTAGGATTACCTCCTCCTAGTGTTTTCCACCTGCCTAGAATCCACTAGGACTTTTACCTAAAAACACTTATGACTTTCCTAGAAGCTCAGTACACTTGTTAAATAACAAGACATCTTAACATTTAAACCTTTTGCCATTATCAAAACTCAGGTTCGATCGTCTGGTGCTTCCTGCACCAACAATCTCCCCCTTTTTGATTATAACAACTTGATTCAAAAGTTAAGTAAAACATATAGCAAAAGTACACCATATAGCAAAAGTTAAGAGATTTATTCATTTAAATAAAAGAATTAACTTGATTGAAAAATTAAGTAAAATATATAGCAAAAGTACACCTATAGTAAAAGTTAAGAGATTCATTCATTTAAAGAAAAGAATTAACTTGTTAACTCCCCCTTAATTCCTTAACTTTCTCTTCCCCCTTAACTTTTGAATATTTTCTCCCTCTTTTACAAATATCAAAAACAATTAAGGGGAGAAAAAACACTTAATTTCAAAATAAAACATTTTAGTTTTTCAAATATTTTGAAACAAACTCTGCTTTTGAGATAGTAGAATTTTGCTTTAAAAACTTTTGACAAGGATGAGTTAAAAATAATTTCAAATAGACTATGTTTTAAAAGTACTTAGCATTTTTGTAAAAGTCTTGAAAAAGAACTTGACTTTTAAAAATACTTCATTTTTGAAAGATATCTTTTTAAAGATTTAGAATCTTTGAAAGTATACTTAAAGGCTTTAGCTTTTTCCTTAAAACTTAGATAAATTCTTAGATTTAAAAAATACTTTGTCATGTACTTAGCTTTTGAAAAAATTCAAATAAACTTAGCTAAGTATTTAGTTTTTTTGTAAAATTTAGTTAAGTAAAAGATTCTAAAAAAAACTTATTTAAACTTTTTGAAAAGATTTCATAAAACTTAGTTTAAAAAAACTTTTTTAAAAAATTATTTTTCCAGTAAAAACTATTTAAACTTGCTTTTTTAAAAAAAGATTTAAAGTTATTTTCCAAAAATAGTTAAACTTTCAAAAATAATTAAACCAAAGAAAAACTTAACTTCCTTTTGAAAAATACTTTGGCATTTGAAAATAAAAATATTTAACATAACTCTCTTTTTCTCCCCCTTGATTAATGCCCCAAAAAAATTTAGGTAACTTATTTAAGTTTGAAAATTCTAGAGTCCAAGCATAAAAAAATTAAAAACATATTTAAAATAATAATTTATTTTTCTAATTTTCCATCTCACCCTTTTTAAGTTGTCAAACATGTCAAGCTTATGAGTTTGTGTAAGAAGGAGTTAATATTAATTTAACTTTAAAGTTGAGTTTGAGTTTGAGAACATTATCTCTGAATTTTAAATTTTAGCATATTTAAGTTTGAATTTTCAAAATATTTAAATTTGAAAATTGAAAATATTTAAGTCTGATTTTTTTTTTTGAAAAATGGTTAAGATTAAACTTAAATTTGAGTCTTAAAAATAAAATTTGAAAGATATTTAAGTCTAAATTATATTTTAAAATTAATTAAAATTTGAAGATTAATTATTATTTGAAAGATAATTAAGATTTGGAAATTTAAAATTAATTATTATTAATTAACATTTAAAAAATTAACTAAGATTTTAAAATTTGAAAATTAATTATTATTAATTAACATTTAAAAAATTAATTAAGATTTTGAAATTTTAAAATTAATATTTTAAAAATATTTAAATTTAAATTGAGTTTGATTAATTTTCTTTGGAGCTAGATATTAATTAAGTGAGTTGTCAGTAACTCATTTAATTAGTGGATATTTTATATCTTAAACACAGGGAGATTAACACACTCATGATAAGAAGGAGCCCATATAGTAATATGGGATTGGCGCGGTAGTTCAATAATAACTCTTTAGTGGTATGAGTTATTATTGATGAACTCGAGTTGTGTGTTCGGGGCGAACACGGAAAGCTCAAGTTCATCGAGAGACCAAAACCAATTCCTCCTCTCGGTCCCTGTCGTAGACTCTAATTTATAAAGTGTTATACTCACCCATACCCACCTTCTTACCTACCTTAAGGTGGTCGGCCAAGCCTAGCTTGGAGCCCAAGGTAGGGCCGGCCAAACTAAGGTGAGATGGTGGCCGACCGCCCTGTTAGTTAGAGCCCTAGAGCCAATCATTTGATGATTGTTGTATGGACTCGTTATATCATATTCTTGTATATAAATAAAGGCATTTGTTTTTGGTTATTATACTTACTTGTATTGATGCCAAATAACTAAGTATAATAGCGTCCTTGAGTAGAAGGTTCTTACCTATATCAATCGATTGGTTAAATCGATAGTGAGATGATATAGGGAACACTAATCTTAATCATTCCTAGTCGAGTATTAACATTCAGGGACAATGTTAATGCGACGAGACTAGCATGTAGGTCAACTCGATGACTTGATCTCACAAGTCATGGATATGGAGATATCAAGTTGACACATGGGTATGCATTAGAGAATGCATACTGAATGACCCGCCATGAGAAAGTATCATGGATCGTTATATGAGTGTCATATACTTTCTCATGTGTCTATTAGTATGACTACTAGTCCTTGGACCTGAAGTCACCATGGTTCCCTACATAAGGAGTTACATACTTTGGTTTCGTCAAACGTCACCCGTAACTGGGTGGACTATAAAGGCGATTACTGGGTATGTAACAAATTATGCGGAGGGATGTGAGTGATGTAGATGGGATCTATCCCTCCTATATGACGGGAGTGACATCGATATTCTTGATAGAGTGAGACCACGAAGTGCATGGCCATGCCCAAATGAGTCAATATGAGATATTGAGCTCATTTGATTGAGTTGGTCTACTTGGAGTTCAAGGTTTAGATTGATTAGAGGATGACACAGTCTATGTCTTATATTGATCAATCTAGATGTCTAGGATAGAAGGACAATGTCATATATTGTGAAGAGTCACAATTAGTAGTCACAAGGTGATGTTGGATCTCAACATTCTTGTAACTTGGGTAGTGATAACTATGATTTTGGCTATATTATTTTGAATCATAATGCATGTTTTTATTGGTTTATTCATAGCTTAATCTCACATTAGCATCATATTTCATAATTGCGTATGATTTTAGACTTAATTGCAAATTGGCTAATTATCATGTTATGTGGTGCTAATATTTGACTCTTATTTTGTAGAGCATCAAAAGGGTCATGGACCCGATCAGATCCGACCACATTTGGGCTTAAATCTAGGGCAAAATGAGGCGATCACATCTTGGAGCTATTTGGACCGTGCATCTTCAATCAAGCAGATCTGAGCCATCCGTGGAGGATCTGGTCCATCCGAGCTACAAGGAAGCACATCACAGCCATAGATGAAGATCCAAGGGTTTTGATCCAGATCTGAGATGTTTCCACCGTTGATCAAGCCCTGAAAGTTTTGGACCGTCCGATCAAAACTGAGGAGGTTTAAAAGCTTCGCGTGAGAAGCTACAGTCGGGCTCGGCTTCGCGATTTTGGCACTGTTTCTCTTCTTCTTCGCGCGACGGCCGCAGCTCCCATTCCCGATTCCAGATCCAGATCTTCCTCTTCTTCAACGACGGCGATCTTGAGCTTCCGGCGTCCATCTTCCGGCGATCAGAGAGTGTTGAGGAGGTTTCTCGGTGCGTCTCGGCTCTGTTCCACCGCCGCGATCTTGTTTGAGGGAGGTTTCTTGGACAACGATTTTCGCATCCAACTGAGCTCAAAGGGAGGTTTCTTTGAGTCTTAGATCCGTTTTCGTTCTCCATTCCGCAGCAAAACTTAGATGAATTGGCCATTTGATCCGGTTTGCACATTCACAGAGTCAAGCTCTGTTTCTTCGGCTGTTGGGATTATCAGGCGATAAGGAGTTCGAGGGGAGGTTTCCAAGGACGATGAGCATCTACTGGTAATAGTTGGAAGTTTGGTGATAGCTGTTGGGTGTTGAGTGGAGGTTTCCGATGCACTTTTGTTTACACAGCAGAATGGAGAAGATAAGATCCGGGATTTGGTTGAGGAATGTTTTAGGGTTTCTGGTTACTTTTGAATGTTACTGAATTTGCCATGTCTATGCTCAGATCTACAGATCTGATAATTTCCTTTGCAATTTGAATTTCTGTTTGAGATTTGTGTGTCTGATTTCAATTTCTTGCTTTCAACCCCCAAATTTTAGATCTAATTTCTGATTAGTTTAGTAATACTGATACTAACTGTTTGTAGGGTTTTGTGATTTAGTTAGCAAATTAATATTTGTGACTATGATCTTGACTAACCGTAGGATGCTTAATTTGATGTTTAGATTACTACCTTTGTTCAATGCTTTTGGGACTGAATTCTTGAGCTTGACTGATGAAATGGTTGTAAGTGAGAATTGTATGTAGTTTAGTTTATTAAATGGGGTCAAAGCTATGAGTTTGATTGTTACTATAATGGGTAGTTGAAGAAACTGATTCCATGATGTTTGATAGATGAGAATGCTAAATAAACTTTGTTGAAGTGAGGAATCAATGTGAATTAATTCTAGAGTTTGAACAAACTTATTAGTTACCCTTGGAAAGAAAAATACGACTTGGGACTCGTTACTACAACACTTGTTTATATTTTAATGAGTTTCAACTTTAATTAATTTGGAGTGCCTCGTGACATGCAAAATGGTTGACACCAAATTTTGGCGCCGTTGCCGGGGACAATGTCACGAGAATGTTAAGCATCCTACGGTTAGTCAAGATCATAGTCACAAAGATTAATTTGCTAACTAAATCACAAAACCCTACAAACAGTTAGTATCAGTATTACTAAACTAATAAGAAATTAGATCTAAAATTTGGAGGTTGAAAGCAAGAAATTGAAATCAGACACACAAATCTCAAACAGAAATTCAAATTGCAAAGGAAATTATCAGATCTATAGATCTGAGCATAGACATGGAAAATTCAGTAACATTCAAAAGTAAACAGAAACCCTAAAACATTCCTCAACCAAATCCCGGATCTTATCTTCTCTATTCTGCTGTGTAAACAAAAGTGCATCGGAAACCTCCCCTCAACACCCAACAGCTATCACCAAACTTCCAACTATTACCAGTAGATGCTCATCGTCCTTGGAAACCTCCCCTCGAACTCCTTATCGCCTGATAATCCCAACAGCCGAAGAAATAGAGCTTGACTCTGTGAATGTGCAAACCGGATCAAATGGCCAATTCATCCAAGTTTTGCTGCGGAATGGAGAACGAAAACGGATCTAAGACTCAAAGAAACCTCCCTTTGAGCTCAGTTGGATGCGAAAATTGTTGTCCAAGAAACCTCCCTCAAACAAGATCGCGGCGGTGGAACAGAGCCGAGACGCACCGAGAAACCTCCCTCAACACTCTCTGTATCGCCGGAAGATGGACGCCGGAAGCTCAAGATCGCCGTCGTTGAAGAAGAGGAAGATCTGGATCTGGAATCGGGAATGGGAGCTGCGGCCGTCGCGCGAAGAAGAAGAGAAACAGTGCCAAAATCGTGAAGCCGAGCCCGACTGTAGCTTCTCACGCGAAGCTTTTAAACCTCCTCAGTTTTGATCGGACGGTCCAGAACTTTCAGGGCTTGATCAACGGTGGAAACATCTCAGATCTGGATCAAAACCCTTGGATCTTCATCTATGGCTGTGATGTGCTTCCTTGTAGCTCGGATGGACCAGATCCTCCACGGATGGCTCAGATCTGCTTGATTGAAGATGAACGGTCCAAATAGCTCCAAGATGTGATCGCCTCATTTTGCCCTAGATTTAAGCCCAAATGTGGTCGGATCTGATTAGGTCCATGACCCTTTTGATGCTCTACAAAATAAGAGTCAAATATTAGCATCACATACCATGATAATTAGCCAATTTGCAATTAAGTCTAAAATCATACGCAATTATGAAATATGATGCTAATGTGAGATTAAGCTATGAATAAACCAATAAAAACATGCATTATGATTAAAAATAATTTAGCCAAAATCATGGTTATCAAATCCCCCACACTTAATCTTGGACGTCCCGTTCAAGTCAAGAAAACCTAAAATCATCTCCATACAAATTCTCTAGCAATACCTAGAAGATAGTAAAAAGAATTCAACTAAGGTCATCTTAAAGATCACAAACAATCATGAATACAATCCAAACAATAATCAGTAAGTATGGTAGTTTCAATCCAATTGAAAAATTAAGCAAGTTGCAATCTCACAAGGTATTCACCTATTCTAGCCCTCACACTCACAACATGTATTAGTGGAGCCCACTCAATGTCACTCACAACATTTCACTACCATAAGCTTGCTTATTTTCTAATTCTCCACCACCATAAAACATAGCATACATGAATCAAAAGGAATTTATCATCAAGAATTGAAATGAAAGTAAGAAGAACAATAAAAGTGAATGAAAATGGCAAAAGAAAAGGTATTAATGAAGAAAATGAGAGAATGAGAGTATTGGAGGAATATACTTGATGAGTTGACCATTTTGATGTAAAAAGAGATGAATACTATTTGTTTTTAACAATTCAAAAGACCAAGTTAAACTCCCCTTCAATTTGAATGCAAACATAGAATCTTGATACTCTATCTCCACCTTTGATACATCTTGATTTGCCACTATTTTTCTTGTTTTTCCACTTAAATTTCAGAATTTGAAGACTAAAATAATCTGAATCAACTTATAAAGAATAGCTCCCTCCCCCACACTTAAAATTTTGACCGTCTCGGGCAATAAAAAACCAAGAATCAAATGTCTTGATAAACTTTTAGCTATTTTTCCTTATCTTTTCTGCAAGTTTTACTTCTCTTCCTCTGTTTGTTTCTTTCTTACTGCTTCTGCTCTGCGTTCTGTAATATCACCAATTTAAATGCATAAAAAAAAGCAACATCAGATTCAGCTAAACATCATGAAGGATTAGTCTCAAGAATCCATATTAACAACTTCTGATTTCTGCACTGCAGTTTCCAGCATATATATATTTTTCAATTCCAAGGGACTTGCTCAGCATTTTCAGCATTCAAATTTAATTAAACTTACAGAAATCAGAGTAAGTCTTAAGCAAACAGATTTCCTTAATGCACTAGCTGTCAAAACCAACTGAGTTCTTTTACCAAAAATTCCTGAACTTGATTTGCAACTTAGTATCAGATTCAACTTTCATCAAAGAAACTTCAATCAGATTAAAGAAAGTAACCAGTAACCCCTGCTGTGCCATATAGATTCTGCAAAATTCTAGCTCTTGTAACTTCTACATTCCTGCATTTCTGCATATCTGCTCTAACAACACTATTCAGTTTCAGTTTCTTAAATTCTTTCACTGCTACTTAATCATTTTAACTCCACAAATCTGTAGTTTTCTTACTTCAATTCTAGACTTTGTATCAATCTTTCTCTGTTTAGTCACAAAAACTTCAATACTTCTTTCATCTTGTCTCTAAAGACTCTTCGCAATGCATTACTGAAAAGCTTACAGGTTTCAACATCTCCAAATGGCTCAAATTCATTTCTCAATTTGGCACAAAGCTGCCCTAATCTGCACAATCTGCATTTGCTGAATTCCTGCACTCTCTGATATCATTATCTATCAAAGACTAGCTTTCCATCAAATATTCATAAATTGGCACGCACAGTTTCCCATTTCTATTTCTGCAACCTCTTAAACTTTCTGCAGATTTTTTTTTTCTGTTTCTATGTCAACTGATTTGGCAATTAAAATTTCATTCCAGATTTTAATTCTACAGCTTGCACAGAATTTCATCAACTCAACTTTTTGTGAACCTTCAGCAACACTTCAATTAATTCCCAGGTTCATGACAGTATCAGTACTGTCATTTTTTTGTAGCCTAAAAATTTTGCCCACAAGAAACTAAGCTGGTGATTTCTGTTTTGTTCTTTGCAACAACTGCTGTTGAAGATCCTTTTGAGTAGGAATGTGAACTTAATCTCATGAAAACCAGCTTAGTTTTATCTTGATACACATTCTTTGTATCACTGTCTTATTACTTTTACTCCAGAATTCCAGCAACAACCTGCAGAAATCAGCTTCAATTGATTCTATTTTCTGCAACTAATAATATCAGAATTTGAATTTTGATGTGCATTCAGACCCAACCTCAAAAACACTTGAAATCCCACTAATCAGAAACATGCAAGAACTTAATACATGATATCTGCATTGTAGCACAGCTTCTGCATTTACCACGTCAAAAACTTAAAATCATCAAAGATTGCTATAGAACTCAGCACTGCAATCTAAACCTCTAGCTGAAATTCCTTTAGTTTGCCACATAATTCAAGATAAGAGTTGTTTGAATTTATTAGCCCAGAAATCATTTCCAGCAATATTACTGAAACCAATTCTGTAATTGCAGTACATAAAGACTTGAAATGAATAATTATCAGTTAAAAATCCAAAGACCACTTCTTCCAGCAGATTCCTGAATCTAGTTAGCAAAACTTGGATGAATTGGCCATTTGATCCGGTTTGCACATTCACAGAGTCAAGCTCTGTTTCTTCGGCTGTTGGGATTATTAGGCGATAAGGAGTTCGAGGGGAGGTTTCCAAGGACGATGAGCATCTACTGGTAATAGTTGGAAGTTTGGTGATAGTTGTTGGGTGTTGAGGGGAGGTTTCCGATGCACTTTTGTTTACACAGTAGAATGGAGAAGATAAGATCTGGGATTTGGTTGAGGAATGTTTTAGGGTTTCTGTTTACTTTTGAATGTTACTGAATTTGCCATGTCTATGCTCAGATCTACAGATCTGATAATTTCCTTTGCAATTTGAATTTCTGTTTGAGATTTGTGTGTCTGATTTCAATTTCTTGCTTTCAACCCCCAAATTTTAGATCTAATTTCTGATTAGTTTAGTAATACTGATACTAACTGTTTGTAGGGTTTTGTGATTTAGTTAGCAAATTAATCTTTGTGACTATGATCTTGACTAACCGTAGGATGCTTAATTTGATGTTTAGATTACTACCTTTGTTCAATGCTTTTGGGACTGAATTCTTGAGCTTGACTGATGAAATGGTTGTAAGTGAGAATTGTATGTAGTTTGGTTTATTAAATGGGGTCAAAGCTATGAGTTTGATTGTTACTGTAATGGGTAGTTGAAGAAATTGATTCCATGATGTTTGATAGATGAGAATGCTAAATAAACTTTGTTGAAGTGAGGAATCAATGTGAATTAATTCTAGAGTTTGAACACACTTATTAGTTACCCTTGGAAAGAAAAATACGACTTGGGACTCGTTACTACAACACTTGTTTATATTTTAATGAGTTTCAACTTTAATTAATTTGGAGTGCCTCATGACATGCAAAATGGTTGACACCAAATTTGGTCACAAGGTGATGTTGGATCTCAACATTCTTGTAACTTGGGTAGTAATGATGGGTTGCTAGATACCGCTTATTACTTATGCTTCTAAATGGGTTTAGGAGCATTGCCAACGTTACAAGAACCTATAGGGTCACACACAAAGGACAATTAGATGGAGATTAGGTTCATTTGATGAACCTAAAGGATTAGGTTCATGTGATGAACCAAATTGGATTAAGAGTAATCCAAATTGTGCTAATTGAGTTGGACTCAATTTGGTTCATGTATTAAGTGAGTCTAATTTGGACTTAGACTCATTTAATTAATTTAATTCAATGAATAGAGATTCATTAAATTAAAATTGACTTGAACCAATGGTTAGATTAGATCAACAAAGGGAGAGAAGTGGTCAAGTTTGACTTGACTTGAGAGGAAGATGAAGGGTCAAGTTTGACTTGACCATTTGCCACCTCATTGGTGAGTTGGCATTAAATGGCTAATGGTGATGTGCCACATCATCAAGGCTAGCACATGTGTGTGCCACCTCATGAGGGAGATCAAGAGTTTTTGACTCTTGAAATTCCATGGAGTATATAACTCATCATGAAAAGTGGTCGGCCACTTTAGTGCTTGTGAGGAGTTTCATTTTTTTGTGGTAACTCCATCTTCTTCTTCCTCAAGCTCTTTCTTCTCTCCCTCTCCTCCACCCTTGGCCGAAACTTCAAAGAGTGCTAGTACACTCTAAAGTTTCTCCTCCATCGATTTGTTCGTGTGGATACGCATAGAGGAGTAGATACCTTGATACTCTCGAGATCCGGAGAACCTAGGACGAGCGGGATTATGCGAAGGGCTTCGCTTCAAAGGTATACCTTCTGATCTTGTAGATCTAGTGTAGATCTAGGAGTAGAAAATATGTATATGAAATTTTAAACTTCGCACGGATCCGGTGGTATGGGATTCGGGGTTTCCGTAACGCAAAAAGTGGTTTTTGCGGCCCGAAAAACCCAACAGTGGTATCAGAGCCACGTACAAAGCATATACATGTTTTAATTTGTATTTTTATGAAAATTACAGATCTATAACTTTCTGTGAATTTATGATTTTTTTAGTTTTTATGGGTATTTTTCTCGTAGAAGCGAAGCACAAGTGTTTAGACACTTGTAGGCTTCGACAACCGAGAAGATCTTTCCGAAACGGCAAGGTTTCGCCCCAAATTGTTTTGGGACAGCGGGCTAATGGCGCTGTAGGATTGCTAAGGAACACTCACGATGGTTATATCGCGGGTAGGGGTGCTGCCCCTGACCCTGCAAGGGGATTCGTTCCACGATTGTGCCCGAAAATCGCTAAACGGGACCGCCGGGAATTTTTACTCAAAAAAATTGTAAGAAAAATTATAGAAATTTATAGAAATTACATAATTTATAATTATGTATTATTTTGTAATGGTCATGACCCAAAAGACCCAATTAGATTGGAAATTGTGTTGTAATTCATAATACGGCCTGCGTGCCGTCGTGTGATTGTGCGTGTTGTATATTTGATACGCGACCTGCGCGTCGTGCCTTTCTATTTATTTATTCTTGTTGTAAATTAGTTTAGACTCGAATGTAACTCGAGTTTCACCATTGTAATGTACAAAATTGGAGCGGTGGAAGGTCCACTCGAGACGGAGTTACGAGGAGGGCGCGAGCAACACAAGGTGGTCAAAGGAAGGTGCTTGAGAAGCTGTTGACCTTAGATTGACCATCCGATCTTCTCATTGGCTTGAGAAGATCGTAGTAGGGCCATGACTAATCACAAAATATTTAATTAATTACTTGTGTGTGTGTATATGTGATGCATGCTAGAATAGTAATTAATTAGCGCCTTGACGATTAGATTAGATCTAAATCGCGTACATGATGCTCCCTAACGATTAGATTAGATCTAAATCGCGTATATGATACACCTCGTCGATTAGATTAGATCTCAATCGCGTCAACTCGAAATGCCTACCATGCCATGATACCCATCACTACCTCGATCGCATGTTGTTGTTGAATCTGCCAAAGCAGAGCAACGCATACTATCTTGGTAGGGTGCGGAGGGACAATCTTGGTCCCGCCTATCAACGCATGGGTGAGTACAACTCAATTAGATTGAGTAACTAGTTAACTCAATTGGATCGAGTTTAACTATAGGTATTTTCCAATTGTTGGTAGATAGGTCAAAATCACGTTTATATTAACTCTTGGGCGTATTAGCCAAAGCTAGCTCGAGTTTTAATATAAATGCGGATCTTGATCCTATAAACAAGAGTTGCATAGAGATATAATTGGTAATTAGTTACCTACCGATCGTACTAAGTCTTGGGCGATTTAGCCAAAGCTAACTCAAGGTATAGTATGATGTGGATATTGTCCCACATGAATTATAGAATTCAGTGGGAGCATCATTTAGTTAAAGGCCTAATTAAATGATTAATAAAATATGATATTTATTTTCTGTATTTTCTGTTGTAGATTACCATGTCGTCAAACACGAACACCTTCTCTCTGCGTTCTGTCCTTGACAAGGACAAGCTCAATGGAGCAAATTTCCTGGACTGGTACAGGAATATGAGAATAGTTCTCACCCAAGAACTTAAAATGTACGTTCTGGAGCAACTCATTCCGGAGGCTCCTCCTGCCAATGCCACGCGAGCAGACAAAGATGCTTACAAGAAGCATCAAGATGACGCATTAGATGTATCATGTCTAATGCTCGCGATCATGAACTCTGAGCTTCAGAAGTAACATGAGTTAATGGGTGCTTATGATATGGTTGAACATCTCCGTCAACTATATCAAGGACAAGCACGGCACGAGAGATTTGATATCTCAAGGGCACTATTTCAGTGCAAGATGTTAGATGGGGCTCCCGTAGGCCCATATGTACTCAAGATGATTGGGTACATAGAGAATCTACAGAGGTTGGGATTGCCACTTGGCCAAGAGATGGCCACTGACCTGATCTTGTAGTCTTTGCCAGAGAGCTACATTCAATTTATCATGAACTACAACATGAATGAAATTGATAAGCCACTGCCCGAACTACTTAGTATGTTACGAACTGCTGAGCTCAACCTTAAGAAGGTTAAGCCCAACTCTATTCTGATGGTTCAGAAACACAAGGGCAAGGGCAAGCCTAAAGGCAAGGGAAAGTCCCAAGCCAAAGGCAAAGGCAAGGCACTGAAGCCTAAAGGAGGGGTCGCCAAGGATGCTACCTGCTTCCACTGCGGTCAGACTGGGCACTGGAAGAGGAACTGCAAAGTCTACCTGGAAGATCTTAAGAAGAAGAGAAGTGAGACTTCCACTTCAGGTATATATGTTATAGAAGTTAATCTATCTATTTCTTCATCATGGGTATTAGATACCGGATGTGCTTCTCACATTTGTACTAATGTGCAGGCATTGAGAAATAGCAGGGCATTGACGAAGGGCGAGGTGGACCTACGCGTAGGCAATGGAGCACGGGTTGCTGCTGTTGCTGTAGGGACTTATTTTCTATCTCTGCCCTCTGGGCTTGTATTAGAGTTGGATGATTGTTATTATGTGTCTGCTTTGACTAAGAAGATTATATCAGTTTCTTGTTTGGACAAGAAAGGGTTTTCATTTATAATAAAGAACAAATGTTGTTCAATTTATTTAAATGATATGTTCTATTGTAGTGCACCTCTGATGAACGGACTCTATATTCTAGACCTTGAAAGCCCTATCTATAACATAAGTACCAAGAGGTTCAAGTCAAATGACATGAACCAAACCTATCTCTGGCACTGCCGATTAGGTCATATAAATGACAAGCGCTTATCCCAGCTCCATAAAGATAGTTTGCTGGACTCATTTGATTTTGAATCATATGAGACATGCGAGTCATGCCTACTAGGCAAGATGACCAAGACTCCCTTTAGTGGACACAGTGAGAGAGCGACTGACTTGTTAGGTCTTATACATAGTGATGTATGTGGCCCTTTCAATGTCACTGCTAGAGGTGGTTATAGGTACTTCATTACATTTACTAATGACTTTAGTAGATATGGCTATGTGTACTTGATGACACATAAGTCTAAATCATTTGAAAAGTTCAAAGAATTCAAGAATGAAGTACAAAACCAGCTTGGCAAGAGTATTAAGATATTTCGATCAGATCGAGGTGGGGAATACCTTAGCCATGAGTTTCATGACTATCTAGCTGAGTGTGGGATTCTATCCCAACTCACTCCTCCTGGAACACCATAGTGGAATGGTGTATTCGAAAGGAGGAATCGTACCTTATTAGATATGGTACAGTCTATGATGAGTCACACAAATCTTCCTACATTCCTTTGGGGCTATGCTCTAGACACAGCAGCTTTCATTCTCAACCGAGTTCCATCCAAGGCTGTGATAAAGACACCATAAAGGACATGGACTAGGAGAGATGCCCAGGTGTCTTTTATGAGGATTTTGGGTTGTGAGGCTTACGTTAGACGTCAAGTCTCGGACAAATTGGGACCCAAATCCGACAAGTGCTATTTCATTGGATATCCCAAGGAAACGAAGGGATATTACTTCTACGTTCCCAGTCAACACAAGGTGGTTGTGGCTAAGACTGGGGTTTTTCTAGAAAGGGATTTTGTTTCTAGAAAGACTAGTGGGAGTATGTTCGATCTTGAAGAAGTTCAAGATGCGAACAATAGCACTAAAGCCTCGATAGAAGTTGAACTGGAACCACAAATTATTGTGGATGATGTTGTTCTACAAGGAGTTGAGGAACAACAACCAGTTCAGGTAGACATACCTCTTCGCAGGTCTGATAGGGTACGTCGTCAGCCTGAGAGATACTCATTTCTCTTGTCTGACCATGATGACGTTGTGCTCATAGAGGATGAGCTCACCTCCTATCAGGAAGTTGTGATAAGACCAGATTCCGAGAAATGGCTAGAGGCCATGAGATCCAAGATGGAATCCATGTACACTAACCAAGTATGAACTTTGGTTGATCCACCTGAGGGCGTTAAACCCATAGGGTGTAAGTGGGTCTTTAAGAGAAAGATTGACATGGATGGATAGCTAAAGGTTTCAAGCAGATTCATGGTATTGACTATGATGAAACCTTTTCTCCAGTAGTGATGTTTAATTCCATTCGGATCATGCTTGCTATTGCAACATACCATGACTATAAGATATGGCAGATGGATGTCAAAATCGCATTTTTGAATGGAAACCTGCTCGAGGATGTGTACATGACACAACCTAAGGGTTTTGTAGATCCACAGCATACTGGCAGAGTATGCAAGCTGCATAGGTCCATTTATGGACTAAAGCAAGCTTCTCGGAGCTGGAATCTTCGATTCGATGATGCAATCAAACAGTTTGGTTTCATTAAGAATGAAGATGAATCTTGAGTCTACAAGAAGGTTGTAGGGGACATAGTTGTCTTCCTCATATTGTATGTAGATGACATACTACTCATTGGGAAAGACATCCCTTTGCTACTGTCTGTCAAGACTTGGCTAGGGACTTGTTTCTCAATGAAGGACTTAGGTGAAGTATCCCGCATTCTAGGCATACAGATCTATAGAGATAGATCTAAGAGGTTGCTTGACCTAAGTCAGAGTACATATATTGATAAGGTACTCCTTCGATTTGCCATGCAGAACTCCAAGAAGGGATTTCTGCCGATGTCACATGGTGTGAGTCTTTCGAAGACTCAAGGTCCCTCTTCTAGAGAGGAGAGAGACCGCATGGATCAGATCCCTTATACCTCAGCCATAGGATCTATCATGTACATTATGCTATGTACTCGTCCTGACGTCTCGTATGCTTTGAGCATGACGAGCAGATACCAGTTAGATCCAGGTGAAAGTCACTGGATAGCAGTCAAGAATATTCTTAAATACTTAAGAAGGACTAAAGAATATTTCTTGATATATGGAGGCGATGATGAGCTAGCTGTAAAGGGTTACAGTGATGCCAGCTTCCAGACCGACCAGGATGATTATCGATCGCAGTCAGGGTTCGTGTTTTACATAAATGGTGGTGCTGTGAGCTGGAAGATTTCGAAGCAGGACACAGTCGCTGATTCTACAACAGAGGCCGAGTATATTGCTGCATCAGAGGCAGCAAAGGAGGCAGTTTGGATCCGCAAGTTCATCATTGAACTTGGGGTGGTTCCTAGCATTGCTGACCCTATTGAGCTATATTCTGACAACAATTGAGCTATAGCATAGGCGAAGGAACCTCGCTCACACCAGCGGACCAAACACATACTACGGCGCTTCCATCTCATTCGAGAGATTATCGATAGAGGAGATGTGAGGATTTGCAGAGTACCCACAGAGGCTAACATCGCAGATCTCTTAACCAAGGATTTGGCACAGAGAAAGAATGATGGTCACACTAGGTCATTAGGCCTTAGAGCCTACACTAATTGGCACTAGTGCTAGTGGGAGATTGTTAGTTAGAGTCCTAGAGCCAATCATTTTATGATTGTTGTATGGACTCGTTGTATCATATTCTTGTATATAAATAAAGGCATTTATTTTTGGTTATTATACTTACTTGTATTGGTGTCAAATAACTAAGTATAATAGCGTCCTTGAGTAGAAGGTTCTTACCTATATCAATCGATTGGTTGAATCGAGAGTGAGATGATATAGGGAACACTACTCTTAATCATTCCTAGTCGAGTATTAACATTCAGGGACAATGTTAATGCGATGAGACTAGCATGTAGGTCAACTCGATGACTTGATCTCACAAGTCATGGATATGGAGATATCAAGTTGACACATGGGTATGCATTAGAGAATGCATACTAAATGACCCGCCATGAGAAAGTATCATGGATCGTTATATGAGTGTCATATACTTTCTTATGTGGCTATTAGTATGACTACTAGTCCTTGGACCTGAAGTCACCATGGTTCCCTACATAAGGAGTTACATACTTTGGCTTCGTCAAACGTCACCCATAACTGGGTGGACTATAAAGGCGATTACTGGGTATGTAACAAATTATGTGGAGGGATGTGAGTGATGTAGATGGGATCTATTCCTCCTATATGACGGGAGTGACATCGATATTCTTGATAGAGTGAGACCACGAAGTGCATGGCCATGCCCAAATGAGTCAATATGAGATATTGAGCTCATTTGATTGAGTGAGTCTACTTGGAGTTCAAGATTTAGATTGATTAGAGGATGACACGGTCTATGCCTCATATTGATCAATCTAGATGTCTAGGATAGAAGGACAATGTCATATATTGTGAGGAGTCACAATTAGTAGTCACAAGGTGATGTTGGATCTCAACATTCTTGTAACTTGGGTAGTAATGATGTGTTGCTAGATACCACTCATTACTTATGCTTCTAAATGGGTTTAGGAGCATTGCCAACGTTACAAGAACCTATAGGGTCACACACAAAGGACAATTAGATAGAGATTAGGTTCATTTGATGAACCTAAAGGATTAGGTTCATGTGATGAACCAAATTGGATTAAGAGTAATCCAAATTGTGCTAATTGAGTTGGACTCAATTTGGTTCATGTATTAAGTGAGTCTAATTTGGACTTAGACTCATTTAATTAATTTAATTCAATGAATAGAGATTCATTAAATTAAAATTGACTTGAACCAATGGTTAGATTAGATCAACCAAGGAGAGAAGTGGTCAAGTTTGACTTGACTTGAGAGGAAGATGAAGGGTCAAGTTTGACTTGACCATTTGCCACCTCATTGGTGAGTTGACATTAAGTGGCTAATGGTGATGTGCCACATCATCAAGGCTAGCACATGTGTGTGCCACCTCATGAGGGAGATCAAGAGTTTTGACTCTTGAAATTCCATGGAGTATATAACTCCTCATGAAAAGTGGCCGGCCACTTTAGTGCTTGTGAGGAGTTTCATTTGTTTGTGGTAACTCCATCTTCTTCTTCCTCAAGCTCTTTCTTCTCTCCCTCTCCTCCACCCTTGGCCGAAACTTCATAGAGTGCTAGCACACTCTAAAGTTTCTCCTCCATCGATTTGTTCGTGTGGATACGCATAGAGGAGTATCTACCTTGATACTCTCGAGATCTGGCGAACCTAGGACGAGCGGGATTACGCAAAGGGCTTCGCTTCAAAGGTATACCTTCTGATCTTGTAGATCTAGTGTAGATCTAGGAGTAGAAAACATGTATATGAAATTTTAAACTTCGCACGGATCCGGTGGCATGGGATTCGGGGTTTCCACAACGCAAAAAGCAGTTTTTATGGTCCAAAAAACCCAACATGCCCTATTTTGAACACAAGCTTGGTGTGGCCGGCAATAATAAATTTAAAGGATTTTATTTTTTAAAATCTTTTCTTATGTGAAAGCCATGGTTTTAAAAGAGAGTTTAAAATTTAAATCTTTTCTTTTATAGTTTTCTACAAAGGATTAAGAGAAAGGTTTGATATCTTTCCTTATTTGTAGTTAAAAGGAAGATTTTAATTTTTGATAAAACTTTCCTTTTTTAACCATCCTCATGATTTTAAAAGAGAGTTTTAAAATTTAAATCTTTCCTTTTATAGTTTCTACAAAAGATTAAGCAAAGATTTGATATCTTTCCTTATTTGTAGATTGAAAGGAAGATTTTAATTTTAGAGAAAACTTTCCTTTTTGTAAATCATCCACATGTTTTAAAAGAGAGATTTTAATTTATAAAAGTTTCCTTTTATAACCAACCATGAAGGGAATTTTTAAAAGAGAAATTTTTATTTAAAAATTTCCGGAAATCAATTAGAAAGTTTTAATTTTATGTTAAAAACTTTCCTTCCTTGGAGGATTAGATATGGTCGGCCACATTACTAGAGAAAGGCATTTTTAATTAGTTAAAATTTCCTTTTTAATGGCAAGGAAAATAAGGAAGTTTTTATTAAAACTTTCCTTATTTGCCAAGACCAAGGAATATAAAAGAGAGGGTAGAGGTGCCTCTCTTCTCTTCCTTGTGGTGGTCGACCCTCATTTCTTCCTCTCCTCCTTTTCTTCTTCATTGGTGGTCGGCGGCATCAACTCCCAAGGAGCTTGTTGGTAGCCAGATTTTGCTTGGAGAAGAAGTAGAGAAAGGAGACTTTGTTTCTTTGCATCCCTTGGTGTTTAGTTGGTGGCCGAAGTTCTTCAACTCAAGGAGTTTGTTGTTGGCCGAAACTTGCTTGGAGAAGAAGGAAGCTTGGGTGGATTCTCGTCTCGGTAGATCATCGCCCACATGACGTCCGAGATAAGAAGAGGAATACGATAGAAGATCGTGAGGTCTATAAGCTATAAAAGGTATAACTAGTTATTAGTTTCCACATCATAACTAGTTCATTCTTTTATTTAGATCTTGAAATACCAAACACAAGAGGCATATGATTCTAGGTTTCGAATTTGTAATTCGAGTTTGTGTTTCTTTTGTTTTTTCAAACTTGTGATTCGATTGTTCCTTTTGGTTAAACCTAGGGTTACTATAAGGAAATTAAATATTGAATTTCGTTGAAAGGCTTTGTCTAGGAAGTGGTGGATGCTCCCATACCCAAGAAGACCTAGTGTCTCACCATGTTTAACCTGGAAGCTGATATCTGAAATTAATATTTAATTGAATTTGTAATATGGGTGGATTTGGATCAATAATATTAAGCATTGTTTGCGATCCAAATCTAAACCACTAAGAACAGATAAGTTGAATTTGGAATCAATGATGTTAAGTTCCGTTTGCGATTCTAAATTTAATTTCTAAAGAACACAATAGGTTGTTAGGAAAGATTCAGGACTTGTACAAAATTTTTATACAGGGGAACCGGTACGATATTCCGCGTAGCAACCATTGGTTTGTTCCTATCCATCTTAATCGTGAGCTACTGTTTATAATTTATAAGGAACCGATAACATGATCTTCTATGTGTGACACCACACACCATGTTATCTACAATATAAATTAATTGAACAACTACACTTAGCATATAAATATAGACATTTGACCAATGTGATTTTTTATTTCATAATAAATGTTTACAAAAAGCTAGGATTTTAGTATACACTCTAACAATCTTCCACTCATACTAAACGACTATGCTATCATAAACGCTGTCATACATCTGATTCTCATTCCTTCAACATTTCAATCAAAAGCTTTTGCCGAAAGGGCCTTAGTGAAAGGATCTGCCAGGTTATCTACTAATGCATTCTTGGCGACAACAACTTCTCCTCACTTTACGATGTCTCGTATCAGGTGGTTCTTGCGCTCTTTGTGTTTACTCGCCTTATAGGCTCGTGGTTCCTTCGAGTTTGCTACTGTACCACTATTATCACAATAAATTGTGATGATTTTGGACAAACCAGGAATCACATTTAAGTCCATTAGAAAATTCCTAAGCCATACAGCTTCTTTGGTTGCCTCAGAGGCTGCCACATACTCAGCTTCCATGGTTGAGTCTGAAATGCATTTCTGCTTAACACTCCTCTATGCAATGGCTCCACCTCCTAAAGTAAACACATAGCCTGATGTAGACTTACTATTGTCCCTATCTGATTGGAAGTCGAAATCCGTGTAACCCACAGGGAGTAAATCATCTGCTTGGTAAACCAGCATATAATCTCTAGTCCTTCTCAGGTACTTTAATATATGCTTTACGGCAGTCCAATGTCCCTGTCCTGGATTACTTTGATATCTTCTAACCATGCCCATGGTAAAATAGATATCCGGTCTCGTGCACAACATAGCATACATTAGGCTTCCTATAGCTTAAGCATAAGGAACTGCCTTCATTTCTTCTATCTCTTTTGATGTCTTCGGAGACATCTCCTTAGATAAAGATACTTCATTCCTAAAGGGTAGAAAACCTTTCTTGGAGTCTTGCATGCTAAAATGAGCTAGGATTGTATCGATATATGAAGCTTGAGATAAGCACAACATTCTTTTCTTGCGATCCCTTATTACTTTGATCCCGAGAATATGTGTGCATTCTCCCAAGTCCTTCATATCGAATTGCTTGGACAACCATACCCTTACTTCCGACAACACTTTGATATTGTTCCAACTAACAAAATGTCATCTACGCATAGTACAAGAAATACCACCACATTTCCATCACACTTCTTGTATACATAAGACTCATCTGGACACTGAATAAATCCATACGACTGAATTACTTCATTAAACCGGATGTTATGCACGAGGCCGGATATCTATTTTACCGTGGGCATGGTTAGCAGATATCAAAGTAATCCAGGACAGGGACATTGGATTGTCGTAAAGCATATATTAAAGTACATGAGAAGGACTAGAGATTATATGCTGGTTTACCAAGCAGATGATTTACTCCCTGTGGGTTACACGGATTTCGACTTCCAATCAGATAGGGACAATAGTAAGTCTACATCAGGCTATGTGTTTACTTTAGGAGGTGGAGACATTGCATAAAGGAGTGTTAAGCAGAAATGCATTTCAGACTCAACCATGGAAGCTGAGTATGTGGTAGACTCTGAGACAGCCAAAGAAGCTGTATGGCTTAGGAACTTCCTAATGGACTTAGATGTGATTCCTGGTTTGTCCAAAATCATCACAATTTATTGTGATAATAGTGGTGCAGTAACAAACTCGAAGGAACCACGAGCCCATAAGGCGAGTAAACACATAGAGCGCAAGAACTACCTGATACGAGACATCGTAAAGTGAGAAGAAGTTGTTGTCGCCAAGATTGCATTAGTAGATAACCTGATAGATCCTTTCACTAAGGCCCTTCCGGCGAAAGCTTTTGATCGGCATGTTGAAGGAATGAGAATCAGATGTATGGCAGCGTTTATGACATCATAGTCTTTTAGTATGAGTGGGAGATTGTTAGAGTGTATACTAAAATCCTAACTTTTGTAAACATTTATTTTGAAATAAAAAATCACATTGGTCAAATGTCTATATTTATATGCTAAGTGTAGTTGTTCAATTAATTTATATTGTAAATAACACGGTGTGTGGTGTCACACATAGAAGATCATGTTATCGGTTCCTTATAAATTATAAATAGTAGCTCACGATTAAGATGGATAGGAACAACCCATTGGTTGCTACTCGGAATATCGTACTGGTTCCCCTGTACAAAATTTTGTACAAGTCTTGAACCATTTCTAACAACCTATTATGTTCTTTAGAAATTAAATTTGGAATCGCAAACGGAACTTAACATCATTGATTCCAAATTCAACTTATCTGTTCTTAGATGTTTAGACTTGGATCGCAAACGATGCTTAACATTATTGATCCAAATCCACCCATGTTACAAAGTCGATCAAATATTTATTTCAGAGATTGGCTTCCAGGTTAAACATGGTGAGGCACTAGGCCTTCTTGGGTATGGGATCATCCACCACTTCCTAGACAAAGCCTTTCAACGAAATTCAATATTTAATCTCCTTATAGTAACCCTAGGTTTAACTAATAAGAACAATCGAATCACAAGATCAAAAAATAAAATAAACACAAATCGAATCATAAATCCGAAAACCTAGAATCACTAGCATCTTGTGTTTGGTATTCGAAGATCTAAACAAAAAGATGAACTAGTTATGATGCGGAAACTAATAACTAGTTATACCTTTTGTAGCTTATAGACCTCACGATCTTCTGTCGTATTCCTCTTCTTATCTCGGACGTCGTGTGGGCGACGATCTACCGAGACAAGAATCCACCCAAGGTTCCTTCTTCTCCAAGCAAGTTTCGGCCACCAACAATCTTCAAGAGATGAAGAACTTTCAACCACCAACCAAGCTCCAAGGGATGCTAAGAAACAAAGTCTCCTATCTCTCCTTCTTCCTCTAACAAGATCCGGCCACCACCAAGCTCCTTGAGATGAAGATGCCGTCGGCCACAAAAGGAAGAAGAATAGGAGAAAAGGAGGAAGAGAGGGCCGACCACCACTAAGGAAGAGAAGAGAGGAATACTAGATGATATGTTGTGAGGTGAGGCACTTATACCCTCTCTTTTATATTCCTTGGTCTTGGCAAATAAGGAAAGTTTTATAAATAAAACTTCCTTATATTCCTTCCCAATGTTTAAGAAGGAAAATTTAATTAAAAATTTCCTTATAAACCCTTAATGGCTGGCCACCACCATCTCCTCCAAACAAGGAAAGTTTTAAACATAAAATTAAAACTTCCTAATTTGTTTCCGAAAATTTTTTAAAATAAAAAATTCTCTTTTAAAATTCCCTTCATGGTTGATTATAAAAGGAAAGTTTTATAAATTAAAATTACTCTTTTAAAACATGTGGATGATTACAAAAAGGAAAGTTTTATCAAAAATTAAAATCTTCCTTTAAACTACAAATAAGGAAAGATATCAAACCTTTTCCTTAATCCTTTGTAGAAAGCTATAAAAGGAAAGATTTAATTTTAAAACTCTCTTTTAAAATCATGTCTTCCACATTAGGAAAGATTTAAATTTAAACTCCCCTTTTATTTTATTTTGGTCGGCCACCTTATCTTGGGTTCAAGCTAGGGTTGGCTACAACTTGACCCATCGTGCCTTGGATTGGCTGGCCCTAGCTTGGGCTCCAAGCTAGGCTTGGCCGACCACCTTAAGGTGGGTAAGAAGTTGGGTATAGGTGGGTATAAGACTTTATAAATAAGAGGCTATGACAGGGACCGAGAGAAGGAATTGGTTTTGGTCTCCCAATGAACTTGAGCTTCCCGTGTTCGCCCCGAACACCCAACTCGAGTTCATCAATAATAACTCATACCACTAAAGAATTATTATTGAACTACCGCACTAATCTCATATTACTATATGGGCTCCTTTTTATCATGAGTGTGTTAGACTCCCTGTGTTTAAGATATAGAATGTCCACCAATTAAATGAGTTACTGACAACTCACTTAATTAATATCTAGCTCCGAGAGTAATCCCACTCAACCTTATCATCATGTTGGACTAAGTCCACTTGCAGGGTTTACATGACAATCCTTATGAGCTCCTCAAGGGGACATCATCAACGTAGATTACTAGGACACAGTTTCATTTTACAATCAACAACACACCATATAAATAATATCATTTCCCAACTTATCGGGCCTATTAATTTAATGAGCTAAATCACACCCTTTGATAAATTAAAGAAATAAGTATTAAGTATATGTGCTTGTTATTATATCATGATTAAGAGTACACACTTCCATAATAACAGAGCTATTGTTTTTTATATAGTCAATATAAAAAGATACTACCTCAAATGGTCCTGCTCAATACACTCAGAGTGTACTAGTGTAACTTTATAGTTAAGATAAACTAATAGCAAATTACACTACGACCATTCCAATGGTTTGTTCCTATCTATCTTAATCGTGAGCTACTGTTTATAATTTATAAGGAACCAATAACATGATCTTCTGTGTGTGACACCACACACCATGTTATCTACAATATAAATTAATTGAACAACTACACTTAGCATATAAATGTAGACATTTGACCAAAGTGATTCTTTATTTCAAAATAAATGTTTACAAAAAGCTAGGTTTTTAGTATACACTCTAACAAAGTTGTCTCCCAAGAAGCGCTTGTTTAAGGTCATTAGCTTGACCACCTTATTAGATTCATCTAAATCTCGCTCTTGGAGGGGTAAGATATTTTAAAACCCTTTTACCAAGGGATCTCAATTTTTCAAAAAATATGTCCTCCTTCAAAGGTTCAACACTATCTTTTCCTTGTAACTCCTGTGCAACGTACGTCTTGCCACCACCATGCTCAAAAAAGAATTGATTAGTAACATTAGATAAATCAATTGAAATTTGACTTTTACCAATCACTAATGTAAGTAAATCATCGAACATGGTTTGACATTTAGATAAGGAAGGTTATGGCTAAAGTGGTGGTCTTACTATAAGAGGTTATTCTTGAGACTTTGCTTCTATTTCACAAGTCCTTACACTCTCAACATCGACTAGTTCATATCCTACATCATCCAAAGTGGCTAATAGTTGTACGACTAAGGAGAGTGATTCTTAGGCCATCCCTACACATCCCTCCACAATGTGACTATAAATAGGTTCAGATGTAGGAAGGGAAGGTTCTTCTGGATCTTTAATATTAAGAGGTAATGGAATTAAAGTGGTGCACTCCTTTATCAAAGTCTCAGATTCATGATCCTCAAGCTCATCACAGTATTTTCTCATTATAGACTCTTGCCAAGCTAAGAGATTAGCTGAAATTTTATTATTTGTTGAGTCTATTATATCAAGTGTATCATTCATTTTCTTGATGCCCTTGCGTGATTCAGCTTGAAGAGCTTGAAGCTCCTCTAAACCTTTCAAAATTCTATCCACCGCAAATGATGATTGAGCTTCCATAGCATCTACATAGTTGTCTTATCCCTTATTGAAGCTAAAAGAAAATTGGGGGTCCTTCGAGTCAGAGCCATATGTGTGTGAATTTGATGAGGTCATTTTATCTATTTTTCTATTGAGTTCATCTATTGATGTTCCCATATTGTGTAGCTTGTAGCAACTTTCGATTGAATGGCCTATTTCTTTGCAACCTTTACAAAAATTTTGCTCTAACTTTTGATTAAAGTTAGAGAAAACACCCCTTCTTTCAACATGCATTCTATATGGATGGTCAAACAATGTTGGACAATTATCATATATATGACCAGTTGCATAACAAATCTCACAGAAAAGAGTATTAGAGTTCACAACAGAAATTTGGTCAAACTTTTGAAATTGAGCTTTCAATTTAGTGTTCAATTTAAACATGTCCATCTTAATGATTATAGTCAAAACAAGATAGACATGTAGAAGTAACAAATAAAAAAATTGTAGAATTAAAAACAAAGGAAAGAAAAATGCAAAAAAGGAAAAAGAAAATGTCTAGAGTAATCCATATGCTAATCAACTAATGTTAATCGAAAATATTCCTCGGCAATGATGCCAAAAACTTGTTACGCAATCGCAAGTGCACAGTTTCATCATCAGTAATAAAAAGATATCGAATTCACAGGGACTGTTGATTAAGTACTAGTTAACTTCGCACGGTGAATTATTTAGACAAACATAAGATTGGTTGGAAAAAAGAGTAAGAGAAAGAGAAGAGAGAAGAGATGGTGGATCTTGAGAGGGGTTGAGCTAAGAGGATGTGAGAGATGGTTTGAGGTGTGATTTTAGGATTTTGATTTCCTTGTGATGCTAGGTGATGTTACATAGATTGTTTAGTTCCTATCCTCTATGTTCATGCTCTTGTAGGAAGTTAGATGCATTATCGAATCTCCCCTACAGTGGATAAGCCGACATGATCTCCTACTCCATGTCCTATGCTACTAAATGGAAGTGATTCCTATGAAGTCCGTTAGCGTGGCAGCCTATCACTAACGTTTCTCGGTCATACAACACACTAACACACAATAACATAGAAATATAAATAGTGATTATGCATGATCCCCTACTTCCTTGTGGAGATTTGTTTCTCCTTTTAAGGTGATACCCTAGACGTCCACTAGCGGGGGTAGCCTGTCGCTAGCGGGGGTAGCCTGTCGCTAGCGCCCCTCGATCATACGATCTAGGGTATCCCCCCTACGGGATTAATAATTCTACACAATCATTTGATAAAATATGAAAAAGATATATATAAGCTTTACACACATATTTCATCAAACATGAACAAGGCATTAACAAGTCATTGAATAGAAACATGGCAAATCCACATAGTTTTACATCTCCATCACATCACATATACTCCCTAATCCTAGAAAGGAGATCTACTCCATTGTAAAGGAAAAACGACCCCAAAACATAAAGTAAAGCATACTTACAACCCTAGATGTGAGAAGAAAGGGAAGAAGATATGTTTGTCGATGTTTTCGATGTCTTGGAGATGCCTCCTTGCTCCGGAGATGGACGGATCATCAAGGGATGGAGGTGAATGGAGCTCTAGGGTTTCCCCCTAAAGGAAGAACCCTTCCCCAAGGAGAGGGACGAAGTCCCAAACCCAAGATGAGTCAAAGAATAAGGTTCTTGACCCTTTTATACCTCCTCCAAACTGCCCAGAAAAACCAGGATTGTAGGGGTCCTGTAAACTAGATTTTCCATCCATTAAATTAGGTTTTCTCGTGATTCACCCTGAACCAAAGTTGTATCTCTTGAAATTATCTACAATATGATATTTGGATCAAGTTCTATCTCTAACCAAGCCAAAATTTATGGCGGTTCAAAGTTTAGTCTGCAGTCTGGGTGGAGGTCCAGATGAACCCGCGGTTGGGAGGCACGGCCATTTCATTTAGCATGGGTAGATAATACTTTCTCTCTATTGGATCTGAAGAAAAGTTGTAGATATTGAAGTTATCTACATTTCAGTATAAAGATCAGCCAAAAACTCCAACCGAGGGTAAAGTTATGGATGTTTTACAATCAATCTGCAATTTGACCAGAATTCAGCAAAGCTCTGTTTTGGTGTGGCACGACCGTGGCCTTCTTCTTCTCTGCCAAAGTCACATGGCCATGTGGATTCACATGGTCGTGACCTTCTTCGCCTTTGGAAAGTTGGCACGATCGTGTAGCTCACACGGTCGTGGCTTGATTTTCCTCTAGTGGGGGAGCATGGCCATGTGGGTCACATGACCTTGGCTTTATTTCTTCCAAAGTTGTTCTTGTGTGTGTTTTTGCTCCATTTTCGCTCCAATATGCATCCTGTCAATCAAAATATGCAAAGAGTAGATCTCTGAATAGAATATAATGGAAGTATGATATTATAATGAATTAGGGTACAATAAATATAGATTATGCTCATGAAATATAAGTAGATGTACGTCAAGACATACATAAAAGTATATATAATCTACTCACATTACAAGGCTACCCTGACTCTACAATGCAGCCTGACAAAAGAAGAGCTAAACCAAGTCAGCCCATTTTCAAGCGTAAAAGAACTATGGGAGAAGTTAATCGAGCTATACGAGGGAACTTCAGACATGAAGGTAAGCAAACATGATTTAATTTTAAATAAACTGTATAACATAAAAATGCAAGAAGGTGAGTCAACAAGCCAACTTCACATGCGGATTCAGGACCTGTTGAACAGCCTTCATGCAATCAGTCAGAAGGTGGAAAACTGTGATATAACCAGGTATGCACTCAATGCATTTCTGAGGAACACTTTGTGGGCATCCATGGTAGATGCTTACAAAGTATCCAAGGACCTCTCCTTAATAAAATTAGATGAATTATTTTCTAAATTTGAGCTTCACAAACAAACTAATACTACTCAGGTTGAGAAAGGTATTACTTTGATTGCAGGAATGAGAAGAACACGAGAATCAAAAGCAAAGCGTAGAACTAAACCCGAGTCTGAAGATGAAACGGACTCAGAAGACGACGACGATAAGATTGCAGCCGAACTTGTCAACCTTGTATGAAAACTCTACAAAAAGAAGAAAGGATTCACCAAGAAAGACATCAAGAAAGTGATTCAGTCCAAGATGGTGCAATCAAGTCTAAAAGTGAAGTATGAAGAAACCTGCTACGGCTGCAACAAAAAGGGACACATCAAAGCCAACTGTCCGAACCAAAAGGAAACGAAGAAGCAAAGGAAGAAGAAAGCACTGTAGGCGACATGGGATGAGTTTTCTTCAAAAGACTTTGACAAAGAACTCAAACAGATGAGCTTCCTTGCGCTTACGGCCCTAGAACAAGTCGATTAATCTGAAATCGAGAGTGAGTCGGAAATAGAATCCGAGAGAAGCCACGAATCCGTATCCGTTTCTGAAGGGCCTAACCCCATTGTAAGTGTTGGTGCAACCTTAGGTCAAGGTTGACTTGGTTGACCTGACTCGAGTTGTGTTTTGATGTTTGACGATGTTTGACGAGGAGAGAGTTGTATTCTTGATGTTTGACAAGAATAGGTGTTCGGGAGATTGTAGGTGCAACCTTAGGTCAAGGTTGACCTGGTTGACCTGATTCGGGAAAAGTCCAAGCAGGGAGCTTGGCACGCGAAAAGTCCAAGCAGGGAGCTTGGCATTGGAAAAGTCCAAGTATGGAGACTTGGCACTGGAAAAGTCCAAGCAGGGAGCTTGGCACGCGAAAAGTCCAAGCAGGGAGCTTGGCATTGGAAAAGTCCAAGTATGGAGACTTGGCACTGGAAAAGTCCAAGCAGGGAGCTTGGCACGCGAAAAGTCCAAGTATGGAGACTTGGCACGGGAAAAGTCCTGGTGAGTGAAGCCGGGCAGTGAGAAAGTCCTAACTGGGATGTTAGGCAGTTGGAAAGTCCTGGTGAGTGAAGCCAGGCAGTGGGAAAGTCCTAACTGGGATGTTAGGCAGTTGGAAAGTCCTGGTGAGTGAAGCCAGGCAGTGGAAAAGTCCTAACTGGGATGTTAGGCAATGAGAAAGTCCTAACTGGGATGTTAGGCAGTGTGGAAAGTCCTGGTGAGTGAATCCAGGCAAGGGAAAATCCAGATGGATCAGGGATGATCGGACATCTGGTGTTGAGGAAAGTCCAAGTAGGTCAAAGGGATTGACCGGACACTTGGCAGGGAGTTCTAGCAGGTCAAGGGAGTGACCAGATGTTAGGGATGAAGTACCAATAGGTCAAGGTTGACCGGATATTGGTTTGGAAGTCTTGGGACTTGGTTTGGGCAAAAACCAAGCTCTGGATCGGTCACCAGACCGATCCAGTGATACCTTGTTTTCTCTGATCGGTCTGGTGACCGATCAGATACCGAACAGAAGCTCTCTGTTCGGTTACTGATCGGTCTGGTGACCGATCAGTAAGAAAACAGAGGCGAAAAGAAAGGCAGCCTGATCGGTCCACAGACCGATCAGAGTACGCACAGAATGTCTCTGTGCACTGACTGATCGATCTGGGGACCGATCAGCGCAGGGCCTGATCGGTCCACAGACCGATCAGGGTTCTAGCCGTTGCAACGCAACGGCTAGTTTCTTCGCTGTTTCTTCTTCGCAGGTATAAAGGAGACGAGGGCATCTTCTGTGCGACTTCTTCTTTCTCTTCTCTTCTGCTACAGAGCTGCTGTTCTGGTGCTTGAGCTTTGTTGAGCTCTTCTTCGCAAGCTTCGCGTGAGCTTCTTCCTTCGGCTGGGACTCCGACTGAGCTGCTGCTGTGGTTGGCGTCTGAGAAGCTGTTGCTTCTTCAACAGTCGACAAGAAGGCAAGGGTTGTTTACATTTGCTGTGTATTTACTTCTTGTTTCTCTTGTATTTGTACTCCTTATCTTGCTGTTGCAAGAAGTAGTTGTGGCGAGGTTTCTCCACCCATAAGGAGCTCATATTTAGCCGGTTCTCCGGGGACTCATCCACCGACGGATTGGTAGGCTTCGTCCACCTTACGGACACGCCGAGGAGTAGGAGTTCATCTCCGAACCTCGTTACATCGGTTTGTTTTTCTTCTCCTTAGTTTCTTCCTTGTATTTCCGCTGCGACTAACCCTAACTGTAGGAAGAACGCGAGAATTTGGGGCGGCTATTCACACCCCCCTCTCTAGCCGAGTACGAATGATCCCAACAAGTGGTATCAGAGCGAGGCCGCTCTTCGACGGATCAACACCCGGGGGAGCACGGGCTAGAGATGGATCTCTATGGAGAAGATGTCACGATTCAACCCTTCTACGAGTCTCACGACAACTTCACATATTGGAAGGTAAGGATGATGTATTTTCTTAGGACTAATATGTTAAATTGGTTTTGTGTACAAGAAGGGTTTTCCCCTCCGATGGATGAGGAAGGAAAACCTATCAAGAAGAAGGAGTGGACGAAAGAGCAAATCCGACAATCCGAAATCAATGACGAGGTAACAAAAATTATTGAATTTGCTTTACCTAATAATGTTTTGTGCAAGATAGATAGGTACAACAACGCCAAGGAATTATGGAACAATTTGGCAAAACTCCATGAAAAGGAGCCTAGTGAGCCAAGTAGCTCACATCATGGAGGAAGCGAATTGGGAGTTGAGGGCTACTCAACATCCAAGGAAGAAGAGGAGGAGAGTTCTTCTTCAAGATCGGAGCACGAAGAAGAAGCTTCTACCTCCGGGAGGGATGAAGAAGAGAGCATCCATCCATCCTCAACCCTAGGTAACTCAAACACTTTAAGTTCAAGTAAATTGCATATAATGTGTTTTGAGTGTAGGGAATTTGGACATTACAAGAGTAAATGTCCAAAGAAAACTAAGAAGACTCCACCGGCGCCAAAGATCAAGGAAGTCGGAGTCCCAAAACGCAAGGGCAAGGAGCACGTGGTGTGCTTCCAATGCAAGCAACGGGGACACTATAGGAGTCAATGTCCAAGGGGGAGGCAATCTCACAAGGACAAAAGACCAAGCACGTGTAAAGGGGGAGCGAAGGCAAACCCTAAGGTATCCTCTAAGGTTCATTCTTGCACTTCTAATAAGATACATGCTAGTAGTCTTATTGCAATTGTCAAGAATGATAAGCATGATAATCATAGAAATCAACATGTGTGCTTAGGTGCTAAACATCTTAGCTTAGATAAGAACAATACTAGGAAGGCCAACCCTAGGATTAACTCATCTAAGGCTAAGGAGAACCTAGGTAGAAACCCCAAGACAACTAGACATATGCCTAGGAACACCTCAAGAAAGAATGATAAATTAAAACTTGAGGTTTTAGAGAAAGAAAATCAAGTCTTAAGGTCAAGACTTAACACTCTAGAAAAGGCCCTAAAGAATTTAGAGAAGTCAACTCTAGGGTCTAAGGGTCAAATCTCAAAGCCCAAGGACAAGAAAGGTTTGGGTCACAAACCTAAGTCCCAAGTGGTCAAGCCCACTTATCATAATGTTCCATTCGATTATGGAACAAAATCTAGGGCTAGGAAGACCATCACCAAGGTCACAAGGGGAGTCACCCCTAGAGTTGATCTTGATGAGTCCCAAATGACCAAGGCTTTAAAGCCTAAGAGGGTCATTAGGAGGGTTGCTAGGGAAGTCATCCCTAGTGAATTTTTAGTGAACCCAATGAGCTCAAGTAGGTATTGGGTTCCTAGGAGCATTTTCTCTACCCCATAGATGGGTTAGAGAGTGTCAACTCCAATAAGAAGGGTAGTTAACCCAACTTTGAGGAAATTGACACTCAAGGAGCATTTTCAAGGTTTTGGGAACCTTTGAAAATGAAATGGAATAATCTTTATCATTCACTCCTTGGAAGAGTAAAGTGTGCCAAAGTGAGAATATATTAATCTTACTTTAAATTGACACAATGTGGAAAAACCTAGAGAAATATCAAATTGGGATTTTTGATATTCTCTTAGGTAATCAAGGCAATCCGGGCCTTAATTTAGAAGTGCTACTCTTGTAAAATTTTTAAAATGGTATAAATCAAACAAGAGATCAAGAAATGCCAATTTGGGTTTTGACATTTTCTTGGAGCACTTTGGGCAATCTAGGATTAGAATTTAAGTTAACTAAGTGATTAAGGATACTTAGATAGGTAATCTAGGTATTTTATTTGTGTTAACTTACCATGGTTGTTTGCCATATGACATGTCATGACATCATGTTTAGTTTTATCATCATTTGAAATGTCATGATAGTGCTTAGGCTAGTTTATATGTCATGCTCTATTTAAGTTTTCATACTTTATGCCATGACATCATGACATTGGCACATGTTTTCCATTTATGATATCATTTATGCCATGTCATCATCTCTTGCATTAATAATCAATTGAATTGATTTAAGGATGAAGAACACATCTTGATATTGAGATCAAATTTGTGTTTAGAAAATGCATGAGACCTTAGCCTAAGTTGACCTTAACCCATATCTCACATCAAATTGACTTGAATGTGGTTTGATGCACCTTAGATGTGTGTGAGATATTAGGATCATGAGTTAGGATCAAGGTGCATAGTCATTGTACCTAGATGACCCTAATTCAAGAAATTAAGGATCATAAGGAAAGCTTGTGTACAAGTCATGTACATTTAGCCCTAAGATTATGGTCCTAAATTCAAATGGTTTTAAAAACATTTTAAAATTGATTTGAAAAACCTTGATGAAGCTTTCCTAGTGATAGCATTCTTCATTGAGCAAGATGATACAAAGATGACTTAAACTTGAACTATTTCAAAGTTTTTGAACTTTGTATCAAGATTGAAAAATGGAAACTATTTTCATAGAAAACTATTTTTCCTTGATAGTGTATGACATGAGGAATGTATCCTCAAAGTTTCGTAATTTTTGGAATTTTCTGTAATTTTCTATGAGTTTCTGAACTTCTTCCGGGGAGAAAATCAGAAATCTCTGATTTCAGAGGCTGGATCGGTCACCGGACCGATCCAGGGAAGGCCTGATCGGTCTGGTGACCGATCAGTGACGATCCAGTCGATCGGTGAGCGTGGATCGGTCCGGGGACCGATCCAGGGGTCTGGGGACCGATCAGGGCGTGCCGAATTTCTGATTTTTCAGCTGTTGGTCTGAAATTTCAGCTGGAAGTTGGGTTTTGGGGATTTCTAAAGGTTTGAAACTCTCCAAGACATTGTTGGTGCAATGGTCGAGGGGGAGTTGACTTTTAGGGGGAGTTTTTACTCCTTGAGGATTAGTGATATGGGATTATCGCTAAGTTGGTTGTTGAGTTTAGTATCAAGGGGAAATTAAGAGTTTCAATGAAAGGTATGGGACTTTCATTAGGAAGAAACTCTTGACCTTGATACCCTCCTTTTCTTTTTGATGTGTGTCAAAAAGGGGAGAGCGTTCATTGGAGAATTATTGGAGAACCCAAGTTAGGTTATCGGGTTAACCTAAGCTAGGGGAAGAATATCAAAGAATGTTCGAGGAAGAACATTGGAATACTTTTTGATGTGTGTCAAAAAGGGGGAGAATTATTGGAGAACCCAAGTTAGGTTATCGGGTTAACCTAAGGGGAGAATGTCCGGAGAATGTTCAAGAAAAGAACATTGGACATTGGAAGATGGTTGAAAAACCTAAGTTAGGTTATCGGGTTAACCTAACTTGATTTTGGATTTTGTCAAACATCAAAAAGGGGGAGATTGTTGGTGCAACCTTAGGTCAAGGTTGACTTGGTTGACCTGACTCGAGTTGTGTTTTGATGTTTGACGATGTTTGACGAGGAGAGAGTTGTATTCTTGATGTTTGACAAGAATAGGTGTTCGGGAGATTGTAGGTGCAACCTTAGGTCAAGGTTGACCTGGTTGACCTGATTCGGGAAAAGTCCAAGCAGGGAGCTTGGCACGCGAAAAGTCCAAGCAGGGAGCTTGGCATTGGAAAAGTCCAAGTATGGAGACTTGGCACTGGAAAAGTCCAAGCAGGGAGCTTGGCACGCGAAAAGTCCAAGCAGGGAGCTTGGCATTGGAAAAGTCCAAGTATGGAGACTTGGCACTGGAAAAGTCCAAGCAGGGAGCTTGGCACGCGAAAAGTCCAAGTATGGAGACTTGGCACGGGAAAAGTCCTGGTGAGTGAAGCCGGGCAGTGAGAAAGTCCTAACTGGGATGTTAGGCAGTTGGAAAGTCCTGGTGAGTGAAGCCAGGCAGTGGGAAAGTCCTAACTGGGATGTTAGGCAGTTGGAAAGTCCTGGTGAGTGAAGCCAGGCAGTGGAAAAGTCCTAACTGGGATGTTAGGCAATGAGAAAGTCCTAACTGGGATGTTAGGCAGTGTGGAAAGTCCTGGTGAGTGAATCCAGGCAAGGGAAAATCCAGATGGATCAGGGATGATCGGACATCTGGTGTTGAGGAAAGTCCAAGTAGGTCAAAGGGATTGACCGGACACTTGGCAGGGAGTTCTAGCAGGTCAAGGGAGTGACCAGATGCTAGGGATGAAGTACCAATAGGTCAAGGTTGACCGGATATTGGTTTGGAAGTCTTGGGACTTGGTTTGGGCAAAAACCAAGCTCTGGATCGGTCACCAGACCGATCCAGTGATACCTTGTTTTCTCTGATCGGTCTGGTGACCGATCGATATCGAAGCTCTGTTTTCTTGTTATCGATCGGTCGTGACCGATCGAAGAAAACAGAGGCGAAAAGCCGATCGGTCCACCGATCAAATATGTCCCGATCGGCGTGGACCGATCGAGACGCAGCATCGCGAGAAGGAAGGGATCGGTCGTGGACCGATCATCTTGATCGGTCCACGGACCGATCGAGTACGCCTGCTCACTGATCGATCGGTGGGACCGATCAGTGGGCTCCTGATCGATCCACCGATCAGGGTTCTAGCCGTTGCAACGCAACGGCTAGTTTCTTCGCTGTTTCTTCTTCGCAGGTATAAAGGAGACGAGGGCATCTTCTGTGCTACTGCTTCTTTCTCTTCTCTTCTGCTACAGAGCTGCTGTTCTGGTGCTTGAGCTTTGTTGAGCTCTTCTTCGCAAGCTTCGCGTGAGCTTCTTCCTTCGGCTGTGGTTGGCATCTGAGAAGCTGTTGCTTCTTCAACAGTCGACAAGAAGGCAAGGGTTGTTTACATTTGCTGTGTATTTACTTCTTGTTTCTCTTGTATTTGTACTCCTTATCTTGCTGTTGCAAGAAGTAGTTGTGGCGAGGTTTCTCCACCCATAAGGAGCTCATATTTAGCCGGTTCTCCGGGGACTCATCCACCGACGGATTGGTAGGCTTCGTCCACCTTACGGACACGCCGAGGAGTAGGAGTTCATCTCCGAACCTCGTTACATCGGTTTGTTTTTCTTCTCCTTAGTTTCTTCCTTGTATTTCCGCTGCGACTAACCCTAACTGTAGGAAGAACGCGAGAATTTGGGGTGGCTATTCACACCCCCCTCTCTAGCCGAGTACGAACGATCCCAACAGTAAGAACTTCTCAGATAGATAAATTGCATAACTTAGTTAACTATCTCATGAGTAAGTTAGCCAAATCTAACCTCTAAGTCAAGTCACTCCAAAAGGAGGTAACAATCCTTAAGGAGGAGACTAACCTAAGTCATTTGACTGAGCTAGTTCAAAATAGAAGTTCACCAGAAGTCCAACAACTCGAGGAAGAAAATTTTAATTTGAAAACTCAAGTTAAAGGACTTAAGGACACGTTGGAACGGTTCACCTTGTGTTCCAAGAATCTTGACCTAATTCTTGGAAAACAATGAGTCGTTTACAACCGATCTGGACTTGGATTTAAGGCTAAACAAAAATACAGATCTTACTTATCACTTGTAAATAGAACAAATAGGAAATTAGTCCAAGCATGGGTCTCCAAGTCAAACTTGATTAATCAAGTTGGACTTGGTCAATATTGGGTCCCCAAGGATCAAATCCACTACCTTGATAGATCTTATCGAGGCTATGATCCAAAGGGAGCCAATAGAAAGACCATTTTTAACGATAGATAGATTTTTTTATACTTGCTTTACTGCTTTCATTGTACATGATTAAACTAGGGTAGATAAGGGTTTAGGCTTGATTCAAACTTGATTAGTTAGATCAAGGAGTTTCAGAAAGGAAATTAAATATCTAATTTCTTTGAAAGGTTTTGTCTAGAAGTGGTGGATGATCCTATACCTAAGAAGGTCTAGTGCCTCTCCATAGCCTAGAAGCCAATCATTGAAATAAATATTTAATTGACTAACTGTAAAATCTTAGTTTAACTCAATTGTAAATTAATCCATAGATTAGAATTTAAATTCAAGATTAAATTAACCATCTCACAAAACTATTAAGGTTCCCTGATTGAAAATCTAGAAAAGGCTAAGATGGACCTAAGTTTAAAGTAGTTCACCAAACCTAAATTAATTAAATTAAAGCTAACTCAATTAAAATTCATAATTAATTATAAAATCATAATTAATTCAAAAATATAATTAATGTTGGTCCCCGTGGGTGTTTTGATGTGATCAACCAAGTTTGTTAGGTCCTGCTTTGTGTTTGATCCCTGTGTCTGAGTGTGCAGGAGCTTAGGAGCGCAGGAAGTTGAGCGGAAGACGCAGCTAGCGAGAAGGATGACACGGGAAGGGAGCCGACGGGCTCGGTGCATCCGAAGGATGAGATAGCTGCAGAAGAGTACTCCGGTGGACGAGAAGAACGTGCGCGGCGTTTGAGGGACGAGAAGCCGGACGGAAGCCTGCTTGAGGAGAAGGTCGGAAATTGGGTTCAGGTGAGCCCTATTTCGGTTGGCCGGAATCACCCAAAAGAACAAGACTTCAGAAGATGAAGCAAAGAAGCAACCAAGATGGAAAAGCTGCCAGCCAGCTTGGAGGCGCCTCCATCAGGTTTGGAGGCGCCTCCAGCTTGAGGGCGCCTTCAACCCCTGTTGAAGGCGCCTCGGACCCGGCAGAAGTGAACGTTGAGCTGTTTTGATAAAGTTTTATCCCCTCTCTCGATGGAGGCACCTTGGACCTTGTTGGAGGTGCCTTGGACCCTCGGGATAGACTTTCCAGGGGCTATATAAAGACCCCTGGAGCTAGGAAAGAAAGAACAACTCAAGCAATCAATTCTGTAGTCTTTCTTAGCAACTTGTGAGTGTTTTAAGTGTGTAAAAGGCTTCTCCGCCTTCAGCAAAGGAGATCTTCTACTGCGCTTTTCTTACTGCCCTGGATTAACAACCCTCTTGGTTGTAACCAGGTTAAATTTCTGTCTCCTTTTATTCCTACTCTTAATCTTATTATAGTTGCTTTACTTTTGAGTTGAAAGATCCGAGGAGGGTATCGTCTTAATTTTTCAGAAGCAATTCACCCCCCCCCCGCTTGCCGGCCTCCGCTGCACCTACAATTAATTATAAAAATTTAAGTAATTTCAAAATCTAATTAATTACAAAATCATGATTAATTTCAAAATCTAATTAATTATAAAAGTATAACTAATTTCAAAATCTAATTAATTATAAAATTTTAATTAATTTAGAATATAACTAACTAAAAAATCATAATTAATTTCAAAATCTAATTAATATCAAAATTACAATTAATTTCAAAATGTTAATCGTAATTTTAAAATGTTAATCATAATTTCAAAATGTTAATTATTTTCAAATCATAACTAATTTTAAAATGTTAATTATTTTCAAATTATAATTACTTTCAAATCATAATTAATTTCAAAATTGTTAGTTAGAGCCCTAGAGCCAATCATTTGATGATTGTATGGACTCATTGTATCATATTCTTGTATATTAATAAAGGTATTTGTTTGGTTATTATACTTATTTGTATTAGTGCCAAATAGACTAAGTATAATAGCGTCCTTGAGTAGAAGGTTCATACCTATATCAATCGATTAGTTGAATCGATAGTGAGATGATATAGGGAACACTACTCTAAATCATTCCTAGTCGAGTATTAACATTCAGGGACAATGTTAATGCAATAAGACTAGCATGTAGGTCAGCTCGATGACTTGATCTCACAAGTCATGGATATAGAGATATCAAGCTGACACATGGGTATACATTGGAGAATGTATACTGAATGACCCGCCATGAGAAAGTATCATGGATCGTTATATGAGTGTCATATACTTTCTCATGTGGCTATTAGTATGACTATTAGTCCTCTGACCTGAAGTCACCATGGATCCCTACATAAGGAGTTATGTACTTTGGTTTCGTCAAACGTCACCCGTAACAGGGTGGACTATAAAGGCGATTACTGGGTATGTAACAAATTATGCAGAGGGATGTGAGTGATGTAGATGGGATCTATCCCTCCCATATGACGGGAGCGACATCAATATTCTTGATAGAGTTAGACCACGAAGTGCATGGCCATGCCCAAATGAGTCAACATTAGATGTTGAACTCATTTGATTGAGTGAGTCTACTTGGAGTTCAAGATTTAGATTGATTAGAGGATGACACGGTCTATGCCTCACATTGATTAATCTAGATGTCAAGGATAGAAGACAATGTCACATATTGTGAGGAGTCACAATTAGTAGTCACAAGGTGATGTTGGATCTCAACATTCTTGTAACTTGGGTAGCAATGATGTATTGCTAGATGTCGCTCATTGCTTATGTTTCTAAAGGAGTTTAGGAGCATTGCCAACGTTACAAGAACCTATTGGGTCACACACAAAGAATAAGTGGATGGAGATTAGGTTCATATGATGAACCAAGAGGATTAGATTCATTTGATGAATTAAATTGGATTAAGAGTAATCCAAATTGGGCTAGCTTGAGTTAGACTCAAGTTGATTCATGTGTTCAATGAGTCTAATTAAGATTATGATTCATTGAATCAATTTAATTAAATGAATTATATTCATTATATTAAATTGGCTTGAATTAAATGGTTGGATTAGATCAACCATGAGAGAGATTAAGTCAAGTTTGACTTGACTTGAGAGGAAGAGGAAGAGTCAAGTTTGACTTGACTTTGCCACATCATATGTGTGACTTGGCATTAAGTGGCCAATGATGATGTGCCACATCATCATAGTTAATACATGATTATGCCACCTAATGGAAGTTACACTTCCTTCTTTGTTTTAATGTGGTCGGCCACATTAATGAGAGTAATTACTCTCATTGTGGCCGGCCACTCAAAATGAAGGGAATTGATGTTTTTCATTTTAATTTGTCATTAACTCCTTCTTCTTCCTCCTTGGGTGGTCTCTCTTCTCTCCATGGTGCTGTTGCCATGAGGTTCCAAGAGTGGAGAGGATGATTTGAGTTCCCAAAAGTAGAAAGGGTAAGTGAAGGTCACATAGAAGAGTGTTCTTGGTTTTTATCCTCTCTTCTTTGATCTCCTTTCTTCTTCCATTCCATCCGAGAGCCCTAGAAAGTGCTAGCACACTTGGGGTCTCTCTTCTCCATCCTTGAGTGCTAGAGAGCACTCCTTGTTAGTGTGGATATCACTAGAGAAGTATCTACCTTGATACTTTGGAGATCCGACACGTACCTTGGACGAGCGGGAATTTTGCGAGGGCACGCTTCAAGGGTAAAATTCTCAACACATAGATCTAGGAGTAGATCTAAAGTTTTGAAACTCGTACTTGTATTTCATTCGGTTTTTCCTTGCACGGATCTACGGCTTTGGGTGATTCGGGGTTTCCGCGACGCGAAAAGCGGTTTTCGCGGCCCGAAAAACCCAACAGTGGTATCAGAGCCACGTGCAAGGCTTGTACGAGTTTAATTTTTTTTGGTTTTATGAAAACTAAAGTTTCTGTAATTTTCTGTAAAATTATGATTTTTGGGTTTTTATGAGTATTTTTCTCGAGTAATCGAAGCACAAGTGTTTAGACGCTTGTAGGCTTCGACTACCGGGAAGATTTTTCCAAAACGGTGATGTTTCGACCCAAATCCGTTTGCGACAGCGAGCGAAGGCGCTGTAGGATCGCTTAGGAGAAACTCACGATGGTTAGATCGTGGGTAGGGGCACTCCCCCTAACCCCGCAAGGGGATTTGCTTCGCGATTGCGCCCGAAATCGTTAATCGGGACAGCCGGGAAAATTCTTCTCAAAGGTTTCGTCCCAAATTATTTTGGGACAGTGAGTTTAGGTGCTGTTGGATCGCAAAGGAACCCTCGCGATGGTTAGATCGCGGGTAGGGGCGCTGCCCCTGGCCCCGCAAGGGGATCCGTTCCGCGATTGCGCCTGAAACCGCTAAACGGGACCGCCGGAAAATTTTACTCGTAAAAATTGTAAAAATTAATTTTAAAATTATAGAAAATTATGAAAATATATAATTTTGAATTATATATTAATTTTGTAATAGTCATGGCCCAAAAACCCAATATGATTGGATTGTGTTGTAATTCATAATACGGCCTGCGTGCCGTTATGTGTTTGCGCGTGTTGTATGTTTTTATTTTTCCGCGACCTGCGCGTCGTGCCTTTCTCATATATTCTGGTTGTAAATTAGATTTAGACTCGAATGTAACTCGAGTTTCAAATTGTAATGTACAAATTGGAGCGGTGGAGGGTCCACACGAGACGGAGTTCCGAGGCGGGCACGAGCAACACAAGGTGGTCAAAGGGAGGAGCTTGGAGAAGCTGTTGACCCTAGGTTGACCATTCGATCTTCTCATTGGCTTGAGAAGATCGTAGTAGGGCCATGAATAAATCACAAATAGATTAATTAGTTAATTGCTTATGTATATGATGCATGTTTAATAAGTAATTGATTAATTAGTGCCTTACGATTAGATTAGATCTAAGTCGTGCACATGATGCACCCTTGCGATTAGATTAGATCTAAGTCGTGCACAAGATGCATCCTTTTCGATTAGATTAGATCTCGATCGAACCAACTCTAAATGCCTAACCGTGCCGTGATACCTATCACTACCTCGATCACATGTATTGTTGAATCTGCCAAAGCAGAGCAATACATATTATCTTGGTAGGGACAATCTTGGTCCCGCCTATCAACGCATGGGTGAATACAAACTCAATTAGATTGAGTATTCCTAGTTGCTCGGTTAGATCGAGTCAACTATAGGCATTCTTCCAACGGTTGGAAAAAGATAGGTCAAAATCACATCTATATTAACTCTCGGGCGTATTAGCCAAAGCTAACTCGAGTTTTAATATAAATGCGGATATTGATTTTATAAACAAGAGTTGCATAGAGATGTAATTGGTAATCGTTATCTACCGATCATACTAAGCCTTGGGCGTATTAGCCAAAGCTAACTCAAGGGTTAGTATGATGTGGATCTTGTCCCACATGAATTATAGTATTCAGTGGGAGCATCATTTAGTTAAAGGCCTAATTAAATGATTTTAAAAGAATATGATATTTATTTCTGCAAATTTTCTATTGTAGATAACCATGACGTCGAATACGAACTCTTTCACCCTGCGTTCTGTCCTTAAGAAGGACAAGCTCAACGGAGCAAATTTCCTGGACTGGTACAGGAACCTGAGAATAGTTCTCACTCAAGAATGTAAACTGTACGTTCTGGAGCAGCCCATTTCGGAGGCTCCTCCTGCCACTGCCACGCGAGCAGACCGAGATGCTTACAAGAAGCATCAAGATGACGCATTAGATGTGTCCTGTCTTATGCTCGCAACCATGAACTCTGAGTTTCATAAACAACATGAGTTGATGAGCGCTTACGATATGGTTGAACATCTTTGTCACCTATATCAAGGACAAGCAAGGCACTGGAAGAGGAACTCCAAAGAATACCTGGAAGATCTTACGAAGAAGAGAAATAAGATTTCTACTTCAGGTATAAATGTTTTTAACGATAATTAAAGGAATTTTAGCATGAGCATAAATACAATAATTTGTAAAAAAAACTTCCTTATGCTCCCCCTTTCACAAAAATTATGTTTAACTCTTAACTTTTATCTTCTCTCTCCCCCTTTGGCATAAATCAAAAATAAATAATTAGAGAGAAAGTTTGTTTAATATATAAAGATAGTAAAAAATTTACTCTGTTTAACTTTAAGCTCCCTCTGAAAGGTAGCAAAAAGAAACTTACCTAATTTTTAAGAGTTGAAAATAACTTAGCTTTTGAAAAAAGCACTTAGTTAAACTTAGCTTTTGAAAATAATTGTTTTGAAAAATACCTAGCTAAATTAGAAATGCTTTGAAAATACTTAGCTTTTTCAACAAAAACTTAGTGCTGAACTTAAGTTTTGAAAATAATTACTTTTGAAAAAAGAGTTAGAGAAAAACTTAGCTCTAATAGGATTTTAATAAACACTTAGGTTTTAAAATAAAGTTTTTAAAATTTTAAATCTTTCCTTTTATAGCTTTTTACAAAGGATTAAGAGAAAGGTTTGATATATTTCCTTATTTGTAGTTAAAAGAAAGATTTTAATTTTTGATAAAACTTTCCTTTTTTGTAACTATCCACATGTTTTAAAAGAGAGATTTTAATTTCTAAAATTTTCCTTTTATAAACAACCATGAAGGGATTTAAATAGAGAAATTTTTATTTTAAAAATTTCTGAAAACAAATAAGGAAGTTTTAATTTTATGTTTAAAACTTTCCTTGTTTAGGGCACATGATTGTGGTCGTGGCCGGCCAAGGCTTCATTAAAAGGAAGTTTTAATTTTTGTTTTAAAACTTTCCTTTTTAGACATGAGAAAGGAAAATAAGGAAGTTTTAATTATGTTTAAAACTTTCCTTTTTTACCATGACCAAGGAATATAAAAGAGAGGGTGGGGGTGCCTTATAATGAGAGTTAATCTTCTATCCCCCCCCCCCCTCTTATTCCTTGTGGTCGGACCTTCCTCTTGCCCTATTCTCCTTCTTTGTGGCTTACAGCATCAACTTCTTGGAGAGACTTTGGTGGCCAGATTTTGCAAGGAGAAGAAGAAGAGAAAGGAGGCATTATTTCCTAGCATCCCTTGGAGATTGGTTGGTGGTCAAAACTCATCATCCTTTGGAGGTTGTTGGTGGCCGAAACTTGGAAGAAAGAAGAGAAGGCTTGGGTGGATTTCATCTTGGTAGAGCGTCGCCCACACGACGTCCAATAGAAGGAGAGGAATACAATAGAAGATCAAGAGGTCTATCAGTTACAAAATGTATAACTAGTTTTTGTTTCCGCATCATGACTAGTTCATCCTTTTGTATAGATCTTGGAAAACTAAACACAATAGGTTAACGGTTTTAGCTTATCATTTTTATTATCGATTTTATTGTTCGATTTCATATTTTGATATTGTATTTCTATTGAGGTCTCTATAGTTAAACCTAGTTTACTGTAAGAAGTTAAATGTCCAATTTATTTGAAAGGCTTTGTCTAGGAAGTGGTGGATGATCCCATACCCAAGAAGGCCTAGTGCCTCGCCATGTTTAACCTGGAAGCTGGTCTTTGAAATAGGTATTTGATAACTTCTGTAATATGGTTTAACTTAGGAAGATCACATCGGTTAAACTTGGAGTAAAAATGTTAAGTATCGTTTCCAATCCAAGTTTAACTTCTGAAGGATAATTTGGATTAATAATGTTAAGCATCGTTTGTAATTCAAAGTTAACTTCAGTAGAGCACATGGGTAGCTAGGATAGTTCTATGCTTGTACAAATTTTTGTACAGGGGAACTAGAACGGTATTCCGAGTAACAACCAACAATTAATATCAGAGCTAGGTTTTAACCTCTGTGTATTTGGTTTTAGTTTAAGTATACATATGTCATACATATTTTAGGCAGAATAATAGTAGGATGTGCAAATAGATTAACTCTGTGGTTGCAGGCTCCAACTATTATGGCCTATTGTGATTATGTGTGATTGGACCCTTTGACATGTTGAGGGCATTTTATGTGTGTGCATGATTGTATGTATTAAATACAACAGGAGTTGTATTAGTTTTAGGATTTTATATTTTGTTCGATCTAGACTTTATATACATTCCTTTGTGGAATATAGGATTAATATATGTAAAATTTTATTTTTGTCGCGGATCGTATCTTTGCGAGGCGTGGTGCTATTTGAGGACCAGAGGTGCAGCGGAAAAGAAGCAAGATAGATGCGACGACTAAACCCGATTGCGGTGGCTAAAGATGGCAGCAGCTAGGGTTGGCAGCATACGAAGGACAGTAATGGAAGAGGTCATAATAGTTGGAAAATTATTTTCCATATTTATTATTTTTATTTGTTGTGATGTGTATGTGCATGTTAAAATCCTCATCTTAAATAACTAAGTGGGAGAGGGATTTGTAAATAAATTCCACGGTCTCCATTATTGGTTTGTAAGTGATGCAAACAAACTTGCGCGTTGGCTCTGAGTGCCTTCCTCCACATCGAATGAGTTTGTTTACGGATCACTAGATCAAACTTCCTTTATGGATGATTATAGGAAATTATTTAGGAGTGTGTGATCTTCTCCATTTGAAGGGGCACAATCCTATTTAATGGACTAAGTATCAAGTAATGGCATACACTTAGGCACATTTAATAGTACCCTCCCCATCCGAGTCACCGCTATTATTTGTGTGACCGAAGGAATACCAACTATTAATTTTATTTGTCATAAAGTTAGGTTGACAAGAATAAAATTAATGGGTAAAACCTCCTCTTACAAATGTTTGAATTTGTATACGTCCACACTATCGTGGCATATAAAATTCCCGGTGTTTTGAGGTGTTGGTGAATTTAAATGATATTGTTCGAGGGATCAATATTATTCTAAATTCTAAATTTTTGACCAAAACTTATTTTGTGATTCTTAGGATGACTTTCAACCCACTGGCTATTATTCTGAAAGAGAACAAACTTACTGGTCCCAATTACATAGATTGGAAAAGAAACCTGGACATTGTCCTAACTGCTGAAGGCTATAAGTTTGTACTGTTAGAGGTCTGCCCTGAAGTGCCTAATAGTGATTCTAGTGAAGAGGAGATTGAGTATCATAAGAAATGGGTTAAGGCAGATGAGATGGCGCGGTGTTACATTTTGGCTTCTATGTCAAATGTGTTGTAACATCAGCATCAGTCCATGCCTAGGCAAGAGGCTATGAGAAACTTAATAACCGCCACCATGTCAGAGGGGACACCCGTAAGGGATCATATCCTCAAAATGATGGCTTACTTGAATGAGATACAAATCCTTGAAGCTGAAATCGATGGGGAAACCCAGGTCGATATTATTCTCCAAACGCTGCCCAAAAGTTTTGAGCAGTTCTGCCTAAACTACAATATGAATAAAAGGATTTATTCATTGGCAGAACTACTGACAGAACTTCATGTAGCAGAAGGGATATTTCGTCATAATTCTCAAATTCACTTTGCTAAAAATGTTTCTACTTCTAAGACGAAAGGCAAGAAGAAGAAGAAGAAACAAGCTGGCTCGGCAAAGAAAGTGAATCGATCTCTAGGTACTAGACCAAAAGCAGGAATAAAGAAGCCGAAGGGCAAGTGTTTTATTTGCAAGCAGTCTGGACATTGGAAGGCGGACTGTCCTCGTAGGAAAGAGAACAATAAAGGTATATCTTATTCTCTAGTAGTTGAAACATGTTTAGTGGTGTTATCTACTAGTACTTGGTGTGTAGATACAGGAGCTACTGATCATATCTGCAATTCATTGCAGGGGTTCTAGGAAACCCGACGACTATATGAGGGAGAGATAATCATCTACATGGCCAATGCTACGAAAGTGGCAGTCGTTACAGTGGGAGATGTCTACTTATCATTTAATAGGAATAGAACTTTGATTTTAAGAAATTATCTTTATGTACCAAGTTTTAGAAAGAATTTAATTTCAGTTTCTAAACTATTTTTGGATGGATATGCTGTTTCTTTTGATGACAAAGTGGTTATCAAGAAAAATAGGGTTATTATCTGTTCTGTTACATTAGTTGACAATTTGTATAATCTAAATCCAATAACTTCCGTAAAGCAACAAATGAAAATTAATAACACATCCTCTAATTCAAATAAAAGAAAGGAACCTTCGAAAATGAACCAAACATATCTTTGGCATCTAAGACTTGGTCATATTAACTTGAGTAGGATTCAAAGGCTTATAGCCGATGGACTCTTGGGTTCATTAGTGTTGGAAAACTTTCCAACCTGCGAATCTTGTTTGGAAGGGAAAATGACCAAGAGACCTTTTAAGGCTAAGGGGGTATAGAGCAAAAGATGTGTTGAAATTGGTTCATTTTGATTTGTGTGGACCTATGACTATCCAAGCGAGAGGTGGTTTCTAATATTTTATCTCTTTTATAGATGATTATTCGAGATATGGGTATATTTACTTGATGCGTCGTAAGTCTGAGTGTTTTGATAAGTTCAAATAGTACAAGGCTGATGTGGAGAAACATCATGGTAAAAATATCAAGACACTACGGTCTGATCGTGGTGGCGAGTACCTCTCAGGAGAGTTTAGGAATTACTTATCAGAGGTTGAGATCCAATCCCAATTGTTTGCACCTAGTACACCCCAACAGAATGATGTGGCAGAACGAAGGAATATGACTCTTATAGAAATGGTTAGATCAATGATGAGTTATTCAGAATTACCAAATTCATTTTGGGGATATGCTTTAAAAACGGCAGTGTACATTCTGAACTTGGTACCTTCTAAATCAGTACCCACTAGTCCCACGGAATTATGGAATGGGTATAAGCCTAGTCTGAGTCATGTCCGGATTTAGGGTAGTCAAGCACATATGCTGAAGGGAGATACTGATAAGTTGGAATCTCGTACAGAAGTTCGCTTGTTTATAGGTTATCCTAAAGGAACGAAAGGTGGCTTGTTTTATAGTCCTAAAGATCAGAAGGTCTTTGTTAGCACTAATGCCCGATTTTTAGAAGAGGACTATGTAATAAATTACAAGCCCATGAGTGAAATTGTTCTAGAAGAAATGAGAGAGGGCACGTCTACTTTAGTACCAAGAGTGCAAGATGAAATATCACAAGAAACTGTAACACGTATCACAAATGATACACAACTACAAACAGTGCCTCGTCGTAGTGGGAGGGTTGTGAGGCAACCTGAAAGATTCATGTTTTTGGGAGAGTCTTCAAATTTGATCCCAGGAAAACATGAACCTGATCCTAGAACATATGATGAAGTACTCCAAGATAAGGATGCGGCATCTTGGCAAAGAGCAATGAATTCATAAATAGAATCTATGTATTCTAACAAAGTCTGGGAGCTAGTAGAACCATCAAATAGTGTAAAAGCTATTGGATGTAAATGGATCTACAAAAGGAAAAGAGGGGCAGACGGGAAGGTGGAAACCTTCAAAGCAAGGCTTGTTGCGAAGGGGTATACTCAGAAAGAGGGAATCGATTATGAGGAAACCTTTTTGCCAGTAGCTATGCTTAAGTCTATCCGGATACTCTTATCTATTGCTGCTCATATGGATTATGAAGTTTGGAAAATGGATGTCAAGACAGCTTTCCTTAATGGAAGTCTTGAAGAAAACATCCATATGAAGCAACCAGAGGGGTTTATTGCAAAGGGCAAAGAGCATCTTGTATGTAAGCTCAATCGGTCTATTTATGGACTGAAGCAAGCTTCAAGATCTTGGAACATCCAATTTAATGAAGTAATCCAGTCTAATGGATTTATTCAGTGTCCAGATGAGTCTTGTGTATACAAGAAGTGTGATGGAAACGTGGTAGTATTTCTTGTACTATACGTAGATGACATTTTGTTAGTTGGCAATAATATTAAAGTGTTGTCGGAAGTAAGGGTATGGTTGTCCAAGCAATTTGATATGAAGGACTTGGGAGAATGCGCACATATTCTCAGGATCAAAGTGATAAGGGATCGCAAGAAAAGAATGTTGTGTTTATCCCAAGCTTCATATATTGATACTATCCTAGCTCGTTTTAGCATGCAAGACTCGAAGAAAGGCTTTCTACCTTTTCAGCATGGAGTATCTTTATCTAAAAAGATGTCTTCGAAGACATCAAAAGAGATAGAAGAAATGAAGGCAGTTCCTTATGCTTCAACTGTAGGAAGCCTAATGTATACTATGTTATGCATGAGACCGGATATCTGTTTTACCGTAGACATGGTTAGCAGATATCAAAGTAATCCAGGACAGGGACATTGGACTGCCATAAAGCATATATTAAAGTACTTGAGAAGGACTAGAGATTATATGCTGGTTTACCAAGCAGATGATTTGCTCCTTGTCGGTTACACGGATTCTGACTTTCAATCAAATAGGGACAATAGTAAGTCTACCTCAGGTTATGTGTTTACTTTAGGAGGTGGAGCCATAGCATGGAGGAGTGTTAAGCAGAAATATGTTTCAGACTCCCCATGGAAGCTGAGTATGTAACAGCCTTTGAGGCAGCCAAAGAAGTTGTATGGCTCAGGAACTTCTTGATGGACTTAGATGTGATTCCTGGTTTGCCCAAAATCATCACAATTTATTTTGATAATAGCGATGCAGTAGCAAACTCGAAGGAACCACGATCCCATAAGGTGAGTAAACACATTGAGCGCAAGTACCACTTGATACGAGACATCGTAAAGTGAGGAGAAATTGTTGTCGCCAAGATTGCATCAGCAGATAACCTGGCAGATCCTTTCACTAAGGCCCTTCCGGCGAAAGCTTTCGATCGGCATGTTCAGGGGATGGGAATCAGTTGTATGGAAACATTTATGGCAGCATAATCTTTTAGTATAAGTGAGAGATTGTTAGAGTGTATACTAAAAGTCTAATTTTTTGTATAAATATTTATTTTAAAATAAGAATCACATTGGTCAAATGTCTACATTTATATGCTAAGTGTAGTTGTTCATTTAATTTATATTGAAGATAACATGGTGTGTGGTGTCACACAGAAGATCATGTTATTAGTTTCTTATAAATTATAAATAGTTGCTCACAACCAAGATGGAATGGGGTAAACCATTGAAGTGGTTGTAGTGTAATTTGGTGTTAGTTTATCTTGACTATAAATTTACACTAGTACACTATGAGTGTATTGAACAGGACTATTTGAGGTTTTTCTTTTCATACTAACTATTAAAAAGAACAAGACCTCTGTTATTATGGAAGTGTGTACTCTTAATCATGATATAATAACAAGCATGTATACTTAATATTTGTTTCTTTAATTTATCAAAGGGTGTGATTTAGTTCGTTAAATCAATAGGCCCGATAAGTTGAGAAATAATATTATTTATATGGTGTGTTGTTGATTATAGAATGAAAATATGTCCTAGTAATCTAAGTTGATGATGTCCCCTTGAGGAGCTCATAAGGATTGTTATGTAAACCCTGCAGGTGGACTTAATCCGACATGATAATAAGGTTGAGTGGTACTACTTTTGGAGATAAATATTAATTAAGTGAGTTGTCAGTAACTCATTTAATTAGTTGACATTTGATATCTTAAACACAGGGAGACTAACGCACTCATGATAAGAAGGAGCTCATATTGTAATATGGGATTGGTGTGGTAGTGCAATAATAACTCTTTAGTGGTATGAGTTATTATTGATGAACTTGAGTTGGGTGTTCGGGGTGAACATGGGAAGCTCAAGTTCATCGGGAGATCAAAAAAAATTCCTCCTCTCGGTCCCTATTGTAGACTCTTATTTATAAAGTCTTATATCCACCTAAGGCCCAACTTCTTACCCATCTTATGGTGGTCAGCCAAGCCAAGCTTGGAGCCCAAGCTAAGGCCAGCCAAACCAAACCAAGCCAAGATGGAAGCCAAGCTGTGGTCGGCCTAAGCTTGGAGCCCAAGCTAGGTGGCTAGCCACATTAAGATTAAAAGGAGTTTTAAATTTTAAATCTTTCCTTATGTGGAAGCCATGATTTTAAAAGAGAGTTTTTAAAATTTTGAATCTTTCCTTTTATAGCTTTTTACAAAGGATTAAGAGAAAGGTTTGATATCTTTCCTTATTTGCAGTTAAAAGAAAGATTTTTAATTTTTGATAAAACTTTTCTTTTTGTAGCCATCCACATGTTTTAAAAGAGAGATTTTAATTTCTAAAATTTTCCTTTTATAAACAACCATGAAGGGATTTAAATAGAGAAATTTTTATTTTAAAAATTTCCGGAAACAAATAAGGAAGTTTTAATTTTATGTTTAAAACTTTCCTTGTTTGGGGCACATGATGTGGTCGTGGCCGGCCAAGGCTTCATTAAAAGGAAGTTTTAGTTTTTGTTTTAAACTTTCCTTTTTAGACATGAGCAAGGAAAATAAGGAAGTTTTAATTATGTTTAAAACTTTTCTTTTTTACCATTACCAAGGAATGTAAAAGAGAGGGTAGGGGTGCCTCATAATGAGAATTAATCTTCTATTGCCCCCCCCCCCCCTTCTTATTCCTTGTGGTCGGACCTTCCTCTTGCCCTATTCTTCTTCTTTGTGGCCAGCGGTATCAACTTCTTAGAGAGACTTTGGTGGCCGGATTTTGCAAGGAGAAGAAGAAGAGAAAGGAGACATTGTTTCCTAGCATCCCTTGGAGATTGGTTGGTGGCCGAAACTCATCATCCTTTGGAGGTTGTTGGTGGCCGAAACTTGGAAGCAAGAAGAGAAGGCTTGGGTGGATTTCATCTTGGTAGAGCGTCGCCCACACGACGTCCAAGAGAAGGAGAGGAATACAATAGAAGATCAAGAGGCCTATAAGCTACAAAAGGTATAACTAGTTTTTGTTTCTGCATCATGACTAGTTCATCCTTTTGTATAGATCTTGGAAAACCAAACACAAGAGGTTAACGGTTTTAGGTTATCATTTTTGTTATCGATTTTATTGTTCGATTTCATGTTTCGATATTGTGTTTCTATTGAGGTCTCTATAGTTAAACCTAGTTTACTGTAAGAAGTTAAATATCCAATTTCTTTAAAAGGCTTTATCTAGGAAGTGGTGGATGATCCCATACCCAAGAAGGCCTAGTGCCTCGCCATGTTTAACCTGGAAGCCGATCTTTGAAATAGATATTTGATAACTTCTGTAATATGGTTTAACTTAGGAAGACCACATCGGTTAAACTTGGAGTAAAAATGTTAAGTATCGTTTCCAATCCAAGTTTAACTTCTGAAGGACAATTTGGATTAATAATGTTAAGCATCGTTTGCAATCCAAATTTAACTTCAGTAGAGCACATGGGTAGCTAGGATAGTTCTATGCTTGTACAAATTTTTTGTATAGGGGAATTAGGACGGTATTCTGAGTAGCAACCAACAAGAATATAACCTACCAAAATACTTTTGGGCAAAAGCTGTTAGCATAGCCTGCTATGTACAAAACCGAACTACAATAAATAAAACACATAATAAAACTTTATTTGAAATATATTATAACAAACAACCTAATATTGAATACATTAAAGTATTTGGATGCCCAACCTACATACTAAACATTAGAGAACACTTAAAAAAAATTACATCAAAAATAGAAAATGGGATCTTTGTAGGATACAAATTAAATAGTAGATGTTATAGAATATATAATAAAGTTATACTAAGAATTGAAGAAACCTCAAATATAAAATTTGAAGAGTCCAACCAAAACTTAGTGTAGGACCGTTGTGGTCGGCTAGAAGGGGGGGTTGAATAGCCCTGTAAAACAAAAACAAAACCCTTCCCGACTTTTCAAACTAACACTTGCATATAAAATAGAAAAGCAATAAATCGAAACAGAAAAAGATGAGGCACCAGATGTTTACTTGGTTACAACTGGGGAGGTTGTTAATCCAAGGAAAATGATTGTACTACTATCTCCTTCAGGTGGAGAAGCTTCTTTTACAACAATGTAGGCACAGAATGAAAGAAGCTAATCTAAACAGTGGAAGCATACAAGCGTTGTTATAATTTCTGAACTGATTAAAAAGCTTCTGGACCAAGGCTATATTTATAGCCTTGGTCGGGGCGCCTGGAGGGTTCCGGGCGCCCCGGGGGGGATAAATTTTATCCCCCAAAGTTCAAATCGAGTCAAAACTTGATCTGGTCAAACTTCACGGTCCGGGCACCCGGAAGGGTTCCGGGCGCCCCGGGCTGGTCTGGGCGCCCCGGACTGTTCCGGGCGCCCCGGACTGTTCCGGGCGCCCCGGACCCCCAAGTCAACAAATGTTGACTTTTATCCGTTGGGACCTTTGCTCCGGTTTGGTCTGCCTCGGTCCGAGTCTTCTACTCCGGATCCGCTCACTTGGGTGATTTCTGTCATCCGGAAAAGAGCTCACCCGAACCCAACTTCCGGTCTTCTCGAGCGGGCTTCCCTCCGGCTTCTCGTCCCTCGGAATCGCCGCGTGTTTCCTTCTCGTCCGCTAGCGTACTTATCCACAGTCTTCGTCCCTCAGACGCACCGCGTGTTGTCCTTCTCGCTAGCTACGTCTCTTACTCCTCGAGCAGTCTTCCACTCTGGCTTTCGTCCCTCGGAACCATCGCACGCTTCCTTCTTGTCCGCCGGTGTACTCTTCCGCAATGCCTCGTCCCTCAGACGCACCGCGTGCCATCCTTCTCGCTAGCATCGTCTTCCACTCGACTACCTGTGCTCCTAAACTCCTGCACACTTAGACACAAGGTTAGAAACACACAGGACCTAACTTAACTTGTTGATCACACCAAAACAACCTTAGGGTTCCAACAATCTCCCCCTTTTTGGTATGATCAACCCAAGTTAAGCTAGGGTTAAAATAGATAAAAAATAAATTAACTTATTTTATAATTAAGTGTAAAAATAAAAAACGATTATAATTTTTGATCTACCTCCCCCTAGACTTATACTAATCATTCTCCCCCTTTGATCACAAAACAAATGGGGTATTAAAAAAAAATCTAAGGGTTAATGACTTAGAAAATTTTGAGATCCTTAAAAATTTGCAATAATTTTCACATAAACAGTTTCTAAAAAAAAAATTTAAGTTACATTTTAAGAAAATTTTTTAAGTGAAATTATAAGAAAATTCTAAGAAACTGAAGCAAAAATTTTCAATTTCAGAACAGCTTTTAACTTAGGAAAAAATCTTCTGAATATTTTTCTAAGTATAAAAGAGAATTTTTCTAAGAAGAAAAAATTACTAAAAACATTTTTCTAAGTTAAAAAAAAAATTGAAAAAAAAATTTAAGTCTTTACAAAAATTATTTAAAAAGAATCCTAACTTAAGATTTTTCTAAGTAAAATTTTCTAAGTAAAAATTTCACGTAAAAGTATTTTTCTAAGCATAAAAATATTTTGAAAAAAAATGTTTGAAAAACTTTTAAAAGCATTAATTAATTCTAATTTTAATGCTTTGACAGAAAGTTAATTAAACATTTATTTCAATATTTTGGCTTCCAGGTCGTGGCGAGGCACTAGGCCTTCTTGGTTATTGGAGCAACAACCACTTCCTTAGACAAAACCTCATAGAGAAATTCATTGTTTAATTTTCTCACTGGAAGCGCTAATTTTTATTAATATTTAGACTAAGCAAGATTTAGGAACCCAATAAAGGTTCCAGCCTACTGAATTGATTAAAAATTTCTTAGGGACATATTTTCTAGAGATATTCCTAATTTGTCCCTGGTGATATCTATAATACCAATTCAAATTTTAAAATTTTCTAAAATTAGATGAGCATGCATGGTTTTTCAAATTATCTATTTGAATTTTCAGATCTTTATTTTCTAATTTCAATTTCTCATTTTCTAATTTTGATTTGTCTAATTCTTCTAAGGTACAGGACTTAGCTAAAATTACTTTTAAATTTTTATTTTCATTTTCCAATTTGCAGCAATCTTTTGTTAAAAGTTTAATGAACTTAAACATTTTGTCGGGAGGAAGAGATCGTACCTGACTTACCTTGTCAATCTCATTGTCCGTTTCTCCCCCTGAACTGCTGCTTGCTTCTGATGTGGCTCCCCCTTCATTGATTCTCTCGATGCTCATTTCGGAAGAGCTTGACTCGCAGTCGTCGTCTTGATGACTTGCCATTAGAGCAAGTCTGGAGAATGCCTCGACTTCCGACTCCGACGACGTATCATCCCACATCGCCTTTAGGGTCTTTCACTTTTAGATAGGCTTCTTACCCTTCTCCATTTCCTTGTTCTTCAGCTTGGGAAGTTGTCATAAACGTGCCCTTCTTCGTCGCAGTGGTAGCAGCGGATCGTCCTTTTCTTCTTCCCCTGCAGATGGTTAGTAGATCTGGATTTACAAAGTTTCTTAAATATTCTTACCATCATTACCATTTCCTCGTCGTAGAGAGAAGATTCTGATTCATCTCTCGAAGCTTTGAGGGCAACGTTGTTCTTGGGCTCCTTCATTCCTACACATCTTGACTCATGCACTTTAAATGTTGAAAAGAATTCTTCTAACGAAATTTTTTCTAAATCTTTAGAAATGTAAAAGGCATCTACTAATGATGCCCATTTGGTATTTCTAAGAAAGGAATTCAGTGCGTACCTGAGCGAATCTCGGTTACTTACCTTTTCTCCGAGATTCGAAAGTCCAGTAATGATTTCTTTTATTCTCGAGTGCAGATGCACAACTGTCTCGTCTTCCCCATGTCGCAAGCTGGTGAGCTGATTGCGAAGTAGATCTCTTCTGGCAAGCTTGGCTTCGGACATCCCTTCGTGCAGCTCGAGGAACTTCTCCCAAAGTTCCTTTGCCGAGTCGTAGTGCCCGATCCTGTAGACTTCTTGAGGTGGAAGAACGCTTAGCATATGGAATTCTTCTTTGTCGTTCGCCACATATTTAGCCTGCTCCTTTTTAGTCCATTGATATATTTCCTTTTCCTCTGGAGCTACAAAGCCGAGTTTCATAGTTAAAACTAATTCAATATCTATTGTAAAAAATACCTGCATCAATTTTTTCTAGGTGGCGAAGTCCCCTTCGTATTTTGGCGGGTGGATGGTTGGTCCGACCATCTAGTTGCTTCGTTCGGCGATTAGTCCTCCTGAAGTGTCTCGGCTATGATACCACATGTAGGATCATTGCGGCCGGCTAGAAGAGGGGGTGGGGTTGAATAACCCTGTAAAATAAAAACAAAACCCTTCCCGACTTTTCAAACTAACACTTGCATATAAAATAGAAAAGCAATAAATCGAAACAGAAAAAGATGAGGCACCAGATGTTTACTTGGTTACAACCGGGGAGGTTGTTAATCGAAGGAAAATGATCGCACTACTATCTCCTTCAAACGGAGAAACCTCTTTTACAACAATGTAGGTGCACTCTTCCGCAGCACCTCGTCCCTCGAACGCACCGCGTGTTGTCCTTCTCGCTAGCTGTGTCTTCTTCTCGACTACCTGTGCTCCTAAGCTCCTGCACACTTAGACACAAGGTTAGAAACACACAGGACCTAACTTAACTTGTTGATCACACCAAAACAACCTTGGGGTTCCAACAATCTCCCCTTTTTGGTGTAATCAACCCAAGTTAAGCTAGGGTTAAAATAGACAAAAAAAATAAATTAACTTATTTTATAATTAAGTGTAAAAATAAAAAACGATAATAATTTTTAATCTACCTCCCCCTAGACTTATACTAATCCTTCTCCCCCTTTGATCACAAAAAAATGGGGTATTAAAAAAAATCTAAGGATTAATGACTTAGAAAATTTTGAGATCCTTAAAAATTTGCAATAATTTTCACATAAACAGTCTCTGAAAAAAAATTTAAGTTACATTTTAAGAAAATTTTCTAAGTGAAATTATAAGAAAATTCTAAGAAACTGAAGCAGAAATTTATGATTTTAGAACAGCTTTTAACTTAGGAAAAAAATCTTCTGAATATTTTTCTAAGTATAAAAGAGAATTTTTCTAAGAAGAAAAAAATACTCAAAACATTTTTCTAAGTTAAAAAAAATTGAAAAAAAAAATTTAAGTCTTTACAAAAATTATTTAAAAAGAATCCTAACTTAAGATTTTTCTAAGTAAAAATTTCTCTTAAAAGTTATTTTCTAAGCATAAAAATATTTTGAAAAAAAATGTTTGAAAAACTTTTAAAAGCATTAATTAATTCTAATTTTAATGCTTTGACAGAAAGTTAATTAAATATTTATTTCAATATTTTGGCTTCCAGGTCGTGGCGAGGCACTAGGCCTTCTTGGTTATTAGAGCAACAACCACTTCCTTAGACAAAACCTCATAGAGAAATTCATTGTTTAATTTTCTCACTGAAAGCGCTAATTTTTATTAATATTTAGACTAAGCAAGATTTAGGAACCCAATAAAGGTTCCAGCCTACTGAATTGATTAAAAATTTCTTAGGGACATATTTTCTAGAGATATTCCTAATTTGTCCCTGGTGATATCTATAATACCAATTCAAATTTTTAAATTTTCTAAAATTAGATGTGCATGCATGGTTTTTCAAATTATCTATTTGAATTTTCAGATATTTATTTTCTAATTTTAATTTCTCATTTTCTAATTTTGATTTGTCTAATTCTTCTAAGGTACAGGACTTAGCTAAAATTACTTTTAAATTTTTATTTCCATTTTCCAATTTACAGCAATCTTTTGTTAAAAGTTTAACGAACTTAAACATTTTGTCGGGAGGAAGAGATCGTACCTGACTTACCTTGTCGATCTCGTTGTCCATTTCTCCCCCTGAACTGCTGCTTGCTTCTGACGTGACTCCCCCTTCATCGATTCTCTCGATGCTCATTTCGGAAGAGCTTGACTCGCAGTCGTCGTCTTGATGACTTGCCATTAGAGCAAGTCTGGAGAATACCTCGACTTCCGACTCCGACGACGTATCATCCCACATCGCCTTTAGGGTCTTTCACTTTTAGATAGGCTTCTTACCCTTCTCCATTTCCTTGTTCTTCATCTTGGGCAGTTGTCCTTGACGTGCCCTTCTTCGTCGCAGTGGTAGCAGCGGATCGTCCTTTTCTTCTTCCCCAGCGGATGGTTAGTAGATCTGGATTTACAAAGTTTCTTAAATATTCTTACCATCATTACCATTTCCTCGTTGTCGAGAGAAGATTCTGATTCATCTCTCAAAGCTTTGAGGGCAACGTTGTTCTTGGGCTCCTTCATTCCTGCACATCTTGACTCATGCACTTCAAATGTTGAAAAGAATTCTTCTAACGAAATTTTTTCTAAATCTTTAGAAATGTAAAAGGCATCTACTAATGATGCCCATTTGGTATTTCTAAGAAAGGAATTCAGTGCGTACCTGAGCGAATCTCGGTTACTTACCTTTTCTCCGAGATTCGAAAGTCCAGTAATGATTTCTTTTATTCTCGAGTGCAGATGCACAACTGTCTCGTCTTCCCCATGTCGCAAGCTGGTGAGCTGATTGCGAAGTAGATCTCTTCTGGCAAGCTTGGCTTCGGACATCCCTTCGTGCAGCTCGAGGAACTTCTCCCAAAGTTCCTTTGCCGAGTCGTAGTGCCCGATCCTGTTGACTTCTTGAGGTGGAAGAACGCTTAGCAGATGAAATTCTTCTTTGTCGTTCGCCACGTATTTAGCCTGCTCCTTTTTCGTCCATTGATATATTTCCTTTTCCTCTGGAGCTATAAAGCCGAGTTTCATAGTTAAAACTAATTCAATATCTGTTGTAAAAAAATACTTGCATCAGTTTTTTCTAGGTGGCGAAGTCCCCTTCATATTTTGGCGGGTGGATGGTTGGTCCGACCATCTAGTTGCTTCGTTCGGCGGTTAGTCCTCCTGAAGTGTCTCGGCTCTGATACCACTTGTAGGATCATTGCGGCCGGCTAGAAGAGGGGGTGGGGTTGAATAACCCTGTAAAACAAAAACAAAACCCTTCCCGACTTTTCAAACTAACACTTGCATATAAAATAGAAAAGCAATAAATCGAAACAGAAAAAGATGAGGCACCAGATGTTTACTTGGTTACAACCGGGGAGGTTGTTAATCGAAGGAAAATGATCGCACTACTATCTCCTTCAAACGAAGAAACCTCTTTTATAGCAATGTAGGCACAGAATGACAGAAACTAATCTAAACAGTGGAAGCGCACAAGCGTTGTTACAATTTCTGAACTGATTAAAAAGCTTATGGACCAAGGTTATATTTATAACCTTGCTCGGGGCGCTTGGAGGGTTCCGGGCGCCCTAGGGGGGATAAATTTTATCCCCCAACGTTCAGATCGAGTCAAAGCTCGATCTGGTCAAACTTCACAGTCCGGGCGCCCGGAAGGATTCCGGGCGCCCCCGGCTGGTCCAGGCACCCCAGACCTGTAACACCCAAAAATTCTCAAATTAATTTTAGAAATATTCTATTATTTTTCTAGAATTTTAGAATATTTTTATGGAATTTTTGGAGTAGCAGAAGTAGCAAAATTAAAATAAAAACGTAAAATAGCCTAAGCGGGAATTGAACCCGAGACCATTAGACCCTACGATTTATAGATGACCTTAGTAACCAGGGGGCCCCAGCAAGGGTGTGCTGAAAGAAGAGGAGAGAAATTATATTTATGATTTAGTTGGGTCGTATTAATCACTTAATATAAATGGGGAATTTAAGTGGGGAATTATTATTTTGATCGACAACTTCTCTTATCCCTCAAACCCTCACCGTCGCCCCTCCCTCTTCCTCATCCTCTCGGCGCACAAGCCCAAGAAAACCTAGGGTTCCATCCCTAGGGTCGTAGGAGCACCTTCCGGCGACGTCTCCGATACGAGGACGCTCCTCTCCGCGAGAAGAACGCGTAGACGTAAGTAACCCCTCACCTGCAGTATAAGTAGCTAATCGTATGTTTCTACATTCTTAGTTCAGCCATATGTAGAATTAGAGCACACCAAGTGCTCGATAAAATGACTAGTACAGTTATATGCTACAGTGGGCATTTTAATAGCTCAGTTAAATGCCATAGAAGCATTTTAAATAGCATACTTAGTCTTACTTCAGTTTGTATGGGACTACGGTCCAATGGGTGGGCTCTCATAGTCGCCTCTAGGTTGCGATAACCTAGCTCTAGGTTCAGATAACCTAGTAAGAGCAAGATAAGATAAATTAGCTTATGAATCAGTATTTTACTTTATTAGTGGCACTGTACTGGACTCTTAGTTGTCCTTGGGTTGGGCTCCCATAGTCGTCCCTAGGTTTAGATAACCTAGTAGACCCTACTAGATTCGGGACTAGCTACCTCTGGTCTACTTAGGGATGCGCGCATAGCAAGTACAGTTGTCGGGCCCATCAGCAGGATGATTATTATTTTTATCTATTATGAAAATAGTTTTTCAAAACTTTACAAATCAGTTATGTGAATATAGTACAGTTCCAGCATTAACCTAATATTAATTGTGAGATCTCGGAAAATTTAAATAATAGGGTTATTTGAGAAATAGCCTTATAGAATTTTTCCGGAAATTTTAGAAATTTTCAGGAAATTTTTCGGAGCTCGTACAGAGGGTTTTCAGGGGATCGATCGGCGAGCGCGGATAAAGCCTGTTTGGGATACCCGTTTAAGTGAGGAAAAGTTTTAATTATAAATTAAAACTTTTCTTATTTCTTTTTCCCGAACCCGACTTAATCCTTTAGCCGACACTTCTTCCTCTCTTCTTCCCCGACTCCCTTCCTCTTCTCTCTATATCTCGCGGACAACGCGACGCCGAGGCTGGATTGGGCAGCGACGCCACCAGGGGAATTGATCGCCGGCGGCTGAGCACTTCCTTCCACCACCGTCCACTAGATCTGGGAGGGGATTTGTTGGTTCGACGCCGCTGGCTCGAGCCGTGCCATTGCCAATCGCCGGCATGAAGGGGGCAATTAGGGTTCCACGGGTAAGCAACCGAACCTTCATCCTTCTTCCCTCCTCTTCTCTGGATTTCCTACGACTCATGCCCTAGCGCCGTCGGTGGTTCTTCTTCTTGTTCTCTTGATTTTCTCCGAACCGTGCCCTAGGTCCGTCGCCGGTGCTCTGCATTCGGATCACTGCTTCATGTGAGTAGATCTAGCCCTAGCCTAGACCTTTCCTCTTCATCGTCGGCTTGGATCTATTGTCTTGGATTCTAGCTTCCATTTCGCACACGGTAAGCTTCTCAATTAGGTTTTTCTTTAGGTTGCCTTGATGAATTTGGATCTTCTGTTCGTGATTCAAGCCATGAGATGGTTTCCCGTAGGTTGTGTTGTGGGGTTGGTGGACAACAGCTTGAACCGGGCAGAGAGGAGGTTCTGTTCCATTTGGTTGGGTTCTGTGGATTGATCTTGCCGGCAGCACTCAAACCAGCATCATCAGTGGCTTTGGATCAAGAGCAGAGATTTGAATTTGAGGTAAGGTGTAGGGTAGTTGATACTTGTTGTATTAGGTATGATTCAGTTGTTATGTGTAGAATTGTTTAGTTTGAATTTATCTAATGGAATGATTAGGGTTAAAGTAATTAACCCTAGTCAACGGTTGGATTTCTAATCTAATTGGTGATTAGGGATTAGGTAACTAATCCTAATTTACCATTAGATTTAATTATGTAGATTGAGGTTGTATGATTAGAGTTTTGCCCTAATTTAGTTATAGGGGTTTTATTCAGCTATTCATTTGATTTAGCTAAATAAAATATATATATGGTTTGTTGACACAGGATTCTGATTTGAGACGGGCGTCTCGACCTTGGATTGTTTGACTTGTACCTTCTATTAGAGGCGGGTACCCTCTGACTTATCTTTTGATAATGTCTTATGATATGTGTAGCTTATATATACTTACCAGTGGTAGATAGTAGATTATTCTCTCTCTTGGTCTTAGCTAGTTGATACCTATCACATGCTTCATCTGCCAGTTGCCTTACTTCAGGATTGGATATTTTTATCTCTTGCCATGTGTATATATGTTCATAGAGATGCATATCTATAGTGCTCTACTCTACTGGATTAGTTGCTTTACATGTGTGATACATGCTCTTGGATTCATGATACTTACATCATTGTTATATGTGATGTCTTTGGATTTATGTTGTTTTTATCATGGTTATATATATATGCGTTTACCTTTTGGGCACACACATATATGGAGGAGGCTATGTTCAGGTATGACATACTGTAGCATCATGCACCATCCTGCATGATTGCATTCTGGGCGATTGACGACTCCATTATTGTTGAGCTCGTCGGCCGGCTACATAGGCCTGCACACAACGTGTTTCACTGCATGGGTAGTGGCACAGCACAGTAGGGTGTGTATGGCAGTAGCTCTGTAGTGCTCCGCTGGTCCGCTCATGGGTAGTGTGACTGCAGCGTGGTAGCAGACAGGGATCCCTCCCCGTCATTGCGTACCGGGAGTTGAGAGCGTTACGCTCCCTCACTATGTTTGAGGTAGGAGGATAGGTGTACTCCGACAGCATCCCGTCCATTCGGTCACTCATCAGGAGTAGTGATGACAGAGTGCATGGTGTCACAGCCCTACCTACTCGGTCTCGCCATCGCGTGTGAGACGGCTGACTAGCGTCAGGGGTGACCATGTCATATTGCATCATATGCACATATTGCATTTATTGTGATTGTTGCATATTGGATGATGCACTTGGGTGACTGCATATGATTGACATGCATACAGGATACATGCTTATTTGCTCTGACTATCTTTGTCTGTGTATGTCCACAGTCATTTGCCCAAGCCTTGCAGGTGAGTACAGTTTATTACAGTTATGCATTTTCTTATTATTCTTGCTATAGATTGTGCTTTATGCCTATTGTTGGTTATTACAGTTTATTTCAGCTCTACATATCTGTTGAACTGTTAGGAGACTATACCGTAGGTTGTATGGTTAGAGAACTGTACTATTGATCCTATGGTTTAGGAGACTGTACCTTAGGTTATTACTGGTGGATATATATTGTTGTACATGTCTATTGGTTTACCGGCTGAGTTCTTTGAACTCACCCCGTTGTTACTATTTTTTAGGTTGAGGCCGTCAGGAGAGATTCCAGTCGCTAGCCCCTTGGTCGCGAGGATTTCTAGATATCGTTTTCTGTATTCGCTTTTATACGTATACTTGTGATGTGGGTTTGTATTGTGGACTTTATGACGCACATTGGGTTTACTACTTTTGTTTTTCCGCTGCGGATATATTTTCATTACTTCGTGGATTTTGTCTTTCTTCGTTGTAGTGGAGTAGGATGTTTACATATATCTTCGAGGATTCTATATCGTTCTTTCTTTATATAACTGCGTGGATTGTTCATATTATATCTATGTGGAAATGTTGAATATAACTGCGTGGATTGTTTCTTATTTGTATTGTATTATTCCGGCCGTGTGTGGCCGAGGTATAGAGATATATGTATTCTGGATTCATATTGTCAGCCGTACAGGGGAGATGCTGTCGAAATTTCGTCGGACAGGGACTACCTAGGGTGTGACAATTTATTTGGTATCAGAGCTAGGCTCCGATTTCGGATTTTTTTGTTTTCTGGAGTTTGCAAGCGTATCTGGATATTTTCGGATTTGTCCGGATTTCCGTCGATTTTCTCGTTTCGGAATTCCGAGGTATTTTGACGAGGTTCTATTTGGGGCTAAGCAGCGACAGGATATCTCCAGACGGCAAATAGGTAAATGAGGTAATTTTATAGTTTTTATACCTGTAGTGATATCTGGGTAACACTTTGTTTACAGATATGACACATACACGTGTACCGGTATTGAGACGTGGTCGTCCACGTAAGAGGTCGATAGATTCTCTGGAGATAGAGTCTCCGGAGAGATCTGCTCGGGTCGAGCTTGTTCGTTAGGGACAAACTCGTCAGGATATTATATGCACGTCGGATTATAAGACCCCGACGGTTCCGACTTCAGAGGTGCATACCTCGACTATACCACTAGTGGTATCATCTTCAGTATACCCGGCACCCCCTCCAGTCGTGCCTATTACTGCGTACTTGAGGTACGAGATGAGGCAGAGATATGGTGGGACACGCAGCGCTCGATTATAGGCGAGCAGAATATTACTTGGGCAAGATTTAGGGAAGCATTCGAGAGTCAGTATTTTCCTCGGGCGTATCAGATGACACGTCGGCAGGATTTTCTGAGTCTTCGGCAGAAAAACAGCTCAGTGGTGGAGTATAATGCCGAATTTAATCGGTTGACCCGATTCTGTCCTGAGTTGATTGTCGAGGATAGATCTCGTATGTTCCAGTTTATTTAGGGACTGGACGAACATCTTCAAGTGAAGATTGCCGGTTTTGGTAGCTCATCAGAGAGTGAAAGTAGACAAGAAGAGGAAGCAGACTGATCAGACTTCCGGACAGATCCAGCAGTCACAGGTTACCGGACAGCAGCAGAGCAGTCGTACTCAGACGGGTCAGGTACTTCTGGGTCATCTGGTCGACCCCAGAAGTCAGGACTATCTTCATCTGGACCTTCTCGGTCTACCCAGCAGAACCGGAAACAGTCCGCTGGTGACCCTTTCGGCACCAGATGTGGATCCTGAGATCACCTCACCTCTGCGTGCACCATGGGACAGCCAGTTTGCTATTATTGCAAACTGCCTGGGCACTTGAGCCGAGACTGTTCGCTGAAGGTTCAGTAGGTAGCCTCCGGGATTTCTGTTCCAGGAGGATAGTTTGGTTAGTCCGGGACTCAGCGAGGTGGGTCGGAAGCCCAATCTTCGCATCGTCAGCAGAGGACATCTCCCCCTGTAGCAGCTGCATATGGTATGCATGGGCAAGACCATTCCGGTGTTCTTGTGGAGAACCCCACGGTATTCCGCCCTAGTGTTCTCCTGTACTATTCGTCAAGAAGAAGGATGGTACTCTGAGGTTGTGCATCGATTACAGGCAGCTGAATGCAGTGACTATTAGAAATAAGTACCCTTCGCCACGGATCGAGGATTTATTTGATCAGCTCAGAGATACATCAGTGTATTCTAAGATTGATCTTGATCTGGATATCATCAGCTGAGAGTCAAAGATTCTGATATTCAGAAGACAGCTTTCCGCACCAGATACGGACATTACGAGTTTTTGGTAATGCCATTTGGGCTTACCAATGCTCCCGCAGTATTTATGGATTTGATGAACCGTATCTTTCTGGAGTATCTAGATCAGTTCGTTATTGTATTTATCGATGACATATTGATCTATTCGCATTCCGAGGAGGAACATGCGCAGCACCTTCGCATAGTCTTGGAGACTCTTCGACGACATCATCTGTATGCGAAGTTCAGCAAGTGTGCATTTTGGCTTCCCTCAGTTGGTTTTCTAGGACATGTGGTTTCTAGCCGAGGTATTTCAGTAGATCCTCAGAAGATCGAGGCTATCACTAGCTGGGAGCAGCCGAAGTCAGTCCAGGAGGTCCGTAGTTTCTTGGGATTGGCTGGATATTATAGACGATTTGTTGAGGGTTTCTCCAGTATTGTTATGCCGCTGTCACGTCTGACTAGGAAAGGCGTGAAATTCACGTGGTTAGAGGCTTGTGAGACCAGCTTTCAGGAGCTGAAGCGGAGATTAGTATCAGCACCAGTCTTGGTTTTACCTTCTGGTGATGACGGATTTGTACTTTACACAGACGCATCTCTTCAGGGCTTGGGCGCTGTTTTGATGCAGCACGGTAGGGTAGTTCCTATGCTTCTCATCAGTTGAAGGAGCATGAGAAGAACTACCCAGTACATGATTTAGAGCTAGCTGCTATTATCTTTGCTTTGAAGATTTGGCGGCATCATCTTTATGGTATTACTTTTGAGATTCTTACTGATCATAAGAGTCTCAAATATATTTTCACCCAGAAGGAACTCAATCTCCGACAGAGGAGATGGATGGAGTTCCTGAAGGATTATGATTGTACTATTAGCTACCATCCGGGTAAAGCTAATGTGGTTGCTGATGCACTGAGCAGGAAGTCCAGAGGGACTTTAGCTTGTCATCGAGTTACAGTCACGGACTTGATTCAGGGATTCGCCGAGTTGGGCCTTGAGGAGCAGGGACGGACAGAGCAGGGTATTCTTGTTACCATGGTTGCTCAGTCGTCGATCAGGATGAGGATTCGAGAGGCCCAGGCCGGAGATCAGCATTTACAGTTCATTAGCAGCCAGATAGCTTCCGGACAGCAGACCGATTTTGCACGAGATGACGAGGGTATTGTTTATTTCCGAGGCAGATTATGTGTGCCTCAGTCTCACCCGGTCATGGAGGAGTTACTTCAGGAGGCTCATCGCTCTAGATTTGCTATCCACCCAGGCGGGACCCGTATGTATCGGGATTTGAGGCGTTCCTATTGGTGGAACGGTATGAAGAAGGACATCGCGGAGTTTGTTGCTAGATGTCTTATCTGTCAGCAGGTGAAGGCTGAGCACCAGAGACCTGCTGGGTTATTTCAGAGGATCCCTATTCCAGAGTGGAAGTGGGAGCATATTACTATGGATTTCGTGGTAGGATTGCCTAGGACTCGACGAGGCCATGATGCGATTTGGGTAATCGTTGACCGATTAACCAAATCCACACATTTTATAGCGATCCGGAAGACCGATTCGCTGGATCGATTAGCAGAGCTATACTGTCGTGAGGTTATCAGATTACATGGTGTACCGTTGAGCATTATATCGGATAGAGACCCACGGTTTACGTCCCGGTTTTGGCAGAGTCTGCAGCAGGCCTTGGGCACACAGCTCCGTTTCAATACGGCATTCCATCCGCAGACAGATGGACAATCAGAGCGGGCCATTCAGACTTTGGAGGACTTGCTGAGGTCTTGTGTTATGGACTTCAGAGGCAGTTGGGAGGACCACCTGCCCTTGGTGGAGTTTGCCTACAACAACAGCTATCATTCGGCTATCCAGATGGCACCGTTTGAGGTGTTGTATGGTAGACCGTGTCGGGCACCCACCCTCTGGGAGGAGGTTGGTGAGGCTCAGCTGTTAGGACCTCAGAGAGCTCAGCAGGATGCAGAGTTAGTTCGCACTATCAGACGGAGGATGTCAAAGGCTCAGGACCGTCAGAAGAGTTATATCGATCAGAGACGGAGACCCCTGGAGTTCTCCATTGATGATCATGTATTTCTTAGAGTTTCACCCACAAAAGGGGTGAAGAGATTTGGTCTCCGAGGTAAGCTAGCTCCCCGATATATTGGACCATTCCAGATCTTGGAGAGGATTGGAGCAGTAGCTTACCGTCTGGCGCTACCACCATCTCTATCTGGCATTCATGATATATTCCATGTATCTATGCTGAGGAGATACGTATCCGATCCGACACATGTTCTGTTAGATATATCTGTTCCTATTCAGCCTGATGTTACTTACGAGGATGTTCCGGTGCGGATTCGGGACCACAGAGAGCGTCAGCTACGGAACAAGATTGTCCGGCTGGTTAAAGTCGGATGATAGCATCATTCTGACGAGGAGGCTACTTGGGAGCTGGAAGATATGATCCGAGCTCGATACCCTCATCTTTTTACTTGAGGTATGTGGGTTAGAGTTCCTTTCAGCATTTATACTGTTTGGTTATATTTTAGTGTTTGCTGTTGGTTATAGCAAAATTTGGGGACCAAATTTTTATTAGTAGGGGAGGATGTGAGATCTCGGAAAATTTAAGTAATAGGGTTATTTGAGAAATAGCCTTATAGAATTTTTCCGAAAATTTTAGAAATTTTCAGGGAATTTTTCGGAGCTCGTACGGAGGGTTTTCAGGGGATCGATCGGCGAGCGCGGATAAAGCCTGTTTGGGATACCCGTTTAAGTGAGGAAAAGTTTTAATTATAAATTAAAACTTTTCTTATTTCTTTTTCCCGAACCCGACTTAATCCTTTAGCCGACACTTCTTCCTCTCTTCTTCCCCGACTCCCTTCCTCTTCTCTCTGTATCTCGCGGACGACGCGACGCCGAGGCTGGATTGGGCAGCGACGCCACCAGGGGAATTGATCGCCGGCGGCTGAGCACTTCCTTCCACCACCGTCCACCAGATCTGGGAGAGGATTTGTTGGTTCGACGCCGCTGGCTCGAGCCGTGCCATCGCCAATCGCCGGCGTGAAGGGGGCAATTAGGGTTCCACGGGTAAGCAACCGAACCTTCATCCTTCTTCCCTCCTCTTATCTGGATTTCCTACGACTCATGCCCTAGCGCCGTCGGTGGTTCTTCTTCTTGTTCTCTTGATTTTCTCCGAACCGTGCCCTAGGTCCGTCGCCGGTGCTCTGCATTCGGATCACTGCTTCATGTGAGTAGATCTAGCCCTAGCCTAGACCTTTCCTCTTCATCGCCGGCTTGGATCTATTGTCTTGGATTCTAGCTTCCATTTCGCACACGGTAAGCTTCTCAATTAGGTTTTTCTTTAGGTTGCCTTGATGAATTTGGATCTTCTGTTCGTGATTCAAGCCATGAGATGGTTTCCCGTAGGTTGTGTTGTGGGGTTGGTGGACAACAGCTTGAACCGGGCAGAGAGGAGGTTCTGTTCCATTTGGTTGGGTTCTGTGGATTGATCTTGCCGGCAGCACTCAAACCAGCATCATCAGTGGCTTTGGATCAAGAGCAGAGATTTGAATTTGAGGTAAGGTGTAGGGTAGTTGATACTTGTTGTATTAGGTATGATTCAGTTGTTATGTGTAGAATTGTTTAGTTTGAATTTATCTAATGGAATGATTAGGGTTAAAGTAATTAACCCTAGTCAACGGTTGGATTTCTAATCTAATTGGTGATTAGGGATTAGGTAACTAATCCTAATTTACCATTAGATTTAATTATGTAGATTGAGGTTGTATGATTAGAGTTTTGCCCTAATTTAGTTATAGGGGTTTTATTCAGCTATTCATTTGATTTAGCTAAATAAAATATATATATGGTTTGTTGACACAGGATTCTGATTTGAGACGGGCGTCTCGACCTTGGATTGTTTGACTTGTACCTTCTATTAGAGGCGGGTACCCTCTGACTTATCTTTTGATAATGTCTTATGATATGTGTAGCTTATATATACTTACCAGTGGTAGATAGTAGATTATTCTCTCTCTTGGTCTTAGCTAGTTGATACCTATCACATGCTTCATCTGCCAGTTGCCTTACTTCAGGATTGGATATTTTTATCTCTTGCCATGTGTATATATGTTCATAGAGATGCATATCTATAGTGCTCTACTCTACTGGATTAGTTGCTTTACATGTGTGATACATGCTCTTGGATTCATGATACTTACATCATTGTTATATGTGATGTCTTTGGATTTATGTTGTTTTTATCATGGTTATATATATATGTGTTTACCTTTTGGGCACACACATATATGGAGGAGGCTATGTTCAGGTATGACATACTGTAGCATCATGCACCATCCTGCATGATTGCATGCTGGGCGATTGACGACTCCATTATTGTTGAGCTCGTCGGTCGGCTACATAGGCCTGCACACAACGTATTTCACTGCATGGGTAGTGGCACAGCAGAGTGGGGTGTGTATGCTGTTAGGCTCCGTTGGTCCGCCATGGGTAGTGTGATGCAGCTGTGGTAGCAGACAGGATCCCTCCCCGTCATTGCGTCATCGGGAGTTGAGAGCGTTACGCCCCTCACTATGTTTGAGGTAGGAGGATAGGTGTACTCCGACCAGCATCCCGTCCATTCGGTCACTCATCAAGGGTAGTGACGACAGAGTGCGCGGTCAGCCCTACCTACTCGGTCTCGCCATCGCGTGTGAGACGCTGACTCGTCGGGGGTGACCATGTCATATTGCATCATATGCACATATTGCATTTATTGTGATTGTTGCATATTGGATGATGCACTTGGGTGACTGCATATGATTAACATGCATACAGGATACATGCTTATTTGCTCTGACTATCTTTGTCTGTGTATGTCCACAGTCATTTGCCCAAGCCTCGCAGGTGAGTACAATTTATTACAGTTATGCATTTTCTTATTATTCTTGCTATAGATTGTGCTTTATGCCTATTGTTGGTTATTACAGTTTATTTCAGCTTTGCATATCTGTTGAACTGTTAGGAGACTATACCGTAGGTTGTATGGTTAGAGAACTGTACTATTGATCCTATGGTTTAGGAGACTGTACCTTAGATTATTACTGGTGGATATATATTGTTGTACATGTCTATTGGTTTACCGGCTGAGTTCTTTGAACTCACCCCGTTGTTACTATTTTTCAGGTTGAGGCCGTCAGGATAGATTCCAGTCGCTAGCCCCTTGGTCACGAGGATTTCTAGATATCGTTTTCTGTATTCGCTTTTATACGTATACTTGTGATGTGGGTTTGTATTGTGGACTTTATGACGCACATTGGGTTTACTACTTTTGTTTTTCCGCTGCGGATATATTTTCATTACTTCGTGGATTTTGTCTTTCTTCGTTGTAGTGGAGTAGGATGTTTACATATATCTTCGAGGATTCTATATCGTTCTTTCTTTATATAACTGCATGGATTGTACATATTATATCTGTGTGGAAATGTTGAATATAACTGCGTGGATTGTTTCTTATTTGTATTGTATTATTCCGGCCATGTGTGGCCGAGGTATAGAGATATATGTATTCTGGATTTATATTGTCACCCGTACAGGGGAGATGCTGCCGAAATTTCTTCGGACAGGGACTACCTGGGGCGTGACATTAATTTTAGCTTAGCTTATGTATCTGTTTAGTTTTCTTATTGATACAACAAATAGTTTATGTTTAGTAGTTGATTGCCATGTTTTAGTATTTTAGTATGATTCTCATCATGTATATCAGCATAGCATCTTTTAAAAGCATTTCATCGAATGCATGTTTTGTGAGGTAGATGGTTCTTACTAAGCTCCCAAGCTTATAGTTTCCTCTTCCTTATACTGCAGATAAAGGTAAAGGGAAGATGAATAGCGGAGGCTGGAGGTCAATGTGTCAAGATGTGTGTGAGAAGGAACCTGGAATAAAGACCCTTGGAGACTAGCAAGTTTAAAGGATTAGAACTTCTTATATTTTATTTTCTGCACCTTTTGAATGTCTAAATGTTATGAATCGTGAAAGTATGCACCAGGTTATGCCTAGACTTCTAGCTACCTTGATGTTAGTCGGTAAATTAAGAATCATGTCATGCTTAGTAATATTCTAATGGTTATTGGTTGATATATTTGTGTTGTACACGAAATTACTGAAATGCAGCAGAAATCTGAGCTCCAATCGATCAGCCGATCGATTGGAGGGTCCCTAATCGATCAGCCGATCGATTAGGAAGTGATCTGCCGCGTACAGAGAGCTGATGAATCGATTAGCTGATCGATTGGCCATGGTTCGATCAGCCGATCGATCGGGAATTTAATTTCCGCGAACATAGAGCCTCTGAATCGATTATCGGATCGATTGGCCAGGCTGGATCGATCAGCCGATCGATTCAGAATTGATCTCCATGCACAGTAGCACGTTGAATCGATCAGTGGATCGACCAAATAACTCCAATCGATCAGCCAATCAATTGAAAAGTCTGATTTCAGCTCTTTGATCAAATAAAAAGTTTAGGTTCCCTTCTTTAGCATATGTACAACAATAAAAGTGTATTTCGAATATAAATTCCAGATTTTATAGCAATTAGCAGAGGATTTAAATTACTTCAGCTACCCGCACATTATATTTCACTGAAAGCACAGGATAGTTTAGCAACCGTAACCCCCGGCCTTATAGTTTAATCAGTAGAAGGCGGTGTTGACTTTTCTCCGTCGGGACCTTTGCTTCGGTTCGGTCCGCCTTGGTCTGGGTCTTCTATTCCAGATCCGCTCACTTGGGTGATTTCTGCCATCCGGAAAAGGGCTCACCCGAACCCAACTTCCGGTCTTCTCGAGCGGGCTTCCCTCCGGCTTCTCGTCCCTCGGAATTGCCCGCGTGTTTCCTTCTCGTCCGCTGGCATACTCATCCGCAGTCTTCGTCTCTCAGACGCACCGCGTGTCATCCTTCTCGCTAGCTGCGTCTCTTGCTCCTCGAGCAGTCTTCCACTCCGGCTTTCGTCCCTTGGAACCACTGCACGCTTCCTTCTCGTCTGCCGGTGTACTCTTCCGCAGCGCCTCGTCCCTCGAACGCACCGCGTGTCGTCCTTCTCACTAGCTGCGTCTTCTACTCGACTACCTGTGCTCCTAAGCTCCTGCACACTTAGATATAAGGTTAGAAACACACAGGACCTAACTTAACTTGTTGATCACACCAAAACAATCTTGGGGTTCCAACACTTAGAACAAACCCAGATTCAACCAATTAATTTTGTTCAAAGTAACACTAGTCAAGGGGGAGCCAGTGAAAATCTAAGTCAAGAAGAAGAAGATCAACCTCAAATGAATGAATCTACTAGAACCATAAGAGTCAACTTAAATCATCCAATTAACCAAATAATTGGTGACCCAAATCTAAGAGTTCAAACTAGATCATCCTTCAGAAATTTAAGTCAGATATCCCTAATCTTAAAAAATTGAACCCAAAATAATAGATGAATCTTTACTTGACCCAGACTGGATCATAGCCATGTAAAAAGAATTAGCTCAATTTGAGAGAAACAAGATCTGGGACTTAGTACCACCATCTAAAAATAAAAAGATAATAGAAACAAAATGGGTATTCAGAAATAAATTAAGTGAAAATGGAGAGATTATTAGAAATAAGGTTAGACTAGTTGCTAAAGGATTTAATCAAGTAGAGGGACTTGACTATGATGAAATATATTCCCCAATAGCCAGACCAGAGTCCATTAGAATACTACTTAGCTATGCAACCCATAAAGGATTTAAACTTTATCAAATGGATGTAAAATCTACCTTTTTAAATGGGCTAATAAAAAAGAAAGTTTATGTAGGTCAGCCACCTGAGTTTGAGAGTTTAGATCATCCTGATCATGTATTTAAACTTAAGAAAGCCTTATATGGTCTTAAACGAGAACCTAAGCCATGGTATGAAAGGTTAACCTCTTACCTAATTTCCAAAGGGTTCAACCAAGGATAAATTGACCTAACTCTATTTGTCAAATCAATCAACCAAGATATTTTTATAGCTCAAGTATATGTAGATGATATAATCTATGGGTCAACCAATTTAGAATTTTTATAAAAATTTATAACCCTAATAAAACAAGAATTTGAAATGAGCCTAGTAGGTGATACGGTTAGTGATGGAGGGGCCCAAGAGGAAAGGACTAGAAAAGTCTAGGCTATGTGGCGGTCAAAAGTCACGAGGAGGTGACGGTCAATAGTCATGGCGACTTGGCGTTCAAAAAGGGCAGGCTGACAGGGCAGTCAGGGCTCAGTATAGGCGAAAGCGAGTCAGGGTCGGCAGAGCTGAGCGGAGTCAGCCCGAGCTACAGATCTGCGGTGGAAGGCCAGGAAGTACAAAGTGCAGGACGCAAGTCGAGGTCGGCAGAGCTGAGCAGAGGCCAAGAACTGGAGGTATAGGCCAACGAGTCAGGGTCGGCAGAGCTGAGCGGAGTCAGCCCGAGCTACAGATCTGCGGTGGAGGGCCAGGAAGTACAAAGTGCAGGACGCAAGTCGAGGTCGGCAGAGCTGAGCAGAGGCCAAGAACTGGAGGTATAGGCCAACGAGTCAGGGTCGGCAGAGCTGAGCGGAGGCAGCCCGAGCTCTGATCTGGTGGAGGCCGGGAAGTACAAAGTGCAGGACGCAAGTCGAGGTCGGCAGAGCTGAGCAGAGGCCAAGAACTGGAGGTATAGGCCAACGAGTCAGGGTCGGCAGAGCTGAGCGGAGTCAGCCCGAGCTACAGACCTGCGGTGAAGGGCCAGGAAGTACAAAGTGCAGGACGCAAGTCGAGGTCGGCAGAGCTAAGCAGAGGCCAAGAACTGGAAGTATAAGCCAATGGGCCGGGAGCGGCAGAGCTGATCAGAAGCAGCCCGAGCTACAGACCTGCGGTTGAGGGCCAGAAAGTACAAAGCGCAGGATGCAGGGTGAAGATCAGCGTAGCTAGGTCTAAGCAGTTAGGGCTGCAGGTTTGCGAGTTGGAGGCCTGGAAATGCGAACCACTGGTGTAGGCTGGTGCGCGGACACAATGAATCGGAGGAGCTAAGTGATAAGGGAGCGGAGAATCTCAACGGCCCGTCAGGGGTAATCATTACATACCAACAATGCGGGTGAAGGCCAAGGTTCCTGAAACGAAAAGATGCCCTCATAGCCAGTAGTAGCCTGCCAGCTGTCCCTCATTACAGGACAAAACCCAAGTACGAAGGCGGAGGTTCCTAACAGAAAGATGCTCTCACAACAAATAGCAACGCGACAGGTGTCCTGGACTAGCGGACAAAGCCGGGCGTCTAACGTTTTCTGGCAGGAGGGCAGGTTCTGGCAGGAGGACGCATAAAAGGGGAGAAATCCCTCGTACGCAGGTACGCGCACACACTCTCTCGTCACTTTTTTCCACAACTGTTTTTTCTTCTGCTTCTCTCTGGGGAAAAAGGACCTGACTTGAGCGTCGGAGGGCCTGATCCGGGGGACTTTTTCCCTGGGTTTCGGTCTCTAACGTGAAGGGGAGATCGTCTGAGTGTGCGCATGGGTCCTGTAGCGGCGTCAGCCACCCGTGGGGAGCCTGCATCGCCCGCGACTTCCCGTCAATGCCCAGTCCACCGCGACCGGCCTCTGTCCGACTCAGCCTCCAGACGGGATCAAATTTGGCGTCGTCTATGGGAACACAAGAACCTGTTCCGGAGCGTGAAGATGGAGGACTCCGGTCGAAGCTCTAGCCGGAGGATCAACGTGACTATGACTGCGAGGGAATACGAGCTTTTCAAGGAGGTTAGGAAGCAAGCCGCCTCCGAAAGATAAGGCACAGTTTCACGACCCCGCCTAGCCCCTGAGGTGTCCAAAGAACTAGCGCCCGCTTCCGACAGGAGCTCAAAGAGGAAGCAGCCGGAAGAACTTCCACGTGCCTCATTCCGAGAACCTCGCCACGATTATCATCGGGCCGGACCTTGCGGGCGTAGTCCAAAGAAGGAGGAGCCGCCAGCCTCAGTTGCGGAAAGCTCTCTGCACCCGCCTCGGGATTCAGGAAAGGGGAAGGCCGTGATCCTGGCTGAAGAGCTGCCCGAAGATCCTGACGATAAGGTACCTTTCTCTGCCCAGATCTTGAAAGAAAGCCTGCCGCGAGGTTACCGAGCCCCAAACATTGGAGAATATGATGGGAGCAAGGACCCAGAAGAGCACTTGAGAAAATTCAAGAACGCGGCTATATTGTATCAATATAGCGATGCCGTCAAATGCCGAGTCTTCCTGCACACTCTGTCTGGATCGGCGCAAAAGTGGTTCGACGGATTGCCCCCAGAATCCATCAGCCGCTTCAGGGACTTCAAAACGGCCTTCCTGCGCCGTTTCGCCAGCAGTCGTAAGTACCAGAAAACCGACCACTGTCTTTTTGCTCTCAAGCAGGAGTCAACGGAGCCCCTGCGAAACTACATCAATCGATTCAGTCAAGTGGCCAACGACGTCCCCTCTGCCACCTCTGAGATACTGATGAGCGCCTTCTCCCACGAATTGTGAGAAGGGGAATTCTTCAGGGATCTCATCAAAAACCCCGCCCGGAGTTTTGACGATATGGTAGAGAAAGCTTCGTGCTACATCAAAGTGGAAGAAGCGCAGGCCGCTAGGCGGAAAGCCGAGAAGACGGTGGCACCAGGCAACCGACCTGAAAGAAGAGCACCACAGCCAGCCCAGCCCTTCCAGCGCATTCAACCCAGGCCTGCCCCCCAGCCCGCTCAGGGAGCCAGACCAACTCCGCGAGTCGCCGCCATACAAGCGCCCAGGCTTGGACCAAGGGGAGCACCATATTGCACATATCATCGGTCCAGGACGCACGATCTCAGCAACTGCTTCCAATTCGCCCGGGATTCCAGGCGAGCTGCGGAGCAAGGCTTGCCTCCCCCGGCGCTGGCGCCTCAAATACAGAGAATGGAGGAAGAACGGGCTGCAGCTGGACGTGCTCGGCAGGCCCGGCCCGACCTAGCCGGCCCATCTAGCCAAGCTGGCCCCGGCGAAGACCGAAGAGAAGCCGGAGAACTGGATAATCGGGGCAACGTGGCTGTGCGAGAGATCGGTATGATCTCAGGAGGGCCCACTGACGGGGACTCAGGCCGTGCTCGTAAAGCACATAGCCGGCGACTATATGTGGGGGTCGTAGGATGCAGCTATGAGCAGGCATCTGGTCCTGTCCTCAGCTTCGAGCCCCAAGACTTGGAGGGTTTAGAGCTGCCCCACGATGACGCCCTCATAATCAGGGCCGTCATTGCTAATAGCCGAGTGGCTCGGGTCTTTGTGGATACCGGGAACTCGGTCAACATTTTATTCAGGGCTACGTTTGAGGAGATGCAGATCGACGCCGCTGAGCTCCAGCCTGTAACCACTTCCTTGTACGGATTCACAGGTAATGAAGTCAAACCCATGGGTCAGATCAAGCTGGCCATTTCCATGGGCACTGAGCCATTGGTGCGCACGCGGAGGAGCACTTTCATTGTGGTGGATTCGCCTTCCTCCTACAACGTCATCCTGGGAAGGCCAGCCCTGCATGAGTTCCGGGCTGCCGTTTCCACCTTTCACCAGAAGATCAAGTTCCCGGTCGGCGAGCAGGTCGGGGAGGTCAAAGGGGAGCAGAAAGTGTCTCGTAGCTGCTACATAGACATGGTCCGAGTAGAGGCGCGCAAAAGCTGGAGGACTCAAGATGGGGGAGTACACGCTATCCAAGAGGAACCGCTACATATTACTGAAGAACCGATCTCTTGGGAGGAGGTCCAGCTACACCCCGACAGATCAGAGAGCATCACTCGCATCGCCAGTGACTTACCTCCGGAGCTTAGGGCGGAGCTGATACAGTGTCTGAGCCGCAACCGAGACGTCTTTGCTTGGTCGCCAGAGGAGTTGCCCGGGGTCAGACCAGAAGTAGCCGAACACAAATTGCATATTATACCCGACGCTAAGCCAGTCAAGCAGAAGAAGAGAAACTTCCCTGCCGAGCAGAATAAAATTATCCGAGCTGAAGTAGAGCAGCTCCTGAAGGCTGGACACGTCCGGGAGGTGCAATTCCCGTCTTGGCTCTCTAACGTCGTGTTGGTAAAGAAGCCAAACAACAAGTGGAGGGTGTGCATAGACTTTCGCGACCTCAACAAAGCCACTCCCAAAGACTGTTATCCTCTCCCGCGTATCGATCAGGTGGTGGACTCAACTGCTGGTTGTGAAAGGATATGCATGATGGACGCTTATCGGGATATCATCAAATACCCTCGGGAAGACCAGGAGAAGGTCACTTCATAACGGCTGACGGTACTTTCTGCTATACCGTCATGCCATTCGGACTCAGGAACGCCGGAGCTACCTACCAAAGGATGATGGACAAAGTCTTTCGGGCTCGGATCGGGCGGAACGTAGAGGTTTATGTTGATGACATCCTGATCAAGTCCCCACAGCGTCCAATCGATAAAAGATGTAGAAGAAACCTGCGGGACTTTGAGGCAATATGGGGTGAAGTTGAATCCTTGAAATGTCTGTTCGGGGCCAAAGGAGGGAAGTTTCGGGCTATCTGGTGACCGAACGAGGGATAGAGGCCAACCCCGAGAAGGTGCAAGCGCTTGAACATGCAGAGCCCTCAGAATCTGAAGGAGACGCAGAAGCTAGTGCCCCGATTTATCTCCAGATCTGCAGATAGAGCGGCGCCTTCTTCAAAGTGCTCGAAGCGCCAAGTTTCGGTGGACGGAAGAATGCACAGGCCTTGAAGAGTGAAGCAATACCTAGAGTCTTTGCCATCACTGTTCAAGCCTGTTGGGAGGCCCTTTGGGTCTATTTGTCAACCACCCCGAGGCCGTTGGGGGCCGTTAGTTAAGGAGCGGATAATGTACAACGGCGGTGTATTTTTTCAATATTTATTGAAGGGGCCGAGTCTCGATACCCCGAAAAGTTGGTCTATGGACTTGTTCTCATGGCTCGGCGTCTCCGATCAGTATTTCTTAGCGCACCCCATTACCGTCTTGACGAACAGTACAATGGGCCGAGCTCTCACCAAGGTGGAAGTGGCGGTCGGCTTATCAAGTGGGCAACCGAGCTAGGGGAGTATGACATACAATATCGCCTCGAACCGCAATCAAGGCATGTGCTCCGCAGATTTCGTATATACCCAATGGACTCGGAAGAGGTCCGGAAAATTTACGTGACGGCCTGCTACCCATCTGGGAGTGGCGAGGGGCACCGCTCATATCCCCAGGGGAGATATCATGCGCTTGGTCGCGGTTAAATTTCGAGCCACCAACAATGAGGCGTAATATGAAGCTCTACTAACAAAGCTCGGCATGTGGGGGCGAGCCGAGTCATCATATATTCCGATTCCCAGCTGGTAACGCAGCAGGCAACCGAGCAATTTGGGGTGAATAGCGAGAGGATGCAAGTTTATAAAGAGGCTTATGAAAAGATGAAGGGAGAATTCAAGGAGGTCACAGTCACGAAGATTCCTAGAGCTGAAAACGAAATAGCGGATGAGTTGGCTAAAATGGCTAGTTCCCTGAGTACATGGACGCTCGACCGATCTATAGCGCAGACCTTCCTGGTAGCCCAGATAGATTTACAGAATAACGCGGGAGAAGTAATTGATTGGAGGGCGCCCATAATGAGCTTTCTTCAGCAAGGAGCCCAACCCACCAGCCTTGAGGAAGCGCGTATGATCAGGAGGCAAGCCCACTCTTATGCAATGATTGGGGATCAGCTGTACAAAAAGTCTTTCTCCAGACCTCTACTCAAGTGCCTGAATATGGAGGAAGCAGACCAGGCCTTGCGAGAGATACATTCGGGGTGCTGTGGTAATCACGCTGGGGGAAGAACGCTGGCTCGGAAGGTATTGCTTGCTGGTTATTTCTGGCCTACCTTGCAGAAGGACGCACAGAGGTTGGTGAATACTTGTCTATCATGCCAGAAGTACCAGAACCTGACGCACAGACCTACAGAGCTGCTGAGAACTTCTACAGTATCCTGCCCTTTCGACCAATGGGGTATGGATATCGTGGGGCCTTTCCCGATGGCTACCGGGCAGAGGCGCTTCTTGTTGGTAGCAGTAGACTACTTCTCCAAGTGGGTAGAAGCGAGCTTTAGCCGGAATCATCAAGATGCGTGATCCGTCCTATGGAAAATATCTTTGCGATTTGGCCTACCCATAAGTTAGTGTCGGATAATGGCCGACAATTTCTGGGACACAGGATACGATTGGTGCAAGGGGTTCGGATAACTCGGGCCTTCACCTCGTGGCTCATCCTCAAAGTAATGGGCGCACCGAGGTGGTCAATCGAGATAGTACGCGGCTTAAAGTCAAGTTGGATCACATGGGAGGCGGTGGGTAGATGAGCTCCGGCATTTTGTGGGCTCACCGCACGACGCCCGAGAGAGCATGTGTCCGACACCATTCCATCCGGTCTACGTAATGAAGCGGTGGTTCCTCCGGAAGTTGGGATACCGTCTGTGAGAAGGATGATGTACGATGAAGAGAACACGAGCTTACCGGCCGAATCGGATTTCATCAGTAAATTGTGAGCAAACAATTGCCAGTTGGAAGCCTGCATGGAGGATGAGACGGAACTATAATAGGAAGGTGATCCTCGGTTCTAGAGTGATTCCTGGAAGCAGATAAAGCCCTTAGGGAAGTGACGAGTTGGCTCCTCAATGGGATGGACCGTACAAGGTTATCAAGAGATTGGCATCGGGAGCCTATTATTTACAAGACGCTCAAGGAAGGAAGTTGGACCTTGGAGTGCTAATTACCTGCGGCCCTATCGAGTTTGAAGGGGCAGGCTTTGTGGACGTAGGCTGGACCAAACGAGGGGCGTAGAAGCAGTAAGATATTCAAGTGAAAACTCGAAAAGACATATGTACATGTAACGATTTCCCAGTTTAAGTGGCTAGTACAGATCATTTGAAAGGAGCAAAAATCTCATCTAGAAGGCCTTGAATGATTAGGTTGTGATTCAAGAAATCTGCCGCGGGGATGGAGCTCAAGAAGCCCTGCGCGTTCAGTTGCCTGATAACTCCCGCCGCCGTGTATGGCACGGTCATGGCAAAGCGTGCCCCAGCCTGGGATAGAAATTCAGGAGAAGTCAGATACGACATTCGACTTCGCAGGCAACGAGCTCCTTCTCCCTCTTGATAGGCTGACAAGGCGGCAGACACTCCCGCCAGAGTCGCCCGAGACTGGGACAGTTCCTCCCTTAGGGCCTGCAGCTCTGCTTCCTGGGCTGCCAACGTAACTGCCTGAGCCTCCAGCTTATTGTCCTTCTCCCGAAGCAGGGTATCTCTGGACTGAATCTCCCCAACCTGGTGGGCTAGCTGTTGTTGATATCCCGCCTCTCGTGCAACTCTTTCTTCACACGCAGCTCGGAGTTCATCTCTGACCTGCGTCAGAGACCTTTTTTGCCGCTCCGTGTGATTGGTTAGAGCTCGAATCTCGGCTCGTAGGGCGTGGCTGGCTTGATCAGGATCATTCAGTTGTAGCTCTAGTTCAGAGACTTTGTCCCGGAGATCTTTGCTCTCATGATGGAGGGTGTGGAAGGATTGGTTCAACACCAGGGACTCTGCGTGAGTCTGGACCACGAATAATGACCCTCAGTTAAAACAAACTCACGTTCAGGAAAAGGAACAAGGTACTTACTTTAGCCCAAGACTTCGAGAACCTATCCATTTGAGCTAAGGGCGACAAACTACCCATTTGATTCATGCTCTCTGCCCACAAGCTGCCAAGGCAGCCTTTCATCGCCAAGACGCTAGTAGAGACATCATGTCGTCGAGCCTGAGCTGCTTCAGAGGGGATAGTGGTCCTATAACAATGGCGGGCAGGTTGAGAAGGGCCTGCGTCCGAGCCGGGAGGAGCAGGAGGCGACTCGGGAGTGGGCTTCCCTGATGCCGGGCTACGTCGCTCACCGGGGCTGTCCTCCTCCTGAGGAATAGGGGTGGAACGAGATGCAGAGGGTCTTCCCCTGTAGGGGTTGGGGGAGGCTGCCATGGAAATAACGCAACAATAACAAGAGGAAATGATGTTAGAACCAGCCATGATGACGGCAGGGAACGCCGCAGTGATAAGGGGACAGCATCGAGTCTGCGAGAAGTCAGACCTGGTCTTCGGCGCCGTCTTTGAAGTTGGGGCTGATCATCAGAGCCAGAGTCTTCAGAACGCGGTAAGCCCTGAGAGGGGGCCGTGACATTGCCACCCGCAACGTCTTGACCAGACAAGTTTTGACCCGCGCGATGAAGAGTCGCGCGACCCCTTCGGGAGGCCCGGGGGGCTCCTCGGGAGGCCCGGGGGGCTCCTCGGAAGACCCGCCTAGCTCGATAGCTAGCCTGAGCGTGACCCTGATTCCCGCTCAGGGCGACCTGTGGAGGAGGAGCTTCGTGCGCAGTGGGGGCGGAAACGGGTTGGACTGCTACCCCAGGCGAAACGGGGCCGGGATAAGGGAGTAGCCTCCTCTTTAAGATTACTCGGCCACGCCGCATTATCTCCAGATCGTCTAGGGGCAGGGGCAGAACCTCGGAGGCACGATACAGGGCCTCCGCTGTAGGCGTCAACACGGAAGGTTATCTTTGCAGATAAAACAAGCGTAAACAGGAGAGAAGAGCCAAGCGCGGATTTACCCAATGAGCGCGGCGCCCCAGAGAAGGAGGGATTCAGACGGAAAAAAGAAAGCATGTCTTCAGATAACAGTCTCGTCAGATCCAGGCGCCAAAGCTCCATTCTTGTCGCCGCTGCAGCATAGGAGAGGTCCATATGATACTCTTCCAACGCCGGGGGCGGAGGAAGTTCGGGTCGCCAACACATAGGCCAGCCTGTCTCTTCAGGAAACCGGAGAAAGAAGAATTTTTTCCTCCAGTTGGCGTTAGGAGGAGGAAGACGGGAAAAAAAGGCAGTTTGACTGCGAGCTTGAAATTCAAAAAGACCATCGGCATGCCGAGCGAGGGCAAAGAAGCAATGAAAGAGGGGAGCAGACCAGGAAACTTCGCAAACCTCACAGAGTATCACGAAGCCACATAAAATCTTTATGGAGTCGGGAGTTAACTGACCTAAGGGGAGGTTGAAGTAGCGGCACACTCCAGATAGGAAAGGATGTGGAGGTAGACGAAGGCCAGAGACAAATTGCTCAGTGAAGAAAGTACACGAACCCGGCGGAGGATCAAAGTAAAGGTTTGCGACAGTGGGGATGATAGGGCGGAAGCTTGCCGGGATTTCATAAGTGTACCGTAGGTCATCCCAATCTAACTCGGCGAAGTTTGAAACGCCTGGGAAATGCTCTGCCAACAGAGAGGCCCAGGAAGGAGAGGCCATGGAGGAAGATAACACCTTAGAGGGTGGAGAGGACAATCGCAAAGGAACGCCGAAGGAGAAGGGATGGATTACAGCAAGGTCTCGGAGGAAATTAGTCGGCGGCGGCGACGTTTGAGTGCTCTACTGTGAGGGTGAAAGAAAGATTCAGACGATACTTATAGGTATGGTGGGTGCAGGACATTTTCGTAAGTCAGCAACGGACGGTAGATACAGGGTTTGGAGCAGACGAGGAACGCTCTGTGATGAGCTTCGAGAAGATAAACAAGGGGCATTAAGGGAACGACAAGGGCTCGATATACGAAGCGCCTCCCTAGGAAGTTGTTCCAAACGGGACAGAAGTGTACGGAGGGTTCACCAGAAGGCGGATAAGTCAAAACCAGCGAGCTGCACGGACACGCGAGGTAGCCTTTAGCCTGGGCCAGCTCAGTAGAAGGGCAACGATGGGGGGAGAGGCTACGTAGCGAAGGAAAATAGACAAGGGAAATCTGATCATCAAAGCTCGGCCGAAATCAACGAACGACTGGCCACAGAAAACAAGCTACAAGCACGCGAAGGGGACGCGGCACAGTTGTAGGATCGCAGGGGAAATCGGAGATAAGCAGACCGAGGTCAGTACGATTATACAAATACCACCAAAGAAGAGCCGGTAGCCAGGCGTCAAAAGGCAAGCGGCATAACATAGTTTTAGTTACACTACATTCGGAGAAGGAGGGGACAAGTTATCAGGAGCCGACCGAGGAGAAACCGGGTCGGTTGGTTCAGCAGGAGGAGGGGCACGGGCTTCAGAAGCTTCGGGGAGGGCGGCAGGAAGACTCTGGGGAGACACCTCTACGGGGGCTGGAACAGCAGCAGGAGGAGGAGCAGTCTGGAAGAAGAGCCCGTCATCCGCCTCAAAGGAGGGGAAGGTGTCCTGCGGCAATTCCCGGGCCAGGCGAGCAGTATCCAAGAAAGTGGCGGGGGGCGCTGCGCGCAAATAACCTTGCTCGAAAGGTTGTCTCACCCCGCCAGCAGCCCCGTAACTCAGCAGCCCCGTAACTCAGCAGCAGGACCATCCAGCGCCCCAGTTTCTGCAGGAAAAAGGAAGAACGAACATAGGCCAAGCGGTAGGCCTTCAGCCGCCCGAGCTCTCCCGCCAGGTACTCTGCCAGGGCGTCCTTGTCCTGGGTAGCCTCCGCGTGAGCTGCAGCCAGGTCACTCTGACCCTGAGACACTGCCTCCTGGGCCCGCGAAAGCTCCGCCTGCAAAGATTGAAGCTGGGCCTGGCAAGCTTCCCACTGAGCTCACAGGGTGGTTTCCCGACCCACAGCAGCACTGGACACGGTTTGGGCTTCAGCCAGCCCCATCTGTAGGAGCTCCCGACCTTGCTTCAGCAGAGCCAATTCCCTGGACTGGGCAAGCAACTCTGCCTCTCGGTTTTTCAGTTCAGAGGTCGCCGCCTGATGGCGTTCCACTTCAGAGGCCAGAGAGGACTCACTCGCCTTTAAGGCCGCCTCCAATGCCCGCAATTTGTTGATTGCGGCGTCAGAAAGGGCTCGGGCGGAGGCCGCTGATTCCCCAGCGGCATGCAGACAGGAGTCCAGGCCTTCCAGGGGGGGCTCAGAAGGAGCTGTGAAAGATGAGGGGGGTTCCAGTTCCCGGAGACGGGCCTTGAGTGCCACATTCTCCCGTTCTAGCTCGGCCGCTCGTTGGACTACGCACAAACTCGCCGAGCAGGTCTGCAAGTGCCCATAGGGGGGGAAAGGAGGTTATGGAAACACACACGCACACTCAGAAGAAGGAAAGAAGGGAAGAAGGGACTCACCGCGACCAGAGAACAAGCAACCTGATCGAGCTCTTCCAGAGGGTATTCACTTTCCCAGAACTGCCGATGAGCCGATTGCCAGGAGTTGGCCAAGGCCCCGTGGAAATCGACCCTGCCAAAAAAAGGAGATGAGGTGGCAGCCGGCACGTTCGCTGGGTCAGTCGCCGAAGGAAGCTTCCAGAGGGCCCTAAAGGCCCAGTCCGGGGAGGGCGATTCAGAAATAGGCACGGTCGAGCTCGTTGGCTTCAGAGGGGAGGAGGCTGGAGGAGTCAGCGAATCCAAGGGTTGGCCACCAGAAGGTGAAGGCGGGGCAGGTAGCACACTCTGGAGTGGTGCCGTAGTAGGTCGGTCGGAGGGCGGGCCTACCACCTCTAGGTCGTAGGCCTGTTCCTGGCCCGAGCTTGGCTCCTGAGCCGAGCTCGTGCCCGAAGACTTGGAAGGGGAAGAAAGAACCACCACGCGTTGGCGCTGTGAAGGTGGAGGAGAAGTGGCGGTAACCGGGGCCGTCCGTTTGCTATTCCGCGTCACACGCAGCCGCAGAGTAGGACGGAGAGGAGGAGCCTGTCTAGTGGGCGAGGAAGCAGTCGCCGGTTGATCGGAGGTGTGGGACAATGCTGGGTCTGCAGCGCTGGGGAAGGTAGCACTGAGAGCGGCGGGACAATCACAACATCAGAGGTCGGGGGTGCTGGAAGTTGAGGCAGCAGCTGGATCGGAAGGTAGGCCTGGTGTCGGCTCCGATGCAGGGCTTCAAGGACAGCAACTGTGGGCGTCTCTTGGCAGGCGAAGGAACGGAGGATAGCGGCCGCTACAAGAATAAAAAAGAAAAGGCACCTCAGTTAGCGAAGAGCGGCGTGCAAGAATAGACAACTTACCAAAGGGAGCGCCGATTTCTGCAGGGACGGGACTAAGACCGAAGGTGTATAAGATGCCTTCCAGCATCAACACAGACAAGCGAACCAGAACACCGATCAACTTGTCCGCAGCTGTAAAGCAGGCAGATTCATGAACATGTGGGGGAAAAGCCGGGAGGGGGCGCCACTGAGAAGGCCCAGCTAAGGGGGAAGGCGGTTTAAGAAAGAAAAAACGGGACCTCCAGCCCTTATTGGAAGAAGGTAGGCCGTCAAAGAACTTAAAGCCTGGCTTGGCCTGAACGTTGAATATCCCCGCCTCGGCTCGCCGGAAAGAATAGAAGTGCTGGAATAGGTGAGGCGTCAAGGGAATCCGATAGATACGGCATAAGATGACGGTTCCACAGATAGCTCGAAATACATTGGGAGCAAATTGGGAGACGCCGATGCCACAATACTGGCACAAGTCTGAAATAAAGGGATGCAAAGGAAAGCGAAGACCGCCCATAATCTGATCTTTAAAGACAGTGATACAGCCTTCAGGAGGGGACGAAGGATGTTCATTAGGTGATGGGAGTCGAAGCTCATAGGAGGGATCCAATCGCAGAAGGGATTGTACTACCGACAGGTCATGGGGGTCTAAATCCGAAAGATAGCATGAATACCAGGGGAGGTCCTTACCATCCATCATCGCGGGGAAGAAGCAAGCAAGAAGGGTTGAGGCGAGAAGGATCACAGGCCAGGAACGATCAGAAGGGCAGAGGGGTCGCGAGCTCAGGCCGGAAGATGGCAAGTTGCACTAACAAGGACGAGCACGGAGGAGGAGAGGGGGAGAACGAAGCGTTGGAAAGGAAGCGGCAGATGACCTTTAGGGTTTATAAAGCCCATTCAGGCCTAGGAAGCATCGAGAATCGGGCCGAGTATCTTTTTGGGTAACCCGCCCCGCGCCGTCTAAGGAGAAGTAAGCACGGAGGCGTACGAAAAAGGTATGGAAACTGACGTCAGGAAGCGTAGACCATAAATGCAACGGAAAGGTGTCAGCATAAGAATAAACCTATTAAAGATGAGCGTGGCGGGGTAATCATGACAAGGTGTGGCTCTAAAAAAGAGGCATCCCTCGGTAGCGTCAAGCGGGATATTTTACAGAGCTGCAAAAGTCAGGTAATCCAGTAGAGGTCGCGCAGGGAACAGGGCTGATCAGCGAAAGTTAGGAAGGCACGGGTTGGCAATCAGGAGAGCTGCTTACTCGAAGTAGCTAGGCAAGCATCTCGGTGGAGACAGCCCCCAGGCCGGTTCGTTAACCACACCAGCGTGCAAAGGCACGCGAAGCTCCCACAAGCTAGAAGAGCGTCACGTACCCAGGGTCGAATAAGGTTCATGTTCCCTCTCTCCCGCCCACGTCCTATACTATGCGTGATATGCTTGCAGGAAGACGAGGGACACGGCAGAGCGAGCGCAAAACTGGCGAATAACGCCCGGCCCGGTAAAAGCAATTAAGGCGGTTCGGATGGGGCAGATGGAGGATGAAGAGAGCATCACATCTGTCTTACTGGCGAGGAGGGTCCAGCGGGTCTCGGACCAGCGCCATCGCCACCGGTCCCTGACCGAGTATCATTTCGCCACCGGCCTCTGACCGAGTACCTGCACTCTCGCCCAAGGCGAAGTTATAAGTGAGCTCGCTCTCACGCCCAACGACCTTTTAGGTCGGCTCCCATGCGAGAATTAAAGTGAGCCCGTGCTCACGCCCAACGACCTTTAGGTCGGTAATCCCACTCGCCCCAAGGCGAGTTATAAGTGAGCTCTCTCACGCCCAACGACCTTTCTAGGTCGGCCCCATGTGAGAATTAAAAGTGAGCCCTGTGCCCACGCCCAACCACCTTTAAGTCGGTAATCCTGCACTCGCCTCACGAAGTTATAAGTGAGCTCGCTCTCACGCCCAACGACCTTTAGGTCGGTAATCCCAGACTCGCCCCAGTGCGAGTTATAAGTGAGCTGCGCTCACGCCCAACGACCTTTAGGTCGGCTCCCATGCAGAATTAAAAGTGAGCCCCTGCCCACGCCCAACGACCTTTAGGTCGGTATCCTGCACTCTCGCCTCAGGCGAAGTTATAAGTGAGCTCGCTCACGCCCAACGACCTTTTAGGTCGGCTCCCATGCGAGAATTAAAGTGAGCCCCGTGCCCACGCCCAACGACCTTTAGGTCGGTAATCCTGCACTCGCCCCTGAAGTTATAAGAGAGCTCCGCCTCACGCCCAACGACTTTTTAGGTCGGCTCCCATGCGAGAATTAAAGTGAGCCCTGCTCACGCCCAACAACCTTTAGGTCGGTGACTCTACTCGCCCTAGTGCGAAGTTATAAGTGAGCTCGCTCACGCCCAACGACCTTTTAGGTCGGCCCCCATGCGAGAATTGAAAGTGAGCCCTGTGCTCACGCCCAACGACCTTTTAGGTCGGTAATCCCAGACTCTCGCCCCAGTGCGAGTTATAAGTGAGCTCTGCTCTCACGCCCAACGACCTTTTTAGGTCGGCTCCCATGCGAGAATTAAAAGTGAGCCCTGTGCTCACGCCCAACGACCTTTTAGGTCGGTAATCCCAGACTCTCGCCCCAGTGCGAGTTATAAGTGAGCTCTGCTCTCACGCCCAACGACCTTTCAGGTCGGCCCCACGCTCTACTCGCAACTCTGCTGAAACTAACCGAACTCGCATATGCCTAACTACCTTTCCGAGAAATGCGCCTCACCTTGAGCAGAACGTTTTCCATAATCAGGTCAGCTGTATCTGGATTTATTTTATGCAAATTGCAAATATGCAGCAAATACAAAGGGCAAGGGGCGTGAAAGGCCATCTACCCTACTCCTACAGCGCCAATATTGACTACGAAATCAGGTTTTACACGTTCATCACAGTTGCAATTTTCAAGCACAACATTGACTTTATCATCTAAAACACATGCATGAAAAGAAATCATGAAGCGACTCTAGGCTCCTACACAAGGGCCAATTTCTAAAAACGTGTTTGCTAGATGAAAATTGAGCAGGAGAAACTGGGCCAAAAGGGGACGGATCGACGAGCGCAGCAACGCCGTTCAGCAAGGGATGGATACAGCCTAGGCCACAAGCAGAAGCGCCATTTGGCAAAGGAGCCACCGCGACAACTATTCCCCAGGCCAGCTTGAACTCGGGGAAAAGATGGGCCCTGGGGAATGAGCACTTCCGCGTGAAGACCTGTCGGGAGATTCGGGGGCGTTCACAGCTTGAGCCAGCTCTGCGCGCAAAGAGCTGATGACAGCTTGCTGCTGAGTGATAGTACGTTGCTTATCCTCAAGGCCTGAACGGAGGAGAGATAACTCTGTCTCATGCTCTCGTTGCAAACGGTCTTGGCGGCTAATTTGGTGCTGCAGATCAAACTGGTATTCGTCTTTCATCGCCTTTTCTGCATGCACGCGAGATTTTGTGAGACGATACAGGGCGTCCATGTTATGCAAGGCAGCCAACAGACGAGCCCGATCCCTGGACAGGCGCTCCAGTTCGCGTTCTTTCTCGGCAAGTTGTGAGGTGAGCTGATCTATCCACATTTGGGAAGGTAGTTGAGTAACTTCGTCCAAAGAAGGAGAATGCATTTCAGAGGAAAGAAGCAGGTAAAGCGCGGGTGAGCAAGAGATAGTAGGGAAGCAGGAATGAAGAAGGATAGAGCAAAGAAGTGACCGTGAGGCTCTTTATAAAGAAGGCGGGGGGCCAAGTCAAAGCAAAGGCATGGGCGCGACACCCCAAGCGACTGGCAACATAATGAAGAAGGCATGGTATCCCAAGCAACGCGACACAAAAGCTGATGCGTGACGCAGGAAGCAGGGTGCGCAGAGATATGCGGAGATCATAGAGATACGCTGAGGTAGATACACAGAGATCTGCTGAAGTCACAAAGATAGGCCGAAGTCACAGAAATGTGCAGAGGTCTAGTCAGTCAGACTGTCGTCCTCCTTCGACTAGACTTGTGGGGGAGGCTTGTGATACGGTTAGTGATGGAGGGGCCCAAGAGGAAAGGACTAGAAAAGTCCAGGCTATGTGGCGGTCAAAAGTCACGAGGAGGTGACGGTCAATAGTCATGGCGACTTGGCGTTCAAAAAGGGCAGGCTGACAGGGCAATCAGGGCTCAGCATAGGCGAAAGCGAGTCAGGGTCGGCAGAGCTGAGCGGAGTCAGCCCGAGCTACAGATCTGCAGTGGAAGGCCAGGAAGTACAAAGTGCAGGACGCAAGTCGAGGTCGGCAGAGCTGAGCAGAGGCCAAGAACTGGAGGTATAGGCCAACGAGTCAGGGTCGGCAGAGCTGAGCGGAGTCAGCCCGAGCTACAGACCTGCGGTGGAGGGCCAGGAAGTACAAAGTGCAGGACGCAAGTCGAGGTCGGCAGAGCTGAGCAGAGGCCAAGAACTGGAGGTATAGGCCAACGAGTCGTATCGGCAGAGCTGAGCTGAGTCACCCGAGCCGGATCTACGGTGGAGGGTCGTGAAGTACAAAGTGCAGACGCAAGTCGAGGCTCAGAGCCGAAGCAGAGGCCAAGAATCGAGGTATAGGCCAACGAGTCGTGGTCTGCAGAGCTGAGCGAGTCACTGCTGCTGCACTGCGGAAGGGCCAGGAAGTACAAAGTGCAGGACGCAAGTCGAGGTCGGCAGAGCTAAGCAGAGGCCAAGAACTGGAAGTATAAGCCAATGGGCCAGGAGCGGCAGAGCTGATCAGAAGCAGCCCGAGCTACAGACCTGCGGTTGAGGGCCAGAAAGTACAAAGCGCAGGATGCAGGGTGAAGATCAGCGTAGCTAGGTCTAGGCAGTTAGGGCTGCAGGTTTGCAAGTTAGAGGCCTGGAAATGCGAACCACTGGTGCAGGCTGGTGCGCGGACACAATGAATCGGAGGAGCTAAGTGATAAGGGAGCGGAGAATCTCAACGGCCCGTCAGGGGTAATCATTACATACCAACAATGCGGGTGAAGGCGAAGGTTCCTGAAATGAAAAGATGCCCTCATAGCCAGTAGTAGCACTGCCCCTCATTACGAGACAAAACCCAAGTGCGAAGGCGGAGGTTCCTAACAGAAAGATGCTCTCACAACAAATAGCAACGCGACAGTGTCTGGACTAGCGGACAAAGCCGGCCTAACGCTCGCGGAGGCGTTCTCGCAGGAGGACGCAAAAGGGAGAAATCCCTCGACGCAGTACGCCGCACACACTCTCTCGTCACTTTTTCCACAACTGTTCTTTTTTTCTTCTGCTTCTCTGGGGAAAAATCCGGGACTTTTTCCCTGGGTTTCGGTCTCTAACGTGAAGGGGAGATCGTCTGAGTGTGCGCAGGGGTCCTGTAGCGGCGTCAGCCACCCGTGGGGAGCCTGCATCGCCCGCGACTTCCCGTCAACGCCCAGTCCACCGCGACCGGCCTCTGTCCGACTCAGCCTCCAGACGGGATCAGTAGGTAAACTAACTTACTTTTTAAGGTTACAAATTAAACAAATAAATAAAGGCAATTACATTTATCAACAAAAATATATTAAGGAATTACTTAAAAAATTTGGAATGGAAAACACTAAAGAAATAAAGACACCTATGACAACTAACACAACCTTAGATGATCCCAAATAGAAAACTAGTTGACCTAAAATACTATAGAAGTGTTATAGGTAGCCTTCTATACTTAACTGCAAGTCAACCTGATATTTTATTTACAGTTAGTATGTGTGCTAGATACCAAACTTGTGCTAAAGAACCACATTTGACTAACGTCAAAAGAATTTTTAGTTATCTCAAATGGACTTCGAATGTAGGAATCTGGTATCCTAAAACACCCAATTTTAAACTCATAAGCAACTCTGACTCAAACTATGTTGGTTGTAAACTGGATTATAAAAGTACAAGTGGTGGGTGTCAGCTACTTGGCCCATCACTTGTCAGCTGGTTTAATAGGAAGCAACTCTGTGTTACCTTATCTACTACTGAGGCAGAATACATAGCTATAGGAGAATATGTTGCCCAATTATTATGGATGATACACACTTTAAAAGACTTCAACTTAAATTTTACAAATATAAAAGTACTAATTGATAATGTTGGTTCAATTAATTTAACCAAAAGTCTTATGCATCATTCAAGAACTAAACAGATCAAAATTAGACATCACTTTATCAGGGATTATGTCACTAAAGGCGACATTGAACTAAAATACATTGAGTCCAAGTTAAATCTAGCTAACATATTCACTAAACCCCTCCCTAAAAGTGAATTTAATAACTTGCACCGACAATTAAAAATGTGCCTAATAGACTAGGACTCTTAAAATTGCTTTTAAAATTTTTTAAAATTCTAGGGTAAAATTTTTTATTTATTTTTCTCAAAACTTCCCTTATTCTTAGAATTTTCAAAATTACTTTAGCCTTAGTCTAAATCAAACTCTTAGAAAGCATGTTCCTATAGATCTAGAACTTGAGCATCTCACCAGCACACTAGGGTTACCTTGTTTGTGTATTGCTAAACTTAGAAAGGGGTGAGATGCATAGACAAATTGCCTGGACTTAAGATGTTGATATCAGTGCATCAATACAAGTCTGGGCATTAAAAAAACCAAACTAACAGTAATCAAGTTAAGTTTTTCAGCTTAGTCAAACACTAACTAGATAAATTATCTTAACATGACTAACCAAGTGAAAACTGTTATCTTCTGATAATTAGTAAGTAACAAATGGTTAGACAGTTAAGGACACTTTTTCGTTGATTATTTTGAAATAATGTTAGATTCAAGGGGAGGATTAATAACTTTAAATATCTTTTTAAGGAATTTTTTGAAAACTGCTTAAATTTTTATTAGGAAGGGGAACCTTAGCGCAACGGTAAAGTTGTTGCCATGTGACCAAAAGGTCACGGGTTTGAATCCTGGAAACAACCTCTTGTAAAAAGTAGGGTAAGACTGCGTACAATGGATCCTTTTCTAGGACCCCGAATGATGGGAACTTCGTACACCAGGCTGCTCTTTTTTGCTTAATTTTTTATTAGCATTTTCAAAGCAATAAAGTTTTAGCCTTACAAATTTCAAAAATGTTTTAAAAAGATAAATTTTAAAAATCAGTTTGACAACTATTTAAGTTTTTAAAATATTGTTTTAAAAGATATTTTTAACCAACTTGGCACAGTTTTCAAGGAGTTTGGAAATCTTACTTCAGTTTTACCATTTTACTCATCCCTTTATCTTTTTCAAAAATTCCATTTCTTGAAAAAGGTTTTCAAATGTTTTCAAAAATTATCTTAAAAACCTAGCTATTTTTCAAAATATTTTTTGAAAAATAATTTTGAATTTTATAACCTTAAAGTTATTTTTGCAAAAACTTTTATTTTGAAAACCTTATGAAAAATTAGTAGATTTTAAAAATAATTTCAAATTTTTTAATCTTTAAAGTTATTTTTGTAAAATTTAGAATTATCAAATTTTTATATCTTTTGGAAATCTTTTTTTTTTTTTGAAAACTTAGTAGATTTTGAAAATAATTTCAAAATTACCTTATTTTTGGAAATCCTGACATAAAGTTTTTGCTCTTGAAAATCACTTTATAAGATGTCTTTAAATATTTTCTTAAAGTTAATTAACTTATTTTCTAAGTTAACTCTCCAAGTAATCCTAAAAAATTTTCTATTGTCAAATTTTTTTTGGGTTACTTAGAAAATTTTTTCATGAATTGTCTATTTCTATTTTTTTATGAATGTCAAAGGGGGAGGGTTAAGTAGGTTAAGTTAGCAAAATATCAAACATTATGACTAACTTAAGCCATGTCATTTTTTTTGCATATTTTCCCTAACATAACTCAGGTTGTCATTACATCAAAAAGGGGAGATTGTTGGTGCAGGTTGCACTAACGGTCTAACTCAAGCTTTGATGAATGACAAAGTTAAGTTAGGTTTGTTATGATCTAACGATATAACTAAGTGTGTAGGAGAAGTCCAGATAAGTCAACAGGATGATCGGATATCTGGCAAGAAATCCAGCTAGGTCGACGGGTTGACCGGATAGCTGGTACAAAGTCCAGATAGGTTGATGGGCTGACCGGATATCTGGCATGAAGTCCAGCTAGGTTAACGGGCTGACCGGATAGCTGACACGAAGTTCAGATAGGTCGACGGGTGGACCGGATGTTTGGCAAAGAGGTAAGTTAAGGTAAGTCGCTGGAGGAGACTGACTTGGTGAGGACGTGTTCCCCGTTTGAGGGAACAGTAGGCGTCGATCCAACTTAGATCCATTTTGAAAATCTAAGTTGAGATCTTGACTAGATTCTGGTCTCGATGAGACAGAATCTAATTACTACTCTACTTGTTGTTGTGCTAACTTTGTTTTGCAGAGTAGTATAATTTTTACTTGTCTCAGACTAACCTTTTCTTGCAGGAAAATAATTTGGTGGAAAAGGAGGTCTAGGCGCTCGGAAGGAATCCGGGCACCCAGAATGGCCGAAGCTTATCTTGTCGCCAACTTGAAGCTCGCTGATTCGCTGGCTGACATCACGGTCCAAGCGCCCAGAGGGGATCTAAGCGCCCGGAACTACCTATATAAGCAGCATTCCACCAGGAGCAGAAAAAACAACATTCTTTTGTGATCACTTTCTTGCGCATTATTCCAAAGACATTCCTTCGACTCCACGATGCGACTCCGACGGTCGAGTGATGCTACTCTGAAGGTCGAGTGACGCTGCTTCGACGGCCGAATGACTCTGCTCTGACGACTGAGTAACACAACTCCGACGACAGAGTGATACAACTCCAACAACTAAAAGCACAACCTTCCAGATCTCTGAGAAGTTGTTGGTATATTTGTTTATTTCTACACTTAAATTATAGATCCGTTATATTCCTCTTGTAAAGATTTGCGAATTGTTAGTGGATTACCCAACAAAAGCACTCGATGAGTGTGACCCTTGGAGTAGGAGTCGACGAAGGCTCCGAACCAAGTAAAACTTGATTTGTTAGAGTTGTTTTCATTTTTCTCTTCCGTTGTGCACTTTAATTCTATCTCTATTTTCAACGATCGTTATTCACTCCCCTCTAACATTCTTCACGATCTAACATATTGGAGAGCGATTGAGTAATTATACATGAATTATGGGTGGGGTAGGGTGCCTTTTAATTAGAAATCAAAAAGAGGCATCTCTTTGATGATTCTAAAAAAAAATATGACACACTTCTTATTTTTACCCAAAAACACAGACAAAAGTGCAATTTTATTGGCTTAATATTGATCTATACGCAATTTATATTATTATTATAAATTTAGATAGGTGTAGGAAAGAATAAGATTTTGGTAGCACTATGTTACCAGCCCTCTCATGATTGTTCTACGTTATGTGAGGGAGTTCAGTAAGAATCTAAATTGGCAAGTGCATGAGTAGGGTCAGGTGATAAAATCCTTTATCTTCTATTGTGTTTAAATTCAAATCTCTAAATTTGAGGGAGGATATATAAAATTTAGATAAATTTTAGGGGGGAAAATGGAAAATGCCCTGTCAAAAGAATATAAAAACGCTCTCAATGTTAATTTTTTATTTCAAAAAATGTTCTTAGTGTAATATAGTTTTAAACTCCGCCCATGATGACCAGTCATGGTCGGTCCTGTTGGATCGTGAAACGTCGATAGAGGGGGGTGAATATCGATTCGAAAAATAACGAGTATAAACGCAGTGGAATAAAAATTGGACACAATGAATTTTACTTCGTTCGGAGCCTGTGACGACTCCTACTCGAAGGCCCGTACTCCGTGAGTACTTTCGTTGGGCAATTTCTAGCAGTTCGAAAATGATTACAATTTAAGGTACAGTAATGCTAGCAAAATAAAGAAAATACCGACAAGAATTAAAGAACAGGAAAGGAGTATATCGTCGGATCTTCGTTAGCGTCGCAGGAGCGCAGAGCAGTAGAGCAAGCAGTCTGAGAGTTCTGAGTTGATTGTTGTTTTCAGCTCTGCCTCCACCCCATCTTTTATATGAAGCTCGGGGCGCCCTGGATCCCTTCCGAGCGCCCTGGTGAGACATGGAAAGTCCAACCAGCGAGCTCCAAGTGGCGACGCGTGATCAGGATAGTTTTTGCCTCCAGGGCGCCCGGACCACCTTTTTCCAGCGAACAGCTTTCCTGCAAAACAAGGTTAGTCCGAGACAAATAGATCTTGTAAAATAAAGTGTTAGCACAGTTTATGAGTTCAGTATAAGAAGTATGACTTAGATTCCGTCTTTCCGAGACCGGAATCTAGTCACGATCTCGACTTAGATATCCGAAATGGATCTAAGCCGGATCGACGCCTAATGTTCCCTTCCCGGGAACGCGTCCTCGCAGTCACTCCCCTCCAGTGACTTACCTTACTTACCTGCCAGACGTCCGGTCAGCCCTTCGACCTGCCTAAGCGTCCGGTCAGCCCGTCGACCCGCTTGGACTTCGTGCCAGCTATCCGGTCAGCCCGTCGACCTAGCTGGGCTTCGTGCCACACATCCGGTCAGCCCGTCGACCTATCTGGACTTCTCCTGCACACTCGATCAGAGTGTTAGACAACAACAAGCTAACTTAACCTGATTTGTCATTCATCAAAACCTGGGTTAAATCATTAGTGCAAACCGCATCAACAATCTCCCCCTTTTTGATGGAATGACAACCTGGTTAAGTTAGTGTAAACATATGCATAAAACAACATGTATTTAATGTGGTTTTTAAGTTAGTTTGTATTTTCAGTTTGGTCTAGCTAACTTATCCACCTAACCCTCCCCCTTTGGCATTCATCAAAAATAAGCATGTAGTAAGTAAGTATAAACATAGACTTCAGACAAAGTAAGAAATAATGTCAAGTTAATCTGGGGGAGTTTAAAACATAGATTATGTTGCTTTTATTTCTTACATCTTTGAAGAAAAACTAAGTTTTCAAACATAAGTTTTCAAAATCAAAATTCCAAAACTAATTTTGAAAGATAAAACTAGCTAAGGTCAAAGTTAAAAATTCAAGTTTTCAAACATAAGTTGTCAAAATCCAATAACAAAGCAATTAAAACTAATTTTTACCTTTTTTAAGTTCAATTTTCAACAACTAGGTCTAATCAATTTTCAATAAAAAGGAAAACAGCTTGGCTTTTAAAAACTAGGTTTAAGAAATTTTTAAGAAAATATCTTTCAAACAAAAAAAATATTTTTAAATAACAGAAAAATTTTAATTGATTCCTCCCCCTGATCTTGACATAAAATTTTGAAAGTATTTGCTAAAGATATTCAAAGTAGAATTTTTTTTTTTTAAAACATGGTTTAACATACTTAAGAAGTTTGGTTTTTAAAATTAAGTTTGAAAAACCGAAGTAGTTTTATTTCTCCCCCTGAACCTGACATTAAATCAAATGTCTAACCAGTTTGTTACTGACTGACTTATCAGAAGATAGCAGCTTTCACTTGGTTAGTCAAGTTAAGTTTAACTAAAACTTGATTAATGTATATTTTGTATTTAACGCCCAGACTTATGTCGATGCACTGAAATAAGCATCTTAAGTCTTTAGGCAAGTGGCTTATGCATCTCACCCCTTTCTATGTTCGTCAAACACAAGCAAGGTAAGCCTAGGGTTTTGGTGAGATGCTCAAAACTAGTCCTATGGGTACATGCTTTCTAAGGATTTTGAACTAGTCTAAGGCTAAAAGTATATTTAAAAATCTAAAAATAGGAAAGTTTTGAAAACGAAATATGTTTTATCCTATAATTTGAAAACAATCATTTTTTAAAATATTTTTGAAATTTGAAACTCCTGGTCTATTAGACACATTCCTAGTTTTCTACGTAAATGGCTAAATTCATTTTCAGGGAGTGGTTTAGTGAATATGTCAGCTAAGTTTGACTTGGACTCAACGTATTTGAGCTCAATGTCACCCTTAGTAACATGATCCCTGATAAAGTGGTGTCTGATTTCAATGTGTTTGGTTCTTGAATGATGCACTGGATTTTTTGTTAAATTTATTGAGCTAATATTGTCAATTAAAACTTTTACATTTGTGATTTTTAAGTTGAAATCTTTTAAGGTGTGCATCATCCATAATAATTGGGCTACACATTCTCCTATGGCTATGTATTCTGACTCAGTTGTAGATAGTGCAACACAATGTTGCTTTCTATTAAACCAGCTAACAAGTGATGGGCCTAGTAGTTGACATCCACCACTTGTGCTTTTGCGGTCTAATTTGCATCCAGCATAATCTGAATCAGAATATCCTATTAATTCAAAGTCACTGGTTCTAGGATACCAAATTCCTACGTTTGTTGTTCCCTTAAGATATCTAAAAATCCTTTTGATTTGAGTCAAATGGGATTCTTTAGCACAGGTTTGGTATCTTGCACACATACTAACTGTAAATAAGATATCAAGTCGACTTGCAGTTAAGTAGAGTAGACTGCCTATTGCACTTCTATAATATTTTAGATATACTGGTTTTCCATTTGGGTCATTGTCTAAGATTGTGTTTACTGCCATGGGTGTTTTTATTTCTTTTGTATTTTCCATTCCGAACTTTTTAAGTAATTCTTTAGTGTATTTTTATTGATAAATGTAATTTCCTTCATTTGTTTGTTTAATTTGTAATCCTAGAAAATATGAAAATTTTCCTACTAAACTCATTTCAAATTCTTGTTCCATCAGGTTGATGAATTCTTCTAAAAAGTCTGAGTTAGTTGAACCAAATATTATATCATCTACATATATTTGTGCTATAAATATGTCATTTTTTAGTAATTTAACAAACAAGGTTGGGTCAATTTGACCTTGGTTGAATCCTTTGGATGTTAAGTAAGATGTCAGCCTTTCATACCATGCCCTAGGTGCTTGTTTAAGTCCATATAATGTTTTCTTTAATTTAAATAGATGTTCTAGATTTTCAAATCCAGGAGGCTGACCTACATAAACTTCTTCTTTTATTAGTCCATTGAGAAAGGCTGATTTAACATCCATTTGATATAGTTTGAATCCCTTATGGGCTGCATAACTTAGTAATATTCTAATGGATTCTAATCTGGCTACTGGGGCATAGGTTTCATCGTAGTCAAGTCCTTCCACTTGACTGAACCCTTTGGCAACTAACCTAGCTTTATTCCTAGTAATTTCCCCAGATTCACTTAATTTGTTTCTAAATACTCATTTTGTTTCTATTATTTTCTTGTCTGTAGGTGGTGGTACTAGATCCCAAACTTCATTACGCTCAAATTGAGCTAGTTCCTCTTGCATAGCGATGATCCAATCTGGATCAAGTAGGGATTCAGCTACATTTTTGTGTTCAATTTTTGAAATCAGGGAAATTTGACTTAGGTTCCTAAATGATGATCTGGTCTGAACCCTTAGGTCTGGGTCACCAATTATTTGATCAGTTGGATGGTTAGGGTTGATTCTTATAGTTCTAGGAGGTTGATTTGCTTGAGTGTGTTCGTCTTCTTCATGATCTAGGGATTGATTGGTTTCTTCAGTATTATTATTTTCAACAGGTTGAAGTTGAGTTTGTTCTCGGGTTTCTTCAAATTTTACATTTGTGGTTTCCTCGATTTTTAGCGTAATTTTATTATATATTCTGTAACCTCTACTGTTTAGAGAATATCCTACAAAAATTCCATTTTCTACTTTAGAGGTAAATTTTCCTAAGTGTTCTCTAGTATTTAAGATGTAGGCTGGACATCCAAATACTTTGAAATATTTTATGTTGGGTTGTTTGTTATAGAATATTTCAAAGAAGGTTTTATTATGTCTTTTATTTAATGTTGTTCTATTTTGCACATAGCAGGCTGTACTTACAGCTTCTGCCCAAAAATATTTAGGTAGGTTATATTCATTTAACATAGTTCTAGAGGCTTCTAGTAAAGTTCTATTTTTTCTTTCTACAATTCCATTTTGTTGGGGGGTTTTAGGACACGAAAATTCGTGATGGTAGCCATTCTCAAGACAGAATTTGTTGAAATTATGATTTTTAAATTCTCCCCCGTTGTCACTTCTAATTCTTTTAATTTTAATATCTTTTTCGTTTTCAATTTGTTTGCAAAAGTTTGCAAAGATTTCAAAAGTTTCGTCTTTATGTTTTAAGAATTTAACCCAAGTAAACCTAGAATAGTCATCTATTATTACTAAGCAGTATAAGTTTCCATTTATGGATTTAACCCCATGGGAGTCAAAAAGGTCTAAATGTAGAAGTTCTAATATCGAGTAGGTTTGTGGTTGATTGGTTGGTTTGTGAGTGGATTTTGTTTGTTTACCTTGTTAACAAGCATTACATATGGTTGAATATAGGTTAGGTAATTTCGGTAAGCCTCTTACTAGTCCATTTAATTTGCTTATATTTCTAAAGTTGGTGTGAAACATTCTCCTATGCCATAACCAAGTCTCTTCTTTTTGTGTTAAATAACACTTAATTGAAGAGGTGGTTAAGTTGATAGCATAGATGTTGTCTTTTCTAAAACCTTTTAGGCTTATAGTAGGATTATCTAGATGTTTGATTAAACACTCTGTGGATAGAAATTTAACCTTATACCTAGTATCACACAATTGACTTATACTCAGGATATTGTATTTAAAATTCTCGACAAGTAAAACATTTGTAATTATGAAATCTATTTTTAGTTCAATATTACCTATTCCGATCACCTTGAGTTTGCCGTTGTTTCCAAAGGCAACTATTCCTAAGCTTTTGTAGGTGAGTTGAGTGAACTTGGTGTGATCTCCAGTCATGTGTTTAGAGCAACCACTGTCCAAAATCCACTTGGTTTCCTACAATGAGTAGGATTTAAGGTTAGTCTTTAAAAATAGTTTAAAATAAATTTTTTTTTTAGTTTAATTTTTAAAATAGTTTTTAATAATTTTTAAAATAGTTTTTAAAGTTAATTTAATAATTTTAAAAATAGTTTTTAAAGTTAATTTAATAATTTTTTTAAAGTTAATTTATTTTTTTTAAAAAAAAATTTAAAGTTAATTTAAAATAATTTTTAAAGTTAATTTAATTTTTTTAAGTTAATTAAAATAATAATTTTTAAAGTTAATTTAATTTTTAAAATATTTTTTAAAGTAATTTAAAATAATTTTTAAAGTTAATTTAATTTTTTAAAGTTAATTAAAATAATAATTTTTAAAGTTAATTTAAAATAATTTTTAAAGTTAATTTAATTAAAATAATTTTTAAAGTTAATTTAATTTTTAAAATATTTTTTAAAGTTAATTTAAAATAATTTTTTAAAGTTAATTTAATTTTTTAAAATATTTTTTTTAAAGTTAATTTTAAAATAATTTTTAAAGTTAATTTAATTTTTAAAATATTTTTTTTTAAGTTAATTTAAAATAATTTTTAAAGTTAATTTAATTTTTTTTAAAAGTTAATTAAAATAATTTTTAAAGTTAATTTAATTTTTAAAATATTTTTTAAGGTAATTTAAAATAATTTTTAAAGTTAATTTAATTTTTTAAAGTTAATTAAAATAATAATTTTTAAAGTTAATTTAATTTTTAAAAAATATTTTTTAAAGTCAATTTAAAATAATTTTTAAAGTTAATTTGGTTTTAGAATCAAAATTAATCGTAATTCATTTTAGGTATTTAATTCAAAATTTGGTTAGTTTAAAATTTAACTGATTCAGTTCGAAATTTAATTTGAAATTCGAAATTTAATTTAATTAATTTAATTTGAGATTTAATTTATTTAATTTGAAATTTAATTAATTTGAAAATTAATTGAATTTGAAAATTAATTTTAATTTGAAATTTGATTTTGATTCTTAGTCATCTCACCCGATCTAAGTTGTCAATCAGGGAATCCTGTAATTTTGTGAGATGGATTGGATTTTTAATTATGGAGTTTTGGTTTAACTTGTGTTAGATTCAGTTTTGGCTTTGGTCTCTACAAACAGACATTCTTCGGATAAACTTCTAAGCTTGGTGAGTCACATGGACGTCATTAGAAGTAACCAACTTTTCGAGGTTTTCCGAATAGTCCTGTCCACGGAGCTTAGTACTAAACCTTGGTCTAACTGGTTGGGATTCATTTAAGGGTAGCTTCGGTCAGTTCCGCTTGGCTAAATGCACCAGATCGAAACCATATCTTTCTAGACATGTGATGCCCAAGCTTCCCTAACGTACTATCATCCAAAAACTTCACCAGTACCATGATTCAAGTTAAACTTGGTCTCTTTTTAACTAATCCTAATTACCCTACCGGGTTAGTTTGTTTAGGTTACCCTGTCGGGTAAGTTAGTTTTGGAGGTGCCAGCTATTCTGGAGCCTCCCCCTGAATTATTGGCCATTAATTTAAATTTTGGTTTTAGGTTTGTGTCGATTCCTTTTATAGTTATAATTAACTTGGTGATAATTTATATTTTGTTGAGTTTTAATATTTTTAAATTTTGATTTCTTTGATTTGTATTTTGGTTTTTGATTTAGTTTATTCGAGTTTATATAATATATTTTTTCTTTAGGTATGTAATATTGATTAATTCCTATTTGCGTGGTCAAACACGCTTTCGGAACCCAAGCTTGATTAGTTGATTTGTATTGGATTATTAATGACTTAAAGGTTTTATTTGAGTTCGACTTGTATCCAAGTCCGGTTTTATTATAACATGCTTTTTGATTGTTCAAGATTAAGTCTAGATTTTTTGAGCTTGTAGTGAATTTTTCTAGTATTTCTTTTAAGTTATTAATTTCTGATTTTAATGATGAATTCTCTTCAAGTATTGGATCTTGAGTTGGATTTAAAATTTTTATTTGTTCCTTGAGATTTTGATTTTCCTCAAGGAGTGATTTGTTTTCATTTTCTATTTTAATTAACTTACTATTTAAGCAAGAAATAATTTTAAAAAAATTTTTGTTTAAATTAAAATATACCTCATCCAGGCCTTCGGAAACGAGTACGGACTCGTGGCTTGATTCGGGTTCAGACCCGTCTTCTGTTTCAGCTTCGCGGGCCATCAGCGCGAGGTGGCTCTGGTGTTTCTCCTCTTCTCCCTCCGATTCGTCCGAGGAGTCATCCCACGTTGCTTTGAGGGCCTTCTTTTTGGTTGGCTTCGGTTTGTCGAATTTCAATCTTGGGCATTCGTTCTTGTAGTGCCCCTTTTTGTTGCATCCGAAGCACGTCACGTTCTTTTGTTCCGAGGGAGAACTGATCTTTTGAAGGTCCTTCTTGCTGAAGCTTCTTTTTCTCCTGGTGAACATTTTTCTTACCAGGTTCACCAGGTGTTCTTCGTCTTCGGAATCTTGATCAGAATCTTCTTCAGATTCAGGCTTGCTCTTCTTTTCTTTGGATGAGCCTGCAAATAAAGCAATACCTTTCTCGGCTCCAGCATTAGTTTGTTCATGTAATTCTAACTCACAGAAAAGCTCGTCTAATTTTAACTTAGATAAATTTTTCGAAATTTTGTAGGCATCTACGATTGATGCCCACAAGCCATTACGAGGAAAAGCATTTAGAGCATACCTTATTAAATCTCTGTTTTCCATCTGGTGGTCTATCGCGTGGAGTCCGTTGAGGACGTCCTTGATTCTTGCATGCAGTTGACTTGCCGTTTCCCCTTCCTGCATTTTTATATTAAATATTTTATTTAAAAGTAGGTCTCTTTTTGTTACCTTTGCGTCGCTTGTTCCTTCGTGCAACTCGATCAGTTTGTCCCACAATTCTTTAGCATTCTGATGTGGTCCAACCCGGTTCAGCTCTTCTCGTGTTAGACCGCAGTGTAGCGTATTGATCGCTTTGTTTTCTGTCGACGCCTTTTTCCTCATGTCCGGAGTCCACTGTTCCGTATCTAGTGGATTTCCGGAGTTGTCGGTTGGAGCTCGGTAGGCCTTTATAACGCTGAACCACTGATCGTAATCCGTCTTTAGGTATACTTCCATTCTTTTCTTCCAATACGAGAAGTCATCCCCGTTGAATAGGGGAGGACGTACTGTGCTAAAGCCTTCTAGTTGAGACATTCTGCACACAAGTAAACAACGAAAAAGAATATCCCAAGACTTGGTCTTGGATTAGCAGTGCGGGAAAAATAATAAGAATATCTAAATTAGTGTTACACCAATATGGATTTAATTGCAACGGAGGAAAAAAAAACTTCCCAGATTAATAATAATAATATCATATTAGAATTAAGCGTAAAAAAAATTTTCACCCCCTGTCTAATTGGTGGTTGCACCAAATCAGAGCGGTACCTGCTCTGATACCACTTGTTGGATCGTGAAACGTCGATAGAGGGGGGGTGAATATCGATTCGAAAAATAACGAGTATAAACGCAGCGGAATAAAAATTGGACACAATGAATTTTACTTCGTTCGGAGCCTGTGATGACTCCTACTCGAAGGCCCGTACTCCGTGAGTACTTTCGTTGGGCAATTTCTAGCAGTTCAAAAATGATTACAATTTAAGGTACAGTAATGCTAGCAAAATAAAGAAAATACCGACAAGAATTAAAGAATAGGAAAGGAGTATATCGTCGGATCTTCGTTAGCGTCGCAGGAGCGCAGAGCAGTAGAGCAAGCAGTCTGAGAGTTCTGAGTTGATTGTTGTTTTCAGCTCTGCCTCCGCCCCATCTTTTATATGAAGCTCGGAGCGCCCTGGATCCCTTCCGGGCGCCCTGGTGAGACGTGGCAAGTCCAACCAGCGAGCTCCAAGTGGCGACGCGCGATCAGGATAGTTTTTGCCTCCAGGGCGCCCGGGTGCCTCCCGGGCGCCCGGACCACCTTTTTCCTGCAAACAGCTTTCCTGCAAAACAAGGTTAGTCCGAGACAAATAGATCTTGCAAAATAAAGTGTTAGCACAGTTTATGAGTTCAGTATAAGAAGTATGACTTAGATTCCGTCTTTCCGAGACCGGAATCTAGTCACGATCTCGACTTAGATATCCGAAATGAATCTAAGCCAGATCGACGTCTAATGTTCCCTTCCCGGGAACGCGTCCTCGCAGTCACTCCCCTCCAGTGACTTACCTAACTTACCTGCCAGACGTCCGGTCAGCCCGTCGACCTAGCTAGACTTCGTGCCTAAGCGTCTGGTCAGCCCGTCGACCCGCTTGGACTTCGTGCCAGCTATCCGGTCAGCCCGTCGACCTAGCTGGGCTTCGTGCCAGACATCCGGTTAGCCCGTCGACCTGTCTGGACTTCTCCTGCACGCTCGATCAGAGTGTTAGACAACAACAAACTAACTTAACCTGATTTGTCATTCATCAAAACCTGGGTTAAATCGTTAGTGCAAACCGCACCAACAGGTCCCAAGCCCGGATAAAGAAGGAGGATTGCGTTAGGTTGCCAGCCAGCGTCAATCTATGGCAAATATTCAATGAATGAATCCATTAAACTATTGTGCTAATGCTAGGTTGTTCCTCGGAAGGAACGCGTTGCAGGGTCCGACTGTAACGTCTCGGCAAGGACCGCTACATATCCATAACTCGGGTGTAGTGATAAATATGCAAGAGTTCACGTTATAGGGTTTGACTGTAACGTCTCAGCAAGGACCGCTACATCTCCATGAGAACTTGGGTGTAGTGTTAAATAGGCAAGAGTTCTCACACCATAGGTTAGATAAGAACAAATATGATAGGAAAACTAATAATCTAATATTTGGAACATGGAATATAGGAACTCTCACTAGTAAATCAATGGAGGTAGTAGATATGATGATTAGGAGAAAAATTAGTATTTTGTGTGTACAAGAGACAAAATGGACAGGCGAGAAGGCAAAGATGATAGAGAACTCGGGTTTTAAGTTATGGTGCACTAGAAAGAGTAAAGCAAGAAATGAAGTGGGTATCATTGTAGATAGTTTGTTAAAGGATGAAGTTGTAGGAGTAGTTAGAAAAGGGGATAGAATTATAGCCCTTAAGATAATAGTGACGAAAGAAACTATGAACATAATTAGCGTATATGCACCACAAGTAGGATTAGATGAAGCTACCAAATCAAGGTTTTGGGAGGACTTGATGAAATATTACAAAATATTCCACCAAATGAAATAATTTTAATAGGAGGTGATCTAAATGGGCATGTCGGAGTGAAAAATAAGGAATATGAGAGAGTACATGGGAGTTATGGGTTTGGAACGAGGAATGAGGAAGGGAAAACTATATTAGATTTTGCGATAGCATATGACATTCAAGAAAAGAGAAGAACGCTTAGTCACATTCAAAAGTGGGAATAATATATAAATCGTAAATTGACTTTCTTGTGGTTAGGAAGAAGGATAGAAAGATTTGTAAAGATTGCAAAGTCATCCCTGGAGAAAGCTTAACTACCCAACCTAGGGTAGTAGTGTTGGATATACGCCTCAAACATAGTATCAATAGAAAGAAAATATATACAATTCCTAGAATTAAGTGGTGGAAGTTAAAGGATGGGAAACAAAATATATTTAAGGAGAAGGTAGAAATACAAGCATTAGGTGAAATATACGATGACTCTAATACAACATGGGATAAGATTGTATCAAAGTTGAAAATAGTAGCTAAGAGTGTACTCGGTGAGTCAAAGGGACATGCACCACTAAGTAAAGAATCTTGGTGGTGGAATGAGAAAGTACAAGAGAAAGTGAAGGAAAAAACGAATAGCTTATAAAAAATTATATATTTATAAGAACGAGAAAAACTTTAAAAAAATATACAATAGCCAAGAAAGAAGCTAAGAAAGTAGTGAGTGAAGCAAAAAATGAAACTTTTGAATGGTTATATCAAAAATTGGATACAAAAGAAGGGGAAAGAGACATTTATAGAATAGCTAAAGTGAGAGAAAGGAAAACAAGAGATCTTAGCCAAATAAAATGTATTAAAGATGAATGTAATAAGGTATTAGTAAACGATGGAGAAATAAAAGAGCGGTGGAAGAGGTATTTTCATCAATTTTTTAATGAAGGCTTAGGTGACCAACTTAACTTAGGTAATTTAATTAGGTCAAATGAGCATAGGAATTTTAATTTTTATCGTAAAATTCAAACTTCAGAAGTAAAACAAACTTTAAATGAGATGCACAATGGAAAAGTTGTTGGACCAGATGATATTCCGATAGAGGTATGGAAGTGCTTAGGGAAACAAGGTATTGAATGGCTTACAAAATTATTTAACATGATATTGAAAATGAAAAGAATGTCTGATCAATGGAGGATAAGTACTCTAGTTCTCTTATATAAGAACAAGGGAGACATACAAAATTGTGCAAACTATAGGGGTATTAAACTAATTAGTCATACTATGAAACTTTGGGAAAAAATAATAGAAAAAAGATTAAGAAAGGAGACCACAGTGACAAAAAATCAATTTGGGTTCATGCTTGGAAGGTCGACAATAGAAGTTATACATCTCCTTAGACAATTAATTGAAAAATATCGGGAGCAAAAATAAGATCTACACATGGTATTCATTGACTTAGAAAAAGCTTATGATAGAGTCCCAAGAGAACTTATATGGAGAATTTTAGAAAAGAGAGGTGTTAGCGTAACATATATTGAACTAATTAAGGATATGTATGAGGATGTAATGACCATAAAGAAACTTTAGGTAGAATAACTCAAGCATTTCCAATAAAGATAGGGTTACATCAAGGATCACCCTAAAGTCCTACTTTTTTACACTAATTATGAACGAACTCACTAGACACATCCGATATAGTATCGTGGTGCATGTTGTTTGCAGATGATATTATTTTGGTAGATGAGACACGTGAAGGAGTAAATGCTAAGTTAGAATTTTGGAGGGAAACACTAGAAGGGAAAAGTTTTAACCTTAGTAAATTAAAGACAGAATATATGGAATTTAAATTTAGCAATATTAGAAGTAATGAAACAATTGTTAAGATAGGAGAGGACGAGTTGCCCGGAACTGAGAGATTTAAATATTTAGGATCATTTTTACAAAATCATAGAGGGATGGATTGAGAGAGATGTCTTACATAGAATACAAGCAGGATGAGTGAAATGGAGGGGAGCGTCGGGTGTTTTATGTGACAGTAAAGTACCTCTTAAACTTAAAGGTAAATTTTATAAAACCGCAGTTAGACCTGCTATATTATATGGAGCTGAATGTTGGGCTATGACTCGAGCGCATGAGCAGAAGATGAGAGTTGCAGAGATGAGGATGTTAAGGTGGATGTGTGGACATACGAAGATGGATAAAATAAGAAATGAGAGCATTAGAGAGAAAGTCGGAGTTGCATCTATTGAGGAAAAACTCCGAAAGACACATTTAAGATGGTACGGACATGTACTTAGATGGCCAATAAATGCTCCAGTTAGGCGATGTGAAACTATGATAAACATGCATATCAAACGATGAAGAGGAATACCAAAAAAGACTTGGTTAGCAACAATAAAACAAGATAAAATTTATTTAAATATAGATGATGATATAATAGGAGATAGAGCTCAATGGCGTAAAAGGATTCATACAGCCAACCACATCTATTGGGAAAAAGGCTTGATTGTTGTTGTTGTAATGTAATATAGTTTTAGTTAAAATTGCTAGTAAAATTGTTTTACATAATTTTAATTAATATTGATTAATACTGTCTTAAACAATTTACTAATTAAAGTAGTTTTGATTAAAATTATTATAAATAATATTGAAATAAAATATTTTAGTGCTCTGTTAATGAAAGTATAGTGGTCATATGATATAATGTGAACTTGATGGGCCACGAGTGAAAATATGCCAAAATTGAGATAAATAAATGTAAATATTTACAAGAAATTGGTGGTTCACGAATCACAACGCCGCATCGATTCACCGATCCGCCATGGCTCTCCTCCCTCGGACCGCCCGCCTCGCCCTACTCTCCGCCCAAAGGGCGGCCGCGATCCCTGCAGCTGCCCCTTTCTCCTCCGCCGCCGGATCCTACCAGTCGGGTTCGCCCTCCCCTGCGCCGTATGCTCGGCCGCCTCCCCCTTCGGCGTCATCGCCGACGGGACTCTCGAAGACGGCGGAGTACGTGATCTCGAAGGTGGACGATCTGATGAACTGGGCCCGCCGTGGGTCCATCTGGCCGATGACCTTCGGGCTCGCCTGCTGCGCGGTGGAGATGATGCATGCCGGCGCCGCGCGCTATGATTTCGATCGCTTCGGTGTCATTTTTCGTCCGAGCCCTCGCCAATCTGACTGCATGATCGTCGCGGGAACACTCACCAACAAGATGGCACCAGCTCTTCGCAAGTATGATCCATTAACAATTTTATCCCATTTACAATCTCCTCATGTATCTTTTCCTGATGACAAAGCCTGCTTTTTTGGTGGGTCTGGAGATGGATACCTCAGATCCTTAGATAAAAAATTATGGAATCCCGGTGGATATGAATCTTCATAGTCTTTGCTGGAAATTTAGTTTAATAGTACTTAACCTGAAAGTTATTGTCGGCCAGTTTAGGTTTTTCTATCGACATACTACCCTTTTAGGAATTAATTTGCTCACTATCATCTTTAGATGTGGTTCAAAATTGCTTTGAATGAATTATTACTATATAAGTTTGTGTGCAAGTATAGTTGCTCTACAATGCTATTTAGTTCTTTAATAGGTTATATCATCACATCCTCTAAAATGACTGGCTAATATGTGAGAATATTGTGATTACTGATTGCTTTTGTTTGATTGTCTATGCTGTATCATTTGCTTATTTGCATTCTTCTTCTAGGTGTATAATTATTTCAGTGGGTTTATTGGATTGTTGTTGAGGAGACATTGCAGTGCCTATCTAAGGAGTGGAACAGATTTTCATTTGTATTGATCGTAGGCTTAATGTTGTATATTCTTGGTTAAATCATATGCTATTTTTTCTTAAATTACCATGGTGATTCTCTCCTGTTAATCTTAAATAACCATGTTGATTTAATCTCTCATAGCAAACACCATTCTTCAAAATAGTTAGGGGAATTTTTCAGGAAAGGTCATGCTATCCTTCATTGTTTTTCTCTCTCTATATATTTGTTCATTTTATCTTGTCATTCCATTTCACCGCTTATTAGCACTACCATCACTTCTATTCTATGTACCTTTATCAAATTTTTTTTTGATCAACTGTAAATGCTTTTCATCCCTTCTGTGGCTTTATGATTTGGTTAGTTTTCAAGCATGAGAAAATGAGTGAGAAAGTGAGAGGCTGGAAGCCTGCAACTTCCAGTCCGTATTAGCTTAAGAAAGTTTTCACTATGTCCTTTCAACATAGTGGAACTGGTACATTATATTCTACTTAGTGGCCTCTAAGTATACCAGTCATATTGTCTCAACATATTGTGTAGGCTCCATTGTTTTTTTTCTCTCTCTCTCTCTCTTCCATTGAGATCTAATTAGGTCCAATTGATAGTTTTTTGCATGCAAACTTCCGGCCCACCTTTTCTGGAATTTTATATGCACCTATCTTGTTTGTCTCTTGTTAATGAGACAAGATTCTGCTGATGATCTTTGGTCTGTGATCCAAGGATGATTCAAAAAAAGTAATGAAATGAGACCTAGGTGATTAAGGTAAGACAACTGTTTGTTACATGAGATAATATATGGATTAGTAAACCTTACTCCAAGGTAGACTTTGCGTGACAAAAGGTGATCCTTTTTGAGATATCACATCTGTTTGAAGAGGACATAAGAGATATACCCAACTGAATGATGAAGGTAGGCCAAATTCAATATCTTGAAAATAATTTCCAAGGTCCTTACAACTAAGCTAGTTTTCACCTTCATCTTTGAGATACCACTTACCAATATGGTAGGCTTTGCATTCACGTAAGCGTATATGTCATTGGATTGCCATTGCTTTTTTTATTATTATTATTTTCAGTTTCTGTTTGCTAATGCTTGCAACCATCAACATCATCCATTATGATCAAGCTATGTATGTTCCAACTATTCAGAGTCAACTACAGCAATCTTATCTCTCCATTGAGTTCCATGCAAAGCTATATTACTTATAATATTCAAATTAAGTAAGTTATTTATTTTATTAAATTTACTAATATTTTCTTTTATCTTCCTCTACCTCTATCTCTGACATTTTTCCACTCTTATTGGATTAAGACTTCTAATTGTTGAATTGGTCATCTTTGAAAATGTCTATATGATCTCAATATATTTTCTTTGTAATCAATTGTTTGTGATGCTTTCTAATTGTACATGTTCCTTCGAGTCTAAGTGATAAATGGTGATTACTCTATAAGATTTCCATTTCAAATACCAAATGGTATCTTTATCATAGTTCTTTCAGGAATTTCATGTCCATCAATCGTTAGCTATTCCTCAATGCATTTTTTGTTACTTGTTGCTGATGTTAATTATTATATTTATTATTGTTCACTTTCTTCTGTGTCTAGGATATTAAATGAGGTAACCTGGTTCGATTGTATTTGCTGATCTAGCTATTATTTTGTTAGTTGTCATTTAATAAAAATTATTTTGTGAACCTTGTCAATTGAACAATATTGTTTAAAAGAAAAAATGTTTTACCACAAAGGTAAGATCAATTATTACTTGTTGCTAATGCTTTTTTTGATTTTGTTGTAGAGTGACACTTAATATTGTTATAGATGCATACAAAGCTCATATATTTTGAACAATTAAATAGCTGATATTGGTTGCTTCTTCAATATGTTAGTATTTGTGATGCAGCACCAAATTCCAATTCTCAAAACTCAAATACTATTATGAAGAAGATGAGTAACATAAGGGGATTAAGATCTATTTCAAAGACTAACCAAATAAAATTGGAGATAAACTAAAATGTTCTAACAAAGAAATAATCTTATAGCTAAAAGACGCAATTAAACTTGGAATAAAAGACTAACCAAATAAAATGGTAGATAAATTAAAGTATTCTATCAAAGAAATAATCCTGTATTAGCAGGTGCACCAAATTGTCTGTGCCACCCTGTTCCACCTTTTATTCTCAAATTCAGGACACAGCAAGAGATGATAAAAGAACAATTGATTAAAATTGTTTTATAAGTACATACTAAGCCAAAAAAAAACAAATTGAAATCAACTGAAATGTTTGTAAAGTTCTGAAATCATAAAAGAAAGTAAATCAACAAGCAGAAGCTCCATAAGTTCAAAGAGTCCTGAAACACCAACAACAAATCTAAGAACATCTAGTGACTCACTTTAACCACTCCCCTTGAGTGGATCTGGAGGCAAAAACAAAGGGGGATATTAGCTTCGAAGAGCTAAGTGTGAATGTAGCAGGATTTGTGGATAAATAGTAAGAACAAATAATAATGTAAAATGACATATGTTAATATCATTAACACAATCTATATATAGGTTGAGCACTACACTGACACCTTGTGCACTTGAAGATGGGTATGACTATTGCAATAATAGCAAGCTGACATTGCATATTCAACTGATTGAATGTGATGTTGGCATAATGCTCACGTATCTTCCAACAAGCAAGTCAAGGTCTAAACTCATCATTAGCATCTCTTTGTAGTGTCATCTCATCTTAGGTTATGATTCATTTCTGGTTCATCAACTAAATCTATAGTAAGTGGTAAAGGCATTAATAAAAAGAATCAACTATCAGTGACAATGCACTAAAAATAAAGCCTACTGATTTGTCGAAGCATTAAAGATATTACAATTTAGCAAGTATTTGAAGTATGCTACCACAACATGATGAACCAAGGAGTGTTAATTTTTTTTTTTTTTTTTTGCCGCAAAAAAAAAAGGAGTGTTAATTTTGAAGCTAATAAACTCAAGCCAAATAATAATTAAAAGGTCAAGCCAGAATTTCCTTCTCTTTGATTGTGTTTTTTGCCCGAGGTGACCTGACTGATTTCTACCATATGCTTCACTAATCGCTTTTAACAAAAGAATGTATTCAGAAAAGGGTGTCGGATGTTTTGTAAACCTCAACTGCTATCAAGCAAAATTCTAGCATTGCCATTCCAACTTTTTGTTTGGCTAAAAGCATAAGCCAAGGTAATGAAGATTCAGGATATAGAAACATGATGCGTCTTTTTACTTTGTAAAGATGACATGAGTTTATGCTTTGATCTTTTATGAAAATGGCGTACTGAGTATCCAGAAGGTTGAAACTTGAAAATACTAACTAGCAGAGTATGAAGCTCAAGTATTTTTCTTATCATCATAGTTTTAGATTTGAATTATGTAAATGACATCATGATTATGATATTTCAGAGCAGATGGCTACCTATAGACAGCTAGTTCATATCCACTTTAGTTATTTGCAATTCTATCTTAATTATGCAATTGAAAACAAAATTTAATATCTCCATGCTTCACACCTTCACTGAACTTCTCCTTTGCGCTTCATCCAGGGTTTATGATCAGATGCCTGAACCTCGATGGGTTATCTCCATGGGCAGCTGCGCTAATGGCGGAGGCTACTATCACTACTCATACTCTGTTGTTCGCGGCTGCGACAGGATCGTCCCTGTTGACATCTACGTCCCTGGATGCCCTCCCACTGCTGAGGCACTGCTCTATGGCGTCCTTCAGCTCCAGAAGAAGATTAACAGGCGCAAGGATTTCCTTGTCTGGTGGACCAAGTAGAACACTCCATCAAACACTCCTTCACAAAGGATCGTAAATCATATTTCTCAGACTATGGATTATTGTTATGTTATGAAGTCAAGATTTCAACTGTCTCCACTAAATAAGTCAATGCAGTTTCTGCATTAGCTTGAATACTTTATCAATGTCCTGTGATTTTGTGCAAAACAAACTTTTTAATTATGTTGTGATTTTTGTTAAAATATTTTTGGTCAGGCCTTTTATGAGAAGGTTGAAGCCAGAATATGGCGTCCATTATAGTATTTATTGAATAGATATCTGAAACGATATCCAGTATAATCTTCTGTATTTATTGAATATCCATTATAATCTTCTGTATTTATTGAATAGATTTCTGAAACGATTGAGATACTCTAACAATCAATTTAATAATTTCTCATTCAATAGTGATACTGTAGCAATTAATTGAAAATAAAATGAAATAAGGATTTTATATGTTTGGCTAATTCTTTTGTATATATCTATACTCTTAAATGCCATTTTAATACATCATATTCAACGCATCAATTTTTCAACTCGATTGAGGGATGAGAAATAACATTAGAAACTTATTTTAAATGATACGACGATAATAATCATTTACCAACACTACAAATGAAATCTTTGGACTTCTTCTTATAAAAGTTTTGATTTCTAGAATGACTAAGGTCTATCACCAGCTTCGTCCAAAAATAGTTAATAGACCTAGAGACTATGAAATGATATGAAACAATGACTATGCTTGGTTAGTTCTTCTAAATATATCCATGTCTTTAAACACTATTGTGATATGTCGTATTGATCACACTAATTTTTTTAACTCAATTTAGATATGAGAAATCATATTAGAAATTCATTTTAAATGATATGATCAGATACTTAAAAATATGAAAATAAAAATAAAAATAAAAATATTGTATATAAGATGTGCCAACATTTTTATAGAATAAAACTATGTTATATGTTTTTATGCAACTGGTCAAATTTAAAATGTGTAGTTGAATATTTGCTTCTCATATTGTTGCGTAAAAGAAAAGAAAACTATCAACTTAAGATTTCTCTTGTTATTAATAATAATGGATGTGTAGGTTAGGTATGTTTAGAGTTGAAGTGCAAACAAACTACATCATCTTAACTAAGTGGACTTGCTAGATTATGTTTAATTATAGAAACTTAATTAATAGTAATGGATGAGAAATGATTATAGGTTGAGTAATTTTATTATATCTACATTTAAATTTGGAGATTTTTCATAAACCTACTAAGAATTGATGTTATATCTATCCGAATCGAATTGAAAAATAATGTGCTCAATATTGTGTATTGCAATGGTGTTTGAGGGTACCAATACATTCAAGAACACTAGTTGAGCACATAGGTCCTTGTTACATGTCATTATGAGATTTTAGCTAGGCCCATCAGCTACTTATGGATAAAACTGATTGATGGACCACTACAAGAAATTTGAGATACAACCACACTCAATAGACAATAGTTTTTTAAAAAATTATTATTTTTTTTCATTTAACAACAGTTTTATTAAAAATCATTATTGTTGGATGTTTTTGTTTTATAAAAGATAGCGGTTTTTAATAAACTGTTATTTTATATATGTCAAAAATAATAATTTTTTAAAATCATTATCTAGATTTTTTTTTTTGGTACAACTGTGGTTGATAACTAACTATTAATGTTGTTTGTATAGTAATAGATAATAATTTTATTAAATTATTGTGTATGTATGTGCTTTGGTGTCTAAGACAACGGAAATTATTTTATAACCCTAACTTTTTTCCCCACCTCCTCTCTCAGTCGCGTGTGACTATTTTCACCGACACCTATCGAAGCCACAGCTGCCTTTGTCGACCTCTTCTCCTCCGTCTCCTCTCTTACTCACTTTGCGACCTCACGGGGTTCTTCCCTTCCACTGCTCTTCCTTCTCCCTTCGCCTTCTCAACCATCTCACATGGCCTCACTACCGCTAGATCCCCATCATCCGATGGAGCACAACACCTTCCTTGTTGCCGCCGCTCCTTCCCAAAGCTCTCAGGTGGGTGAGGGTAAGGCATTATCCTCTCAATCCTCCTTACTTTTCTTCGTCCCCCTTCGTAATTCTTCACGTTGTCTGTCGTTGGTTTTCCTACTTCCAGTTGTTGGTATTCTAGGTGATTCGAACTGTGTGCCTTGATGTGAATGATTTTTTTGCTCATTGATTTTATTTTTCTGATCCTCCTTGATTCATTATTTTGTAAGGTTGAAGGCCTCAATTTTTTTGTTCTCTTAAACAACCCTAGTTTTTGGATAAAATTTTTAGATAGCGTAACTTTCATTGTCCTGCTTGATCTCTTCATCTCTTATATGTAGTGTTATTCATAGTTACCCTTTTTCATTTTTCATGATTTTCAGCTGTTCATTAGCTTTTCCTTTTTTAAGATCTCACAGTTTTATGCATTCTAGTTATAGCATTTTATTTCAATTGTATGCAGATCTCTCTATGGTTGGTTTTGTTGTGGATGCCAGTCTCAGCCATGGTCATTGTTGCCAAGATATTCTTTGCAGGTTTGCTTGATACTGTATTTTTAACTCTCCATTTTACGAGTGTTAATGTATTATGGAAACATTTTCCACTTTCACAGATGTGTACCAGAGATATTCAATTTTTTGTTTTCATCATTCTTTTCCTATAACATGTTTTGGAGATTAAGTCTCATCAACACGCTTTGTCATATGTGAACTAGAGATATTAAAAAATATATATCATTATTTTTTCAGTAACGTGTTTTGGGGATTTTAATTAGTGTCATAGATGCACTATTTGTTTTCTGGCCTCTAGTTATTTAGTTTGCATGTGTTACTCCTATATCTAGTTTAGTCAAGTCAAGGCTTGGGTCTTAGCTTTTCGAGTCTTTTGTGTTTACATGTTTGTTGGTTTTGACCCACATCCAATTCCTAGTTTATGGGCAACCTAAAATTAATAACCAAACATGCAAAGTGTCAAAATGTTTCCAACCATCTCGAGGGGAAAAAACCCTTGTATGATGCTACAGTACTTTCTTTTATATGAATGCACAATGCTTCATTATTATAGCTCCTTTTGATTTGGTCAAATTTATGGTGACTTTTAACTATAAGAATGCCTTTTCTGATTGTCATGATTTGTAAATGCAATAGAGACTTGGCATGGAATCCTAATTATTGATTTTGTAGATGTTCATCAATGCTTTTGATAAAATTGCCGACTTGGATGTTCTAGACCACCCAATTCCAAACTTCATCTACTACATGATATTATATTGTCTTGTATTGATAAACTGTTTTGTCTCAGTTTTTCTGGCTTTGAACTATGTCATCAGGGATATTTTTTCTCTCAGCTTACTGAGCTTCTATGTTAGTTGCTAACTCTTGCTTGATTGCAAGTATTCATGTTCCTTGAGTAACTCAAGTATTGACCTTCATATTTATTGTTTTACAATCTTTAGTTGTTTTGTTTTTGCATACATGTTACTACCAATTATGTAAATCAAACTTCTCGTTCATAATGAATCTCAGCAAGCTTCTGTTGCTGAGGAAAATGATACAGTGTTCATAATAGTTCATTTTGTCTATGAAATACATATACTTTGAAAATTTTAACTCTTTTACATAGTGTTCATAATAGTTCTAAATAGTTTGGTTGTTTTCGTTATTAATTGTGTAAAAAGTTCAGATTCCTTATAGATAAATGTTTAATACTGTGTGATCAATCACTTCTTAATGCAAATTGTGTCCCTCTTTTTCAATTTTTTCTTGCAGATTTTTGAATTTTGATGTTTTATTCCCGTCACAACTGCATATGCTCATGATTTACATGATTCTTTCTTAAAGGTTGAATCTTGATGTGAAATCTATCTTTTATTGTCACTTATGCCCTTCAAATTTGCTGAGAGTTACAAGAGGTCTGTTTTTTTCATACAATTATTCTTCTATTGAGGTCTATTTTTTCTTAGAAGCTTATCTTGAGATGCATGAAATGTAATAATATTACATTTCAATTATTTGATGGTTATGTGACATTTAGGCCGTGCAATTATAATCTGGTGTACAATTTTGATTTCTAATTTGTAATATATATCTTTATTCGAGCAGGTGTCCTCAAGAGTATTGGGAAGAATGTCGAAAATTCGAAAAATATAAAGACTTTAGCAGGTTAAGGAACATTGGGAGCTACAGTGCCACCTCTTCATTAGCATCTAAGCAGAAAAATCTCGTGTTGTAAATATTATTTTTGAATGTTAGAAAATTATATATTAAATTTTATTTTCAAATTTAGTATTTTGAATGATTTATAATACTAGAATTATTTTTTTTATTTTTATCTAAAAAAAGACAACGATTTTTCACCGTTGTCATATGCAGTATAAAACTGTTGTTAAAAGCACACACTCAGAGAAAAGACAATGGTTTTTCACTATTGTCTTTGAGCGTGTGCTTTTAACAACAGGGTCTTTAACAACAGTTTTAAATTATCTACGACAACGGTAAAAAATTATTGTCTTTAACCTTTTTTCTTGTAGTGGACCTTAGCCATTCCAAAAATCAAAACTTTTATATGTTTAGAAGGAGTCCAAAGATCTCATTCGTGGTGTTAGCTAATGATTATCATCATCGTATCATTTAAAATAAGCTTTTGACATCATTTCTCATGCCCAAATCGAGTTAAAAAAATCGTTACACTCAATATGATGCATCACAATGGCATTTTAGGGCATAGATACATTCAAGAGAACTAGCCAAGCACATATGTCCTTGTTCTATATCATTTCCAATTCTCTAGATCCATCAACCACTTTTGGATGAAATCGGCTAATGAACCTTAGTCATTTCAAAAAATCAAAACTTTAGGGACAAAATCAAAAGAGTGCCTCTCTTTTAGCAAATCGTAAAAGGAGCAACTTATATTGATTTATTATCAAAAGGGTGTTTCACCCCCTTGTGAAATGACACAACTATTCTCCACTATAAAATAACATTTTATTCCCATTTTTATCTCTCCTAATTTTTTCTGCCTAAATCGGCACATTATAGCAGCTACGAACTCATAACTGTTACACAGTTATAGCAGCTACAGTATTGTAGTTGCTACAACTTAGCTGTCACATAGTTGTAGCAGCTATGATTCCATAGTTGCTATAACATGTCAAAAAAAATGTAGGATTAAAATTATTCGAAACCTCCAAAAAAAATTTTAAAAATGTTTTTTTAGCCTGAAACCTAGCCACTATGGGTTCCGCCTCATAACAAGTTGTAGATATCTAAACAATCTTCAATTTAATATATTCTAAAGTTTTGTGGCTCAACCGGAGCCAAAAGTTATAACCTTTCAAAGTTTAAGGTTCAACATGCACGTTGTAAAAGCTACGATTTCATAATTGCTATAATTAAAATGTCATGCAGTTGTAGCAACTATAATTTCGTAACTGCTATAGCTGTGTTGTCATGCAGTTGTAGGAACTACAACTTGAATGTTAAACCTTTATATTTGGAGAGGTCATAACTGTTGACTTGGGTTGAACTATGGACACATAATTTATCAAATTAAAGTACATTCAAATATCTTTGATTTGACTTATTGTATCTCTCATGGTTCAACATTAATAAAAAGTTATGGCCTCTTAAAATTATAACTATTGTAACAGCTACAATTTTATAGTTACTACAATATATATATTGGACAAACTTTGAGAAGTCATAACTTTTGACTCAGATTGAACCACAAGACGCACAATATATCAAATCGAAAATTTCTAAATGAGTTTTGATTTGATATATTATGCATCTCATAGTTCAAATCAAATCAAAAGTTATAATCTTTTAAAGTTAAACTTATAGTTGTAATAGCTATGGTTTCGTAATTGCTAAAATGTATATGTATGCTAAACTTTGAGAGGTTATAACTTTTGATTCAGGTTACACCATGGGATATACAATATGTTAAATCAAATATCTCTAAATAAGCTTCAATTTAATATATTATGCATCTCCTAGTTTAGAGTCAAAAGTTATAACATCTCAAAGTTTAAAATTTAACATTCACGTTATAATAGCTACGGTTTCGTAGCTGAAACCGTAGCTACTACAACATGAATGTTAAACCTTAAATTTTGAGAAGTCATAACTTCAGACTAAAATTGAAACTTGAAGGTCGGTCATAACATGAATGTAAACCATGAAACGTACAATATATTAAATTGAAGATCGTTCAGATATCTACAACTTGTTATGAGTTAAAACCCATAACGACCAGGTTTTTGGCTAAAAAAATATCGTTAAATTTTTTTCGAAGGCTCCAAAAAATTTGTCTTAATTTTTTTCTATGTTGTAACAACTACAGAACCGTAGTTATTTCAACTATGTGAAAGCTCAATTGTAGCAGCTACAATACCATAGCTGGTATAACTGTATAATAGTTATCAACCCGTAGCTGCTACAACGTGGCAATTTAGATGGAAAAAATAAAAGAGAAATAATAATGGGAATAAACTACTACTTTATAGTGGAAGGCAGTTTAGTCATTTTTAAGAGAGATGTATATCCTTTTGATAATAAATCAACATAGGATGTCCCTTTGACGATTCATTAAAAAAGAGACGCCCTTTTGATTTTTGCACAAACTTTCATATGTTCAAAAAAGGGAGAGTCCAAAGCCCCCAGGGCGTAGCATAGACGGTGGGCGCATGGTATCTCTGACGTAATGGTCAGGGGTCGATTCTCAAGAACTGACGACCTAGGGTTTACCCCGCCATGCGCCTATGGCCTATGTACCTGCATGAACCTCCCTCCATATCCGTGGGGCCGGCACTAGGGGGGCCGCTAAGGTAGCGGATCTACCTTTAGAAAAGGGAGAGTCCAAAGCCTCATTCGTGGTGTCGATCAGTGACTATCATCATCATATCATTTAAAATGAGTTTCCGATATCATTTATTATGCCTTAATCAAGTTGAAAAAATCGTTGCGCTTAATACGATATATCAAAATGGTGTTTGAGAAAGTATGAATACATTCAGAAGAACTACCCAAGTATATATGTTCTTGTTTTATGTCATTCTGAGATCTCTAGGTCAAAGAGTCATTTTTAGATGAAAATCGATTGATTGTCAATAATACAATCGATTGAGAAAACTATTCATCATCATATAATATTGCCAAAAGGAGTAAAATGAGTATTGGTACCTAATTTTATAATTTTAAAATTTATCTACATGACATGGATATTTCGGAAGTTTGATTGAGTTAGTAAATTGTCGATAATTTAACTATTATTTTCTTTCATTTTTAATAAGAAAGCACAAAATATGGTTAAAAATACTCCTATAATTCTAATTTTCCTCTCAATTTTTTTGTAAATGTATTAGAAAATCGTTTGTAATTTTATTATAAAAAATAAGGATTATTTTGAAGATTTAGAACTATATAAAAATTATAATAAAAGAAGTCTGTGAGGTAAATTGCATCACAAAATTTCTAGCATTTTGTCAGGAATTACCTGACAGGTGCTTCGTAATTACGTTAACTTCCCGTTAGAATATTTGAGCCTCGTCTCCTAGAGACTAGGGTGAATATGGATTAAATCTCTTAGATTAGGTTTATGTTGGATCTGATCCTTGTTGGTGCAACCTTAGGTCAAGGTTGACCTGGTTGACCTGACTCGAGTTGTGTTTTGATGTTTGACGATGTTTGACGAGAAGAGAGTTGTATTCTTGATGTTTGACAAGAATAGGTGTTTGGGAGATTGTAGGTGCAACCTTAGGTCAAGGTTGACCTGGTTGACCTGATTCGGGAAAAGTCCAAGCAGGGAGCTTGGCACGCGAAAAGTCCAAGTATGGAGACTTGGCACTGGAAAAGTCCAAGTACGGAGACTTGGCACGGGGAAAAGTCCAAGCAGATAGCTTGGCACGCGGAAAGTCCAAGTATGGAGACTTGGCACGGGGAAAGTCCAAACAGGGAGTTTGGCACGGGGAAAAGTCCTGGTGAGTGAAGCCAGGCAGTCGGAGAAGTCCTGGTGAGTGAAGCCAGGCAGTCGGGAAATCCTGGTGAGTGAAGCCAGGTGAAAATCCTAGTGAGTGAAGCTAGGTGAAAGTGGAAGTCCTGGGCAGTGTGGAAGTCCTGGTGAGTGAAGCCAGGCAGATTGGAAATCCTGGTGAGTGAAGCCAGGTAAAAACCCTAGTAAGTGAAGCTAGGTGAAAGTCCTGGTGAGTGAAGCCGGGCAAGGGAAAATCCAGATGGATCAAGGGTGATCGGACATCTGGTGTTGGGAAGTCCAAGTAGATCAAGGGAGTGATCGGATACTTGGCACGAAGAGGAAAGCCCAAGTGGGTCAAAGGGATTGACCGAACACTTGGTGGAGAATTCTAGCAGGTCAAGGGAGTGACCAGATGCTAGGAATGATGAACCAACAGGTCAAGGTTGACCGGATGTTGGTGTAGAAGCCTGAGGTTTAGGGCTGGGGAGTTTGGATCGGTCTGGGGACCGATCCAGTGATACACTGGATAGCCTGATCGGTCACCAGACCGATCAGTAACCATCCAGTAGCCTACTGTAGGTTATCTGATCGGTCTGGAGACCGATCAGTGACGATCCGGAGGGAAGCTGATCGGTCTACGGACCGATCAGAGGTTCTGATCGGTCTGTGGACCAATCAGGAGGTTCCTGATCGGTCCATGGGAACAGAAGCGAAGGCTAGGGAATGGATCGGTCTGTGGACCGATCCACATGGAGCCTGATCGGTCCACAGACCAATCCAGGCACTACCGGTTGCGACGCAACGGCTAGATTTCTTTTGTGTTTCTTCGCTTTCTTCGCAGGTTATAAAAGGAGGGCTGCTGCTGTGAGCCTTCCTCCTCCTTCCTTTTTCTTCTTCCTTGGATTGAAGCTTCTGCTTCTGTGCTTTGAGGTTCTGAGCTTTGTTGAGCTCGCTTCCGAAGCTTCGCGTGAGCTTCCAGTCGTCGATCGTTGTGAAGTTGCCGCTTCATCGCCTCCGATCGACAGAGAAGGCAAGCGAGTGTTGCATTCATATTGTTGTTTGTATTTGCTTCTTGCTTTCCTTGTACTCCTTTCTTGTTGTTACAAGTATTGTGGCGAGGTTTCTCCACCCACAAGGAGCATTTATTAGCCGGTTCTCCGGGGACTCATCCACCGACGGATTGATAGGCTTCGTCCACCTTACGGACACGCCGAGGAGTAGGAGTTTATCTCCGAACCTCGTTACATCGGTTTGTTTGAGGTTTGTCTTCTTTCCCTTTCGTTTCTGTGTTTATTTTCCGCTGCGCTAACACGTTTTGTAGAAACGCGACGATTTGGGGTCGGCTATTCACACCCCCCTCTCTAGCCTCCGTACGAAGGATCCTAACAAGTGGTATCAGAGCAAGGTTGCTCTTCGTCGGATTAACACCCGGAGGAGCACAAGCTAGAGAATGGATCGACTCGGAGAAGACATCACGTTTCCACCATTCTACGAGTGCTGCGACTTCACGTATTGGAAGGTAAGAATGAGGTATTTTCTTATGACTAATCTTGAAAATTGGAGTTGTGTTCAATTAGGTTTCAAGTCTCCGATGGACAAGAAAGGAGAAACCCTAGAGAAGAAGGAGTGGACCAAGGAGCAAATTCACCAATCAACCATCAATGATGAGGTAACGAAAATCATTGAATTTTCTTTACCTAATGATATATTGTGTAAGATAGGAGGATATAACAATGCCAAGGAGTTGTGGAACAACTTGGCAAAGTTCCATGAGGGGAACTCCATTTCAAGCCATGAAGAGGAGTCAAGTGAGCCAAGTAGCTCACATCATGGAGGAGAGGAATTAGAAGTTGAGGGTTACTCAGCATCTAAGGAAGAAGAGGAGGAGAGTTCTTCTTCAAGAATGGAGCAAGAGGAAGAAGATTCTACCTCCGGAAGGGATGAAGAAGAGAGCATTCATCCATCCTCAACCCTAGGTAACTCAAGCAATTTAAGTTCAAATAAATTGCATATAATGTGCTTTGAGTGTAGGGAATTTGGGCACTACAAGAGCAAATGTCCAAAGAGGATTAGAAAGACTCCACCGGCGCCAAAGGTCAAGGAAGCCGGAGTCCCGACACGCAAGGGCAAGGAACACGTGGTGTGCTTCCAATGCAAGCGAATGGGACATTATCGGAGTCAATGTCCAAGGGGGAGGCAATCTCACAAGGACAAGAGACCGAGCACGTCGATAGGGGGAGCTAAGGCAAACCCTAAGGTAACATTTAAGGCACATTCTTGCAATAATAATAAGACTCATGCTAGTAGTTTTATTGCAATTGTCAAGAATGATAAGCATGATAATCTTAGGAATCGCTATATGTGCTTAGGTGCCAAGCATGTTAGTCTAGGTAAGGACAATGCTAGAAATGATAACACTAGGATTAACTCATCTAAGGTTAAGGAGAACCTAGGTAGAAATCCCAAATCATCTAGACATATGCCTAGAAATACCTCAAGGAATAATGATAAATTAAAACTTGAGGTATTAGAGAAGGAGAATCAAGTCTTGAGGTCAAGACTTGATACTTTGGAAAAGGCTCTTAAGAACTTAGAAAAGTCAACTCTAGGGTCAAAGGGTCAAAAACCCAAGTCAAAGGACAAGAGAGGTTTGGGTCACAAACCTAAGTCCCAAGTGGTCAAGCCCACTTATCATAATGTTCCATTCGATTATGGAACAAAATCTAGGGCTAGGAAGACCACCACCAAGGTCACAAGGGGAGTCACCCCTAGAGTTGATCTTGATGAGTCCCAAATGACCAAGGCTTTAAAGCCTAAGAGGGTCATTAGGAGGGTTGCTAGGGAAGTTATCCCTAGTGAATATTTAGTGAACCCAATGAGCTCAAATAGGTATTGGGTACCTAGGAGCATCTTCTCTATCCCATAGATGGGTTAGAGAGTGTCAACTCCGATTAGAAGGGTAGTTAACCCAACTTTGAGGAAATTGACACTCAAGGAGCATTTTCAAGGTTTTTGGGAATCTTTGAAAATGAAATGGAACAATCATTAATATTTACTCCTTGGAAGAGTAAAATGTGCCATCATGGAAAGTGATGATGTTAATTTCAATTGGCACAATTTGGGAAAATCTAGAGAACTCTTGAGGAAAATGAAACATGCCAAGATTTGAGGATAAATTTGATCTTTAAGTGGTATGAATGAATCTAGAGTTCAAGAAGTGTCAAAATTAGGATTTTGGCATATTAGGGCAATCAAGGGTTAAAGCTTAAGTATTAGCTAAGGCTAAGGATACTTAGATAGGTAATCTAGGTATGTCTTATTCATGCTAAATCTTGCCATGATTGTTTGCACTCACATGTCATGACATCATATTTAAGTTTATCTTTTGAAATGTCATGATAATGCTTAGGTTAGATTTATGTCATGTTTATTTAAGTTTCAAACTTTATGCCATGACATCATGACATTGGCACATGCTTCTATTTATGATATTATTTCATGTCATGTCATCATCTCTTGCATTAATGATCAATTTAAATTGATTTAAGGATAGAAACACAATTTGATATTGAGATCAAATTGATGTTTAGAAAATGCATGAGAATCTAGCCTAAGATAACCTAAACCCATATCTCACATCAAAATTGACTTGGATGTGTTTGATACACCTTAGATGTGTGTGAGATATTAGGATCATGAGTTAGGATCAAGGTGCATAGTTCTTGTACCTAGATGAGACTAATTCAAGAAGGAGGATCATAGGGAAAGCTTATGTACAAGTCATGTACATTTAGCCCTAAGATTGTGGTCCTAAATTAAAGGGTTAAAAATCATTTCAAAATTGATTTGAAAAACCTTGATGAAGTCATTCTAGTGATAGCATTCATCATTGAGCAAGATGATACAAAGATGAGCTAAACTTTGAACTATTTCAAAGACTTTTGAACTTTGTATCAAGATTTGAAAATGGAAGTTATTTTCATAGAAAACTATTTTTCCTTGATAGTATATGGTATGAGGAATGTATCCTCAAAATTTCACAATTTTTTGAATTTTCTGGAATTTGTTGTGAGTTTCTGAATTTCGGGAGAGAAGAAATCAGAAACCGCCTGATCTGAACTTGGATCGGTCTGGGGACCGATCCAGAGGGGTCCTGATCGGTCCGGTGATCGATCAGGCGCGCTGAATTTGCTGAATTTCGACTGTGGTCTGAAATTTCAACTGTGGGAGTTGAGTTTCGGGTTTCTAAAGGTTTGAAACTCTCCAAGACATTGTTGGTGCAATGGTCAAGGGGGAGTTGACCTTTAGGGGGAGTCTTAACTAATTGTCAAGGGGGAGTTGACTTTTAGAGGGAGTTTTTACTCCTTAAGATTTTTGAGGATTAGTGATATGAGATTGTCACTAAGTTGAGTGTTGAGTTTAGTATCAAGGGGGAAATTAAGGGTTTCAATGAAAGGTATGAGACTTTCATTAGGAAGAAACTCTTGACCTTGATTCCCTCTTTTTGATGTGTGTCAAAAAGGGGGAGAGATGTCCCAAGGGGGAGAGAAAATGTAGGTTTTGGAAGAATGTTCAAGGAAGAACATTGGAAAACCTAAGTTAGGTTATCGGGTTAACCTAACTTGATTTTGGATTTTGTCAAACATCAAAAAGGGGGAGATTGTTGGTGCAACCTTAGGTCAAGGTTGACCTGGTTGACCTGACTCGAGTTGACCTGACTCGAGTTGTGTTTTGATATTTGACGATGTTTGACGAGAAGAGAGTTGTATTCTTGATGTCTGACAAGAATAGGTGTTTGGGAGATTGTAGGTGCAACCTTAGGTCAAGGTTGACCTGGTTGACCTGATTCGGGAAAAGTCCAAGCAGGGAGCTTGGCACGAGGGAAAGTCCTAACTGGGATGTTAGGCAGTCCAAGTACGGAGACTTGGCACGGGGAAAAGTCCAAGCAGGTAGCTTGGCACGCGGAAAGTCCAAGTATGGAGACTTGGCATGGGGAAAGTCCAAACAGGGAGTTTGGCACGGGGAAAAGTCTTGGTGAGTGAAGCCAGGCAGTCGGAGAAGTCCTGGTGAGTGAAGCCAGGCAGTCGGGAAATCCTGGTGAGTGAAGCCAGGTGAAAATCCTAGTGAGTGAAGCTAGGTGAAAGTGGAAGTCCTGGTGAGTGAAGCCGGGCATGCGGGAAAGTCCTAGTGAGTGAAGCCAGCAGTTTGAAGTCCGGTGAGTGAAGTCGCAGATTGAAAATCCTGGTGAGTGAAGCTGGTAAAACCCTAGTAAGTGAAGCTAGGTGAAAGTCCTGGTGAGTGAAGCCGGGCAAGGGAAAATCCAGATGGATCAAGGGTGATCGGACATCTGGTGTTGGGAAGTCCAAGTAGATCAAGGGAGTGATCGGATACTTGGCACGAAGAGGAAAGCCCAAGTGGGTCAAAGGGATTGACCGAACACTTGGTGGAGAATTCTAGCAGGTCAAGGGAGTGACCAGATGCTAGGAATGATGAACCAACAGGTCAAGGTTGACCGGATGTTGGTGTAGAAGCCTGAGGTTTAGGGCTGGGGAGTTTGGATCGGTCTGGGGACCGATCCAGTGATACACTGGATAGCCTGATCGGTCACCGACCGATCGGTAACCATCCAAGAGCCTCATCAGGTTATCGATCGGCCGAGACCGATCGACAACCATCGAGGCGCAAAGAAGTCCGGGAGAAGAAGCTGATCGGTCTACGGACCGATCGGGGTTCCGATCGGTCCATGGACCGATCGAGACGAAGCAAGCGGTTAGGAATGGATCGGTCGTGGACCGATCCACATAGCCCGATCACCCACGATCGATTCAGGCACTAGCCGTTGCGACGCAGCTAGATTTCTTCCGTGTTTCTTCGCTTCTTCGCAGTTATAAAAGGAGGGCTGCTGCTGCGAGCCTCCTCCTTCTTCCTTCTTCCTTCTTCTTCTTCCTTGGATCAAGCTTCGCTCGTGCTCGAGGTTCGAGCTTTGTTGAGCTCGCTTCGAAGCTTCGCGTGAGCTTCGATCACCGCTGGTTTGAAGTTGCTGCTTCATCGCCTCCGATCGACAGAGAAGGCAAGCGAGTGTTGCATTCATATTGTTATTTGTATTTGCTTCTTGTTTTCCTTGTACTCCTTTCTTGTTGTTACAAGTATTGTGGCGAGGTTTCTCCACCCACAAGGAGCATTTATTAGCCGGTTCTCCGGGGACTCATCCACCGACGGATTGATAGGCTTCGTCCACCTTACGGACACGCTGAGGAGTAGCAGTTTATCTCCGAACCTCGTTACATCGGTTTGTTTGAGGTTTGTCTTCTTTCCCTTTTGTTTCTGTGTTTATTTTCCGCTGCGCTAACACGTTTTGTAGAAACGCGACGATTTGGGGTCGGCTATTCACACCCCCCTCTCTAGCCTCCATACGAAGGATCCTAACGGATTATTTTGAAGATTTAGAACTATATAAAAATTATAATAAAAGAAGTCTGTGAGGTAAATTGCATCACAAAATTTCTAGCATTTTGTCAGGAATTACCTGACAGGTGCTTCGTAATTACGTTAACTTCCCGTTAGAATATTTGAGCCTCGTCTCCTAGAGACTAGGGTGAATATGGATTAAATCTCTTAGATTAGGTTTATGTTGGATCTGATCCTTTCATATCAAGCCTATGTGCTCATAGTATTTCTTTGATCAGAACTAAGATTTCATGTCATATCTATCTTCCTCTCACTCAATTTTATTTGATGATGCATGTTTATAAAAATCCAAATAGCTTAAGTTTTTTTAATAGATTTCAATCAAAATTTACTAACCAATCTAGAGAGCTCAAATTGTACTCATTTTAGTCCTATGAATTTCTAATATTATTTATTCGGTTAATTGGATAAAAATCTTCAATCATAACTCCATCTTTGTATATAGTCCCCATGTCTAAAAAAATATTATTCCCACTCTCTACATGTAAAATTTTGTTTGCTTCAACTTTTTCATGCAAACATTGTTATCTAATTGTCCCTCATATTTTTTAAGTATAAAAAAAATCTAAAAATGAATATAATTTTTCTTAAATTCAACACTTTAAATTAGAATTGAGTATATTTTCTATCAAAATTGTTTATCAGATTTTTTATATACAAAAAATTTTAAAATGAGCATAATTCTGGTTAAATTCAATACTTTAAACTATAATCGAGTATATTTTCTATCAATTTGAGCACGGTTTTTTCCCCGTTTAATATAATAATTCCTTCTAAATTCAGCATCATTTAAAGAGAATATAGTATATTTTATATCCAAATGAATATTATTTAAAGATAATCTAGTATATTTTTCATCCAATTAAGGTAAAAAAAGAGTCATACATTCTAATTTAATGTACTAAATTTAAGAGAAATTATATTTATTTTTAGACTTTTGTACTTAACAAATATGAGGGACAATTAAGTAAATTGGTATCTATTATGTTTTGTTAGGGAGTGAAAATAAAATTTTTCTTATTTATTTCAGGCTTTCGAATATAATGTAGGAAAAAATAAAAATTTTAATAGGAAGGAAGAAAGATAAAAGAGAGGATAAAATTGTATGGAAATGATATAGAAATGAGTAAAACGAGGGTTAGGAAGAAAAGAACAGATAAATTAGTATGGCGGTTTGGTATAAATACGGTTCGCTATTTAATCAATTCTCAAACTTTCCATGTGACCTTTGCGTAATAATCAATTATTACTGTACCTATAATTGATCTCCAGCTAGCTACAGTATATCTATAGAAATTTTTTTGAAAATATAATTAAAAGATATTGAGTTTCTAGATTAGTGGTCGATGGTAAAAAGATGAATACGTTCGTCCTCAACGTCCTCGTCAATTTGTCTCAGGACCAACATATAGGAGATAAATCACGGATGACTACTAACTTTTAGAATAATGATTAATATATAAGGAAGATATTTACCTTAATTTTATTAAGATTCAAATCTTAAATTTTATAATGATAATATTTCATGCGTTAACTACTAGATTCATTCGAGAAGATTTCTAAGTTAGCCGTCCGTGCACTTTGATGATCTATAAAAAAAAAATTTAATAGAACTGATCGATATTCCCGTTTTTTTTTATCTTCCTGGTTTTACGCAGCATAATTATCAAATTGCCCATGACCAACCCTAGTAGTCACTTGAAATACCCAAACTACCCCCATCGATCCCGATATCTTGGTCCAAAGCGCTTCCGCTGCCTCTCCACTCTGCGTTCTCTTCGCTCCTGAGTTGTTTGATAGGTGATCTCCTTGTTTTTTCCCTGCGATCATATGCGCTATCCATCACTACGTTGTACTTAAAATTCGAGATTTTGTTTTGCCTTAATTGTGATCTAAGGTTTGCATCGCGCCAATCGCGCTTGATTTGATCGTAATCTAACTTTTTTAAAGGTTAATATCGCGGTTGATTTTAAGGGTAGAATCGATCACTAAACACATCTTTGAGCTTCCCCATTTTTTTCTTCGAATTTATGCTTTTGTAGTTGTTTCTGCTTGGTGCTAGAAATGGATGGCTGATAGAATTTGTTTACAAATTTTGGTAGATGGCGGCGAGACTTCAGCAGCTGCGATCTAAGGCTGTGCAAGCCTCTGAATTTGTGTCTAAGCACGGATGCGCCTACTACAAGGAGATTATGGAGAAGAATAAGCATCATATTGTGCAGCCACCGACCGTCGAAAAGTGCCAAGAGTTGTCAAAGCAGCTCTTTTACACTCGTCTTGCAAGGTTCGCCTCTTTATACATTATCCCTGCTTGGCTGCTCTGTCAGGCCTGAACTGTGTGAATGGGTAAAAACTTTTTTTTTTTTTTGGATTGCTCTTCTGTGTTGATCAGCTGTTAGAGCGAGGCATCAGCCAACAATTGTAGATTTCTTCTTAGATTATTTTGATTTGTTTTGAAAATGAAAAAATTATCATGCAGTACAACTATCTTGATGAAAAACTGGATGGCATTAGTAAAATGCTCTTATATGTTAGTTCATCTTATGACTACATTATAACAAAATACATATTGCCCCTATAGCTGATTGCCATAACCTTTTGGAATATTTATACGAGGAAACACTCTATTGAAGCAAAAGGATTTAGGTCAGGAATTTGACTTTGTGAAGAACTGGTGTTTAATGCAAAGATTGTAAATTGCAAACATATTTCAACTAATTGCCAGTTTTAAGTGTTTGGAGTTGTTGTAGACTCTGAAACTTATTTCTTTAGGATTTTGGTGCTTTTACATAATGGAAGCTCAAAGCTACTACTTACTGACAAAATAGCTTGCAACTATGAGGGATCTTCATCTGGAAATCTTATGAGAGAAATATATCCTTATTCTGATGTGGTGAATGTTATCTTTTTTAAATCTTTCAGTTTGTTATCTTGATACTTACTTGAGTGGGTAATTAGCAAGGTGAAGGGGTTTCAGCTTAATTTCGGCTTGAATTTCTTTTAACTATTATGCTTCTGTATATTTTGGAAGTTCTATAGTAAATTGATAAACCTAATCGTTCATGGTCGCCCTGGAATGATTGTTTAACCATGCAGCTAGACTCGAATAACTTCCACTATAGAATGTACATGACTTTAGGGCTGTAAACAAGCCAAGCCGAGCCGAGCTTTGGGGTGTTCAAGATTGTTTGATAAGATAGTCGAGCCGAGCTTAAAATGAACCAAGCTTTTGAAATGAGTGTTCAAGCTTGGCTTGGTTTATTTTTTATGAGCTTGAGTTTGTTTGAAACTTGACTTGAGCTTGGTTCATTTAGATGTTATCAAGCTCTCAATTCAAGCTTGGCTTGAGCTTGGTTTGAGTTTAGTTTGAGCTTGGTTCGTTTAGATGTTATCAAGCTCTCAATTCAAGCTTGTTTGATTGTTTGAAACTTTTAATTGTTTGTTTGGTTATTAATATTGATAATTTAAATTTATTTATTTATTTATTTATTTTATTTTATTATTTATTTATCATATTGAAAAGAGTTTTATTAATAAATATGGTTCGTGAACATTGTTCACGAACATTGTTCACGAACATTGTTCACGAACATTAACGAGCTGAACACATATGTGTTCAAGCTTGTTTGTTTAGCTAAACAAGTTGTTCAAGCTTGTTTGTTTAATTAATCTTATGTATATTGAACGAACATAAACAAGCTCTTACCAAGATGAACACCAAGCTTGTTCACGAACGCTTGGTTCATTTACAGCCCTACATGACTCTAAGAATGTTGGGTGTTGGGGTTCAATCAAAGTCCCACATTGGAAAGATTTAGTAAAAATCATGGGGTTAAAAAGATGCAAGATATCTCCATTGGCATAAGGCCTTTTGGGGAGAGTCCAAGAGCAAAGCCATGAGGGTCTTGGCCCAAAGTGGGCAATATCATGTCATTATGGAAATATGTGGACATCCTTTGGGTGCAACAAATGGTATCAGAGCCATGGTACGAACCAGATACCATGTGGGTTGCCTTGAACGAAGTTGAGAGTGAGTCCGGAGTAGGTCAGGGTGATCGGATGTTCGTGGGAGGCCTGGAGCAGGTCAGGGTGATCAGATACTTGTGCGGAAGCAAGTAAGTCAGGGTGACCAGATGCTCACAGGGAGGTCCGAAGTAGGTCAGGGTGACGGGATACTCGCGGGGAGGCTTGGAGCAGGTCAGGATGACTGGATGCTTGCGGGAGGATTGTTGGAGTTCAATCAAAATCCCACATTGGAAAGATTTGGTAAAAATCATAGGATTAAAAGGATGCAAAATATCTCCATTGACATGAGACCTTTTGGATAGAGCCCAAGAGCAAAATCATAAGGGCTTAAGCCCAAAGTGGACAATATCATGTCATTGTGGAGATATGCTGACATCCTTTGGTCGTAACAAATGGTATCAAAGCTATGGTACGAACTAGATACCATGTGGGGTGGCCTTGAACGAAGTTGAGGGTGGGCCCGGAGTAAGTCAGGGTGACCGGATGTTCGTGGGAGGCCTGGAGCAGGTCAGGGTGATCGGATACTTGTGCGGAAGTAAGTAGGTCAGGGTGACCAGATGCTCGCAGGGAGGTCCGAATCAGGTCAGGGTGACCGGATACTCGCGGGGAGGCTTGGAACATGTCAGGATGACTGGATGTTTGCGGGAGGCCTGGAGTAGGTCAAGGTGACGAGATACTCGTGGGGAGGTGAGTAGGTCAAGGTGATCGGATGCTCGCACTGAGGCCCGAAGCAGGTCAAAGTGGTCGAATGCTCGCGGGGAGGTCCGGAGTAGCTCAAAGTGATCAGGTGCTTGCGGGAAGGCCCAGAGCAGGTCAAAGTGATCAAATGTTCGTGGGGAGGCCCAGACCATGAGAGTAATTGTGGTCCTTCGTTTGAGGGGAGGATTGTTGGGGTTCAATCAAAGACCCACATTGGAAAGATTTGATAAAGATCATGGGGTTAAAAGGATGCAAGATATCTCCATTGGCATGAGGCCTTTTGGGTAGAGCCCAAGAGCAAAGCCATGAGGGCCTAGACCCAAAGTGGACAATATCATGTCATTGTGGAGATATGTGGACATCCTTTGGGCGCAACAAATGGTATCAGAGCCATGGTACGAACCAAATACCATGTGGGGTGGCCTTGAACGAAGTTGAGGGTGAGCTCGGAGTAGGTCAGGGTGACCGGATGTTCGTGGGAGGCCTGGAGCAGGTCAGGGTGATCGGATACTTATGTGGAAGCAAGTAGGTCAGGGTGACCAGATGCTCGCAGGGAGGCCCGAAGTAGGTCAGGGTAACCGGATACTCGCGGGGAGGCTTGGAGCAAGTCAGGATGACTGGATGCTTGCGGGAGGCCTGGAGCAGGTAAGCCGTCAAGGTGACCAGATACTCGCGAGGAGACGAGTAGGTCAGAGTGATCGGATGCTCGCAGTGAGGCCCGAAGCAGGTCAAGGTGGCTGAATGCTCACGGGGAGGCCCGAAGTAGGTCAAGGTGACCGGGTGTGGATGCTTATGGGGAGGCTCAGAGCAGGTCAAAGTGATCAGATGCTCGCGGGGAGGCCCGGACCATGAGAGTAATTGTGGTCCTTCATTTGAGAGGAGGATTGTTGGGGTTCAATCAAAGTCTCACATTGGAAAGATTTGGTAAAGATCATGGGAATAAAAGGATGCAAGATATCTTCATTGGCATGAGATATTTTGGGAAGAGTCCAAAAGCAAAGTCATGAAGGTCTTGATCCAAAATAGACAATATTATATCATTATGGAGATATATGGATATCCTTTGGCACAACATTGAGCAAGTTGAGTGATTGTTTAAATTGCAGGATCATGTTTCAACAGTCATGATAGCTATGTTACATGGTTTTGTTACAGCATTCCTGGGCGATATGAGTCATTCTGGAAGGAACTTGATGGAGTGAAGCACATCTGGCGAAACAGAAACGAGCTCAAAATCGAGGATGCAGGGATTGCAGCATTATTCGGGCTCGAGTTGTATGCGTGGTTCTGTGTTGGCGAGATAGTGGGAAGAGGATTTACTTTCACAGGTTACTACGTCTAAAATCTAATGCAAGATCCATTTGTTTTTTGTTTTTTGTTTTTTGGTTTTTGGTTTTTGTTTTTTGTTTTTTGTTTAGGTTTTTGATGGTGGATAATGGGGTTTCCTTTCATCTCAGTCATTGATTTTGGCTGTAAATTCATTAAGCTTCAAATCAGCTAGACGAAATTGTAAGTTCTCGAATAATTTGGAGGCTTCTTTTGTCATCAGAGTTATCTAAACGAAACAGCAAAACCATATTCATTCTTAATATGCGAGTCCGCCTCTTAACTATTAAATACTATGGATTATAACTATCTTAAGGTTTTGGTGAGCCAACAGATTGTAAAAAAGAATGTTTTTTCTATAATAAAATGTTTATTTCTCAAATTTATGATGTTTTATATAAAAAAAATTATTAAACATAAAAAAGGACAATAAAATATTTAAAGAATGGATGTTGAACAAGTAAATTAAATATAAGGAAAAATATTTTTAACCCCTTCTATTTTCTATCAATAGTATTTTATTCTTATATTTGAAAAAATAACATTTAACTTCCTCTAATCAAATTCAAATGTGATAAAAAAAAATTATAAAAGGCTATTACGTGCGTGATGTTTCTGAGTTTTTTTTAGTACTTTTATACTAAATTTATTGATAATTTACATTCACTTCCATTTCTTAATTTACTGATTTATTAATTAAAATCAATAAATTATAGATAATCTCTAATAATATAAATTAGAGATGATAACATACCCTTCGTACTTATCCTTATTTATTATATCTATCTCCATACTCATCCTTATACTCATCGGGTATTAACTTTCATATTCATCCTCATACCAGTCAGAGGTTCGGGTATCCATATCCTATTCATTATCCTATTACTCCTTACTATTCTCGTTTTTTTTAAAATATTTCAATGTATTTGTCTGCTCTTCCTTGTCTCGTGCTCATTCGACCGGATGAACATTTTCCGTAGAAAAAAAGATGAGATATGTGTGTTTGCTCTTCCTTGTCTCGTGCTCCTTCGATCGGATGAACATTTTTCGTGGAAAAAAAGATGAGATATGTGTTAATGACAGGATAAAGAGGCAAACTAAGTCCTTTTTTTATCCGAGACATAAAACGAGCTAAAATTTTTTTCTTTCCCTATATATATATATATATATATATATATATATAGGTAGATATATAATCAAGTATCGGGTAGGGTATGAGTAGGATTTTACGACATCTACCTCTATATCCATACCCGAAAATACTCATACCCGAATACCCATTTACTATAATCGGATATAAAAATTCCTTTCATGTCTTCCTCTATTTGCGTCGGATGTCGGATTACCGATCGGATTTGGATAAAATTGTCATCCCTAATAAAGATTAATATTTAATTATATAAATAAAATAAAATTAAGTAGTTTAAAATGTATATTTTCGTGGACCGCACAACCTTCAAATACAATATATAATAATTATTTTTTTCACTTCCCCTAAATTTAAAAGTTTAGATCTGCCCCTATCCACGATTATATAAGGTTAAGTTCTCTAAGTGAAAATAGGTGAATGTATAATTTTCTTTTCTTACGCGAAGAGCTTTTTTTTTCTCATAAAAAAATGTAGAACCGCCACATCAGTGGCCCCCTAGAGTCGATCCCACGGATATGGAGGGAGGTAAATGCAGGTATACAGTTAAAAGTGCATGACCGGAATGTTAACCCCAAGCAATGACACCCCAAGGATCGAACCCTAGACCTTTCAGCCACGAAACCATGCGCCCCCAGCTGTGCTACGCCCTGGGCTGAGAAACCCTGGACCTTTCTCATGCATGCACGCGAACCTCACATTTCAATTCATCACTGACTTGATTGTTAAAGAGAGTAACACTGATAATGTCAACCCTCAGCTGAGTAGCTTTATATTGCAGGATATCGAGAGCGAACGCATTGACAAATCGACATCAATCATAGATCCAAGCGAGTGACGAAAGGCACCATCACTGGATGCTTATATATATATATATTTTATATATATATATTTTTCTTCAACATCCATCAATTTTAATCAATAATTAAACAGCTGACAAAAAAAAAAACATCTAATTATTTTCTATATAAATTAATATATTTTTCCTCTTAATATTATGAAAAAAATATCAAAAACATAATGACATAATTATTTTTTTACAATTTTTTTCCATATTTAACTTTGATTAAAGGAAGTTAAGTGTTATTTTTTAAAAACAGTGGAGTAAAATACTACCTATAGAAAATAGAAGGGTTAAACGTATTTTTCCCTTAAATATATGCATAATAATAAATGTTAAATGGATGATTCGAACAGCTGATTACTTCCAACAGCCAACACCAGCTGCAGCCGAATTGCCATTAAAAGATGCCCCGACAAGACAGGGACTCGCAGTGGGGAGGCGGCTTCCTTACCCTCTTCGACTTTGACGACGATAAAGCCAACTAAAAAGACGGTTTGATTCCGCCGCAAGCTCGGACACTGGACGCCACGAGCTTCGGCGCCGACGAGTGCGATCGAACCCCGTTCGCCCGAGGTCTGACGTGATCCTTTCCCTCTCAATTTAGTTTTTTTTTTTTTTGACCTTTTCAATGATTTCGTTCAATTTTGTCGCTTGTTCTGTCTTAGCTGATGTTAATGATGGCGTCGATCTATCCCCTCCCTTTTCCTTGCTACTTTGGCGATTTGGGGCATCTTGTTGCCCTAGATGAGTCTATGCGAAATCCTTATCCAAATAGATTCTTTTGTTTATTGAATATTCTGGTTTTTGTTTCTGGTACTCGTCGATCTCTTTCGTCCGGGAATTTGATATTCAATTTTATGTTTCTTATAGTTAATCCTTGCGAAGAAGGTTGAGTTGTGTGATAGTATCGTGCTGGAATAAGCAACTGACATTGACATTAGAATCAAAGAAAAGTTGGAATATTGTGAATGCTCAAGTGAACGAATTTACAAGAGGAATTTGGTCATAGAATTATATGTACGTAGATTGTTTATTTATCCCATGCCTCTATATAGTAAACAAGGATCTAGATCTCGGAGCAGAGAAGAATAAAGAAAAGTTATGATGTCACAGTAAGAATTGGGAGCACTTCTTTTTTCTCGTCAATGGGGAATGAATAAATTAGGACTATTTCTTTAAAATAAAATCATTTAAAAACACTATTATTGGAATTCCTCGTGTAATATTTATAGTTAGGCGTAGATTTCTCTGCTGCACAATTTCCTTACTTGACTTTGTATTTTACAGTAGTTACTACACAGTTAGTTCTATAGTTTTTTTTTATGAGCCGACATGATTTTAATCAAATTGAGTTAGCAGAAATATTTTTCTTGCTTTAAGATCATTGAATGCAAAATTTTACTAGCAAGATAAACTTTTTAAAATATTTCATTAAACATCTTAGTTGTCTAAGCCTCAAAACTGTATTATCCTACCAAATTGATCTAGCAGAAATGTTTTTCTTGCTTTAAGATCATTGAATGCAAAATTTTACTAAGCAAAATAAACTTTTTAAAAGATTTGGTTAAACATCTTAGTTGCCTAGGCCTCAAAACTGTATTATCCTACTAAACTATACATTGAACTGGACACCAAAGTTCTAAGCTGGAAGCCATTATTGGTTTCTAGTAGTTTTGCTGAATTGAGCACCCCAGTCAGCGTATTAGTTGTGTTTATCTTGCACAAATATTTTCCTTTATTGTATATTCCCTCCAATTTCTGTATCTTTCATATAAATTTATATGTTACTTTACCTTGGCCAGAGATACTATTCAAGCAATACTAGTTGGTTATGAGTTAATTCCTTGCATTGTACTATTAATCTTATTCGGATAGCCACTTCTTTTGGTAGTCCACTAAAATATCCTTTCACAATCTCTAATATCTGAATTCCTGATCTACCTTTTTGCAGAAATCATATTGATAGCTGATTATAGTATCTTCAGGTTTCATTAAAGATATTCATATAACATTTTGCTTAACTGATGATTGTTGCTAAGGTCAGTATCTTAGTGCAATCAAATGTTTAACTTTTCTAATGGCATAAAGATATGCAATTAAGTTGGTGTTGCATTTCAATTCTTTTGTATAGGTTGGGTTTGAATAAAGTAAATCAGCTTGATGGATGATATTTATGGAAAGATAGATGTTTTCCCAGAGCACTTCCAGCCCATCAAAGCATCTGAAAGTTCTCTGCAAGGAAGCAATTCAAGAGATGATCATAAACTGAGGTGAAATATTACATTGCTATATACATTTATTTCAGTTCCGTTGGACTTAAACATCATCACTTTTCATGTTTACTTCATTGGCCCAGATCACAAAGTCATTCATGGACTGTAAGAAGGGTGATTGGAGCTGCATCTCTTTTGAACTTGTTTTCTCTACCTCGTCTTCGATGGGGATCTGGCGAAGATGACGAGAAGGTTGCTACATGGTTTTTAGTATCCAAGTGCCTTGAGTCAAGTTCATATTAAGATACTGAGAATAATTTTTTTGCTAGCAGGTCGAACTTACTAGAGCAGAACTGGAGTCCCTTCAGTCTGAAATTGTGGATGCAGAGGACAGAGAGATGCATCTAAAAGCTCAGTAAGTTCCATTATCTTTACCATGACCTCAAATTATCATGACTTCAGAGTTCAGAATAATTTTGCTGTATGGATTCTAATTGGTATTCTACTTGTCTTTTTCTTCAAGACTTCAATACTTGGACTCTAAATTTACCCCCTCTAGACCTGTTTCAGACATTGAAACTCCAACACTGACATCAGAGTGGACACCCCACAATTGACACCTTATTCATCACATGTAATTTTTTTTTTGTGGTTCATATTCAAATCCACTTCTATATCAGATACTTGTATATGAGTTCAAGTAACAAATCTTTTCAGGGGTGTCTTCAACCTCTAGTACATAAGAATGCTTTGAGATTGGAAATTCTAGTCCAAAATATTAAATAGATACATAACTTGTAACTCTACTTTTATAGAGATTTAATATTAAAAACTTGAACTACAATCTTTTTTGGAACAAGCATAAGTGAAGATCAGTGACGACGACTTTTGTTTATATGGTAATTGTTGTTATTGATCAAAACTAGATACTAAGATGCTGTCTTAGCCTATGTAAATTGTGTTATCTTAAAATATGGATATTAATCTCAGTGTTACTACCTTATATACATATGAGTTATATCTTTGTTCACATGTTTCCCTTTCAGCCATAATATTATGCTTTGTTGTGTGCTTATATGCAATTTAAGGTACTATATCTACTTAGAGTTGAGACCTGGAACGTTATAGTACTTTATCCTTTTAGTTCCCAATGACTTGAAATGTTTGCCTTGTCTGATTCTGTTTTAAATGCTGCTAACTTCCTTTTGCCTACTACTGAATTCATCTTATTTCACCTATTCAATGAATTGTATATTTTGGAATTTACCTATATGTGGCGTAGTAGAATGAGAAATTCAATTGAATGTTTTGAGTTGCTAGGAGAAAATATAGTTTCAATTGTTCTCCAGCAGTTAGTATATATAACTTGATAGATATTAAAATAAAAGGCAATATATTAAAGATGGTATGGATATGTTCATAATGTTTCATAGTGTATCTTAATAAATTGTATTAATTAGAGATGGATTGTGAGGCATAGAATCAGGCAATAACTGTACTCAACAGTTTCTTTAGTTTGGAATAGGATTTTTGTAGCCAACCTAAAAAATGTTGGAACATACGGCTTTGTTGTTTCGACACCCTGGAAGTCTGTTGTTGCTTTTTCGTTGGTTATGCAGTTATGGTTATAACTTAATGGACTACATCTGAACCATGGTTAAAGGGCTAGAATTACTAGCCCAATACTAAAGTGCATGATCATCCAGCAGATCCTGCATCAGTTTATTTTATAGACAGATACACATAGATGTCACTGATTAAACCTAATATAGTTGCATCCCTTTTGATATCACTTGAGATACTACATTGTTTCTTCTATGACTGGTTAGTGACCTAGTAGCTAAAATTGTGGTTTCACTTTGATCTGCCTGATGTAAAAATACTCTCCCTTTTACACCAGGCTGGAACACGTTGATGGCATTTTGAGATCCGCACGGCTTTGTGGTTATCTCTATGTTCGAACTGTATGTTTATCTGGCCCCTTTTCCTTTCTCTCTCTCCCAACTTTATGAGGACTATAGCAACTTGAATCTCTTTTTGTGTAGAGATGGACACAACTTCCTGGAGAACCTCCTATAATAGATGATGATGATATAGATGATTGGCTTCCTCGATTTGTTATACTCCACGGTTCATCTATCTATTATTATGTCAGATCCTTTGGTAATTTTCTAGTTGCATTATTTCCTTTAAATCTGGTCTTCACTTATTTTCTTTTATCAATAGAATTGAGCAAATGATTCATGCTTGTTCAAATCTTTATTTGTTTTACCATTTCCCCAGACATGAGTCCTCAGGATACTACAAATTTATCTGAAATTGTTGAAATGGGACCGCTCCCAAGCTTCATTGACGAAGACAAAGAAACGAGATATGCCTTTTACCTTTTGACCAATCAAGGATTGCGATTTGAATGCTCAAGTATTTCTCGAGGACAGGTGAATTATGCTTTTGAGTTTTTTTTTTTTTGTGAAGTTCTAACACGGTAACACCCAACATCGACATCATTTATCTAGAATATGATAACAAAAAACTAATTGATTTTTGTTTGATTTGTGAGCTCCAAATGATATTGGGATTGGTTTACTATTTGTCTGTTTCAAGCCAATCACAATATCGAATAGACATCTCATTCGAGCACCTTGAACACAACCAAAATTTTACTCTCCTGACAAATCAATTAACTCGATCAATATCTGTTTGTAAATTTTGTTATCTTAAGTGATATTGCAACGAGCTATTCATCTTGTGATATTGAGCACCAGGTTTATTCTCATGTTTCAGGTGGAATCATGGTTGTCTACATTAGGAACAGATTGCAAACTCGAGTCTGGATCAACTCTTTAAGATTTAAGGAAATCATAGGATTTATTGTATAGGTAATCCCTTAGCAATTTGTAAATATTTCATAGTCATTTCTCTTTAAGCTATGTACATTAATGTTCTCGATATATTCTCATTGGTGTTTCAATTGGGTGTTTTTGTAGCTTGTTCATTTATGTTCTACTCTGGAAGATTGCAAATAAGCATTTTTTTTTAAAAAAAAATATTATCTACATTTTTCTACTTGTCTATTTTGCTTGAATATTTTGAATTACTTGACTTGAATATTATGTAGCTTTACATAAATCTTAGTAGAGTTTTGATGAGCTTCTCAATAAGTTTCCTATGCATCAGATTGACTCAATAGTTTTCACCTTCATTTGTGAGAAAAACAGTGATGAAAGATTGTAAATAATCTCAAGCGAGGCCAATTGGAGTATAGTAGCTACCATGGTGGTCAATTGTATAGAGAGATTGTTGGGGAAATGTTTGGTTTAAAACTTGTGGAGCTTAAAAGGGATTCATAGATGAGTTGAAGGATGACTTTCTAGTATCCTAGATCATGCTTTAGAGACCCCATTCTTTTCATAGATGAGTCGGAGGACGGCCTTTTAATATCCTAGACGGTTTGTACATTGTTAGGGGCCTCACTCACTCGATGTAACTTGAGACCTCATCCGAAGTTCGCGATAGAACAATCAAAGAAAAGCAAAGAGATTACCTCTCTCTCAATGTAACTTCAGACCTTATCGGAAGTTCGTGATAGAACAATCAAAGAAAAGCAAAGAGACTACCTCACTCTCTCGGTGTAACTTGAGACCTCATCGGAAGTTCGCAATAGAACAATCAAGGAAGTTCGCAATAGAACAATCAAAGAAAAACAAAGAGATTATCCACTCTAGGAGAATGAAAGTAATTTTTAATAAATTGAAATTTAAGCAAGTCCATGGGGAAGTTGTTTTAGAATTTGCATCTTAATTATAAAATATTTTTTATATCATATTAAATGTGAATTTTTTTTCATATAGAAATAAATAATAATAAAGTTAACACTAAAAGTTGAGCAGCATTCGTGGCATGAATTCTTCATATCTCAATGCATAACAACATTGTGGCAATTATTGCATGAAGTATTCATTGCAATTTGCAAATGTAAAATGCTTCATAAGTCGACAGTAAATATATTACTTTATAAAAGTTAATATATTTTAAAAAAGTATTGTCGGTTCCAAATTTAGAGGGTCATTTGAAACACGAGGAGAGTTTAAAATTTCTTTGTTGTAATATATAAGTATAGATTTTAAAAATATGTCTCTAAAATTATTAGTCATGGTGTATAATTTTTTTTTATTCTGAAAATAGATTTCTCTTAAAAATTTTACTTAAAATTTATTATTTCATGCTATTTTGTCTCTTTTATTTTACTTTATTTTCATATTTTTTAAAATAGCAACTAGGTTTATTCAACAGCACTTTTTTTTTTTACTTATCACATCCCTCCTATGAATTACTAAAGTTAACTTTTTATTTTGGCAAAAATTAAAAAGGCATTACATTTTTTCCAAATCATCAAAGGTACCACACTTTTATTTTTTATCAAAAGGTTCTCCTTCCCAGTGTTCAGTTATACATGTTTTATGCATATTTATCCTCCTGTCCTCTAGTATTATTTCTATTATTACTTTCTATTTAAAATTTTCATTATTATCCCCCATTATTATAAACCGTAGATGCTATAATTGGATCTGTAGTTATAACAGCTATGAAACCGTAGCTACTATAACTAGGTTAAATTTGTAATTATAGTAGCTATGAAATCGTAGCTACTACAACTTAGTTGAATTTGTAATTGTAGCAATTACAGTTTTGTAGCTACTACAACAGTTGTAGCAATTACAATTTCGTAACTGTTACAATGTAAATATTTTTTAACAGATTAAGTCTGCATTGTAGCAACTTTTGCCCCTTTCTTTTTATTTTTTACTTTTTATTCCGTTGGCTTGAACTTTTGTAATGGAAGCAAGGCAACTTTGTGTTGTTCAAACTTGTTTAATAACGCAACTGAATCAAGTCAAGTCGAACCTAAAATAAACGGTTGTTTAAGCTTGGCTTAATTTCCTTTTTATGATCTTGAGTTTGGTTTAACTTTACTTAAACTTGATTGATTTAGATGTTATTGAGCTGTTAATTTGAACTTATTTGAGTGTTTAAATTTTTTTACATTTTAAACTTATTTAGTTGGTCACTGAATTTGATATTATAAATTTATTTATGAGAGTTATTTTTTTTAATTATTTTAATAAGATCTTTGTTTATTAATATGCTTCATAGATTTTATCCGTGGGACATTGTTGGTGGATATTGTTCTATTATGTGTTTAATTTTTTCATTTAGTTTAATAAATTATTTGAGCTTCTTCATTTATTGACCTTGTATATATTGAGCGGACATGAATAAAACCTCTTCATGAATGCTAGAGTTATTTATAGAACTATTAACTTTCTTGTAAGAACATAATTACAAAAAAATCATCCAACTTTTATGGATTTAGGTTTCTGATTTTGATCCGCATCTAATTAAAAACTCATCTCATATAGCTAAAAAAAAATACTCTGATGGTTTTCCAAGTTGACTCCTCTTTCCTCATCTCATGTATGAGCCTGCAGAATGCACTTCAAATCAGAGGAAAGATGTTCCATTCTTGTTTCTTGAGGAAGTAAACAATCTGGACCCTTAGTAATGTTATTCTCTTATTAACCATATGTGGATGGTGAGTATAATGTATGTGTGCATTTAACAAGGGCATGAAGTTGTGTATGGTAACTCGCTAAGCCACTAGATTGTGTTTAAAGAAAAATATTATCTGAAGTACAGCAAATCACTGAATCGAGCATGTCAACCATTTATTTGTACTTGAACACAACTAAGCAAGCAATAATAACACTTAAGTTATAAACAAATTGCAGAAAAGAAAGCTGACCGAGATCAGGCCAAGAAGATAATGTGTGAAAATCCAAGGTCTTTCAGCAGCTTTATTTATTTGGAATTACATTCCAGAATGAGGATATAACTAAAACAGCTCCAGGTACAAATACCAGTATTGCACTATTTTCTGCTTGTTTCATGGAAAACCTCAGATTCAAACTTGAAAGACAGAAAAATTCTTCATCAACATCATCACTCCATGCTTTTAGTAAAGCATTTTAAGACATTGCCGAAGTCAATACAAACCATAATCTAGATAATATACACAATACAGTTACATCTAGCAGCAATAGTCATGCAGAATATAGCTTAAGACGAAACGTTTAAGATCACTTCTTGTGTCACCCCTTAACAGTGGGTAGCTTGGCAACTGGCCACTTCTTCCTATCATGATGAGTTTGGTACCACGAGCTTCTGTTTGGAAAGGTGTTTTCACTTTCGAGCTGGGGAAATATGCATATAAGGCTTTGATCCTCACTTCCTCGCATGTAAACATTGTCATCATCAGGTAGGCTGAAGTCAGCAGGGTTTTGGTTGATAATGCAGTTTACAGGAACATATTGATGCCTCATTGACTGGACTAGTCCATCCATTTTGCTGATCGAGGCCTGACCCATGTCAAATTTATGTACAAAAGAATCACCACATTTTGTATTCTTCTTGTTATTTACAATGGACGAGAGATTGATCTTGGTAATTTCTGAAGGGGCATGCATTTTCTCTATCCCACCGATGCAGCAAGATGGCAGTTTATTATAACACCAATCTTTATAACCCAATGATGCATAGTTTGATTGAGACATGATCTCTTTTTGTAGCAAAGACCCAAGATCGCCTACTCTGGGAACTGGGCGATAAGGTCTGCTCGATTTTCCATCATTTTGATCACAAGTAGAGTATGGAGCTGCAAATGGATTTTCAGGTGTCTCTCTAATTTTGAGACCAACTTTCATACCAAGCATCTCAGGGGGTTGATTTAACAAAGAATTTTGGACATTTCCTGTGAAGTTTAAATCCCATGAGGCAACTGGATGAGCTGCCTGATCAACTAGCCTAAGCAAATGCAGTGCTGGAACAGTTTCATTGGTATGCAACTCCATGGGAACCATACTTCCTGAATGAAGCCTATTTCTTCCATCCATACAATATGATCTGGCCATTTGAGTTCCGTTTGTTGATTGCCAGGATGGTCCTCCCCCACTTACAAAATAGGAGCCTATGAGATTCATTCTTTCAGAAACCTCAGACTCTTGAGGAACTGTCTTCTGACTTCTATCAAACAATGAATCAGAAGGAATCATTTTCCCATGATTACAACAAGGATCAATGTTCCCCATGTCAGTGCTATATTTTCTTCCTATCAATGGTGATGACAAAACATGATGTGTAGCTCTGCTTGAACACGGAACAGAAAATCCCTGATATGTTTGGTATGATTCCAAATTGTGTAGCCTCATTTGGTCCCATGAAGAACTTTGAGAAGGGTAGATTTTCTTAGAATCGTCAGTTGCATATGATTGGTGTCCATCATATTGAGGAATTGTCATAAACTCCGTAGCTTGCTGATTAAGATCAATAAGGATTTGCTTCCTATGCTCAGATTTGCTGCCTCCACATTCAGCATTCTGAGTACTGCAGGAAGCAGTAGGGATATCATATCCTATATCATTAGGATTGGAATAGCTCTTATACTTTGCATTTGAAACCTTGTCTTCACAATGTCCTGAAACATATGATTCATATCCATGCCGTATCTCACCTTGTGCCATTGATAATTCGTGTTTGTTCTTACAAGTGACATCAGTATTCACTAAATTTCTTTCATGCTGGTTTTTTGCTAAGAGTTCAACAATGTCCATCGGAATATCATCAAGAGTTTCCTTGTCAACTGTTGTTGAAATCTTTCGTTTCTTAACAATTTCTTTCTGCAAAATGAGAAAGTATGGGTGTCTTAGAACAGACAATCATCTATTTCACTAAAAAAACAGAAACAAAGAAGAAATATACCACTAAAATCCATAAAAACCTCATGGCATCATATTTTCCTTAGAGAAAATAGAAATATGATTTCATCAATTGCATGACTAAAAACTAAGAAGTTTGATTATTAAGTGATTCTAGGTGTGTTTTGGAGTGACAGAAGCAAGCACTGCAGGTAGTACATAAATGTTCTACAAAGATGGTTATCACATTGATCCACTAGTGTATTTCACCAATTTACTTATAACTTGATTTCAGAAAATTTCCATGTTAGGCTCCTGCTTAGTTCCACATTAACGAACAAGAAAGGATAATCATGTACCAACCAATAAAACAGAATATTCAGATTTAAGATTCTTTCACATGTATGTAGTGGTCTAGGATGAGGTATCTGATGTTAAACGTTTGGTTTGGTATAAGAATACTAGTTATTATGGCACTTCAATAAAATTGAAACAAAGAGGAATGGCTTTCAAAGAAAATAATAAGCACACAGACAAATGCATTGGTTATGAAGGAAGAAGCTCCCTCTTTTCTCTCAAGAAGAAAGAATTTGCATTATACCTCTGACCATTTTACTTGGGAAGAATCTCTGCTCTCGACATGAGACACCATTTTCCTTCTAGCCCTTTTCTCACTACTATTGCCTACATTTCCTAGAAAAGGTAGTAAGTTATTTGTAGAATGTATTCTTCCCATTTTATGAACAGCATGTCCAGTATGAATCTTTTTCATTATTGCACCTCTACAAACCCAATCTTTTTGTTGTTGAATGAAGCAATTGTCCCTTGATTTTACTAAAAGTACCTTATTTTCCTTTTCAACAATATGCTTTTTGTTACGTTTATCTACTTTGAAACCTTGCTGAAGGGGATCTGCATCATTGTCATTATATCTACTGTGGGATATCCCAGCACTATTCTTCTTCTCCTTAATTTCAACATATTCTTTTTCAGCCAGAGCTTTCTTTCTCTGGGAATCATTAGTGACAAATTTCTTTGAAACCTTCTTAAGCCAATGTATCAGAGAAAGTTCCTCCTCTTTGTTCTGATTAACTTCTAAACCATCATTATAAGAACTGCAATTTAGGTCTCCAAGTTGACCTTCACACTTTGATGCATCAAATCTATGGTTTTTATCTACACCACATGTTTCTCCATGTCCTTTGAAAGTGCGAATCTTCTTAGATATGTGCAACTCTTCAGTTTTCATAATATCCTCAATAAAGCGTAGCTTTCGGACCTTTTTATGGTTCACTTTTCCAAGTGAATCACTAGACACACTGTCCTGAAGTGGACCGCGGTTCTTACTATTCGACAAACCCATTTTACAATATGATGCTTCAAGATTTCTCTGCTCTAAATTCACCAAATCATGAACAAACATGTTGCCTGCAACAGGAGTTACAACATTATCTTCTGAAGCACCAAATTGAACCTCAAACATCTTACATTCTTTGGGTTTGCTGTCAGATTTTACAATTGCTTTTGTTTTAATAGTAACTCCTTCACTGTCTCTCTGATCCGTGAGATCAGTACCACTTAATTTCAGAAATACATCAGGACCTCCAACATTAGCACCTCCGTTTGGTTTGTCACAGACAGTATGAGAAGCATCATGATAAAGAAAAGCAGACAACCATTTGTCTTTGATGATAACTGTATTCCTTCTTAGATCTCTTCCGGCTTGAAATTCATCTCCTGCCACAACAGAGGTAGGTTTACATAACCAATTTTGATTCTCTTTGGATCTAAAATTCCTATATAGGCATTTTTGGAGACCTGAAAAAAGAGGGATTAAATGCAAAATTGGATGATAATAATTAAAATACTAGTGAAAAATTAACTCTTACCCGTTGGCACATCTTTTGTTATGGTTTGGTTCGGTTGCTTTCTGTGACACAGATCTGAATTGAACGCAACATGGCTGATGTTATTAGAAGAACCTGGCAGAAGTCTCTCTCCAGGTATGGTATTTTCAGAAAAATGCTTTTGATCAGAAAATGATCTTTTTGAATTGGAACTTAAAAAAATTAAGGATTTTTCTTTCTTTTTTTCTTTATTCTCAAGTACCCTCAAGTCAGCTTTTCCAGTTACATCTTCAGAGGTGCTAATTGTATGAAGACAGTTCACACAATTCCATCGCTTGAAATTGAAAACATGTAATGGAGGTAGCTTGTTTGTAGTTTTCTTACAACTTTCATTGTAGGGCATAAATAATGGCCAACAGGTTTTTACATCTCTTTCCCGAACACCAGCAACGTAACCACTGTAAAAATGAAAATGCATTATTAACAGTCTACAAAAAAGAAAAAAAAAATGGCAAATGTGCTATCCGAAATTTGGTTGGTTCATTCCATTGTCCTTTAACATCACAGTCTAAAATATCAGTATTAATTGTCCATAGAGTTTTTTAGCTAGAGAAGTAAGAAGGAAATGTATCTTGTTGTAAAGTTTAGAAGTTCTAGCTTAACATTGAGAAAGCTGCAGAAAGAAAGCACTGAGAAAGTTGATTTAGAAGCAAAATGCACAGAAAAGATATCTACTATTACCGAATTGTAAAATGACTGCAAATGTCTGAATCTTCCTTGTTATCAGTCCTAGGAAGAGATTCTTTTCCCTCATCGAGGAGTTCTTTCAATGATGCTTCCATAACTTGAAACAATCATAATTAGCTGTCCAGACAGTTTTAGGTGGTTGCATCAGGTAACTGCTTCTTGCTGAACATCAAACATGACAAAATTGCACCCAAGCTAACATTTCATAATGAATTTATTTAGCTTAAAATGCTAAAACAAACTCCAAACATATTGACACGTGACAGAATATGCTGGATGCGGCATATAAAAGGATTGAAAAATAGCTAGTTGATGTACATGATCCTTTTAAAAATCTAGCAAAATTATTATAACATGGGATACAGTATGTTTCAAAATTATGAAGAAAAAAAAATGTGTCTACATATACATACAAGTGCAAGTGATTCAATGCACTAACAATATATTACTCAGAAATAGTTACATATATGGCAAGAAGTCAACAACAATACCAGTGCTATATAAACCTAATGCAAGGAAGTAAATAGATGCAATGTTGTTTCTCTAATAGAGTAGAGAAAGACTTGAAATCAGTAGGAATGCGAAAGTCAAGAAAAAACAATGAGAATATGCACTTAGAAGCATTGGAAGATTATCATTGCAAGAAACTCATATATACAACCAGATGGCAACAGCTTGTCCATGTATTCAAGAATAGATTGAGGCCGAGAAAAAGAAATGAACTAAAAAACATATATGTCACGCTAATAAGATGTCAGCTATACTAACAAACGTCTTAAAATATAAATAGTTGTTACTGAAAGGACTTGTATGAGTCTCTAGCACCAAGCAAGGGTTAAGCTCAAACAAATAGCTAGCACACATTTCACTTACAGAAGCAATAATAGTTGGTTCCGTTTTAGTTACCAGAAGCTCGAAGTTGCAAGTTGGAGTTTGAAATGAAAGAAATGCAATGTTTTGAAGCTCCACCAGCAACTAGGAATAAGCTCGAACATCAAATAGGGTCTATCTGCACAATATTGAACATAAAATAACAGGTCTAAAAGATAACGCAAGAAGTTACTTCGAGCTATAGAGCAAGCTGTAAGTTTCCAAACAAAGGTTTTCTTTCTACTTCTCATAGTATTCAACCTCGAATAATAAACAACAAAACCAAGACAAACCTGTGCAAAGAAGTTATATTTAATCAACCCAAAGTTTCCTACATAAAATGATAGAATGCAAAGAAATAATCACTATTTGTACCTGATTCCACAGAACCAGAAATAAACAGCAGCAGGCCTCACTATATGTACACCATAACCCCAAAACCAAACTGCAAACCCCTTTTGGAAAGAGCACCTTGACATCCCAGTTATATCTAAATCAGACCTAATTGTACTATACACCGTACACGAAAACAACCCACGAAACAAAAACCCACTCCCAACCCGATTGAAACCCAGCTCTCGAGCAAAAACAGGGAAACAGATGGAATAAAACCGATAAAAATCCAAACTTTAACCCCAAACACCACTCAATTACCATCAAGGTAGTTCCCAAACCTGAAAAGGAAGTCCCCAGATGCTGCTGCTCCGCGTCACGGCTTTCCGCTCCGCTCGCCCAAATCGCGGATCGGATGGGAAAAAACGAGGAGTTGGGGATCAGAGACGGATCGATCGCGAATCTCAAAGGCCCAAAACCCGACCTTTCCTAGGGCTCCTCCTCCACCACCACCACACCTCATGTGCAACAAAAGCAAAGGACCTAGTGCTTCCTCCGCGGGATTAATTTAGGGCACGTCCATGTGACATGTCATCCTCCACCCATCACCCCACACACACACACACAAATGCTTGTCTGTAGCAACAGTGACCAAAGGTCCCAAGGCAGCTAAAAAAACCCTAACCCTAACCCTAACCTCAACCCGACGCAACCCCGGTTCCATGGCATCTGATCTTGACCGCGATTGCGGTGGGTCCCGGCGCGATTATGCCGCCGTTGGAAAGATCCCCGTTTCGTGGGTGCCGTGGGCCCCGCGCCAAAAGCTGTGGTGCAAAATGCGTGTAGCTGACGCGGAGGTGCGCGTCCTTTACTGCATGAATCCACCACAGGAGATCGAGCATACACTGCTTCACCATGGTTAAATCCATTCAATGCTTTCCAGAATTAATAATAATAATAATAATGATAATAATAATTTTTAAAAAAAACGAAAAATATTAGTATTGGTCCAATTGAATGCGATTTATTGAACTTTGAGGAAAGTAAGCGGAAGAGTGACAAATTGTCGCTGAACTTTTATGGTTTGATCTCAAGTTAGAATGTATTTGTCTGAATTTTTCTTTAAACAGTACGCAGTAGAAAATTTTTGTGGAAATGTTACCCAATTCAACCTATAATTTTTTTAGGAAAGTAATTATTGATGCATTATTCTGTCAAAATTATTAAAAGCAAACTGCAAACGATTAATTAATTAACACACAACACAATTATTAATCTTAAATTAAGATTATAAATATAAATTGTGGGCATTCAAAGACTTATTAAAATGTAGCCCGGGTTAATGATATAATGATTAAATCCTCTAAAGAATCTAATATTTGAATCTCAGTTATGACGATATTTTCCCTTTAATAAAAACAGAAGGCCCTCATCTAATCAAGGAATCAACTGTTTACTCATCGCTACATCTCTGCCGACGAGCTGCATGGCATGGCGTATGGGGCAGTGGGTCACCGTCACCAGCTAGCGGCCGGCGGCCAAGGTGAGGGTTTGGATGATCGATCTTGTGCATGCTTGCCGCCGCAGGCCGCACTAATCTCCCACAGATGAAGATGAAGTTCCTTGTTCATGGAGGTTAATTAATTAATTAATTAGCATGATAAATTCATTAGTATTTCAGTTTATTTATTTTACTTTTTCATGTTAAATAAATGTGAATGAATTTTTATTATAGACATTTTGCTCATAATCATTTATAGCATGATGAACTTACACATTAAGATTTTAAAATATTATTAATTGTTCATCAATCACTTTCTCTTGTGCTGACTAAACATTCAAAACAGCCTTAGTTGAAATCTAAAAAATGTTCCAAATTAAAGTCCTTTGTGAGCCTTAATTAAACGATTATGCAATCTAAAAGTTAGATAACATGACAAAAAAAAATATTTAATATTTTTAAAAGTAAATTATCTGATTTTTCAAATTTAACTCTATTAGCTAACAGTGTTAAGATCATATCAAATTAAATTATTGTGTTTCGTTTGTTTTAATATTGTCAATTATAATTAAAGCTAATAAAGCAATTTCAATGGAATCCATTGCCATCTGGTCCAGTGGACTTGGGCAAATTTAATATCACATCAAACTCCACAATATTAAAATAGATAGCATGCATGGAACGAATCCAAGAGTTGATCCGTCCGGGATAATGGTAGGTATTGTGATGGTGATAAATGATAATTAAAAAAAATAAATTTAAATTTTAATTACGTATTATAGGATATTTTTCCTCCGGTAAGAAACAACGGATCTAAAACGTTGACTATTTGTATAGATTTTTATAAGTATTTTTTAATTTATTTTCGTCATCGATAGAAAATTTTTATGAAATCGACCCTCTTCAGAATTAATCGATTTGGGAAAAAAAATACAAAATATTTTAATTAAAAAAAATGACGATGCATATTTTATATTATATGAATTACTTATCTCATGAAAATAATTTTATTGTCAAAATTGATAGGAGAGAATGGCACACGACACCTGCAACATGCTGTCGTGAAGGCTTATTTAAACCCTTTTATAAAAAATAATAAATAATAAAACTTTGTAAGGATCAAGGAAAATGCTCGAACAAGATCTAAGTTCTAAATTCTTTGATCTTGCACAAATAATACTTGCCTTATTTAGTGGCAATTTTCACAATAAAATAAAAAACTAATAAAATATAAAAATTTTAGCCCTTAGTCATGTTTGAAATAATAATCCTAAAATTTATTGTGACTCAAAATCAAAAAAAAAAATATTTATGTTATTTTTTGATAATATTTGACATTCTTATCTATAATAAAAAATTACCAGACATCGAATCCTCTGCCCCAATATTACCTGTCTCTGTGTCCCATTCGTCATCCCAGCCCATCGTTGGTGGCCTCCGACCGTCGTCCCGATTAAAACTATTTCATAGGAGAAGATGAACGCAGTGAGGTCATCATCGGTGCAATCAGCGCTGAAATCCGACCGGATCTGAGCAGACTTTTCTTCACTGTCGATCTGAGTCCCTTCTCAAATTTGGCCGAATTTCGATGTCGATTGCGCCGATACTGACCCCCCTGGTTCACCTTTCCCCTAGAATATAATTATGGTCGAAACGACGGCCGGAGGCAATCGATAGTGAGCTGGAGATGATGAGTAGGACATAAGGATAGAAAATTAAGAGGTAGAGGATCCAATCTCATATTACAAATATGAAAAACAACATAACATTCTTGTCAAGAAAATACTTAATAAAAAAACAAAAAAATGGAATAAGAAAAATGGTATAAAAGTAAATAATTGAGGGGCTAGGAAGGGAGTGTGTCAGGGATGTGAAAATTCATAATAAAAAATAAATAAAAGATTATAAATATATAATAAAAAATTATTAAAAAGAATAAAATTGATTAAGAAAATGATAAAAAAAACTGATTAAAAACAAAAATCAATAAAACAAAACAAAATAAAATAAAACGTGGAGGAGAATAGAAAGGGATATAAGGGTTAAAAAAAATAAGTGGTCATGAGGGGGAGAGTGTCAGAGGAGTGGGAAATGTACATCTCTCAATTAATAAAATAACAAAGTAATAATTTACTCATTTTGTTGTTGCTATGATTGGACAAAAAGAAAAAAAAATTATTTATTGAAAAAAAATAAAAGGAAGATCACTGCTTTTAGTCTTATTGCTAGAACAAGAAATGGAAAAAAAAGAGAACTTTTGTGTTTGAGAAAAAAATTACAAATTGACTATTGTAGAAGAAGAGAAGAAAATGAAGAAGAAGAGGAAAGGGAAAAAAAAGGAGGGAAAGATAAAAGCACGACGGCGGCATATGACACTGTTAAGGTTGTAGCAACATAAGAGAAAAGATAAAAAAAATAATAAAGATTCAAAAATACTTTAAGTCATTTTAAATTGATCAAACTCATTTAAATCTTAAACTTAATTTAATCATAACTTAACTAAATTAACTTCAAATCAATCACAATTTAAACCGACGTATTCATTATCTCCGCACCTACCCATTAGATTTAATTGAACCCAATTCAATTTTAATTTAGCACTCTCACTTCGTGTTCTACTATTTAGTTAGTTCATTTATTATTATATATTTTACTTTGAAAATTTAATACTTAACATCCCAAGTCGTAATATTTCTCCATAAAAATGATATCAATGAATGGCTTAGATAGAGGATTTTATCAATTTCAATTTTTCTTACAACGAACGATGAAGAATTAGCCGGTCAAAATAGCAATAAGGTATAGTATTATTTTAAAAAAAAAAGAATCTCAAGGAGGCAATCACACTTTCCCGTCCCAACTTACCTACGCCCCTGGCCTTATTCACAGATGAAGTATTGTTGTGAAGCAAAGAGTAGAATTTGAACTGTCATTCTTAGTTATGTTTATTTGTCTCTAGCTTCAGGAGAGTTTTTTGAGCTAACAGGGCGAGTGATCACGTGACTGGTTGCTCTGCATTTGTTGTCTTCTTCTTCGTCTCCTCTTTCTGCTTCTCTTGTAATCTGCTTCTGCCCTCGAAGTGCTCAGTTCTTCACCCATTGACTGTTCTTCCTCCTCTTTAACATCAGTAATGGAGAAAGGCAAAGATGTGAAGCACTCAGCAACAGCAGTCTCTGGATTTCCATTAACTAAATTAATCACCATTCAGTCAGGAGGAGAACGAGGAAGACCCGATTCCACAATGCCTTGAAGGTTCATTGACAACTTTTTTATTGTTGCAAGCAACTTTCTTTTTTTTTTCCCCTAAAACAAATACAAGTGTGTTTGTGCTGTATAAGTGAGAATTTTGATGATGATGATAAGTTTTTGGTGTATCTGATTCACTGAAGGAAGTGAAGGAGCAGGGCTCTCAGCTTTACAATGCAGCAGAATACTGTGAGAATGCATTTTCCATGTCTGACCAGAAGATGTGAACCTCATTCTCTTCCATTTTTCTGTACCATTCCTGTAAAATGGTAGGAGGAAAAAATGTTCTTGCATCTGTAGATCATCATAATTCATAAAATATTTACTGTTAAAGAATTGATCAAGTCTCTTCTTTCACTTAGATTTGTAGGCACGTTTGATGTCAAAATAGCTTCAGTTTTTATCAAGCATGATGAGGAATGTCAAACACTAAATGCTATAATTAATTATCAAAACAAAAGGGAAGACGACACCGGCTAACTCAAATCATATGCCTAACTATTTAAGATGATAATATTTAATCCATATCTATAGATTCGAGATTGCCGCCAAACACCAGATTTGAGAATCCAAAAAGTCCACAAATGATTTGTCTAAGATGACGGGACAATTTCAAAGGAATAATCAAGAGATGATGTGTGTCTGATCTATAGGTGAATCAAATGTAGTGCTTGGTAGGAAAAGTTGTCGATTTGCTCAAAGGCGAGTCGATCCACCATGAAAGTGGCGATGCTAACAATGACATAAGGTAGGCTTCACTTAGGAGTCTTCCATTTCAATGAGAATGAGCTTCAACTGAGAAGATGGTGTGGATAAGTTGAGGTGGTGGCGGCTCGTTGGATCAATGAGACATCCGAGAAAATAAAAAAGAAGTGTACACTAGTGATCAGCTTCCCCTCCAACTAAGAACTCAAGAAAAACACAATAATATTATTGTATTCATGGATCAAAACAATTTATAGAAAGATTTACAGCTATGGATTTGATAAATCACTTTTTCTACTTAATCTTGCTGATCAATCGAACTTATATACAACAATTTAATTTAATTAATTACATAATAATTAAAGATGAGTTTCTTTTTCAACTTGATTAATAATAGAGTGGTGGCGGGGACGAAGAACTACATACGTGAAGCAATTGTGGCAGTAGTAGACCATCTGGGAAGTGTATCTTCCAAGATCGAGCAGAGGGTTCTTTCAGAAACACTGGTTAAGCAGAATGTGCAAAGGATTGATTGCTTGAAGCAGGTGACAAAATTGTCTCATTAAACGCTACTAAATTTAATCAAATCAAAACAAGGTATAAAATTTACCTGGTGAGTTGGTTTGTCTCATTAACCAGAGGATTCTTGCTTGCCAACAAAATGCCATAACTCTAGAGTTGTCAAGCATGCAACTGAACATAAAATTCCCTCAAAATGATCTGCGTTACCTCTCACTAGGTATACATGTATGTTATGTTCTGCCACCAATAGATCTCATAATATTTTAGATGCTGATGAAGATAATTTCTTCCCCATTTTTATATCTCATTCCAGGTGATTCCTCCTAACAAAAGCAGAGGTTGGTAAGGTAGCCCGAGTTCTTGAAGATCCTTCCATTCTCTCAAGACCAAGACCAAACACGCCTTTGTTTTACAAGCAACTCCGAGGTATTCTTCAAGAACGTTAGCAAAGCAATGGCTCATCATATCAATTAGAATAAAGTTTTCCAAACTATAGTAGTAATTAGTCTTCTTGGTTGGCAACTTTTTTTGAGATGAAAAGAATATACCTCTTGTTTTTTTTCAAGCTTATCTATCTTGACGCAGATCTCTAATTCCTTGCCGGATGTGTATATGCTGGAAGGTGCATATCCAAGGAAGAAGCCTAAGCAAGTGAGCAATTTGTGGTCACTTTTGAGAGTTAGTAAAAGAAAGACATCAAAAGGCGCTTTCGAGACAATTTTCAGAAAAAGGAATTAAGTGTGACGGCTAAACATGAGACATAACAGTGGGACTCAAAGCTTAAGAATGAATTGATTCCATGTTTAAATCTCGGATGACTTTATTGCCTAGTTTTGCAACTATTAATGGTGTGTTTTGTTTAAGGCAGTAGCTTTTTCTATTCTTTGAAAAATTTTTAGCAATGATAATTTCTTTGCAATATAACTCGTCCATTATCTTTTGAATCAAGCTATTTATTCCAGCACTATCCATTCTCCAAAGAATAAATATCAACTAGACGGGTTAATTCAACGGTAAATTACTTTTAAATCCTCATGCAAATTTAGAGGATGTTTAGCTAAACTTATTAAAAATATCTTACAAGCTCATACAATTTATAAGTTGTTTTAGGAGCTTATAAGCTGTTAGATTTTATTTTAAAAATAAACTGTTAAGATGTTTGGGTGAATTTATTATAATCAACTTAAAGGTATTAATATGTTTGGTATTATAAGATCTTTTTATTAATAAAATTATCAAAAAGGGTATATGTACATTTTAATTATTGCATGTAATAAAGTTACAAAGGAATAACTTAAATTAAACATATGTTAAGCATCGATTTTTTTAATAAAGTTAACATAAATTTCAAACAATTAAAAAGTTAAATAACAACTAATAATCAACAAATAATTAAAAAATAAAGATATTACTTTAACCATACGTGGCACGTTCATGTGGAACTCCATTCTCCAAGGCTTATATAATATACTAGATTTCTTCGGATATACCACAACAAATGCTTAATTATTTGCGTTGCTTTAACACTTGCGTTGCCTTCGGATAATAGAGTGTTTTGGGCTTCAAATTGTTAGCTTTCACGATCTCCACGACCAACTTCAATCTCATCAGCTCAAACACTTGCTAAGCATATAAGATAATCATGAAGGACAACCAGTTAAACATAAAATTTGGCAGACTTGAAAATCAAGTTCATGCAACCGAAGATTAATAAATATTCAGTGTCAGAACAAAATCTCATTTCAATATAAAGAAAAATGATATTAATGAAAATAACAAAGTGAAATATGACGGGATAATTTAAGCAATTGAATAGCAAATACATGACTAAAAAAATCGAACACTAAAATTATCGTCCACTTCTTGCAATTTCCATAGCAATTGAATCACGCACTACCATCCAATATATATTGCCAGGATTATCTTCATTCTCCACCATAGAGTTTGCTGTAAATTTATTGCGTTCAGTAGATGGTTGATAACTTTCATACTCGACTATTCGGAATGTCTCATTTGAAATATTTTTCTTTCTTATATAGTTGTGAATGGTCATTGTTGCCCGTACAATTTCTCTTTGTGTATCAATATGATAATAAGGTATATCAGCCAAAATATTCCATCTTGCTTTCCAAACTCTAAATGTTCATTCAACACAATTCCTACATGATGAGTGGTAAAAGTTGAATTTTTCTTTCAAATTTCTTGATGCACGTAGTTGTAAAGTCCTAGCTCGGCGAAAGTCTTCAAGATGATATCTTATATTTTCACCTTTATAAGGACCCATATATCTTGGCATATGTGAATATCCAGCATCAACCAAGTAATATTTTTTCCTTTTGGGTGAGGAAAATTAAGTTTTGGCCTACGAATAGTTTCTCCAAATATTCTATTATCATGAGCAGCTCCTTCCCATCCAGCCCAAACAAATGTAAAACACATATTAAAGTCTACAACTGCTAGAATATTTTGAGTGGGAAAACCTTTGCATCCAATATATGGGATTGCTTTTCCTTGTAGTAATCGTGCCTTAACATGTGTGCCATCAATTACCCCGATGTAATCCTATTAATCATTAAAAACAAACAATTTAATAGATTACAAACGCTAAATAAGTTTAATACATGAACATGTGACGTTGTTTATTATCTTCAAAATAATATAACATACGTCAAAAAAAATGGCTTGTATCATTGATGTTGAGGCATGTGGTATCCTTTTCCCTCATTATACTCAGGATGAGGTTTAATTATATCTTCAGCCAACTTTCCAACAACTTTCAGAACTCTATGAAAATGTCTTGAAATGGTTTCAGCTGAATGATTAAATATCTCTTACAATAGCCTATTATCTGTACCATGAGCACAATCATAAAAAAATAATTAAATGAATTTCTTTTACTCTTTAAAATGAATCCACATACAATGCATCAATTAACATACCTCACGTGCTAAAAGTATCAATCTGTAAAACTAATTAAACATTTCTTCATTTTATTACTTTAGAATCTCATGCATATTCCTTAAAAGACATGGAATCATAATATCCAACAAACATTAACTAAAACTAATCTATTTCATCACTAGCAACAGATATACTAAATAATATCCAACATATGCAAAATTAACAATTTATAAAATCTTCTTAACAATGAATAGAAAGTAAACTCTCTAAATTTTCTTAGTTATTTAAAGAAAAATCTTAATATGTTCTTAGCAAATTCCCAAGGCTTTCCATAGTCCAAGCATCACACACACCATCACGCACCCCCTTGTCGTCTTCCTTCAAATTTGTTTTCCTTTTCCTTTGTCTGCAGTAAGAAGAAATGCAACTAGTAAGCAACAAGGCTTAGTAAGTACTACCTAGCTCACAAAAATCTCGAGATGTGCAAGTATGTTTTTAAAAATACTTTTCATCCCAGAATCTTTACTACTACTTACACTGATGGTACATGTAAACATGCATAAATACTTTCGTACTAATAGAGGAACTAAAACAGGTTTAACTCAAGGAAACATGCATATACAAGCATTTAACTTTCTTAAACATATACAAGCATTTAACTTCCTTAAACTCGCTTTTTCTTAACTTAACTTGAAACTTGGAAATTCTTCAACTTGAAAACTTTGCTAAAGCATATACTTGAAAATAAATAGCTTCACTTGGGATCTCTAAGGCGTAAGTACCATCTTATGCGCGTTCCCTAATAGGTTGGGGTAGCGAGCCACCAATCCTAAAAGAGCAGACATTGGTATACCAGGGCCAAGATCTTGGAATTGGACACCTGGATTTATGTACGACAACCTTGGAAGTCGGGTGCTGGCCTTTCAAAGTAAAATATCTCAATTACTTCTTCTTTAAATGTCTTGGTATTTTAACAAGCACCTCGTGTTGAAGCAATCTAGGTGCCCTAGGTTTTGATGTTTGGGCAAAGGTTTAAGTTAGGTTTATTGTTGTATTTGATATGCATTGTGAGTGTGCAGGATACAGGTACAACAAGGAAAGTCTAAGTGTGATCTTGGCAAAGGAGGAAAGTCCAAGAATGAGTCTTGGCGGTGTAAGTCCAAGCATGTAGTCTTGGCAACGTAAGTCCAAGTGTGACTTGGCAATGGATGAAGTCCCGGAGGTGAGGAGCCTCTTGGCAAAGGAAGACCCGACAATATGGACAAGGCCGATGGAAGCTCCAGAAGGCAAGACATGAAGGATGGGGAGGCATCCGAGGGACGCAAGGCTGATAGAGGAGGCTAGAAGGCTAGGTCTAGGTTGGTCGGACGAGAACGAGTGCTGAGTGAATGTACTCGAGGTAAAATCCTAAAATTAGGGTTTACTGTAGCAGTACTGCAGCAATACTGTAGCGTTACTGTAGCAGCACTGTAGCAGTCGACTGATGACTGTAGCAGTCGACTGGTGCACTGAGAGAGCCGTTGGGATGACACCAGTCGACTGGTGCAAGGACCAGTCGACTGGTAACGGGCAAATCAGCTTACTGATTTGTTCCAAGCTCTATAAGAAGGAGCTTGGGATGGCCAGCCAAGGTGACGAAATTAGACTTGGTTAAAGCCTAATTAGTAGTCACTAAAGTGCTCAAGGATCTCTTGTGTCCAAGTGTTCTTGGTTGAAGTTGTGGTGAGATTTCTCCGCCCACAAGGAGCGGTTTGAGCTAGCCGGAGTTTCCGGGGACTAATCCACCGACGGATTGAGGGATCGTCCACCTTACGAACAGCCGTGGAGTAAGAGCATCATCTCCGAACCATGTTACATCGACGTGCATTGGTTTGCTTGTTCTTTTCTTTATCTTTAGCTTTCGTATTCATAATTTGTATTGTATTATTCCGCTTGCGCACTAACGAATACGTAAGAAGCCATCGATTTAGGTGAGACGCTATTCACCCCCCCTCTAGCGGCCACCGATCCTCCAACACCTTGTGTGCCAGAATCCCTAAAGTCTTGACTTTGGGATCTACTTAAGGCCTTGGCGTTTTTCTTTCTTTTCTTTATCCTTCTTATACTTCTCCTAAACCCACAATACTGATTGGGTATTCTTCCATATGCATCTACAAGTGAAATCAACTAGGTAACACACAATCATGCATAGAACACAAAAGAAATATGCACATATAATATTTCTACGACGAGAAATTAACGGAAAACACCTCTTACTGCAAGTGAGCAGTACTTACAGTGTTATCTTGAACTTACTAACGCGAAACGTCTCTAGGATTCCGGTGAAACTTGAGATCCTCGCGCTTTGCTTAAGTCCACGCGTTCCTCTTGTCGAGACGAGTCAGAAAGTATCAAATTAAAACTCCCTCGAAGCTCGTCCTAGCCAGCCACCACAGGAAGCCCTAAGCTTCTTTTGTTTTTTTTTTGCCCAAGCCAAGGAGGAGTCGGCGCACGGGAGGAAGAGGAAAGATTAAGTCGAGGAAATCTCATTATTTCACTTAAGTTCTTCTATTTATGCCTAGGGACGTATTTATTTCTACATAAAATTATTCTGCTCTCTTTTCTTTCAACACACCCTTGCTGGGGCACTTGGTCATTCTAAACATTCTTAAGACTTTTCTTACTAAGGGGTTTTGGGGTCGAACCTTGGCTCGACAACTTTTTGCCGCAACTTTATTTCTTTTGGTAAAAATACCAATCGACCTTCGAAAATTCTGTAAAAATACTCTAAAAATTTCTAAAAATCTCTAGAATATTTCTAAATATTTATAAGCACTTTTAGAACTCAAAACAAGGAAATTTGGGGTGTTACAAATTGCCCCGATGCAATCCTATTAATCATTAAAAACAAACAATTTAATAGATTACAAACGCTAAATAAGTTTAATACATGAACATGTGGCGTTGTTTATTATCTTCAAAATAATATAACATACATCAAAAAAATGGCTTGTATCGTTGATGTTGAGGCATGTGGTATCCTTTTCTCTCATTATACTCAGGATGAGGTTTAATTATATCTTCAGCCAACTTTCCAACAACTTTCAGAACTCTATGAAAATGTCTTGAAATGGTTTCAGCTGAATGATTAAATATCTCTTACAATAGCCTATTATTTGTACCATGAGCACAATCATAAAAAAAAATATTCCTACTTCCTCATAGATAAACATTCCCCTATTAGGGATCAAATCATAGTTTTGGGTTAACTCATGACATAAATCCAAGAATACAGGTTTTGTCAAACGAAAAGCTTGATAGCACCGTTTACTATGACCATTTAATAGTTCTTCTATGAATTTATTACCAGTTCGCTCGGATGTACGACATGAAACTTTATAAATATAAGTCTCAAAATATGTTAAAATGCCAAGTGCTATGATTTTGCATACAATCAGCCATTCTAGATTGTCTTGGAATCCATCTTCATCTTCAATTGGTTCATCCTCATAAAATGTATTTGAATCAATTAAAGCACAGTGTCGAACATCCTAAGACTCCATTAAACTATAGAAGTAATGAACAAAAAACAAGTATGAGATACCAAAACAAAAAACATTGATTAACTTCGACAAATATTACATCATGTTTACCAGTCAAATAAGATTAAATATTAAAGACATAGCAAAACTACTAATAAAGTCACAAAATTAGAAAAGAATTCATCAACTTCAACTACTGAATTTCTCGTATCAGGGGTACAAACTACTATCAACGACATTAATTTTCTTTGCTCATGTCATGATTATACTTTAACCACGCCAAACGACAATCATTATCAGGTTGATTGAGAAAATTGCTCGTATTTCTTTTTTGCTCAACAAGTTACAAGCGTAACACCAAAGCTCAGTTTTATGTTTTATTCCGTGAATATTCTTTAGTATCACCATTGCATATTCAATGTCTTTTTCTGTTGAAGGTATGGAAGTTGCGTGCTCTTATTTTCTAGATACTTTAAAAGAGAGTGAATATCTTCCTTTAGTGAGACTGCTCTAGAAATTTTCGTCTTTCTTTACCATATTCTCCATTAAATTTTCTCTTCAACGATGACAAAGCTGGAAACACAATGTCATTATCCATATTACTTTTTTCTTTCATTCCAAAGCTTACATCATGCTCGATTCCCCTATCCTCGTTATATTCACTATCATCAATGCCAATATGCCCTTCAAAATCAGGAAAATCATCATTTTCTTTCATAACCTCTTCAGTGTCATCAATGCAATGCACAGTTTGTTGACTTGGTGCCCTTGCCCTTTCTCTCGTGGCAACAACATCAGAAAATAATTTATCACATTGAAACCGCATGAGTGATAAATCTTTATTTCTAAATTTGGCATGCTCTCCATTTTCCTGCAATAATAAAGTATATTATTATCAATGAACGAATAAAAAATTTTATGCAAATAAAATTAGAAACATTACCCTAAGTTTTGTCTCCCACCATTCATCGGAAGCATCAAGTGAATTATTTGTAGGATTCCAACCAACTCTAGTTTCCATGTGCATCAACTTCTTGAATTATTTGTAGGATTCCAACCAACTTTAGTTTCCATGTGCATCAACTTCTTGAATAATAACCACTCCTTCTTCATGGAATCCCAATGATTTCGAACCTGCTTGTACACATAATTTTTTCCAGTCGCATCATTAAATTTTCTCATTAAGTTTTTCCATCCATTCGTATTAAAGTGACTATTTGGTCGATTGTCCAGTAAAATTTCTTCTTCACACAAATCAACAAATTTCAAGGATAAAAATGTAGTCCACCTTGCATTTGAACGTCCTTCACTTTGTTGATTTATTTTAGTTGAATTTTTACTTGTATTCTTACTCAAAGTTGGATTTGACGTGACTCCTTTGTTTCTATTGTCTTGATTTTCCATTTCCAAACTAAAAAAAATAAATCAACAACCAAAAAAATAAATGATGAAGTACAATCAACAATGGAGCTTGGATAGGGGAATGATAAAACTAAAAAGATGATATTGCTAATTTGTGCTAATTTATGATTCATGTTTCTATGCCACAATATAGTGTATGAATGGTTTATGTGTTGGTCTAAATTAAGCATATTCAATGAAATTCTTGTCATGGATGAGAATTTAAAGCATTTCCCTTAGCAGCATAGTATCAAATTGTTTTATAAGAAATTATTTGTTCTTACATGACATCTCTTCTTGAAACTGAGATAAATCTACAATTGGTGATCACGTAAATAATTTCCTCATCCCAACGAGAAATCCTCTCAACACACTAGTATGTTTTGGATACCAAAGACTATGGAAAAAAATTTAACAAATTTGAAGAGACCTTCATATTTTTATCCATACCTAAAGACACTTTGACCACAAACTATAAGAGATCTTCAAAGCATGAGTCATAAGACTAAAAATCGGTACTTAAACAAATTTGAAGACAAAAATAATACTGAAATCCAAGAAAAAAATTGAACCAAAGCATATTCAATCAAGGATTACTAATCTTGTAACTACCATTGGAAGATAAGCATATAAAAGAAATTTGATAGAAAAAAATAAATTCTAACCATACATTGGAGAATTTTTGCATCAGGAGAGAGAAAAATTGGAAAGGAGCGTCAATGGAGAAGATGACACAACCCTGGAAGAGATGTCGGCAGAGAAGATGACAAGCGCTGGAAGAGAAATCGACGGAGAAGATGACAAGTGCGGGAAGAGAAGTCAACGGAGAAGATGACAAACGCTGGAAGAGAAGTCGACGATGACAAGCGCTAGGTTTATAAAAATTAATGGAGGATAAGATAGGGATTTATGAAATTATATAAGGATATTTTAGAGAAGAAAATTATTAAAATGAGATATTTTTAAAAAAAGTAGGGTTCCCATACTTTTTTAAAAACAGCTTATAAGCTCTAAAACAGCTTATCTTGATAGCTTATAAGTTGTTTGAAAATTTTTTTATCAAACAAATTTGAAAAGCTTATAAGTTCTAAAATAGCTTATAAGCTGTTTTGGAGAGCTTATAAGCTCAGCCAAACACCCTCTTAAACATTTACATTTAGTCCCCGTGTCAGTATATATTTGTTTTCGGTATCTGACCAAGTCACTTTATTTGTTTCAACTCCCTAACCCTGGCGAAATTACTATATTGTCCTTTGGATTTAAAATGCTTAATTGAATATGTTCTCTCCCAACGTCCGACGCATCACTTTGCGACTCCAAACTTCAGTGACGCACTCTGCCTCCGCGACTCCAAAACTCGGTGACACACTCTGCCTCTGTGACTCCAAACCATCGACGACGCACTCTCCAGCTTCGCCCCCAAACCATCTCCATTGACGTTGAAGGCAAAAATCATAGAGGTGGCAGAACCCGACTAAACCCTTGAATCATTAGTAAATAAAATTTGTATGCCCTAGATTTCGATTAATTTGTTATTCCTCTATGAAAAATTGAAGCTTTAGTTCATGGGTGTTTTCGATTTTGTAAGATTGAGGTTAAATAAAATTAGGTTTAGGTATCTGCCTTGTAATTGTTAGGACCTTCGGATGGCTAGAGAGGGGGGGTGTGAATAGCCTCCACTAAAAACTCAATTAATTCCTCACAAACATTTGTTAGCACAGCGGAAATAAACAAGAGGAAAATTGATGCAAGGAAAGAAACAACCCACCACTAACACAACAAGGATGTACGAGGTTCGGGGATAACTTGCCCCTACTCCTCGGCGTGTCCATAAGGTGGACGATCCCTTGATCTTTCGGTAGATCACACCCCGGCCAAATTCCGGCTAAGTATTTCTCCTTCTCGGTGGAGTAAACTCTCCACAAAGTCTCAGACAAGATTTGAAATGAAGCACCAGACTTACAGAGTTTAGTGGCTAAAATGAATGAACAATAAACTTACAGCCACGATGAAAGCAAAGCGCAAAGACAGAAGGTTCCTCAGCCAAGAGCTCAAACACACAACCCCTTGCTTGATCGACAGAGAGTTTTTCAAAATCCTTGTTCCAAAACCTCTCTTCTTCCTTCTTCTTATTCCTCTGCTTTCTCACTATCTTCAGCCAGAGCCGAATCACTGTCACCTGTATCGAATCACTGCGACCAACTCAGGCATCGCCAATCACTCTTCCTCCTCATCTAGTTCTCTGAACTCACACCAATACCATCCATGGTCTTCACTGGTGTCTCTGAGCTCGAACCAATAAGCAAGAGTCAAGCTGTTGCCAACTGATCGCAGCCAGTGAACGTTGACGCTCCAATTGCACAATTTGCAGCTAAACACAGCAGAAAGATCACTTGGTCTTATTCTTGTAGGATCGAAAAGAATTTAGATATCTCCACAATGACATGATATTGTCCACTTTGGGCCTAAGCCCTCATGGTTTTGCTCTTGGGCTCTACCCAAAAGGCCTCATGTCAATGGAGATATCTTTTCTCTTATAAACCCATGATCTTTCCCATGTGTTTCCAATATGGGACTATGTTTGCAACATTGCAACCCCAACAATCCCCCCCTCAAACAAAGGACCATGGGTTTCCCACGTTCGATCCTCGACCCACCAGGTCTTCCTGCCCCTCGGTCTACCCGACCTACTAGGACTTCCTGCCCCTCGGTCTACCCGACCTACTAGGACTTCCATGCCTAGCCGCAACTAGGACTTCCTGCCCCTCGGTCCACCTGACCTACTAGGACTTCCTGCCTGGTGTCTGGTCCTCTTGATCCGAACATAGGAGCCCCCACTTTTTTTTGTTCGAGGTCAATATTGTACTCACATGGTTCAATCAGACCATAGCTCTTGTGCACAGTCGGCGGTTAAACCTTCTGGCAGTCCGGGCTCTGATACCAATTGCAGGATCGAAAAGAATTTAGATATCTCCACAATGACATGATATTGTCCACTTTGGGCCTAAGCCCTCATGGTTTTGCTCTTGGGCTCTACCCAAAAGGCCTCATGTCAATGGAGATATCTTTTCTCTTATAAACCCATGATCTTTCCCATGTGTTTCCAATATGGGACTATGTTTGCAACATTGCAACCCCAACAATTCTTCTAATGGAGCTTAATTTGAATTCAAGCATTGGCACGACACCTGTAATCTGTAACTCAAAAATCTTACAGCAGATGGTTAGATCAGATGAATCAGAAATCACAGAGAAACAGCAGAAGACAAACAACATCGTTGTGGATCGGTCAACAGACCGATCCATAACCCTCTGGACCGATCAGGAGACATCCTGATCGGTCTGGGATGATGCTGATCAGTCTGTGGACCGATCAGCCTATAGGTGGATCGGTCCACAGACCGATCCCCCTATTGCTCTGAATCTCATCGTTTTCTTACTGATCGATCACCAGACCGATCAGATAACCCACAGAAAGCTTCTGTGTGGTTACTGATCGGTCATGAGACCGATCAGATAACTCACAGAAAGTTTCTGTGTGGTTACTGATCGCTCCACAGACCGATCAGATAACCAAGGTATCACTGGATCGGTCGACAGACCGATCCAGACAGCCAAAGTATCACTAGATCGGTCAACAAACCGATCCAATGGCTCTGTTGGTTTTAGAGCTTCCCAGCCCTAAACCCTAACGTCTTCCTGGTCTAGAGAACGAGCTACCGAGCCCTCTCTAACCTAGTCCGGAGTGTTGGTTGCTACTCGAAAAACCTAGAGGTTCCACTGTACAAAAATTTTGTACAAAGGTCTGAACCTTTTCCTAGCTACCATGTGTTCTTTTAAATTAAATTTTGGATCGCCTGCGGAACTTAACACGTTTGATCCAAAACTTAATCTATTTGTTCTTTTAGGTTTTGACTTGGATCTTCTGCGGAACTTAACACGTTCGACCCGAATCGCTTTAAGTTATTAATTCCATTAAATATTAATTTCCATAATTGGTTCCCAGTACTGACGTGGCGAGGCACACGACCTTCTTGGATATGGGAGCAACCACCACCGACTAGACAAAACCTTTTATAGAAATCTAATATTTAATTTCCTAAAATAACTTTAGGTTAACCGAAAAGAACAATCAAATCACAAGGAAAAAATAAAACAAAAGAACACAACTTCGAAAAACATATTCGAAATACTAGAATCGTAAGCCTCTTGTATTTGGTATTATTTCCATAAATAACTAGCATGATGCGGAAAGAAAAATTACTAGTTATACCTTCTAGAAAGACCTCTTGATCTTCTACCGTATTCCTCTTCTAACCTTGGATGTTGTGTGGGCAACGATCTTCCGAGATGAGAAACCACCAAGCACCTTCTTCTTCTCCTAGCTAGGTTCGGCCAACACAAAGAAGCTTCACCAAGGACGAAGAACAAAACACCAACCAAGCTCCAAGGGATACAAGCTTTCTCTCCTTCTTCTTCTTCTTCTCCAAGTAGTATCCGGCCACCACAAGAACTCCAAGCAAGAGATAGGTTTCGGCCACCACAAAAGAGGAAGAAAGGAAGAGGATGGCCGGCCACAATAATTTTCTTCAAGGATGAAGAATTTCGACCACCACCAATGCTCCAAGGGATACTAGAGATGAGACTTGCTTTCTCTCCTTCTTCTCCTTCCTTGATCCGGCCACAAACAAAAACTCCACCAAGAAGATAGGTTTCGGCCAACAAGAGGAGAAGAGAGAAAGGGAAGAGCCGGCCACCACACCAAGGAAAAAAGAGGGAGAAAAATAATAGAGGTTATCACCTATGAAGGCACCCTCACCCTTTCTTTTATATTTCTTGGCCTAGGCAAATTAGGAAATTTAATTACAATAAAATTTCCTTAATTTTCCTTGACATGAATTAATTTGAAGTATTAAATAAAACTTCCTTTTTATCCATGTATTGGCCGGCCACAATCAATAGAGAAAAATTAGGAGAATTTCAATCAATAAATTAAAACTTCCTAATTTATCTCCGGAAATTTTAAAATTAAAATTTCTCTTCAAAAATCTCTTCATGGTTGATAAAAGGAAATTTCTATAATTTTAATTTTACAACATGTGAATAATTTTTAGAGAGAAAATAAAATATCTCACCAATCTACAAATAAGGAAAGAGATCTAATCTCTTTCTTTAATCTTTTGTAGATCTTTTATAAGAGAGATATTTTAATTTAAATTCTCTTTAATAAATTATTTCTTCCACATAATAAAAATTAAAATTAAAATTCCTTTTTAATTTAATTTGGTCGGCCCCCACTAGCTTGGGTTCAAGCTAGGGCCGGCCACCCAATTTTATACCTAGGCCGGCCCTAGCTTGGTTCCCAAGCTAGCTTGGCCGGCCCCCTATTGGTGGGTATAGAAGGTGGGTATAGGTGGGTATAGTACTCTATAAATAAGAGGCTACGATAGGGACCGAGAGAAGGAATTGGTTTTGGTCTCCCGATAAAATTAAGCATCCCATGTTCGCCCCGAACACACAACTTAATTTTATCAATAATAATTCATTCCACTAGAGAACTATTATTGAACTACCGCACCAATCCCAAATTACATTTTTGGGCTCCTTCTTATTATGAGTGTGTTAGTCTCCCTGTGTTTAAGATATCGAATGTCCACTAATTAAGTGAGTTACTGACAACTCATTTAATTAATATCTTAGTCCAAGAGTAGTACCACTCAACTTTATTATCATGTCGGACTAAGTCCACCTGCAGGGTTTAACATGACAATCCTTATGAGCTCCTCTTGAGGACATTATCAACCTAGTATCTCTAGGACACAGTTTCCTTCTATAATCAACAACACACACTATAAGTGATACCATTTCCCAACTTATCGGGTTTATTGATTCATCGAACTAAATCTCACCCATTGATAAATTAAAGAAATAAATATCAAATATATGTGCTTATTATTATAATAAGATTAAGAGCACACACTTCCATAATAACTGAGGCCTTTGTTTCTTTATAAAGTCAGTATAAAAGAAACGACCTCTAATGGTCCTACTCAATACACTCTAAGTGTACTAGTGTAATTATATAGTTAAGATAAACTAATACCTAATTACACTACAACCTTCCAATGGTTTGTTCCTTTCCATTATGGCCGTGAGCTACTGTTTATAATTTATAAGGTACTGATAACATGATCCTCTGTGTGTGACACCACACACCATGTTATCTACAATATAAATTAATTGAACAACTTCATTTATCATAAATGTAGACATTTGACCAATGTGATTCTTTTTTCTAGATAAATGTTTATACCAAAAGCTAGGCTTTTAGTATACACTCTAACACGGAGAACGAGCTACCGAGCCCTCTCTGACCTAGTCCGGAGAACGAGCTACCGAGCCCTCTCCGACTCCATCGTCTGGGTCAGAGAACGAGCTACCGAGCCTTCTCTGACCTAGTCTGGAGAACGAGCTGCCGAGCCCTCTCCGACTTCGTCCGGTCCAGAGAATAAGCTACCGAGCCCTCTCTGACCTAGTCCGGAGAACGAGCTACCGAGCCCTCTCTGACCTAGTCTGGAGAACGAGCTGCCAAGCCCTCTCCGACTTCGTCCGGTCCAGAGAACGAGCTACCGAGCCCTCTCTGACCTAGTCCGGAGAACGAGCTGCCGAGCCCTCTCCGACTTCGTCCGGTCCAGAGAACGAGCTACCGAGCCCTCTCTGATCTAGTCCGGAGAACGAGCTACCGAGCCCTCTCCGACTTCGCGTGCCAAGTGTCCGTACTTGGACTTTTCCTCTCCACATGATCAACCTTGATCATTAATCAGTCTGAGTTTAATTAATATTTGATACAAACTTAAATCAGTGTCAACATCAAAACAACAACCAGGTCAGACTGTATCAACAATCTCCACCTTTTTGTTGTTTGACAACACGATTTAAGTTTAGATCAGAAATGTTCATATTTCCCTAATTTTAGGGGAATCAAGATCCTCCCCCTAAGACAGATACAACACCATGTAAGGATAAGGGAATCAAGATCCTCCCCCTAAAACCAAACTTTCATTTATCTCTAAACTTAGTTATCTTCTCCCCCTTTGTCAAACACCGAAAAGGTGCGAATTAGGTAAGAAAACGTTAAAGGACTCCCCCTTAACCCATACTGTCTTTTTCTTAATCCACCTAGAATGCCCTCTAATTGCATTATAAGACAGTAATAAAGAAATAAGAGACATACAAGACATGACATATGAACAACATATTAATAGCCAATAGGAAGTGAAACATAAAGAAAAACAAGAAACTGAGCAGCATAAATATATGAAATCAGCAAGTATCCAGGTCAGACATAAGTATCCAACAAACAACATCCAAAACATAGATAATCAAAATGACAGCATAGAATAATGTGTATCAATCAGCCTCCTCATCATGAGGAGCATCAGCATCATCAGCTGGAGGAGTGGGTCCCTGAGGTGGCATGCCGCTGCTCGAGGATGGATAGCCCGGGAAATACTGCGAAGGAGGGTATCTGGCCATCCATCCCATAATCGCCTGATGTGTCGCCAACTGCTGACTGTGTAAATCATCGTAGCGCTGGTCAATCCGAACGCGTAGCCCGTGGAGCTCAGCAACTAGCAGCTCATCGTGCTGATTAATGCGGCTCTCCAGCTCGGCGATCTGCCAGCGTAGATCAGGATCTGCCTCTCCATCGTCAGCAGCAGCAGCAGGAGGAGCAGCAACAGGAGCAGCCGCAATCTGTCGTGGAGGTGTCCGTGGTAACTCACCTAGTGCTCTCCCATCCTTCCACCGAACCTCCCCATTCTGTCCTATGATGCCAGACTTGGAAAATGCCCGTTTCCCAAGTCTGCAGTCCTGCCTGACCATCTTGACTATTCTACCCTTGGAGACATCAATCTGAAGGGTCTCGAGTCAATATGTAATTATATGCCCATAAGGCATATAAACAGTGAAGCTGTTTGGCTCACTATAGGAGATGATCGAAGAATAGATGCTAGACATGATGTCAAAGTCGAGACGCCGACGCAATCCATAAAGCATCAGGCAATGATATGGTCGGATCTCAAACAAGGGTTTAGATGTGATTGGCAGAAGGCAGTTGGTGACAATTTTAAAGAGAATGTAATCTGGGGCAGATAATCTCAAGGCTGCAAAAGTAGGAAAATCAACATCTAATTCATCTAGCCCACCCGGTCTAGGATGTCTGAAGAAATACTCATAGACGGAGTCAGATGAGATATCAAAAGGAGAAGGTAAGGGATCTGGTAAGTCAGGATATATGGAAAAGACATTTCCAGAACACCTACGGCAAGCTAGATAATCAAAGAAGGCTGAGAAACTGAAATCAAGAGTCTGCTTAGCAACTTTTGTTTTATAACTTACATCATTAGTTTGATGAAGATTGTTATAAAACTCAGATACTAAATCATAATTGATATCTCGTTCTAAATAGACAAGTGAATCAAGTTTGTAATAGGCAATGATTTCAGACACAGTCGGACAAAATTCGTCCATGAATTTTCGATCCACAGATCTACAAGGGAGCAATTTGAAGGTCCGTTGTTTAAAGGCTTGTTCATAATGGTGGTTTGGGAATCTCCCGGAGACAGATGGTTGAGGTCGGGAGGGAGCCTTAGACTTAGACTTCTCAGGTGACTTAGAGGTTCCTTCACCCACTTGTTTCTTCCTAAGGTTTAACAATGTGATACAATGGGGCAAATAAGTGAGCACCAGAGCCACCAACAACCGAAAGCCAAAACAAAATGCACAGCTACGGTGAGAAATGAAACTGAAAAGCTAAGGTAAGTAGTTCTAGGGAAGTATGGAGTTACTTTGGTCCCATTGAAGTATCTTTTGGCTAGGGCTTTGGCTAGGGCTTCGGCGAGCAAAGAGAAGAGGAGAGTTGAGGTGTAGGAAAGTGTCGGCTAGGGCTTCAGCGTGAAAGGAGAAGAGAAAGGATCGGGAAGATTTAAGAGAGATCGGCTACAGGTGTTGAAATGATCGGACGGCTGTCCGATCAGGAGATATCAGAAACTTCCTGATCGGTCACCAGTCCGATCAGGGAACCTCCTGATCGGTCTCTGGACAGATCAGGGAACCTCCTGATCGGTCTCTGGACCGATCAGAAGATGATCAGTAGCCCTCTCTGCGTACAAGACTGACCTGATCGGTCCCCGGACCGATCAGGGAACTCCTGATCGGTCTGCAGACCGATCAGTAGCCTTCCTGGCGTACAAAACGAACCTGATCGGTCCCTGGATCGATCAGATTACAAACAGAAGGTCTGGAGAGATTTTTGGATCGGTCGACAGACCGATCCACCTTCTTCTGATCAGGTTGTAGACCGATCAGTGTCTGATACTGAAGTTTCTCCAGTAATTTCAGTAACTGAAATTCGTAGAGGTGTTCGATAATTCGTAGAAGTTTTTCCAGTAAAACTTCCAAGTTCAGTACCTAGGACCTGAACAATCTACAAGCATACCTATTTCCTAAAGATTATGGTCTGAAATTGTTTATAGCCCGAAAGTTTCAGACATTTAGAAAAGCAGACAACTCAAGGCTTGAAAACTGAAATTTTTGACCTTGTTATGTTTAGTTTCAAGTTTGTCAAAATATAACCAAATTGCTATCATTATTTCAAGGACTTGTCCTAGTTTCAATCAAAATCATGAAAAGTATCAATCAAAGGTATCAAACAGTCCATCAACCAAAGTTACATAATTTCTAGGTAAAGGTCCAACCAAGTTTCCTTGGTTGGAATATATGAGTAAGATCTAAGAACCAAATACACATGTATTATGTAATGGTCTTCCCCATACTCAATTTATGTCTCTTCAACCTAATTATTCAAGGGATGCATGATACATTTTGAATAATTCGGCTGATCCTAGCATCTCACCCCATTTCTAGCAAACAAAAATAATTTGTTAAACCTTATAATTTGTGTGAGATGTTCCCAAGTTGCCCAAATTAATTTCTCATTTTTTCTTATCGTTTTAATTGTCCTTATTGATCATGACGTGGTCCTAATGACCTATTGAGCCAAACACATTCTCAATTCTCTCCTCAAATGACTAAATTCATTTTCCGGAAGAGGTTTGGTGAAAATATCGGCTAGGTTTGACTTTGACTCAACATATGTGAGTGCAATGTCTCCCCTAGCTACGTGATCTCTAATGAAGTAATGACGCACTTCAATATGTTTGGTCCTTGAATGATGGCTGGATTTTTTGTTAGGTTTATTGTGTTGATGTTATCACACAACACTTGCACTCCCTTATATGAAAGCCCATAATCTTCTAGGGTGTGGATCATCCACAACAATTATGATACACTCCCTCCTATGGCAATATATTCAGCCTCGGTTGTGGAGAGAGCAACACAATGTTGCTTCCGACTTGACCAACTAACCAATGATGAACCTAAAAATTGGTAACCCCCACTAGTGCTTTTCCGATCCAATTTGCACCCAGCATAATAGGAGTCGGTATAACCTATCAAGTCAAAAGACTCCGTACGAGGGTACCAAAGACCTACTTTAATTGTGCCCTTAAGGTATCTCAGAATTCTCTTAACTGCAATTAAATGAGATTCCTTGGCACAGACTTGATATCTAGCGCACATGCCCACAGCAAAAAGTATGTCCGGTCGACTAGCTGTGAGATATAGAAGACTACCGATCATGCTTCTATATTGCGTTAGATCAACTGGTTTTCCACTCTCATCATTGTCAAGGCGAGTGTTCGTCGCCATTGGAGTGGATACTTCCTTAGAGTCACTCATTTTGAATTTCTTGAGCATCTCTTGAGTATATTTCGTCTGATGGACATAGATGTCATCTCGAGTTTGTTTGATTTCAAGTCCAAGGAAGAATGTCAATTCTCCCACCAAACTCATCTCAAACTCACTTTCCATGTGAGTAATAAATTCATTCAAATAGTCCTTATTATTTGAGCCACAAATTATGTCATCGACATACACCTGGGCTACAAATATGTTTTCACCATCTCTACGCAGAAATAGTGTTGGGTCTATTTGACCTCTTACAAAATCCTTTTCTAGTAAGTAAGTTGACAACCTTTCGTACCATGCTCGAGGTGCTTGTTTAAGCCCATAAAGAGCTTTCTTGAGCTTGTACACGTGGTTTGGAGCTTCGGTATTCACAAACCCCGGTGGTTGTTCAACATAGACCTCTTCTTTAATGAAACCATTTAAGAAGGCCAATTTAACGTCCATTTGATAGAGCTTGAAGCCTCTATGTGCAGCAAAAGCTAGCATTAAATGAATGAACTCTAATCGAGCCACGGGAGCATAAGTCTCATCATAATCGAGGCCTTCGACTTGACTATAGCCCTTGGCTACAAGTCTTGCCTTGTTTCTTACGACTTCTCCCTTTTGGTTTAACTTATTTTTGAAGACTCATTTGGTTCCAATAATGGTGGTCTTCTTAAGTCTAGGAACTAAGTTTCACACTTGGCTCCTTTCAAATTGACCTAACTCATCTTGCATAGCTATAATCCAATCAGGATCGTGCAATGCCTCATCAACTAATTTTGGTTCGATTTCTGAGATCAAGGTGACCTCATTAGACTCATTTCTAAAGAATGACCTAGTCCTAACCTCTTGTTGAATGTCTCCCACAATCTGGTCTTGGGGATGACTAGAGGCTATCCTAGATTGCCTTGGTGTTGGCGGTGCCTCATGAGTGGTCTCACTAGACACAAGCAAGGGCTCAGTATCAGGCAAAGGGTCAGACTGAGCCCTCTCTCGCCTTTGCTCATCATCATCGGAGTCAATTTCAACTCTTTCTATGTTCTGATCATTTAAACTTAGATTTCTAAGTTCAAATTGAATTTCTCCTACATCCCTTGATTGATCATTTGATTTAGGAATTTCTTCAAATGCTACATCCGAGGACGCTTCAATTAATTTAGTCCTATTGTTGTAGACTCGATAGACTTTGCTGATAAGAGAGTACCCGACTAGTATCCCTTCGTCAGCCTTAGCCGTGAACTTTCCAAGATGATCATTGGTGTTCAAGATAAACACCTTACAACCAAACACCCTAAGATGTTTAATTGTAGGGGTTCTCCCAAACCAAAGTTCATGGGGAGTCTTTCCTAAAAACCTATGTATCAAGACTCGGTTTTGTACATAGCAAGCGGTATTTACAGCTTCAGCCCATAAGTAGCTCGGTAGTGAGTACTCATTGAGCATGCTTCGTGCAGCCTCTTGCAAGACTCGGTTCTTTCTCTCCACAACCCCATTTTGTTGTGGGGTCCTTGGAGTAGAGAATTCATGCTTATATCCTTTTTCTTGACAAAATTCTAAAAATCTATGGTTTTGAAATTCCCCACCATGATCACTTCTAATTGTTTTAATTGTTGTTGATTTTTCATTTTCAGTTCTTCTACAAAAAGAAACAAAAACATCTATGGTTTGATCCTTATTTTTCAAAAAGAAAGTCCATGTATATATAGTAAAGTCATCAATGATCACTAAGCAATATCTACTTCCATTCAATGAAATAACATTACTGCAATCAAACAAATCCATATACAATAAATCTAAAGCAGTAGATGTACTTACAGCGCTTTTACCTTTATGAGACACTTTTGTTTGCTTACCCTTTTGACATGCATCACATAACTTTGTCTTTTGGTACTTGATGCTCGGTAAGTCTTGCACTAATCCTTTGTTGGCCAGCTTTCGAATATTCTTCATGTTTACGTGGGCCAACCTCCTATGCCACAGCCATGATTCTTCTTCTTTTGACATGAAACACTTAGCAGAGACATTAGTAGCACTTTTAAAAGATACTTGATAAATGTTATCTACCCTTGTGCCTACTAGTACCGTGTCAAGTGTGTCAATGTGTTTGACCAGACATTGACTTGAATGAAACTCAATTGTGTAACCCATATCACACAATTGGCTGACACTTAGGAGATTAAAGGTCATCCCCTTGACTAGAAGGACATTTTTGATTTGGAGACATTCGAATATATGAATATCTCCAACTCCTATAACCTTAAGGCTACCATTATTACCAAAGGACACATTATCTCTATTTTTATTTTGAAGGGTAGTAAAGAGTGACTTGTCCCCGGTCATGTGCTTGGAGCATCCACTATCAACAAACCAAGTTGATAGATGCTCCCCCTTGACAAATGCCTACAAGACACGAAAGATAGATGTTTTAGGTACCCAAATCTTGGGACCTAATGCATCTACAATGAAAGACCTAGGAATCCATGCCTTGGTTGTGATCTAGGAACCCTTTCTAGTCTCATGAACCCTAGAAGCATGTGATCTATGAAATTGGGTTCTAGACACTAGGGAAATGAAACTAGACTCCTTAGGTTGATATCCTAACCCAGCCTTGTTGTAGACCGCCCTTTGGGCATTTAGAATCATATCTAAGGTCTTAGAGCTAGTTGAGAATTTCTCAAGCATTTTCTTGAGTTTCTCAACTTCACTCTTTAAGGCTTTTTTTTCATCCTCAAGAAGCTCTTGATGTAGGTCATCAACCTCATCTTCCCTAAGAGTCTTTAAGTGTTCTACTTCATCTTTTAATGATTTGATTTCAGTTTTTGATTTTTTAAGCAAAGTAGATAAATGTGCAATAGTTTTATAGCATTTTTCTAAGTGAGGAGAGGTTACCTCTTCATCATCCGAAGATGATGAAGCCGCGGCTGATGTATCACTTCCGGAATCCGATTCCTCCCTTGCCATGAGCGCTAATTGACGAGTGCTTTTCTCCTTCTCTTCCTCCGATGAGCTTGAGGAGGATTCATCCCAAGTAGCTTTGAGAGCTTTCTTCTTCTTGGCCCTTTCCTCCTTCTTCTTGAGTTTTGGACACTCACTCCGATAGTGTCCTTTCTTGCTACACTCATAACACGTAACATTAGTCTTATCAACATTTTGATCAATAGACTTACCTTTCCCTTTGTATCTCCGGCTCCTTCTCATGATTCTCCTTACGAAGTTGGCCATCTCGCTTGATGATGATCCACCTTCATCATCGGACTCGGAAGAGGATGAGGATGTAGGTATCTCTTTCTCCTTCTTCTTTTCTTTCTTCCTTCTTCCATCCTTGCTCTTTTCTCCTGCAACTAAGGCAATACCTTTCTCTTTTTGACCCTTGTTAGCAAGTTCATGAAGTTCCATTTCACAAAAGAATTCATCTAATTTAACAATTGAAAGGTCCTTGGAGACCTTGTAGGCATCTACCATAGATGACCACAAGGCATTCCTCGGAAAGGCTTTGAGAGCGTACCTTACAAGATCACGATTCTCTACGTGTTCATCTACGGAATGAAGACCATTGATGATCTCTTTGAACCTTCCGTGTAGTTCACTTACCGTTTCGTTCTCCTTTATGGTGAGATTTTGTAGTTGGTTTAGGAACAAGTCTCTCTTGGCGATCTGAGAGTCTCGGGTTCCTTCTTGGAGCTCGATGAGCTTGTTCCACAAATCCTTTGCGCTCACAAATGGACCTACCTTGACAAGTTGATCTTTGGCTATCCCACATTGTAGAGTGACCACTGCCTTGGCATCGGCTTGTCCTTTGCGAGTTTGCTCGGCGGACCACCTTGACGACTCTAGTTCCTTACCTTCTTCGTCCTTTGGAGGTGTGAACTCTTCCTTGACCGAGAACCACATGGAGATGTCGATCTTGAGATAATACTCCATACGGCTCTTCCAATATTGGAAGTCCGCTCCGTCGAAGTAGGGTGGATGATTGGTGCTAAAACCTTCCTTCATAGTCATCTTCTTGCTCTTTAGGGTGTTAATCCGGATGAAGAGCGCCCTGCTCTGATACCACTTGTTAGGACCTTCGGATGGCTAGAGAGGGGGGGTGTGAATAGCCTCCACTAAAAACTCAATTAATTCCTCACAAAAATTTGTTAGCACAGCGGAAATAAACAAGAGGAAAATTGATGCAAGGAAAGAAACAACCCACCACTAACACAACAAGGATGTACGAGGTTCGGGGATAACTTGCCCCTACTCATCGGCGTGTCCGTAAGGTGGACGATCACTTGATCTTTCGGTAGATCACACCCCGGACAAATTCCGGCTAAGTATTTCTCCTTCTCGGTGGAGTAACCTCTCCACAAAGTTTCAGACAAGATTTGAAATGAAGCACAAGACTTACAGAGTTTAGTGGCTAAAATGAATGAACAATAAACTTACAGCCACGATGAAAGCAAAGCGCAAAGACAGAAGCTTCCTCAGCCAAGAGCTCAAACACACAGCCCCTTGCTTGATCGACAGAGAGTTTTTCAAAATCCTTGTTCCAAAACCTCTCTTCTTCCTTCTTCTTATTCCTCTGCTTTCTCACAGTCTTCAGCCAGAGCCGAATCACTGTCACCTGTATCGAATCACTGCGACCAACTCAGGCATCGCCAATCACTCTTCCTCCTCATCTAGTTCTCTGAACTCATACCAATACCATCCATGGTCTTCACTGGTGTCTCTGAGCTCGAACCAATAAGCAAGAGTCAAGCTGTTGCCAACTGATCGCAGCCAGTGAACGTTGACGCTCCAATTGCACAATTTGCAGCGAAACACAGCAGAAAGATCACTTGGTCTTATTCTTCTGATGGAGCTTAATTTGAATTCAAGCATTGGCACGACACCTGCAATCTGTAACTCAAAAAGCTTACAGCAGATGGTTAGATCAGATGAATCAGAAATCGCAGAGAAACAGCAGAAGACAAACGACATCGTTGTGGATCGGTCAACAGACCGATCCATAACCCTCTGGACCGATCAGGAGACATCCTGATTGGTCTGGGATGATGCTGATTGATCTGTGGACCGATCAGCTTATAGGTGGATCGGTCCACAGACTGATCCCCCTATTGCTCTAAATCTCATCGTTTTCTTACTGATCGATCACCAGACCGATCAGATAACCCACAGAAAGCTTCTGTGTGGTTATTGATCGGTCATGAGACCGATCAGATAACTCACAGAAAGTTTCTGTGTGGTTACTGATCGCTCCACAGACCGATCAGATAACCAAGGTATCACTGGATCGGTCGACAGACCGATCCAGACAGCCAAAGTATCACTGGATCGGTCAACAGACCGATCCAATGCCTCTGTTGGTTTTCTAGCTTCCCAGCCCTAAACCCTAACGTCTTCCTGGTCTAGAGAACGAGCTACTGAGCCCTCTCTGACCTAGTCCGGAGAACGAGCTACCGAGCCCTCTCCGACTCCATCGTCTGGGTCAGAGAACGAGCTACCGAGCCCTCTCTGACCTAGTCTGGAGAACGAGCTGCCGAGCCCTCTCCGACTTCGTCCGGTCCATAGAACGAGCTACCGAGCCCTCTCTGACCTAGTCCGGAGAACGAGCTACCGAGCCCTCTCCGACTTCGTCCGGTCCAGAGAACGAGCTACCGAGCCCTCTCTGACCTAGTCCGGAGAACGAGCTACCGAGCCCTCTCCGACTTCGCGTGCCAAGTGTCCGTACTTGGACTTTTCCTCTCCACATGATCAACCTTGATCATTAATCAGTCTGAGTTTAATTAATATCTGATACAAACTTAAATCAGTGTCAACATCAAAACAACAGCCAGGTCAGACTGTATCAACAGTAATTTTATGAATGAGTTTCTATTGCATTTTCTTCAATTCAAGGAATGTGAAATATGTGTAAATTTTGTAGTGATTATTAATAAACTGAGTAATGTATTCAATTTAAGTACTTTAATGCCCAAAATCTGTAGGGTTGTATTTTAAGGCTATGAATGGGTAAATTATTATAATTATTAGTGTTGTCCATTCTGCTGACTCGAATAAAATTAGTTTTGATGTTAGAATTACAGTTTTATGAGTGTGTTCGTGTTTTATCTTTTTCAATTGAAGAATTGAAAGATATATGTTAGTTTTGGGCATTCATTATCAATAAACTAAATAATATACTCAATTTAAGCGCTTTGATGCCCAAAATGTTTAGGATTTGTACTTTAGGATATGAATGGGTAAATAGTTTAAATTTTTAATGTTGTCCAATCTGCTAGCTAGAATAAAATTAGTTTTGATATTCGAATTGTAATTTTATGAATGTGTTTGTATTTTAGCTTTTTCAATTGAAGTATTGAAAGATATATGTTACTTTTGTGTATTGATTAGCAAAAAATCGAATAATATACTCAATTTAAACACTTTGATGCTCATATTTTCCATAGCTTGTACTTTATGGTATGAATTATAAATTGTTCTTGTTGTTTGAGTGTAGTTGATTTTGTTAGTTTGAATAAAAATGGGTTCTGGATTTCTAATTGCAACCTATTTTATGATTGTGTTTGTGTTTTATCTTCTTCAATTGAATGATTAACTGAGATATGTGGTTGTTGTGTAGTGATTATCAATAAACTGAATAATATACTCGCTTTGATGTCCATATTTTCCATGGATTATAGTTTATGGTATGAATTGTTAAGTAATTTATTTTTATACAGAAATGGGAAAGAAAACTAGAGCTATAAAATTAAAGGAGGTTAAGGGAAAATCTGTAGAGAAGAACAAGAGCAAGAGCAGTAAATAATCATGTTCATGTTGTTCATCGACATATTTCAAAGAAGTGTTGGATGAAGTATTACCCAATTTGGGTAATAAGCAAAAAGAGATGATCAAAAGCACTCCACTTGCTCCATGGCTTGAGATTCCTGAGATGCCAATTAGTAGTAGAATAGATTTAGTATTAAACAGATTCCAGCAGTCTTCGCATTCTTTCTTGTTTGGTGACAACATTGTAGTTCCATTCACATAGACCGAATTTTGAATCATCCTTGGTTTGGCCCATGTGGGCCAACCTATTGATTTGGATGTCAGCATGAAGTCCAAATTTGTGGCACGGTTATTTGGAGGAAAAGTTAACAACGTAAATAGGACTACAATTCATGATAAAATGCTTGTATTAGCTGGATCAGAGAATGATTCTAAAGTAGATGATTTTGTTAGGCTGTTTATTTATCTTCTATTTAATTGTGTTATTTTTTCTATTGGTAACTATTCCACTCCTCGATTTATTATGTCCTACATTGGTAACCTGACGAAGTTCTTTGATTACTCATAGGGAGATGTCGCGTATAGATTTTTGTGTCACCAATTTATTTTACATACCGCCGATAAGGGCAATAGGCTGGAAGGAAGCAAAAAGTATGTAGATAGTTGTACTGTTGTTATAATGGTGAGTTTTTAATTTTTTGAAGTGCGATTATGATATATTTCATATTATTGTAATAATATCTTTGTGTATTCATGCCTGGTTATATGAAAGAATACCTTCATTTGACCATACACAATCGTTATGGTGTTTTCCCCGGTTGTTTCGTTGGGAAAGGAGTAAGATTTCCATCCAACGTGATGCTGCCGAGAGATTATTTATCGGTATTGATTTCAGCAGGGTAAGTTGCTATGTTTTTAGTATGTTTTTTCAAATATGATTGTAGAAGTGATGTTTTGTTGTTTATAATTATGAAAAGGTGTTGGATATAGTACTATTTCCAAATGAGGAGATTCTGTTAAGCAGCAAACAAGGAAGTTCTTTGGTAAATATAGAAATAATGATAATATTTATGTTAAATAATGATGATAAGACATTTTTTTACTACATTACTCTTATTTTGATGGTAAAAGTATTGTGTGAGATGTTATGGATTAGCTAATAAGAAGATAATAACTGAACCAAGCAGTGAAGAAAAGAGTAATGATGATGTGGAAGCAGAACCCGTTAGTGAAAAAATAAGTGGTGAGACAGAAAATTTTAAGTTTGAAGAGAATAAAAAAGTTGAAGTCCAAGTCAGTGGTGAGACTGAACTTGCCGGGTTATTTGAGTTGAATGTGGAAGTGTATGAAGATCTAACTCCTAACTTGGATGATAATGTTGATTTGATGGTAAAAGATGTTATTTCTCAATTGAATAAAGAAAACACTAGATTGGTAGGATCTGATGGTGATGGATTGGAAGTAGAAAAGAATAGTGGTTCAAGTGAAGAGCATGTTTCTGGTAGTGACGTTGCTACTTCAAAAATAGAGAAGATCAGTCTTTTTCAATCTTCTATTATGGATACTGTGAGAAATAGGGCTGATCGTATCGCGAAAAGAAAGACGTCAACGTTTGTAACTCCCCCTAGCTCAACACCAAAACGCAGGAGGAAGGGAAAAAAAATAGATAGATGGAGCATAACCTAGAATGGTTATTTTGAAGTCTACTATTTTTTGTGTGTTATTATATATTATTGCTAAACATGTATGAATTTTAACTTATATTACTAAATATGTTGTCGTATAGATAAAATCCATCGTAGATGTTGAGAAGGATGGCAAGAATCCTGTCAAGAATAAAATGGATGCATATAAAGACAGAGGTGATTTATGTGGTCATAAAGAAGGATTAGAAGAAAAGAGAAAGGTGTTGACAGAATTTTTGTCTAGGGATGAATTGGAGTAAGTTTAATTTGATTATGTTAAATTTTGTCTTAACACTTCTTTCTCAATATTTGTAATGGAAATAATTTTTCTCTCCATCTAGTGTTGTCATTTGGCAAGATGACTTCCTGAGCTTGACTGGACCTGTATTATGTCCTTTTTTATTTGGTAAGCCGGTTGATAGTCAAATCATAAACGTTTACATGAGGATTATGAAAAAACAGAGTCCAACTTATGAGTTTGAGATATACTGTATGGACACTACTATGCAGGTTTGTAGCACAGTTGATATTTAATTGTACTTCTTATTAGATTAAGATAGATTAAGATAACATTTGTACTCTTATTTTAAATATCTAGCAAGAAGTGTTGCTGCATTTAGAGGTATATGACAATTACAGAACATGGAATACGAACCTTTTCTTGTCAGGTTGACATCGACCACCAGTAGAAGACTGCAGGATCTAAATGAAGATATATTTACAAGATGCAAATATATAATTTTCCCTATTAATGATAGATGACATTGGTATCTATTGGTTTTTGAAGTATCTGAAGGAAAATTCAAATTATGGAATTCAAACCATGATTCCTTTTCAGCTGGGGCAGCTAGAGTATATGTGAGTTTAACAATATTCTACTACATTAAGTCTTAAGACCGAGTATTAAAGCATTTCCTATTTTGTAGGCACAGTTTTTGGCTGGTTGCATTGCTCATCTCTTAGGTTTCGCCATAGGCAGTCAGGGGTGATCAGAGCAGATTGTCGTCATCAAGGTGCCACTCTTGATTGTGGTATCTATGCCTGCATGTGGGTTAATGTCATCCCGTAACACTGATGATTTCTGGAGATTTGCCAATAACGTGAAGATGAACAATTATCGGGCACGTGTTGCATCAACGATATTATCATATGATAATGGATTATTGAAAAAAATATTTAATTTTTCTCGTCCTCTGAGTTGTTTATGGAAAAACAGATGTGATGGTTAATTCTTCTCGTACTATTGGTTTTTGTCCTATTATGATGACAGATATATGGTTTTTATTCTGTAGAAATTCTGTTGAGTGATGACAACCTGAGCACACAATTTATAAGTACAAAAGGTCAAAAATCAGGTATACCACCTCCAAAATTTAGGATAATTTATACTAAATTCTAGTATATTTTGTAGCCAATTAAGCATTATCAACAATAGGTCGATAATAACCTTAACTATTGCTCAAAATATTATTAAGAGACGTCATTGATCATAATTGTACATAATGGTCATTGATGAAACTATTAATTAGGTACGAAATATAACTACAAAAAAAATCCAAAATCAGGTATATTTCATTCTAAATACAGCATAATGTTTACTAAATCTAGTATAATTCCTATCAAAGTGAGCATTATCTACAATAGGACTATCAGAACTTGTTAGATCCATGTGACAAAATTTAGGTACAAAAAGTCCAAAATCAAGTATACTTCCTTCTAAATTCAACCCAATATTTACTAAATCTAGTATAATTCCTATCAAATTGAGCACTATCTACAATAGAGCTATCTAAATTTGTTAGAGCCATGTGATAAAGTTTAGGTACAAAGAGTCCAAAATCAAGTATATTTCCTTCTAAATACAGCACAATGTTTACTAAATCTAGTATAATTCTATCAAAGTGAGCACTATCTACAATAGGACTATCAAAACTTGTGAGAGTCATGTGAGAAAATTTAGATACAAAAAGTCCAAAATCAAGTATACTTCCTTCTAAATCCAGCCTAATATTTACTAAATCTAGCCTAATATTTACTAAATCTAGTATAATTTCTATCAAATTGAGCACTATCTACAATAAGACTATCAAAACTTTTTAGAGCCATGTGACCAAATTTAGGTACAAAAAGTCCAAAATTAGGTATACTTCCTTCTAAATCCAGCCAATGTTTACTAAATCTAGTATAATTCTTATCAAATTGAGCACTATCTATAATAGGACTATCAAAACGTGTTAGAGTCATGTGATAAAATTTAGGTACAAAAAGTTCAATATTAGGTATACTTCCCTCTAAATGCAGCACAACGTTTACTAAATTTAGTATAATTCCTATCAAATTGAGCACTATCTACAATAAGGCTATCAAAACTTGTTAGAGCCATGTGACAAAATTTAGATACAACAAGTCTAAAATCATATATACTTCCTTCTAAATGCAACCCAATGTTTACTAAATCTAGCATAATTCCTATCAAATTGAGCACTATCTACAATAGGACTATCAAAACTTGTTAGAGTTATGTGATAAAATTTAGGTACAAAAGGTCCAATATTAGGTATACTTCCCTCTAAATGTAGCACAATGTTTATTAAATTTAGTATAATTCCTATTAAATCGAGCACTATCTACAATAAAACTATTAAAACTTGTTAGAATCATGTGACAAAATTTAGGTATAAAAAGTCCAAAATCAGGTATACTTCCTTCTAAATTCACCCAAATGATTACTAAATCTAGTATAATTCCTATCAAATTGAGCACTATCTACAATAGGACTATCAAAACTTATTAGAGCTATGTGACAAAATTTAGATACAACAAGTCCAATATTATGTATACTTCCCTCTAAATACAGCACAATATTTACTAAATTTAGTATAATTCCTATCAAATTAAGCACTATCTACAATAGGACTATCAAAACTTATTAGAGTCATGTGACAAAATTTAGGTACAAAAAGTCCAAAATTAGGTATACTTCCTTCTAAATCTAACCCAATGTTTACTAAATCTAGTATAATTTCTATCAAATTGAGCATTATCTACAATAGGACTATCAATATGAGAGTCCATAAGTATTGAAAGATAATAATGTATGGGATATTCATATGATGTGATATACAACCATAATCAAATTTTAGAAGAGGTTAATGTTTGTGAGTTGTTTTGACCATATCACCTTGTGTACATACTTGATATGAATTCAACTTATTTCTTGTAGAAATTCTTGTATAAATCCACTTTATTAGTATAAGATACGTATAAATCCACAAAATATCCACATGATGGATGAACCAATATGAGAGTCAATATTAACATAAATAGAAGAGGAAAATATATGGGATATTCACATAATGTGATATACATCCATAACCAAATTTTAGAAGAGATTAATGTTTATGAGTTGTTTTGGTTATATCACCTTGTGTACACACTTGATCATATATGTACACAATTTTAGTACAATTTATAAAGCATCAGTTACATTTGGACACAATATAGGCATTAATTAGGACGTTGTAGAATCTGCTACTTCACATTTAGTGTGGTCAATAGCATCACTAGTGATGATTATTTCCATCGGTAGGGCAAAAGTTATATTAACATAAATAGAGGAGGAAAATGTATAGGATATTCACATGATGTGATATATACTTATAACCAAATTCTAGAAGAGGTTAATGACACTATTGCTTCACTTTATTAGGTATAAATTTTCCAAAATTAAGTATAATTGTATGTTAATTTGGTATAATTAAATGTCCAAATTTATGTGCCATTAATCATATAAATACAATTTAATTAGGTAAAAATGTCTAAAAGGAGTTATAATTCCATATTAATTTAGAACAATTTAAACAAAATCAAGCATATTTTCTATCCAATTGAGCATTATCTATAATAAGTTGATCAATCATCAATATGTACAAATTAGGTTAATTAGGTACAAATTATCCTAAATAAAGTATAAATGTAGTTTAATTGAGTATAAATATAGTTTAATTGAGTATAATTATATAAGATTTAAGTATCCAGGTACACAACCTCCTCATTTGAAATATGTCCCTACCAAGCTGTTAAAACAAAATACTTAACAGTTGTTGTGTACATGATCCTCACGTGAGTGGGTAAAAAATCCTAAAAGCCAAAGCAGAGGCGGTAAAACCCTCCCACCCAACTCCCTAAAATCGATCTTCTCCCTCCCAACTCCCTCTCGCAAACTTCGATCTGTATCCTAAAAACGGTGACGACGACAATAGAGGCAATGACAACAAGATAGATGGCGACGGAAAGAGAGATTTGAGTGCTAAAATTGTGAGCCCTAAGATTTTATTTCAACATACTATTTAGAAGGGATTTATGGTTGAAATGTTTGTTTATTGTAAATATAGAGGAAAACGTATGTTGTTTTTGTTGGAATGAAACCCTTGTGTTTATGAAAGTTGGGAAGAAACACATGCTCAAGTTAACAAATTTAGCGGCGCATTGCACAAATCATATCTGAGTAAAGAGGAAGCATTGATAGCTTTTAATTCATACAAGGATAGACAATGTGCTTTCTTCACCCCTACTTCCAAAAGATGTTCGAGCTCAACTTCAGTGTCAACTTCAATTGCCTCTTCAAGTTCTAGTCAAATAAAGAAGCAAACTAAAGAACTATCTAAGTTAATCAATATTCAGCTAGGGTTAGCTTATGAGTACCGTAAAAATGCATCTAAGATCGTTGACATGTATGAAGAGTTAATAAACAAATTGGATTCTCTGCATGTTAGTGATTAATTAATAGACTTGTTTAAGTTAGATGAATGTATCTCTTATAGAAAACACTTGGCTGAATGTACCCATAACTATTTCTGCATGAACTTGTTTCTTGACCCTTTCTTGATTGCGGGAGCTGAATATGATCATCTCATTTGCTTATGGAGATTTTGTCATACTTAGTAAGCTCCTTTAAAAGTCATTATAAAAAAAAAATCAGGTACAGTTGACTTCAATTTAGGTATATATATATTTGCACAATATAAGTATAATTTGCAAACTATTGAGTACATTTGTACGAAGGTTTGACACTCTTGTGACACCCTACTAAAAACACTACTTGATTCGGTATATATAATATATCCAAATTTAAGTTGATTGAGAGATTGTGCATTGTATACCACACTACAAAATGCCCACATATCTCATTCTTTCTTTGAATTGAAAAAGATGCAATACAAATTCATTCATAAATTTACAACTCCAAAATAGAAATCGAATTTTATTCAACTTCAACCTCACAAAATCGAAAACAACCATGAACTAAAACACTCATGACCTAAAGCTTCAATTTTTCACACAAGAATAACAAATTAGTCAAAATCTAGGACAGAAAATTATAACTTACCGATGATTCTTGGGTTGAAGCTGAAAGTAGGATTCTACCGGTTCTCCGATTTTTGTCTTCAACATCGATGGAGATGCTTTAGAGTTGAAGTAAAGGGAGATCAAGTCGCTGCCAATGATTTGGAGGGGAAGTCGGGTACTGCGTCGCCGATGGCTTGGAATCATGTAGGCTCGAAGTAAGGGGAGGTAGTGCGTCGGCACTTGGGAAAGAAAGGAGAAATAAGCAATATTTGAAAATTTTAATTTAATAAGAGAGCAAGTTGGTAATTTCGCATGGGTTAGGGAGTTGAAACAAACAAATACGTTTGGTCAGGTATCGGGAAGAAAAAAAATCTGACGTAGGGACTGAATGTAAATGTTTAAATTTGTATGGAGATTTTAGAGCAAGTTTACCTTAATTCAAAGGTATTTATAAAAAAAGGGAAAAAAATGAAGGTAAAGTGAAAATTTCTCACCTAGTTATCCCATTTACTGATCGCTTTCAACTAGACAAGAACTAGAGTTTTCTCCTTTGGCATGAGATAGATACGTGGCTGTTCATAAGCTTGTCAAAGGCACTAGAAATGAGCAGCATCTAGATGGACCCCTCATGAGTTTGACATTGACAAAAAGAGACCTCCATCGACAATAGCAACATTTTATGCCGCTTTCATTTGCTGGACTCTGATATAATGCGACCCCACACATAATCGTCAAAATATAACAAACAAAATTTGTGTTGAATATAAGGTCAAAATTATGGCATAAGCCTTGTCTTGTGTTACCTCCTGGTTTGGTAGTATCTTCAGCATGGGTGTAGACACTAATCTGCAACTTGCATTTTCAGGCAAGAGGAAAAGATAGAGATACTGTAAGTTAATCAGAATCACCAACAAGCCCCAGACCAAAAATTAATGGGCAAATATATATACCTTATCTGCTCCTACTAGTGAAGAATTTCTAGTTCAAAATATTCGCTTTAAATCCACTCACCTATTATAATAAAATATTCTACTTGGTCATCAAATTGTTTCACCAAACATTTTGGTAAGGACCAGTTTAAGTATTTGCTCAAAATTAATGCTTGATGGTCTTTGTCAAGCTGATGTTAGTGTTGATCCTAAGCCAACCACCAACTAACCACAAGAAAAATAATTAAGTGTTCTCATAATGTATTCTTGTTCCAGGCCTCAGGCCAACCGTTTAAATAAATAAAAAATCCCTTGTATAAGATCAAAAAACTGAATTAATGGTGGAGGCAAAAAACAGAAATATGGCGGCCTATGTGCGACTGCACACAGTTTAAAGAAGAGAATAAAATTCTAGCTTAGTACTAGTCTTTTCTGGAGAAACAGAGACCATGATGCTTAAAACCCTAAACCATGTGGACATAGATGTATACGGTTGGTGTAATCGAGATCTTAGATTTTGATGTTTGTTTGACAATATATTAAATGGAGTCTAATCAAGTCAATGTTGACTAGATGACTGACAAATGGTAAGTAGTCTACCGAATGGCTAAATCCAAACAGATAAAGGTGACTAATGCTTGGCAAGAAGAATACCCTAGGAGGAGGTAACCCTAGGTAAAGAGGAAAACCTTAGGGGAAGATAATCCTAGGTCTTGGAAGAGTGAAGTCTAAGTAAAAGTTCTGATAAGTAAAATCAAGTGGTGAAAAGTGAAAACCCTAAGAGGCAACCTTAGGTAATGAAAAATTTTAGAGGAGTGAACTCCAAGCAAAGTTGATCGAAAGGCTTCCGATCGGTAAACTTAAGTTTAGTTTTACTATAACATTTTACATTACTATTATTATTATTATTGGCTAATTTAGTATTGCAAAAACAATCTTAGCCAAAATAGATTTGGAGGATAAATGTTTGGTTTGTAAGTTGAGATAAGCAACTAGAGTGGAGCAATGGGGAGGTCATGTCCCAGGAAAGGACAAACCCTAGGTCGTTGATCCAACTGAAGAAATCAGGAGGTCTCCAAGTTGAGATCCAAACATGTCTTACTATCTTCTCTTACTTATGCATTATTTAATATTATACTAACTTTGTTATACAAGAATATTATTATTATATCGAACTAACTCCATTTTGCAAAAATTGAAAGGATCGGCCGACCGAATAGAAGGTTCAGTCGATTGAACCAAGCTGACATGACACAAGTTCAAGTCGCACAGAACACATTTGGAATTTAGGTGAATCGGTCAACCGAACCTAATTTGATAAACATAGTGGCAGATTCGATCTCGGCAAAATTGAAAAACACAAGGATCAGTCAACCAATCAAGATGATCGATCAAACATTAAATGACATTAACGACACAAAGATCGGAACTCACCGAAGAAGAAAGATTAGTTGATCAGTCAACCGATAAGGAGATCGATCGACCGAAAAGATCCATCGACGACTTTTTCGATCAATCGAACAATGCTTATAAAAGTACATACCGATAAGAACTTCTGTGCAACCTTCTAGTCTTCTTTCTCTCTGTTCGTGCTGCTACTGCTCTATGCTTCAAATCTGTGCAAGTTACATCAACAAAGAGCTACAACAATCTTTATCTTATACTCCTTGTAAACTTCATTATACGAATTACCTTTTTTTCAAAGATTTCGAAAAGAGAAATTCTAGTTGATTACCCAACAGTGCGATCAAGGATCATGAATCTTAGATTTAGGATAAAAGAAACGATTTGTGACCAGTGATACTCACCCTCCCCTCACAATTCCGATCCTTCGTATACCTGCTATTGCAAATTCACGGTACAATATCAGTGTGAAAAACAAAAAGCGAACATCTAAAAAAACGAAGATGCATGTATAAGATTCGCCAGTAAATAAGTATTTTTAAAAAGTTGGGTCTAAGTTACCACACCGCTCAGTGAGATGCCTCCCTTTGACTAGAAAGATATGGATAAAATATTTTAAACAGTCAAGGATTTCTACCAAACTCTGGAATCAACCTTGACTCCAGCCATGGGTATTACTAACCGGCATGTGGCCACTAAATACTGATACACTAAACTAGCCTCAATTATTAGAAGCTTCAGCAGAGTGGGATGTGGAACAACCAATATGAACTCAGACAACATACACAGAGATAGTAGGGTTAATCTAGCATTACCAGGGTTGAAGAAATATTAATCTAAGAAACCAGAGTAGGAGACATAAATCTGATTGAGTTGTGTAGCTTACACATAAAATACCACTGACCTTTATGCCTAAGTTTCTGTGGTAGTTCAAAATTTATATCTGGCAGAAAATGAGATGATGGAAACAATAATCATGCAATTTAAATGCCAAATTTACATGAAAAAGATACATTTTCTGGTAAAAAAAAAATAACATTTTTATTTTAAATAACAAGAATATGGCGGCAAAAAAGGCCTTGCATAAGGATACTGTAAATATTCAAAAAAAATTCTTTTGTTTGTTAGATAAGAAAGATTAAATATCTAAGATTGCATGACATGTTCTCAAACAAAGAAAGATTTATGTGTTGAAAAGTAGAGGAAGACTTGAACATTACTAATGATGGTGTCACAAAGAGTTCTATAATGAGATAAGATACGTGCAACCAGCCTCAACTGGTGCCAAATAACTTGGGACAAATATGGTATGATGATGATGAAATTAAAAAAAAAGAAACTAGTTATATCCTAGACTTCATTTTAGCTACCCCTTTTTAGCAACTTACCCTCTCATCGAGTTTAATACTGAACCCTTAAATATCAAAAACAATTCTAATGCATTCATGCGTTTTATACAGAGTCACAGACAATTTGACTAGTATCTGTTATCAATCATTAAAAGGAGACCAAATACAAGAACATTGTAAGCGGGAATGACAATTTCAGAAAGGAAATGCCAGATGTTTGATTAGTGACATGACATGCAATCTTTGTCATATTCACATGCAAAACTTGCACGTAGAACTGTACGAGTCAGCAGCACATTTGTACAGTTTGCTCACAGAAAAGTATATATACTAACTCCATTTATAAAACATCAAGAAGATTACAAAAAAGATCTAGGGTTTATCTCTATGCTACAAAAGGACAAAGAAAAGAAAGCTGGAGTATATTCCAGCAGATTAACCAATGTGGTTTTACAAATTCACTCCAACTATCATCAAATTCTTCGTTTCAACTTGAACCAAAGCTACCAATAAAAAATGGTTACATAATGCAGCATCATATTATAGAGATAAAAACACTCACGAGACAAGAATTGTTTGTGATTAGCATGAAAGTCAGCTATAAAATTAATAAATTGTACTACTAGACAGCTGCAAATTGTTTCTGCTGTAGGAAAAAAAAAACTAATGCATAGATCAATGAAATACTTCATAAATACATAAAGAACTAATGGCAAAGTATGATATTACATTTTTTAATTGAATGTATACACTTGTTGGAAATGGCAAATGAACTAACACAACATGCATATTGCTGCACAAGTGATCGACATGTGGTTAAGACAATGTGTTTAGTCCTCCTGTTGAACAATTTATAATTTACAAGAATGAAATATTTTGAACGAGCAATAGCTCAAGTTACATACAGCATAATACGGGAATTAATAAGGGAAGCGCATTTGAGATTGCCAGAAGAATCGCCACGAGGTCAAACCACCTATAAATAAAGTAGGGGAGTTAAAAAAAAACTAAACTGTATTACCTTCTCTATCCTCTGTAATCATAAGATATGGTGTGATGGTGGAAGAAAAGTAAGTTTACACCTCATTTTTCTTATATTTGTGAGTCAGGTTTTGACAGCACCTAGAAGGATATGTAGATAGATTAAAGAACGTATGAAATTCATAATTCATTATAACTATTGTTTGATTTTAAAAGGGTTACCTCAGCAAATCGAATCTGTCGACGTCGTGATCTTGAAGGCCTGATATTTGTTTCTTGTTTCACGTCATTAGAGGGTGTTTGCACAGTTTGTTTCCTATTCTGAAGTTGAATGCCTAATAATGACTGTGGAGTTGGATTTTTTGATGAGACAGAAGGCAAAGTTCTAGAAAGCCAAGACTCTGATGGTGATTTCGGCAATGGTGGAGGCAGCAGTGACAGCAAAGGATTAATGCCGCTCTTCAAATGCAATGGCTCACTATCATTGCCACGATTTCTATTATCATCAACATCCATATTCCCATTATTTAATCTTTTTGAAGGGAAGAGTGAAATGGGCATAGAAACTTTGGTGACTTCTGGTTGCAATGCATTTTTTTTATCAGCTCCAGCAACTATACTTTCTCTACTCCAACTATCTATACCAATCTCACCAGAACTCATCATACTTCTAGTATCACTGACAGCATAGAAGGAACTAGCCTTTGAGTCCGAAGATCCTGGTCTATTACCTGAATCTACACGCAGAGTTTTGTCCAATAAAGAGCTCATGGACTCTGAACCTATTTGGTTGCTGTGATTTATTTCCCTGTAGCTTCCGCTGCTTTTCTCGCCAGCATCAGAACCATCAATCTTACTACAATTGCTTTCTCTGCTTAGAATTCCAACAGAATCCTTCCTTTCATGAACAGTTGATGGATGGCCATCATTTTTATCAGGGGTTGTACCTCCGGTAGCCACTGAATTACCAAATGCAGATGAACAATCAGCTGTAAGAGTATCAGATTCACTCAATTTACCTATCACTTCTTTCTGGGGAGAATGTTCCAGACCCAATTTTTTTCCATAAACAGCTTCCCATGAGAGCTAAACAAGAAAATTTAAGACAACACAAATCAATAACAGGCCAAAGAAAAAAAAAATTCCGTAACAAATAATCTTGCCCATACTTTACCTCTTCAACTTGAACAAGAGATATTGGATATACATTCTTGATCTGTGGGCTTCCAGACTTTCCCCTTGCTGAAGGCAAGTGTCTTCCTCGAACTTTCATCCCTGGGACTGGATTTAGAAGGCAGAATGAACTCTTCAAACAAAATTGAGGAAGCAATCCACAACCTTTAGAAGGAAAATGGCCAGTATCATCATAGCACTCCTCATCTTCACCGTCTTCATTGTCTTCATCATAGGTATCCTCTTCCTCCAACTCCTTAGCATACTGTTCGGGATAAGCATAATTTTTCTGGAGGGGAATAGGTGGCCTCTTGGCAGGATCACTAGTTTCAACCCTCTCAAGAAGCTTCGTAGCCGCTCGTGGAGGTGCAGCTGATTTTTTAAAGGTATAATGGGGTGAATCGGAAGACATTGCCTGTGCAGCAGGCAAGAACCTCTCTATCATGAAATCCCTGAGCTCGGGATCCTTGAGAAAGTTGCCCGAGAACTTGGCCACATCTGGGATTCCACTAATGCCACTGACACTACAATTCATGAAGAATGACTCCGATCGTGATAGTGTATCAAGCGCATCAGAGAAGGCGTCTTCTTCAACATTGTCTTCTTTATTATGATTCTCTGAGGCTGAAACGGGCTGCTTTTCTAGCTTTTTCTCTACCTTCTCAGCTTTCTCAATCCTCTCTTCACTTTCAACCGTTTCCTCCACCTCAATCTCTTCCATATTCTCTGTCTTCACTGGCATCTCAATCCTATCGGCATTTTCTACCTTATTTTCCTTCTCAATCTTCTCTACCCTCTCATCCACGACAATCTTAGGCACGTCCTCAGAAGACTCGTAAGAATTGGCAGTTCCAGCATCGGGCGCAAAGGTCACAGCTTTACGAGTCCGCACACTGCTGCCAACCTTCACAGCCGGAGCCAAGGCATCCCGAAACGAGTTTCCCCCCTTGCCGTTCTGGATCCTTCCAGGCGGAAGCTTGGGGACCTTCATCACCTTCCCACCGCTGTCCACGGCCGATCGCGCCCCGTTCTTAGGCAACCCCGGAGTCTGCTCCCATACGAACGGGACGACCCCTGGAACACGCACTGGGCCCGATTTCAAATCCGACTTGTAGTACGGAAGCGATGCCCTCCTTGGCGGCGGAGGCCGCGCCTCGCCCTCCTCCTCCGGTAGCAGCGTCGGAGAAGCCGACGGCCCCGCCGAGAATCTCCGAACGGACAGCAGCGGTGCTTCGAGATCCATCTTCTTCTCCTCCATCGGATTCTTCAACACCCTTGCGCATCAATCTTCACCAAAACCCTAATCCTCCCTCCTATCCAATCCAACAAACATCAAATCATCCCCTCAAAAACGAAAAACATATCAGATAAACCTTTGCGGGCAGACCAAATCTCAAATTGACATCAAAAGCGAGGCGGAATGGAAGAACAGAACCGTTCGAGAGACGAGAAGAGGAAGAAGGAAAAGCGAAGCGGAGAGCCTCGTGGTTTGGGAGTGTCCTCAGCGGGACTTTACCTAACTAAGTGTGAGTGAGGAAGATAGCCAAGATAGAAACCCGTACGCGCTTACTTAGAGTTTACCATCCACATGGTCACCAACCATATGTGGGGACCTGCTGCATGGCTGAGCATTGCTGGGGACGTGTAGTTATTATACGATAATTCAAGCAGGGCTGTGCTTTCAGACGGATGTCCTGATTAATCATCTTATTAATTGAAATTATTAATTATTTGGGGAAATATATCGAGGTTGGTGATGTGTATTTGTTAAGACAGATCTAATTAAGTCGAAATTTTATTTTTCTTTATTTTTGAGAAAAATAAATTAATAGATTATTCTTGAGTTGACCTCTGATTTCTTCCGGTGACCTACAATCGTTGAATTTTAATCTTGGTCAAATACAGCTGGATAGGTTTTCACTTCCTAAAGGCCCTTTTTGCTAAACAAAACTTGGGCGAAGGGTTTGCATGGTTGGATCGATAGGACTCATTATAAATTAAGTGAGATTAGTTCAACGGTTTAGATTATCTTACATTTTAATCCAATGACTCGCAAGTGGATTTTACAGAGAACTCCTAATAAATGCCTCTGCTATAAATTTGATTCCTGCTTTCCCTTGGCTCAAAACGGTAACCGCCGCCAGAGCCGTCTCTCTTACTTTCTGTGCTCGCTCGCCCTGCGCCGGCGGCCGCCGCGTCACCCCGGGGGAGGAACCGCACTCCCAAGAAACGAGGCTTCCCCTGCCTCCTCTCCCCCATTGGCGGTCGCGCCGCCGGTCCAACTCACCTACGGCACTAACTCCCTGCGTCGCTTCCTCTACGGGGAGTTAGGAACGAAAACTAGGGACGATATCTCCTCGGCACTAGTATCCTGGCTGTCCAAACCGGAGACAGAACGAGAACGACGAGGGAAGAAGAAAGGAGATAACTTCCAGGACATCCGACCTCGATCGGCTCAGCGGATCCATAAAGTTCGATCAGCCGCCTCCATGAGACCTGCGCATCCTACTCATACACGCCTAAGAAAAGTTTCGAAGCATGTCTTCTTCTACAGATTACCCAAACAGCACTTCAACTCCTTCCCAACGCAACAGCAAATTCCTCTCCAACCCAGACTATCTCAGGCTATGTACTCAGATCTCCTTATTTCTGCTACACAATCGCAATCTTTGCTCCATGGGAAAGAAGTGCATTCGCACATCACCAAGCAGTGCTTTGTTCCTTGTCTGTTCTTGCAAAATACAATCCTGAACATGTACTGCAAATGCAAAGAAATGGTACTTGCCCAACGGCTGTTCGATACATTGCCTAGAAGAGATAGTGTCTCTTGGAATTCACTCATCTCTGGGTATTTTCAAGTTGGTCTCTGTTGTAAATCCTTGGATGTGTTTTGTAAGGCAAGAGGTACAGGAGCAAAGCTGGATCGTTTCACCTATGCCAGTGCACTAAATGTGTGTTCTAGAACTGAGGATTTGAAGACAGGGAAAGTGATTCACGCGATGATTCTAGTCAATGGATCCCGACATGTTTTCTTGACTAACTCACTCATTGACATGTATTCAAAATGTGGCAAAATTGGTGAAGCGAGGCTGGTTTTTGCTAGTTCAACTCAAGTGGATGATGTTTCTTGGAATTCTTTGATTTCTGCTTATGTTCGAATTGGTTGGGATGAGGAGACATTGAGGACGTTTGCTCAGATACATCGGTTGGGAATACAGATGAATCCTTTTGCTCTAGGTAGTGTGCTCAAGTCTTGTTCAAACATCAGCAATGCTGTGGAACTTGGGAAGATGATTCATGGATGCATAACTAAAGTTGGTTTGGACTCCAATGTGTTTTTGGGCAGTGCACTCATAGACTTGTATTCAAAGAATGGCTTGTTGGATGAAGCACTTGAGGTGTTTAAGTCGTTATCTGATCCTAATGTCGTCGTCTTCAATTCCATGATTGCTGGGTTTTCAAGGTCAGAGATGGATAGAGATAAAGTTGAAGTTGAAGCAGTAAGACTCTTCTCCGAGATGCTAAGGCGAGGAATTAGGCCTTCAAAATTCACATTGTCGGGCATGGTGAAAGCATGTAGCTTAATTGCTGATTTTGAGGTGGGAAGGCAAATACATGGACAGATACTCAAGAACAGTCTCCAATATGATGAGTTCATTGGAAGTGCACTAATTGAGATGTACACTGACTCAGGTTCCATCGAGGATGGATTCAAATGCTTCAATTCTGTACCTAAGCAAGACATTGTCACTTGGACTTCCATGATCTCTGGATGTGTTCGAACTGAACAATTCGAAAGGGCACTGAGATTGTTCCACGACTTGCTGAGCAATGGCATAAAGCCTGATCACTTCACTTTATCATGCTTAATGAGTGTCTGTGCTAATCTAGCAGTGGCAAGGTCCGGTGAGCAAATCCAGTGTTATGCTGTTAAAGCTGGATTCAGTTGGTTCGCCGTCATGAATAACTCCCAGATCTTCATGTATGCTAGATCCGGAAATATTGATGCTGCTAAAACCACATTTCAGGAGATGGAGAATCGTGATGTAGTGTCTTGGTCTGCTATGATTTCGAGTCATGCACAACATGGTTGCGCAACAGATGCCCTGATGCTTTTCAAGGAGATGGAGGACTGCCCAATTGTGCCAAACCATGTCACTTTTCTTGGTGTTCTTTCTGCTTGTAGCCATGGAGGACTGGTCGAAGAGGGTCTTCGATACTACGAAAGCATGAAAATCGATTATAATTTGGATCCAAATGCAAGACACTGCTCTTGTATAGTTGACCTCCTTGGACGGGCAGGAAGATTGGTCGATGCTGAGAAGTTTATCCTGGACTCGGGATTTCATGATGACCACGCATTATGGATGGCTCTTCTAGGTTCATGTCGCATTCACAAGCACATTGCGATGGCAACTAGTGCCGCAAAACGAATAATGGAGCTCGATCCTCATTCCTCTAGCCCATATGTGATACTTTACAATATGTACCTCGATTCTGGGAGGAAATTCTTTGCCATGAAGACTCGGAATTTGATGAAAGAAAGAGGTGTGAAGAAGGAACCAGGTCTTAGTTGGATTGAGATTGGCGCATCTGTCCATTCTTTTGTTGCAGGTGATAATTCTCACCCCGAGAGTCCTGCAATATACGAGAAACTAGAAGAAATGCTATCCAAGATCAAGAAGATAGTTCCTAACAACCAGTGTGAAGCTTTTGTGAATCATCACAGCGAGAAGTTGGCAGTAGCATTTGGAATGATGCATCTACCTGCACTGGCACCAATTTGTGTTATGAAAAACTTGAGGGTGTGCATGGACTGCCACACTTCGATGAAGATGTTCTCGATGAGTGAAAAGAGGGAGATTGTTCTAAGAGATCCATTCCGGTTTCATCATTTTAGAGATGGTTGCTGTTCTTGTGGGGACTATTGGTGAAGCACAAACAATCAAGTTTTGTAGATATTGTGTACGTATTTGTTCATTTATTTGAGTCAAATTGTTTTAGATGCTAACACTTTGTGAACTGATTAAAAGGAATGTAAATTGGTGAAGAATGCACTAGCCAAGTGCAACAAGTAATTATTTGTTTAGTTAATCATCCCGGAAGAATGCGTTTTAACAATAACAAAAACTCAGGGGTATTTTGAAAAAACTATATTAGAAATTTCTCTAATTTGTAATGGACAAAAATTAAAATTAAAAGGTCATTCTAAACATCTAATCAGATATTTTATATCCAAAATACCTTTTATTCTACTACAAAAACTCTCAAATAATTTAACAATGGAATTAGCAATGGAATTATGTTGTTAATTTTATGTCTATTCTTATTTAACCTATTTAATTAGTCACGAAAACTTAATCTGCTGCTAAAATAATAACGAAATTAAGTTTTTACCTCTATTTTAGCGATGGAAACTTAATTCTCACTAATTAACTTTCTAATTAAAGTTTTCATTCTCGATTTTTTCTTCCCAGCACCCTAAAATCTTCCTCTTCTTTCCGATCCTATTCAATCAACCTCCTCTCTAATCTCCGGCACACTCCTCTCCTCTCGATCTTTGGCACCGACACGCATCCTATCGCTATGCACGATCCTCTCCCCTTCCCTCTCCTTTCTTAGCGATGGCTTTGCGACAGCCTTGTAGCAAGGTCTCACTACAAAAAAAAAGACATTTTGGGACAAAATTGGGGACGAATTTTAAAAAAAAATTCGTTGCAAAAATTTTAGGGACAAAAATTGGGACGAAAATTTTTTCGTCCCAAAATGGTTGATGCCAACTTTTGGAACGAATTATGAATTGTTGCAAATTTGGGAACGAATTTGGGGACGAATTTGGCGACGAATAAAATTTTCGTCCCCAAATTCGTTGCAAAAAATAGCAACGAAAACTATTTTTGTTGCAAACTTAGGAACGAATTTGGGGACGAATGAATTTGTCTCTATTTTTGCAACAAATTTGGGGACGAATTCGGTGACAAATTATATTTTGTTGCCAAGTTTGTCCCTAATATTGCAACGAATTTGGGGACAAATTCGGTGACAAAATTTCTTTTGTTGCCATTTTTGTTCCTAAGTTTGCAACGAATAATAAATTTGTTGCAAAATTGGCAATGAATTTGGCAACATTTTGTTGCCAAATTCTTTGATTAAATTTTCGTCCCAAAATTCGTTCCAAAATCTGGGACGAAATTTGGGACGAATTCTGGGACGAATTTTGTGATTCGTCCCAGATTAATTTGTCCCAGAATTCGTCGCAGATTTTTTGTTGCCATTTTTGTTCCTAATTTTGCAACGAAAAATAAATTTGTTGCAAAATTGACAACGAATTTGGCAACAAAAACTTACCAAATTTTTTTATAATCATATGATAAATTTTCGTCCCAAAATCTGGGACGAATTTTGTAGATTCGTCCCAGAATTCGTCCCAGATTCTGGGACGAATTTTGGGACGAATTTTGTGGATTCGTCCCAAAATTCGTCCCATAATCTGGGACGAATTCTGGGACGAAAATAATTTTGTCCCAAATTACGATAGAATTGGGACAACTCATTTTCGTTGCCAAATTCGTCCCTATATCAAATATTTTTTCCAGCTTCAATTTATTTCTGCAATACAATCCAAATACATAAAAATAATATGCATTCAACACATCCTAATTTAACATCAACACATCCTAATTTAACATTCAACACATCCTAATTTAACATCAACTCATAATTCAAGAAATATAAAGATTTCAACAAAGTTTACATACAAGATCCATCTTGTTCAACAAAGTTTACAAGTTCAACAACCCAAGTCCATCATCCATCTAACAACACTAAGAATACATAACTTTGATCCCCAACACATCAACCCAAGTCATATTCGTGCCACAAAATCTTTGATCCCCATAAAATCTCCTTTGCCTACATAATAACAAACAAATAAACTAGATTATGTGTAACAAGAAAGATTGTAAATATTATACGATATAGCCATGTAAAAAGAATAATTAAAAACAAAACATAAATGTGAAATTCCTTAAACATTCTAATAAAAGCCCTAATTCTAATAAAAGTCAAATTTACCAACGATATGAATCATCCATGTCATAGCAACGGTAAATAAAATTATAAGAATTATTTTGAAACTAAATACATGTATCGTAACTATGATACAACCTAATATAATTGGCACATAATATAGAGAGAAAGAGAGAGATCTTGTGAAGTATGGTATTAGGGTTCAAATTTCTCACTTAGTTAACTTTATTTTTCATTTTAATTTGTTGAATTTATAGTTTTATCTTTGGTTGGTATTTTAATGTAAACTAAAGGATGTTTAAAATAATTGTTCCTTTCATTGTGTTAACTAGTTGACAATTTCATATGAATAACTTTAGCACATTTTTAACAACTCTTTACAAAATATTAAAGTAGAAGGATGCATCGTTATCTAGTAAAGAATTTTAGAATAGTATGATGTAATTCTAGATGAAATATAGAACTTTTATGTATTTATATAGTTTTGAGATTGTAGATATATCAAATTCAGAACTTTTATGCATCATTATCATTGAAGACAAAACAAGAAAGAGCAGCTTATCAAAAAGAAGGAACACAAATAAACAACTATTTAAAGCTAACTTTAACTTAATTATTTAAAGTTAACTTTATATAATTAAACAACTATAACATAATTATTTAAAGCTAACTGTATATATAGATCAGTAAATGCATATTAATGAACTTAGGAATACCGAAAAGAAGTGAACAAATACAGCTGTCTTCAACTACAGTGAGATCACACCAAATTGAGACCTGCACAAACAACATTATAAAATCAGGACAAAAATAAAGTCAGAGTATTAGAGACTCCATTCATATTGCCTAGTTATGCTTTAATTTTGTTACTGGTACACAACTAATAATCATATAGATTAGTCTACGTCAAAGATAAGTCATCTCATACATTGACAGTGGAACAGTGCAAGAAGACAACAGACTTAACCTACAAATGGCAGAGTTGAAAAGTTAAAAAACCATTGATTAATATGTAAAGCAGTAAACATGAGAAAAAAAATTCATCATACATTATTAAAATCATCAAAAATCATCACCGCCATCATCGTTATCATCGTAGGCATCATCATCGTCATTGGGAGGATTTTGACTTTGAGCGGAGCTCAACTGAAGGTGTTTCATGATTAATTCTTGTTGTCGGCGCATATCTCTAATATCTTTCTCCAAATTAGCCCGTTCTAGGTCTCTTTGCACCCTTTCTTGGTCTCTTTGTGATATTATTTCCTTCAGATGGCTAACCTCATCAGTCAAGGTATTTATTTGGGTCGTAAGTGCTGATGTGGAGGAAGAAGTTCCAACTAATCTTTGGGTTCTACTCAAGGAACCCATCCCCAATATTCTTCCCCCTTTTGGTCCCCCACTGGCCTCTAACCATACACTCACCTTATTGCCACCAGCCTCCTCCGACCCCTGCCTATCGATACCAGCTTGTGAGCATGTTTGAGCTAGCTCGAGTTGATCATATTTTTCCTGTTTTATAAAACACATACGATATTGATTAGATATAATAGAAACACATATAATATTAAGACAATAATGATAGATAACTAATTAAATTTAAACCATATATTAAGGTAAAATAAATATTACCTTGACTGCTTTTGCTCTCGCCCCACTCCATGTATTATCTTTTTTTTTAAAAGTGCGAGTGAAAGTATCAATGAAAGAAGGCTCCTTCCCTGTCTCCTTGGTCTAAAAAAACATTATTTCAAATAATAAAATAATTTGATATATATTAAAAATTTATGAAAGAGTGAAACAATTACCATTCTCCGTCTATGCTCATCTATGTTAATGGAGCCTCCCGCATATATAGCACTTGAGTCACCAGAATTGTGAAATTGATTCATTCTATTAAGGTCACTCCTTTGTTTACTTTCCTCCGTTGCCCAAAATATAGTGATCCTCTCCCAATTTTCTTCAGTGATAAAGTTTGGCTTTTTCCCCCGACTCTTTGCGTGGCTTAATACATGTCTAATGTGATCGCCACATTTCTTTTTAAATATTCTTCGTATCTCCATTTCGTCATTCGGGTCCCAATTATTTAAGCGCTGAAATAGAAATTTATTTTATTATATAATCACTATAAAATTGAAGTAAACTCAAGAAAATATACTTTGAACTCGCTCCACCAAAGTTGTTTTGTGGCTGATGGAGTGCTTGAATATGTCAAAGAATCCCCTCCCCAATGGTTGTTCACAATTCTATTTATTTCTCGAACAACTTGTACCGGATTTTCAAAGCTGCATTAAATTACAAAATAACGATGTTAAATAATTAAGAAAGGTCTAACAAATAAAATATTTTATAGTACTTACGAATCACCGATGGGGACTAAAGGAGCTCTATCATTCCTAAACTCAGCAAATGAGTTTCTTGCTGAGTCGGGAGGATCTGAGTGGACAGGTAACTGCTCTGGGTAAGGTACTTGTGGCGGCGAATATGAAACCGGTGCAGAAGGTACATGAGATGGACCCGGCTGATGAAGGGGTGGCATAGGTACACTGGCAGGGGAATATGATGCCGGTGGAGAAGACACATGGGATGGGCCTGCCTGAGTAGGGGGTGGCATAGGTTCACTGGCAGGTGATGGATGTGTCTGGTCCTGTGGTCGCCGTCTACGTCCACCACGTCGAAATATATGCTAAAAATTTCAATAATTTAATAAAGTTAATTACAGATCTGATACAAAACAAAGGATAATTAAAAATTTACCATTTTTATGTAAATATTATGGAAAATGGTGGAGGGGAAATTTATGAAATGTGACCTCTGATAAACTGTAGGAACAAATACAATGTGTTAACAGATAAAGTAAATCAAATTATAAAAGAGACAGTATATACAAAAAAATATGGAAAATTTCTTTAAATAAGCTAACAAAACTTACCCATCATCAAAAATCAAAGTCATCATTGTCATTATCATCCTCCTCCTCCTCTTCCTCTTCCTCCTCCTCTTCCTCTTCCTCCTCCTCCTCCTCTTCCTCCTCCTCTCCTTCCTCCTCCTCCTCCTCATCATCATCATCAATTTCACTTCTATCTACGTTGATTACTACACCGGTGGGATCTCGTAAAGTTGGAATAATATATTCCTCAGTCTGAAAGGTGTTTGAAACTTCCTCTTGTTGATATGCAATATTTTCCCAACGTGCCTCAATTTTTTTTCGTGCTTTAGTTTTACAAACAGCCCACCAATCAATCTTATCGCGTTTCAAACTCGGATATGAAGAATAGAATACTTGAATTGCTTGTTGTGCCAACACAAATGGTTCATATATCTTATAAAATCTCTTATGATTTATTTCAACTAAATTATAATGTGGATGCACTTTCATCCCTCTAACAGGGTCAAACCAGCGACACATAAATAATATAACTTGCATTTGTGGTCCTGGGTATTCTACTTCTATAATTTCATCCAACAAACCATAAAAATCACTGCTTGCACCTCCTTCATTGGATGACGATACGCACACCCCACTATTCATGGTATTCTTGCTCATTCCATAGTCTTGAGTATGAAAATTATATCCATTTATGAAATATGCTGGCCAAGTGCGTACGCATGAATTTGGACCCCATGACAGATGGATTAGCCATTCTTGCTCAAGGTGAGCTTGATTAGCTTGAACCTAAGGTCAAAACACAAATTGTTAAAAGTATGCATATGTATCAACAAAATATAGATTATTTACTTACATATGATTTAAACCATGCAGCAAATTCTTCTTCACAAAATCGATCGAACTCTTGTGTCGATAATTCAGAATATAAGTTGGTAAATATCCTACTCAAAAAAAACATATTGTTACACAAACAATTGAAAAAATAAAAAAAAATATATATATATATACTTACTCGTAATATGATGATACTTCTGGACAATTTAGTAAAATATATGTTTGGGCTGCTCGCCATTCTTTACCAGTTAAGTATCTTTGTTTACATGGTCCACTTGGTCGACCAAGGTAGTTAAAAATTGAAAATGAGGTAACATTTGGATCAATAGGACCCTCATCATTTCTGCCCGCTCTTCGCCTTTTGCATTGAACATGAGGTTCAAAATAATATGATGCAAAAGTGGTGACTTCCTCCACAATGTATGCATTAACAATAGAGGCTTCAACTCGTGCTTTATTTTTCACCTTTTTCTTCAAATGATATAAGAATCTGTTGAAGATATATAAAATTATATTAAATATATATATATAAATGATCCAGGAGTAGAAGTATTTTTTTTTTTGCATTCAAACAGTCGAATTATACAAATAAGACACTCTACCTTTCAAATGGATACATCCACCGAAAATGGACGGGTCCTCCAACTTTGGCCTCATATGGCAAGTGAATCAAAAGATGCTCCATGGAGTCAAAAAAAGAGGGTGGAAATATCCTTTCTAAATTGCACAAAATAATTGGAATATCTCTCTCTAACTTCTCCATGTGTGAACGTCTCAAAACTGTTGAGCAAATATCATGTAGGAAAATACTTAACTCCGTAATCGCTCCCCATACAAATTGTGGTAAGAGTTCCTTAAAAGCAATAGGAATCAGTCTTTGCATTATGATATGGCAATCATGACTTTTCATACCGATTAACTTCCATTCTTTCATATCGACACATCTTCCAAGATTAGAGACGTACCCATCTGGAAATTTCAAAGATTTCAACCATTCACATAGGACACGTCTTTGATCCTTATTTAATGTATAAATTGCCTTTGGCTTTGGTCCTCTACTATTTTCATCGACATCAAGAGTGGGTCTTTTACATATGAGTCGCATATCTTTTCTTGCATTGAGATTGTCTTTTGTTTTTCCAGTGATATCCATCACAGTATTTATCAGATTATCAAAAATATTCTTCTCAATATGCATTACATCGAGATTATGATGTATCAAATGACTAAACCAATACGGTAAATCCCAAAATATACTTCGTTTAGTCCATTTATGTGTACTCCCATATTCATATGTTGTACCATATGGTTGTTCAATAACAGAGGAAAGTGATGCACTCAAATATCTTGACCTGTCAATCTCAATGGCGGAAGTGTTCTTTCGATCCTATTTTTTGTGAATTCATCTTTATTCTTTCTGAACTTATGATTTGTGGGTAAGAATTGCCTATGACAATCAAAATAACTTGGTTTCTTTCCGTGTTTCAATCTGAATGACTTTGATCTCTCCATACATATTGGGCATCCCAAGATCCCAGCAGTACTCCAACCTGATAGCATACCATAAGCTGGAAAGTCATTTATGGTCCAAAGAAGAGCAGCCTTCAGTATAAACATCTGGTTAGAATGAACATCGTATGTAGGAACACCTTCATCCCATAGTTGTTTAAGTTCTGCTATCAGAGGTTGCATATAAATATCTATTAACTTCTTTGGATTTTGCGGACTGTACAATCAATGTTAAAAACATATAAGGTGTTTTCATGCACATCCCAGGTGGAAGATTATACGACGTTAAGATAACTGGCCAACAAGAATAATTTCTTCCTGATTTACCAAACGGAGCAAATCCATCAGCACAAAGACATAATCTAATATTTCTAGTCTCCTTTGCAAAATCTGGATATGTTCTATCAAAATTTTTCCACGCATCTGCATCTGATGGATGACACATTAAACCCTCTTCTGTTTGATGAGTTGCATGCCAAGTCATGTGTTCCGCAGTTGCCTTTGATGCATACAATCTTTGTAACCTAGGAGTTAAAGGTAAATAAAACAACTGGCTGTGTGCTTTACGTCGTTGTTGACTCCTTCTGGTTGTCTTATACCTATCTTGATTACAGAATTTACAAACCTCTACATCTGCATCATCTCCCCAATATAACATACAACCATCTCTGCAAACATCAATTCTTTCAACTGGAAGACCTAAATCTTTCACAAGTTTTTTCATACTGTAAAAATCAAGAGGCAAATTGTGATCACGTGGCAATGTATCGTCAAACGTTTGAACAATATCATTAAAACAATCTTGCGACATATTATGATCTGCCTTTATATTTAATAATCTGGATGTGAGAGATAATTTAGTCTGACTGTCACAACCGAAATATAATGGTTCATTTGCAGCACTCAATACTTCTTGAAATTTGTAATAAATTTCATCCAGACCTGGTACATCAGGCTCCTCCAACGGCAATGTATTAGTGGCAAACATTTGTTCACTTGTTGGAGGAAAACTAGAACTTGCACCAAGCGTCTCGGGAATATAATTCTGACAACTTGCATCAATTACCATCCTCTGATATGGATTGAATTGTTCATAATAACTCTGATCCCCACTAGCAGAGGCTTGAAAATTCCGTCCATAATCCTCATCAGATATGAACGGTTCGCCATGACTTGTCCAATTATAATAATTCGGAGTAAAACCAAATCTATAAAGATGTTCTTCAACTTTGTCGGTGGGTAAAAATTTTCCATTGTGACATTTTCTACACGCGCACCTTATCTTCTTGCCATCCATATACATAATTTGAGTAGATGCAAAATTTAAAAATTGCCTCAGTCCAGTGATAAACTCAGGAGTTAACCCCTGACGATTAGGCAAATTTTTGTTATACATCCAACTTCGCTCATTCTGCATTTTACCTGAATTCAACTATTCAGTTAAACATTATTAAAAGTTACTATAGACAAATCTTATCATTGAAGACAAAACAAAAACAACAGCTAATCAAAAATAAGGAACGCAATTAATCAACTATAATATAATTAATTATTTAAAGCTAACTTTATATACAAATTATTAAATGCATAATAATGATCTTAAGAATACCGAAAAGAGGTCAACAAATACAGCTCCCTTCAACTACACTGAGATCACGCCAAAATAAGACCTGCACAAATAACATTATCAATTAAGACAATAAATTTCGAAAATTAACTTAAATTCAAGAAGGTGCGTGCACGGCGGCAGCCATACGTCGTCCAGCCAGGCGCCGGCGGCCATGCGCGCGCATACCAGCGGCCAGGCAGCGCCTGCACGCAGGCAACGCACGCCGGCAAGCAGCCCCGCGACGCCGACAGAGAGAGATCAGAGAGCAGAGGGCTTACCACACGAAAACCCTCCACCGCCGATCGTCGGAGATCACGCCGTCGCCGGTCGGAGATGCGGCCGAAATCCAGGAAATCGCAGCTGGAAAGGGGAACGGGGGAGAGAGAGGAAAGAAATGATCAGGGAAGGGAAAAAGAATCGGGTAGAAGTGTAGATCTAGGCCTTAGGTGTTTGATTATATTTATTGAAAATCATTTTTAGTTTTGGGACGAATCCTGGATTCGTCCCAAATTTTGGGATGAATCCAGGAATTCGTCCCAAAGTTTGGGACGAATCTCTGGATTCGTCCCAAATTTTGGGACGAATCCAGAGATTCGTCCCAAAATTTTATTTATTAAAAAATAAAAAAACAAACTTGGACGCCTTAAATACGGACCTAGAGATATCGGAATTTGATGAAACAAGTTTCTATGTACTCGTATCATTATCCTGATTGTAAATCTATCAATAAAAATATTTTTTACCAAATATATATATTTTTGGAATTTTTTAATCCCAAATTGACCTAATTGGGTGTTAAAAATTCAAATCGCAGAAAATATTAATTAAAAATTATGGAAGATGATGTATTTACGATTAGCTCAATGATACGGACGCATAGAAACTTGTTTCATCAAATTCCGATGTCTCTAGGTCCATATTTAAACTTTCGGACACTAATTTACAATTATTCACTACAAACACCTTTTTTTTTGTTAATATCAACCTATATATGTTTTAAAAAATATATACCTACAGACATCGGAATTTGATGAAACAAATTTCTATGTGATCGTATCATTATCCTGATCGTAAATCTATCAATAAAAATATTTTTTACCAAATTGATATATTTTTGGAATTTTTTAATCCCAAATTGACCTAATTGGGTGTTAAACATTCAAATCACTTAAAATATTAATTAAAAATTTTGGATGATGACGTATTTACGATCAGCTCAATGATACGGACGCATAGAAACTTGTTTCATTAAATTCCGATGTCTCTAGGTCCATATTTAGGCCTTAGGTGTTTGATTATATTTATTGAAAATTATTTTTAGTTTTGGGACGAATCCTGGATTCGTCCCAAATTTTGGGACGAATCCAGGAATTCGTCCCAAAGTTTGGGACGAATCTCTGGATTCGTCCCAAATTTTGGGACGAATCCAGAGATTCGTCCCAAAATTTTATTTATTAAAAAATAAAAAAACAAACTTGGACGCCTTAAATACGGACCTAGAGACATCGGAATTTGATGAAACAAGTTTCTATGTACTCGTATCATTATCCTGATTGTAAATCTATCAATAAAAATATTTTTTACCAAATATATATAATTTTGGAATTTTTTAATCCCAAATTGACCTAATTGGGTGTTAAAAATTCAAATCGCAGAAAATATTAATTAAAAATTATGGAAGATGATGTATTTACGATTAGCTCAATGATACGGACGCATAGAAACTTGTTTCATCAAATTCCGATGTCTCTAGGTCCATATTTAAACTTTCGGACACTAATTTACAATTATTCACTACAAACACCTTTTTTTTTGTTAATATCAACCTATATATGTTTTAAAAAATATATACCTAGAGACATCGGAATTTGATGAAACAAATTTCTATTTGATCGTATCATTATCCTGATCGTAAATCTATCAATAAAAATATTTTTTACCAAATTGATATATTTTTGGAATTTTTTAATCCCAAATTGACCTAATTGGGTGTTAAACATTCAAATCGCTTAAAATATTAATTAAAAATTTTGGATGATGACGTATTTACGATCAGCTCAATGATACGGATGCATAGAAACTTGTTTCATTAAATTCCGATGTCTCTAGGTCCATATTTAGGCCTTAGGTGTTTGATTATATTTATTGAAAATTATTTTTAGTTTTGGGACGAATCCTGGATTCGTCCCAAAATTTGGGACGAATCCAGGAATTCGTCCCAAAGTTTGGGACGAATCTCTGGATTCGTCCCAAAATTTGGGACGAATCCAGAGTTCGTCCCAAAATTTTATTTATTAAAAAATAAAAAAACAAACTTGGACGCCTTAAATACGGACCTAGAGACATCGGAATTTGATGAAACAAGTTTCTATGTACTCGTATCATTATCCTGATTGTAAATCTATCAATAAAAATATTTTTTACCAAATATATATATTTTTGGAATTTTTTAATCCCAAATTGACCTAATTGGGTGTTAAAAATTCAAATCACAGAAAATATTAATTAAAAATTATGGAAGATGATGTATTTATGATTAGCTCTATGATACGGATGCATAGAAACTTGTTTCATCAAATTCCGATGTCTCTAGGTCCATATTTAAACTTTCGGACACTAATTTACAATTATTCACTATAAACACCTTTTTTTTGTTAATATCAACCTATATATGTTTTAAAAAATATATACCTAGAGACATCGGAATTTGATGAAACAAATTTCTATGTGATCGTATCATTATCCTGATCGTAAATCTATCAATAAAAATATTTTTTACCAAATTGATATATTTTTGGAATTTTTTAATCCCAAATTGACCTAATTGGGTGTTAAACATTCAAATCGCTTAAAATATTAATTAAAAATTTTGGATGATGACGTATTTACGATCAGCTCAATGATACGGACGCATAGAAACTTGTTTCATTAAATTCCGATGTCTCTAGGTCCATATTTAGGCCTTAGGTGTTTGATTATATTTATTGAAAATTATTTTTAGTTTTGGGACGAATCTCTGGATTCGTCCCAAAATTTGGGACGAATCCATAGATTCGTCCCAAAATTTTATTTATTAAAAAATAAAAAAAACAAACTTGGACGCCTTAAATACGGACCTAGAGACATCGGAATTTGATGAAACAAGTTTCTATGTACTCGTATCATTATCCTGATTGTAAATCTATCAATAAAAATATTTTTTACCAAATATATATATTTTTGGAATTTTTTAATCCCAAATTGACCTAATTGGGTGTTAAAAATTCAAATCGCAGAAAATATTAATTAAAAATTATGGAAGATGATGTATTTACGATTAGCTCAATGATACGGACGCATAGAAACTTGTTTCATCAAATTCTGATGTCTCTAGGTCCATATTTAAACTTTCGGACACTAATTTACAATTATTCACTACAAACACCTTTTTTTTGTTAATATCAACCTATATATGTTTTAAAAAATATATACCTAGAGACATCGGAATTTGATGAAACAAATTTCTATATGATCGTATCATTATCCTGATCGTAAATCTATCAATAAAAATATTTTTTACCAAATTGATATATTTTTGGAATTTTTTAATCCCAAATTGACCTAATTGGGTGTTAAACATTCAAATCGCTTAAAATATTAATTAAAAATTTTGGATGATGACGTATTTACGATCAGCTCAACGATACAGACGCATAGAAACTTGTTTCATTAAATTCCGATGTCTCTAGGTCCATATTTAAGCCTTAGGTGTTTGATTATATTTATTGAAAATTATTTTTAGCTTTGGGACGAATCTCTGGATTCGTCCCAAATTTTGGGACGAATCCAAAGATTCGTCCCAATATTTTATTTATTAAAAAATAAAAAAACAAACTTGGACACCTTAAATACGGACCTAGAGGCATCGGAATTTGATGAAACAAGTTTCTATGTACTCGTATCATTATCCTGATCGTAAATCTATCAAAAAAAATATTTTTTTTCCAAATTGATATATTTTTGGAATTTTTTAATCCCAAATTGACCTAATTGGGTGTTAAAAATTCAAATCGCAGAAAATATTAATTAAAAATTATGGAAGATGATGTATTTACGATTAGCTCAATGATACGGACGCATAGAAACTTGTTTCATCAAATTCCGATGTCTCTAGGTCCATATTTAAACTTTCGGACACTAATTTACAATTATTCACTACAAACACCTTTTTTTTTTGTTAATATCAACCTATATATGTTTTAAAAAATATATACCTACAGACATCGAAATTTGATGAAACAAATTTCTATGTGATCGTATCATTATCCTGATCGTAAATCTATCAATAAAAATATTTCTTACCAAATAGATATATTTTTGGAATTTTTTAATCCCAAATTGACCTAATTGGGTGTTAAACATTCAAATCGCTTAAAATATTAATTAAAAATTTTGGATGATGACGTATTTACGATCAGCTCAACGATACGGACGCATAGAAACTTGTTTCATTAAATTCCGATGTCTCTAGGTCCATATTTAGGGCTTAGGTGTTTGATTATATTTATTGAAAATTATTTTTAGTTTTGGGACGAATCCTGGATTCGTCCCAAATTTTGGGACGAATCCAGGAATTCGTCCCAAACTTTTATTTATTAAAAAATAAAAAAACAAACTTGGACGCCTTAAATACGGACCTAGAGACATCGGAATTTGATGAAACAAGTTTCTATGTACTTTTATCATTATCCTGATCGTAAATCTATCAATAAAAATATTTTTTACCAAATATAAATATTTTTGGAATTTTTTAATCCCAAATTGACCTAATTGGGTGTTAAAAATTCAAATCACAGAAAATATTAATTAAAAATTATGGAAGATGATGTATTTACGATTAGCTCAATGATACGGACGCATAGAAACTTGTTTCATCAAATTCCGATGTCTCTAGGTCCATATTTAAACTTTCGGACACTAATTTATAATTATTCACTACAAACACCTTTTTTGTTAGTATCAACCTATATATGTTTTAAAAAATATATACCTAGAGACATCGGAATTTGATGAAACAAATTTCTATGTGATCGTATCATTATCCTGATCGTAAATCTATCAATAAAAATATTTTTTACCAAATAGATATATTTTTGGAATTTTTTAATCCCAAATTGACCTAATTGGGTGTTAAACATTCAAATCGCTTAAAATTTTAATTAAAAATTTTGGATGATGACGTATTTACGATCAGCTCAACGATACGGACGCATAGAAACTTGTTTCATTAAATTCCGATGTCTCTAGGTCCATATTTAGGCCTTAGGTGTTTGATTATATTTATTGAAAATTATTTTTAGTTTTGGGGAATTCGTCCCAAAGTTTGGGACGAATCTCTGGATTCGTCCCAAATTTTGGGACGAATCCAGAGATCGTCCCAAAATTTTATTTATTAAAAAATAAAAAATAAACTTGGATGCCTTAAATACGGACCTAGAGACATCGGAATTTGATGAAACAAGTTTCTATATGTTCGTATCATTATCCTGATCAAAAATCTCTCAATAAAAATATTTTTTACCAAATATATATATTTTTGGAATTTTTTAATCCCAAATTGACCTAATTGGGTGTTAAAAATTCAAATCGCAGAAAATATTAATTAAAAATTATGGAAGATGATGTATTTACGATAAGCTCAATGATACGGACGCATAGAAACTTGTTTCATCAAATTCCGATGTCTAGGTCCATATTTAAGCTTTCGGACACTAATTTACAATTATTCACTACAAACACCTTTTTTGTTAATATCAACCTATATATGTTTTAAAAAATATATACCTAGAGACATCGAAATTTGATGAAACAAGTTTCTATGTGATCGTATCATTATCCTGATCATAAATCTATCAATAAAAATATTTTTTACCAAATAGATATATTTTTGAAATTTTTTAATCCCAAATTGACCTAATTGGGTGTTAAACATTCAAATCGCTTAAAATATTAATTAAAAATTATGGATGATGACGTATTTACGATCAGCTCAACGATACGGACGCATAGAAACTTGTTTCATTAAATTCCGATGTCTCTAGGTCCATATTTAGGCCTTAGGTGTTTGATTTTATTTATTTAAAATTATTTTCAGTTTTGGGACGAATCCTGGATTCGTCCCAAATTTTGGGACGAATCCAGGAATTCGTCCCAAAGTTTGGGACGAATCTCTGGATTCGTCCCAAATTTTGGGACGAATCCAGAGATTCGTCCCAAAATTTTATTTATTAAAAAATAAAAAAACAAACTTGGACGCCTTAAATACGGACCTAGAGAGAATTTGATGAAACAAGTTTCTATGTACTCGTATCATTATCCTGATCATAAATATATCAATAAAAATATTTTTTACCAAATATATATATTTTTGGAATTTTTTAATCCCAAATTGACCTAATTGGATGTTAAAAATTCAAATCGCTGAAAATATTAATTAAAAATTATGGATGATGACGTATTTACGATCAGCTCAACGATATGGACGTATAGAAACTTGTTTCATTAAATTCCGATGTCTCTAGGTCCATATTTAGGCCTTAGGTGTTTGATTTTATTTATTTAAAATTATTTTCAGTTTTGGGACGAATCCTAGATTCGTCCCAAAATTTTATTTATTAAAAAATAAAAAAACAAACTTGGACGCCTTAAATACGGACCTAGAGACATCGGAATTTGATGAAACAAGTTTCTATGTACTCGTATCATTATCCTGATCATAAATATATCAATAAAAATATTTTTTACCAAATATATATATTTTTGGAATTTTTTAATCCCAAATTGACCTAATTGGGTGTTAAAAATTCAAATCGCTGAAAATATTAATTAAAAATTATGGATGATGACGTATTTACGATTAGCTCAACGATATAGACACATAGAAACTTATTTCATCAAATTCCGATGTCTCTAGGTCCATATTTAGGCCTTAGGTGTTTGATTTTATTTATTTAAAATTATTTTCAGTTTTGGGACGAATCCTGGATTCGTCCCAAAATTTGGGACGAATTCAGGAATTCGTCCCAACATTTGGGACGAATTCTCGATTTGTTCCCAAATCTGGGACGAATCCAGGATTTGTCCCTAAATTTGGGACAAATTTTTATTTCGTTCCAGATTTGGGGACGAATTTAGCAACGAATTTGTTTTTTGTTGCAAACTTGAAACGAATTTTGTTTGTTGCAAGTTTTGTTGGTTATTTGGGTCGAAATTTATTTTCGACCCTAAATTTGTCCCAATTTTAGGACGAATTATTTTCGTTCCAAACTTTTGTCCCCAAAGTTATGTTTTTTTGTAGTGTCTCACCTTGGCCACGGCCTCGCAGCGAGGTCTCACCTTGGTCACGGCCTCGCAACAAGGTCTTGCCTTAGTTGCGGTCTCACGGCAAGGTCACAAAGCCGAGCGCAACCTCAGTTGCATGCCCTAGCCTGCTTATAGTGTGCGCATGCAGCCCTGGCCAAATGGTTGGGCGTGCGTAGCCCTTATATTTACTTGGATTAAGAATTTAATGAAGTAGTTAATTATACTTGTGCTTCTTAAAGATGACAGGAGCTAATGCTTTCATTGCGTGTGTGTAATTTCATGGACTGTTAGTTGTGTTCATGTAAGGTTTTTCAAGTTTATACAAAGGTTGTATTATTTGAATCTTACTGTCTCGATCAAAAGTTAATAAAATTGGTTTTCCAACATCGTATCGGCTGATTTGAACTCTATAAAGCATTGCAGTGTTGTGTTACTATTGCAATGGATAGTGAATTAACGAAGAAGATGAGTAGACATGGATCAAAAGAACTACCAATTTGAATTGGTCCAAAGTATCAAAGATCAAATCTAATTTATACTTGTTAATTAGCTTGAATTCTAGTAAAGATTCTTTCTTTCTTGGCATTATGTATAAAGTTAACATTTGCTACTTCCAAGAGTTCACTTAATAAACTAATTATATCTGTTTGGATGATTGGATCTCCCATTGTATTGCCAACCTTTTCTAGGGATATTAAAAAAAAATCAAGTGAAAGAGAAAATTCCAACTCTCTAGATACTCGCATTCACTTGTGTTTATGCCTAAACAAGTCGATAAAAATGATCTAGCAAGTGCACCTTCGTTCGCCAATAAGGTGGTCCAAGGATTATTTCCACTATAATGCTTCCAATCCACCTCATGATAACACTGTAGCAAATCCACAATAACATTTGGTATAATATCAATTGCTTATCAGCGGTATCAAATTTAATAATTACAATTTATTGGTAGCCAGCAGTTTGGCCGTCCACTCACCGCCAACGGCCTCCGAGCGACCTTCAGCCTCTTGCCTTGACCCAAATTATAATCTGGATGGAAATGTGAATCCAGATATGGAACGTAGTAAATTGCGACCCAATTCCAGCCAGAATTTGGCCGCAATTGCGGAGCATTTTTTTGGGTGTGGATCGTGTGGCAAATTCATAAATATGGGGTTGTCGAGTGTCAAAAAGTTACAATTATTAAATTTGATACAACTGACCAATAATTCAATGTTATAGGAAATATTATACCAAATGTCATAGAGAATTTGAGCTATTTTGATATAAATAGATACAAGGAAAATGACTAATACTAAAACACCTGTATTGAAATAACCGAGGCAACAAATCGGGTAGAGGAGAATTTACAATAGGCACAACCTCTCAATTATGATAGAGTCTAGTAATAAAAACTTAAATACTATTAATGCTAATGATTCAGATTAGATTGTAATGATGATTAAATTTTAAAATATGTTTATTTTTTAAATATAAATCTCATTAGTTATATCATATAAGATATTATTATACTGATTTGATTATTATTTAAAATGTGTATATATATTATAATATTATTTTATAAATATAATAATGTAAGATATTACAGTAGTATTCAGTGGCCAGATTATGTTAAAGATGGTGAGAGATTAATAAGTATTGATGTTATTAAAAATTTAAATTCATCTCATCTTTTATTTATTATTTTAAAAAAAAAATCATACATTTTTAGTCCCATGATCATAATATATCTACTTAATCAAAAAAAAATTAAAAACATCAATGCGCTACAACATTATTATAGCAACTAAGAGATATCTACTACAACATATAATAACTAAAAGATAGTTGCTACAACATATAGTAGTTACTTGATGGTTGTTACAATGTTAAATTTTAACTATTTTATTTTAATCAAAATTACTATATATAAAACTAGTGCTACATTATAAGCTACTACACAATTATAGTTAAATTCTAAATTTTAAAATCTTAATTTCTAATTCCTAATTTTTAAATTCTTAGAACTATTATATCAAAAATACTTTTTACCGACTTCATCAAAATTACTTTAAAATAATTATATTATCTACCTAAGTAGTTGCTAGAAGTTATTTAGCTACTACACAGTTGTAGAAACTACTTAGTCGTTGTTATAATACTATAACAGTGTTCTATTAGCTATTACACGTTGAAATTGCTAGTCGTAGTAGTTATAATAGGATTGGAAGTAAGAAATAATATTATAGTAGCTACAAAAAAATAGTTACGCATTATAGTAGTTAGTCGTCGCGGTTACAACATTACTAAAAGTAACATTTGAAGGATAAAAGATATGATAGGGCACCCTTGATTATTTTTTTTAAAAGTGTCTTTTTAATTATTTATATAATTTGAACTGTCCTTTTGATTTTGGACAAAAGTAAAAAAGGTATTTTTTTTTTCTAAATCATCAATAGGACACCCCCACATTACTTTTTAATCAAAAGGACATCCCTTCCCACTGTTCAGTTATGTATATTTATCCTCTTGTCTTTTAGTATTTTTCTCATTATTATATCTCGAATAAATTTTAAACCATAGCCGTTACATTTGTTGTAGCGACTATGAAACTCATGCAGTTGCTATATTTGTTGTAACAGTTACAAAATTGTAGTTATTATATAGGTTGTAGTAGTTATGGTTTCATAACTACTACAACGTTAATATTAGATGAGTAAATTATAACAACTTTGAAACTGTAATTGTTACAACTGAATGGTAAGTGAACAAAATTAAATCCGCATAGTAATAATTATGAAATCGTAATTATTACAATATTAATACTTTTGAACATATTAAGTATTAATAGCTATGAAATCGTAGCTACATAATATATGTAGCAGCTATAAAATTATAATTATTATAATGGGTTTGACTGATTCAGAATTTAGTTAATTACGGGGTAATTATGAGAAAGACATTAAAGAATAGGAAGAGGGTAAATGTACACGATTGAATAATGACATTGGACACATTTTTGAATAGAAAAATAAAGTGGGGTGCACTAATTTGAAAAAGAAAATAAAGACTTATTTCCTCTCTCTCTCTATATATATATATCACGCTTTAGTTAAATCAATAATGGACTCACTTAAGCCCCCAGGGGCTGGATCAGTTGGTAAGTGGCTGGGATGCTTGCATCATGACGCGGCGGTTCGAGTGTCGACGGTTGCAATGTGGGATAATATCCCCGTCTGCCGACTTAAAAGCCTCGAAACCCAGCCACTTGTCAACCCAGCATTCACCCTGATTAACCCTCCTCCTACATCACCGTGGGGCAGGAGTAGGGGGCCGTCGGGGCGGCGGATTCCGCCTTTTTTGCATCAATAATGGACTCACTTAAACCTACTACACATGCCATTAGCGACAAATAAGGGAAAACAAAGCATGTTTAATAGTATAAGTATCCAAAAGATGCTCTATTAACTGAGCTAAAGTCGAGGATAATGACTTCTTTATGAATCGAACCCTTCCACTGCCGCTGCTAGCGCAGGCGCGGCCGCTTCCTTTCTCCTCGTCGCCGCCTTCTACAAAAGCAGCTTTCCCATTCACCTCGTCGTTGGTTTATTTGCTTGGTTGAGATCGTCGGGGAGTGTGAGTAGATCTACTGGCAGTGATGAATAAGCTCGAGATGATGGCATCCATTGATGCCCACATGAGGCTTCTAGCTCCGGCGAAGGTCTCCGATGACGATAAGTTGGTCGAGTACGACGCCCTTCTCCTGGATCGGTTCCTTGACATCCTTCAAGATCTCCACGGCGAGGAAATCAGAGAGACGGTATGCTCACTCTGTCTGTGTTTTTGATGTTTGCGGTTTGATCGGGTCTTTGATGCCGTTTTGGCTGAGATACAAGGAAATGGAAGAAAAATTGTTTTTCTTAGATGTGATTGACCGGTCGAAGTGGGTGGTATTGGTAAATCATTTTGATTTTACATCGTGTTGGATGGTTCTTATGTTGATCCATTCGAGCTACTTCTTGGCAGGATCCTAAGGTCGTTGTTCGTTTCTTCCTTTTGTTTGAAGGTGGCTTTCGTTGCTCTGTTCGGGTAGTTTAGATGTTTAGCCTTCCCAGCTAGGGGCAACCTGAGTACATTCTTGACTGGGGTATTTGGACAAAGTACTCTTTTGCTCGCGAGTTGGGAACTCTGACTAAGTTCTAAGGTGAATGGAGAAAGATACTGTGATTCAGGTTGACCTAGGTGAGAATGAGCGTCCGTTGAGGTGGTTAATGGCTTAGATGAGATGCCTTCTTTTTTTAGTGAGTAGAGTGGAGGTCGAGGTCTGAGATGGTATGTCATGATAGAGGGGATTGCCAGGTCCAAGTCCCACACAAGTTACGTTCTTTTATAAAGATATAAGAGTCAAGAAGCAGTCTATGGTTGAAACTTGGACTTCAAACGATGTCTTGGATGCCCAATGCAGGTTGGCTTATAGCTGAACTTAGTGTGGAGGATAAGATTTTGAGGGCTGGTGTCCTTCCAAGTTTTACAGTCTGTAGATTGCCACGCCATTTGCAGGCTCATATTCTTTCAAATTCACTATTTGGTTTCATCATCTGATGAAGCTAATGGATTTTTTACGAATACATAATTGGAAGCTTGCTTCTATTTTTGATAAGTCTAAGGCAAAGTCACCGCTTAAGAGTTTTAATTATGCTTTATATGAAGGTAGGATTCAAACACAAGACTATGAGAACAACTTTTGAAGTCCTTACCATCTAAGCGAGTCCAGATCCTCTGGTTTGCAATTCCTGGATCCTTCCACAATTTGCGCATCGGACTGTGGTCAGAATCCGGCCAAAATTGACTACAATCTCCTCTGGGTTCACTTTCCCACCTAGATTATAATTTTGGATCAAGCCAAGGCGATCGGAGGCCGTGGCGGTGGGCGGATTGTATGGTGTTGAGCAGGGGGGCCCACCCACCACCAGTGGCCTCCGGCCGCCTGACTTGACCCAAAATTATAACCTAGGTGGGAAGGTGAACCCAGGGGAGCTCGCAGCCAATTTGGTCGGATTCCGGCCGTGATCCGATGTGCAAATTGCGGAAGGGACTAGGGATTGCGGATCAGAAGATCTGCTGTCCATCTAAGCAAGCTAAAAGTTTTGACTTGTGCTTGCATTTTCCATGTCAGGTTCAAGATTTGTATGAATTTTCTGCTGAATATGAAGAGAGACATGAATCTCAGAAGCTAGAGGAGCTGGGAAAGGTGTTGACTAGTTTGGATGCAGGTGACACTATCGTGGTTACAAAATCGTTCTCCCACATGCTTAACTTGGCCAATCTGGCTGAGGAGGTCCAAATTGCCTATCGTAGAAGGATAAAGCTGAAAAAGGGGGATTTTGTAGATGAAAATTCTGCAACAACTGAATCAGATATAGAGGAAACACTTAAGCGTCTTGTGGTGCAGCTGAAGAAGTCCAAAGAAGAGGTATTTGATGCTTTGAAAAACCAGACAGTTGATCTGGTTTTGACTGCACATCCGACTCAGTCAGTCAGAAGATCCTTGCTCCAGAAGCATGCAAGGTTTGTTATTAACTGTCAATTATAATCTACTTGCCAAAATCATTTTGGGAGCAAATAGGTTGTTGGTTTTTTCCTCGATGAGCTAGTGTAGATGCATTTAACCTGGTCCATTTGTGGATTTAATTTTTAAATACTGGAAAGGATATTGGAACAATTTATTTATTTATTGGTTTTCTTTATACCTCTTCTTTTTGTCCTACATAATTCTCATAAACTTCATGATGAGGACCTGCATCATTGCTATACTTTCTAGTTGCACACACTGTCACAGTTAAAACTGGCCCTATATCTAAAATGCAAATGAATTGACTGCTATATCTCTAAATCTTAGAAAAAAATTCATCTTAATATTCTTGGTGTATTGTACTTGTTTAATAATGATTAGTGGTAATGAAATGAAGTTGGCATCTTTCAAGCTAAAAGACGATGATAATTGGCTTCTTACATATGATCCATACTTTTAATCAGGATAAGGAATTGTTTGACTCAGTTGAATACGAAAGACATCACTCCTGATGATAAGCAGGAGCTTGATGAGGCTCTTCAGAGAGAGGTAATTCTACCACATGCTGAACGTTACATTAAATGAGCATCTTTTTAATTTCTGCAACTTTTCATGGAGCTGGAAGCTACATGTTTGATTTTGGGATCTTTTTTAATCTTGAAACAGAGGAGAGAGAAGAATCTAAGCCTGTTTAAAGGGAATACATAATTTAACAACCCATATCACCAACTTGTTTAACACTTTGTTATCATTGATATTTTGAGCGTCAGAAATAGGATTTCAGAATTTGTAATGCATGGAATGTAAGAAACTAAGACGCTAAACACGCGAAAGCGTAGCGGAAAACATCTAGTTCCTTTCCATAAGATCCATGCGAAAGGAAACCATATACTAAGTTTTACATGAGAGGGTTATACCTTTGTTGCGTGTCATTCGCAATCCCAACAGCAATGTTTCTTTAGATGCGGATCTTAGTGCGATCAAGTGGCCGCGCCTCTATGTTATCCATACAAACAAGCCTCGTTTGTCTCACAAACTCACAAAGTGGAGAATGAAACAACCAAAGGTTGTGCTAGCAACCCTTCTTGGAAGTTTCGACCAAGTGAAGAGAGGAGGAGGAAGAAGAGCAAGAACACCAAAAATTCATCATGAAAATGAATCCAAAAACCCCCTTTTATAGATTCATGAAATTACCTTATGCCTTAATGTCAATTGCCTTAATTGACATTAATATTTGTCTTCATTTAATGAATCCAATGCATGAGCAATTCAAATTGTTTACTCTTCATCCAATGCATCCAATGCATGAGTAATTCAAATTATACACTTCTCTTTTTTCGTGAATTCAAATTCATGAAATCACTTAATGAGTCCAACTCATTAACCATCAATCTAATTGACTCACTAAGTTTAATTCGAATTGGACTCAATCCAATAGTTGGATCCAATTGAGTCTAGTCCAATTTGAATTATACTTAATCCAATGATCCATCATATGAATCCATCTCCATTGACTTGTTCTTTGTGTGTGATCCAATAGGTTCTCGTAATGTTAGCAATATCTCTAAAACTATTTTAGATACATAAACAATGAGTGTCATCTAGCAAGACATTATTGTTACCAAAGTGACGAGAATGTCGAAATCCGACCTAACCTTTTCATGTCTATTATCTTGTATGACTTAATCCTTCTATCCTTGATATCTAGATTGATCAATGAGGCATAGACCGTGTCATACTCTTATCAATCTTTGTGTTTCTTGATCTCTAAGTATACACACTCAATCAAATAAGCTCAATATCGCATATTGACTCATTTAAGTATGATCATGCATTCTTGTGTCCTACTAATCAAGGGGTCCACACATATGACTTCCGTTATATGGAAGGGATAGATCCCATCTACATCATTCACATCCCTCCGCATAACTTATTGCATATCCAGTGATCGACTTTATGGTCCACCCTGTTTCGGGTGACGTTTGTCGATACCAAAGTATACAACTCTTTATGTAGGGAACCGTAGTGACTTCAGGTCTAAGGACTATTCATACTAATAATCACATGAGAATGTTTATGACACTCATATAACGATCCATGAAACATTCTCATGGTGGGGTCATTCAGTATATATTCTCTAATATATACTCATGTGTCAACTTGATATCTCATATCCATGACTTGTGAGATTAAGTCATCCGTTGACCTATATACTAGTTTCAACACATTAATATTGTCCTTGCATATTAATGCTTGACTAGGAATAGTTAAGAGTAGTGTTCTATATATATCTACAATATCTCACTATCAATTCAACCAATTGATATGTTGTAGATTAGAGCCTCCTGCTGTAGGACATTATTATACTTATTCATTCAGCACTAAATTGAAATAAATATAATAACCAACTTTGTCTTTATTAATAATGAAATATGATACAAAAGGAGCCTTTTACAATCGGCTCATAATTGGTACTAGGGCTAATACTAACATGGAATTGAGTTGATAATTCTGGTAAGAAATGAGCTTTGTCTTTAAAAATCAGCTATATTATCTTTTCATATGAACATTTAGTGATGATGTGATGGACCATACCAATCTCCATTTAATCTAGAGTAAATTGTACACCCTCTCTGGTTTACTTGATATTCCAGGTACCAATCATTTTTTTCCTGAAAGAATCTCCACTTTAGTCCATTATATGGTTTATGTAATCTACCTTACTATAAAGTAAAACACATTATGTTGTGTATTTTTCTTTAAACTTGTAATTGTCAAGAACAAATTGGTTCAATGTAGTTGAATTAATGAAGTAGCTTAACCAAGGTTTCATATCTTTGCTAAAATTGTATAGTATCTATTACAATATTTCTATAATAATTGACTTGTAGATTCAAGCTGCCTTTAGAACGGATGAAATCCGAAGAACTCCCCCAACCCCTCAAGATGAAATGCGTGCTGGAATGAGCTATTTCCATGAAACTATATGGAAAGGTGTTCCAAAATTTTTGCGACGTGTTGATACAGCACTGAAAAACATTGGGATAAATGAGCGGGTGCCCTATAATGCTCCTCTTATTCAATTTTCATCTTGGATGGGCGGTGATCGGGATGGTAACTCAACTCCTTGGTTTTAGATTAGGCCTACATTTATTTTCCTATTATTTTACGATGGATGTAGTTGATTTGCATATATCCTGATTCCTGAATCTGGGAATGGAATACGGTTTAGGTAATCCAAGAGTTACTCCAGAAGTAACAAGAGATGTGTGCCTGCTGGCGAGAATGATGGCTGCAAACTTGTACTACTCACAAATTGAAGATCTGATGTTTGAGGTATTGAATGGCATTCTTATCATAGTTTTTTATTCTTTCCTTTGCAATGTTTTTGTGTGAATCAATGTGATATTTTCTTGTAGTTGTCTATGTGGCGCTGCAATGCTGAACTTCGAGTACGAGCTGACATTCTACATCAATCCTCGAGAAAAGATGCAAAGCACTACATAGGTTCTATGTTTTCATTGAATTTGTTTTGTTATATAATTGTAATTATGTATATGGATTATATCAGCTTTCACACCTGTGTTATGAGCTTATCTTCTTTGGTATTTATTAGATTGCTTCCCATTTTAGGAAAATCTGTTGAAAATCCTACCATTATGTTTCAACATTGCAACTTGTTAAGTTTCACTTTTTTCAGCGTGTTTTTTTTTTAAATATCAAACTTATGATCACTATGGATTAACAATTCATTGTTTTCTTCTTATTTATTGTTTCACAGAGTTCTGGAAGCAAGTTCCTCCAAATGAGCCTTACCGAGTTATACTTAGTGATGTGAGAGATAAGTTATACAACACACGTGAGCACTCTCGCCATTTACTTTCAAATGGATATTCCGACATTCCTGAGGAAATGACTTTTACAGATGTTGAACAGGTACTTAATGCATCTTTATCTATGGTAAACAGAATTGTTTTAATCTCTATTTTGTGTTATTCTACATATGATGGCCACCATTGGGGTTAAATAATCTTTTGCGCTGTCTTGTAGTTTTTGGAACCTCTTGAACTCTGCTATCGATCACTCTGTGACTGTGGCGACAGACCTATCGCCGATGGGAGCCTTCTTGACTTTTTACGCCAAGTATCAACCTTTGGCCTGTCTCTTGTCCGACTTGATATTAGGCAAGAATCTGACAGGCACACTGATGTTGTTGATGCTATCACTAAACACTTGGGAATTGGATCCTATCGTGATTGGTCTGAGGAGCAACGTCAAGAATGGCTCTTATCTGAACTTAATGGGAAACGCCCTTTGTTTGGTATTGACCTACCAAAGACAGATGAAGTTGCTGATGTTTTGGACACATTCCATGTCATAGCGGAACTTCCTTCAGACAATTTTGGGGCTTACATCATATCAATGGCAACTGCTCCATCAGATGTCTTGGCTGTTGAGCTGTTGCAGCGTGAGTGCCGTGTGAAAAATCCATTGAGAGTAGTCCCATTGTTTGAAAAACTTGCAGATCTTGAGGCTGCTCCAGCAGCTTTGGCCAGACTTTTCTCAATAGATTGGTACAGGAGCAGGATTAACGGGAAGCAAGAAGTCATGATTGGATATTCAGATTCAGGGAAGGATGCTGGGCGGTTTTCTGCTGCTTGGCAGTTATATAAAACTCAAGAGGAGCTTATAGATGTTGCCAACAAGTATGGAGTAAAACTGACCATGTTTCATGGACGAGGTGGAACTGTTGGAAGAGGTGGTGGTCCTACACATCTGGCTATCCTGTCTCAGCCACCAGGTACAATTCATGGATCTCTTAGAGTTACTGTTCAAGGTGAAGTGATTGAGCAGTCCTTTGGAGAGGAACATTTGTGCTTTAGGACACTGCAACGTTTCATAGCTGCTACACTTGAACATGGAATGCATCCCCCCATTTCCCCAAAGCCAGAATGGCGTGTATTGATGGATGAAATGGCTGTTGTTGCTACGAAGGAATATAGATCAATTGTCTTTGGAGAACCACAATTTGTTGAATATTTTCGCCTAGTAAGTAATCTAACTTATTTGATTAATTACTTGCAATTAGCAAACAAGAAATTTAATGAAAATTTGGGGTTGTTAGTTGCACATAACTTTGCTAACCTATTTTGTTGTTCAGTCTCGTTTACAAGTATGTGATGTAGTGCTGATCTTGGTGCCTGTCACATTATTTCTAAAAGTGGGAATATGGGCTCAAGGGATCTAGTTGTCTAACACATCCTACCTTTATCAGGGTAGTATCTTGTTGACAATGGTAAACAGTAATCAGTATAGCACCTTATCGGAGAAATGATCCCTTTGTCCTATCAAATTCTAGCTTCAACATCTAATGGAATGTGACATCAACTAATCAAGCCTTTGGATAAGGCCCTATTCTCCGTTCACCTCTCCTTGATGCAATTGTGGTTACATTGACAGGCTACACCTGAACTGGAGTATGGGAGGATGAACATTGGAAGCCGTCCATCGAAACGAAAACCCAGTGGGGGCATTGAATCACTTCGTGCAATTCCTTGGATATTTGCATGGACACAGACACGGTTCCATCTACCAGTGTGGCTTGGTTTTGGTGCTGCATTCAAGCATGTCTTTCAAAAAGATATCAACAATCATCAAACTCTTCAGCAGATGTACAACGAATGGCCATTTTTCAGGGTGACCATTGACTTGGTTGAGATGGTTTTTGCCAAGGGAGATCCTGGAATAGCTGCTTTATATGATAAATTGTTGGTTTCTGAGGATCTGTGGCAATTTGGTGAGCAACTCAGAGCCAACTACGAAGAAACAAAGCATCTTCTTCTTCAGGTGCAATTTTTTTCATCAATTTTTTATTAACTCCCAGCAGATCATTGAGATACAACAACATCAATATATATATCAATTAGTCTAAAGTGAAACCATTGTTAACTGATGGTTTTGCTTATACACATTAGTTATGAAGCTTATTTTAGTGGTTTTACTGTGTAAGGCAAGTAACTTTTGATTGCCAAGTTTTTAACCATGCATAGCGAGAATGACATATCCTTTAAGTCCATTTATTTCATAATAAAAATATATTTATGCTTTATTTCAAGGACTTGCATTACTAATTTAAGTTTATTTAAAATTCTGCCAAAATAATATCTTGTCCATATTAGTCTGAGTTGTTCTAAGAGTCTTTCAAATTTGCTTCTCCATTGTAGGTATAAGATTCTAAACTTTTGCAAATTCTGAGAGTACGAACATATGATATCTTGGCCATATTTTTTTTTTTGTGACCACAAGGTGTTCCTACACCATTCGAGAGTGACAATGTTAAACCCCTCTATAGTTGTGTTATACGGATTTAAACCTTCAACCTTCAACCTTCAACCTTCAACCTTCAACGGAAAGTCTTCTAATCTAGTTCAGTCACCACTTGACAAAGCAATTGTTGGTTGTTTTGTTGCTAGCCACCTAATATCTTACATGCCACAAAAGAAACTGAGTTTTCCTTGTTCATTCCTTTTAAGTTTTATATTCCTTGCATCATGTTTTGTCTGAAGTGCCACCTTGGTTCTCTTCTCGTAGGTCGCTGGACACAAAGATCTATTGGAAGGCGATCCATACCTGAAGCAGAGGTTGCGTCTTCGAGATGCTTACATCACAACTCTGAATGCTTGCCAAGCTTATACCTTGAAGAGAATCAGGGACCCCTCCTACCATGTGAATGTTGGGCCTCATCTATCAAGGGAGATCACAGAATCCAACAAACCTGCAGCGGAGTTGGTGAAGCTCAACCCTAGCAGCGAGTATGCACCTGGGCTGGAGGATACCCTCATTTTGACCATGAAGGGTATTGCTGCTGGAATGCAGAACACTGGTTAAATTATGAACTCAGTAAGGTAATTTACCACCGCAGCTTTCGGTGTTTTATGGAGTTGTTCAAATCCATTGTTGCCTGACTATAGATGGTAAGAAGAATGACTAAACTGAGTCTTATCTGTGAATATGTTTCTTGTGTTTTTAGTTCGCTTGAATCTGAACTTTTACATTGTCAAATCGTTGATGATGTTGGATTCGACTGTTCTGTTGCAGTTTTCTCCTTGTTGGAAGATTCAAATGATGGGTAGTCCATGTTTTGTTGCATGAGTAGAGTAGATTGATCTACTCTAATTTAATTCGATTGGTATTTTCGTTCTAAATCATTCACTCTACTCATCTCGATCAATAGAACCAATGATTCATTGTCTCATTTGACCTATTCAAGTCATCCATCCTCATCGATCCACTCATTTGATCCCCTCCATCTTCTCGTAGCGATTGAAGTTCATCTTTTTGTTTCCTTCGATCCCATTTAATACCTACAGAAATTAATTTAGTTCTTTGTTAAAAAAAAAAGAATCGATAATTTGTCAAAAGGGCGCAATCAAAATTTCAAAAGCTACATTGATATTTTATTTTTTATTTTTCCAAAAGGCGCATTTAATTTTCATTTTACCCTTTGAATTTTTATCTTTCCTTTTTGATTTAGATGCCTCATCTTACCTTTTAAATTATTATATATATATATATTTTTTATTTTTAAACTTTAATAAAAATTAAAAAATATATAAAAGAAGGTTAATAGAAAATTTATTTTTTAATTTTTTAATATCTATAAAAGAATATAAATTAAAATAAATTAAATTAAATTAAATTAATAAATAGCTTATTTTATTAATAAAAATTTACTTTTGGGCTGGGTTTTAAATATCAATACTATTGTGGTGTTGATTTTTAAAATCTACACTTTAAACATCAATATTGGTGTAATGTTAATTTTTAAACAAGAATAATATATTTAAACTCTGGAGCACTATAGATCTAATTGAAATTTTTTAGGTTCATAAATTAGTTTTATCAAAATTTATTTTATTACTAAATTTAGGAATTTAAATTTTTAAAAAGTTAACATGTAATAAAAAAAAAGGATTATATATATATATATATATATATAGTTTTGATATGCTAAAAATCAACAATATACTTCGGATATTATCTGAAGTAATAGGTAGATAATTACCAAAGTAGATGCACGTGAAGTAAAAGGGTCAATTTATTACTTCGCCACACAATTACCGAAGTCTATCGTCAGTCCAAAATCGATTTAAAATCGAATCATTTTTGAAGTAAAAATGTTATATTACTTCATCGAAATTAGTAAAAGTTCCGAAGTAATTAATGATATATTACTTCATAGGTTACATTGATTAACGAATTAAAATATGTATACGACTTTACAAGTTTTATACTCTGGTGGAGTAAATGTTTAATTTAACTTCTACATTATTTGGCTTCGATAAAGTATTTTGTATTATATTACTTCATCGTAGTGTAGACATAATAGAGCATATTTTACTACAGTAAAAATTTTAATTTAGCGAAGTAATTTATACAAACGACTTCATAAATTTGATCAGTGGTGAAGTAAATAGTTTTTTTAACTACGTCACTATTTAAATTTGTCAAAGTTTTTGTATTGTATTACTCCACCATTTATTCATAGTGTCAAAGTAATTGACCATATTTACTACAATACAATCTTAAATGACAAAATTGTATATCATAATATTTTACAACATAATATTTAACCATCAAAATTGATCAAATATATCACAAATATCGATCAAATACAACCCAAAAGTATATTAATAAAAGATATGTTTAACCAACTTCACCCAAAACCTTTTGTATCTACAAATCTCTAAATATAACTCAAAAGTATATTCACAAAAGACAAGTTCGACCAACTTCACCCAAAAGCTTTTGTATCCATAAATCTCTAAATACAATCAAAAATTTATATCACAGCTTACACTTAGGCACCCACATAGAAGTAGATGAATTCGCTCTATTCACTTCTAACTTTATCATACTGAGCTTGATTGTAATATTGTTTGATTTTTTTTATGCTACAAACTGAAATATTAACAAAGGTTTTAGGGTAAATGCAAAATGACTCAATATTTCATAAAGAAGAAATTCACCTTCTTCTTCAATAGTGGATCTTCATCCAAGACTCTCTTTCATGTACCGAATTATACAATATCCACATTCAACATCACAATTTTATTTTAGATTACCCTAATAAAATTGAAAATGTAATGTAATTAGTTGCAATCCAAATAATAAGAATTATTAATTAATATCTAAATACATAACCACAATACATACCGTCAATTATTTAAAACTTGATCTTTTTGAAATATCCCTTGATGCATTGTATATCTTGACCCCACTACATTGTAAAAAATAGAAAGTTATTTTTTTTAACTTCTAATGAACTGAATGCATTCACAATCAGCATAATGTACTTCCTACTTGTTCTCGATTCTTGTTACTCAAAGAGTCCAATAAATATATCATATTTTATCTTCATTAATTATAGTAAGGATCCAATGGTACATGCATAAGTGAAAATATAATATTGACTAGTACGTAGTAGGAATTGATAAATAATTAAAATCTTGCCCAGTATTGTATGAGATGCAAGACATATGCCTAAAGGACATATAACCTAGATGTCCTGCATATTATCAAACAAAGACATATGCCTAAAGGGTTAATTAATGACTGGATTGTGTCCGACCCACAAGGTAAAAATGCACTAGATTGATTCCATTCACAAAAAATGCAGGAGTAATAAAAAAAAATGCTACACTGATACACATACAAGGTAAAACTAGAACATAACCAAAGGACTTTGGCAACAACATTAATGACCTAAACATACTAGGTAATCATAATCATCATCATAAAACTTGAACAGTTTGTAATAATATCTATTAGGAAAAGTATCTAACATAAAATATTATCCAACTTCCAAATTTCAATGTATAAATCAGTTATGTAAATTTAAAAAGCAATAATACAATAAAGAGATATTCATCAAATAGAAGCTCATCATCCATGAACTATACATTATCCAAATTGTCTTTAAATGTATAAATCAGTTATAAAGACTTAGAAAGAAATAATATATGAATGAGATATTCATTGAATAGGAGCTCATTACTCGCTAAAAAAACATAGACTTCAAGTTCATATAGGTAAAAAACAATCATGTCAAAAGATAAAAAACATAGACTTCCATCTTAATTTTTATATGAAGAAGTCACTAACACAAAGAAAGAACCAAGCATAGAATAGTACTATTTGACTCCTACCACTGGATCTGGGGCATCATCTTCCTTGCACATAACCCATGGTACACCAGTTCCCAACCCGACAACCTTTTGTGCAGCCCAGTTTAAATATGCATGACCAACAATGCCAAATGCCTTACTTTTAGGCCCATATTCATTTTCAATCTGCATTCAAGACCCATGAAAATAAAACTTAGGAACACAATTTGACATTAAGTTACCACATTGAGGACATACAAGAAAAAACATGCCTGAGAAAGGATGATCGGACCACCTTGAGAAGAAAAAAGTCATTCAGGCTTCATCATATCAACAATTTTCTTGGTGAAACCTTGCATAGCCATCTGTATAGAGCATTTAAGTATATACTTGCAAGGCATGCAACAAATCCAACAAGTAATGCCCTTTGAAACTTAAAATAAACAGGGAAGACTACATTGTTCTTGCATCAACAATCCAACACAAGAAGAATATAATATGAAAGATTGGTTTAAGGAATTTACCTTGAAAGGTTCATTGTCTGTTCTGACGCTGATTCCAGGGACATTTTAACCAAACTGTAAATCCTCTAAACAAATGGAGAAAACAAAAATGGCAAACATAACAGTTAGGATGAGTTATCCACATGAAGAATCTATGAGAGAAGTACCCAAAATTCCACTCAGCATAGACATAAGGTCCAATTCGGAGGTGGATATACAATCCCAACTTCTGGATTGTCTTGATAAACCTCACCAAAGCATACCCTCCTTCGAAATTATACTGCCAAAAAAGAAAGAAAAACAAATTGCACTGACTCAAGGTGATCCATCTAAGAAATATACTTCTCCGTCAAATCAAAACACAAGAAGCAAAAAAAACAAGAAATTAGCAAGAAAAGTCAGGAAAATACACTGCCATGAGAAGGCTCATGGCCATTCCAGAAGATGTAGGTCTATCTAAAATCCAAGTCTTCATCCTTAGCTTTTTCTGCAAGTCTTTCCCACATCTAACATGAAAAAAAAAAACAACAATCAATGATGTGCATCTACAATTAGGGTGAAAACCTCAAAAAGTGTCATCTACAAAACCAAAAGAAGATTAATAAAAGATAAGGGGATAAAATAAGGATTTTTCATGAGAAAGTACTTCTGGGGTGCTACTACGATAGTGAATGGAGCCTGAGATGAGGATCTTTGTCTGACCATTGATGACGATGGTCTTCACTCTCTGATGACACATTGCGCCGTGGGAAGGAGAAAAAGCAACAGGAGGAAGAAATGAAGTGTGGAGAGAAAATCTGGAGAGCTCTAGACTACCATTCTCAATCCCAGTCCACTCTTTGAGATCTCACACTCCCTCCCTCACTTCACATTCCTCTTTGAAGAAAGCGAGCCCAAGCCAAGCCAAGCCACTGAGGATTAAAAATTATATGAAGAAGTCACCTGATGATATCCTTGATGGCATAGTGACTTCCCTACCTCACTTCACTTCAATTCCTCGGCAACACGATAGAGAGGAAGAACACTAATGGCACGGCGGAGAGGAAAAGAAAGAAGGGGGTGGAGAGGGAAAAAATCTAGCGTGCAGAGAGGAGAGGAAGTGAAAGCGTCAACGCGAAGGCTTTGCGTCGAGAAAAATGGAGAAGGTTGCCGTCGGGGAAAACATGAAAGCTTGCGTCGGGGAAAAAACGCGAAGGAGAAAAAGGCGTTTGTGAATTGTTTCGACGGAACTTAGGTTTTAGCAAATAATTGGTGGCAAAAATAATAAATCGGTCCAAGTTGGATTAAAATTTTAATCCAATTAAACTTATTACTTCACTCTTAACTTATATAAATTTTATTTTATAATTTATTACTTCATCAATTATAAATTATAAAATAAAATATCAGATAAAATTAGAAGTAAGATTTATATGTTTAAACATACAAAGTTTAAAATCATATTTACTACATTAAATTTATTATCGAAATTAATTTTCATATATTACTTCGTAATTACTAATTGACGAAGTAAACAGTGACGAAGTCTATTGTCCATTTTCACATAGAAATAAAATCTAAAAAAAATTAATTATTTTTTTAATTCAAAATAAAAAAAATAACAAAACACAGACATTTTAAATTAAAAAAATAATATTTCTTTATATAAGTAGCTAATACAATATCCCTTAACATATTACAATAGTCCGTAAATATTTAAATTTATTTCATTTTTAATTTTTTTAACTAAATACTATAATCCAATTGAAAAATCGAAACGCTAGAGATAAAATCTTTTTTAAAAAAATTAATTGAAAAATTATATCCCAATTAGGATGCCTGAACCCTACCAATAAAATCGTAAAAAATATAACGCGCACAGTCGCACACTATGCGTGTCACGCAGTATATTAAAATCGTATATATATATATATCCAATTGAAATTTTTTAGGTTCATAAATAAGTTTTATCAAAATTTATTACTAAATTTAGGAATTTAAATTTTTAAAAAAGTTAACATGTAATAAAAAAAAGATGAATATATATATATATATATATATATATATATATATATATATATATATATATATATATATTATCCCTACCAGAAATGGATTCACACTAGGATTATCCTCGCCATGATTCCTAGGTATAGCCCCGTCCAAAAAGTCGATCAAAAAAAAGTTAACGATAATTTTTGTTTAAAGGACGGATTAATTTATTAACGTATCCTTTTCTCTGCTATTTTTGTGTATCTTTTCTCTGAGGAAAGGGACATTGGACACGTGAATCTCCAATCTCCGATAAACCCTAATCTCGTTTTTTTTCTTCTCTTTTCTATTTTTGTGTATTTCTCCGATAAACCCTACTCTCTCTTTTTTTTCCTTCTATTCTCTGTCGTCCGCTGACATGATTGAGTCGCGCGGTCGTGCGTGCGACCAACTCGTACAAAACCAAGGCAGCTGCGGAGCCATGACCGATGCTTTGGCCGTGTGTGCGTGACCAACTTGCACGGCCGCGGCTGCATTCTTGATTTTGTTTAAGTTCGTTGTCACGGCCGCCGCCTTGGTTTTGTGCATTTGTTAGCTTAATTGGATTCTTTTGCTTCGTCGGATTCTGAAATTGATGAGCGGAGCTAAGCGCGCTAAGGATGCGATCTCGCTAGCTTAGGTTTGACCGCTTGAATCCCATCACTAATAAGTGCACTGCTGATTGATTATTTGGTTTTCTACCGTGCTGCTGAGTGCTGATTGGTTATTTGATTTTTCATGTACGCAAATTTATACCACTATTTATTTCTTTACGATGTATAAATTAATTTAATTTTTATAATTGATTTTGATAAATAGGAATTGAATTGGGACACCTTTTTTCTGGAATTGATGTTTGTAGTCTAGTATCTTCTAAAAATCATATTTACAATGTCAAACATCTTATTAAATTAAATGCTATCGACTTTCTTTTTGCCTAACATGTACCCTCGAGTATTTCTTCAAAAATGTTAGTCTTAGACTTATTATGTAATTGTGTGAATCAATGAAGTCTTTATTCATATGTGAGACTTTTGATGTAATAAATATTTTGCTATTTTTGTACATTTCTCTTTTTCACTTTTGTAATTAACTAATTATGTTATTTTCTAGTGTGAGTTGTTTGTTATATATCTGTATAACTTATTATATTTTATTAATAATATATAAGTTATTATATTGAGTTTCAATCCATCCCAACTCAAATTCTTCGATCTATCCCTGATCCCTACTAATCCAATGAGGAGAAAGAGGGAGTTACGTGGATGACAAAAGTTTTTATGAAAATTTCACTAGATACACCCCTACACTGTAGTCTCGACTAGGCTGCCATCGCCTCCGACGCAGATCCACCACTGTTGTGTACCCAGCTGGTGCCCCTGCCTCCAAATCCAGCTGATTTCTGATCAAAACCCTAGATCAGGCCTCCGAGCAACCTTTGCTGCTATGCTCTTATCATCGTCTTCGCCCTCTGAGCCATCGTAGTCGTCTCCAGCCATGTTGATCCAGTGTATTTCTGGTCGGCTCTGACTGGATCTAGTGCATCTCCGATCAGCTCAGTTGCCTCGTAGATCCAGCACTACATCTTGGTCCATTAATCCAGACTCGATGAGGAAGAGAAGGAAGGAGATGTGATGTTTAAATAGAGGTTGTAGAAAATACATAGGAAGAGGGGGATTCACCAATGAAGAGAAACCACCTCTAGGTTTAAACGAAAATAAATTTTTATTCAAATCAAAATCAAACTTATCATATTTTTACAAGAGGCATAACCCTTATTTAAATAATCTAAGAAATAAGAAAAAGTCATAATAAATAAAAGAAAAGATAAAAGAAAACTCATTCTAAAAAAATAAAATAAAATCTAAGCTATTTAAAAAAAACTAATCCTAAAAATTTAAAATAAATAAAAAAAGTTAAAAGATCAAATCTAAAGTTCATCAAAAGACATAGTATAACATGCTCATGCTAGGGAGCATGGGATGACCATATTGGCTACTAGAAAGATGATTCTGTCTAGTCCGGACTCTGAATAGAGCACAACCGAGTTAAGAGGCTATGGGCTAGTCATCTTCCTTGTTGGAATCTCAATTGTCCTTCTTTAAGACCAAAAAAGGAGGCTGGTGGCCTCATTTTATTCCTATCACAACTTGAAGGGGAATATAATTGTATCAGAGGAAATAAATTAGTCATGCTGTAGGATGCTCCCGTATCAGACGTCCCAGATTGAAAAGAACTCGTCCTCGAGTTTAAAATTGTGTCTTCAAGATAAAAAGTCCTCAAGTGCTGGTAAATCAAAAGTTGTCTCGTAAGTGGTAGAATGGGAAAAAGATCCTCTAACATTAACTCGGTCAAATTTATGGGCGGCTCTGATAGAACATGCATTGTATCCTCAGATAATCTACCATTTGGAATCTCAGGAATAACTAAAATCTCACAATCATCACCATAAAGTGTAGGGATCTTTTGTGAAAAATTATAACATATGCAGCAGAAAAATGATCCCTCCAGAGATCCATGTGAATACAGTATACATGTTTTTATAACTCTATAAAGATAGAATAGTTACCTTTGTTGCATGAATGATACAATCCTAGCAACAACTTTGATTCGTCAGATCTCAGCGCAATCAGAGTGATCATGCTTCTTAGGTATCCACACGAACATGTCCTTTGTTCATCTCACAAACTTAGCCTTTGGAGAAAAAACCACTTTTGTTGTGCTAGCCACTTTAGTGATTCGACCAAGAGAAGAAGAAGAGAAAGAAGAAGATCAAGAGTCTCTCAAAATTTTACTCAAAAGGGTCTTTTTATATTCATCCAATGAATACCAAGGGTTTTGCATTTTGGTTTTCTTCCATTAATGATGAATTAATCTCTATTAATTTTCATTAATCTTCTTAATGTGTTAAATTTAGTATATTAGATTAATCATTACCCAATAAGTCATTAACCCAATAATTCAATGAGTCTAACCCATTAATTCAATGAGTCTAATCCGAATTCATTTGAGTCTAACTTAATAAGTCAAATTCGGATTAGACTTAGTCCTATAATCTTATGGTCCATCATATTTTAGTCAAACTAAAATATACCCATCTCCTAACCAACATGTTCTTGGTATGTGACCCAATAGGTTCTTGTAACGTTGGCATTATCTCTAAAATAATATTTTAGATATATAAGAAATGAGTGACATCTAACAATGTATCATTGCTACCCAAGTGATGAGAAAGTCGAGATCCGACCTAACCTTTTTATGTCTATTATATTGTATAACTTGGTCATTCTATTCTCAATATCTAGATTGATCATGATGCATAAGTCGTGTCATCTTTTTATAAATCTTTGTGTTTCTTGATCTCCAAATAGACTCACTTAATCAAATGAGCTTAATATCTCATATTGACTTATTTAAGCATGACAATATATTTTAGTAGTCCTACATAACCAAGGGGCCCGTAAATATCACTTCCGTCATATGAAAGTGTAATACCATAAATTTCCTCTATGTCAAAAGAGCAAAAATAAATAGGAGACAATAAAAGAAATAAAAAAAATAGATTTATAAATAGCCTTAGGCTAGAATTGAACCTAAGACCTTTTATTTAAGATTAGTTAAAGATGCCATTAGGGTGGTGGTAAAACATCACATTGGGAATAGGAAACAATTGGTTATAAGTAGATTTTTTTATGAAAAGATGTTTCAACTTCCATCTAGTATAAAAGGGAAAAGAAGAGATGAAAACCTAGCTTTTCATCTTCCTCTTCTCCTCTCTAGCCGAAATCTCTCCTCCCTCCTTTCGAGCACATTTAGAGTATTTAATTTGCTTTCCATTAAGCTTTGGGACTAAGATGCATAATCAAGTGCCCCAAGGTGCTTCCCTATAAGTGTGAGGGATTAAGTGCACATAAGGTGTTTGTTGAAATGACAAGTTAATGCAAGTATAAGAAAGAAGTATTAAAAATAAAGTATGTTACTTTAAGATGACATGTACTGGACACAAGGTCCATGGGTAGGCTCCTAGATCGCCCCTAGGCCCCTAGATCGCCTAGTAGTACCTTAATAAGTTCGCGATTAGCTACCTAGGATGCACGCAAAGTGGTACAATGTCTAGCCCAAAGCAAGTGATTATTATTTTCACTAGTATGTAAGATAAAGTTTTCAAAGCTCATTGATTTGTTAAAGTGAAAACATTATTAAGTTGAGAACTAGAGTTACAGAGTGCAGGGTTTGATCTATATAACATAGCAAGTTTTATGTTTCATTGCATGGGTTTAAGTGGATATTTTGCATGATAAACTGATTTTAAAATGCATGTCATATACATATTCCTGAGTTATGTATTTTAGCATAAATGATTGCTAAGTGCATGTTTTGGTTTTCGCAAGCAGTTTGAAAAACATGTACTCTTTGAATGTATTATTTTGTGAGTAGATGATACTTACTAAGCATTGGCTTATAGATTACTTTTCCTTATACTGCAGATAAAGGTAAAGGAAAGCTCGAGTAAGGAGGGGCAGTAGGAGCAATGTTTGCTGGTGTGTGTGACGGAACAGTGGGAAGTGATCATGGAACTTGCTAGTACATGGAATATGTTAGATTTTGGTACTGATGGACCTATTGTCTTATTCTGCTTAGTATAAAAATGCTATTAAGAGTTGTGTATGATGAAATTGACAATTTGTTAGTAATTAGCATGTCAAAGACTCTTCCTAAAGAAATGGGAGAGAACGGTAAGCCAAGAGGGAGCACAAAGGGGAGAACCAACCTCCTTTGTATTTGCTGTGTGTGACCCCTGCACGGCCCGTGACACAATCGTGTGGATTCACACGCCCATCACCTGCCCCCTCTCGGCCTGGGTGACATGGCTGTGTGGATTCACACGGCCATCACCAGCTCCTTCTCAGCCAGGGTGCCACCACTGTGTGATTTCACACGGCCGTGCACCTCTTCCTGTTGGCCGTAGTGACACGGTCGTGTGGCTTCACACGGCCACGCATCACTTTTGGTCTCGGTCAAGGTGACACGGTCGTGTGAAGCACACGGATGTGCACCTCTTCTTCTCGGGTAAGATGACACGGCTGTGTGGTTTTACACGGCCGTACACCCCTTCGTCACAGCCGAGGTTACACAGCCGTGTGAGACACACTGTCGTGCCCCTCTTCCTCACTGCCAGGTGACATGGCCGTGTGGAAGTCTCCCTGAAGGGTAGCACTTACTTAGATTAAAAATCATTTATCTTTTAAACAAAATAGCTAAATACCTGATGTGCATAGATTATATACACTTAGCATGTTTTGACACACATTTACATATTTTACGCATGCTTTGTCTATGCACTTTCATACTCTTTGTCTTATTTTCAGTATAATTACTCTTCTTTATTCGGAGATCTGCTCTTGTGTATTTTCTATTTATAGGAGTCAAATTTGGAGAAAAAAATGATGTTTGTGGTCGATCCAGTCAACAAGCGAAGGAAGACAACACTGGCCATGTGAGTCACACGACCATGCCAAAGAAGCAAGGAGGAAAATGACTTTGGCCGTGTGATGCAAACAACCCGTGTAGCTTCACTAGAGGAGGAGCATGACATTGCCGTGTGGATCCACACGGCCGTGTCACCCTAGCATCGTATCCAGAACACGACCATGTAGATCTACACGACTGTGCAACACTTCCAGAGAGAAACCAAGTCCAGGTCGTGTGTGCCACACGACCGTGAAAGATTTCCAGAGGCCAAGATTGGCTAGGTCGTGTGAGCCAAACGACCGTGTAACCCATCCAGAGACAAAGCAAGACATGGCCGTGTGAAGACCACACGACCGTGGCATGGGTCGTGTGGTGCTCGTGCCCTTCTCTATATACGAGGGTTTCTTCCTCTTTCAAGGGGAGGAGGCTCTACTTTTGGGGAGATCCAATTTGGGGTTGTTCTTCACCTTCTCTGCCCTTGATCCGGCGATCCAAGACAATTTTCATCTCTATACTGACTCCAGAAGCTAAGGATTGGTTCCGAAGATCACTCATCGTCTCTAGATAAGCATTTCTATTCTCTCTTCTCGATTGGGGTTGAAATATTTGTAATCTCCTTGTCTTCAGATCTCTATCTTTGTACTATGGAGTAGATTCAGTGTTCTAAGATTAAGGGAGTGTTTGTGGTGTGATTTGATGTAAGATCTCATGGATATGCCAATTTCTTATCTAGGTGATGTAAGATCTCATGTATCTAATTAACTAAGTGTTGCTCTTGTGTGGATTCTTATGTTTGGACCTAATTACCATATTTGATTGAATGTTTGTGATGCTTGTGGATCTCATAGAGGGATACCCTAGATCATATGACCGAGGGTGCTAGTGATAGGCTACCCTGCTAACGGACATCTAGGGGATCACCTTGAAAAGTGAAGCTAGTCTCTACAAGGAGGTGAGATAGTTGAATGCATTTAGTTCCTACATCTTTATGTGGATTGAGTGGTGATGTGTTTCTATGTTGTATAACTGAGGATGTTGGTGATAGGCTATCCCACTAAAAGACTTCATAGGGATCATAACTATCTAATCGCTAGAGGTGTAGATCAAAGTCCCTTACCGATTGTCTTCTACAGGAGAAAATCAGCAACTTCCTACAAATGCATGTCAATTGAGGATATGAATTGGAGAACCATGCTACATCAATGAATATCACAATGAAATCGAATTCCTAGAACACTCACAAAACCAAATACTTCATTTACTTTCCTATTTTTATTTTCTAGTTGCTTACTTAGTACATTCCCTACCTTGTTAATTGTTTAGCTAATTCTACGTGAGATGTCTCTTGTGCTTATAATCAATCCCTGTGGGATTGATAATCTTTTATTACTGACAATGAAATCGTGCACTTGCGGTTGAGTAACAATACCTAGCTTTGAAAAGGATGTATTTGAAAAATACTTAACTCAATACTTAGTTTTGAAAAGATTTTCTTTAAAAAAACTTAGCTCAATACTTAGTTTTTGAAAATTTTTAACAAAAACTTAGTTAAGTACTTAGCTTTAAAAAGATTTTGATAAAAACTTAGTTAAGTACTTAGCTTTAAAAAATTTTTGATAAAAGACTTAGTTAAATACTTAGTTTTAAAAAGAATTTGACAAAAACTTAGTAAAAAAAACTTAGCTAAATTTAAGTTTTGAAAAGAATTCCTTGTAATAATACTTAGCTAAGAAAATGATTTCTTTGAAAAATATTTAGCTAAGTTAACAACACTATATCAAGTACTTTGCTTTTTGAAAAGATTTTTAAAACACTTAGTAAAATACGTAAAAACTTAGTTAAAATTACTTTTTCAAAATCTTAATTTTCAAGCTAGAAATATTTGAACTTCTTTTTTCAAATAAAGTATTAAAGTTGTTTTAAAAATAGTTAGACTTTCTTTTCAAAAATAGTTAAGCCAAAAAAAAAAATTAAACTTCCTGCTTGAAAAATACTTTGATTTGAAATCTTAAAAAAGAATACTATAACTTTAAGAAAACATTTAAGAAAAATTAATGTCTTAACTTCCTTTCACTCCCCCTTAATTAATGCAAAAAAAAAAATAAAAAATGAATGCTTTAAGTTTTAGGGTCCTAGAGTCCAAGCATGAGAGTTTAAAGTTAAAACACAAGTAATTATTTAGTTTTCTAATTTTTCATCTATGTTATCAAACATGTTCAGCTTATGAGTTTGTGTGAGATAGAGTTAAGTTAATTTTATCTATCACTTTGAAAAATATTTATGATGAAAGGATCCATTAAACTTTGAAAAATATTTATGATATTGAAGAATATTTAAGTATGAATTTAAATTTGGATTTCAAAAATATTAAATTTTGAATTTTTAGTTTGAATTTAAATTTGAGTTTAAAATATTAAATTTTAAATTTTAAGTTTGAATTTAAACATTAATTAGAATTTGAAGATTAATTAGATTTGAACATTTGAGGATAATTAAAATTTTACAGATTAATTAACATTTGAAAATAATTAAGATTTTAAAAATTAATTATGATTTGAAAATAATTATAATTTTAAAATTAGTTATGATTTGAAAATACTTAAGATTTTGAAAATTAATTATGATTTAAAAATAGTTAAGATTTTAAAAATTAATTATGATTTGAAAATAATTATAATTTTAAAATTAATCATGATTTAAAAATAATTATAGTTTTGAAATTAATTAGAATTTTGAAATTAATTAATATTTTGCAATTAATTATACATTCAAAACTAATATTTTGAAATTAATTAAGATTTTTGAAATTAATTAGATTTTCAAAATTAATTAAGATTAAAGTTACTTATATTAATTAATTTGAATTAATTTTAAATGAATTGAGCTTAATTAATTTGAATTTGGTTAACAACTTTTTATTTTAAACCTAGGTTCATCTCATCCATTTCTAGATTTTTAATCAGGGAATCTTAATAGTTTTGTGATATGGTTAATTTAATCTTCACTTCAGATTAAAATTTAAGAATTGTTCTAAATTTGTGTTAAACTAAAGTTTAACAGTTATCTAATTAAATATTCATTTCAATAATTGGCTTTTACGCTGTGGTGAGACACTAGGCCTTCTTAGGTATTGGATTATCAACCACTTCTAGACAAAGTCTTTTAAAAAAATTAGCTATTTAATTTCTTTTCTGAAAATCCTAGATCTAATGAGTCAAGTGTGAATCAAGTCTAAGTCATTATCTACCTTAATCTAGATTAAGAAATTAATAATCATGAATGACGTGACATTTATAAATTAATTGAGCATATGCATGTTCATGGTAGTTATGCATAGATCAACCAAGTCAAGTAATTATTAGTTAATTTATGTTTTATTGATTAGTTTCATAATTAAAAGATTTTTTTAATTTTAGCATGGTTTGTAGAGTTTATGTTTTACATGGCTTGGAAGGTGCCTTCGATGAACAGTGTCGAATGCGCCTTCCATCCTATTGAAGGCGTATTTTAGTGACCGTTAGCCGAAGATAAAGTTTTATCTTCGCCGATAAAACTTCTCAAATTGAAGGTGCCTTGAACCCTATTAGAAGCGCGTTCCATCTTCGGATAGAGTTTTCCAGGGGCTATAAAAAGACCCCTGGAGCTAGGAAATATTCAACAACTTCTGTATTCATTTGCTAGATTATTTCTAAACTTCCAACGAGTGTAAGAGGCTTCTCCGCCTTTAATGAAGGAGACTTTATAGTGCTTTCATCTGTCTTGGATTAACAACCACCTAGATTGTAACCAAGTAATTATTTTGACTCTTTTATTTTATTAGTTGTTCAATTAATTTATTATAATTGTGCTATTAATCTAAGTTGAAAGAATGAAAAAGGGACTAATTTTATTTCAGGCTATTCACCCCCCTCTAGCCAGCCGCACCAGGACCAACAAGTGGTATTATAGCCCAATCGTTTCAAAAGGGCTAACTGCCGACCGAAGCACATAAGAGATAGCCGAAGATAGCATTTACCCACCAACATTAGAGGGGGAGTTCGCGTTTTGGAAATATCGAATGGAAGTATACTTTAAAGCCGATTTCGATATTTTACTAACAATTAAGTATGATTTTAAAATCCACAAAAACGAAGAAGGAAAAGAATTTGAGGAGCATCAATGGACTAAAAAGCAGCACAATCATTTCATGGCTAATGGTAAGGCAGAGTTCCACCTTCTGAGTGTTCTACTTGCTGAGGAACTCGACAGAATTGGTGCCTACAAATGTGCAAAAGAACTTTGGAAAAAGTTCTTGAAGCTCTATAAAGAACCAAAAGAAGTCAAATCCAACTCATAAATGGACATCGAGTCATCATCAGAAGAATTAGAGTCTGACAAAATTGCTGGAATGACACTTATAACCGAATACCTACCTGAAGACAAAGAAAACTCATCCGAGATGAGCATCGATAAAGGGAGAGAGTCTTCAGAAGAAAGTAACGATGAAGGAAGTGCATTGGACAATGAAATAATAATGTTAAGTAAGGTACGTTCCCGATCTCCTGAAGAATTATTTGTGTTCATTAAAATATTTTCTAAAAATATGGTTAATTTAGAAAAAATAAAATGCAAAGTTAAAATTAACCTTAGCAAAAGCATACAAACTAGAAGATTTTGATAATTTAAAATTAAAAATAAAAAATTGAAAACACAAATAGACAAATTGAAAAATGAAAATGCCTATTCGAATATTTCTCAAAATTCAAAAGTTAAAGGACCTAACTGATACTTACAATTTCACAAGGGTCAAATAAAAAAATCCCTATATATCATATACCACAAATTTTTTTTGATTAATCCAGTAAGACATAATTTATTTTGGGTTCCAAAATCTTGCTTAGGTAATTAAATAAATTTGTTTTTACATGGATAAATTGTCTTAAAATTGAAATCTTAAGGTCAAGGACGCTAAGTGAAAGTCCTAAGATCTTGGATACTTAGCAAAACTCCAGACAGTCTAGAGAATCGGTCTAGGAAAAGGTAATCTCTACTGAGAGAAGTAGGTGGGGATGTGTTTCTCGAAGAGGGAACAGTAGGCATCGGTCCGACCTAGAATTTCAGCGAAATTTAAAGTTAAGACTGGACAGTTTGGAGGCTGTCAAAATTATTCTTTATATATTGTTGCTTAAACTAACTCTTTTTCGACAGAAAGACAAAGTTGGAAAAAGGTGGTTCGAGCGCTCAAAAGAGCTCTGATTGCTAGAATTCCAGGTGCCGAAAGTTGCTCTAGGCGCCCAGGTAAGCTTCGACGAAGGAGTGCCCTCGGGCGGGTGTTTGACCAGGCACCCGGGTGGTTCGGTCACCTGGAGTTGCTCCAAGTGCCCAGGCAAGGGAAATCTCATCATCACTTAGAGTTGAAGCTCAACGACTGGCCGACCCATGTCAGGGGTCTAGGTGCCTAGAGGGGGTTCGAGCACCCGAACATTGATAAACTTCCAGGATGAAGTTTTGATGAGAACTCATCATGTCAGCACACTCCAGGCGCCCAGGAGGGGATCCGGCCGCCCGAACGAGGCTATAAAAGGAGAGTTCGACCAGCAGCTTCAGAACATCAATTCAAATAACTTCTGCTCCTGCGCGCTGCTCTGAAAAGGTCTATATGATGTCTGAAAGCTGTTCCGATGGCGACTATGCTCAAGACCTACCTCTAAGTCATCAGTATTGTTTACATTTTAAATTTCTTGTACTTAGATTGATATTATATCTACAATCTTTCCTATTGATTAGTGATTGTCTATCAAAAGCACTCAACGAGTGCGGGCCTTGAAGTAAGAGTCGTCATATGCTTTGAAACAAGTAAAACTTAGTCGTGTTAGCATTTTTTTTCTTTTCTAGCTTTATTCTGTTGCATTTTACTCGATCATAATTTACATGAATGTGAAATATACAAGCGCTATCCACCCCCTCTAATGCAATGATCCTACAGATACTTGACTAGAAAAGTCTTAACTGAAAGTTAGGCAAGGGCAAGACCAATGAGATGGTTGGTAAAGTAGGTCAATGTTGACTGGATACTTCACTGTGAAAGTCCTAATTGGAGGTTAGGTAAGGGCAAGACTAACAGGATGGTTAGAAGATGAAGAAAAATCAAGTGGGTCAATGTTGACCACTGAACACTTGGTATGAAAAATCTCGATGAGTAAAGTTTGGCAATAATGAAAGTCCTAGTGAGTGAAACCAAGTAGATGGAAAGTCCTAGTGAGTGAAGCTAGATAGATGTATAGTCGCAGTTAGTGAAGCTGGGTAGTTGGAGAGTTTTGGTGAATGACGTCAGGTAGATGGAAAGTCCTGGTGTGTGAAACTAGACAAATGTGAAAGTCCTAGTGAGTGAAGCCAAGTAATTGGGAAGCCCTAGTAAGTGAAGCTAGGTAATGAGGAAATCCTGGTGAGTGAAGTCATGTGAAAAAATTCTAGTGAGCGAAGTTAGATGGTGAAAAGTCTTGGTGAGTAAAGCCAGACATTAGAGAATCCAAGTGAGTTAAAGGTTGACCGGACACCTAGTGTGGATGCCCAAGTGTGTCATGGAGGACCAGACACTTGGCATGAAGAGAAAAGTCTAAGTGAGTCAAAGGATTGACCGAACACTTGGTGAAGAAGTCTCAGTAGGTCTAGGGTGACTGGATGTTAGGCAATGAGGAGTCTCAACATGTCACGGTTAATCGGATGTTGGGCAAGAAACCCTAGAACATGAGTTTAGGAGCTAGGGTTGCTAAATCAATTAGGACAATCGATTTGGAAAAGCTTAAACGATTAAACGCTATGCTTAATCGCTTAAGAGTTTAGAGTAGCGATCGAACAGTGATGTGCTGAATCGCTTAGGTTAAGTGATTCAATAGGCCTTAAGCTATTAAGGTAATCGCTTAAGAAACCTTCTGTTCAAAATAGAAGTTGTGGTAAACGATTAAGCAGGGAGGCTTAATTGGTTACGACCTTTCTCATGATCGAGCGGAAGGGAGCAAAATAGAAGTTGTGGTAAGCGATTAAGCAGGGAAGCTTAATCGGTTACGACCTTTCTCACGATCGAGCGGAAGGGAGTGAAATCGATTAGGTAATCGATTATGCCGCTCTTAAGTGATTAGGGTAATTGTTTAAGATTCAAAAATATAGTCGTTCTCAACAAGTTGTAGAGGTGGTAATCGCTGAAAAGATTCTTAAGAGATTAAGGCGCCCGAAGAGCCCTAGAAAAGGTGACACAAGCACTATTTCAATACTCTTGCTCATGATTTCTCAACCTCACATGGTCAATTCTTGGAGACTTAGAGTGATGTATTGTTGCATTTCCAAGTTGATCAAGAGGTGCTTCCAAGAAAGAAGAGAGTAAGCTAGGGTTTCATTGTTGTAATAGTGTAAGATTTAGTTGTATTGGCTTCTCATCTTCTTCTTCTTGTATTTTTTCGTGTGTGAGTTTGTACGAGGCTTCTCCACCTCCAGATTATTTCTGAGGAGGAGCTCTTTCATAGTGTATATGTGAGAGAGAGTCAAATCCTTGGATTAGTCACCTTAAGGAAGTGGATACTAAGTAAATCCTTGTGTTATTATTGGGGAGTTCTTTGCTTCAAGTATTCCGCTATAAGATTATCTTCATCGAAGCGAGCGAGCTATTCATCCCCCCCCCCCTCCCCCCCCCCCCCCTCGAGCTCCCCTTGGTCCTAACAAAGTTATGTGTATGTGTCAATTGCTTTAAATTTATATTTAATCACTATTGTTAATGACTTTAAGCTAATATCTGGGCAGAAACCTGCAACACTAGGAATAAGTCCGATCGGAGCTCTCTAGGTTCATTAATGAGTTTTGATCGAAACCTATTAATGAACCTAAAAAGATTTTAAATGAGTTTTTTGGGCTTGAAATTGGGTTATTATAGATTTCACCCGGTAACAAATGTAGATCTCTGAATGAGGTTCGATGTGACACGTAGAGTGTCTCATTCTGCTATCTGAGCCAAAAGTTATGATATTAAAAAATAGACAATTGACATATATACATAATTTATCGTATAGATGTCAGAATCAAACATGAACACCATAAATATTTTCACTGCACTATCCTCTTCCATTAAATGTTAACTTTTTAAAAATTTAAATATCCTAGGTCCATCAATGAGTTTCAGTGAAAGCCTATTGATACACCTAAAGAACTCTTATTAAATTCATTCAAAATGCTATAAGTTTCTAAAATGTTCCAGAGTCTATATGTGCCTAGAGATATCAGCTTGAAGGGTTTAACAATAATGATAAGAGAATTTTCAAAGTTTATGACTTTAAAATAATTGATAAATACACATAATTTATTAAAGGGATGTTAGAACTAGACATTGATACCATAAATACTTCTACTATACTCTTCTATTACATATTAACTTTTTAAAAATTTTCTAAGTTAATTAATGAGTTTCGGTCAAATCGATTGATGAACCTACAAAGTTCTAATTAAACTCATTTTAATTTTTATAAATTTATGTAATGCTCAAATATACCCTTCTTGACTAGTTTTTAAAAAATTGACATCACACCATGTTTAATCTTCTGTGCTAGATAGCAAAACGATTTTTTTTATAAGTTCTCATGATTAATTTTTTTTTTTAATCTTTTATAATTATATATTTAAAAATAATTTTATTTTTTATTAACCTTCTTTTATATTTTTTAAAATGTTTATTAAAGTTTTAAAATTTAAAATAAAATTAATAAATAAATAAATTCAAAAAATTACCTATTAAAATTTAAATTAAAGTTTATTTTAATTTATTGGTAGTAAAAGTTCAAGGGTTTAGTATTCAGGTCATTTAATTTAAAAAACACAGTGGATTCGTCTCCGCTGTTTAATTAATACGGAGAAAAATAAATTCAGATATAGATAGGAGAAAAATAAATTTAGATATATAGTTAAGGAGAAAGTTGATGGATAAATCTATATAGTATCAGTTTAATTTAAAACATAAATATAGATCTAGTTAATTTATTAGTCCTAGGATAATCAACTTGACATGAATCATCAAGATAAATTGAGAAGCTTCGTAAAGGTAAAAAAAAAATTAACATCTATTGTATTTAATTTAATTTATGAAAAAAAAAGAGAGAAAGTAGGGTAAAATGGGAATTAGGTGTATTTTTAAATTTTTTATTTAAAAAAAAATCTTGCGGGCGGAAAAATCTGAAAAAAATGGATGAAAATTCATATATGAAATAAATTAAATATATTATAAAAGATTAAGTTATGTCACATAATTTTAAAAAAGAATATAAAAATGAAAAATTTTATGGATAGACATATAATGAGGCCCATAAAAACCTCATCATAAAAATAAAAAAGATCTATCTCTCTTAAATTTTCTTCGTATTATCCTCGGGTCATGGTGTCATATCCAAATTGTCTTCTAGGTACCCGCGGTTCGAACCCCAGCTATGACGTATTTACATGAATTTTTCCTCCAAATGAAGGGCGTAATCAAAGGATGCTAGGCTTCTAGACTGACCATCACGTACGCTTCCCGATTTATCTTGGTGGCGTCAAGTACTCCAGACTCGACGTTACCAACCTAATTAATCATTTTTTAAATTTTCTTCGTATCATTACTCTTAATTAAAATTAGTAATAATTTATTTTATAAATAAAGTAATTAACACAAATAACTCCACAGCCGCAGCAAGTTCCTCACTTGTTGCTGTTCTTTCTGCGTTCTGTCCTGACCGCACCAAAGCTCTGGTCAAAAGCAGCGTCGGCGAAGGGCTTTGGATCGACAATGGCGTAGCAGCAGGAGCGCGAGAACTTCGTGTACCTGGCCAATCTCGCCGAGCAAGCCGAGCGCAACGACGGTGGGGTTTTCGATCTGTAACGCTACGGTTCGATTCCTTCTATTTCAGAGTTTGATCCATATTGGTTCCGGCAGAGATGGTGGGCGCGATGAAGAAGGTGGTGAATCTCGGCGTAGGTCTCACCGCGGAGGAGCGGAACCTGCTCTCGGTGGGCTACAAGAATGTGGTCGGCGCGAGGAGGGCCTCTTGGAGGATCCTATGCTCGATCGGACATAAGGAAGAAGCAAAGGGAAATGAGAACCGTGTCAGGAACATCAAGGAGTACCAGAAGAAGGGGGAGACCGAGCTTTCGAGCATTTGTGCCGATATATTTGGCTGGATCGATGAGCACCTCATCCCTTCTGCGTCGGCTGGCGAATCATCTGCCTTCTACTATAAGATGTGAGTTTATTAGAAACGACCTTGATACCATTGCGCATATGATTTAGGGTTTCCAAACAGTGTTCCCGTTCTGTCACAGGAAGGCGGATTATTATCGTTACCTGGCAGAATTCAAAGCTGGAAACGATAAAAAAAGAAGCGGCGGAACAGTCTTTCAATTGTGGCAAAAGGCGAAACGTTCACCTCCAGCGTCCCCGTCGTACCCGATCTAAGACCATCACGAGAGAGATAAATCGTAACATCCGAGCGAGCATATAACGAACAAGGTGTAACACGGGGATAAAGGATTTATTCTTCAGCTGCCCCGAGGATCGATCCTACGATCTCATTATGACAACACCCGTCACATATCAATTCGGATAATCCATGACGTCGGCAGAACAGTCTTCCAAGGCGTATGAGATAGATGTCGTTTCCCTCCCTGCTTTTTTCGGCACTACCCGTGGAGATGTCTCAAACTTTTTTACAACAGTAGGAAGACTATGCGGCAGAAAAGGCCGTCCTCTTCAGGAGTAAGTGCTTTGTGAACACGATCTGACAAACTAGTTGTACACTGATACGTCACTTTTGTCAATTTCATTCTTTGCTTTACATTCTCAAGGTTTCTTTGTTGTGGAATCTGTGGCTTCATAATTTCAATAAATAATTTCATTTATTTCCTTTATTAATATTGTTATGGTGGTAATGGCCAAGGGCTATTATTTATTAGCTTCCTTGAGCCATTGCTACCTATTCTCTTTATGTTAATTTTTTCATGATAAATTGAATTATATTTCAGTTAGTTGACAGCAGCCAATAACTGATTTTTTTTTTTCTTATGCATAGAGTTTGCATCTATTATTGTGTGGGTATGAGGCATTCTGCGAGCCTGATCCTGCTTTTTGATTTATGATTTGTTTCAAAGTGACATGAGGCAAGGCATAAATGAGAAGCGATAAGCATATTTCGTTTGCATAGAATTGAAGCATTCACTTGGTTTCACTTCTGCACAAATTGAAGTCTGAATTGTTATTGACTTACGGTATATTATCATACCAATATCTAAACTGTTATCATATATACTTATCGTACTAGAGTTTGAATGGAGGTATATAAACAACAGTGCTGTTGTACGTGATGTAGCATAGTATTATGACACTGTGCTTTATTTATGCATAATGTGTTCTATCATGCCATTTTCTTTTTCTTTATAGCATCTGACTTCCTGTCATTCCCCATTTTGTGATTCTTTTGCTTCCTTGTGAATTTGATATTTCTTTAATATTGACTCTTTTAACTGAACTATTTATGATGTCTTCTTTTAGACTGCTACAAAAGTAGCTGAGGCAGATCTTGCTCCTAGTCATCCTGTTCGATTGGGATTGACATTGATTTTTCTGTTTTCTATTATGAGATCATGAACTCACCTGAACGGTAATATCCATCAGAATAATGCTTTTTAGGTATGTGCTCATCTAGTTTTCCCTCAAAATTTGTTTACCAAAATACAGGGCTTGTCACCTTGCAAAACAAGCTTTTGATTGAGGCTATTTCTGAGCTTGACACGCTGAGTGAAGAATCATACAAAGATAGTACTTTGATCATGCAACTATTAAGGGATAATCTTACCTTGTGGACTTCGGACATCCCTGAAGATGGAGGTAATTATTGATAAAAGATATAGAATATTCTTTCATGCATCTGAAAGAGAACCTCTGTCATAACATATATATATATATATCATTCCCCTGTGGAACGATTCGTGCGGAACGCTACAGACCTACCCCCGTGAAGTTTCCACGTCAACTTTTTTTTCCCGTGTCAGTTTTTTATCCTAGCCCTAATTTCTAACGCGCACAAATCTTCCCCTCGCCTTCCTTCTTGCCTCCGCCACCCTCTACTTCGGGTTCTACTTGCGCCTTGCGTCGAGAGAACAGGAGACTCCTCCGCTTCCCTCCCTCGCAAGTCTTGCTCGCAATCGACGCCGTCGCGACCTTGCGTCTCCCTTTGTTCTATAGTCCGACTCGCTGCGTCCTCCTTCGTTGCGACGCACCCGTCGAAATGTACTCCTTCCTCCTTCGTCGAAGAGTCCTCCTTCCTCCTTCCTCATTCGTTGTGACGCACCCGCCGCAACGAAAATCCTCGCTCTTCTTCTCGCTTTCGCCGCAAGCAGAACAGAAGACTCCGCCGCCCTCTGCTTCCCTGGCTTGCAAGTTCTGCTCACGACTGACGCCCCTGCGGCCTCGTCTTGGCTTGTGGAACGGAGCTAGGGTTCCCGTCCTTCACTTGTCGCAGCCTTCCTCGTCCATAAGCCGTTAGTGTATCTAGGGTTCCCGTCTCTCAACGCGACGAATTTCACGGAGCTAGCATTCCGCACGAATCGTTCCGCAGGGAAACTCCACGGAGCTAGGGTTCCCGTCCCTCACTTGTCGCAGCCTTCCTCGTCCAGAAGTCGTCGGTGTATCTAGGGTTCCCGTCTCTCAGCGCGACGAATTTCATTGCAGGTAGAACCTCATTTTTAGAAATGTTATTGTTTCTATTTTTTTTATGGTATCTGTTTGAAACTGTAGCAGCGTCCGCACCTAATTGATGTTCGGTCTTAGGACTTTGTTCAGATTGACTCTTCAAAATTTTCCAATGATAGTATTTTGTTCAAGTAAGAGAATTTAATTGAACTTGCAGTTTTGATTTTATAATAAGTGCATGATCAATGTGACATCAATTAACAATATCAGTGTAGATGAATCTGTGATTTGTTATGTGACATCACTTAATTTTTTTTATTTGACACTGTATCATCAAGTCTAATTCAAATTAATTGTATCATATTATACATTAAAATGATATATAATTATTGTGTTGTAATTTTGTGCTGTAAGGAGTGACTATGAATGACTAGCACATGAACTAAAGATGATTATTTCATTTTCAAATAAGTCCTCTTTAACATAAACAAAAAGTATGTTGTCTTGAAAATGTTTCACTTTTTTGTGAATAGAAGGAAATTTTAGGCTTGATGTGATGTATGAATTGCTTACTTCCATCATGGTGACAATCGTGTGTTTCCCAACTTGCTACTTTTTTTGTTGACCGTAACATTTATTTTTTAGTTGGATAACATCAGTTGCCTGATTATTATATAGCATCTATTCATTATCATTTCTTAATCTTCCTGATTGCATTCTTCAAAATGACACTGGTCCGTTATCATGAATCTGTTACTGCTTCATGACACTTTTTCATTAATTTGTCTCACTATAAACACTGATATTTACTTATTACAAAATATGATGTCATAAAATTTAGGTATTTTAATGCAAATTGTGGCTACTTTTAATGCAAATTGGTCAAATTTATCATAAAATTGTGTGATTTCCCATTACTTAAGCAAATTGCTATTATTTAGCTTAATTTGGTCAAATTTATCATAAAATTGTGTGATTTCCCATTACTTAAGCAAACTGCTATTGTTTAGCTTAATTTGGTCAAATTTTACTTTTTAGGTTATGCTTGAATGACATCATCAAGTAACAGTAGCATCAACCATTCCAAATATGAAACTGTGTGATGCAAGGACTGCGGACTAAGAGTATTGGTACTAGTCTCTAGATCGATCAAGAACCTAGGAAGACTATATTATGGATGTAAGCATCATGGATGGTTAAAGTGAGTGAGGTTTGATACGATACTAAATGAAGACACTAATGATATACATTTTAGGATGTTGCCAAGAGCGGAGTCAAGGGTGGGGAGTGAACACATTGCTTATCCTAGTCATAATATGGAAAATTAGAATGTACCGCTTATGGTCTGGATATTAGTGATAGTGAACTTAATTCTTTTGGCTATATACTTGTTTTGTTTGTTGGTTGGCCTAGTTAAGTAGTACTAGTGTTGTAATGTGATAAAGAAATGTAATTATGGATGATGTTGACATTTATTTTTTTTTTATTTATGGATTATGTTGACATTTGTTTGCCAAAATTTATGTTGTAAACATGTCTCTTGAACTTGTTCAGATTGAATGAAGCTTGTGCTATTGAGCTTGGATTCCACCAACATTATTCACTCTAATATTGTGAAATGAGATTTTGATAACCGTGCATTTATCTTTTCTTTGGGAATTTGGGGATGGAATCGTAGTAATTGTATGTATTGATGGTATTGGATTCCTATCTATTTACTGATCAAGTTAGATTCCTGTCTTTTTATTTCCACGAACTTAATACGAACACCTATTCATCTAAACCATCATTCCATGGCTTGTTCTCAAATTTTTTGTACTCAGTAGTATTTCAGTCACTACTTGAGTTTTTATATATCTTAAAACTGAATTAAACATTTCACAAAGTGATTTTCCTATAAAAATTATACTGTCAGATGGGCATCAGTTATACGTAACAGCTCACTTTACAGTAATTGATACTCATACAGTATCAACTAGAACATGAATTTTAGCAGAAGTTGCAGAATATAACACTTTGCAACCACTATAAACTCTCAGGAAGTAAATGCAATGCTCCTGTGCTCAAACCATTTCAGCGTTCCCCAGCTTGCTTTGTTTTTTTCCTGCTTGCAAAGTATCAGCACTCTTGATTTTTCCTCTCCAATTCTATAGCTTCATAGGACATCATAATTTCTTTAAATTTTGGTTCAGCCGCCACTGCAATAAGAAGAATGATATGCTTTTCATCATCAAATATATTGTAACCAACAAATTCCAGACATGATATAGATATATTGTGCTACATTGCTTTTGTGCAGAAAGCATACTGCACTAGTTTAACACAAAATGAATGCAGGTCCAAGTGTTTGAGATAACTATTTTTAGATATTCATATGCGTGATCAAGAAAAACATATAGTGTCCATCTGAAATGTTGGAGTATGAATGTTGGCATCTAGCATGGATATGGAAGAGATAAATGGTGAATCCCTGAATAAAGAACATAATGGTAAAATCCAGCTGCAAGCATCTCCCTATATTTACTTTTAAGTTCAGCTGCAAGCATCTCCCTGAATAAAGAACATAATGGTAAAATCCAGAACAAAAGAAATATATACCAGAAAAAGATGATTTCATAAACTCAACAGTCAAAACTACCTAAATGCTTCACTAACAGCAGGACGAAAATTTTTGTAAGTTCCCCCACTTCCTGAACTATTGAAAGGTAAGCTTAAGAAATCAAATGGTCACAACCGACTTCATCAAAGAAAGAAATTAGTGGGAAATTTGACTCAGTTCTTACTCCAGTCAAACTGGAGATAAGTTTATCACCAACTTGAACATATCTTCTGATATACGATGGGTCTTCAAAGCATTTTAAAACTCCAATTACATTTACATCAATGTTCAAGATTCAATAAAAATAAAATATATCAAACCATGCACAACATCATGGCAAGTCATCGGCAATATGGAAATAAAACAAGAAACATATAAAGTTGATGGTTGTAAGCCTAAATCCAAATAACTCAATTGCACCTACTAAATCCAAATAACATACAACAAGAGACTGATCATAGTTTACCATCTGAACAAACAAAATAACTCAATTCCATCTACTAAATCCAAATAAAATACATGCTATCAATTAATGCCAGCAACAGATGAGAATTGCATAAGATGCATAATAGATCTCTACAGCCTCCAGATTATGAATGTGACTGATACAAGTGTGCATTGGTTCCTCTCACTGATTACGACATCCTAGCGTATGTTACTAGAACCTGTAACAATAAAGATAATTTATTAATCTCATTTTCTCAATAAACAATAAACCACTATAATTTAACAAATTAAAACTTCCATAGTACCCGCTATAGATCCGAAATCAAGTTTATATGTGTCGTCAAGACTGATATGATTATTATCTTCAATCGATCTGATAAGTGACACATTGCCATATAATAAATATAATAAACTAAATTTATTTGTAAGAAAACATATAATAAAAATGAAAAAATGAATCGACACAAACCCTTGTTGAAAATTGTGACAGTTACGCTTGTCATGTGATACTCCTCATTGTCCGCATCCACGACAAAGCCTAGAATTTGATGTAGATTTCTCCTTTGATGATTTTAATATCTTCCCATATCTCTTTGTTCTTACTATAGAATGATCAATAATACCAAGGCTCTCATCAATGGATTTTTTTCTTTGACTTCTATCACTGCATGATATACTAATGGACATCTATTGAATTTTGTTGTAGATATAATCGAATTGTTCATCCAAGAAGGTTGTCTTGGTGCGGTTAGCACTAATGGTCTAACCCAGGTTTTGATAAATGACAAAACAAGTTAAGTTAGTTTTGTTGTTAATCTAATACTCTGACCGAGTGTGCAGGAGAAGCCCAGACAGGTCGACGGGCTGACCGGATGTCTGACACGAAGCCCAGCTAGGTCAACGGGTCGACTGGATAGCTGGCACAAAGTCCAAACGAGTCGACGGGCTGACCGGACGTTTGGCTCGAAGTCCAACTAGGTCGACGGGTTGACCGGATAGCTGGCGAGAAGTCCAGACGGGTCGAAGGGCTGACCGGATGTCTGGCAAGTAAGTAAAGGTAAGTCACTGGAAGGGAGTGGCTGTGAGGACGCGTTCCCGGGAAGGGAACTTAGGCGTCGATCCAACTTAGATCCATTTCGGAAATCTAAGTTGAGATCGTGACTAGATTCCGGTCTCGGAAAGATGGAATCTAAGTCATACTCATTTCGATTAAACAATGAATTATGCTAATAATCTGTTTTACAGGGTATAATTGCCACGGACTAACGTGTTTCTTGCAGGAAGGTGTCTGTTGGAAAACGTGGGTCCGGGCGCCCGGAGGCAAAATTTTATCCCCTTCGCTTCAACGCCACATGGAGACTCCTGATTGGGTCAGCTACGTCACACCGAGGCGCCCTGAAGGTTCTAGGCGCCCCGAACATCCTATATAAGGAAGGTCAAGGCTGAAGCTCCAGAACAACCAAGAATTCGCTCTCCTGTGTGTTGGACCCCGTGAGTGTTTTGATGTGATCAACCAAGTTGGTTAGGTCCTGCGTTTTGTCTGATCCCTGTGTCTGAGTGTGCAGGAGCTTAGGAGCACAGGGAGTCGAGCGGAAGACGCAGCTAGCGAGAAAGACGGCACGGGAAGGGAGCCGAGATTTAAAACTGAAACAAACACAGGAAGAGTGTGTTTGTTGCTGCTAGCGAGAAAGACGGCACGGGAAGGGAGCCGAGCTTAGCCCTTGAACGCCGCGCACGTTCTTCTCGCTCCACCGAAGTACTCTTCCGTAGCTTTCTCGTCCTTCGGACGCACCGAGACCAAGTCTTGGGATTGTGTTTGTTGCACACTCAGGCACAGAGATCAGACAAAACGCAGGACCTAAGCTCGGCTCCCTTCCCGTGCCGTCTTTCTCGCTAGCAACTGTGCACCAATTTAGATTTAATTGCAACGAAAAAAAACTTTCCAAAAAAAAAAATAATGATACCAATTTGGAATTATACGAAAAAAACTGAAAATTCGGAAGAAAAAAAATGGAAAGAAATGTCACCCCCTTGTTTGACTAGTGGTTGCACCAAGTCAGAGCGGTACCTGCTCTGATACCACTTGTTGGATTGTGAGGAATCGACAAAAAATTGTCGAGTAAAGTACGCAGCGGAAACATAAAAACAATGCTAACACAGGTCTTTTTACTTGGTTCAGAGCCTATGTCGACTCCTACTCGAAGGCTCGCACACAAGGGTGCTTTCGATGGGCAATTCACTAGCAGTTCGAAAGTTATTACAAACTAAGTATAAAGAAATGCCAATGAAAAATTAAAGCAATACCGACAAAGTAAGAGACCAAAAGAGAAACAGCGTGTTTGTTGGAGCTTCGTAGCATCGCAGGAGCACAGTGTAGGTGCAGCGGAGGACGGCAAGAGGGGGGTGAATTGCTTCTGAAATTAAAAATAAACTATACCCTCTTCGGATTTCAACTCAGAAATAAAATCAGCAGTAAAAATAACTAGCAACTATATAAAATTAAAGACAGAAATAAAACGGGAGACCGAGGTTTAACCTGGTTACAATCAAGGAGGTTGTTAATCTAGGACAATCGAAAATCGCACTAGCAGAATCTTCTTCACTGTAGGCGGAGAAGCTTTTTTACACACTTAATGAACTCACAAGTTGCTAGGAATTGAAAGCTTGAATGAATGATGAATTCCTAGGTCCAGGGGTCCTTTTATAGCCCCTGGAAAGTCTATCCCGAAGCTCCAAGGCGCCTCCAACAATGGTCCAGGGCGCCTCCAAGCAAGTGTTCAGATAGCACTCTATCCGAAGCCAAACGATCGATTTGACCAGACTCAAGGCGCCTTAAACAGGCCTTGAAGGCGCCTTCAAGTTGAAGGCGCCTTCAAGCATGATGAAGGCACCTTGAGCTACCTTTTCAGCTCCTTTGCTTCTTTGCTTCGTCTTCCGACGTCTTCCGTAGTTCCGGTCGTTTGGGTGATTCCGGCCAACCGAAATAGGGCTCACCCGAACCCAATTTCCGGCCTTCCTCGAGCAGGCTTCCGTCCGGCTTCTCGTCCCTCGAACGCCGCACACGTTCTTCTCGCTCCACCGGAGTACTCTTCTACAGCTTTCTCGTCCTTCGGACGCACCGAGCCCGTCAGCTCCCTTCCCGTGCTGTCCTTCTCGCTAGCTGCGTCTTCCGCTCGACTTCCTATGCTCCTAAGCTCCTACACACTCAGACACAGGGATCATACAAAACGCAGGACCTAACCAACTTGGTTGATCACATCAAAACACCCACGGGGTCCAACAATCTCCCCCTTTTTGATGTGCATCAACCCAAGTTCAAGTTAGGGTAAATAGACATAAATAGTAATTTGAAAGGAAATTACTAAACTAACATATTTAAGCATAAATTTGCAATAATTAAAATTGCAACACAGTTTTTAGAAAAAAAATTTATAATTTTCGTACTCCCCCTAAACTTGTACCTATCTCTCCCCCTTTGATCACAGAAAAAATGGGGTACCAATAAGAGAATATTAAGCAAATTATTAAGGTAAAACAAATTCTGAGCAAAGATTTCTAAGTTTAAACTGAATTTTAAAAAATTTCTAAGCAAAAATGAATTTTTAGAAAAAAAATTTCTAAGTTTAAACTGAATTTTAAAAAAAAATTCTAAGTAAAAAAAAATCCTAAGTAAACTTTTTGGATGTTTCCAAAAATAATTTCTAAGTCAAATGAAGTTATTTAGAATTTCTCTAGAAAAAAATCCTTAACTAAAAAACATTTCTAAGTTTGAATTTTCAAGAATAGTTTAAAAAAAATGTTTGATAAACTTTTAAAGCATTATTTAATTCTTGTTTTTAATGTTTTTTTCAAAAAGTTAATTAAACATTTTCTTTCAATATTTTAGCTTCCAGGTCGTGGCGAGGCACTAGGCCTTCTTGGTTATTGGAACAACAACCACTTCCTTAAACAAAGCTTCCATAAAGAATTTCAATGTTTAATTTTCTCTCTTAAAGCTTTTAATTAAAAAAATATTAATTTAGCACATATTTTGGAACCCAATAGAGGTTCCTTCCTACAGGGTTATTTAAAAATTTAGGGGGTACATAGTTTCTTGGTACTTTTTTAAGTTGACCCTGATGGTTTCTAATGTACCAATTTAATTTACCATAAATTCTAATTTTTGAATTTGGAAACTTTTTTAAGCATGCATCATTTTTCAATTTTTCAATATCATTTTTTAATTTTGTATTTTCTAATTTCTAATTTTCCTTTTCCTTTTCAAATTTATCTAACTCTTTAGAAAGTGCTTTTATAAATTTAAAGAACTGAGTCGGGGTTAGATTGCGTACCTTACTTACCTGACTCGGTGATGCTCCCCCTTCACTGTAGCTTTCCTCTTCTGACGTTCCTCCCCCTTCGTCGATGCTCATCTCTGAGCTGGACGTTTCTTCTAGTTGATGGTTGGCCATCAGTGCTAGTCCCGAGAATTCTTCGACTTCCGATTCGGAGGATGACGAATCATCCCACGTGGCCTTTAGGTTGTGTTTGGTTTGAGCTGGCTTCTTGCTCCTTTCCTTATCCTTCTGTTTGCTCTTCAATTTTGGGCAGTCCTCCTTGATGTGCCCTTCTTCGTTGCAGTTGTAGCAACGGACTGTCCTTCTCTTTTGACGATGTTTACTTGACTGCGATCTAAATTTGTTAGATTTAAAAAACTTATTAAAACGTCTTACCATTAATGCAGCTTCGTTTTCGTCGATTGTCGCTTCGGAGTCAGGATCGTCCTTTTCGGCTCGTAGGGCAATGTTGAGGTTCGACTTCTCTACTAGATTTTCTGCAAGTCGAGATTCGTGTAGTTCGAAGGTTGAAAATAATTGTTCCAATGTACTTACCTCGAGATCCTTAGAGATGTAGTAAGCATCTACTAAGGAGGCCCACTCGGGAGTTCATGGGAAGGCGTTGAGCGCGTATCGAATTGAGTCCCGGTTCGTTACTTCTTCTCCAAGGTTGGTGAGTTGAGTGATCAGCTCTTTGATCCTCGCTTGGAGTTGCGCTACCTTCTCGCCTTTCATCCGGAGGTTCATCAATTGGGTCCGGAGGATGTCGCGTCGCGCCAGCTTTGCTTCGGAGGTACCTTCGTGAAGCTCTAGGAATTTCTCCCAGAGATCTTTCACAGAGTCGTAGCTTCCGATTCGACTTACCTCTTGTGGTGGCAGCACACTGAGCAGGTGGAACTCTGCCTTTCCGTTGGCGACGAAATCGGCTTGGTCCTTCTTGCTCCATGTGTTTTCTTTTTTGTCTTTCGGCATTGCAAAAACCATATTTCATTGTAATAAGAATATCAAAATCCGTTTTAAAAAATACCTCCATTTTGCGCTTCCATGTGGCGAAGTCTCCGTCGAACTTCGGGGGATGGATGTTCGCTCCAGCCATCGTTTTGATCATAGTGCTTCAGTTGGCGGTTAGTCCTTCTGAGGCGATCAGGCTCTGATACAAATTGTAGGTGCAGCGGAGGCCGGCAAGAGGGGGGTGAATTGCTTCTGAAATAAAAAATAAACTATACCCTCCTCGGATTTCAACTCAGAAATAAAATCAGCAGTAAAAATAACTAGCAACTATATAAAATTAAAGATAGAAATAAAACGGGAGACCGAGGTTTAACCTGGTTACAACCAAAGAGGTTGTTAATCCAGGACAATCGAAAATCACACTAGCAGAGTCTCCTTCACTGTAGGCCTTAGCCTTTTTACACACTTAATGAACTCACAAGTTGCTAGAAATTGAAAGCTTGAATGAATGATGAATTCCTAGGTCCAGGGGTCCTTTTATAGCCCCTGGAAAGTCTATCCTGAAGCTCCAAGGCACCTCCAACAATGGTCCAGGGCGCCTCCAAGCAAGTGTTCGGATAGAAGTCTATCCGAAGCCAAACGGTCGATTTGACCAGACTCAAGGCGCCTTAAACAGGCCTTGAAGGCGCCTTCAAGCATGATGAAGGCGCCTTGAGCTGCCTTTTCATCTCCTTTGCTTCTTTGCTTCGTCTTCCAACGTCTTCCGTAGTTCCGGTCTTTTGGGTGATTCTGGCCAACAGAAATAGGGCTCACCTGAACCTAATTTCCGACTTTCCTCGAGCAAGCTTCCGTTCGGCTTCTCGTCAACACCATTTTGGCTTTTTTTTTCTTAATTCTTCCCACACTACTAATCCAAGACCAAGTCTTGGGATTGTGTTTGTTGCTGCTTTATTGTGTGCAGGGTCATCGTGTCTCAGATCGAAGGTTTCAGTACGGTGCGTCCTCCCTTATTCAACGGAGACAACTTTCCGTACTGGAAGAAAAGGATGGAGGTTTACTTGAAGACGGATTTTGACCAGTGGCTCAGCATCACGAAAGCCTACAAAACACCTGTTGACAGCTCCGGGGTTCCGCTAGACCCGGAACAGTGGACTTCAGACTTGAAGAAGAAAGCATCGACGGAGAATAAAGCGATCAACACATTGCAATGCGGACTGACAAGGGAAGAGCTGAACCGGGTAGGACCGCACCAGAACGCTAAAGAGCTATAAGACAAGTTGATCGAGCTGCACGAAGGGACAAGTGACGCAAAGGTAACGAAACGAGATTTACTATTAAATAGAATATTTAATATAAAAATGCAGGAAGGAGAAACGGCGAGTCAGCTTCACGCGAGGATCAAGGACATCCTTAATGGGCTCCACGCGATAGGCCACCAGATGGATAACAGAGACTTGATAAGGTACGCGTTAAACGCATTCCCACGCAATAGTTTATAGGCATCCATCGTGGATGCCTACAAAAATTCTAAAAACTTATCTAAACTAAAATTATATGAACTTTTTTGTGAATTAGAACTACACGAACAAACTAATGCTAGATCCGAGAAAGGTATATCTTTTTTTGCAGGTTCCTCTAAGGAAAAGAAGAACAAGCCAGAACCTGAAGAAGATTCTGACCAAAACTCCGAAGATGAAGAGCACCTAGTGAACCTGGTAGGGAAGATGTTCACCAGGAAGAAAAGGAGCTTCAGCAAGAAGGATCTTCAGAAGATCAACACTCCAACCGAATCAAGGAACGTGGCATGCTTCGGATGCAACAAAAAGGGGCACTACAAGAATGAGTGTACGAGATCGAAGAACGACAAAATGAAGCCGACCAAAAAGAAGGCCCTCAAAGTAACGTGGGACGACTCATCTTCGGAAGAATCGGAGGGCGAAGACCAAAAGAACCAGAGTTACCTTGCGCTGATGGCCCGCGAAGCAGAGTCGGAGGACGAATCGGAAGACGGGTCCGAACCCGAATCGAGCCACGAGTCCATACTCGTTTCTGAAGGTTCCGAAGAGGTATACTTTAATTTGAACAAAAAGTTTTTCAAAATTATTTCATGTTTAAATTATAAATTAATGAAAATTGAAAAAGACAATAAATTGCTCCTTGAGGAAAATCAAAACCCCAAGTAACAAATCGCAAATAACAAACCAACTCAAGATCTAACACTTGAGGAGGAGAATTCATCATTAAAATTAGAAATTAACAATTTAAAAGGTATGTTAGAAAAATTTACTACAAGGTCAAAAAATTTAGACTTAATCTTAAATAATCAAAAAGCAAGTTACAACAAAACCGGACTTGACTATAAGTGAAGTTCAAATAAAACATTTAATTCATTAATAACCCAACACAAACTAACAAGAAAAGCTTGGGTTCCGAAAGCGTGCTTAACCACGCAAGTAGGACTTAACCAATATTACATACCTAAAAATAAATTATATTACGTAAAGTCAAATAAACCAAATCAAAAACTAGAATACAAACCTAGACCAAAAAACTCAAAATCTAAATATTCTAAAACTCACCAAAACTTAGACTATCATCAAGTAAATTATAACTATAAAAGAAATAGACATAAACCTAGAACGAAAAATTAAAAAGGACAATAATTCAGGGGGAGGCTCCAGAATAGCTGGTACCTCCAAAACTAACCTACCCGGAAGGGTACCCCGAACCAATCTACCCAGCAGGGTACTTAGGACCACTTAGGAAGGGGACTCAAGTTTAACTTGAAAAATGGTACTAGTGAAATTTTGGATGATAGTACGTTAGAGAAGCTTAGTCTATACATGTCTAGGAAGATATGACTTCGACCTGGTGCATTTGGCTAAGTGGAACTGACCGAAGCTATCCTTTATGGATCCTAACAAGTTAGACCAAGGTTTTGTACTAAGTCCAGTGGATAGGACTATTTGAAAAACCTCGAAGGTATGGTTACTCTAATGATGTCCAAGTGACTCACCATAGCCCAGAAGTTTATCCAGAGAATGTCTATCTGTTGAACCCAAAGCTAAACCTAAATCTAACACAAGTTAAAACCAAACCCTAAAATTGAACCTAATTCATCTCACAAAATTATAGGATTCCCTGATTGAAAATATAGATCGGGTGAGATGACTAAGGAATAAAATTAAATTAAAAATTAAAATTAAAATTAAAATTAAAATTAAAATTAAATTAAATTAAAATTAATATTAATATTAATATTAAAATTAATATTAATATTAATATTAATATTAATATTAATATTAATATTAAACTTAAAATTAAAATAAATTAATTTTAATTAAAATTAAAATTAAAATTTATTAAATTTAAAATTAAATTAAATTTAAAATTAAATTAAAATTAAATTTATTTTAAAAATATTTTAAAAGTTAAACAAAAAAAATATATTTTAAAAATTAAACTTAAAAATATATTTTAAAAATTAAACTTAAAAAAATATATTTTAAAAATTAAACTGAATTTTAAAAATTAAACTAAAAAAATATATTTTAAAAATTAAACTTAAAAAATCTATTTTAAAAATTAAACTTAAAAATGTATTTTAAAAATTAAACTTAATTTTAAAAATTTAACTTAAAAAAGATATTTTAAAAATTAAACTTAAAAATTTATTTTAAATTAAACTTTAAAAAAATATTTTAAAAATTAAACTTAAAAAAAATATTTTAAAAATTAAACTTAAAAATTTATTTTAAAAATTAAACTTAAAAATGTATTTTAAACTCAAAAATTTATTTTCAAACTTAAATTCCTTTTACTTAAAAATTTATTTCAAAACTAAACTTAAATTTAAAAAAAGAAATCCGAAGTCAAAAACCAGGGGTGGGCGCCCCTGGTATTCCCTTCCGGGGCGCCCGGAAGGGACTCCGAGCGCCCCGCCCCAGCCAACCTCGGGCGCCCGGGAACAGTCCGGGCGCCCGGAGCCCCCCATAAATAGGGGGGCAGGGGCACCCTCAGCCTTTGCACCACCTCCCCTCACTCTTGTTAAGACTCATTTTGAGCTTTACCGCGAGAGTGATCAAATTTAAAATCTTACTCTACGGCTATTTCATTGCTGCGAATCAACTGAGGTCGTCATCTCTAAAAATTCTTGTCACGATGCCTCGGTAAAACCTTTTTCTCCTAAGCCTTTAAATATTTCGTTGAGTTATGCTTATTATATTTTCTTCTTTATTATTATGGTAGAAAATATTCTAGATCTGGTGCTGGGCCCTCGACTGCCAGTATAGACCCTAGGTTCCCCACTCATGAACTTAGGGTTAAGTTTGAGTCAACCATTTACGTAGCTATTAGGACTAAGTGTCTAGATAGAGCGTTCTTCTTACGTTCTTGTGTTCCAGTTATAGAGGTTATTAGCCACTATAACTTACGGAACCTTGTTTACTGTACCAATTCAGTAAACATAGACTTATGTACTAAATTCTATAATAACTTAGTTAGGGTAGATGATCTCACTTATGTTACTAGGGTAGCCGGTACAAATATGACACTATCCCCTACCATGATCTAGGACTTTTTAGGACTATGCCCATCTACATGTCGTTTTCAGTGTTACCCCCCTAGGGATTTACCATTTGGTGATACCTACTCACACATCACCCTAGATACGATTTATTCGTATTTTTTTGGAGGGGAACGTGTACCCACCGTCACTATGTTTAAATCAGCGGGCCTTCGAGTTCATGATTATGCACTCTATAGGGTCTTAGTTTACTGCATATTACCACTATCCACTCGGAACATAGCGATGATGCATCCATTCCACTCCTTTCTATTGTACACACTTTCCCATAGATTAGATATAGATATTAGTCTACATATATTCCAGACCATTATCTACGCAGCTGGATATGTCACCAGCGCTCGAGTTCATATGTCGTACTGTCATATTTTGACGGCATATTTTGCTCACCGCTAGATTAACGTCACCCGAGGTAATATTCGGGCCATGACCGAGTTCGACGTCATAGGATCTAGGAGCTTCTCATTAGCAGGTGTCCACGTAGATGAGGATGATGGCGTCATGTCTTGGCGGAGGGGGCCACAGCACCGACTAGACCCAGATGCCCAGGAAGCAGCAAAGCATGATGAGTTCATGATTGCGTTGTTCGACGACGACACTCCAGCTCCGGCACCAGCTCCACCTCCAGACCGAGCACCCCGTCCTGCACATCGCACCCTAGGCGATCGAGTTACTGGACTCGAGCTATCCATGACGAGTCTGAGGCAGGAGGTTTCGGATATGAGACGAGACGTATCCAGTTCCTGAGAGGATGCCCGGACACGTCACGCTGATCGAGATGTTCCGTTCCCTCGGAGCCAGACCACCCGGATCACACCCCTCCTCCTCATCCTGACAGACATCCTTACCACTATGTACATTTTATCATGACTATTGTGCCTTGACTATCATATTGAGTTATGACATTCTGGACTACATCCACTTAAGTATACAGTAAATTTGGAAATCAAGAATGTGCCTAATAGATTAGGAATTTTAAAATTAGTTTCAAAAAGGTTTACCTTCAAATTCTAAGATAAAATACATGTATGTTTTCAAAATTTCCTATTTTTATAATTTCAAAAATAGTTTTAGCCTTAGACTAGAAAAATTTCCTAGAAATCATGTTCCCCTAGGGCTAGCATTTGAGCATCTCACCAACACCCTAGGTCTACCTTGCTTGTGCTTGACAAACATAGAAAGGGGTGAGATGCATAGACCAATTGCCTGGACTTAAGATTCTTATTTCAGTGTATCGACATAAGTCTGGGCGTTAAATTCCAAACATATATAAATCAAATTAAGTCATTCAGTATAGTCAAACATTAACTGATACTTAGACTTAACTTGACTAACCAAGTGAAAGCTGCTAATGCGGATATGTTAAGGGGTCCAAAAGGAATTAAGGGAAAGTAGAGGGGTGTTTTGGTCTTTTGGCGTGATTAGGTTTTGTGTTATAAAGAAGCACTGTTCATCTTCGTGGGGAGGGAAGGGGGTGCGTGCGGCACCGCCGCCAGATGAGGAGGAAGCTTCGTCCTTTGGCTGCCATCGCAGGCTCATTTCTCCACCTCTCTTCTTCCTTCGTGGTCCCTCGTCGCTGCCGCCGAATAGATCCGCCGGCAACTACCGTCTTCGGGGTCTCCTCCTCCCTTCTCCTTCGACCCCGGTGGCCCCCGCCGTCTCCGGCAACGCCTCCCGCCGACATCGCCGTCTCCGACGGTTGCGGATGCCATCATCGACGCCCCCATAGCCATGATTTCTCCTCCCTACGGCCAGCACTGTCGCCGGTCCTATGTCCTCCTCGCGATGCCGCCACCGGACCGCCGGACAGACCTGCCACTGCTCTTCTCTCCCTCACGCCGCTGCAGCCAGTACTTCGCGCTGTCGCCGCCAGCGCCTCACGACGCCACCAGGCATACTGGCAGCCGGTAGATCACCACCGCTGCCTCTTCCTGCGTCTAGTGTTGTACAGCGGTCGCCGCCACCTCTCCCAGCCGCTGCCCCCTTGTCCTGTGGTCGTACAGCCAACCCCAGCGCCCCCACAGACGACCCCGGCGGCTTCACAGCCGTGGTGACCACCGTTCTCTGTGCAGATCTAACCATTGATGGGTGTCGGCTATCGAGCCATTATATTTCGTTTCGTACTGTTATTATGATTGTGGTTATTGGTCTTAGCCGGCCTGCGTGCCGTGGTATTCCGGCCTAGGTGTCGTTGTCATGTCTCGGCCTACATGCCACCTTCCGAATCCATGCTGCACCGGATTCCGTGTCATCGTCCTCAGATCTGGCTCCTAGGCTGACTCACATCCATCTATCAGTCAGGGCCGCGATGACCCAATCAGTATCCCGATCAGCTCACCGACCCATCCGAGGGCGACCCCCCGGGGCCAGGGTACGTTCTCATACCCCTTATTCGTGCATTCATTTCTCTATTATTATCTGGTTGCTCATATGTTCGCGGGGCCCACCTCGAGCATCGAGGTACCAGGGATCGGGGCAACCCGGTCGCTGGTTGCAGGTGTTATTGACCAGAAGACTTCGGACGACTCGGTCAACCTAGAAGACAGCTCACCCTCCTGGTCATGGAGATGCGGTCAACATTCCAGACTAGACAGGATCAATTTGGCGCCGTCTGTGGGAACGCACCTGGCCTGGAACGTGAAGACGGACGACCCGGAAAGTTCCGACATCCTCATGGCCTTGAGGGGTTTCGACGAGTATATCGTATTCTCCTCGCTCCATGGGTATTCGGGAGTCGAGAAATTGAGTCAGATCCTCTGCTGGTCAGCAGGTTAGTTTTTCAGCTATATTCTCTTTCGATCATAGAATTTATCATAGTTTCTCGAGCGAGGACTCCAGTGTCGATCGATCAGGTTTCCATCATATCCGAGCCACTGACTCGATGCCAAAGGCCCCCGAGCCACCGGCTCGATGTCCAAGACCCCGTGCCGATCAGTCGGGCATATATTATCTGAGCCATCGGCTCGATTTTGAAGACCCCGTGCCGATCGACCGGGAGTATATTATCCGAGCCACCGGCTTGATGTCGAAGACCTCGAGCCGATCGGCCGGGCGCGTATATTATCCGAGCCACCGGCTCGATGTCGAAGACCTCTAGCCTATTGGCCGGGCGTGTATATTATCCGAGCCATCAGCTCGATGTCGAATGCCCTGTGCCGATCGACCGGGCGTATATTATCCAAGCCACTGGCTCGGTGTCGAAGACCCCAAGCCGATTGGCTGGGCGTGTATATTATCCGAGTCATCGGCTTGATGTCGAAGACCCCGTGCCGATCGGCCGGGCGTATATTATCCTAGCCACCGGCTCGATGTCGAAGACCCCGTGCCGATCGGTCGGGCGTATATTATCTGAGCCACCGGCTCGATGTCGAAGAACCCGTGCCGATCAGCCGGGCGTATATTATCCGAGCCACCGGCTCGATGTCGAAGAACCCGTGCCGATCAGCCGGGCGTATATTATCCGAGCCACCGGCTCGATGTCGAAGACCCCGTGCCGATCGGTCGGGTGTATATTATCCGAGTCATCGGCTCGATGTCGAAGACCCCGTGCCGATCGGCCGAGCGTATATTATCCGAGCCACCGGCTCGATGTCGAAGACCCCGAGCCGATCCGTCGGGTGTGTATATTATCCGAGCCACCGGCTCGATGTCGAAGACCCCGTGCCGATCGGCCGGACGTATATTATCCGAGCCACCGGCTCGATGTCGAAGACCCCATGCTGACCGGCCGGGCGTATATTATCCGAGCCATCAGCTCGATGTCGAAGACCTCGAGCCAATCGGCCGGGCTTGTATATTATCCGAGCCATCGGCTCAATGACGAAGAACCCGTGCCGATCAACCGAGCGTGTATATTATCCGAGCCACCGACTCGAAGTCGAAGACCCCGTGCCGATCGGTCGGGCATATATTATTCGAGCCACCGGTTCGATGTCGAAGACCCCGAGCCGATTGGCCAGGCGTATATTATCCGAGCTGCGAGCTCATTGTTGAAGACCGTCGAGCGGCGACATTAAACTCTAGAGTCAAACCGGAGACTATAAAAACCCCGGCTTGAAGACCGCCAAGCGGTGACGTTAAACTCTAGAGTCGAACTGGCGACTATAAAACCCCGGCTTGAAGACCGTTGAGCGGCGACGTTAAACTCTAGAGTCGAACCGGCGACTATAAAAACCCCGGCTTGAAGACCGTCGAGCGGCGACGTTAAACTCTAGAGTCGAACCGGCGACTATAAAAACCCCGGCTTGAAGACCGTCAGCGGCGACGTTAAACTCTAGAATTGAACTGACGACTATAAAAACCCCGGCTTGAAGACCGTCGAGCGGCGACATTAAACCCCAGAGTCGGACCAGCGACTATAAAAACCCCGGCTTGAAGACCACTTCATGGACCAATTCATCGATGTCCTTTCTCCCCCATTCGGGGTCGAGCTTATCAGAGCGAGTATATCCCCCGTTCGGGGTTGAGTGACCAGCTTATTAGATATTTTATCTCCCCCGTTCGGGGTCGAGTGATTATCATTGATATCAGACCAGTTTCAGATATTTTATCTCCCCCGTTCGGGGTCGAGCGGTCATCACTAGTCTCGGATCAGCTTATCGGATCTTCTATCTCCCCCGTTCAGGGTCGAGCGGTCGTCACTAGTCTCGGACCAGCTTATCGGATCTTCTATCTCCCCCGTTCGGGGTCGAGCGGTCGTCACTGGTCTCGGACCAGCTTATCGGATCTTCTATCTCCCCCTTTCGGGGTCGAGCGGTCGTCACTGGTCTCGGACCAGCTTATCGGATCTTCTATCTCCCCCGTTCGGGGTCGACCCCCCGACCAGAAGACCGTCGATCGGCGACGTTAAACCCCCGTGGTCTCGGACCAGCTTATCGAATTTTCTATCTCCCCCGTTCGGGGTCGAGCGGTCGTCACTGGTCTCGGACCAGCTTATCGGATCTTCTATCTCCCCCGTTCGGGGTCGAGTGTCTTCACTGGTCTCGGACCAGCTTATCGAATCTTCTATCTCCCCCGTTCGGGGTCGAGCGGTCGTTACCGGTCTCGGACCAGCTTATCGGATCTTCTATCTCCCCCGTTCGGGGTCGAGCGGTCGTCACTGGTCTCGGACCAGCTTATCGGATCTTCTATCTCCCCCGTTCGGGGTCGAGTGTCTTCACTGGTCTCAGACTAGCTTATCGGATCTTCTATCTCCCCCGTTCGGGGTTGAGTGTCTTCACTGGTCTCTGACCAGCTTCTCGAATCTTCTATCTCCCCCGTTCGGGGTCGAACAGCCTCCACTGGGCACGAACCAGTTTATTGAGCCACCACCAATAATCTCGGACTAGGGCATCTTCATTGTTTGCTGATCGGGGCATCTCGCAGGCTCCAGGCCTTTCGATTACATGAGCCTCACACCCACTTGGGACGCCAACTCCGTACTTTTCGTTCTCCCGTGATCATCTCCCGGGCAGCATTATCTCACTCGGTATTATTCGATTGACGGATCAACATTTTACGATCGCCCCTTTGGCATTCTCTGGGCTACTCAGTCAGCACTCTCGTAGTTGTCCGACCGGTATCACTTGGTCGTCTGATCGACCACACGCTTGAACTAGGTCGCATGCTCGACGCTCCCTAGGTCGCCTAGTTGCATTTTACAGTCATCGAGTCGACATTTTTCGATGGCTCGGTTTCCATTCTCCTGATTCTTCGGTTGGCATCCTTGCGGTCGCATGCTCAGTATCGTCCACCCGACGTCTATCCACCCGATCGACATTCCGATCGCTCGGTCGGCATCTTCGTGGTAGCGCGCTTGGCATCTCTCGCTCGTTCGGTCTACTCGGCAGCTCGTGTCGCTCAGTCGACTATCATTTTCCTCGTCGATCGCTTGACGTTTTGCTGCTCACATGGCATCGTTCCGGTGGTCGACTCAGTATTATTTCTCGAAATTTACTCTGCATCGTTACGCGACGCTCTCTCGATGACTCAGTTCGCATTTTCTCGGTCACCTGATCGGCGTCCTCTTGATCTCGCGCTTGGCTCGATCGCTCGTCTTTCTACCTGATCAAAATTATCTCCGTCGCCTAGACTGCACTATTTCTCGTCGCTTGCTCGATACTACTTGAGTCATTTGCTCGGCATCGCCACAAGCCACTCGTTCAACATGAGAAGACGAGCCCAGTGGTCTAATTTCGCGTTCGGTAGCGATTCTGTTTAGGGCTTGGTCCAGTCAGTCGGACTTGCGCGTCCTTCGACTAGACTTGGAGGGGAGACTTGTGATGTGGATATGTTAAGGGGCCCAAAAGGAATTAAGGGAAAGTAGAGGGGCATTTTGGTCTTTTGGTGTGATTAGGTTTTGTGTTATAAAGCAGCACTGTTCATCTTCGTGGGGAGGGAAGGGGGTGAGTGCGGCGCCGCCGCCAGATGAGGAGGAAGCTTCGTCCTTTGGCTGTCGTCGCAGGCTCATTTCTCCACCTCTCTTCTTCCTTCGTTGTCCCTCGTCGCCGTCGCCGGATAGATCCACCGTTAACTACCGTCTTTGGGGTCTCCTCCTCCCTTCTCCTTCGACCCCGGTGCTCCCTGCCATCGCCTGCAGCACCTCCCGCCGACATCGCCATCTCCGACGGTTGCGGATGCCATCATCGACGCCCCCATAGCCGCGATTTCTCCTCCCCGCAGCCAGCACTGTCGCCGGTCCTATGTCCTCCTCGCGACGCCGCCACCGGACCGTCGGATAGACCTGCCACTGCTCTTCTCTCCCTCATGTCGCTGCAACCAGTACTTCGCACCGTCGCCGCCAGCGCCTCACGGCGCCACCAGGCATACTGGCAGCCGGTAGATCACCGCCGCTGCCTCTTCCCACGTCTGGTGCTGTACAGCGGCCGCCGCCGCCTCTCCCAGCCGCTGCCCCTTGTCCTGTGCCCGTACAGTCGACCCCGACGTCCCCACAGCCGACCCCGGCGGCTTCACAGCCGTGGTGACCACCGTTCTTTGTGCAGATCTGACCATTGCTGGGTGACGACTATCGAGCCGTTATATTTCATTTCATACTGTTATTATGATTGTGGTTATTGGTCTTAGCCGACCTGTGTGCCGTGGTATTCCGGCCTTGGTGTCATTGTTATGTCTCGGTCTACATACCGCCTTTCGAATCCATGGTGCACCGGATTCCGTGCCATCATCCTCAGATCCGGCTCCCAGGCTGACTCACATCCATCTATCCGTCAGGGCCGCGATGACCTAATCAGTATCTCGATCAGCTCACCGACCCATCCGAGGGACCCCCCTAGGCCAGGGTATGTTCTCGTACTCCTTATTCGTGCATTCACTTCTCTATTATTATCTGGCTGCTCATATGTTCGCGGGACCGACCTCGAGCATCGAGGTACCAGAGATCGGGGCAACCCAGTCGCTGGTTGCAGGTGTTGTTGACCAGAAGACTTCGGACGATTCGGTCAACCTAGAAGACAGCTCACCCTCTGGGTCATGGAGATGCGGTCAACATTCCAGACACGACACCCCGGCAGGTTCGTCTTCTCAGATTCCTGACAAGATCAGCTACTATCCTCTGAATAGTCAGTAAGTAACTAACTGGTTAGACAGATTTTGTATATCAGGTTCAGGGGGAGAAATTAATCAAAAACATTTTTTTAAACTAACTTTTACAAAACTTAGCTCGTTTTCTTTTAATCTTAAAAGTTTTTTTGGTTTTAAAAAATTAAACTTGAAAATTGGATCTACCTTAGTTAAATTTTGCGTTGAAAATTAAATTTACTAAATTATCTTTTTAACTTAACCATTTTTAACATTTTTTTAACTTAGCTATTTTTGAAAAGGTTAAGAGATACTTTTAGAATAAAATATTTAACTAAACTCCCCTAAGTCAATCTGATTTGTGTTTGCATCCTTTTTGTAAAATTTGTGCATTTATGTTTATTTGATCCATATTTACATTTGATGAATGCCAAAGGGGGAGGGTTAAGTGGTTAAGTTAGCTAAAACAAATTGAAAATGAAAACTAACTTAAAAACCTGTTAATGCTTGTTTTAACTTGCATTTTACACTAACTTAACCAAGTTGTCATTCCATCAAAAAGGGGAAGATTATTGGTGCGGTTAGCCCTAACGGTCTAACCCAGGTTTTGATGAATGACAAAATAGGTTAAGTTAGTTTTGTTGTTAATCTAACACTCTGACCGAGTGTGCAGGAGAAGTCAGACAGGTCGACAGGCTGACCGGATGTCTGGCACGAAGCCCATCTAGGTCAACGGGTCGATCGGATAGGTGGCACGAAGTCCAAACGGGTCGACGGGCTGACTGGACGTTTGCCACGAAGTCCAGCTAGGTCGACGGGTTGACCGGATAGCTGGCGAGAAGTCCAGATGGGTCGAAGGACTGACCGGACGTCTGGCAGGTAAGTAAAGGTAAGTCACTGGAGGGGAGTGGCTGTCAGGACGCGTTCCCGGGAAGGGAACTTAGGCGTCGATCCAACTTAGATCCATTTCGGAAATCTAAGTTGAGATCGTGACTAGATTCCGGTCTCGGAAAGACGGAATCTAGGTCATACTCATTTCGGTTAAACAATGAATTGTGCTAATAATCTGTTTTGCAGGGTATAATTGCCTCGGACTAACGTGTTTTTTGAAGGAAGGTGTCTACTGGAAAACGTGGGTCCGGGCGCCCGGATGTTCGAGCGTCCGGGAGGTACCCAGGCGCCCGGAGGCAAAATTTTATGCCCTTCGCGTCAACGCCACATGGAGGCTCCTGGTTGGGTTAGCTACGTCACACCGGGCGCTCTGAAGGTTCCAGGCGCCCCTGAACCTCCTATATAAGGAAGGTCAAGGCTGAAGCTCCATAACAAATAAGAATTCGCTCTCCTATGCTCCTGCGATGCTACGAAGCTCCGACAAACGCGCTGTTTCTCTTTTGGTCTCTTACTTTGTCGGTATTGCTTTAATTTTTCATTGGCATTTCTCTGTACTTAGTTTGTAATAACTTTCGAACTGCTAGTGAATTGTCCATCGAAAGCACCCTTGTGTGTGGGCCTTGGAGTAGGAGTCGACACAGGCTCCGAACTAAGTAAAAAGACCTGTGTTAGCATTGTTTTTACCTTTCCACTGCGTACTTTACTCGACAATTTTTGGTTATTGATATTCACCCCCCCCCTCTATCGATTCCTCACGATCCAACAGGTTGTCCTTTCATTACTCAAAGATGCATCATCAACTAACACGGAAGCTTTATAGGATAACCTCGAATGCCTCGACATCAAATACTTTTCTGAATCTGGATCATCAATGATATTTTGCTCCCTTAAAGCATATATTGCTCCAACTTTTGCATCTCGTGTCCATCGTTTGAGTATATATACGTATCAGGCAAATGAAACACTTGGTTGATACGAAAAAAAGCTAACATATGTCTATATGAAATGCCCTTAAACTCAAATTTTGTGCAGCTACACGATACGTAATCTCTTTCTTTGTCATGCGTGAGCACTCTTGATTTTGAGGAAGAAGAACTTTGAAATTTCATCATGTGGTAAACCGCTGAGGCAACTCCTGTAAATGACTATTGCACATAATAACTTTGACTCTTGGTCATTTCACTTTGAAACTCCAGCCATTTCTTTTTTGTGTACAACTTAACCATTTGAGTTTCCATTGGCCAGGTTGTATTAACCTTGGATTGCTCATTCATATCAATATGGTCTGCAACTAACTCACTGTGTCTTTGATGCCTCAATGCTCTATTAAAATGTGTGATAAAATCCATTAATGAGTTCTTATTTGAGACATATTTCTTGAAAAATGCATATGAGCCTTCAGATCTTTGGCTACTTGGCATTCCTGCAGAAAATACATGACTAAAATATGTTGACACCCATCTGTGTCTCAATTTATACATCAAGGACAACCAATTATTTTTCTCTAAGTTAGCATCCTTGATAGTCTCTTCCCATGACTTCTCAAAATCATCAGGTGTTGTAGAATTTATAATGACATTTTTTATACTGTGATAGTGGTTTCGAAAAGTCAAAGGATCTAATTTATCTGGGAATTTATTCAATATGTGCCACAGACAATATCAATGCCCATTTGAGGGAAAACTTGTGCAATTGCTTTTGTCATAGCAGGATCCTGATCAATGATGATAATGTTTGGTGCATCTTTAGGCTTGACTTCTGAGAACTTTGTAAGCAACCAAATAAAAGACTCAGTTTTCTCATCACTAAGAAACCCACAACCAAAAAGAATTGTTTGATGATGATGATTAACCCCTACAAAGGGTGCCAAAATCAAGCCATATTTGTTGGTGTTATATGTCGTATCAAATACAACTACATCACCAAATACATTGTATGCCCTCCTTGATACATGATCAGCCCAAAAACACCTACTAAATCTGTTATCTGAATCTGTCTCATAATCAAAGAAAAAAGCTGAATTTTTTCTCTTGCTCAGATGTAAAAAACTCTATCAGTGTTTCGACATCAATACCCTTTTGTTCATCTCTTAGATTTTTCTCCAAATTTCTAATATCTCTTTCTGTGCAACCGACTCCCTCAGACCCTCCATACTCTATCTCCAATATTCACATTTGTTGATAAGTTGGTACATTGGCCTCTGAAAACTGTTTTGTCAATGTTTTCTTTGCTGCTGAAATATTACGATGTGAGTGTAGCAAATGCACCTTTGATGGAGTCGAGAGTGGATGATTATGGGCTTCTATGAAGTTACTGACAACCCAATTAGGTCCAGCCTGTTTCTTGATAAATGCAATATTCGACTTACAACCCGTTCTAACTGCGCCACGTGCTCTTTCCCTTGATACATGATCAACTTTTGCATGTTTATTCCACCGCATTAGATCTATATGACCCTCTTTAAAGCAAACAAATTGTTTCCACGTTACTTCATTTGTTATCTTATTTTTCTTGCTTGTGTTTATCCTTGAACTAAATCCAGCTTCTCATGCATATTGATTATAGAACGAATATGCCTCCTCTAGTGATGAGAATTCCATTCCAATTTTTGGCTTTCTATCATCTACAACTTGAGCAATGAATTCTTGATCATCAACTGTATTTTCTTCCATTTCTGAAGCTCCTCGCATTACATTTGACAATATATAAGTAGATAAATAAATAAAAAATATAAGTTATTTTTTATAAAGTCAAATTTGCAAACAATTTAATAGAGAAAACGCCTAAATTGAATAAGAAGAAATAAATAATCCCTACAAAACTAGATAAGTCCCTAAAGATGCCCTCTAAGTTAAACACAACACTCTCGTTTTTCAACTATTTTGTTATTTTTATTATTATATTTCTGCTATTCTATTCGTTTCTAACTGATTGACATCAATTAACAATATGTCCATAATGATTTTTTTCCTTATTTTTAATCCTAGTTTTCTATTAGCAATCATGTTGAATCGTTTAAGACTTGGTATAGGGATTGCAAAGCTAAACTAGTTGGTTTATTGACAACTGTCTAAGGGTAAACTAATTGTTGAACTCCCAATGCATGAGCAATTTGTCTATCTCTGTTGTATTGAAAAACTAGATAAGTCCTTAAAGATATACTCTAAGTTAAACACAGTGCTCTCGTTTTTCAACTATGAGAAGTCAAATTAGGTAAAATCAATATCGAACTAACATAAAGGCATAAATAACCAGATATTGTAGTGTACCGTCGAGGAGAACAAATGAAGGGGCGTGAGGTGCGGTAAACCCTAGCTTCAGCTTGCCGAGCAAGTAACAACAGATAGAAAACCCCAGTTGTTCCACGACGAAGGAGGAAGGCGCCTGTGGGTTATCCTCTTCGGCGGGTGCGTCGCGACGAAGGAGGAAGGGGCGGAAACCCTAGCTTTAGGCGCGGCGGAGAAGAATCGCGAGGGGCACGACGAGGGAAGGCGCCTGTGGATTTTTGTTGCGGCGGGTGCATCGCTACGAATGTGGACGGAGAAAGGAGGACTCTTCGACGAAGGAGGAAGGAGTACGTTTCGGCAGGTATGTCGCGACGAAGGACGCGGCGAGTCGGACTGTAGAACAAAGGGAGACGCAATGCCGCGACGGCGTCGGTCGCGAGCAGGCCTTGTGAGGGAGGGAAGCGGAGGGCGGTGGAGTCTCCTGTTCTCTTGACGCAAGGCCGCGAGCAGAACCCGAAGTAGAGGGCGGCGGAGGTGAGAAGGAAGGCGAGGGGAAGATTTGTGCGCGTTAGAAATTAGGGCTAGGATAAAAAACTGACGCGGAAAAAAAAAGTTGACGCGGAAACTCTCACTGATTAGCAGTTCTGCTAGCCTAATCGTTTAGGATATATATATATATATATATATATATATATATATATATATATATATATATATATATATATATATATATATCACTAGCAGGAAACTTCAGATTCTTCTATCTTTTACTAAATTTTTGAAGGCTTTGATAACTCGGTGAAGGAAAAGAACTGTAAAATTTTCCTCGGACATTTTGAATGTATTTTATTTGTTATTGCGAAATGACATTTGTGCTGTATCAGTGTAGGTAGGCATCTGATAACGCATTGATAACTTGTATGCCATGATGTCACTGCTGAGAATTTCTTAGTGAGACAAACTTCAAAGTTTTGGAGCTTCTTATGCCCTTATGAGAAGTATTAATGAATTTTGAAATCATTGTTTGTAGAAAAACATACTAAGAGATTGTTCAGTTATTTGTTCTCAAGGCATAGGAGCTAACACTAATGGTTAGCTTACATGGATGGATCAATATGAGTGTGAAGGGGAGGAAAGGAGTAAGAAATGAGGATGAGAACATTTTATGAAGATTTTTCTTCTTTTGATCCCTCTTCCACCTATTCATCCACTAAAGTATCCCTGTGCTTTGTATTTGGATCCACCTATTCTTCTTTTGATCAAAGCCATTCCTTGTGCTTTGTATTTGGATTTATCCAAGGTATCCCATTGTGGCAAATGGTGATACGCTCACCCCCAGGCAGGATCCTCTGGACCGCACTTTGTGATCCAGGGGATGGACCACAAAAGTTTATTGGTTGATATGAATGGACTCCACATATTTAATAGGTGGGATCCTTGCAAATCAAGCAATCAGTGTAGTCATGGATCTGCTCTCCGCTCACCCCAGACGTGCCTCCACTCCCGACTTAAGGCATTTGGAAGGGAGATAAATCACGGTGACCAAGCAACGTCTCTTTAGATGGAGAGATTTTATTCCCGAGTGGATTGTCCTCTAGGGATTCAATCCCTACTCTCTTGTGACAATCTATCACCCAAGTGCCAACTCGACTATACCTGTGGGGGTTTTATCCAAGGTATCCTAGGTGATATTTCAGGTAGTGGTCAATGACAATGTTCCTTTCATTTCTGTGTATTCATCTGTTATGCTAGTGGCTACTATAATTGCTCGAATATTTCAACTTGGTGGTTGTCTTTTTAAATACTGGAACGAGAGCACAACTAGATTTGGTGGGTTCTATTCTAGCCTTGAAATATTACTTAAGCAGACCATTTATTTTATTTTCTGGTTAAGTGTTTGAACAAAATTTTTGATTGATTTTTTTTTTTTGAGTAGTCTAAAATTCTTAATGTTTTTCTCATGATTTGTGTAGTGACTGAAGATGTTAACGAGAACAACAGAAAGCCTGGCACAGTTGAAGATACAGAGGTTGGTTTTTGTATATTACTTCTGTTTATATACTCATCTCACTCACTATGTTTGTCCTTACAAATGTGGGAACTTTCTACGTGAGTTAAAATGGAGTTCCTTGTCTATTTTTATGTTAAGTACGTTATGCGTGGATTTGATCCAAGTTTTTCACTGAATTGTAGTAACTGAGGTCGAAATTCCTTGGGAATGAAACTCAGTGGGCCATATATCGATAGTGTTTTCTCAAGTTTAATTGCTGCTAAACAGCTTTTTTTCAGAAATCTGAAGTATTACTTTGATGAACAATGGTTACTAAGATTCAAATTCTGTGGATGCAATTCAGTGGATCATGTCTTCATCATGCTTTTTTTCAGCTTTGATAATGAGATTTTTAACGAATTCCATACAATTTGCAGTGAATGTCGGACGGTCTGGAACAAACATGGTGGAGGACTATCCAAGATCATCCTTATCGTTTGTTACCAATGGCTTCAGGCTGTTTTTATTCAAAGTTTTCTGTTATCGTTTTTTGCCCCCATTTTCTGATTTAGTAAATTTATGTTAGCTTGGAAGTTGAAATTGCTAACACTTGTCCATTTGATGCCTATGCTTTTTTAGCTTATTATTATAATTTATTTATTTTATTTTCATGCCATCTCTTACTGTTTGCTGTTCCCATTTTCTATTTAGAAATTTTATGCGAACTTAAAAATTAAAGATGCAAATATAGGTTGTTTAGAACTCTTCTTATGAATAAACAACTCATCTTACCTCAACTCACTTCTATCATTTGTATATTGAACTAATATAATCCTTATCATCTATTATATGAGAAATTTAATATCTGACTTAATAGATAGAGAGGAGGGTATAGAAAGAATTTTTAAATTTGATTAAATAATCAGATATTTGAGTATAGATATTTTTGAATTCGTGTACGAAGACAGATGTGGTAAAATTTTATTCATATTTTATTTTCTCTATATATATATAACCCTGCACAACGGTTGATTTCTACAAACTAGCACCAACGTTGATGTTGGATTTTAAAGATCAACACCAATGTTGGTATTGGTCTTTAAAGACCAGCATCCACGCTGATTTGAAATCAGCACTAATCAGTATCACGTTGGTATTGATATTTAAATACTAGCACCAACAAGACCAACACCAAGGTTAGAATGGTGCTAACTGTTAGGACCTTCAGATGGCGGCTAGAGGGAGGGTGTGAATAGCCGACCTCAAATTATCGTTTCTTCCTACAATTTGAGTTAGCGCAGCGGAAATACAATGTAGAAACGAAAGTGGAGGAGATCAAACCTCAAACACGATGATGTAACGAGGTTCGGAGATGATACTCCTACTCCTCGGCGTGTCCGTAAGGTGGACGAAGCCTATCAATCCGTCGGTGGATGAGACCCCGGAAAATCGGCTAACAACAACTCCTTCTGGGTGGAGAAATCTCGCCACAAACTCTTTTGCAATAGCAATAAAGGAGTACAAGATAGAGCAAGAAAACAAGAAGAATATGAATGTAACAACACTTTGCTTGCCTTCTTGTCGACTGGAGTTCGATGAAGCAACAACTTCACGATGCCAGCAGCAACTGATCAGCAAACCAGCCGAGGGAAGCTCACACGAAGCTTCAGAAACACAGAGCTCAGCAAAGCTCAGATCGCAAGAGTGAGGAACAAGAAGAAGTGATTACTGTAGAGGCCCTCGACCTCGATATTTATCCTGCACCTGCTGCACCTATGAAGAAGACAAAGAGCAACACAGAAATCTAGCCGTTATGTCGCAACGGCTAGGCCTGGACCGATCAGGCTCCAACCTGATTGGTCTGGGTTACTTAATGTACCGCAAGACTAAGTACTTTGATTAGTTCAAAGAGTACAAGGCTGATGCGGAGAAATGATAAAGTAAAAGTCACTATGCTAAGATCGTAGTGGCAAGTACCTCTTGGGAGAATTTAGGAGTCACTTATCAGAAGTAGGGATTCATTCCCAACTAACTGCACCTGGTACACCCCAACAGAATGATGTAGAAAAAAGAAAGGTATAGGACTCTTATGGAAATAAATAGATTGATGATGAGTTATTTTGAAAATTACAAAATTTATTTTAAGGATATACCCTGGAAACGGAAGTGAAGATAGTACCTTTCAAAGTCAGAACTCTCTACTCATATAGAATTGCTAAATAGGCATAAGCCTATTTTAAAGCATAAACCACAAGCCCATAAGTAAATTTGTTCTTAAAGAAATTATAAAGGACATGTCTAATCTAGTACCAACTGTACAAGATGAAATATCACAAGAAACTACAACACGTATCACAATTGATACACAATTATAGACAGTGCATCATCTGTTGGATTTTTCGGGCCGCGAAAACCGCTTTTTCGCGTCGCGGAAACCCCGAATTACCCTAGCCAACGGATCTCGTGCGAAGAAAAATTCGAAAAACATACGAGTACGAGTTACAAAACTTCTAGATCTACATGATGAAGATCTTTACCCTTGTTGCGTGCCCTTTTGCATATCCCGCTCGTCCTCGGTACGTCGGATCTCGAAGTTGTCAATGTAGACAACTCTCTACACGTATCCACACGAACACACTAGGTGGAGGTGACCAAAAACCAAGGTGTGCTAGCACCTATGTGGTTCGGCCAAGGAAGGAGGAGAGGGAGAGCTTGAGAGGAAGAAGATACAAAATTCCATACTTGAATGAATAATAATGAAAATCAATTCACACCCCATTCAAAATGTGGCCGGCCACCTTTCTCATGTGTAACTCCCCTCATTAATGCATTAAGTTGTCATCAAGGAGAGAATGTAACCTCCATGAGGTGGCACTCACTAGTAACTCCCATGAGGTGGCAACCATGATGATGTGGAGTAACATCATTAGCCACATCAATGCCAACTCACCAATGAGGTGGCATAAAGTCAAGTCAAACTAGACTTTTAATCTTCCTCTCAAGTCAAGTCAAATTTGACCAAATCTCTTCCATGGTTGATCTAATCTAACCATTTGATTCAAGCCAATTTAATATATAATGAATATAATTCATTAAATTAAATTGATTCAATGAGTCATAATCTAAATTAGACTCATTGAACATATGAATCAACTTGAGTCCAACTCAAGTTAGCCCAATTAGGATTACTCTTAATCCAATTTGATTCATCAAATGAATCTAATCCTTTTGGTTCATCATACGAACCTAATCTCCATCTAATTGTCCTTAGTGTGTGACCCTATAGGTTCTTGTAACGTTGGCAATGCCCTAAACCCATTTAGGAGCATAAGTAATGAGCGGTATCTAGCAACACATCATTACTACCCAAGTTACAAGAATGTCGAGATCCGACATCACCTTGTGACTACTAATTGTGACTCCTCACAAAATATGACAAGTGTCCTTCTATCCTAGACATCTAGATTGATCAATGTGAGGCATAGACCGTGTCATCCTCTGACCAATCTAAATCTTGAACTCCAAGTAGACTCACTAAATCAAATGAGCTCAATATCCTATATTGACTCATTTGGGCATGGCCATGCACTTCGTGGTCTCACTCTATCAAGAATACCGATGACTCTCCCGTCATATAGGAGGGATAGATCTCATCTACATCACTCACATCCCTCTGCATAATTTGATATATACCCAGTAATCGCCTTTATAGTCCACCCAGTTACGGGTGACGTTTGACGAAACCAAAGTACATAACTCCTTATGTAGGGATCTATGGTGACTTCAGGTCTAAGGACTAGTAGTCATACTAATAGCCACATGAGAAAGTATATGACATTCATATAATGATCCATGATACTTTCTCATGGCGGGTCATTCAGTATACATTCTCTAATGTATACCCATGTGTCAACTTGATATCTCTATATCCATGACTTGTGAGATCAAGTCATCGAGTTGACCTACATGCTAGTTTTATTGCATTAACATTGTTCCTGAATGTTAATACTCGACTAGGAATGATTAAGAGTAGTGTTCCCTATATCATCTTACTATCGGTTCAACTAACCGATTGATATAGGTGAGAACCATCTACTCAAGGACATTATTATACTTAGTTTATTTGACACAAATACAAGTAAGTATAATAACCAAAATCCAAATGCCTTTATTTATGTAGAATATGATACAATAAGTCCAAAAATACAATCATCAAATGATTGGCTCTAGGGCTCTAGCTAACAATCTCCCACTAGCACTAGTGCCAATCAGTGTAGGCTCTAAGCCCAAATGATCTAGTGTAACCATCATGCTTCCTCTGTGCCAAAGTCTTGGTCAAGGGATCTGCGATGTTAGCCTCTGTAGGTACTCTGCAAATCTTCACATCTCCTCTCTCGATGATCTCTCGAATGAGATGGAAGCGCCGTAGTATGTGTTTGGTCCGCTGGTGTGAGCGAGGTTCCTTCGCCTGTGCTATAGCTCCATTGTTGTCACAATAGAGCTCAATAGGGTCAGCAATGCTAGGAACCACCCCAAGTTCAGTGATGAACTTGTGAATCCAAACTGCCTCCTTTGCTGCCTCTGATGCAGCAATATACTCGGCCTCTGTCGTAGAATCAGCTACTGTGTCATGCTTCGAACTCTTCCAGCTCACATCACCACCATTAATGTAAAATACGAACCCCGACTGCGATCTATAGTCATCCTGATCGGTCTGGAAGCTAGCATCGCTGTAACCCTTTACAGCTAGCTCATCATTGCCTCCATATATCAAGAAATATTTTTTAGTCCTTCTTAAGTACTTAAGAATATTCTTGACCGCTATCCAGTGACTTTCACCTGGATCTGACTGGTATCTGCTCGTCATGCTCAAAGCATACGAGACATCAGGTCGAGTACATAGCATGGCGTACATGATCGATCCCATGGCTGAGGCATAAGGGATCTGATCCATGCGGTCTCTCTCCTCTCTAGAAGAGGGACCTTGAGTCTTCGAAAGACTCACGCCATGTGACATCGGCAGAAATCCCTTCTTGGAATTCTGCATGGCAAACCGAAGGAGTACCTTGTCAATGTATGTACTCTGACTTAGGCCAAGCAATCTCTTAGATCTATCTCTATAGATCTATATTCCTAGAATGCGGGATGCCTCACCTAAGTCCTTCATTGAGAAGCAACTCCCTAGCCAGGTCTTGACAGACTGAAGCATAGGGATGTCCTTCCCAATGAGTAGTATGTCATCCACATACAATATGAGGAAGACAACTATATCCCCTACAACCTTCTTGTAGACACAAGGTTCATCTTCGTTTTTGATGAAACCAAACTGTTTGATTGCATCATCGAATCGAAGATTCCAGCTCCGAGAAGCTTGCTTTAGTCCATAAATGGACCTATGCAGCTTGCATACTCTGCTAGTATGCTGTGGATCTACAAAACCCTCAGGTCGTGTCATGTCCACATCCTCGAGTAGGTTTCCATTCAGAAACGCGGTTTTGACGTCCATCTGCCAGATCTCGTAATCGTGGTAAGCCGTAATAGCAAGCATGATCCGAATGGACTTAAACATCGCTACTGGAGAAAATGTCTCATCATAGTCAATACCATGAATCTGCTTGAAACCTTTAGCTACCAAGTGACCCTAATAAATAAGTCCATCCATGTCAGTCTTTCTCTTAAAGACCCACTTGCACCCTATGTGTTTTACCCCTTCAGGTGGATCAACCAAAGTCCAAACTTGGTTGGTGTACATGGATTCCATCTCGGATCTCATGGCCTCTAGCCATTTCTCGGAATCTGGTCTCATCACAGCTTCCTGATAGGTGGTAGGCTCATCCTCTATGAGCACAATGTCATCATGGTCAGACAAGAGAAATGAGTATCTCTCAGGCTGACGACGTACCCTATCAGACCTGCGAAGAGATATGTCTACATGAACTGGTTGTTGTTCCTCAACTCCTTGTGGAACAACATCATCCACAACACTTTGTGGTTCCAGTTCAACTTCCATCGAGGCATTAGTGCTATTGTTCGCATCTTGAACTTCTTCAAGATCGAACGCGCTCCCACTAGTTTTTCTAGAAACAAAGTCCCTTTCTAGAAAGACCCCAGTCTTTGCCACAACTACCTTGTGCTGACTGGGAATGTAGAAGTAATATCCCTTAGTTTCCTTGGGATATCCAATGAAATAGCACTTGTCAGATTTGGGTCCTAATTTGTCTGAGACTTGACGTCGTACGTAAGCCTCACAACCCAAATCCTCATGAAAGACACCTGGGCATCTCTCCCAGTCCATATCATATATGGTGTCTTTATCACGGTCTTTGATGGAACTCGGTTGAGTATAAAAGCTGCCGTGTCTAGAGCATAGCCCCAAAGGTATGCCGGAAGATCTGTGTGACTCATCATAGATCGTACCATATCTAATAAGGTACGATTCCTCCTTTCGGACACACCATTCCACTGTGGTGTTTCAGGAGGAGTGAGTTGGGATAGAATCCCACACTCAGTTAGGTAGTCACGAAACTCATGGCTAAGGTATTCTCCACCTCGATCTGATCGAAGTATCTTAATACTCTTGCCAAGCTGGTTCTGTACTTCATTCTTGAATTCTTTGAACTTTTCAAAGGATTCAGACTTATGTGTCATCAAGTACACATAACCATATCTACTGAAATCATCAGTAAATGTGATGAAGTACCTATAACCGCCTTTAGCAGCAACATTGAAAGGGCCACATACATCACTATGTTTGAGTCCTAACAAATCAGTTGCTCTCTCGCTGTGCCCACTAAAGGGAGTCTTGGTCATCTTGCCTCGTAGGCATGACTCGCATATCTCATATGATTCAAAATCAAATGAGTCCAACAAACCATCCTTATGGAGCTGGGATAAGCGCTTGTCATTTATATGACCTAAGCGACAGTGCCAAAGGTAGGTTTGGTTCATATCATTAGACTTGAACCTCTTGGTATTTACGTTATAGATAGGGCTCTCAAGGTCTAGAATATAGAGTCCGTTTATCAGAGGTGCACTACAATAGAACATATCGTTTAAATAGACGGAACAACATTTGTTCTTTATTATAAACGAGAATCCTTTCTTGTCCAAACAAGAAACTGAAATTATGTTCTTAGTCAAGGCAGACACATAACAACAATCATCTAATTCTAGTACTAGCCCAGAGGGCAGAGATAGATGGTAAGTTCCTACAACAATAGCAGCAACCCGTGCTCCATTGCCTACTTGTAGGTCTACCTCACCCTTCGTCAATACCCTGCTATTTCTCAACGCTTGTACATTTATACAAATGTGCGAAGCACATCCGGTATCTAATACTCACGATGAAGAAATAGAGAGGTTGACTTCTATAACATGTATACCTGAAGTAGAAATCTTATTTCTCTTCTTCTTAAGATCTTCCAGGTATTCTTTGGAGTTCCTCTTCCAGTGCTTTGCTTGTCCTTGATATAGGTGACAAAGATGTTCAACCATATCGTAAGCGCTCATCAACTCATGTTGCTTCTGAAGCTCAGAGTTCATAGTCGCGAGCATAAGACAGGACACATCTAATGCATCATCTTGATGCTTCTTGTAAGCATCTCGGTCTGCTCGCGTGGCAGGAGGAGCCTCCGGAATGGGTTGCTCCAGAACGTACAGTTTACGTTCTTGGTGAGAACTATTCTCAAGTTCCTGTACCAGTCCAGGAAGTTGGCTCCGTTGAGCTTGTCTTTCTTAAGGACAGATCGCAGGGAGAAAGTGTTCGTATTTGACGTCATGGCAATTCTACGACAGAAATAAATGCAGAAATAAGTATCATATTCTTAATCATTTAATTAGGCCTTTAACTAAATGATGCTCTCACTGAATTCTATAATTCATGTGGGACAAGATCCACATCATACTAACCCTTGAGTTAGCTTTGGCTAATACGTCCAATATTTAGTATGATCGGTAGGTAACGATTACCAATTACATCTCTATGCAACTCTTGTTTATAGGATGAAATCCGCATTTATATTAAAACTCAAGTTAGCTTTGGCTAATACGCCCGAGAATTAATATAAACGTGATTTTGTCATACCTTTCCAACCATTGGAAGAATGCCTATAGTTGTACTCGATCCAACCGAGTAAACTAGGAATACTCAATCTAATTGAGTTTGTACTCGCCCATGCGTTGATAGGCGGGACCAAGATTGTCCCTCCGTACCCTACCAAGATAGTATGTGTTGCTCTGCTTTGGCAGATTCAACAACATCATGCGATCGAGGTAGTGGTAGGTATCACGGCATGGTAGGCATTTTGAGTTGTCGTGATTTAGATCTAATCTAAATGATGTTGTATCATATACACGAAATAGATCTAATCTAATCGATAGAGTGCATCTTGTACACGATGTAGATCTAATCTAATCGTAAGGGTGCATCTTGTGCACGATTTAGATCTAATCTTAATCGCTAGGCACTAATTAATTACTTAATTAAACATGCATCATATACACAAGTAATTAACTAAGTTTTGTGATTAGTCATGGCCCTACTACGATCTTCTCAAGCCAATGAGAAGATCGGATGGTCAACCTAAGGTCAACTTCTCAAGCGCCTTCCTTTTGACCACCTTGTGTTGCTCGCGCCTTCCTCGTAACTCCGTCTCGAGTAGACCTTCCACAGCTCCAATTTTGTACATTATAATTTTGAAACTCGAGTTACATTCGAGTCTAAATCTAATTTAAAACCAGAATAAAAGAAAGGCACGACGCGCAGGTCCCGAAAAATAAACCAAAAATAAAATAAAATACAACACGCACATCACATAACGGCACGCAGGCCGTATTATGAATTACAACACATTTATCCAATCGAATTGGGTCTTTGGGCCATGACTATCACAAAATAATATATATAATTCAAAATTATATATTTATATAATTTTCTGTAATTTTTCTATAATTTTTACAATTTTTACGAGTACAATTTCCCGGCGGTTCCGTTTAGCGGTTTTCGGGCGCAATCGCGGAACGAATCCCCTTGCGGGGCCAGGGGCAGCGCTCCTACCCACGATCTAACCATCGCGAGGGTTCCATTGCGATCTAACAGCGCCTTAGTCCGCTGTCCCAAAACAATTTGGGTCGAAACATTGCTGTTTCGGAAAATTCTTCTCGGTAGTCGAAGCCTACAAGTGTAAAAACACTTGTGCTTCGCTTCTACGAGAAAAATACCCATAAAATCATAAAAATTAGGAAATTCACAGAATGTTTACAGATCTATATTTTTAATAAAAATATGAATCTAAACTCTTACTCGCTTCGCACGTGGCTCTGATACCACTGTTGGATTTTTTGGGCCGCGAAAATCGCTTTTTCGCGTCGCGGAAACCCCGAATCACCCTAGCCAACGGATCTCGTGCGAAGAAAAATTTAAAAAACATACGAGTACGAGTTACAAAACTTCTAGATCTACATGATGAAGATCTTTACCCTTGTTGCGTGCCCTTTTGCATATCCCGCTCGTCCTCGGTACGTCGGATCTCGAAGTTGTCAATGTAGACAACTCTCTACACGTATCCACACGAACACACTAGGTGGAGGTGACCAAAAACCAAGGTGTGCTAGCACCTATGTGGTTCGGCCAAGGAAGGAGGAGAGGGAGAGCTTGAGAGGAAGAAGATACAAAATCCCACACTTGAATGAATAATAATGAAAATCAATTCACACCCCATTCAAAATGTGGCCGACCACCTTTCTCATGTGTAACTCCCCTCATTAATGCATTAAGTTGTCATCAAGGAGAGAATGTAACCTCCATGAGGTGACACTCACTAGTAACTCCCATGAGGTGGCAACCATGATGATGTGGAGTAACATCATTAGTCCACATCAATGCCAACTCACCAATGAGGTGGCATAAAGTCAAGTCAAACTAGACTTTTAATCTTCCTCTCAAGTCAAGTCAAACTTGACCAAATCTCTTCCATGGTTGATCTAATCTAACCATTTGATTCAAGCCAATTTAATATATAATGAATCTAATTCATTAAATTAAATTGATTCAATGAGTCATAATCTAAATTAGACTCATTGAACACATGAATCAACTTGAGTCCAACTCAAGTTAGCCCAATTAGGATTACTCTTAATCCAATTTGATTCATCAAATGAATCTAATCCTCTTGGTTCATCATATAAACCTAATCTCCATCTAATCGTCCTAAGTGTGTGACCCTATAGGTTCTTGTAACGTTGGCAATGCCCTAAACCCATTTAGGAGCATAAGTAATGAGCGGTATCTAGCAACACATCATTACTACCCAAGTTACAAGAATGTCGAGATCCGACATCACCTTGTGACTACTAATTGTGACTCCTCACAAAATATGACAAGTGTCCTTCTATCCTAGACATCTAGATTGATCAATGTGAGGCATAGACCGTGTCATCCTCTGACCAATCTAAATCTTGAACTCCAAGTAGACTCACTAAATCAAATGAGCTCAATATCCTATATTAACTCATTTGGGCATGGCCATGCACTTCGTGGTCTCACTCTATCAAGAATACTGATGTCTCTCCCGTCATATAGGAGGGATAGATCACATCTACATCACTCACATCCCTCTGCATAATTCGTTACATATCCAGTAATCGCCTTTATAGTCCACCCAGTTACGGGTGACGTTTGACGAAACCAAAGTACATAACTCCTTATGTAGGGATCTATGGTGACTTCAGGTCTAAGGACTAGTAGTCATACTAATAGCCACATGAGAAAGTATATGACACTCATATAACGATCCATGATACTTTTTCATGGCGGGTCATTCAGTATACATTCTCTAATGTATACCCATGTGTCAACTTGATATCTCTATATCCATGACTTGTGAGATCAAGTCATCGAGTTGACCTACATGCTAGTCTTATTGCATTAACACTGTCCCTGAATGTTAATACTCGACTAGGAATGATTAAGAGTAGTGTTCCCTATATCATCTCACTATCGGTTCAACTAACCGATTGATATAGGTGAGAACCATCTACTCAAGGACATTATTATACTTAGTTTATTTGGCATCAATACAAGTAAGTATAATAACCAAAATCCAAATATCTTTATTTATATAGAATATGATACAATAAGTCCAAAAATACAATCATCAAATGATTGGCTCTAGGGCTCTAGGGCTCTAGCTAACATCATCGTAGTGGGAGGGTTGTAAAACAACCAAAAGGATTCATGTTTTGGGAGAGTTTTTGGACTTGATCCCAAATGAACATGAGTCTGATCCCGAAAATATGATAAAGCACTCCAAGATAAAGATGCAGTATCTTGGCAAAGAGCAATGAATACAGAATTAGAATATATGTATTCTAATCAAATCTGGAAGCTTATAGAACCATCAGATGGTGTAAAAGCCATTGGGTGAAAATAGGTCTACAATAGGAAAAGATGGATAGACAGGAAGGTGGAAACTTTCAAAGCAAGGCTTGATGAAAAAGGAAACTTTTTCACTGGTAGTCATGCTTAAGTCTATCCGGATTCTTTTATCTATTTGGCAAGAGGATGTCAAGACAGCATTCCTTAATGGAAGTCTTGAAGAAAGCATCCATACAAAGCAACCAGAAGGGTTCATTGCAAAGGGTAAAGAGCATCTTGTGTGCAAGCTCAATCAGTCTATGAACTGAGGCAAAGCTTCAAGGTCTTGGAACATCCGGTTTATCAAAGGAATCTAGACCTATGGATTTATTTAGTAACCGGATAAGTCTTGTGTATACAAAAGGTGTGATGGAAACGTGGTGATATTTCTTGCACTATACATAGATAACATTTTTGGTAGTTGGAAACAATATCAAAATGTTGTCAGAAGTAAGGGTATGGTTGTCCAAACAATTCGATATGAAGGACTTGGGAGAATGTATATATTCTTTGGATCAAAGTAATAAGGGATCACAAGAAAAGAATTTTTTACTTATCCCAAGCTTCATATATCGAAAAAATCCTTGCTCGTTTTAAGCATGCAAAACTCCAAGAAAGGTTTCTTACCTTTTGGGCTTGGAGTAGTTTTATCTAAAGAGATGTCTCCGAAGACATCAAAGGAGATAGAGGAAATGAAGGCAGTTCTTTATGCTTCGACTATTGGAAGCCTAATGTATGCTATGCACGAGATCAGAAATCTGTTTTGCCAAAGGCATAGTTAGCAGATATCAAAGTAACCCTGGACAAGGGCATTGGACTGCAGTAAAGCATATATTGAAGTACCTTAGAGGTACTAGAGATTATATGCTAGCTTACAAGGCAGTTAATTTGGTCCCTGTGGGTTGCACGGATTTTAACATCCAATCGGAAAGGGACAATAGTAAGTCAACCTCGGGGTTTTGTGTTTACTTTAGGAGGTAAAGTCATAACTATGGAAGAGTGATAAGCATAGGTATTTTTCTGGACTCCATCATAGAAGCTGAGTATATGGCAAGCCTCTGAGGTAGCCATAAAAGCTAAATGACTCAATAACCTCAAGATGGACTTAGATATGATTTTTGGTTTGTCCAAAGATTATTACAATTCATTGTAATGATATTGGTGCAGTAACAAACTTGAAGAAACCATAAGTCTATAAGGCAGGTAAACACAATAGAGCGCAAGTACTACCCAATACGAGAAATTGTATAACGAGGAGAAGTTGTTGCCGCCTAGATTGCATCAGATGATAACCTAAGGTCCTTAAGGCAAGAGCTTTTTGAAAGGCATGGGAATCAGATGTATGGCAGCAGATATGTCAGCTTAGTCTTTTAGTATAAGTGGGAGATTGTTAGAATGTATACTAAAAGTCTAGCTTTTGGTATAAAACATTTATCTAGAAATAAGAATCACATTGGTCAAATGTCTACATTTGTGATAAATGTAGTTGTTCAATTAATTTATATTGTAGATAACATGGTGTGTGGTGTCACACACAGAAGATCATGTTATCAGTACCTTATAAATTATAAACAGTAGCTCACGACCATGATGGAAAGGAACAAACCATTGGAAGGTCGTAGTGTAATTAGGTGTTAGTTTATCTTAACTATATAATTACACTAGTACACTAAGAGTGTATTGAGTAGGACCATTAGAGGTCGTTTCTTTTATACTGACTTTATAAAGGAACAAAGACCTCAGTTATTATGGAAGTGTGTGCTCTTAATCTTAATATAATAACAAGCACATATATTTGATATTTATTTCTTTAATTTATCAATGGGTGAGATTTAGTTCGATGAATCAATAAGCCCGATAAGTTGAGAAATGATATCACTTATAGTGTGTGTTGTTGATTATAGAAGGAAACTGTGTCCTAGTAATCTAGGTTGAGAATGTCCCCAAGAGGAGCTCATAAGGATTGTCATGTTAAACCCTGCAGGTGGACTTAGTCCGACATGACGATGAAGTTGAGTGGTACTACTCTTGGAGCTAGATATTAATTAAGTGAGTTGTCAGTAACTTACTTAATTAGTGGACATTTGTTATCTTAAACACAGGGAGACTAACACACTCATGATAAGAAAGAGCCCAAAATGTAATTTGGGATTGGTGTGGTAGTTCAATAATAGTTCTCTAGTGGAATGAATTATTATTGATAAAATTAAGTTGTGTGTTCGGGGTGAGCACGGGATGCTTAATTTTATCGGGAGACCAAAACCAATTCCTCCTCTCGGTCCCTATCGTAGCCTCTAGTATTTAGAGATTTATACCCACCGCATACCCACCTTCTTACCCATCCAATGGGGCCGGCCAAGCTAGCTTGGAACCCAAGCTAGGGCCGGCCAAGACCAAGTGGATGAGCCATGTAGGTGGCCGGCCACTAGAATATTAAAAAGGATTTTTATTAAAATTATTTCTTATGTGGATATCATGATTTTAAAAGAGAGTTTAAAAATTAAAAGTTTCCTTTTATATCTTTCTACAAAAGATTAAGAGAAGAGATTAATCTCTTTCCTTATTTGTAGTTTAAAAGGATGGTTTTAATTTTTTGGTAAAAACTTTCCTTATTTGTATATCATCTACATGTTTAAAAGAGAGTTTAAAATTTGAAATCTTTCCTTATTTGTTGATTAAAGAAGGATTTTAAATTTTAAGAAAACTTTCTTTTTTAATCATGTTCATGATTTAAAAGAGAGTTTAAAATTAAATATTCTCTTTTATAAGTTTCTACAAAAGATTAAGAAAAGATTTGATATCTTTCCTTATTTGTAGATTAAAAGAGATTTTAATTTATAGAGATAACTTTCTTTTTATCCACATGTTTAAAAGAAAGATTTTAATTTATTAAATTTCCTTTTTATAAACCAATCATGAAGGGATAAAAATCATTGGAGAAATTTTTACAAATTTCCGGAAGCAAATAAGGAAGTTTTAATTGGTGTTTAAAATTTTATTTGCTTGGAGATTTTATTTGTTATGGCCGGCCATTGTAATTTGAAAAGAGAAAATTGTTTTAATTAAATAAATTTTCCTTTTCAATGGCAAAAGAATTAAGGAAGTTTTTATTAAATTTTCCTTATTTGCCAAGACCAAGGATTATAAAAGAGGGGTAGAGGAGGCTTCAAGAAGAAGGACTCTATTATATTTTTCTCCCTCTTTTCCTTGGTGTGGTGGTCGGCCCTTCCCTTTCTCTTCTCTCCTCTTGTTGTGACCGAAATCTATCATCTCTTGGAGCTTGGAGGATGTGGCCGGATCAAGGAAGGAGAAGAAGGAGAGAAAGCATGCATCCCTTGGAGCTTGGTTGGTGGAAAATTCTTCATCCTTTGGAAGTTCTTGTCCTTGGCCGAAACTTGAAGGAAGAAGGAAGAAGGTGCCTAGGTGGTTCTCATCTTGGAAGATCGTTGCCCACACAACGTCCGAGGTTAGAAGAAGAATACGGTAGAAGATCAAGAGGTCTTTCTAAAAGGTATAACTAGTAATTTTTCTTTTCGCATCATACTAGTTATTTTTGAAAATAATACTAAATACAATAGGCATACGATTCTAGTGTTTCGAATTTGTTTTCGATATAGTGTTCTTTTGTTTTTCTTTTCCTTGTGATTTGATTGTTCTTTTCGGTTGACCTAAAGTTATTTTAGGAAATTAAATATTAGCTTTCCTTAAAAGGTTTTGTCTAGTCGGTGATGGTTGCTCCCATATCCAAGAAGGCCATGTGTCTCGCCACGTTAGTACTGAGAACCAATTTTTGGAAATTAATATTTAATGGAATTAATAACTTAGGTGATTTGGATCAAACGTGTTAAGTTCCGCAGGAGATCCAAGTCAAAACCTAAAAGAACAAATAGATTAAGTTTTGGATCAAACGTGTTAAGTTCCGCAAGCGATCCATGTAGGGTTCTTCGGGCCGCGAAAACCGCTTTTCGCGTCGCGGAAACCCCGAATCGCCCAAGCCACGGATCTCGTGCAAGGTAAAATCGAATGAAAATACGAGTACGAGTTTGAAAAACTTTATGATCTACAGTAGATCTACAAAGGAAAACACTTTATACCTTTGATGCGATGCCCTTCGCGTTCCCGCTCGTCCAAATGATGCCGGATCTCAAGACCGTCAAGCGCCGGTCCTCTAGAAGTATCCACACGGACACACTAGATGGAGATGACCAAAAACCAAGGTGTGCTAGCACCTATGTGGTTCGGCCAAGGGAGGAGAGGGAGAGGGAGAGCTTGAGAGGGAGAAGGAAGAAGATGGAGTTACACAAGTTGAATGGAAAAATGAATTCACCACCAAAAACCAAGTGGCCGGCCACTTTCAAAAAACACACAAATTAATTGCATTAATTGCAATTAATATGAAATCATTAAGAGAGTGTCTTTGTAACTTCCATGAGGTGGCACCCATGATGATGTGGAACATCATTATTGGTCCACCTAATGCCAACTCACCAATGAGGTGGCAAAAGGTCAAGTCAAAATTGACCTTTGGTCTTCCTTCTCAAGTCAAGTCAAACTTGACTCAATCTCTACCATGGTGGATCTAATCCAACCATTTGATTCGAGCCAACTTAATATAATGAATCTAATTCATTAAATTAAATTGATTCAATGAGTCAAAATCTAAATTAGACTCATTTAACACATGAATCAACTTGAGTCGAACTCAAATTAGCCCAATTAGGATTACTCTTAATCCAATTTGATTCATCAAATGAATCTAATCCTCTTGGTTCATCATATGAACCTAATCTCCACCTAATTGTCCTAAGTGTGTGACCCTATAGGTTCTTGTAACGTTGGCAATGCCCTAAACCCATTTAGGAGCATAAGTAATGAGCGGTATCTAGCAACACATCATTACTACCCAAGTTACAAGAATGTCGAGATCCGACATCACCTTGTGACTACCAATTGTGACTACTCACAAAATAATGACAAGTGTCCTTCTATCCTAGATATCTAGATTGATCAATGTGAGGCATAGACCGTGTCATCCTCTAATCAATCTAAATCTTGAACTCCAAGTAGACTCACTCGATCAAATGAGCTCAACATCTAATGTTGACTCATTTGGGCATGGCCATGCACTTAGTGGTCTCACTCTATCAAGAATACCGATGTCGCTTCATATGGGAGGGATAGATCCCATCTACATCACTCACATCCCTCTACATAATTCGTTATATACCCAGTAATCGCCTTTATAGTCCACCCAGTTACGGGTGACGTTTGATGAAACTAAAGTACATAACTCCTTATGTAGGGATCCATGGTGACTTCAGGTCTAAGGACTAATAGTCATACTAATAGCCACATGAGAAAGTATATGACACTCATATAACGATCCATGATACTTTCTCATGGCGGGTCATTCAGTATACATTCTCTAATGCATACCCATGTGTCAGCTTGATATCTCTATATCCATGACTTGTGAGATCAAGTCATCGAGCTGACCTACATGCTAGTCTTATTGTATTAACATTGTCCCTGAATGCTAATACTCGACTAGGAATGATTTAGAGTAGTGTTCCCTATATCATCTCACTATCGATTCAACTAATCGATTGATATAGGTATGAACCTTCTACTCAAGGACGCTATTATACTTAGTCTATTTGGCACTAATATAAATAAGTATAATAACCAAACAAATGCCTTTATTAATATACAAGAATATGATATACATGAGTCCATACAATCATCAAATGATTGGCTCTAGGGCTCTAACTAACAATCCAAAATTTAATTTAAAAGAACACATGGTAGCTAGGAAAAGGTTCAGACCTTTGTACAAAATTTTTGTACAGTGGAACGTCTAGGTTTTCCGAGTAGCAACCAATAGGTACAAGAAGAAGAAGCTCTCTTCGTAGGATAACTTTTTCCTTAAGAAAAACCACAAGCGAAAGGAAGTAAGTTTCCCTCACCTGTGGTACAATAGCTTTTGTGTTTTCTATGAGATTTGGTTACATAAAAACCTAAGATAACCTCATGAAGAATTTCGGCCAAGACAAGATCAAAAGGAAGGACCTAGGAAATATAAAGACCTAAATTTTAACGTACTCAAATATATTTCTTGTAACATGTATCTTAAGGTAAGGATTTATCTAATGTTCATATGTTAGAATGTTTGATTTGGAACTTAGATTCATACCCTTAGACTCTCGGCCAAACATGAATAAAGGAAATAGATAAGTTAAGACTCAAACCAAGCATGCTTCTTTTTGTTTTATGATAAGTACTTCATGATGAGAAAGTGGTTAACATGATATGCTCATGCCTATATGATGAATAAATTATGTTCTATGCTCCTAAGTATTCGGCCATGATAGGATTAGGGGCCTAGAAAAATTGTTAAACCTAAACTAATCATGCCATGGTCCTCCTTAAGACAAGTTATGGAATTAATATGACATGCTCATGTTGTAGGGAGGTTAGAGCTTGTTTTCATGCTCCATGAACTTTCGGCCACAATCATGTTTAAGGGCCTAGGAAACTTAGAATCTAACCTAATTAGGCTCATGTTGTTTCTTGAAATAATTGCTATGAAATTTGTTTAAGGTTCTCATGCTTTTATGACACTTGAACCCTAGATTCAAGCCTTGATAAGTTTCGGCCACAATAAGTTTAAGGGCCTAGGAAACTTGGAACCTAACCTAATTATGCTCATGTTGTTCCTTGTAATAATTGCTATGAAATTTGTTTAAGGTTCTCATGTTTTTTATGACACTTGAACCCTAGCTTTAAGTTTGATAAGTCTCGGCCACATCATGTTTTTAAGGGCATTGGAAACTTAGAACCTAACCTAACTATGTTCATGTTGTTCCTTGAAATAATTGCTATGAAAGTTGTTTAAGGTTCTCATGTTTTTATGACACTTGAAACCTAGTTCCAAGCCTTAAGGGTTTCGGCCACAACAAGTTTAAGGGCCTAGGGAACTTAGAACTTAACCTAATTATGCTCATGATGTTTCTTGTAATAATTGCTATGAAATTTGGTTTAGGGTTCACATGCTTGAATGTTGATTTTAACCCATGGAATGCTTGATAAGATTCGGCCATGATAAGTTTATAAGCTTAGGAAACCTAGAACCTAACCTAAACATGCTCATGATGTTTTCTTATGGTATATGATATGATATTGGTTTAGGGTTCACATGCTTGTATGTTGATTTCTAACCTAAGACACAACTATATGTTTCGGCCATTATATGACATTAGGGTTAGAAATCCAAATATGATTTTCCATGTATCTCACATGCAATGTTTTATGATGTGGTAAGAACTTGCTATGTTTCTATGTTTAATTATGTGCACTTATGATATCTGTATGATGGTAACCTTTATGCTGTGCTATGTGCCCAAGTTATGCATGCTATTTATGATGAGTTGTGTGCCCAATTTATGCATGATATTTATGATGAGCTGTGTGCCCAAATTATGCATGCTATTTATGATGAGCTGTGTGCCCAAACTATGCATGTATTTATGATGTGCTGTGTGCCCAAATTGTATATACCATTATGATGAGCTGTGTGCCCAAATTCTACATGGTATGATATGATAAGAAATATGATGTGCATGAAATAATAAGAACCATGATATGTATGACATGCTACTTTACTTTATATGGCTTGTACCAAGGGTGAGCTCCATAAGCGCCCCGGGGTCGATGGACTAAGAAACGGGCCTCGTTAGGGATGGACTCCTAAGTGCCCCTAGGTCGATGGACTAAGAAACGGGCCTAGTATGTATGCCTTGTAGGGTTCAAGACTTGCTACCTTGGACCTACATAGGACGCGCACATTTATATATGTGGTACAAGCCGGAGCCCTAATCATGTTATGATTATGTTTAAGTATGTATGTAATAAGTTTTCAAAGGACATGTTGCATATATTGTTGCATGAATCATGTTTTTGAAAGTCATCTCACATCACACCTTATGATTATGTTACGATATATCATGATGCTTATGACATATTATGTTAGGTTGAACTTTATGATTATGTTATGACATGCTATGATTATGATTATGTTATGCTAGGATGCACTTTATGAGTATATCATGATATGCTATGATGCTTATGATCATGTTATGTTATGCTAGGATGAACTTATGATCATGTTATGATATGCTATGATTATGATTATGTTATGCTAGGATACATGTTATGATATGCCATGATACCTTACGATTATGTTATGATATGATGCTTCTATACATGATATGATGAGTTGTATTTATGCTTTATGCCTTGGAGATTTAGTTATGCTATACGGTTTTTGTGAATAGGAAAGGATCTTACTGAGCATTGTGTGCTCACAGCTTACCTTCCTTGTACCACAGATAAGGGCAAAGAATGGATGTACTAAGGGAGCAGCAGGAGGGGGCAAGAAGGGCGTGTGTAGTAGTGACTCGGCTAAAAAGAAAGACCTGCTTCTAGTTAACAAGAATTATGTTTATGTCGTTCTTTTATGACTCCATGACATTTCATCATGCTCTTTAGTATTATGATTTAAATTTATGTTAAGCATATTATGTGACTCATATGATAGATAGCTAGTGATGATGATTTGAAAAGTAAAGAAAAAGTTTTAAAGAAAAAAAAATTATACTATAGATAAGACTTCCGCTGTTTTAAGAAGAAAAGATAAGTAACCCCGTCAGCTTAAGCAGGAAGGGGCGGGGCGTTACAACCAATACCAACGTGGTGGTGCTGGTTGGTGCTGATTTCAAACCAGTGTTGGTGTTGATTTATAGAAACTAGCACCACCTCCTTTAAAGAAATGCTGGTATTTTTTTTTGTAGAAACCAACACCATCTTACATGCAGGAGAGAAACTTATATGCAGGAGAGAGAAAAGAATTACATGCAGATGAGATAGGGAAATAAAAAAGATTATTTTTGACTGCTTCAGAGCATCCATGTTAGATGTCGCCCACCGTTATGTAGGGTAAGTTGTGCAGAGTATCATTCTTATATATATAGTATAGTGATATCTGTGATATGCTGTGGATTGTGCACCATGTGACCGTCTGCACCACAGTGATTGAGGCACATGAAGGGGAGCCTTGGCGCAACGATAAAGTTGTTGTTTTGTGGCCCAAAGGTCACGAGTTAAAATCCTGGAAACAGTCTCTTGCAAAAATCAAGGTATGACTGCGTACAATGGATCCTTCTCCGGGACCTCGCATGGCGGGAGCTTCATGCACCGGGCTGCCTTTTTGAAGGAGAGCCTTGGTGCAACGGTAAAATTATTGTCATGTGACCAAAAGGTCACGGGTTTGAATACTGGAAACAACCTCTTACAAAAAACAGGATAAGTCTGCGTACAATGGATCTTTCCCGGGGACCCCGCATGGCGGGAGCTTCGTGCACCGGGCTTCCCTTATGTTTCAATTCATTTTTTTTAAATCAACATTTCTTTGAATCCTAAATCTTAAATATGTTGGACCGTTGGTTGCCGGCTATCAGAGGGTTGAATAGCCCTGCAAAAATAAAGCTAAAATATCCTTCTCGGACTTTTAAAAGAAACACTTGCGTAAATTAAATAACGAAAGAAACTAAAAAGACGAGGCTCGCGATTTTGACTTGGTTATAACCGGTGTTCCTGTCGAGAATCTGAGAAGACGGGGCTGCTGGAATGACGTGTTTGGATTGTTGATCGCTTCTCCATAACCCGGATGGTGAGCTACCTTCTGCGTTGACTAAGTTATCGGAAGACCTCCGGTCAACAGTACTTGCAGCCAGCGACCGGGTTGCCCCGGTCCCTAGTACCCCAGTGCTCGAGGAGGGTCCTGTGAATATATAAGCAGCCGAATAATAACAGAACAATAAAATAAATACAATATGAGTACGATGACGTACCCTGGCCCCGAGGGGCGCCCTCGGATGGATCGGTGAGTTGGTCGCGCTGCTGATCGAGTCGTCGCGACCCTGAAGGATAGATGAATGTGTTAGCTGCGGAGCTGGATTTGCCCGCCGGGAGCCGAGCGTAACCTGAATCCGGTGAACAACAGACCGACCGACAGACACTAGCGGCAAGCCGACCGATAGATGACATCGGCACGTAGACCGACATATAATATCGGCACACAGGCCGAACACACCACCACGGCTCGTAGGCCGAAATACAACGGTGGCTCGCAGGCTAGCACAGTACCAAATCAGAGGATGACAATAGCTGTGAAATTAGTTGTGGTCGTGGATCAGCTGGTGGCTGTCGCTGTAGGTGGCATCTGGGGGGCGGTAGCGGCCACTAGAAGTGGTTGCGGCGACTGCTGGACGCGGCGGCGGCGGCCACTGGACTCGGTGGTAAAGGTCGCTGGACGCGGCGGCGGTGGCGGCTGGACGCGACGACGGTGGTCGTTGGACTCGGCGGCGGCAAAGGCCGCTAGACGTGGAGGCAGTGTGCGTGAGGGAGAAGGTGAGTGGCGACCGGTCTGTTCGAGGGTGGCGTTGCGAGGAAGAGGAGGGAGAGGAGAAGAGGTGGTGGCCAGCAACCGGTGTCGGCGCCGGCGAGGAGCGTGGGAAGGAGGAAGAAAGGCCTCCTCGTTCCTGTTAGCGGCGGTTGATTGAGACGCCGTCGATGGCGTGTTGGAGGAGCAGGCGAGGAGTTGGCCTCGAAGAGGTCGTCGCTGGCGGAGCTCCTTGGTGGTGTCGGCGATGAACAAAGGAACCCCTGGTTCCTAGTGGCGGCGGAGGAGAAAGCACGAACCCCCCCCCCCCCCCCCCTCGGATGAACAATGCTTCCCCACTTAAAGCCTTAAAGCCCTAACATGCCAAATGACGAAAATGCCCCTCTCCATCCCTATAATTTCTCTAATGCCTTGTGATATATCCACATCAACTGGGGAGGCTGTTAATCCAAGGAATGGATCGCACAAAGTATCTCCTTCAGGCGTAGAAGCCTCTTACAGCAGTGAAAGTACATAAATGAGAAGCTTAGACTGAATGAAGAGCGCACAAGTATTGTAATGCTAATTGCTTGAATGAATGAAAAGCTTATGGACAAAGGTTGTATTTATACCATTGGTCGGGGCGCCTGGAAGCGTTCGAGGTGCCTGGAGGGGGATAAAGTTTTATCCCTTTCGCAACGGATCGCGGTCAAATGCGATCCAGTCAAAATCGGGTTCCGGGCGCTCGGATTGCATTCGGGCGCCCGGAACACTAAAGTCAACACAGTTGACTTTCAGTCTGGGCCCTTTGCTCCGGTGCTGCTCATCTCGGTCCGGGTCTTCAGCTTCGACTCCACTCGCTTGGGTGATTTTGGCCAATCGAAATAAGGCTCACCCGAACCCAATTTCGATCTTCTCGAGCAACCTTCTGCTCCGGTTTCTCATTCCCCAGAAACGCCGCGCGCTTCCTTCTCGTCCACCCGCATACTCTTCCGCAGCACCTCGTTCCTCGGATGCACCAAGCCCGTCGGCTCTCTCTCGTGTCGTCCTTCTCGCTAGTTGCGTCTTTTGCTCGACTTCCTGTGCTACTAAGCTCCTGCATACTTAGACACAAGGTTAAAAACACCACAGGACCTAACCTAACTTGGTTGATCACATCAAAATGACCTTGGGGTTTCAACAAAATACATATTCGTTGAATACTTAAAATTTTTTAGCTTAAACATGGAGCTAAAAAAAATGAAAAAAAATCTAAATGTAAAATTTAATTGGCTAAATTATGAAGCTAAACAACAACAACAACAACAACAATAATAATAATAATAATAAATGCTATTAGATGTCTTTAATATATACCTTGTGAGCATTTATTTTTTTTAGTTTTATTTTTTTTTAGTTTAGCACTATAATCCAACCCCTAAACGATAAAATCTTATTGTCTTAACTCTAGAGCTAAAAAAAAAAAAAAAAATAAAACTACTGTATGAATCGAGGCGCTTGGATTCATTCTAGGTGCCTCGACACCATTATCGCGGATCCAGTCCGCAACACTTCATTCATAGTTTAGCTCACACATATACACACAAAAGATGCTTTTTATTAGGAAAGAAAAACTTTAGCTTGTTTACCTTTTAAACCACTGCTTGAATGCATCTGTATTCAATAAGAGATCTAGTAACTTAACTCCCGAGAAAACTTCTTTTTCTATTATCCTCACTTATTGTTAATTTTTTAAGAGTTTAATAAAATTGATAAGCTCTTTGAAATACTTTTTTTTTTAAAAAAAAAATTGTAAGTAGTATAATATGATGGATAGGATATAAATACCCTCCGACAAATACGAGGATGAGAATAAAAGTTAAATACTCGATAGATGAATATAATAAATATAGATGAATACAAAAGATATAAAATTGAATCCATTATCATTCCTAATTATACATCTGAATATATTACAATTACAATTAAATCATCTCCCTTTACATCATCATTCAACTTCTAATCCTACCCTTAGTTTAAATAACTATCTAATTTGACTCCTGTTTTTTTTAAACTTTCTTACAATTTTAGGTTAGTTAAAATGCCATCTTAATTAATAAATTAATATTTTTGAAATGAAACGATGACAAATATATGGTGTCAAAGTGTTTAATAAAAATGATTAATCAAATTGGATAATGTTGAGTCTGGATGATCGATTCGATCCCATGAAAATTTTCCATGGGTAGTTCAGGAGTCCAGTATCTTTTTAGCTGCGTGCCTCATTTAAAGAAATTTTTTTTATAAATTCGTCATAACTAAGGCTTGAATCATGAGTATTTAGATGACAATCTAAATACCGTGTTGCTGTACCATAATCTTGGGGTGTGACAAAGTGTTTAATAAAAAAAAAAAAGGTAGATCCACTACCTTAGCGGCCCCCTAGTGTCGGCCCTACGGATATGGAGGGAGGTTCATGTAGGTACACAGGTCATAGGCGCATGACGGGGTAAATCCCAGGTCGTCAGTTCCTGAGAATCGACCCCTGACCATTATGTCAGAGATATCATGCGCCCATCGTCTGTGCTACGCCCTGGGGGCATGGGCATGACAAAGTGTTTAATAGATTGATGACATAAGCAACCTATGTCATTATTTCACTTGATTTGAAACTGTGACGTCATTATGTCATCATATAGCTGTGAATATTTGGGGAGTGAAAATGTAAAATGGCGAGGGCGCTCAAATTTAGGAATGTTTTATTGATTAAAAAAGGTTTAGGTATCATTTTAGAAAAGTCGATAAACCAAGGGTTGAACTGAAATAAGGAACCTCCCTCGACTTGCCCTTTTGCTTGTTTTCGATTTCCGCGTCTCCCGATCGATCGGCGAGAGACGCCTTGAGTCAGCAGCAAGGGATCCGACTCATAGAATCATCTCGATGGCCAACAGCAATCTCCCTCGCCGGATCATCAAGGTAAGCTCTCGGACGAGGCGTTTGTGGCCCAATTTTTCGTAGTTCTCTCGGGCTTTCCTTTCCAGTCTCGCCGATTTTGTGATTCAGGAAAAGAGCATCGGAGTTTTTTGTTGTTTAACTAGGTATTTAACTTGATATGATACAATTTTATCTTGTTTGTCGAGCAGGAAACGCAGCGACTCCTTAGCGAACCAGGTATGATTTATCTTGTTTTTGTTCTATCAGAGTTCAAATTTTGAGTTGATCTTGTTTCGTTGAGAACTAAGAAATAAGATAGTGTGTCTTATAGGGTTTTGCGGTGGCATTTTTTTTATCCCATTTGGTTAATGCGACAATTTTTTTTTTTCTTTGTTGCAGCTCCTGGCATCAGTGCATCTCCGTCCGAGGACAACATGCGGTATTTCAACGTGATGATCCTCGGACCAACTCAATCTCCATATGAAGGTGACGACTTTTGATAAAATACAAATTCCTTGAGTACCTTAATTTGTCAATCTTCATTGTTCCACATTGATCAATTTATCGTGTTACTGTCGATCTGAACTCTGAGGTTTGTTCAATATTTCATTATTGCGTTTTGCTTACTATCAGGAGGAGTTTTCAAGCTGGAGTTATTTTTGCCTGAAGAATATCCCATGGCTGCCCCAAAGGTTAGACGCCCACTAGTTACCCTCTTGCCAATATTGATTGGATGGAAATTGTTGTGAATGTTTTTCAGTTTCCACTTGTTCTGTAGTAGCATCAAAGCATTCAGTAGAGCTAGAATATACAGATATGGATAGCTTTACATATGTATTAATTAGAACATTTTGCTTCTTTTTTGGTTCACTAATGACTTTTTCATGCATTATGGTCGGCAATAGTTGGGACTAGGGGTGCAAATGAGTCAAGCCGCTCATGAGCGGCTCGGTCAAAGCTCGACTTGAGCTAGAGCCGGTTCGTTTAATATTCGAGCTAATCTCGAGCCCATTTAATACTGGCTCGATGACTCGTCGGGCCTGTTCGAGGCAGGCTAATTCAATATTCTAATATTTAAAATAATTACTACTTTAAAATTAAATAATAAGTTGAGGAGGTGTTTGTGGCTAGAGTGTTTCATTGGGTGTGCCAGAGGTTGAAGGAACTCTTTTTAAAGTTATGGGCCATGTGGCTTCCTCTTGAATAGGTTATTGAAGAGCTTATCAACTTAGTACTACTTATTGGAGCCTTTATGAGACTGCACGACTACATAAGCAGCCAGAATCATAAAACTAAGAATTTCAGCTTATTTATCATTGGCAAAGGGTCATTACACTTGGCAGGGAGACTGGACCTAATGATGTTCAGCGTGTTTGTTTGAGTATTTTATTAATTTGCCTCTTAAACTGAGCCGAGATAAACTATGAATTTTATCTCTAAATCATTCTGGGAAGATATACCAGTGTTTATGATCAGCAATTGAATCAATAAGACTTATGCTTAAATTGGTTAGATATTCAACTAAATTATTTGGTGTGTGCTATACAATATGCAAAGGAACCAATAAGCCATGTTCCTACATTCACAATGCTCAGTGGTTAGCAAGGTATGCAATCTGTTCTCACATTAACAATGCTTAGTGGTTACATGATATGCAATGATTGCTAATCTACTGTAATTTAGAATGTTCTGCATCTTACTTTTAGGTATGGGCCATGAATGTGTGAATCATTTTTTTATGTATAATGACATTGTCTTCCTGTAGATTGAAATTGCTGCAATTTTACAGTGGTAGAAGATGAAACCTTTTCACATGCAAAAATGTAAGTAGGATTAGCCGGAAGTTGGGAAAGTTTTGTTTGTTTCTCATCTTTGACAACACCGATCTATCTATTTCGTCACTGGCTATATCATTCTGCCTTCACCAAGCTTTTGAATGAAGGCTCAGAATTCTTGAGTAATTTGTGTCCTCCTACACTCGGTTGTGATTAGAAGGATACCATTCACTTTGATTGTTAGATTGCCTATGGAAAAACCTCCTTTATTGAATATAGGTATTGGCAAGTAAGACTAGCAAGTGCCTTTTCCTATTATCCTTATCCATAATTCCTTCCATTACTTTTTGTTTATTCAATTCAGTATCCATAGTTTGTTTTGGGAACTCAACTCAACTATTTTTGTCCTGAAATTCTTAAGTGGATTGTATGAATTGATCCTCTCTGTGACAAATTATTCTTTTTAATGACTATTTTTTAAAATTTCTTGTACAATGTCACTTTTATCTGAACCGTGCCAATGGAGTTCTCTAACTAATCTCCATTTGAACTCTGGGCTATGGAGAATTTGTCATTTTGGGTTGTTCAGTCTTATAACTTGGTACTTTTCCTGTGCTTTTTGTGCGCCTAGAAAGCTGCAGACTTTAATTAAAAAACACAGTCAGTGCAAACCTAGATTTTCTTGGGTGATATAAAAAGCAATTATACACACATATATATAAAATAGTTTTAGAAAAAAATCAGTCATTATTCCTAGTCCAAATATTAGAATTTATGTCATTCAAAATTTTATATTTTTAACATGAATGGGATGGAAAGGGAGGGTTGTAAATGGAGTTAGTAGTCGCTTGTTGGGAAGGGATTGGGTGCCGAGGTGATGAGTTGAGGGAGGGAACATTGTTCATTGATAGAATTTACTGATGGAGAGGGTTTAAGGGAATGGTGGTGTTGTAAAGGATGATATTAGTGGATTTTGGCCCTTGTGAAGAATATAGGATTGACAATATTCTAAATGGCGGTTGAAGCGACCGCCTAGGCGGGAGGCGGACCTTAACCACACTACATTTGTGAAAGGCGGTGGTTTAGGCGGCGGTCAAACGAAAAACCTTTAGCTTTGGACGCGTCGCTGGACCGGGCGATGCGTCTAGAGGCCGAAGCTAAAACACCGTTTTTTTTTTAACTTTGGATTTAATCGATACTTTATATTAATAATTTTAATCAACTTCTACCTATAAAAAAAATAGATATATTTTTAACTTCTACCTATGATTGAGATAATTTAAATAGGCTTAATTTAAGCCTAATAAAATTATCATATATATATATATATATAAATTATTATTTTTTAAAAAATATTAGATTAACTTTTTTATTTTTCGTTAATATATTTTATAGTATTTTTTTTTTCTAATTTTTGATCCTTTATTTAATTTATGATCCTTTATTTAATTTTTGATTCGTTGCTTAATATATTATTTAATTATGTATAAAAATAGTAAAAAAATATTCAACCGCCTAGGCACCGAGGTGCTCAAGCGGCCGAGGCGGTAGGTGGTCTGACCGCTCTGCCACCATCTATCGACATTTACAACACTGAAGTTTGGTGACGGGAGAGGGTTAGGAGCCAACATGACAGTGTAATTCAAATACCCAAATTAGTTATCTCGCGTTACTGCTACTTCTTAACCCTCATTAAACCTTTTTTTCTTCCTTAAAAACAAAACTATCATATGTGATATTATTTAATGAGTCAGCCACAGTCTGCCTCTGACTCTGGACTTGATCACAATGCCAATGAGCATCTGTCAGTTAGGAATGATGAACCATAAAATAATATGCTCACCCCTTCAGTAACTGCCTAGCAATGTCACTGATTAGAGCAGAACCTACTCCACTATGCATCATTGTTTCTTGTACCCTTTCATTTTACTTGCAAAATGCAAGTATTTTCTTGTAGTCACTCTTCTTTGTCATTGGGGTTTTATTTCTCTTCATCATTGGGAATGGGAACAATATTTACTTGTTTATGCTATTCATTTATCTTTTTTGTTTTATGAAATATATCTGGAACAGGTCCGGTTTCTCACCAAAATCTACCATCCTAACATTGACAAGGCAAGAAGTTCTACTTTCGACTCTTATCGATTTGCAAGAAATACATTCTAATTTCATGGATTTGATATTCAGCTTGGAAGAATATGCCTTGACATCCTGAAGGACAAATGGAGTCCAGCTCTCCAAATTAGAACAGTATTACTCAGGTGACATAGTTCTAGTTATTATTTTGTTTGTAATCATCAAAAGTTGATATGCAATTTTACACTGGGATGTTAAGGTACTCAATCTGCTAGGGTAGCAAAGGCACCAGTTTATTCCCTCATTAGCAAGAGAGGGGACAATCAATATTGATGTGGCGGTGCACAGGCAACACCTCTCTTATGATATTTTGTCATGGTTGATGCTTAGTCGACCTTTCTTGCCCCATAAATAGGACCTTTTTTTCATGTTGGCTGATGCAGGCTCATATGGAAATTGAAGTTATATAAACATGTTCCTAATTCCTTTGTCCCAGCCTGCGTGGTCTTGTTTGACCAGAATGGATTGATGACTAGTGCATTACTACATGCTTAACTTTAAAATTGTAGTATTTTTGATTCTTCATTGTGAAAACAATGTTTAGAGTCATATCTTTTGGGCTTAGGAATATAAGCATTTCTAATTTTTCTTATTGATCTAATTTTGCCTACTTATTACTTGGTCCCATAGTATTCTGATCCCTGATAACTCTTTCAGAAATCCATTTCATGAATCTCTCTCGATTGTATTTGTGAGCTTGGGGAGTAATAGTCGTTATTTATTATGATTTCAGTATCCAAGCACTTCTTAGTGCTCCAAATCCAGATGACCCTCTTTCTGAGAACATTGCGAAGCATTGGAAATCGAATGAATCAGAAGCTGTGGAGACAGGTAAGATCTTGGCCATGAATATTATCAATCTTAAGCTTCTCGCTTTAATTCTTATGGTTTCCATTTGGTGATGCAGCAAAAGAGTGGACGCATCTATATGCCACCAGCGCATAAACATTGTTGCAAACAGTTGAGTAAGCTATCTATACTAAAAGTTTATTAATCCATACATGTTGAACTAGGTGCAGTCAAGAAAATGTCTTTCTTATACTGCAAGGTATTGTATCATTATCTTGGGTTGGAAGGTACCTCTTCATGTGCTTGCAAAAGCCACAGTTTTTCTTTCTTCCGTGCCATTGGAGTTCTTAAAGATTCTTTTGTAGAAGAAGTTTGTTTGGGTAGGAACCGATGTCAAATAAGATGTTTGAATTTATCCTTGTGTAGTGCAGCCTACTTGCTCAGTTCAGATCATTAGATTAAGATCTAACAAAACCCATTAATTGCAAAGGAAAGAGAGCATGCTCTCCTTGTCAGTTACAATGCTAACTTCAACAACGATTCTAGTTCGTTTGGTTCATAAATGGAATAAACAACGAATAGAACAACTATTTCTAGAGATAGTTTTTTATGTATTCTTGTACAAATGAAATAATTGTTTTTATGTTCAGTTTGTCGAAATATTATTAGGAATAGATAAAGAATAGTCCAACTCAACTAGCCTATATAATTTACCTACTTGGTTCGTTTATCCTGGTCAATTCTCACTTAGTGCATTAGACTTGCCTACTGCTTCACTCAATCTATTTCATTTGTTTGCCTTGATCAATTCAATCAACATAACTAGCTCGGCTAGTCAGATTAGGGTGAACGACTTGACTTGCCCAATCAGCTCTCCAAGCAACTTAATTGGTAGCTCAGTTTATTTAGTCCCCTTTGCTTGCTTAACATGATCAATGTGATTCGGCTAGGTAGGCCAAACAAACTGAATGGAGATGTCTTGGCGGACTCGTTTGACTTACTTGTCCTTTTAGTTGTCTAACTCAATCAATTCTGTCAGTCCATTCAACTCAATCGACTTCATTAATTTATATCTTCTAGTCCAACCAAACCAAACCCACCTAATTCAAATGGGCATGTGAAAAATCGATAAGAAGTGATTAGTCGTACTAATTCTCATAAAGAATCATAATTAATTAACATCAAATTTTCAAAGAGTATATATATATATTCCATAGATGTACAGACTCGCCATCGTCCCTGTCGCCGATTGCCGCCAGGGGCTAGCTAGCCGGCTACAGCGACCGGTTTCTTGAACCATCACGACGCTTTAATTAATGCGTATCGCAAGCAAGCAAGCAAATTAAATAGCGCACGCAATCAGTGAGAGAGAGCTCCGCATAAAAATCCCGCGCCCGGCGACAAAACCGCAAGCCAGGGCGAGCGAGCGACGGCAACCGTGGGCATGGGCGCGACATCGACCTCGTCGACGGACTCCTACCGCAATCGGCCAAGAGAACTAAACGGTCACATCCACCCAACCGCATTCCCGTCGCCGTCATGGCAACTCCCACGCCCTCTTGTCCCCTTTCCCACAATCACCATGTGGACTGCAGGGACCGAGCCACCTGTTTCTTTCTTTCTATCTACAAAATTCAATTTCACGAACTGCAACAGATTGAATGTTTCTGCTGCCTTGTGCTTCTTGTACTAACTCTCTCTCTCTCTCTCACTGTCTCTCTGTGTCTTCATTGTATTTATTGCTGGCGAGCACTTCGCAGCAGTAATTTGACTGGACTGGACAATTCCAAGAGTAGGGATTTGGACTTTCAAGATGGAGAACAGAAAGGTACCCTTCCATCCACGTGATGGGTCCTATTTGTAATCGAGCTCGACTGTCCCAGTCAATCTACTCAAGGAGAGGAAAAGCATGCATGCTCAATACTCATGCTCAGTAGTCAATCCACAATGAATGAAGCAGGTGCTCGAAATCCAACTTCCACAACCACCTCGAGGCCGAACCACCCGGTCACAGCGCCTTTAATGCCAATCATAGTGTCCCATGCCACCTTTTCATTTAATAGCCAAAATATTTGATGACTTCAGTTTGCTTCGAAACTATTTCGATTAATTTAATTAATTTGATATTACTTTTATATAATTTTATATTATTATTATTTTAAATAAATTTAGTTAATTCGATGTTAATCGAAATAATTAATTTGATTAATTTAATTTTAATAAAATTTTAATTTGATTCAGTTAGTCAATATTAAATCGATTTTTGATTAATTCGATTAATTTAGGGATTAAATTAATTGAATGTTCGTCCCTATTTGATACATACAAAATTAATATCAGAAAGGAGAATCAGTTATCAGTCCATTTCTAACACTGTTTTAGGTCAAACATCAAACATATTCTATTCGTGTTTGTTTATGCTTGTCTCCAATCATTGGAAGAACGAAGAAGCAGCAGCATCAGCTCTATTGAGATCCTTGAATTTTTTTACTTGGGCTCATTGTAGCAATCATGTTCTAAGCTATGCAAGTGTTGGTTAACAGTTTGTGAGGTGGTGATGTGAAGAGCTCTAGCTCTCTACGGTATCTAGCTAGGAAGGACATAGATATACAGGTGATAGACTTAAAATCAAATAAAGAGTTAAGATTAAGATTAAGATTAATTACCCTTAAATCATAGAAAGGACCTTCATGTACATTATACATTAGTTTCATGATCATGATCATGATATATCATCCATGTGGATCATGCATGAGTGGTTCATTGAATGAGCAAGGACTTAACCTAGCTAGCTACTTCTCGAACTGGCCTAGCCTGTCGTCCCCCAGCCTCGTTCTGCATGCAGCCTTCTTATACTGGTTCCACGTGAACTCCCTGTACTTGCTCTGCTCCCCCTCCTCCATCACCTCCCCCAATGGCGCAATCTTCTCTCCCGGAGCAACCCCCAAGAAGTAGATCATCGACACTCGACACTTCACGCCGTTGGCCATCACCCTGTGCCTCACGCTCCGTAGCCTCCCGTTCGTCAGCACCTGAGAACGGATCGAGTTAATGGGAATGAATTGTACTGATCATGTTGCTTTCGCGCATGCATACATATATGGATGCATGCAGAGTGATATATGGTGGTTTACCTGAAGAGAGTCGCCGACGATAATGAAGAAGGACTGGTGGTCCGGCGGGACGGAGACCCAGCTCCCGTCCTTGAGGGCGATCTGTAGCCCTGCGCTGTCGTTGGACCGAAGAACAGAGATCACTTGCGGGTCCGTGTGTTCTCCGAACCCTGTCAAGCTACGATCGAGCTGCTTCTCCGGTTGTGGAAACTCCGGGTAGTGATTGAGCCTGATGATTCCTTCGCTTTGCTCGCCCATCACCAGGTTACTGAAAATCTTCCTTTCTTTGCAATTTAGTCCCTCCGCCATTAATTCCAGCACCTCGCGAGCTAGTTCTTTCACTCTCCGCAAGTACTCCGCCAAAGCAGAGCTGAAACAGAGTAGCCATGAAGAAGTTAACTGTAAGATTAAGTACTGCTTTACGGTTGATGATGTGTCCCCACCGGAAAGAGGAGGCGGCCATGGGAGCGCGAGAGAAGGGGTCGTCTCCGGCGACGGGGAAGAGGAGGTACTCCAGCCAACCGACGTCGCCGTTGGGCCCAATTCGCTTGTTGCCATAGCCGAAGGGGTCGGCGGTGTTGGCCTTCTCCTTTTCAGCCTGCGGGGAGTGGAAGAACTCGAGCGTAGCAGACTCCAGACGTTGCATGAGATGCAAAGGAATGCCATGGCCGGTGAGCTTGAAGAAGCCGAAGTCTTGGCACGCGGCCACGATGGATTCCCCGGCGCCGGGATGTGAGAGGTCCACGACGGGGACGCCGGGAAAGTGAGTTCCGGCCTCGGGAGGCGGGAGGAGGGGGATCGGCTCCAGAGCGGGGCTGGTCGAGGCTACCATGGCAAATGTGTAGAAGAAGGTGCAATTGTGTTATTATTATTAGTATTATTATTATTATTATTATTATTATTATTATTATTGATATTTTATTATTTTTCTGGATATCTTATATTTAAAATTATTTTTTACGGCTAAAAATAACAAGTAAATAAATTAAAACTTTAATTTTTAATTTAACTAACAAAAATGCGCTGCGCTTCGCTGGCATTTGAAAGAAAATAAAAATTTTTAATTTATATAATTCATTTTTTTAATATAAAGCTTCATTGTCAAGCCCATGGGAGATTGAGAGGGCTTTCTGGTCCTACTTCGTCTTCAACTACCTGAAGCTGGACGGCGACGGCGAATGCGATGGCGACTGAAAGGTCAATAATCTTCTTACTCTTCCCCTTATTCGTAGGCCTTCTTTGCCGCTGATTTGGGCTTCACAGCGAGCTGTTGTGTTTGTAGTTGATTGTTGAAGTTCTCCAGCTGAATCTGAGTTACTCTTGTTGCACGAACTCGCACATAGTATTTCGATCGATATCCATCGACGTTGTTTGCTTGACGATTAGATCTTAGAACACTATTACACTCGCAATACTTCAATTGAAAGGTCCAATCTTGCTGCAAAAGAGCCCTCTTTCCATGGATTATACGCAAAGCATGTTGAACATTGGAAAATAATGAGAGCACACATCTAACTATGATCTCATTGTGATCATAAACCTTCAAAGTCTTAATTCATTTTTCAGCATGGAAACGACGGCCATTGCCATTTTACTTTTGTTACCTTTCATCGTCACTATTTCTACTGTGCCTCTGTGAGATATAGATGGTCCCCGTCACGCATTATGCTTATATCATCAATTTCTCCATTCTCTTGGTTGATCACTTTGGTAGGATGATGCCCCAGAAACTTATCTTCTGCAACTTTTAAAAGCCATGATTAAATACAATGGAAAATACATGACAGATTACTTGTTGCTAATTATAATCTACGCTTCTCTCGCAGTCCTGTTTCTCTATTTCTCTTCATCTATGAGTTTTATTTGAGAGGCCAGAAAGATGGAAAATTGCCTATCGTGCTAGTTGTAATAACCTCAACATTAATGCTAGTGAGCTAAGCAGTACTAGCATATGCAAGTTTATTGGTTAGCATATGCTATGTCTTTAATAAGATCAAACGTTACTTGCCACCGATTCTGAGTTCCTCTACAATGCCAGGTAAGTTTATCACCTTTGCTTTTGGTTGTCTTGCGGATCTTTCCTTCAGAGAATGCATGTGAATGGTCACTTGTCTTCTTGTTAGCTACATGACAGTGTTAGGACAATAATAGCTTCCACTTTGTGGGCAAGAGTTCATTGACATTTCAATGATATTTGAATATCCATGTCAAAATATCGGCTCCCTTCTCCCATGTTTCTTAAAGATATCTTCATGGTCAGGCAATTTCACTTGAGCTATTTTAGTTTATCAATTCTGGTGAGATTCATCCTATCAGCGTCACTTGATAATATTTCAAGAGTTTTGTTATTGTCATGTTTCTTGTTTGTATGTTGGTGTCTTGACATGGTACCATCAACTTGGTCTGTAGTTGCTTTCTGTTTCATCAGAATCTTAGCAGTCTCATTGTGCGTTTTCTGTGCAGCTCCATGGAATCTAGTGCTGTTATCTGCATAGCCTACTTCTATATTGACCTGACCTGTTGAAAGCTGCTTAACTATGCCAATATTCTTGTTATTTTCTGCCTCACATAGTAGGTATCCTCACATCTTTTCTGGCCTATCTGCCTTCCAAACTGGTTTGTTATGCCCATCTCGTTCATGATTTGTTGTTTCCAACCATTCTTTTAGGAACTCTTCTTGGTCTTTTTTAACGTTTGCAAGGATATACTTCATAAAGTTTCAAATTCTATAAGATTTAAGATTGCCACTATCAGCTACTATTTCTATACTGAGATATCATTTTCAATATTTTGTTAGATCGTGTTCTTAAGTATTTAGACATGCTTGGTAAAGATTTCTCATGATAATAGTTACATCATCTTTGTTTTCTCTAATAATGTCGAAAAGTGAAGACCTGTTAAGTTTGAGAATTTGTGCTAGTTCACTATGTTGGTGCAATTTACACTAATAATCTAACTCATGTTCTTATGAATGATAAGGGGATTAAAGTTAGAGCGTTTTGTGATCTAATTGTTTTACCAAGTGTGTAGGAGTTGACGGATCAGAAGGACCTGACACCAAGCTGAAATCCAACTAGGTCCGTAGGACCTGATAATTAGTGGGAAGTCTAGATAGGTCCGCGGGGCCTGATATCTAGCGGGAAGTCCGGTTGGATTCGCGGGACTTGACAACCGGCCGAACTCCAGTTGGGTCCGTGGGACTTGACAATTGGCAGGAAGACCTGGTGGGTCAAAGACAATTCAAGCGACTATAAGTGGTAAATGAAGGTAAGCAACTGGAGGAGAGATCCAGTGAGCACGCGTTCCTGGTTGAGAGAACTATAGGCGTTGGTTCAACTTAGGTCTATTTGGGAAATCTAAGTTGAGACCTTTACCAGACTGGTCTCGGGGAGACAGGATCTAATTACTACTCCTATTTTATTAATATTGTGCTAACTCTGTTTTGCAGATAAATATATTTTTATTTGCTTGTGCCAACTGAAGGGGAGCCTTGACGCAACGGTAAAGTTATTGTCATGTGACCAAAAGGTCGCGGGTTCGAATCCTGGAAATAGTCTCATGCAAAAAGCAGGGTAAGGCTGCGTACAATAGATCCTTCCTCGGGACCCCGCATGGCGGGAGCTTCGTGCACCGGGCTGCTCTTTTTGTACTAACTCCTTTTTGCAGGAATTCAAAGGCTGAAAAAAGGGAGTCCGGACACCCAGAAGGGATCCGGGCGCCCGGAGCTGGTCCGAGCGCTCTGAAAAGTGTCGACCGGGTGGGTGTCACAAGCACCTAGGTGGTCCGAGCGCTCGGAGTTGGACCAGGCACCTGGACTAAACAAGTTATACCGAAGCTAAGTTGGAGCCCGACGGCTGGCCGAACCTACGTCAACAGTCCAGGCACCTGGAAGTGGATAAACTTGGCGGATGACGTTTTGACGAGAGATCGCCACGTCAGCAACGATCTAGGTATCTGAAGGGGTTATAGGCGCCCGAAATGAGCCTATATAAGGGCCTTCGACCAGCAGCTTCAGAACATCAACTACTATAAATTTCATTCTTGCATGCTGCTCCGAAAAGGCTCCGACGACACCGAAAGACTGCTCTGAAGTTCTAAGAACGAGAGATTCCAATTTCCTTTCTATTTGTCGATAACAACTAATTTCAGTTCTTGTACTCAATATTTGTAACTAATTATTCGAATTGATAGCAATTGCCCAATGAAAGCGATTGACGATCGCGGGCCTTGGAATATGAGTCATCATACGCTCCGAACCAAGTAAAACCATTTGTGTTAGCATTGTTTTCTATTTTCATTATTCTGCTGCGTAACTGTTTTTAACTCTCGATTTTCAACGAACGCTATTCACCCTCTTCTAGTGACTTTACGATCCTACAAGTGGTATCAGAGTTAGTACCGTTCTGCATTGGTGCAACCACCAATCAGGCAAGGGGTGATTTTCAAAATCTCTTTCAATATTTCTTTTTGGCTCTCAAGCTTTTTTGACATAGTTCAAATCGGTGCAATTACCTCTTTGGACAAGTTCTTTCGTTGCAAAATACTTTGAATTGGTGTAACACCAATCGAGTTTTATTTTTATTATTATCTCACATATCGCTAATCCAAGACCTAGTCTTGAGATTTCTCTCCTCTTCCCTGTGTGCAAGGTTCTATTTCTCTAAATGGCCCAAATCGAAGGATACAACATTGTTCGTCCCCGCTCTTCAACGGGGAGGACTTCCCATATTGGAAGAAGTGGATAGAGGTGAACCTAAAGACCTACATTGATCAATGATTCACCATTTGATGAGGTTACAGGGCGCCGGTAGATGAAGCAACGAAAGTACCGATTGACCCAGAAAGATGAAATCCGGAAGACAAGAAAAATGCTCAGATTGACTCAAAGGCAACAAATACAATTCAATGCGGACTTACAAGGAAGAACTGAACCACGTCAGCCCATTCGAGAACGCCAAGGAGCTCTGGGACAAACTGATCGAACTGTATGAGGGCACAAGCGATGCAAAGGTAATGAAGCGTGACTTACTATTGAATAACTTGTTTAACATTAAAATGTAGGATGAAGAAACGACTACTTAGCTACACACTAGAATCAAAGACATTCTGAACGGGTTCCACCTAATTGGTCACCAACTGGAGAACAGGGATGTAATCAGGTATGCCTTGAACTCTTTTCCTCGAAATGCACTATGACCATCTATAGTAGATGCCTATAAAGTTTTGAGGAACTTAAATAAATTAAAATTAGATGAGTTATTTTGTGAACTTGAACTCTACGAACAGACTAAATCAAAGCAGATCGAGAAAGGTATTGCACTTTTTATAGGTTTCTCGAAAGAAGTCAAAAACAAGAACAAACCAAAGACAAATTTGACTCAGAAGACACAGAAGAACAACTCGTGAACATAGTCAGAAAAATGTTTATAAGAAGGAAGAATAACTTCACGAAGAAGGACCTATAAAAGGCAATCAAATTAAATGACGTAAAGGCGAAGGTCACGTGCTACTAATGTAACAAGAAAGGACACTACAAGCACGAGTGTCCAAAGATGAAAGAGGACAAACCCAAAACAACCAGAAGAAAGAAGATACTCAAGGCAACATGGGACAAATCGTCTTCAGAAGAATCGGACGTCGAAAATCAGAAGCATAACAACTACCTCACACTAATAGCATCCGGACCAAAATCAGAAAGCGAGATGGAACAAGACGATGAGTTCGAATATGAATCAAGCCATGAGTCCACACTCGTTTCCAAAAGTTCAAACAAGGTATCTTCTATCTTAACCTCTAAATTTTTTAGAATAATTATATGTTTGAATAAAAAATTAATTAAATATGAAAAATAAATTGAAACACTTCTTGAGGGAAATCAACACCTCAAGGAATAAATTAAAAATAGAAATCCAAATCAAGAAATAAAACTTGAGTAGGAAAATACAATCTTAAAAAGTGAAATTAACAAGCTCAAAGGATTGTTAGAAACTTTTACCACAAGATCAAAAAATTTGGAATCTTAAAACACAAAAAGCCGTATACAATAAGTCCGGGCTCGGATATAAATTCAGCTCTACAAATAAAACTTCTTATGTACCCAAAAATAAAATTCATTACCTAAAACTAAATCCATCTAAGCCTATTAATCCAAACCTAAAACGTAAAAACAAATCAAATTCAAATAAAAAAAAATTTAAATCAAATAACTACAAAGCTAATTTAAATTCAAATTACCATTAAGTTTATTATAACTGTAAAATTAATCGACATAAATCTAAAACTTAAATCTAAAAGATCAATAATTCAAGGGGAGACTCCAAATTAGTTGGCACCTTCAAAAATAATAATTTACCTGGCTAGTAATTAGGATTAGGTTAAAAAGAGATAAAAGTTTAACTTGAAAAATAACACTGGAGAAATTTTGGATGATAGTAGGTTAGGAAAACTATATCTATGCATGTCTAGGAGGATATGACTTTGACATGGTGCATTTGGCTTAGTGGAACTAACTGAAGCTAACCTTTATCAATCCTAGCTAGTTAGACAAAAGTTTTGATATTAAGTTTAGTGGATAGGACTATTTGAAAAATTTCGAAGATGTTGTTACTCTAATGATGTTCAGGTGACTCACCACAGCTTAGAAGTTTATCCAAAGAATGCTTGTTTGTTAAATGCAAAGAAAATTTTAAATTTAACATAAATTAAACCAAACCCTGAAATTTAATATAAATTTAAATTTAACTTAACAAAATCATAGAATCATTTTTATTTGAAAATTTAGACTGGTGAGATGCACAAGGTTAAATTAAACTAATGTAAATTAAATTAAAGCATGGTTAATTATAATTAATCATTCTGAAATTCAATATTAACTCCTTCAAACTTATTAATAATTATAAGTATATGCTTTTACTTGAAAACTAAGACCTTAGGTTAAGGGGGAGGATATTTATTCGAATAATTTTTAAATTCTAGAAAAATTATTCACCTATGTTTTCTAAAAATTTCCTACTTCTCTAGTGTTCAAAAAGTTTTTTGGCCTTAGTCTAGATCGTACCTATAGAAAGCAGGATCCTATAGATCTAGGAATCAAGCATCTCATAGACACTAGGTTTACCTTGATTGTGTATTCAAGAACATAGAATGGCGTGAGATGCGTAGGCCTTTTTCTTGGACTTCAGATGCTTGTATCAGTGCATCAACATAAGTTTGGGCGAAAAATATAACAATCTATTGATCAAGTTAAGCAGTCCTTTTTTTAGTAAACTCTAACTGGACATTAATATTTAACTTGACTAACCAAATGAACACTGCTTTCTTCTGATAGTTAGTTAGTAACTAAAGGTTAGAAATTTAAGGACCAATTTTAGCTTTTATTAAGTATTAATTCTTAACTTCAATTAATTTCTTAATTTAATCAATTTTTAACTTAATTAATTCTTAACTTAAATTAATTTATTAATCAATTTTTTTAATTAATTCTTAACTTAAATTAAGTTTTAATTTAACATAATTATTTTTTTTAATTTAATCAATTTTTAACTTAATTAATTTCTTAATTTAATCATTTTTTAATTCTTAACTTAAATTAAGCTTTAATTTAACTTAATTAATTTTTAACTTAAATTAAATTTTAAGCAACTTAATTAACTTTTAACTAAAATTAATTACTTAAATATTTTTTTAACAACTTAATTAAAATCTTAACTTAAATTATAGCCTAAAAAAAACTAACCTGGGCGCTTGGACGGTGTCCAGGTCCCCCTACGAAACTAGCCCCTGGTTTCGTAGAGGCGCTCTCGGTATAAAGGGTCCAGGCGCCCCCGGTATAAAGGGTCCAGGTGCCTTGCTCCGCCGCCCTCTCCAGGCTCCCAGACAACCCTATAAAAGGGGTAGTAGGGGCGCCCTCTTCACTCGCCCAACTCTCCTTCTCAAAGGTTTGTAATCGAACCTTGTAAGAAAGGGAGCAACAATTTAAATATTTTTCCCACAACCTCCAAACTTTCTTCTCCTTTGGTTCTCTAAGCCGTGTTGCTGCGGATCAATTGAGGTCGTCAATTTCTTTATAAATATTCACGATGTGTCAATAATACCTTAAACTTAAACTTTTCTTTTGTTTGTTTAATTTAAAATTTTATTTTAGAATTATCTTGTTAATTAGGAAAAGGCAAAATACTTGTGTTGGTCCCTTGACTGCTAGTACAGACCCTAGGTTTCCAATCGATGAACTTAGGATTAAATTTTCCTCCACTATATATATTCCATTGCTTTCTAGATATTTAGATAGACATTTCTTCAGTTGTTCATGCATTCCCTCTGTAGAGGTTATTGACTATTATAATTTACAACGTTTAGTATATTGTTCTAGTTCCGTCAACATATGTTTATGTACTGAACTATATAACAACTTAGTTAGAGTTGATGATGTTACCTACTCCACTAGGGTCGCTAATATGGATATTACGTTATCTTCGACTATCATTAGAGACTTTTTAGGATTACGACTCTCGGCATGTCCTTTCCAGTGCTACGCCTAGGGATCCATCATTTGGTGATCCCTATTTGTACATCACGCTTGATACAATTTATTCGTATTTTTTGGGGGATCAACGTGTACCGATTGTGACCCAGTTCAGATTTGTAACTCTTAGAGTCCAAAACTATGTCCTCTATAGGATCTTAGTCACATGCATTCTGCCTTTGATTATTCGCGACATAGCCATGATGCGTCCATTTCATTCATTCCTTCTCTATGCATTATGTCAGAGGTTAGATATAGATATCAGTTTGCATATCTTTCATACCATCATTTATTCGACAGACATTACCACTAGTCGGTAGGTCCATATGCCTTATTGTCATATTCTGGCCGCCTACTTAGCATCATTAGGTATTGATGTCATCACAGGTGATGTTAGAGTCCTAAATGAGTTTAACATAGTAGGTGCTAAGAACCTGTCTTTAGCTGGTGTCCACATAGATGATCAGGGTATCTTATTATGGAGGATAGAGGCTCAGCACCAACCTGACCCTGTAGCCCAGCCGCCACATGACCCGGTAGCTCAGCCCCAACCTGACCTCGCGACCTAGGCTTAGCCTGACCTAGCTCTAGGAGAGGAGGCCTACATGAGTTCATGGCTGAACTTTTTAGGCTGCCTGTGCCTCCAGTCCCTCGTACTTTAGATGACAGAGTTACTGGACTTGAGGCATTCACGACGAGTCTTCAACAAGAGGTCTACGGTCTTCGACAGGAGATCTCCGACCTTTGACAGGACGTCTCTAGTCTTTGAGAGGAGGGGTAGACTCATCATACTGAGTTGATGGACATGTTACGATCGTAGAGCTCGATCCCTCTTCTTCGTCGTTCTCAGTAGTTATTTTTCTACTATATTTTCCTGACTTGATGTTATTTGATCTTCACTTTGGTTACTAGATATTTTCTGTTAGTTCAGCTAGTATGCGTGACTTGATTATATTTTTATCACCATATACTTGCTATCATTTACCTCTGTTTGTTTGTATGTATTGTATTCAATATCAATATTAGGTTCAGGGGAGTATCTAATTTTAAAAAATAATTACTTGAGAAATTTTTCTTAAAAATTCCTTAAATTTTTTTCTTAGAAAATTGTTTACTTAAATATTTTTTAATATTCCTTATGTAATGTTTTCTCTAAAATTTCTTATGAAATTATTCCTTAACAAATTTTTCTTTAAAATATCTTTTGAAAAACTTATTTAGAAAATTTTTCCTTAATTTTTTTTAATCTTACTTGGCATTTTTTCGTTACACTGTTTTGAAAATCTTACTTAGAAAAATTTCTCCTTAAAACTATTTGAAAATCCTTGTTAGAAAATCATTGGAAAATATTCACTAAGAATAATTTTTCTTTACAAATATTTACTTAAGTTTTTTTTAAAAGGTTTATTTATAGGCCTTTAAAAAAAAATTCAATTAAGATTTTTTTTTCCTAACTTTGACCAGGTGGACTTAGAAACATTTCATGAAGAATTGTGAAGAAATTTTCCTTGAAAGGGTTTTTAATATTGGTTGCATTTTTAATATTGTCTTTCAAATTTCAATATTATTTTTTCTCTCTAACTTTAATCCAGGTTGTCATTGCATCAAAAAGAGGATATTGTTGGTGTAATTTGCACTAATGATTTAACTCATGTTCTGATGAATGACAAAGGAATTAAAGTTAGAGTGTTTTGTAATCAAATTGCTTTACCAAGTGTGTAGGAGTTGATGGGTCCGAAGGACCTGACACTAGACTGAAATCTAGCTAGGTCCATGAGACTTGATAGTTAGTGGAAAGTCGAGATAGGTATGCGGGGCCCTATATCTGACGGGAAGTCCGGCTGGGTCCGCGGGACCTGACAATCTGTCGAAGTCCAGTTAAGTCCACGGGACCTAACAACTGGCAGAAAGACTTGGTGGGTCAAAGGCAAGTCAAGCGATTGCAAGTGGTAGGTGAAGGTAAGCAAATGGAGGAGAGATCTAGTGAGGACACGTTCCTAGTTGAGGGAACTATAGGCGTCGATCCAACTTAGGTCCATTTGGGAAATCTAAGTTGAGACCTTAACTAAATCCCGGTCTTGGGGAGATAGGATCTAATTGTAGGACCGCTAGATTTGATAGAGGGGGGGGGATGAATATCGATTCGAAAAGTCGAGTAAAAATACGCAGCGGAAAAGTAAATGAACACAGTTGTTTTTACTTCGTTCGGAGCCTGTGACGACTCCTACTCGAAGGCCCGTGGTCCTTGACCACTTTCGTTGGGCAATCACTAACAATTCGAATATAATTACAAAATGAATACAGGGAATGCTAGTTAAACAAAGTAATACCGACAAGGAAATTAACTAAAAACCGAAGGAGCACTTTGTCGGAGCTTTGTTGGCGTTGCAGCAGAGCAGCAGGACCAGCAGTAGAAGAGTTCTCAGATTGATCTTTTATATGTTGCTCCGGGCGCCTGGATTCCTTCCGGGCGCCTGGAATGTGACGTAGTTGCTCAAACCGAGATGCTCCACGTGGCGACGACTTGGCTAGATATAATTTGCCTTCCGGGCGCCCGGACCTCCGGGCGCCCGGACCACCTTGTTCCAGAAAACTCCCTTTTCCTGCAAAATAAAGTTAGTCCGAGGCAATATATATCCTACAACATAAATTGTTAGCACATTTTATAATAGTATGAATTAGCACAAATAGTATGACTTAGATTCTGTCTTTCCGAGACCGGAATCTAGTCACGATCTCGACTTAGACATCCGAAATAGATCTAAGCCGGATCGACGCCTAATGTTCCTTCCGGGAACGCCTCGCATCACTCTCCTCGGTGACTTACCTCACTTACCGCCCGGTCAGCCCTTGACCCGTCTGGACTTCTTCCACCGGTCGACTGGGTTGGACTTGTCAGCGTCCGGCCACCTGCTTGGACTTCTCGCCAGCTATCCGGTCAGCCCGTCGACCTAGCTGGACTTCGTGCCAAGCGTCTGGTCAGCCCGTCGACCCGCTTGGACTTCTCGCCAGCTATCCGGTCAGCCCGTCGACCTAGCTGGACTTCGTGCAAGACATCCGGTCAGCCTGTCGACCTGTCTGGACTTCTCCTGCACACTCGATCAAAGTGTCAGACAACAACAAAACTAACTTAACCTATTTGTCATTCATCAAAACCTGGGTTAAATCGTTAGTGCTAACCGCACCAACACTAATTACTACTCTTATTTATTAATATTGTGTTAACTCTGTTTTGCAAGATAAATATATATTTATTTGCTTGGATTAACTTCTTTTTGCAGGAATTCAAAGGTTCAAAAAGGGAGTCCGAGCGCCCGGAGCTGGTCTGGGCACTCGGACTAGTGTCGCCCGAGTGGGTGCCACATGCACCCGGACAGTCTGGGCACTCGGAGTTGGTCCAGGCGCTCGGACTAAAAAAGTTATCCCGAAGCTGAGTTAGAGCACGATGACTGGCCGAACCCACGTCAACAGTCCAAGCGTTCGAAAGAGTTCTAGGTGCCAGGAAGTGGATGAACTTCACGGATGAAGTTTCGACGAGAGATCACCACAACAGTAATGGTCTATGCGCCTGGAGGGGTTCCAAGTGCCCGGAATAAGCCTATATAAGGGCCTTCGACCAACAGCTTCAGAATATCAACTACTATAAGTTTCATTCTTGCGTGCTACTCCAAAAAAGCTCCGACGACACCGAAAGGCTGCTCTGAAGTTCGAAGAATGGAAGATTTCAATTTTCTTTATGTTTGTCGGTAACAACTAATTTCAGTTCTTGTACTTAATATTTATAACTAATTATTCGAACCGGTAGTGATTGTGTAACGAAAGCGATTGACAATCGCGAACCTTGGAGTAGGAGTTGTCATATTCTCCGAACTAAGTAAAACCATCCGTATTAGCGTTGTTTTTTGTTTTCGTTATTCCGCTGCGTAATTATTTTTAACTTTCAATTTTCAATGAATAGTATTCACCCCCCTCTAGCGACTTTACGATCTTACACACTGGTTCTTATAGTGAATGGTGGTGGTATGTTACCTAGAACTCTTATCTACCCAAATACTTCCCCTTCAGTTACCTTCCCATGAACCTGAAATAACAACCAATCATACTGATTATCAATGGTTGACATGCTAATGCATTATTGGTAAAGATGTTGGATTTAATAGGCTCACATGTGATTTAAGACTTGCGATACCGAAACCCGTTAAGTAATCTAACTTAAGGTTATTGAGTGTCGGGTTATTGGATATGAACCTCATATGTGTAGAACCCATTATCCGCATCCATTATCATCTATGAGTTGATAATGGATGTGCACTATATAATGGGTTGGTCCCCAGATGATTATGGTAGAGTTTTCGGTACCGTCAATCCTAACTCCTCTGGAAGACCAACCTCCTGCTCCTCCTCCTCCTCCTCCTCCTCCTCCTCCAGGGATTCCAAATTCAAAGACGACGCTTGAGATAATGACTTTTCTATATTCAGGTTCCATTGTCTAATTTCAGTTCTTGTTATTTTGATCTACGCCATGTTTAATTGATGAAACTAGATCTTTTTATTCTTGTATTTCCGATATGTGAGTTTTTTGTGTTTTAGAATTCATGTGGCTTAGGTTTCGAAGAACTAACATGTGGTATTAGAGTCAAGGCTCTACTTCATCATTTTCATAGCAATAAAGTTAGAGTTTTTTCTTCGATTTGTTGTGTTGAAGCTAGATTAGGATTTGCTAGTATATACCATGTTTGGTCATTGAAAATTTTTTATATGAAAAACTAGGAAAGACTTGCTTTCCCATATTTTTCGTAGTTCTTTGAAGAACACGAAGAACGTCGGAAACTACTGTTGTTTGACCTAATTTAGGTTGAATTGCGATGGTTCAATCGATTGCCTTGGTCAGTCAATTGATTAACAAGCCGAGATTAGCGAACAAAATCATTCGTAATCAATTGGTTAATCAATTTAGCTATCAATCGATTGGGATGACGGGATCAAATAAATGATTAATTTTTGATCGATCAGATCAATCGATTTAGGCTACCAATCGAGTGACAATTTTTTCAATCGATTAAAAGCCTAAGTCACGATAAAATCTTGCTATTAATTGATTAAACTTTTTCCTAATTGATTAATTAGAAAACTTGCGACAAATTCGATTTGAGGTACTTTCAATTGATTAGGATTGATGTCAATCGATTAATAGCCTTAAACTCGTAATAGAATCCGTTTCTAATCTATTAAAATTGTTTCTAATCGATTGGAATTATTTCTAATCAATTAGAGTTTTAAAGAATCGATCATTGATAAATTTGATTCATTTTGAATAGATTCACTTCTAGATACATTAAAAAAAACAAAAAACATAAAACACAAAAAAAAAACCTCTTACATATCGGTCCCACTTAAAATGAAAGAAGTTTTATTTTATTTTATTTTATTTTATTTTATTTTGATCGATTAATATAATTGATTGATGATCCTGTAGTCGCATATAGTAGACTTTCAGATCGATTGAGATAATTGATTGGATCATATCAATCAATTACCATGTAGTATCAATCGATTAATAAGCTAAATTTAGAGTTATTAAGGTTGATTAAGTGATTATCTGTTCGGTTAAAGTTCTTAGTGTTTTCTTGGATCTATCTGCACAACGTGCTACTAAGTGGAACTATTGTGTCGGCCCAAAGGAAGACACCTTAGGTAGGTTTAGTACATTTTATGTTGGTAAACGTATATCAATGGAAGATTACTTTTATGTCAGATATATGCTGAAGGTAGCTTACAACTATAGAACAAAATATTATTTTATTCAAATAATGCACAAAATATGTCGGCCCAAAGGAAAACATTATGTGACTGATTAAGGTTATTGTGAGTTATGAACTATTATATAACTCGTATAAAGTATCATATTATGCGTACAATGGATCGGCCCAAAAGAAGACATTGTGTGACAAATTAAAGTTTAAGTTATATTAGAGAGTACCGCTAACAAATTATATTTTAATTCACAAAAGAAAATGCAATGTTGTATTTAGTATCTCATAAAGAGCTCATTTATATGCATTTAAAATTTTATTTTATTTGCATAATTTTATTCATGTTCTTGACTTTAATTAAATCTTGAACTTATATAATCTACACTCTTTTATTTTTAGTGCAATCTATAACTGCCAGTATTAATAACATCCTAATATTAACTTGTTTGAATTTTGTTGAATGGAAAGAATACATGATTGTAATCTTAAGCTATATGAATTTAGATTATACATTAATGAACGATCGTCCTAAACCTTTGACCAGTGCTAGCACTATAAAGTAGAGGACTGAATTTCAGCTGTGAAAGAAATCAAATCGAATGTATCTGAGTGTCAGGAGGTTTTCCATATCAACACTAATAAAAGACTCAATAACAGAGGGAGGAGATGTTAAGAGTTTCCTTAACCAACTGGCAGACCGATTTATCTTAAATGAAAAGGTTAAGACTACCACACTTCTTTTAAAGTTGGTAACCATGCGGTATAATGGTAAAGGAAACATAAGGGAGTACAATATGGAGACGTCAAATATAACGACAAGTCTGAAAGCACTGAAACTCGATATGTCTGAGAGTATGTTAGTGCATTTTGTATTGATGTTTCTGCCTGCATGGTTCACTTCTTTTAAGATATCATATAATACTCAAAAGGAAAAGTGGACATGGAATGATCTCATTGCTCAATGCGTACAAGAGGAGGGGAGATTGAAGATTGAGACATCTTACAGTGCTCGTGTTCACTTAGCGTCTGATTCTCAAAGTGCGAGCAAGAAGCGAAAGAGGATTAATAATAAAGGAAAAGGAAAACAAACTACAGATTCTGGAACCAATGATCATAAGGAGCACAAGAAGTAGGATAAGGAATTCACTTGCTTCTTTTGTAAGAAGAAAGGTCATATGAAGAAAGACTGCCTCAAGTACACCAATTGACGTGTAAAGAAGGGTAAACTTTTCAATTTTGTTAGTTCGGAAGCCAATTTAGCTATTGTATCTACTGATACTTGGTGGATAGATACCGGTGCTGCTACTCACATAAATGTCATTATGCAGGGTTGTTTCAGGAGCCAACTTTCGCTTGATGATGAAAGATGCATTTATACGGGGAATGGAAAGAAGATTGCAGTCGAGTCTATTGGTGTTTTTAGGTTTTATTTAGGAACTGATATCTATTTGGATTCAGAAAATACTTTTATTGTACAGTGTTTTAGACGGAACTTAATTTTAATTTTTTGTTTGGACAAATTAGATTATTCTTGTTCATTTGGAAATGGAATGTTTAGTATTTTCTTTAATTTCGATTTTGATTGGCAATGGTTCCATGGTCAATACATTTTATAAATTGAACACTTTTACTCCTACGATTGACAACGTAATAATGCATAATATAGATATAAAATGCAAATTGAACGACGAGAATTCTTCCATGTTATGACATAGGCATTTAAGACATATATCCAAATAGCGTCTAGAAAGGTTAATGTCACATGAAATTCTTGATTTCCTTGACATGCCAAACTTTGATATCTGCATAGAGTATGTTAAGGCGAAGACCACTAACAAAAGGAAAAGGGGGCTAGCCGTTGTAGTGACATTTTGGAGTTAATACATACGGATATTTGTAGACCATTCTCTAAGACATCTTGGAATGAACACATATATTTTATTAGCTTCATAGACAACTATTCCAGATTTGGCTATCTATACCTTATTCATGAGAAATCGTTATCTTTAGACATGTTTAAAATTTTCAAAATCAAAGTTGAACTTTAACTAGGTAAGAAAATTAAAGCCGTTCGATCCGACCGTGAAGGTGAATATTATAGTTGATATGGTGGATAAGGTGAACAACGTCTAAGACCTTTTGTGAACTACCTTGCCAAGTGTGGAATTGTGTCTTAATATACAATGCATGGTATATCCAGTCAGAATGGTGTAGCTGAGCGACGCAATTGTATCCTAAAAGATATGGTGCGAAGTATGTTGACCTTTATTTCTCTACCAGAGTCTTTATGAGGTGAGACACTCAAGACTACATTTTACTTACTCAATAGAGTATCAAGTAAGGCAGTAACTAAAACCTCATTCCAGATGTGGACGATTAGATAGCCTAGCATTTGATATTTACACGTCTGGAGTTGTCCAACTGAGGCTAGACCTTATAGGTCTAACGAAAGGAAACTAGACTCAGGAATAGTTAGCTGTAATTTTGTAGGTTACTCTGAAAAATCAGGGGAGTAAAAATTTTATGATCCCTCTAAGAGATCCTTCTTCGAAATGGGAAATGCCAAATTCATTGAGGATAGTGGAAGTGATAAAATTAGGGAAGTATCTTTTGAGAAAAGCGTTGGTGATCCTCCTATGGTCACTACTGGTGTGATTAGTAGTGGTATGATTATCATACCGCATATTATGGATATTACACATCCAGTGAGAATAGGTAACAATGACATCTCTAATGCAATTGGACGAGCCTACCACTGAAATTGAGGTATTGCCTCATGAAGGATAAGCAAGTACCTCAACCACCTCAAACACAAGTACCTTTAAGGTGATCCACAAGGGAACAAAGAACCACTAATTCTCGTGATTATGTTTATCTCCAAGAGCATAATTTTGACTTAGGATTGAAAAGTGATGTTATATCTTTCCAAAAGGTCAAATAATGCTCTAACCCTAAAAGGTAGATTAACCCAATACAAGAAGAGTTGAAGTCTATGACAACCAATGACGTTTGGGAACTTGTCAAATTGCTTGAAGGTGAGAAACCCATTGGTTGTAAATGAATATTTAAAACCAAGCGGGATTCAAAGGACAATATCGAAAGTGTAAGGCTCGTCTTGTTGCCAAGGGATTCACTCAAAAAGAAGACATTGATTACAAGGAGATTTTCTTACATGTGTCGACGGAAACACCCTTAGGGTAATCATGGTACTCATCGCTCATTATAATTTGGAGCTACATCGAATGGACATAAGGACTGTATTCCTCAATGGAGACATAGAGAAGTCTATATATATGGTTCAACCAAAGAACTTTGAGTCTAAGGACTTAAAGCACCTAATATGTAGATTAAAGAAGTTCATTCATGATTTAAAATAGCCGTTCCATCAATGGTATCGGAAATTTGATCAGGTGGTTACCTTACTTAGATTTAAAGAGAACTCCATTGATCAGTGCATATATGTCAAATTCAGTAGGAGCAAGTTTATTATACTTGTTTTGTACGTTGATGATATATTGCTTGCGAGCAATAATAATGGTTTGCTCCATGAAATCAAGTTATTTTTATCTGATAATTTTAAAATGAGAGATCTAGGTGAAACATCTTTTGTTTTAGGCATACAGATCTATCATGATCGTTCAAAAGACATTCTTGAACTTTCATAACAAACCTATATTGATAAGGTGCTTATAATATATGCTATGCAAAATTGTACACCTGGTGACACACCTATATCAAGAGGTGACAAGTTCAACTTGCAACAGTATCCATGGATTGAATTTGAAATAAAGGAGATGGAATAATTACCATATGCGTTGGGAAGCCTCATATATGCACAAGTTTATACTCGACCAGATATAGCATTTACAGTGGGGATATTAGGCAGATATGTTAATAATTCGGGAGCTTCACACTAGAAAATAGTCAAGAGAGTGATGTGGTATTTGCAAAGAACTAAAGGACATATGTTCACGTATCGGAGGTCATATCACCCGGAGGTGATGAATATTTAGACTCTGATTTTGTTGGATGCTTGGATAGCAGAAGGTCCACTTCGGACTATATTTTCATGCTTGCTGGAGGGGATATATCTTGGAAAAGTGTCAAACAGATGCTAGTAGACACTTCTACTATGGAAGAAGAGTTGGTAGCATACTACGAAGCACCTAATCAGGAGATTTAGCTGTGGAACTTCATCACAGCATTGCAGATCGTTGATGGCATTGGCCACTGAAGATCTACTATGATAATAAAGCGAACTTTATGCCATGAACAACCATAGTTCGTCGAAGTCTAAGCACATTGACATCAAATTTCTAGCGGTTAAAGAAAGAGTTCACAGTCATCAGGTCATGGTAGAACACATCAACACAAATTCTATATTGGTCGATCCACTCACCAAAAGCTTGGTGTCTAAGGTATTTCATGCGCTTGTTGTGGATATGAGAATCTTTCTTATGGAAAAAGAACTCATCTACTGGGAGTCTGTATTTATTTTATTGCCCTGTATTTGATAATAAAGATAAATATTTGTGTTTTGATTATTGTATGTATTTAAAGTTCAAAATATTAATAGGAGTTTATTTATATGATTGGCGGCTGCTATTTAACATTTGGTATTTGTAAATATGATATAGATTCTATTTAAAAATCATAAGATTTAGATCATGATTTACTATTGCAGTTTAACATAATGTATTTGCAAATATGATTAGACCCTTTTGGGTCACTTAGGACTAGTTGGAAATTGATATGTATTGATCATATTTTATGTAATTTCCATCTACATATCCATATCTTGATTTATGTCGTTAATGACATTAGTATTGTGATTACTGTTGGAGCTTGTTACAATCATATACGGTAGCTATGACCTCTTTAGTCCTATACTAATGAAGTTAATGGACCAGATTATTTAAAGGGTATTTTGTACTCATTAAGTATGCTATGAACTAAAGTTATATTTGTATGTTGTCTATAATAACTATAGCCTAAGTGGGAGATTGTTGGATTTAATATCCCTTAAGATGGGCTCATATGTGATTTAAGACTTGCGATACTGAAACCCGTTAAATGATCTAATTTAAGGTTATTTGGTATTGGGTTATTGAATGTGAACCTCATATGTGTAGAATCAATTATCTGCATTCATTATTATCTATGAGCTAATAATGGATATGTACTATATAATGGGTTTGTCCTCAGAGGATTAGCATAATCTTGACAAACTCCTTGTTCCCCATTAGAGAGATTTCAGTGTCATCAATCCTAACTCCTCTAGAAGATCAACCTTCTCTTCCTCCTCCTTCTCCTCCTCCTCCTCCTCCTCCTTCTTCTTTTTCTTCTTCTGTAGGGATTTTATATTCGAAGACGACGGTTGAGAAATGGCTCTTCTGCATTCTTGTTCCATTGTTTAATTTCAATTCTTGTTATTTTGATCTATGCCATGTTTAATTGATAAAACTAAATTTTCTTATTCTTGTATTTCCTATATGTAACTCCGCCCATGATGGCCGGTCATGGCCGGTCCCAAGCCCGAATAAAGGAGGAGGGTTGCGTTAGGTTGCCAGCCAGCGTCAAACTATAGCAAATATTTCATGAATGAATCCATTAAACTATTGTGCTAATGCTAGGTTGTTCCCCGGAAGGAACGCATTGCAGGGTCCGACTGTAACGTCTCAGCAAGGACCGCTACATCTCCAGAACTCGGGTGTAGTGATAAATATGCAAGAGTTCGCGTTACAGGGTCAGACTGCTACATCTCCATGAGAACTTGGGTGTAGTGTTAAATAGGCAAGAGTTCTCACACCATAGGTTAGATAAAAACAAATATGATAGGAAAACTAATAATCAAAGATTTGGAACATGAAACATAGGAACTCTCACTGGTAAATCAATGGAGGTAGTAGATATGATGATTAGGAGAAAAATTAATATTTTGTGTGTACAAGAGACAAAATGGACAGGTGAGAATGCAAAGATAATAGAGAACTCGGGTTTTAAGTTATGGTACATTGGAAAGAGTAAAGCAAGAAATGGAGTGAGTATTATTGTAGATAGTTTGTTAAAGGATGAAGTTGTAGTAGTTAGAAAAGGTGATAGAATTATAGCCCTTAAGATAATAGTGGCGAAAGAAACTATGAACATAATTAACGTATATGCACCACAAGTAGGATTAGATGAAGCTACTAAATCAAGGGTTTGGGAGGACTTAGATTAAATATTACAAAATATTTCACCAAATGAAAGGATTTTAATAGGAGGTGATCTAAATGGGCATGTCGGAGTGAAAAATGAGGAATATGAGAGAGTACATGGGAGTTATGGGTTTGGAACGAGGAATGAGGAAGGGAAAACTATATTAGATTTTGCGATAGCATATGACCTTATATTAGCTAATACGTTTTTTAAGAAAAGAGAAGAACACTTAGTCACATTCAAAAGTGGGAATAATAAATCGTAAATTGACTTTCTTATGGTTAGGAAGAAGGATAGAAAGATTTGTAAAGATTGCAAAGTCATCCCTGGAAAAAGCTTAACTACCCAACATAGGGTAGTAGTGTTGGATATACGCCTTAAACATAGTATTAATAGAAAGAAAATATATACAATTCCTAGAATTAAGTGGTGAAAGTTAAAGTATGGGAAGCAATATATATTTAAGGAGAAGGTAGAAGTATAAGCATTAGGTGAAATATACAATGACTCTAATATGACATGGGATAAGATGGTATCAAAGTTGAAAATAGTAGCTAAGAGTGTCATCGGTGAGTCAAAGGGGCATGCACCGCTAAGTAAAGAATCTTGGTGGTGGAATGAGAAAGTACAAGAGAAAGTGAAGGAAAAACAAATAGCTTATAAGGAATTATATATTTGTAAGAATGAGGAAAACTTAAAAAAATATACAATAGCCAAGAAAAAAGCTAAGAAAGTGGTGAGTGAAGCAAAAAATGAAACTTTTGAACGGTTATATTAAAAATTGGATACAAAAGAAGGGAAAAGAGACATTTATAGAATAGCTAAAGTGAGAGAAAGAAAAACAAGAGATCTTAGCCAAATAAAATGTATTAAAGATGAATGTAATAGGGTATCAGTAAGCGATGGAGAAATAAAAGAGCGGTGGAAGAGGTATTTTCATTAACTTTTTAATGAAGGTTTAGGAGACCAACTTAACTTGGGTAATTTAATTAGGTCAAATAAGCATCGAAATTTTAATTTTTATCGTAGAATTCAAACTTCAGAAGTAAAACAAACTTTAAATGAGATGCACAATGGAAAAGTCGTTGGACCAGATGATATTCCGATAGAGGTATGGAAGTGTTTAGGGAAATAAGGTATTGAATGACTTACAAAATTATTTAACATGATATTGAAAACGAAAAAAATGTTTGATCAATGGAGGATAAGTACTCTAGTTCCCTTATATAAGAATAAGGGAGACGTACAAAATTGTGCAAACTATAGGGGTATTTAACTAATGAGTCATACTATGAAACTTTGGGAAAAAGTAATAGAAAAAAGATTAAGGAAGGACACCACAGTGATTGAAAAATAATTTGGATTCATACGTCAACAATAAAAGTTATACATCTTCTTAGGCAACTAATTGAAAAGTATCAGGAACAAAAACAAGATCTACACATGGTATTCGTTGAACTAAAAAAATCTTATGATAGAGTCTCAGCGAAATTATATGAAAAATTCTAAAAAAGATAGGTGTTAACGTAATATATATTGAACTAATTAAGGATATGTATGAGGATGTAACGATAAGAATGAAGACTTTCTGAAGTGTTTCCTATAAAGATAAGATTACATCAATTAGTAGCTCTAAGTCCCTATCTTTATACTCTAATGATGAACGAACTCATTGGACGCATCCAAGACACGGTACCATGTGCATGTTGTTTACAGATGATATTATTTTGGTAGATGAGACATGTGAAGGAGTAAATGCTAAGCTAGAATCTTGGAAAACACTAGAAGGAAAGGTTTTAAGCTTAGTAGATTAAAGATGGAATATATGGAATTTAAGTTTAGCAATATTAGAAGTAATGAAACAATTGTTAAGATAGGAGAGGACGAGTTGACCGGAGCTTTAAATATTTAGGATCATTTTTAAAATGATGGAGGGATTGAGAGATGTCTTCCAATAAATATAAACGATGGGTGAAATGGAGGGCGTCGAGTGTTTTATGTGACCGTAAAGTACCTCTTAAACTTAAAGGTAAGTTCTATAAAATCGCAGTTAGACCTGCTATGTTATATGGAGCTGAATGTTGGGCTATGACTCGAGCACACGAGCAGAAGATGAGAGTTGCAGAGATGAGGATATTAAGGTGGATGTGTGGGCATACGAAGATGGACAAAATAAGAAATGAGAGCATTAGAGAGAAAGTCGGAGTTGCATCTATTGAGGAAAAACTCCGAGAGACACGTTTAAGATGGTACGGACATGTACTTAGACGATCAATAAATATTCCAGTTAGGCGATGTGAAATTATGATAAACATGCATATCAAACGAGAAAGAGGAAGACAAAAAAAGACTTGGTTAGCAACAATAAAACAAGATAAAATTTATTTAAATATAGATGATGATATAATAGGAGATAGAGCTCAATGGCGTAAAAGGATTCATACAGTCGACCCCATCTAGTGGGAAAATGCTTAATTGTTGTTGTTGTTGTATTTCCTATATGTGAGTTTATTTTAGAATTCATGTGACTAAGAAGTTCCATCTGAATATGTTCTCATCTCCTGCAATTAGTAAATCATTATTGAGAATGACTTCAAACAATCATTTTAGTGTTATAGTGCAAAAGAGACTACATTATACTAAATACCAACCACTGATCCTGATACTATAATATATAGATCTGTTGGTGTCTCGTTCTGAAATCTGAAGTATCACATCTTCATTCGGTGGAAAATACTCAGCTTGCATTTCGGTCACCTATTATCTCACATTGGTCTCATCAGCATAGCACATTCACTTAAATTGCTCGGAAATATAATCAAGCACTATGTTCTTTAGATGGTGAACCTACCAATTGGGAAACGAGATTAAATGAGATTCCTTGGAAAAGGTATACTCTTTGAACAGCAGGAAAGAACAGATACTCAGCTATGCTTGATCGAATGGCTTTTGGGAGACTGCTCAGAGTCTTTTGCCGTTTGAGTTCCTCTGTCTTGAACCTTACGCAAATATGAGTTATCATGTGGTCTTTAACGTGCTGTTGGAGTTTATTTCTTGATACAAATTCAGAAGCAGCCTGGATGGTGCCCTTCTGAGAGCAAAACAGTGTGAGATCCAAATCCTCAGTTAACATATATGTAATTAATTGATTTTTAGTATATTGGTTACTGACATGAAAATTGACCGAGCTGCAACAAACTTAGGGAGGATAGGACTTACAAAGTTCTTTGTGCGACTGGTCCCACTCCCATGTACTATGTGGTTTGTCATATTTCCAATCAGGTAAGCTGTTAAACCCAGATTAAAGAACATGTAACAAATATCAAATAGCATTTCTCTTGTGTTTTCAGCATGCAAGTCACCATAACCAGTAGTTGTTATTGTTGTAATGGACCAATATATTGCTGTTACATATCTGATCCATAGATTGTCTTCCCTGAAATTTGACATCATTGCGCCTATCCAGGTTCTTTTTGGATCTGGGTATCTGTCAGCGATCAAATAATTGAAGCATCCAGAACAGTGAACTGCAAAAAGTGTTACCTGTAGTAGTACAAAAAAAAAAGAAGCTGTGTCAAGGGTTCAAAACATGCAATAGTGCAACTGGCAAAAACCTCAAGTAAATCAATTGCTGTTTAAAAGCTTACTGCTAAGAGTTTTGTGCACCGTGTCCAGAAATAATTGAGGCGAATGCCCTTCTCAAGGTAAGAAAATTAACAAAATAATTTATTTTCATTGGTCATTATTTGTATTAAGAGATGGGAGAAGATATAAACCTGGCAAACATGGAACTGACAAGACGCAAACGCCAGTCTAAGCATGCAAGAAGTTCGAAACCAAGACTATTGCCATGTCTACTGAAGAAGAATCTGATTGTTTGGAAGGGAAATGCTGTATAAATTAGTGTTTGTGAGGAGAGGAGATAAGAGGCATGGGTCAATGCTAACTTGACTGCTATTCTCTTTGGATCATTGATAATGAGATAGGATTTGCGGTCAACATAAGCGACAAAGAATGTGAGTACAATATCAATAGCAAAAATGCTGTTGATTATGTTTTCCACAAGGAAAATTGTACTTGGCAAGTATCGAAGAAATGCAAACTCAAATGGGCAGATCCAGGCTGAGTAGAGAGCGAGGAGTATCAGAAACATCTCCCATAGTCTGAAAAAAAGTTAGTGAAAAACAGAACTTGATACTCTAGTTTTTCAAAACATAAATAGGAGACAGCTAGGGGAGTTGAGTTAGTTTACCTGTACCGAAAATTTTGGAGATATAATGTGCTTCCTGAGCTGGACTGTTTGGTTTATTGTTGCTCCAAGTGAGGGAAGAAGATCATTGTGCAAGTTAAATTCTCCACAATCCAAGTGGAATCCCTTATCGCAGAGATGCTGTAAGTAGTTTGTGGAAGAGATGGTTGTCCTAGGATGTTTTGTAGTCTTCTATTGTGTGGAAGGGGACTCAAAATGGTATCATATATATAATGTGGTTGAAATTGCTGTCTTGTTTATGTGTGTGTTTCAAAGTCGGAAGTTGAATAAGAAAAAAGTCATGAGAAGGGAAAAAAGAGCATAAGAACGGAGTTCTCTTTCCTCTATCATTAGGAGCCAGAGATGCTGAGATTGCATAACTAAATTAGTCAGGACATTAATTTTATTGGAAAGAATGTGGAGGAGGTCGTATGTAAGACTGCAAAAGAGATGTGTGTGGTGGGAGGTGCTGTAGTTATCTGAGATGAGTGGATTTATAGGACCACGCGTAATTTCTTTGTAGATAATTTGAATGAAGGGAATTTATCTTTTCAAGGATTAAGTATCCTTGGCAAACGCTAAAGGCACCATATAGGATTCTCTACCATTCCCTGCAATTTACTGTTTTGGAATAATATATGTATTATGTTGAGTTAAAAAAAGATGATCCTGGTGAATGGTCATAAAGGTAGAGACTAGAGATAGTTGTGATCGAAAAGACATTTTCTGTTGAATAATTGGATGTCAAACTCATGGTGGGCACAATGAATGTAGTGCGATTGATGCCTAATTGTGCAGACTCCAAGTTTCTGCTGCTTAGGCTGTTGTGTTCATCATTGCATTAAGATGCACTATTAAAGTTGTTTTCCTGTACGGATCCGGTGCAGATTATCAGCTTCATAGTTGGGTTGTTTGGAGCTTTTTGGCATTAGTTATATTCCCTTGCTAATCCTGATCAGATGAAAAGGAATGAAAACGCATGTTAAACTGCAAATTAGATGTTGCAATTTGAATGTTTACCAAACTGTTGCTTCAGAAAATGATCATGTGTTTAAGTGAAACATCAAATTGGAGCTGTTGTAGCGTAGACAAGTGCAATTCGTTAATCATTCAGGAATACAATTTTGGATGGTCTCTTCTTCCAGTGAACTATTTAGTGGAAACAGAAGATTATTATACAATCATCACACATTGCCATAACCAAATAACCATTTGTTAAATGGCAATAACTTCTGAACTTAGCAGCTCCATGTATGAGGAAAAGTTCATAACTTCGCTTTTCTGCTACGATACTCTACTAAGCCTGCATTTTTTATACCTGTCTAGCTTGCCTGATCATTTATCTAGTTATCATTATTTTACTTTTGAAATGAAAAAATAAAATAAAAATCGATAAGTAGTACTCTGCTTTTCATCTTTTATGCTGTTGAATGGGTGAAACAGACAGGATTATTCTATTTCAAATTGTCTACTCACATTCACTCTACCAAATGCCTCCAACCTGTGAACTATATGGTTTATGATTGACCGTTAAAAAAATTATATATATATATAGTCCATTAATATTAAAGAATTGGATTATCTACACATTAAATCCACATTCATTTAATTCAAATCTTCTTTATATGCATTGAAGCATTAGATCATTTAATTAGGTTTAGTTACTTTAATGACAATTAGATGTGTATGTTAATCAAGTGTAAGCTCACCTTATGCAGATTAAGTCCACCCATGTGAACTCAATTGGATTAAGTCCACTCATGTGAACTCAATTGGATTAAGTCCACTCATGTGGACTTAATCCTACAATCTTCCACTATACACCACACAACCCCTAAGTTGAGCTCAATATACCAAACTTTATGAGTTAGATATCCCAACAATCTCATCTATTAAATCAACTAATACAAGACTAAAGAAGTCATAACAACTAGAACTATAACAAGACTCAATCATAATTATAGTACTAATATCATTAACGACATAAATCAAATGTGGATGTGTAGTACAAGAATGACACAAAATGTGATCTACAAGTCTAGATTCTCAATAAGTCCTCTTTATGACCCAAATTGAGTCTAAATCATATTTACCAAAACTTTATGCTAAACTGTAGTGGTAAATCATGATTCAATTTTATGACTCCAAATAAAGTTTATATCATATTTACAATAACCAAATGTAAAATCGCAAGTAAATATGATATCCATATGTTAAAAGAAAGTCAAAATCATGTACACATATAGAAAAACTGCATTATATACAATGAGCCAAAATATACGTTTATGAACATAGAGTATTACATAAAATACAGATTCCTACATAATTGATACTTCATCAAAAGGAAGAACCCCCATATTCAACACATGTTGATAAGCATCTTGGGTGGCAAACCCTTGGTGAGTGGATCCGCTAACATGGAATTTGTCCTTATATACTCTATCATTATTTGACCATTCTGAACTCTTTCTTTAGCCGTCAAAAATTTTATATTGATGTGTTTTGACTTCGATGAACTGCAGTTGTTCTTGAAATATAATTATGCAACTTTGTTATCACAGTTGGTCTTCAATGGCCTGCCAATGTCCCCAGTGATCTGTAACTCTGTGATAAGGTTCCGCATCCATATCCTGTAGTTGGAAGTTTCATAGCAGGCTATGAACTTTGCCTCCATAGTGGAAGTGACTATTAGTGTCTGTTTGATATTTTTCCATGATATAACCCCTTCCATCAACATAAAGACATAACCTGAGGTAGACCTCATGCTATCAAAGTATCCAGCAAAATCAGAGTTTTAGTATCCAATGATCTCTAGATGACCTGATATCTGATATGTGAGCATGTAATTCTTCATTTTTTGCATATACCCCATAGCCCTCTTTATAATTTTCCAATGCTATGATCTAGAGTTACTCAAATATCTGTCAAACATCCCCACAATGTAAGCAAGATCCGGACGCGTACATACCTAAGCATACATCAAACTCCCTACTGCGGATGCATAGGGGAATTGCTACATTTCCTTGATCTTAAGTTCATGAGGTGGACATTGTTGCAAGCTAAGTCTATCACCCTTTGCCACTGGAGTGTCACCGAAAGTACAATTCTACATGTCATATTGAATGAGCACCTTTTCTATATATGTCTTTTGTGATAATCCAAGTCTGTATCTTGAATGATCACGAACTATTTATATGTCTAAGACAAAAGATACTTCACCAAAATCCTTTATTTCAAATTCACCAGATAGAAATGACTTGATTTATAGCAGCAAACTCATATAATTGCTTGTAAGCAACTATATCTGGGATGGTAACTATTTCACTATCAGTTGTATCAGTAGTTATCATATTATGATCACTAATATTTTTCTCAAATGATATTTTCCTAGCTTTATCACTCTCACTATTTTCAATGAATTTGATATTATCCGTCTCGAAAAAGAATATACTAAAGGGGTTATAGAACATGAAATCTCTTGAGTTTTCAGAGTGTCTTACAAAATGACAACTAATGGTTCTTGAGTCCAATTTCCTTTCATTAGGTCTATAAGGTCTAGCTTCAGCTGGACAACTCCAGACATATAGATGCCTTAAACTAGGCACTCTACCTATTCACAACTCGTATGGGTTTTTGTTACTGCATTACTAGGAATTTTGTTGAGTAGGTAAATTATAGTCTTGAGTGCTTCACCCCACAAGGACTCCGATAGATAAGAAAATGCAATCATACTTCTCACAATGTCCTTTGTAAGTACCTTGTAGTAGTTTTGGTATGATCAACCAAATCAAGTTAGGTCATGTTGTGTTTGATTCTTGTATCTAAGTATGTAAGAGCTTAGGAATACAAGAAGTCGAATAGAAGATGCAATTACCGAGAAGGATGGCATGGGAAAAGAACCGATGGGCTCGGTGCATCCGATGGACGAGGTGCTGCGAAAGAGTACACCGGTAGACGAGAAGGACGTGCGTGACATTCGAGGGACAAGAAGTCGGGAAGGAAGCTTGCTTGAGGAGAAGGTCGGAGTTGGGTTTGGATGAGCTCAACTCCGGTTAGCTGGAGCATCACCCATGTGAAGAGATCAGCTAAGGAGTTGATCTGCCTCATGGAAGACGTCTTCCCTGGCTTGGAAGGCGCTTTCGATGAACAATGTCGAAGGCGCCTTCTAGCCTGTTGGAGGCGTCTTCCCTAAATGCTAGCCGAAGATAAAACTTTATGTTCGGTAGATAAAGTTTTCTACTTGAAGGCGTCTTGAACGCTAGTGAAGGCACCTTCCAGCTACTGATAGAGTTTTCCAGGGGCTATAAAATGGCCCCTGAAATTAGAAAATAATCAATAACTTTTGTATTCATTTCCTAGTTTATTTTTGAGCTTCAAACGAGTGTAAGAGGCTTCTCCGTCTTTAACGAAGGAGAATTTTAGTGCTTTCATATGTTTTGGATTAATAATTACATAAGTTGTAACTAAGTAAATTCTGGCATTTTTACTTATTTCTTTTTAACTTGTTTAGTTTATTTCTGCTTGAATTTAATTGTACTTTTTAATAAAGTTGAAAGGTCGGGAAAGGGTTATTTTTATTTTACAGGTAATTCATCCTCCTCTTGCCAACCGCACCGGAACCAACATTCTTAAGGGTTCAGTTTTGTCATTCTTCTACACCATTTTACTGAGATATCTTAGGCATGGTGTATTGTGCTACGATACTACACTCAGCAAGGTAATCCGCAAATGACTCAGGACATTATTCACCTGACTTGTTACATCTCTTGGGGATCTTGTATAGTCGACTAGAAGAGGGTTTGGATAGACGGTGCTGCCAAATCGATAGATTCCTACGTATTTGTTAGCACAGCAGAATAATACGAAACAAACAAGCTAAAGACTAAAGACAAGAAGAGAAATACAAACTGCTAACACGTTTGTTTACGTGGTTCGGAGATAACTTGCTCCTACTCCATGACTGCCCATAAGGTGGACGATCCCTCAATTCGTCGGTGGATTAATTCCTAGAAACTTCGGCTAGCATAATCCTCCTTGTCAGTGGAGAAATCTCGTCACAACTCGACCAAGATCACTCGGATTGCTAGTGCACTAATTGACTACTAATTAGGGTTAACCACCACTAATTTCGTCAATCTTAATCAAGCTTCCAAACTTTGGTTATATAGGCCACGGGTTGGAAAACCCCGCCTACCAATCGACTGGTAAAAGTGTCAGTCGACTGCCCTCTATGGATATTCGACCGTTATAACCCAACAGCTTGATACCAGTCGACTGGTGAAAGTACCAGTCGACTGCTCCACACTGGCCGAGCGAATAGAAGCATTCTGTTCGCTCCCAGTCGACTGCCTAGTCGACTATACCAGTCGACTGATATTTTCATCAGTCGACTGGTACCCCGAGTACAGTCTCTCAGCACTCGGACCTTCACCCTTACAATTCACTTGACGCTTCTTTGCAGCCTTGACCTCTTGCCTTCAAGCCTACTTCCTTTGGCTCTCGTCTCTCGAATGCACCCAAGCCCGTGGCTCGTCCCAATGTCATCCTTCGTGTATGCCTCGAAGTCGCTTCCCTTGGCCCTTGTCCTTGTTGCATTATCCACGGTCCTTCGGATGATCCATCATTTATCGGACCCGAAGTCATTAACCTGAGTCATATGTGTATCTTGCAAACCTGCAGAACTCAAATACACATATCAAATACAAAGGTGAATCTAACTTAAACCTTTCGCCCAAACACCAAAACACATGGTTGCACGGACCATTGGGATTGCTCCAACAATTTATCCCTTTTTGATGTTTGACAATACGTTTAAGTTAAGGAAAACATAATAGCAAAACATGTTAAAAACAATGGACTTACGTTGCTAAGGATACACACTTGGATTTACACCGCCAAATGAATTTACATTGCTAATGCTACACACTTGAACTTACACCGCCGAATGAACTTACATTGCCAAGGCTACACACTTGGACTTACATCGCCGAATGAACTTATGTTACCAAGGCTATACACTTGGACTTACACCGTCAAAACAAAAATACAAACATGCATTGGAACCTATCCCAAGGCTCCCCCTACACCTAAGCTCCCCATTGAGTTAGAAATTTTACCACAGGGCTATTTAAGAACCTATCGCAAGGCTCCTCCTACACCTAAGATCCCCATTGAGTTAGGAATTTTACCACAGGACTATTTAAGAACCTATCACAAGACTCTCCTTACACCTAAGCTCCCCATTGAGGTAGGAATTTTACCACAAGACTATTTAAGAATCTATCACAAGGCTTCCCTTACACCTAAGCTCCCCATTGAACTAGGAATTTTATCCCAATTGTCGAAATTTATCATCCAAACTAACCCTAAACTCTTGTATTTATCCCCCATGGATCTCATACATCTAAACGAGTTGACTTGATCACAACCAATACTGAAAAATAGTTTTAGGTTGGTATCAATTGATTGTCAAAAACATCAGTCGACTGCCCTTATCGAAACAAACCCACAGAACCATTCTGTGTTCGATAAATACTGTTACCAGTCGACTGGTAACTGTATCAGTCGACTGACACACTTTTTAGGTCCATTTCAGTATTTCTGACTCAACTTCAGAAATGCACCAGAATTTTCACAGACATTAAAAAATCTTCAAATTTTGTGGAGAGATCTATTTTGCCCATGTCTGCTTGGGAAAAATATATTCAAAAATGTATCTATCACCAATTTCAAGATTAACACAAAACTCAAAACTAGCTAAATGATTCAATTGAAGTTTGACCTAAAGTCCTAATTTTGACTTCCTCTTAATGTATTTGCTCAAACTAAACCATAATGCATCCCTAGCATTGGTTTATATAACATCTATACATCCAAAACTAATTATTATGCAATATGACCCTAATGTCATATTTTCTTACATAAAACACAACCTAATTGTGTCAATTTCCTAAGGTTGAGATTCAAATTCGTCTACAAACCTTTTGACACATTTCATAACCCAATTTAGACTCCCAAGTAAAATCCACTTGAGATTCATTTGCCATGGGTCTCAAATTGACTCTTAGAGCTCCCCCTAGACCTCTTAATCTTAGCCACCTCCCTATGTGACTTATCTACAATTGCTAGGCCACATCGGTGCATCTCCAGTGACACTGGTCTTACAACCCTAATCTTTTTAATCTTGGACACGTTGTCCTTGGTTAATTGCTTCTTACTATTAAATGACTTTCCCTTGTCATTTATTAACTTCTCCTTGCTATAGTCATATGCAACCCTAGTATAAAACTTTCCCTTAGCTTTGGAGACACTAGATCGGTATCCCAAACCCGATCTATCATTGTTGGATTTTTGGCTACCCAACACCATACTTAACCCTCTAGATCCAACATTGAATCTATCTAGGGGTTTCTCCAAATTATCAAGTTTTGTTTTCAAAGCTTGATTTTCTCTTTGTAGGTTCCTAAACCTAGAGTCAACATGTCCACTTTGGACATTCCTAGACCTACTCATTTTTCTAGGCATATGTCTTCCTTTTTTGGGATTTTTGCCTAGATTCTCTTTAGGTCTACCATTTCTAGATTTATCATGCATAAGTCTCTTAGGGTTATCTCTAACATTTACCCTATTTCTATCATGATATCTAAATCCAAAATTTTTCATTGCTACATAATGATAATAATTATTTTTCCTAGCATGCATGGGAACATAAGAATTTGAATTTGAATTACGATTCAAATTAGGGTATACCTCCCTTACCCTTGAAGCTCCCCCTTAACTCGAGCTCTTCTTCTTCTTCTTCTTCTTCTTCTTCTTCTTCTTCCACTTCTTTAGATGTGATAGTTTCTTAATCTCCCTCTTCTTGGGACATTTGGTGTGGTAGTGTCCCTTCTCCCCACACGTGAAACATACGATGCACATTCTCTTCTTTTGGACTTCTTCATTCCTACAACCCTTGTTAGTATTTAAATTAACTTGAATGAGTTTAGGATTTACCTTCTTCTTACCCAATGGACATCTACTCTTGTAGTGTCCATTCTCATTGTACCTGAAGCACACAATGTGGTCTTTTGACTTTGATTCAGTGGAGGTGCTCATTAGGTTGACCTCTAAGACCTCTTCTTCATCCATCTTGTATTCTTCTTCAACCCTTGAGAATGTTGATGATACTTCCTCATCCTCCTTCTCCTCCTCGGATGTTAAGCATGACTCAACTTTCGGTTGCTCCACCTACTCTCCTTGAGCAATTGAATTCATTTTCTTGGGCTCTTCTTCTTCTTATGTAGACATAAGTTCTTCCCAAGGAACTTTCTTTATCTTGCTCCACAATTCATGAGCATTCTTGTATTCACCTTCACAACTTATCACATTAGAAGGCAACATATCTATTAAGATTGATATTACCTTATCATTTGCCTTCGATTGTGATGTTTTCTCCTCTGTCTAATATCGCGGTCGGAGTTTCTTCCCTTTCTTATCTTTTGGGACTTCGAACGGTTCCTTGATCACCATCATGGTGTCCCAATCTGTATTGAAGAAGACCTCCATTTTCATCTGTAGGTCCCTTTGGAGGCCGACAAGAGGGGAGAGGTGAATTGCCCTACAAAATAAAACCAAAAACCCTTCTCGGATATTCAACTAACTTAATAGAACTTGTAATTAAAAAGGCAGAGACTAATTAAAACAGAAAATAGACACAGAGGAATTACTTGGTTTGCAATAAGAGGATTGCTAATCCAAGGCAAAGACGGCGCACTAATTGATTCTCCTCTGGGCGGAGTAGCCTCTTACAGCGTTGAAAGCACAGAAATAAATAACACAAATGAAAGCACTGGATTACAAGTAGTTTTTCTTGATTGATTATTGCTTATGGACCAAGGCTATATTTATAGTCTTGGTCCGGGCGCCTGGAAGGGTTCCGGGCGCCCCCGGGGGGATAAACTTTATCCCCCAACGATCAGATTGCGAAAATCGTGATCCTGGTCAAAATCATGCTCCGGGCGCCCGGAATGGTTTCGGGCGCCCCGGAGCAAAAAGTCAACTACGGTTGACTTTTTGTCCGGGATCACTTCTCCGTCAAGTCCCAGTCTCGGTCCGGGTCTGTTCGCTCCGGCTCCGCTAGCTTGGGTGATCTCGGCCTTCCGGAATAGGGCTCACTCGAACCCATGTTCCGGCCTTCTCCTCGAGCAGCCTTCCTTCCCGGTTTCTCGTCCCTCGAACGCCGCGCACGCTCTTCTCGTCCACCGGTGTACTCTTCCGCGGACACCTCGTCCCTCAGACGCACCGAGCCCGTCGGCTCTCTCCCGTGCCGTCCTTCTCGCTAGCCGCGTCTTCCGCTCGACTTCCTGTGTTCCTAAGCTCCTGCACACTTAGACACAAGGGTTAAACAAACGCAGGACCTAACTTAGCTTGTTTGATCACATCAAAACACCTTGGGGTTCCAACAATCTCCCCCTTTTTGATGTGAGCAACCCAAGTTAAGTTAGGGTAACCATATGCAATAAAAACAATTTATATTAAAATAAGTCCAAATATTTTTCAATTGAAAAATTATATAGTACCTCCCCCTAGACTTAACATACTTCTCCCCCTTTGATCACATAAAAATTGGGGTTATAAAAAAGTCTAAGGTAAATTCAAACAAGAACTTTTAAGTGTAAAATATTTAGTAAAGACACTCTTCAGAATTTTTCGTTTGAAAAAAAATATTTTTCAGATAAGAACAGTCATAAGTGTTAAAAATTTAAGTTTAAAACTTATTTCAGCATTCCCAAAAAAAATTTTCTAATTTTTTTTTTTTTTTAAAAAATTCTAAGTGAATATTCATAAGAAACAATTCTAAGTCAATTTTTTTTTTTAAAAATGATAAGGCAATTTTAAAAAAAATAAGTTAACTTTAAAAAAAAAAATCTAAGTTAATTTTCATGAAAATTTCTAAGATAATAAAAAATTTCTAAGTTAAGTTAGAAAGTTTTTAACTATTTTCTAACACAAATTGAATAACTCTTTTAAAGCATTAAGTAATTTAAATTAATGCTTTTTCAGTTAGTCAATTAAACTTTTCATTTCGATAGTTGGCTTCCAGGTCGTGGCGAGGCACTAGGCCTTCTTGGTTATTGGAGCAACAACCACTTCCTTAGACAAAGCCTCATAAAGAAATTAGTTTTTTAATTTCCTTGCTGAAAATGCTAAGTCTGACTTTAATTTTAAGTTAAACAGGTTTTTGGAATCCAGTAAAGGTTCCTACCTACAGGATTAACCAAATATTTTCTAGGTATATAGATTTTTGATATATTTCTAATTTGACTTTGATAAAATCTATAATACCAATTTAAATTTCTAAAAGTAGGAATATTTGAACCATTAGATTTTTTCAATCTTTCTATTTCTTCTTTTAGTTTTTCATTTTCAATTTTTAATTTTTCAAAATCCTCTATAAGACATGATTTTGCCAAAATTCTCTTTATTTCTAAAATTTCATTTTCTAATTTGGCATTTTTATTTTCTAATTTATACATGGATTTAGTCATAGCTTTGATACCAGAGTAAAGCTGATCAGGGGGTAAGAGGCATACCTCACTTACCATGTCGGATTTGAAGCCTGAATCTCCCCCTGCTTCACTACTTCCATCTGACGTCGCTCCCCCTTCATCGATGCTGGGTTCTGATGTGCTTTGTCCTTCGTGGCTTGCCATCAGTGCAATCCCCGCATATTCTTGAGCTTCTGATTCAGATGAAGAAGTGTCATCCCAAGTTGCTTTTAGGTTGTGTTTCTTGGGTGTCTTCATTTTGACCTTCTTGAGTTCTGGGCAATCTTCCCTTAGGTGTCCCTCCTTCTGACACTGGTAGCACCGTACCTTTCTTCTACCTTGATTCTTTTTATTCTGCATTTTAAATTTATTAGATCTAAAAAACTTTTTAAAATTTCTTACCATGTATGCTTCTTGATCGTCTTCGGAGTCTGACTCGAGTTCATCCTTCTGGGTTGCGTTCAGCGCCATAGTCTGGGTTGTATCCTTTGTCGTTCCTGCACACCTGGTTTCATGCAATTCAAGAGTAGAAAACAACTCTTCTAAAGTACTTACCTCCAGGTCTTTTGAGATGTAGTAGGCGTCGACGATTGATGTCCACTCCGGAGTTCTTGGAAACGCGTTGAGCGCGTAGCGTATAGTGTCCCGGTTTGTTACCGTTTCACCAAGGTTTTCGAGACAAGTAATTAGTTCTTTTACCTTCGCATGTAGACCAGCTACTTTCTCACCTTTCTCTAGACGGATGTTCATCAGTTTGTTGCGGAGGATGTCCCTTCTAGCGAGCTTTGCTTCGGACGTGCCTTCGTGGAGTTCCAAGAACTTCTCCCAAAGTTCTTTAGCAGATAAATAGTTTCCGATGCAGTTGACCTCTTGAGGCGGTAACACGCTCAGCAGGTGATGTTCCGCACGGCTGTTTGCTACCGACTCATTATGCTCCTTCTTTGTCCAATCGCTCTCTTCTTTTTCTTTTCCATCTTTATCTATTGGAGCTACAAAACCATATTTCATAATAAATCGAATTTCAAAATCTGTTTTTAGGAATACCTCCATACGACGCTTCCAGTCTGCGAAGTTCCCCTCGAATTTTGGTGGGACGATGCTTGGTCCGGCCATCTTGTTGCTTCGATCGGCGGTTAGTCCTCCTGAAGCGTACTCGGCTCTGATACCACTTGTAGGTCCCTTTGGAGGCCGGCAAGAGGGGAGGGGTGAATTGCCCTACAAAATAAAACCAAAAACCCTTCTCGGATATTCAACTAACTTAATAGAACTTGTAATTAAAAAGGCAGAGACTAATTAAAACAGAAAATAGACACAGAGGAATTACTTGGTTTGCAATAAGAGGATTGCTAATCCAAGGCAAAGACGGCGCACTAATTGATTCTCCTCTGGGCGGAGTAGCCTCTTACAGCGTTGAAAGCACAGAAATAAATAACACAAATGAAAGCATTGGATTACAAGTAGTTTTTCTTGATTGATTATTGCTTATGGACCAAGGCTATATTTATAGTCTTGGTCCGGGCGCCCCCGGGGGGATAAACTTTATCCCCCAATGATCAGATTGCGAAAATCGCGATCCTGGTCAAAATCATGCTCCGGGCGCCCGGAATGGTTCCGGGCGCCCCGGAGCAAAAAGTCAACTGCAGTTGACTTTTTGCCCGGGATCACTTCTCCGTCAAGTCCCAGTCTCGGTCCGGGTCTGTTCGCTCCGGCTCCGCTAGCTTGGGTGATCTCGGCCTTCCGGAATAGGGCTCACCCGAACCCATGTTCCGACCTTCTCCTCGAGCAGCCTTCCTTCCCGGTTTCTCGTCCCTCGAACGCCGCACACGCTCTTCTCGTCCACCGGTGTACTCTTCCGCGGACACCTCGTCCCTCAGACGCACCGAGCCCGTCGGCTCTCTCCCGTGCCGTCCTTCTCGCTAGCCGCGTCTTCCGCTCGACTTCCTGTGTTCCTAAGCTCCTGCACACTTAGACACAAGGGTTAAACAAACGCAGGACCTAACTTAGCTCGTTTGATCACATCAAAACACCTTGGGGTTCCAACATCATCATCCAATACGTGATGTCCCATAAGCTTCCTCCTTCAAATTTTGGAGGTGCTTTAAGTCGGCCATCTTTTACTTCCTTGGCGATTAGTCCAATGGAGAGCATCCTCGCTTTGATACTACTTGTTGGGGATCTTGTATGGCCAGCTAGAAGGGAGGTTGGATAGACGACGCACCCAAATCGATAGCTTCCTACGTATTTGTTAGCATAGCGGAATAATGCAAAACAAATAAGCTAAAGATTAATGACAAGAAGAGAAATGCAAACCGCTAACACGTTTTTTATGTGGTTTGGAGAAAACTTGCTCCTACTCCACGATTGTCTGTAAGGTGGACGATCCCTTAATCTGTCAGTGGATTAATCCCCAGAAACTCCGGCTAGCACAATCCTTCTTCTCGATGGAGAAACCTCGCCACAACTCGACCAAGAGCATTGGATTGCTAGGGCACTAGTTAACTACTAATTAGGGTTAACCACCACTAATTTCGTAAATCTTAACCAAGTTTCCAAGCCTTGGTTATATAAGTCACAGGTTGGAAAATCTTGCCTACCAATCGACTGGTGAAAGTGCCAGTCGACTGCCCTCTGTGGAGATTCGACCGTTACAACCCAACAGCTCGATACCAGTCGACTGGTGAAAGTACCAGTCGACTGCTCCACACTGACCAAACGAACAGAAGCATTCTGTTCGCTCCCAATCGACTGCCCAGTTGACTGTACCAATCGATTGATATTTCCATCAGTCAACTGGTACCCCGAGTATAGTCTCTTAGACTTGGACCTTCACCCTTATTATTCACTTGACGTTTCTTTGCAGCCTTGACCTTTTGCCTTCAAGTTTACTTCCTTCGGCTCTCGTCCCTCGGATGCACCCAAGCTCGCGGCTCGTCCCAATGTCATCCTTCACGTATACCTCGAAGTCGCTTCCCTCGGCCCTTGTCCTTGCTGCATTGTCCAAAGGTCCCTCAGATGCTCCATCCTTCACCGGACCCAAAGCTATCAACCTAAGTCATATGTGTATCCTGCAAACTTGCACAACTCAAATACACATATCAAATACAAGAGTAAACTTAACTCAAACCCTTTGCCCAAACACTAAAATACATGGTCGCACAGACCATTGGGATTGCTCCAACAAGATCTACTATAGTATTCACCACCACGGTTTGATCTTACGATCTTAATCTTCTTACCAAGTTAATTTTCAACTTCGGCTTTGAAGGTTTTGAACATGTCCAGGGATTGCGACTTCTCATGAATAAAGTACAAGTATCCGTATAAGGAATAATTATTTATAAAGCTTGTAAAATATGCTTGACCATTCCAAGAAGCCTTAGGGAATGATGTACATATATCCGTATGTATAAGTTCTAAGATTCCATTACTTCGCCTTGAATCCTTGTTACTTTTATTAGTTGTTTTCCCCTTGATACACTCAATACAGATTCCAAAATCTGACATATCAAGGGAATCGAGAATTCCTAGTGACATTAATTTTTCTAGGCATTGTTTAGAAATATACTCAAAACACCTATGCCACAACATGGATGAATTTTCATTTGTCACACTACGCTTCACACTTATACCATCACAAGATTATCCGTATGAGTTTCAGTATCTAATCTATATAGTTTGTCAATCAAAGAACCAATACCATACAAGATAGAATTTTGAAAAATACTGAACTTTTCATTTCCGAATGAACAAGTGTATCTGGATTTATCCAAACATTAAATAGAAATTAAATTCCATTTAAAAGATGACACTACAAATGTACTTTCCAAATTCAAAAGTATATTGTTCTCCAAACAAACTTTAAAGACATCTATTGCCTATTTTTTTGCCTTCTTACCCATTTCGCTATAGATGAATCTTTCGATATCAACTGACATTCGACTTATGAGACAACCCTATATAGTTACACTTATATGAGTAGTTGCTCTTGTGGCCGAATTTCGAGGCTGGTGGGGCGTAAATCCCTGCAACTTGTGTAAACTCACTCACTTGCTACTTACCTTCTCAGTCACTTGATTTATCTCCTCCGTGTTGATCTTGGGGTGAGCTGGCGGGGGCGCTGGGGGTGAGCGTATTCACCTTTTGTTACACTTATGTGAGTAGTTGCACTAGTATCTATCCACAAAGTGTTATTAGGTACAGTAGCTATGTTGACTTCTGAACTAACAAAGTTGAGAAGTATACCTTTCTTGGCACGCTAGTTGGCGTATCTAGGACAATCCTTTTTCAGATGACATTTCTTTTTACAAAAGAAACATGTTGAGTTTGGATCTTATTGCTTTTGCACCTTATGCCCTGAAGCCCCAGTCACTACAAGTTTTTTATACTTACTCTTACCATTATCCTTCTTTTTCTTGTTCGAGTACTGAGATGAGGATGCATAGTGAATACTTTGAGATGTGTCACCTCTTAATCTCTCTTCTTCCTATATACATTGAGCTATGAGTTCATTTAATGTCCATTTATCCTTTTGAGTATTATAGCTAATCTTAAAAGGAGTAAACTGTGTAGGCAGAGAAATTAAGATAAGGTTCACAAGGACACTTTCAGACATGTCTAACTTTAGTGTCTTAAGCCTTGTAACTATGTTGGGCATCTCCATGATGTACTCCCTAATATTACCCTTCCCTGTGTACCTCATGGATACTAACTTCATGAGAAGTGTGGTAGTTTTGACTTTTTTGTTTGAGGTGAATCAGTTCGCTAATTCCTTAAGGTTTTAGCATTCTCCTTCTCAGTTATCAAACCCCTAAGTGATTTTGGAATTGACATTCTCATGAACATCAGACTCATGCGATTAGATCGCTCCCACTTGTCAAAGTTCATCTTTTAATCCGCAGTGGAATCATTAGTCAAAGGTGCATGGCGATCATGCCTAAATGCATAGTACAGATCCAGCAGACCAATAAAATTGTAATATGTTCTTTCCGTTGTCCAAAGTTTGTACCAGTAAGCACGGAGATGTTGTTCAAATTAGCAGATATTGAGAGTACTATATAAACAAAAGCAAAGAATATAACTCAATTTAACAAACAAAGCATGTATCTTTATAGTTGTGTATTAACAAAATGCAACAAATAAAACATGCAAATATATGAGCATTAATAGAGATATCTAGTACAACATTACATTAAATTTTTAGATTAAATTGTAACTTGCTATTGATACTCTTTAAATAACTCATGATCACCTTCATCTGCTACATAACTCGCCTTTCTTTGGGGCGACGTATTATGCACATGATACTTTATTCATGAGCTTTTTTAGTTAGCTTATGTTTTCTAACATCACTCACAATGCTTCTAATCGATCACATAGTGCCCCTTTGGGCTGATACACCATGTGCATAATCAAGAAGTTTAGCTTAATTTGTGAGCTTCCTTAAATATATATCTGGCATAAGAATGATTTTCCTTTGGGCTAATCACCCTTAGCATGTACATATGTTCCAATACACTAGTCTCCTAGCCTCCCTTATAGTTTTTGCTTTGACGATAGTATAGGTTCGACTAAGCAGTAAGAGTGAAGAAGAATTCAGGTAGAATTTGCTAAAAATTAAGCTAAATTCAGTTATCAATCGATTAATATTGAATATCAATCGATTGACACCTTTATCAATTGATCGAGAATGGATGTGAATCGATTCACACGTGTGCCAATCGATTAATCAATCGATTGAACACACATGAATCGATCCAGAAGACTTCTGTTCGCTCGTTTATCCACCCCACAAATGCCAATCGATTCAAAAACCTTCTATGGACAACCCAGTGAATGACAACCAATTAGCTGATCAATTAGTGAATCCTAATCGATTCGTCGATCGATTTAGAAGCTCTCTGTTTACTTCCTCACGATCTTCAATCGATTGGCTAATCAATTGGTTACCCAATCGATTAGCCAATCGATTAGCCAATCGATCCAGAAGTTTTTTGTTGACTTCTTACAATCTTCAATCGATTGGTGACCCCAATCGATTCCGAACCCTTCTGTTCGTGAACTTAAGCATCTCAATCGATTGAGTCTTATGCCAATCGATTGGTGAACGATTGACTGATCGATTCGGGAAGCTTCTGTTCATAAATTCGTAACTCCCAATCGATTGAGAACTTTTCCAATTGATTGATATTAGAAAATGCCCATTTCTGAACGTGATTTCAACCCTAAAATCGCACTGCCAATCTCGTTCTTCATAGATAATGTGAAAAACTCGATTCATGGGTTAAAATCCTAATTTATCTAAGCTACATTCAATGAATATACATTAATTTTACTCATCCATATGGAATCAAATACAAAAATTGATGTATTTATGTTAAAACGTTGGAAAATAATCCCTACGCCTTAAAAATTAATACTAAGTCAATCCTAAAAATTAATAATAAGTCAATCCTAGGCTTTGATACTAATTGTTAGATTTTCAATATATTATATATGAACTAAATGATGCATCTATAACAGGATCTAGCTTTTATCAATAATAGTCCATCAATGTTAATAAATCGGATTATTGGATCTACACATTAAATCCATATTCATTTAATTCAAACCTTCTTTATATGCATTAAAGTGTTAGATCATTTAATTGAATTTAGATATTTTAATGATAATTAGGAGTATTTTAATCAAATGTAGCCCACCATATAGAGATTAGGTTCATCCACATAGATTCAATTGGATCTAGTCCATCATCAACTTAATCCTACACCACCTTCAAACTTCAATTTGTTGGTGTTTGTAATGCACTAAATACATTGTGGGCTTTACATCTTGCAGTAAAAGTAAGCCAAGACTGGTGATGCAGAAACGAACGTCGTCCTGATGAAGCTTTTCCGCAAGTCCTATTGATGGTTGTCGTCCTCCTTGAAGATAAAAAAGGTACAACATTTTTCACGCCTAAATATATCTCTTAGTCTCAAGCATGATATTTCTTCGGTACTGATGCCAAAATGCCTCTTTGGAATTATTCAGTTTGTTATTCAGCTTCAGTAGCAAGATGGTGAGATGCTTGGCCATTCAGTAAGTCGTCTCTCCATTTGCACAACTCAAATTACAGCTGATCCTTCACTTGCCCAGATCACTTAGGTATGTGAAACCTGATAACTAGAGCCTTATTCTTTTGTTTATGGTTCATATCCTCTCCATCACTGCATCACTTTGCCCATCGATCGATTTTGTTGTCAGCGTCTCTATCAATTTGTCCCAGGGCCAACACGGAAGAGGTAAATCACGGACGACTATTAGCCTTTGGAATAGTGACTAGTACATAAGGGAGACATTTATCTCAACTTTACCGAGATTCGAATCCCATATTTCATTGTGATAACACCTCATGCGCTAGTCACTAGACCCATCCGAGGGGATAACATCATGAGCATCAATGAAGTATAGCATTATTGTTTTTTTGAATCCTAAAATCTCTTTATAAGTAATTTTTGTCTCCAAATAAGAAATTATAGTGTTTTATTGTGATGATGTTCAACATTTAACAACTTTTAAAAGAGTCAATAATAAAATTGAAAAGCTTAATTAATGGATGAAAGATTCTGGCAACACTGTTGTGTTGATTCTTGACTTGAATTGTGTTGGAATTGACCCGGCGTCTGGTCGAAACAAAATTTCAGAAAATCAATTTGGCTCCTGTTAAACGATCATGAGTCAAATTTTGAACCTCCATTGAATCTCACTATCGAAAGCCTATGCTCATATTCATAATTTTAATCGAAAAAATTAAATGAATATTATTATTATTTTAGTTTTAAATATTATTTGTTAATACACCCTGGTGCCTGGACCGGATTAGCCCGGAATAACCAGGCCGTTCCTACCTCACAGGGTCGGCCCAACAAGAGCATAAAAAGGACGAAGCAGAAATTGCGCGGAATTAGCAACTGCCGACGTCATTTCCATTTATTATTTCCTTCTCCTTCCCCCGCCCGCCTCTCGGTTTCGCCGCACCCTCCTTCCGATGTGCTCCGCGGCTCCCCATCCCGTCTGCCTAGGGTTTCATCCAACCAAATGGCTCCTCTCTGCGCCTTCGTCGGCGCGAACTTGGATCGCTCCTCCCCGGTTCCGATCCGCGTCTCAGGTTAGTTTCCAGCACTCCTTTTTTCCTGTTCAGGTTGTTTGGGCCTTCGCGATACGATTCTTCTTTGTCTTCCTCGTAGCGCTGTCGATCCTTATCTGGTGGAAAGATGCGCAAGCGTCGGCAGTTGTTACTCCCAATGGCTTCTTTCTCTTTCGATGAGGTAATTTTTTGTTAGCATTGGATTATATTCGTTTGCGTCTTTAAGCGAAGGACTGTGTTTTTTTTTTTTTTGACTGACCTTCTACGATGCAGGATTCTATGGGTATCCCTACGCTCGTAGATGATGGCTACGGAGTTTCTGGAGAGGATACCTCGTATATGTCTTCCAGCGATGATGAAGATTATGATGCAGACCTTCTTGTCTCCACTGTTACTGATGTCGAGTTGGCCTCAAATAAGGACCGTTATGAAACGTCTGATCCTTCTTTGACAGTGACGGCCCATCGGTTCGCGACCCTCACAGGGCGGAGGAGGAGAAGGTGCTTTATATATTATAGCGGAGATTATCTGTCGGTCATTTATTTTTTGTTATCATTAACATGTTTTGTTGCGTCGCTTGGTGTTATTTGGATTTCATAGTGGACCTCGTGTTTCTTTTTCTTTCAAGTGATTTTGACCATTCTAACACATTACTTATTTGGCTGGCCTTTCTAGACGCTCTTCATCACACCATCTTCCTTTTTTTGTTATGTATAGTTTGTATCTTCAAGTATTTTCTTCAAGTATTTTTTTTTTCCAATTTCATAAAGCATCAACTATCAATTTATTCTTTGTTTCTGATCATAAGAAATAACATGCACAAGAAGTTAATGCAACAATAATAAGAGTATAAGATGAGAAGCTACTTTGTAAATATAGTTTAAATGCAGTAATTCAGTAAATGTAGCTCTGACAGTGGTTAAACCAAAAGAAAATAGGCTAAGATGATTGACATTGTAAACAGAATTCCTTATATCTTGCAGTTAGGTTAATTGAATTAATTAGGATTAGTTATACAAAGGAGGAGGGAGTTGTCATGTGACCTCTATCAAACAAGATTGAAGATTTTAGTGATCTTGCAATAATTGGAAATATGGCATCACAGAAAATAATACAGTGAAAAAAAATCCATTTATTCAACTTAAATTGTTGGTCATTTTATTGTGAAATATATGTGAATACCTTTTCTCCTTGATCATTGACTTGGTATTGATCCTTTATGTCAGAACGCGCAAGGGCATGTTAATCAGCATGACTTTGGTGGCATTCCTTGTTGGATTTCTTTTGTTCTTTGATTGGTGTTCATGGCAGATTGTCAGGATGCCCTTGGAGCCATTTTTCTTAACACACCCTTTCACTTTGTCAGCAGTTATATCAGCATTTGCAGGATTTCTGTTTGTCCCTATAGTTGATACCATGAGGATTTATCAGATTATTAGGAAGGATGGTCCAACTTCTCACTGGTCTAAAAAGGGTACCCCAATAATGGGTGGGCTATTTTTCATCCCTGTAGCTATTGCTGTTGCTTCTGTCAAGGCTGGCAACAATAGTGCTGCATTTGGAGCTGTAATAGGAACCATTTCATTTGCAACAATTGGGTTATTTGACGACCTTCTAAGCTGTAATAATAGTCAGAATTCTGGCTTACCAGGCTGGGCAAAATTTGGTTTGCAGGTAGCATTTTTATCTCCACACATAATATTGACATGTACAAAATTTTGCACATCACCTGCACCATCTAAAAGATATCTTCACCTTTTTTGTTTGATTATTTCTTTTTCTGTGGTTGGTGCAGATAGTTGCTGGGACATTGTTTTCATTTTGGTTGGATTCTGCACATATATCAACACCATACAACATGTATAGTTTCTCATAACCAGTAAGATCATCATGTTTAGTTGGCAAAAACTGATAATTTTTTGTGTTTCTAGTCTGTATCATTTTAGTCAACATTAACTGATAATAAGATTAGTGGAAATAAGATTAGTGATTATTTTTGTACTTATGAAGGTTTGCCTTTTCAAGAAGTTCAAATAATTCCCCTTGTCTTTCTGTGTTTATTCTCTATCAATCCTTCTTCCATTCATATTTTTTTGGTAACTTTGCAATGATGAGAATCACATTCTGAAATTCTTGATAGATTGTAAATCCTGGTTCTTTTTCGTTTTTCTAATGTAGTGTAAATCCTGATTTTTTTTTTTTTACTTCTGTTTGATTGAAGGAAATTTTTGGTTCCTCTTCCTCCGCCATTGGGACTTGTGTATTTGGGGAAATTCTATCTAGTCTTGACAGCATCATTATTTGTCTCTATGAGTAATGGAGTCAACATGACTGATGGACTTGATGGCTTGGCTGGTGGGTGTGCTGCTTTGGCTTTTATGGGAATGTCCATAGCTGTTCTTCCAATAAATCCTGGTAAGTATGCTACTTTGAAATTGATAACTGTATATTCTTTAAGAATTTGTTTAGAACATTACCCATTTTCCCTTATTATTCAGTAGAACTTATTAGCCATGTTCAATACAATCTTCATGGTATAATTATTTGCAAACTGATATTGTGCTAATTGATAAGAGTGCAAATGTAATGAACTCAAAGCTGGAATCATGGTCAATAACCATAAATGGTATAACTCTCAAGTAAAAGTAAAATTGAATGCATAAGATATAGTATTAGTAGTGTTGTAAATTGCGGTAAGCGGTCAGTGCCTTGGCCATCTAAGTGCCTATATATATATATATATATATATATATATATAATAGGATAATTTTAGTAGGCATTAATTAAGTCTATTTAAATTATTCCAATCATAGCCGGGAGTTGATTAAAATTATTATTCGATTAAATCTTAAGTTAAAAAAAGAAAAACCTAACCTTTTATTTTGCCATTTCGACTTTGGATCACGTCGCACGTTTGAATGCATCGTTGGACTCGGGTGACCCGTCTTGGCCTGTCGCCGAAGCATTCGGGCCCATCGCCGACGTGCCCCGGCCAATCGCCGATGCGCCCGGGCTCGTCGCCGACGCCTCCAGGCATGCGGAATGGGTCCAGACTCATCACCAGGCTTAGGCGATGCATCGTGGTGCCTTGACGCCTCGCGTCTTGTTGGTTCGAGCAAAACGACTGTATTTAACGAGATTTCAATTCAAAGTATATAAAAGCCTAACCTAATAACGACAACAGGCCATGGAAGTAGTGGTAGCGGTTCGATGCGGAAGGAGGTGAGTTATTTTGAAATCACCTAGAGCACCGCAAGGGTTTTTTTAATCTATGTTGACTTTGATCGCTTAAAATGCCGCCTTAGACAAAAGCGGTGTGGTTGATGTCCGCCTACCCCCTAGGTGGCCGTCTCAGCTGCCATTTAGAACATTGAGTATCAGCCATTAAGACAGAAATGAACAAATACATGAAAGGGATGGACATACATCCCTGCAAGTAACATTGCTACATGTCTTGGATCTATTATACAAGGTATTGAGGAGTGGTTAAAATGAAGAGGACTTCCTAGATTCTCTCTGATTGTCTTGTGTACCTTAGACTAAAATGAAAATGTTATGAAATGATACAAATCAGTCATACTCTATTATTTTATGAATATTTTCAAAGATGACTGATAGATTCAATAGGTTGACAAATTGGATTGATGAGAGTTGAAGAGGTGGGAGATCAATAAGAACGATACTGAATATAGTTAATGCTGATTTGAGTTTTAAATTAAGTTTGCTTTCTTGGTTGGAAAAGATCCATTAAACCCCAACAAGTTGTCGATGATTATTAGTACAATAGTGATGAATTTGGTTGATTGAAGCAATTGACAAAGTTTCGTCCTTAGGATGAGAACTCTAACCTAATATTTGCTGAACAGGTTCTTTTATTTCTGTTGGAATTGAAAATCTTTGTAGGATGTTCATTATGAGATTTGGCACCATTGTTTGTTGAATTTTTATTTTTTATTTTCATAATAGTCATATGTTGTTGAAAACAGGTATCGGGATTCAGTAGCTTATGTACATCTTACTAGTTTATAGGTTTTGTTATGATTTCCATTTTGTCAGCTTTCTAGTTTGTAATTTGCTAGTAAATTCATTTGTGTATGGGCATGCACACCCTCTTTCTTTTTCCCTTTGGCTAATGATGATTTCTAGTTCATGGTAACTACCAGATTCTATATGGATACGCTAGACTTTTCTTGACAAAGTGTTATAATATTTTTTAATAGCTTACATAGTTGATGGATTGCATAATGTGATTGTCTAGAGTTTCTATGATTTATAATGTTGTAATGAACATATTTCTGGATTTTTGTTTGTAGGATTTGTTGTTTTTTGTATGGATGTACATTTATTTCTAATAATGTATTTTCTATGTTTTTATACCACTTAGAACTTGCGATTTTTGGATCATCAATGTGTGGAGCCTGCATCGGGTTTCTCTTTCATAATAGACATAAAGCTTCTGTGTTTATGGGTGATGTTGGAGCGTTGGCATTGGGTGGTGCTCTAGCTGCAATGGCCGCTTTGTCAGGAATGTTCTTCCCATTGTTCATATCATCTGGTATCTTTATGTTGGAAAATTTGTCAGTCATAATGCAGGTACGGTGGTGTTAGTCTTGCACTTTCTTTGATTTTTTATCCATGTCCATAATCAAAGTTTCGGAAAAACAGATGCATGCAAATCTTTTGGGATTGAGCTCTCTTATAGGACATATGCACTTAATATTAAAATTTAATTTTATTGATAAAATAAATATACCTAATATGTATAACATCACTTCTCCAAATTAATTAACCTAAATATCCACATAAAAGAAAACTTTGCATCTACCTTAAAGCATATCAAACTATTTGATATAAGCAATCTATATAAAATACTATTTTTTTTTAATGATGAAACATATTTAATTAATAATGTCATGCATCCATATAGGAGGAAGTTTTATATTTACTCCATGATATCAAACAAAAGACATGAATTTTTGCAACTATTATTCTTTACAAGTCGTACTATAAATTGTTTATGAAAAAGGATGTACATCTCTGGAAGAGAATTTATTTGACAGAAATATCATCATTTCTTAGTAAACTTCTCATCATCAACTCATTCTTCCTTATTATTTCTATATATATTGGATTAGATGCTTGTTTCAGAGATCTGCCATTTACTTTATCGTGAGTGACTCAGTGGATTTAATCAAATTCATTTATGGACTCAACTACATACTCAACCCACATATTGGCTTGTCTAGACCATATATTTGCAGTATTTAGATACTTTTAAGAATTATGATTGGAAGTATTGGTAAGCATAGTGGCATGGTTTCTTTTGGTCCTGACATTCTTGTTTTCATCCAAGTTTCAAGTGTTGCTTGCAATTAAAGATACATCATACTTTTTTCCCTACTGTACTTTATCACAAGGATACAACATGTCCATTTGAAGGGGACATGTTAATGCTGCTATAACATGAGTCTGTTATCTGAAGCACAAAGTTTGGGAAAATAAGGCCTTTTCATTTTGTGATTTTCTATTTTCTAACATATTTTAAGTTGATTTCTTTTTGGAAAATCAAACATCTTGTAAAAGTTATTCAGAACAACTATCAAATACACACACTTGAGTTTGAGTAATATAGTATTTCTAGGTCTGGTCTATGTATGAAACAACTTAGTCATACATATTCATGAGCATAGCTTGGCCCTAAGATACATGTGCTAACTGCAAACTCTAACACAACACAAGCTTGAAAATGGTTGGAGCATAGGATGTCTAATCTTTAAAAATGTATACATACCATACCTTGCTTGCATCATGGAAAATGCCTGTTTTTTTCCTTTGGACATTATGAATAATATCTATGTCAAATCTTAGTTGGCTTATCATTCTAAGCACATATATAGTTAAACTATTGAATCTGTTGTCTGAATTCTTCCTTAACTAGAATGGTTGTCCAATACAGGTTTTCCACAAAAGGGCTTCTAAACTCTTGTATAAGAGGAAGAGTAGAAGGGGTATTGTAGGCACAACATCAATCTATCATTACTTTGAACTGTGTGGAGTGCAAGAACCTCTAATTGTTGGTGTCGCTTATATAGTATCATTCATCTTGGCACTTGTTGCTGGGTATGTTGGTTTAATTTCAGCTTGACTAGCACTTCATTTGTTGCATCTTCCTGTGGCTGAATATCCTTTATCCGAGTCTGTTTTGCCTTGAGCTGGTCTGAGGGTAAAGCTATTTAGTTCATGAAGTTGTATTTACTGACCAAACTCTGACTAGCATCAATAAGTCTCACCGTTATTTGGGAGGCAATGGTAACTGTTGTCTTCACAATGAGATGGGCATCTGCTAATGATTGAGATCGGTTGCAATGAGATTATTCCGGATGCGGATGCATGGATTAAGGGCGACCTCTTGCAAGTAGCCATAGGGTATATAATTCATGCCCGAAACATTATTCTTCTGGTGAGAACTGCTGCTGCCTTTGCTTTGCCAAGTGCCTTGCAACAGTGCTTTTGAGGTTTCAGCTTCTAAATTGTATATCGGTATCCTTGAGAGTTAAGAAACATTGTAAAACATCAATCGTTATGCTTTGAGAAGAGTACATGATACAAATTGTCTATAGGGTCCAGAGAAAGTATAACTAAACCACAGTTTAATAAAATTCTGTTTTTTTATACTTTCATTTGCAGGTTTGTAATAATTTTCACGAAAGAGTTTTAAATTGCTTGCTTATGCTTTCGTTTAGTGGTGCTTGGTTTCATTGCAAGGGGCCTCCTTGTTTTGTTTGGCTTCTGTTTGCCTTGTTTGCATTATAATACAAAGAAATATTCTGATAACTATTTATGGATGTTTTGAAATTTTATATTAAATTTTTTAGATAAAATGGCTTTTAGTGGGGCGCTAATAACATAGTTTTTTTTTAAAAAATTTTTTTTGTCCATGTTAAAGATTATTTTATCATATTTAACTTGGACAACTCTTTAAAGACCACTGCACGTATAATACTCCATTTAAGGGAGGTGGTTATTTATTTGGCTAGCTTTGCAAGACAATGTATATTACTTTTAGAATTCTAAAATTAATATTACTCTATCAAATTTAACAACACAAAAGAAAATGAATGGATAAAATGGAAATCACCTTATCCTTTTGTTTTTTATAATATATAACTACAGATATACATATACTAATAGGAAGAAGTTTAGCGAGTATCTATTTGTAATCCATCCCTTAATCAATCATCAAAACTTTCTTACTCATCTTTGCGCCAAACCAAATTCTTTTTTGGCGCCTCGCCTGGTGTCATGGCGGGAGTGAGTTCGTCTGACCCCGTCAATTCAAAAGCAGTAAAAATTTTACTTTTGCAACCTCAGATTCCGCGGGCGCCAGCACCGTCTCGGAGTCAAAATTCAAGACCTCGTCGAAAATTTTCATAAAAAATTAAAATTTTTCCCTCCATTCTCCTCCCGTACAAATACCGGCTCCTTCCCCTCCATGAATCGATAACCATGGCTCTTGGATCCCACGACAAGGAGAACGCCGTGCCTCCCTCGCCGGCGACTCCCTCCGCTTTGTGCCTCTCCGTCTCCAAGGTCGGTTGCAAGCGCAGGGGGCTGCCCAGGAAGCGGAGACCCCTCCAGGACATCACTCACCTCTTCCAAAACTGCCACTCGCCTCAGATTAATGCCGTCGCCTCCCTCCATGCGGTTTCATCAGGGAGAAGGCCGCTTGATCTGCCGACTAACAGTGCTCCTCCTCGTGTGTCTCTTCTCAAGGGATTCCGGTGACCGGCTGGCAGCATCAATCCATTTTTTTTCCAATAAAAGATAATGAAGACTGATTGATTATATAAAGAACAATGGAAACGATGCTGTTGCTTGAATACTCTGTTTTACTCTGGAATTCAGCTCTGTCTTTGTTATTTCACTTAAAAAATGACTTCATTTTGCGAGTTTCAAATTATGTAAACCCAAGTATGCACTTGGGTTTTAATAACAATGTGTTTTGCAAATCAATTGGCAACCAATTAGGCTCGATCAATATCCTTCGAAACCTATCATTTGCCCAACCCACTTAGTCTTCTTTTCCTATTGGACTAGTTTGGTCCGTTTGGCTATAGTGACCTTTTCAAATTAATGTCTCCATGAAAAAAAAAGATAATCAGGTAACATCAAATTTGAGATTATCAGTTTGATTTTATAAAAACTTTTATTAGTTGTCAAAATAAATTGAAAAATATTTATGGAGTGCGGCATATAAACCCAATATCCCATAGGGAGGAGGCCATGGTATATTATATGTATTGATAGTGCAAAGTGGATTCATTTAGTCTCTAGTGTCTTATTAAATTGATAGGGTTGATCCATGTACATTAACCAGTTGAATTGGTCATTTTAAGCCAAATAGATTGATTAGGTTAGACAATTTGCCGTTTGATAAGGGAAAGTAGACTTAGGGCATTAGAAAGAGCTTTTAGTTTTTTCGTATGGGTCCCATCAAAATAAAAAAATAATCCAGAAAGTGGGTTCGAAAAATCGAATCTAGTGTTGGGATGTAAGGTAAGTCCCATATTAAAAAAATCATTTTAGAAAAGATTATATATTTAAAAAGATATAAGTTATCTTTATTGGTATAAGATATTTTGGATAGAATTTAAAAGTAAAGTTATAATAATTTAGAATTAAAGTGGATAATATCATATCATTGTACAGATATGTAAATATCCTTTAGGCACAATAAATGATATCAGAATAATGAATCAAATGTTATATGGAGTGATCTTGAATAAATTTAAGAGTAGGTCCGGAATAAGTCAGGTTGACCAGATGCTTACAGAGAGGTCCCAGAGTAGGTCAGGGTGACTGGATACTCACGGAGAACTTCGGAATAGGTCAAGGTGACTGGATGTTGATGGGGAGACTCGGAGCAAGTCAGGGTGATCGGATGTTTACGAAGAGGTTCGAAGTAGGTCAAGAGTAACCGGGGACAGATGCTTGCGGGGAGGTCCGAAACATGTTAGGATGATCGGATGCTCAAGGGGAGGCCTGAACCATGAGAGTAATAGTAACCCTTCATTTGAGGGGAGGATTATTGGGATTCAATTTAAATCCCACATTGGAAAGGTTTGAAAATGATCATGAGTTTAAAAGATATAAGATATCTCTATTAGTATGTGATCTTTTGGGTAGAGCCTAAATTTAAAGTTACGAGGGGCGTATGTCTAAAATAGATAATATCATATTATTATAGAGATATATGAATATTATTATAGATATAAGAAAAAAAAAATTATTAGGAAAAACTACCATCAACTTCCAATGGAGATGCACTTAGTTAACTAAGTAGGTTGAAATTATTGAGTTAGACTATGAATGACTAAAAAATACATAAAAGAGAGCCTCTTCTCCAAAAATAATTTTATAGTGCCATATGCATTGAACATAAGATATTTTACTTTTCTTCACCACTTTAAAAAACAAAGAGTCCAGAATATATTTTTCTAAAAAAAGGTTATACCTCGGCTTTCATATCACATGGAGTAAATTTTGTTAATGAAATTACAGTAGATAAGCTTTTATCTTTTTTTTTTAAGGTTAAAAGTAAAAAACAAAAGATGCTATTTGTTTACCGAATTGTCAAACGTACACTCTATGTTAATTTTTTTTTAATTAAAAGGGTGTCTCACTCTGATAAAATAATATGACTATACTCTCTCAAACTGTTCTCATTATTATCTACTTGTATCTCTTGCCTAAATAGAATGTGTTATAGTAGCATTACATAGTTGTAGCAATAATAAAATTATAGTTATAATATAGAAAAAAATTTTAAAGACTAAAATTATTTGGAGAATTAAAAAAGAATTTAAATGATAATTTTTAGCTTGAAATCGAGTCATTATGAATTTCATGTCCAGTTATAGATATCTGAATGAGTTTTAATTTGATATATTATGTGTCGCTTTATTCAATCTGAGTAAAAAATTATAATTTCTCAAAATTTAAGATTTAATATTCACAATGTAATAAATATGAATTCATAGTTATTACAACTATTAGACAATTCGTGATTTGATAAGGATAGGTATCAAAGTTTTGATATCATGATAAGATATTCAAATTATCATCTAAGTATCTATGATTCAATCCTAATTATGATGTATTAGTAGAAATCTTTTTTACAAATGAAACATATAATTAAAAAATATTTAACTTCTGAGTTATCCATCGACCCACTTTCCAATTTACTCAATATAATCAGTACAGAACATAATATTGATAAGAGTGGAAAAAGATGATCGACACTTTTAATTAAACATAATAAGTACAAAAAATTTATGATAAATGAAATAAAAATCATTTAATATTAAAACGGAACGTTTTCTTTTAAAATGAATAAAATTAAATTTAAAATGTTAAAAATTATGACCCCAAATTCAATTTAGTCCTTTAATTATGCCTCCTCTTGTCAACTCTTCTTTTATTATAAATGGGTCCTCGGGTTCATGGTGTCATGATGGACATTCAAATTATCACCAGGTATCCATGATTCAAATTTCAGGTATAATGTATTTATAGAAATTTTTTCTCCAAATTGAGAGCATAATCAAAGGATGCTGGGTTTCTGGACTGGCTACCGCGTGTGCTTCACGATTTATCCTGATGACCGGTGGGAAACTTCCGTAGAGCCGAGCCAGTCACCCCCAGATATAGTCAATGAGGCTAACTGAAATTATCATTTTTTTTTCTTTTATTATAAATGGTCCCCGGGCCCATGATGCCACGGTAGGACATCCAGATTATCACCTAGGCACCCGTAATTTGAACCCTAGCTACATCGTATTTGTAGGATTTTTCCCTCAAAATTGGGGAGAGGGACGTAATCAAAGGATGCTGAACTTCTGGGTTGATCGTTGCGTGTGCTTCCCGATTTATCCTGATGGCCAGTAAAAAACTTTTGTTGGACTAAATTGATCATCTCAAGGTTAATCAATGAGGTTAACTTGAATTACGACTAAAATAAAAATATTTGAAAATGACACAATGAGGTTAACTTGAATTACGACTAAAATAAAAATATTTGAAAATGACACCTTATATCTTATCTCAAGAAATTTATATATAGGCAACGTAGGATTTTATTTTATTTTTTTTAGAAAACGATAGACAATATAGTATGATTTCATGAACTCCAATAGAATTGGGGCCTAACCGCTTTAGGCTTTAATGATCTGTCTTTAAGTCGGACTGCACATAGACCTAGTGAACCAAGTTGATTATACAATTTAAGTGAGTTAGACTATGAATATGAATGACTAAAAAACACATAAAAGAGAGGTTCTTCTCAAAAATAATTTTATAGTGTCATGTGCATTAAACATAAGATATTTTACTTTTCTTCACCTACGCATAAAAAAAAAGTCTAGGAAATATTTTTTGAAACAAAGGCTATACCTTGGCTTTCATTCACATGGAGTAAATTTTGTTATTGAACTAAAGTAGTAAAGCTTTTTGTCTTTCTTTTTAGGTCAAAAGTTAAAAAAAAAGAAGACATCATTGTTTTTTTATTGAATCATCAAAGGAGCATCCTATATTAATTTTTGATAATTTTTATTGAGCATCCTATATTAATTTTTGATAATTTTTGTTGAATCGTTAAAGGAGCATCCTATATTAATTTTCTTTATCAAAAGGACTGTTAGTTAGAGCCCTAGAGCCAATCATTTGATGATTGTATGGACTCATTGTATCATATTCTTATATTTTAATAAAGACATTTGTTTGGTTATTATACTTGTTTGTATTAGTGCCAAATAGACTAAGTATAATAGCGTCCTTGAGTAGAAGGTTCATACCTATATCAATCGATTAGTTGAATCGATAGTGAGATGATATAGGGAACACTACTCTAAATCATTCCTAGTCGAGTATTAACATTCAGGGACAATGTTAATGCAATAAGACTAGCATGTAGGTCAGCTCGATGACTTGATCTCACAAGTCATGGATATAGAGATATCAAGCTGACACATGGGTATACATTGGAGAATGTATACTGAATGACCCGCCATGAGAAAGTATCATGGATCGTTATATGAGTGTCATATACTTTCTCATGTGGCTATTAGTATGACTATTAGTCCTTAGACCTGAAGTCACCATGGATCCCTACATAAGGAGTTATGTACTTTGGTTTCGTCAAACGTCACCCGTAACTGGGTGGACTATAAAGGCGATTACCGGGTATGTAACAAATTATGCAGAGGGATGTGAGTGATGTAGATGAGATCTATCCCTCCCATATGACGGGAGCGACATCAATATTCTTGATAGAGTGAGACCACTAAGTGCATGGTCATGCCCAAATGAGTCAACATGAGATGTTGAGCTCATTTGATTGAGTGAGTCTACTTGGGGTTCAAGATTTAGATTGATTAGAGGATGACACGGTCTATGTCTCATATTGATCAATCTAGATGTCTAGGATAGAAGGACACTTGTCATTATTTTGTGAGGAGTCACAATTGGTAGTCACAAGGTGATGTCGGATCTCGATATTCTTGTAACTTGGGTAGTAATGATGTGTTGCTAGATACCGCTCATTACTTATGCTCCTAAATGAGTTTAGGGCATTGCCAACGTTACAAGAACCTATAGGGTCACACACTTAGGACAATTAGATGGAGATTAGGTTCATATGATGAACCAAGAGGATAAGATTCATTTGATGAATCAAATTGGATTAAGAGTAATCCTAATTAGGCTAACTTGAGTTCGACTCAAGTTGATTCATGTGTTCAATGAGTCTAATTTAGATTTTGAGTCATTGAATCAATTTAATTTAATGAATTAGATTCATTATATTAAGTTGGCTCGAATCAAATGATTAGATTAGATCAACCATGGTAGAGATTGAGTCAAGTTTGACTTGACTTGAGAAGGAAGACCAAAGGTCAATTTTGACTTGACCTTTTGCCACCTCATTGGTGAGTTGGCATTAGGTGGACCAATAATGATGTTCCACATCATCATGGGTGCCACCTCATGGAAGTTATAAAGCCATTCTCTTTAATGACTTCATATTAATTGCAATTAATGCAATTAATTTGGGAGGTTTTTGAGAGTGGCCGGCCACTTTGTGTTTGTGTGGGAATTCATTTTTCATTCAAGTGGTGTAACTCCTTCTTCTTCCTTGTGTTCTCTCCTTGCTCTCCCTCCTTTTCCTTGCCGTGACCTATCAAGGTGCTAGCACACCTTTGTTTAGGTTTTCTCCATCAAGAATTGTTCGTGTGGATACTTCTAGAGGACCGACGCTTGACGGTCTAGAGATCCGGCAACTTCTTGGACGAGCGGGAACGCGAAGGGCTTCGCTACAAGGGTAATGATCTTAACTTTAGTGTAGATCTAAAGTTTTACAAATTCGTACAAGAAAAAGTTTTTCAAAAAAGTTTTGTTTACGAATCTTTGCACGAGATCCATGTCTTTGGGTGACTCGGGGTTTCCGCGACGCGAAAAAGCGGTTTTCGCGGCCCGACGAACCCAACAGTGGTATCAGAGCCACGTGCAAAGACTTGTACGAGTTCGTTTGTATTTTTATGAAAAATATACCTTCTGTGATTTTCTGTAAAAATTGAGTTTTTAGAGTTTTTATGAGTAATTTTTCCGTAGAAGCGAAGCACAAGTGTCTCGGCACTTGTAGGCTTCGGCTACCGGAAAGTTTTCTTTTAAACGGCTTCGTTTTGCCCCAAATCCGTTTGGGACAGTGGGGTCGGGTGCCATTAGATCGCAAAGGAGCAACTCACGATGGTTAGTTCGTGGGTAGGGGCATTGCCCCTAACCCCGCAAGGGAATTTGCTCCGCGATTGCACCCGAAATCGCTAAAAATGAACCCGCCGGGAAGATTTTTCCGAAACGGCAATGTCTCGACCCAAATCGTTTTGGAACAGCGGGTTTAGGCGCTGTTGGATCGCAAAGGAACCCTCGCAATGGTTAGATCGTGGGTAGGGGCGCTGCCCCTGGGCCCCGCAAGGGGATCCGTTCCGCGATTGCGCCCGAAACCGCTAAACGGGACCGCCGGGAAATTTTACTCATAAAAATTGTAAAAATTATTTTAAAATTACAGAAAAATTATGAAAAATATATAATTTTGAATTATATATTAATTTGTGATAGTCATGGCCCAAAATACCCAATAAGATTGGATTTGTGTTGTAATTTATAATACGGCCTGTGTGCAGTCATATGATTGTGTGTGCTGTATTTTTATTTTTATTTTTCACGGCCTGCGCGTCGTGCCTTTCTCTTATTCTGGTTGTAAATTAGATTTAGACTCGAATGTAACTCGAGTTTCAAATTGTAATGTACAAATTGGAGCGGTGGAGGGTCCACACGAGAAGGAGTTCCGAGGCGGGCACGAGCAACATAAGGTGGTCAAAGGGAGAAGCTTGGAGAAGCTGTTGACCCTAGGTTGACCAATCGATCTTCTCATTGGCTTGAGAAGATCGTAGTAGGACCATGACTAAATCACAAATAGATTAATTAATTGCTTGTGTATGTGATGCATATTTAATAAGTAGTTAATTAATTAGTGCCTTACGATTAGATTAGATCTAACTCGTGCACATGATGCACCCTTGCGATTAGATTAGATCTAAGTCGTGCACAAGATGCATCCTTTTTCGATTAGATTAGATCTCGATCGAACCAACTCTAAATGCCTAACCGTGCCGTGATACCTATCACTACCTCGATCACATGTATTGTTGAATCTGCCAAAGCAGAGCAATACATATTATCTTGGTAGGGTACGGAGGGACAATCTTGGTCCCGCCTATCAACGCATGGGTGAATTCAAACTCAATTAGATTGAGTATTCCTAGTTACTCGGTTGGATCGAGTCAACTATAGGCATTATTCCAACGGTTGGAAAAGATAGGTCAAAATCACATCTATATTAACTCTCGGGCGTATTAGCCAAAGCTAACTCTAGTTTTAATATAAATGCGGATATTGATTCTATAAACAAGAGTTGCATAGAGATGTAATTGGTAATCGTTACCTACCGATCATACTAAGCCTTGGGCGTATTAGCCAAAGCTAACTCAAGGGTTAGTATGATGTGGATCTTGTCCCACATGAATTATAGTATTCAGTGGGAGCATCATTTAGTTAAAGGCCTAATTAAATGATTTTTAAAAGAATATGATATTTATTTCTGCAATTTTTTCTGTTGTAGATAACCATGACGTCGAACACGAATTCCTTCTCTCTGCGATCTGTCCTTGAGAAGGACAAGCTCAACAGAGCGAATTTCCTGGACTGGTACAGGAACTTGAGAATAGTTCTCACCCAGGAACGTAAACTGTACGTTCTGGAGCAGCCCATTCCGGAGGCTCCTCCTGCCAATGCCCCGCGAGCAGACAAAGATGCTTACAAGAAGCATCAAGACGACGCATTAGATGTGTCCTGTCTAATGCTTGTGACCATGAACTCTGAGCTTCAGAAGCAACACGAGTTGATGGGCGCTTACGATATGGTTGAGCATCTTCGCCAACTATACCAGGGACAAACGAGGCATGAGAGATTTGAGATCTCTAAGGCACTGTTTCAGTGCAAGATGTTAGACGGGGCTCCTGTAGGTCCTTATGTACTCAAGATGATTGGGTACATAGAGAACCTACAAAGACTGGGGTTCCCACTTGGCCAAGAGCTGGCCACTGACTTGATCTTGCAGTCCTTGCCGGATAGCTATAGTCAATTCGTTCTCAACTATAACATGAACGAGATTGACAAGCCACTGCCCGAGCTACTTAGTATGTTACGAACTGCTGAGATTAACCTTAAGAAGGTTAAGCCCATTCTGATGGTCCAGAAGCACAAGGGCAAGGGCAAGCCCAAAGGTAAGGGAAAGTCCCAAGCCAAGGGCAAAGGCAAGGCACTGAAGCCTAAAGGAGGGGTCGCCAAGGATGCTACCTGCTTCCACTGCGGTCAGACCGGGCACTGGAAGAGGAACTGCAAGGTATACTTGGAGGATCTTAAGAAGAAGCGAAGTGAGACTTCCACTTCAGGTATATATGTTATAGAAGTCAATCTATCTATTTCTACATCATGGGTATTAGATACTGGATGTGCTTCTCACATTTGTACTGATGTGCAGGCGCTGAGAAATAGCAGGGCATTGACAAAGGGCGAGGTGGACCTACGGCACGGGTTGCTGCTGTTGCTGTAGGAACTTATCAGCTATCTCTGCCCTCTGGGCTTGTACTAGATTTAGATGATTGTTGTTATGTGTCTGCTCTTACTAAGAACATAGTTTCAGTTTCTTGTTTAGACAAGAAAGGATACTCTTTTATAATAAAAGACAAATGTTGTTCTGTTTATTTAAAAGATATGTTCTATTGTAGTGCACCACTAATAAACGGACTCTATATTCTAGACCTTGAGAGCCCTATCTATAACATTAGTACCAAGAGGTTCAAGTCAAATGACATGAACCAAACCTACCTCTGGCACTGTCGCTTAGGTCATATAAATGACAAGCGCTTATCCCAGCTCCATAAGGATGGTTTGCTGGACTCATTTGATTTAGAATCATATGAGATATGCGAGTCATGCCTACGAGGCAAGATGACCAAGACCCCCTTTAGTGGGCATAGCGAGAGAGCAACTGATTTGTTAGGACTCATACATAGTGATGTATGTGGCCCTTTCAATGTTGCTGCTAGAGGCGGTTATAGATACTTCATCACATTTACTGATGACTTCAGTAGATATGGTTATGTGTACTTGATGACACATAAGTCTGAATTCTTTGAAAAGTTCAAAGAATTCAAGAATGAAGTACAGAACCAGCTTGGCAAGAGTATTAAGATACTTCGATCAGATCGAGGTGGAGAATACCTTAGCCATGAGTTTCGTGACTACCTAGCTGAGTGTGGGATTCTATCCCAACTCACTCCTCCTGGAACACCACAGTGGAATGGTGTATCCGAAAGGAGGAATCGTACCCTATTAGATATGGTACGATCTATGATGAGTCACACAGATCTTCCGACATATCTATGGGGATATGCTCTAGACACGGCAGCTTTCATACTCAACCGAGTTCCATCAAAGGCCGTGATAAAGACACCATATAGGATATGGACTGGGAGAGATGCCCAGGTGTCTTTTATTAGGATTTGGGGCTGTGAGGCTTACGTACAACGTCAAGTCTCAGACAAATTAGGACCCAAATCTGACAAGTGCTATTTCATCGGATATCCCAAGGAAACTAAGGGATATTACTTCTACATTCTCAGTCAGCACAAGGTAGTTGTGGCAAAGACTGGGGTCTTTCTAGAAAGGGACTTTGTTTCTAGAAAGACTAGTGGGAGCGGAGCGCGTTCGATCTTGAAGAAGTTCAAGATGCGAACAATAGCACTAATGCCACGATGGAAATTGAACTGGAACCACAAAGTGTTGTGGATGATGTTGTTCCACAAGGAGTTGAGGAACAACAACCGGTTCAAGTAGACATACCTCTTCGCAGGTCTTATAGGGTACGTCGTCAGCCTGAGAGATACTCTTTTCTCTTGTCTGACCATGATGACATTGTGCTCATAGAGGATGAGCCTACCACCTATCAGGAAGCTGTGATGAGACCAGATTCCGAGAAATGGCTAGAAGCCATGAGATCCGAGATGGAATCCATGTACACCAACCAAGTATGGACTTTGGTTGATCCACCTAAAGGGGTAAAACTCATTGGGTGTAAGTGGGTCTTTAAGAGAAAGACTGACATGGATGGACTTATCTATAAGGGTCGCTTGATAGCTAAAGGTTTCAAGCAGATTCATGGTATTGACTATGATGAAACCTTTTCTCTAGTAGCGATGTTTAAGTCCATTCGGATCATGCTTGCTATTGCAGCCTACCATGACTATGAGATATGGCAAATGGATGTCAAAACCGCGTTTCTGAATGGAAACCTACTCGAGGATGTGTACATGACACAACCTGAGGGTTTTGTAGATCCACAACATACTAGTAGAGTATGCAAGCTGCATAGGTCCATTTATGGACTAAAGCAAGCTTCTCGGAGCTGGAATCTTCGATTCGATGATGCGATCAAACAGTTTGGTTTCATCAAGAACGAAGATGAGCCTTGTGTCTACAAGAAGGTTGTAGGGGACATAGTTGTTTTCCTCATATTGTATGTGGATGACATACTACTCATTGGGAAGGACATCCCTATGCTTCAGTCTGTCAAGACCTGGCTAGGGAGTTGCTTCTCAATGAAGGACTTAGTGAGGCATCCCGCATTCTAGGGATACAGATCTATAGAGATAGATCTAAGAGATTGCTTGGCCTAAGTCGGAGTACATACATTGACAAGGTACTCCTTCGGTTTGCCATGCGAATTCCAAGAAGGGATTTGCCGATGTCACATGGCGTGAGTCTTCGAAGACTCAAGGTCCCTCTTCTAGAGAGGAGAGATCACATGGATCGGATCCCTTATGCCTCGGCCATAGGATCGATCATGTACGCCATGCTATGTACTCGTCCTGATGACGAGCAAATACCAGTCAGATCCAGGTGAAAGTCACTGGATAGCGGTCAAGAATATTCTTAAGTACTTACGAAGGACTAAAGAATATTTCTTGATATATGGAGGCAATGCTGAGCTAACTGTAAAGGGTTACAGTGATGCCAGCTTCCAGACCGATCAGGATGATTACCGATCGCAGTCAGGGTTCGTGTTTTGCTTAAATGGTGGTGCTGTGAGCTGGAAGAGTTCGAAGCAGGACACAGTAGTTGATTCTACAACAGAGGCCGAGTATATTGCTGCATCAGAGGCAGCAAAGGAGGCAGTTTGGATCCGCAAGTTCATCACTGAACTTGGGGTGGTTCCTAGCATCGCTGATCCAGTTGAGCTCTATTGTGACAACAATGGAGCTATAGCACATGCGAAGGAACCTCGCTCACACCAGCGGACCAAGCACATACTACGGCGCTTCCGTCTCATTCGAGAGATTATCGACAGAGGAGATGTTAAGATTTACAGAGTACCCACAGAGGCTAACATCGCAGATCCCTTGACCAAGGCTTTGGCACAGAGGAAGTATGATGGTCACACTAGATCATTAGGCCTTAGAGCCTATACTGATTGGCACTAGTGCTAGTGGGAGATTGTTAGTTAGAGCCCTAGAGCCAATCATTTGATGATTGTATAGACTCATTGTATCATATTCTTGTATTTTAATAAAGACATTTGTTTGGTTATTATACTTGTTTGTATTAGTGCCAAATAGACTAAGTATAATAGCGTCCTTGAGTAGAAGGTTCATACCTATATCAATCGATTAGTTGAATCGATAGTGAGATGATATAGGGAACACTACTCTAAATCATTCCTAGTCGAGTATTAACATTCAGGAACAATGTTAATGCAATAAGACTAGCATGTAGGTCAGCTCGATGACTTGATCTCACAAGTCATGGATATAGAGATATCAAGCTGACACATGGGTATACATTGGAGAATGTATACTGAATGACCCGCCATGAGAAAGTATCATGGATCATTATATGAGTGTCATATACTTTCTCATGTGGCTATTAGTATGGCTATTAGTCCTTAGACCTGAAGTCACCATGGATCCCTACATAAGGAGTTATGTACTTTGGTTTCGTCAAACGTCACCCGTAACTGGGTGGACTATAAAGGCGATTACCGGGTATGTAACAAATTATGCAGAGGGATGTGAGTGATGTAGATGGGATCTATCCCTCCCATATGACGGGAGCGACATCAATATTCTTGATAGAGTGAGACCACTAAGTGCATGGCCATGCCCAAATGAGTCAACATGAGATGTTGAGCTCATTTGATTGAGTGAGTCTACTTGGGGTTCAAGATTTAGATTGATTAGAGGATGACACGGTCTATGCCTCCTATTGATTAATCTAGATGTCTAGGATAGAAGGACACTTGTCATTATTTTGTGAGGAGTCACAATTGGTAGTCACAAGGTGATGTCGGATCTCGATATTCTTGTAACTTGGGTAGTAATGATGTGTTGCTAGATACCGCTCATTACTTATGCTCCTAAATGAGTTTAGGGCATTGCCAACGTTACAAGAACCTATAGGGTCACACACTTAGGACAATTAGATAGAGATTAGGTTCATATGATGAACCAAGAGGATAAGATTCATTTGATGAATCAAATTGGATTAAGAGTAATCCTAATTAGGCTAACTTGAGTTTGACTCAAGTTGATTCATGTGTTCAATGAGTCTAATTTAGATTTTGACTCATTGAATCAATTTAATTTAATGAATTAGATTCATTATATTAAGTTGGCTCGAATCAAATGGTTAGATTAGATCAACCATGATAGAGATTGAGTCAAGTTTGACTTGACTTGAGAAGGAAGACCAAAGGTCAATTTTGACTTGACCTTTTGCCACCTCATTGGTGAGTTGGCATTAGGTGGACCAATAATGATGTTCCACATCATCATGGGTGCCACCTCATGGAAGTTACAAAGCCATTCTCTTTAATGGCTTCATATTAATTGCAATTAATGCAATTAATTTGGGAGGTTTTTGAGAGTGGCCGGCCACTTTGTGTTTGTGTGGGAATTCATTTTTCATTCAAGTGGTGTAACTCCTTCTTCTTCCTTGTGTTCTCTCCTTGCTCTCCCTCCTCTTCCTTGCCGTGACCTATCAAGGTGCTAGCACACCTTTGTTTAGGTTTTCTCCATCAAGAATTGTTTGTGTGGATACTTCTAGAGGACCGACGCTTGACGGTCTAGAGATCCGGCAACTTCTTGGACGAGCGGGAACGCGAAGGGCTTCGCTACAAGGGTAATGATCTTAACTTTAGTGTAGATCTAAAGTTTTTACAAACTCGTACAAGAAAAAAGGTTTTTCGAAAAGTTTTTGTTTACGAATCTTTGCACGAGATCCATGGCTTTGGGTGACTCGGGGTTTCCGCGACGCGAAAAAGTAGTTTTCGCAGCCCGACGAACCCAACAAGGACGTTCCACGCTTATAAAATAATATAATTGTTCTCTAGTAGTATTCTCATTATTATCCTACTTATATCTCCTACCTAAATCGAGCATGTTATTGTAGCTATGAAATAATAGTTACTACACAGTTGTAGCAACTACAAAATCATAGCTACTACAATGTGAAAAATTATTTTAAAGAATAAGATTGTTTGGAGTCTCCGAAAAAATTTAAACAATATTTTTTGAGCCTAAAATCAGGCCGTTACGAATTCCACCTCATTTCTTGATTCAACTTGAGTCAAAGTTATGACTTCTCAAAGTTTAGGATTTAACATTCATGTTATAATAACTATGAAACCGTAGTTGCTACAACTGTGTAACAGCTCAGTTGTAGAATCTATGAAACCATAGTTGCTACACAGTTATAATAACTATAAAATCTTAGCTGCTACAACATGAATATTAAACCTTAAACTTTGAGAGACTATAATTTTTTTACACGGTTTGAATCATGAAATACACAATATATCAAATTGAACCTCATTCAGAATGTACAACTGATTATAGAGTGGAACTCATAATTATAGAACCGAAAAGTGCGATAGAAAGGGGTTAAATATCATTCATCGAAAAACCTTTCTTTATACGAAAACAAAATTAGACAGCAGAAAATAAAACAAGACAAGAAAGACTCGGGTAGTTTACTTGGTTCATAGTGTAACCGACTACTACTCTAAGGCCCATGATTTCTTGGGCCATTTTTGAAGGGACAACCACTAAAATCTCCTCTTCGAAAAACTTTCAGAGAAGGAGGAAAATTCGAACAAAATATGAGGAGAATAGTGACAACATTACTATCTCGTTGTATAAATGCAAGTAATGAAAAGAGTATACCAACAATAAATATTAGGAGATTTATCATCGATTGTCGGAGAGCCTCACAACATTGTAGTAGTAATACTTGCACAAACAAAAGCAACAACATCGAGATTTACCATGAGAGAATTGATTGTGCAGCCTTTGACTTTGATGCTCCTTTTATAACCATTTTATTCGGTCGATTGGTCCTTTTTCGGTCGACTGACCTCTAGAATTTTCCCAACTTTGCGTCCAAGTTCATGATATGCCCAGATTGTATCTTCCATGAAATCAACCTAGATCGGTAGACCGAATCCCAGTTTAGTCGACTGAACACCAATAACTTCCTTTTATTGCACGATTCGATCTGATGTGATCTTCGCTTACCAAATGTGTTTGGTCGATCAAACATATATTCGATTGATTGAACTCTGTTACTTCCTTCCAAGCATGATTCAATCTTATCTGATATCTAGTTACCAAAATACATTTGGTCGATTGAACCATTATTTCCTTCTTCGACTCACTTTGAATCTGATATGTTCTCATCATCGGGGATCGGTCAATTGAACCATTTGGTTTGGTCAACCAAATCTTTTAATCACCTCGAACTTTATTTTTATGCAAAATAAGTTAGCACAGTATAATAATAGTTATCCTACAAAACATAGTTAGAATCAGATAAATATGCATATAATAAATGACAACTAGGTCTATTTGATATCGATTTAGAAACCTCCATTGGTTTTTTTTAGTCGGATCAACACCTAAGGTTTGTCCCAATCAGGACACGACCTCACCGCACTCTACTTCAGGAGCTTATCTTAACTTACCCGTTAAACATTTAGTTCTCCAGACTTGTTTGGACTTCATCTTTTGCTTAGTGTCTTATCAATCCACCAGGACTTTCCTTACTTAATATCTGGTCCAGCTGACTCATCAAGTGTGCTGCCAGATCGACTTATTTGGTCTTCCGCCTAGTGTTTGATCCTTCTGATCCACTAAGACTCCTTGCCTAGTGTCTAGTCGTCCTGATCCACTAAGTCTTTCTAATGCCTAATGTTTGGTCTTCTTGACCCATTAGGGCTTTTCATGTTTAGGAACCTACACACTTAGTTAATCCATTAAACACATAATGTCTAATTTTACATTCTTTGTCATACATCAAAACATATGTTTGATTATCGGTGCTAACTGTACCAACAAACTCCCCCTTTTTAATCCTTGACAACACAATTTAAAGTTAGAGAAAAATACCTTTCACAACATAGTTTAACATGCTTTGAATCAAATATAAGCAGTTTAAACTTAAGCTAAGTTTAAGTTAAACTAAATCAAGTTGATAACTCAATCTTAAGCAAAAAATAATAAGTGAATAAGAGAATAAGTGATTAGTTCATGCTTAAGCATTCAATCTAACTTGATATAATTAAGTTAAACTTAAGTTCACCTAAGTTTATTTTAAACTTATCTCTCCCCTTTTGACGTACATAAAAAAAATCATGTAAAATATTTGTAAAAGAGAGCAATGTTTGTTCTTCAATAAAAAGATAATTTTCAAAGATGATTGTAGACAAGGCATATAAAAGATAAACTGAACATGCATAACCAACATAAGTCAAATACAACATAATTAAGTCAAACTACAAGACAACTGAATAGTCAAGCTAGAGTGAAATAAAAGTACCTAGTAACTCAACTACAAAACATAGCAAAATCAAGCCTAGATAAATCAAGATATATGATGGATGAGGTTGCTAACTCATGTGCTAAGCTTTAATAAAGTCAAAGATATCCAGCTGATCTTTTGCTAGGTTGTCAAATCACTCATTCATTTGCTCATTTAGCTATTGAAATCCTTCTTTCACCTCTTGTCCAAGTCTGATATATCGATTGTCGAACTATGGAGAAATTGTAGGGGCTAGAGGGGGTATATCGATGGGTACATTAGCGAGCTCTACAGTTGATTGAACAATTGGATCTTGTTGGACCTTTAGCGGCCAGTTAGAGGGGGGTGAATAGCCCTATAAAGAAAAATGAACCTTCCTATGACTTTATAGCTTTATAAGAATCAACACTTGCATAAAATAAATAAGAGACTAAATAAAGAAAGGAAGAGGCACAAAAGAGTTTATTTGTTACAACCGGGAAGGTTGTTAATCCAAGGAAGTTGAAAGCACACTAATATCTCCTTCAGGTGGAGAAGCCTCTCACAATAGTTGAAGCACTCAGTTATATAACAAGATTGAAAAGAAATGAATTACAAGTGTTGTTTCGACCTTCTGGGACTAGGAATGTATTTATAATGTCATGCCCCAGAGGAGTCCCTGCCTGACAAACGGACAGTATCTCCCCTGTAATAGTGACAATATAAATCATATAAACAATGCCACATGACTACTCACAAGCTATAATCAATAACTCAAACGACTGGAATATACACAACCATGCAGTTATATACACAACCCACTTAGTTGAAACAAAATGATCACAACCATGCAGTTGTATAATAAACAACCCACACGGCTGTACTAAAAACATAGGAAAAAATGAATGGGAAAACCCATAAACCAAAAATGACATACATGCTAGCTGGCTAGACTTTACACAACCACAACAAGACAAATACAAGATACCAACAAAACAAAGCTCTAAAATAAAATCAAAGTGTACAATGCCAAGACTACAAATGCATAATACAAGAAATGTAGGAAACTAAATCAGAAAATCATCCTTGGATGTGACGTGAGACCGACAGATAGAATACTCCAAGTGACTCCACAATCATCTACCTGCTACATGAGGAAAGATAATACACAAATACGATGGTGAGTGCGGGTCACTTAGCGGGTAATAGATAAGATAGTACATGATCTATATAAAAACATGGAGATCGAAGTATACAGTCTCATCAGGAAAATAAAAATATGATCATAAACTAACATAATGAATGTACATACCCAATCTGGATACAACACATAATATCATGATTATAATGTCATAGTAAATGAACCTACCCAATTTGGTACTTGTTTGAGACCGTTGGAAGCCGGCAAGAGGGGAGGTTGAATAACTTTGCACAATCTAAAAACAAATACCCTTATCGGACTTATAACTTAAACAAATAGTTGCATAAATAATTAAATAAACAAAAAGATGAGGCTCACAGGATTTACTTGGTTACAACCGAGGAGGTTGTTAATTCAAGAAAGTTGAAGCACAATAAAGATCTCCTTCAGGTGGAGAAGCCTCTTACAACATTCAAGCACAGAAAATGAGAAGCTAAACTAAACAAGAGAAGCGTACAAGTGTTGAATATCAAATTGCTTGTGGTTGTTGTAGCTTATGGACCAAGGCTGTATTTATAGCCTTGGTCGGGGCGCCTAGAAGTATTTCAGGTGCCTAGAAGGGGATAAAACTTTATCCCTTTCGCATAGATCACGTTTGACTACGTTCTGGATAAAATCTAGGTCCGGGCGCCCGGACTAAGAAAGTCAACAATGTTAACTTTTTCAATTCGGGCCTTCGACTTCAGTTCTCCTTGCCTCAATCTGGGTATTCCCCCAGCTCCGCTTGCTTGGGTGATCTCGGCCATCCGGAATAGGGCTCACTCGAACCCAACTTCCGACCTTCTCGAGTAGGCTTCTGCTCCGGCTTCTCGTTCCTCGGAATTGTCACGTGCTTCCTACTCATCCGCCAGCGTACTCATCCGCAGCTCTTCGTCCCTCGGACACACTGAGCCCATCGGCTCTCTCCCGTGCCGACCTTCTCGCTGGCTGCGTCTCTTGCTCCTCGAGCAATCTTCCACTCCGGCTTCTCGTCCCTCGGAAGCACCGTACGCTCTCTTCTCATCCGCCGGTGTACTCTTCCGCAGCACCTCATCCCTCAGACGCACCGAGCCCATCATCTCTCTCTCCCATGCCGTCCTTCTTGCTAGCTGCGCCTTCCGCTTGACTTCCTGTGCTCCTAAGTTCCTGCATACTTAGACATAGAGTCAAAACACCACAGGACCTAACTTAACTTGTTTGATCACATCAAAACAACCTGAGGTTCCAACAATCTCTCCCATTCTGATGTGAGCAACCCAAGTTAATCTAGGGTAAATCAACATAAATCAAGAGTGATAAATTTTGCATGAAAGTGCAAAATTTTGATCTACCTCCTTCTAGACTTAATATTTTCCTTCTCCCCCTTTGAGCATATAAAAAAATGGGGTATCACACAACAAGTCTAAGGGTAATAACTTAAAAACTTTAAAAAATTTGAAGATTATTTTTGATATCACCAAAAAGAGTTTGTAATAATTTTAGAAAGTTTAAACCTTGAAAAATTTCTAAGTAAAATTTAAGCCGAAAGAAAATTTCTAAGTTAAAAACTTTGCAAAAGGAATTTCTAAGTTTAGAGAACCTTGCAAAAAAAAATTGAGTAATTTTCAAAAAAAATATTTAAAAAGAATTTTTAAAACATTATTTAATTTTAATTTAATGCTTTATCAGTTAGTCAATTAAATATTTTATTTCAATATTTGACTTCCAGGTTGTGGCGAGGCACTAGGCCTTCTTGGTTATTGGATCATCAACCACTTCTAGACAAAGCCGCATAAGAAAATTAAACGTTTAATTTTCTCACTGAAAGCGCTAAGTCTAAATTAAAGTTCAAGTAAAAAAAGACTTTAGAACCCAATATAGGTTCCAGCCAACTGGATTAATTAGAAATTTCTTCGGGATATATTTCTTTGAAATATTTTCAATTTGTCCTTTATAGTATCTAAGGTACTAATTTAATCCATAAAATTTTCTAATATGTTGATTATTTGAGCATGCATGATTTTTTAAAATATCTATTTATATTTTCAAATTATCATTTTCTAATTTTAATTTATCATTTTCTAATTCTAATTTTTTAAAATCTTATAATAGATAAGATTTATCTAAAATTAATTTCAACTTTTTATTTTCTTTTTCTAGCATGCAACCATCTTTAGTTAATAATTTAACAAATTTAAATATTTGGTCAGGTGGTAGAGGCCGTACCTGACTTACCTTGTTGATTTCTGATGCTTCCCCTATTGAGCTGCTTTCTTCTGAAGACTCTCCCCCTTCATCGATGCTCATCTGGGATGAGCTTTCTGTGTCCTCGGGAAGGAATTCAACTATAAGGGCTGTCCCGACAATTTCTTCGGTCTCGGATTCTTCTAACGATGACTCGGTCTCCATCGAGGAGTCGGATTCGGCTTCAATCGGTTCTTCGTGGAGCTTCAAGAACTTTTCCCAGAGTTATTTTGCACTTTGGTAGTTGCCGATTCTGTCGAGATCCTCCACCAATAGTACACTTATGAGAAGATATTCAGCCTTACCGTTTGATATGAAATCGTCGCGCTGCTTTTTGGTCCAGATGCGTTTTTCAATTTCTTCTCCATTCGCATTCTTTGGTGCTTCATAACCATATTTCATTATTAGTAAAATACTGAAATTTATTTTAAGAAATACCTCCATTCGTTGCTTCCAAAACGCGAACTCCCTCTCTAATGTTGGTGGATAGATGTTAGCTCCGACCATCTCATTGTTTCAGTCGGCGGTTAGTCCTTCTGATGCATCCTAGCTCTGATACCACTTGTTAAAGACCGTTGGAGGTCGGCAAGAGGGGAGGTTAAATAACCCTGCACAATCTAAAAACAAATACCCTTATCGGACTTATAACTTAAACAAACACTTGCATAAATAATTAAATAAACAGAAAGACGAGGCTCACAAAATTTATGTGGTTATTGTTAGAGTGTACTAAAAGCCTAGCTTTTTGTAAATATTTATTTTGAAATAAAGAATCACATTGGTCAAATATTTACATTTATATGTTAAGTGTAGTTGTTCAATTAATTTATATTGTAGATAACATGGTGTGTTGTGTCACGTACAGAAGATCATGTTATCAATTCCTTATAAATTATAAATAGTAGCTCACGACTAAGATGGAAAGGAACAAATCATTGGAATAGTCGTAGTGTAATTTAGTTTTAGTTTATCTTAACTATAAAATTACACTAGTACACTCAGAGTGTATTGAGCTGAACCATTTAAGGTAAGTTCTTTTATACTGACTTAATAAAAGAACTAGACCTTTGTTATTATGGAAGTGTGTGCTCTTAATCCCGATATAGTAACAAGCACGTGTACTTAGTATTTATTTCTTTGACTTATCAAAGGGCGAGATTTAGCTTGATAAATCAAGAGGCCTGATAAGTTAGGAAATGATATTATTTATAGTGTGTGTTGTTGATTATAGAAGGAAGCTGTGTCCTAGTAATCTAGGTTAATAATGCCCCCAAGAGGAGCTCATAAAGGATTGTCATGTAAACCCTGCAGGTGGACTCAGTCCGACATGACGATAAGGTTGAGTGGTACTACTCTTGGAGCTAGATATTAATTAAGTGAGTTGTCAGTAACTCATTTAATTAGTGGACATTCGATATCTTAAACACAGGGAGATTAACACACTCATGATAAGAAGGAGCCCAAAATGTAATTTGGCATTGGTGCGGTAGTTCAATAATAATTCTTTAGTGGTATGAATTATTATTGATGAAATTAAGTTGGGTGTTCGGGGTGAACACGGGAAGCTTAATTTCATCGGGAGACCAAAACCAATTCCTCCTCTCAGTCCCTATCATAGCCTCTTCTTTATAAAGTATTATATCCATCTATACCCACCTTCTTACCCACCTTAAGGTGGCCGGCCAAGCCAAGCTTGGAGCCTAAGCTAGGGCTGGCCAAACAAAGGTGAGTTGGTTTCATTAGGTGGCCGACCCTAGCTTGAACCCAAGCTTGGTGTGGCCGGCCACATTAAATTAAAAAAGATTTTTATTTTAAATCTTTCTTATGTGGAAGCCATGGTTTTAAAAGAGAGTTTAAAATTTAAATCTTTCCTTTTATAGCTTTCTACAAAAGATTAAGTGAAATGTTTGATATCTTTCCTTATTTGTAGTTAAAAAGAAGATTTTAATTTTTGATAAAACTTTCCTTTTTTGTAACCATCCTCATGATTTAAAAGAGAGTTTTAAAATTAAATCTTTCCTTTTATAGTTTCTACAAAAGATTAAGAAAAGATTTGATATCTTTCCTTATTTGTAGATTGAAAAGAGGATTTTAATTTTAGAGAAAACTTTTCCTTTGTAAATCATTCACATGTTTTAATAGAGAGATTTTAATTTATAAAAGTTTCCTTTTATGACCAACCATGAAGGGAATTTTTTAAAGAGAAATTTTTATTTAAAAATTTCCGGAAACAAATTAGGAAGTTTTAATTTTGTGTTTAAAACTTTCCTTATTTGGAGGGATTAAGGTGGTCGGCCATATAAAGTTTGAAAGGAAATTTTATTAAACTTTCCTTTCATTGGCAAAGAGAATAAGGAAGTTTTAATAAAACTTTCCTTATTTGCTAAGACCAAGGAATATAAAAGAGAGGGTAGAGGTGCCTCACCTCATAAGAATATCTCTTCTATTGGTTCCTCTCTTCCTTGGTTGTTGGCTGACCCCTCTCTTCCTCTCCATCTCCTATTCTTCTTCCTTGGCCGACGACATCTTCATCTCAAGGAGTTTTTGTTGGTGGCCGGATATTGTTAGAGGAAGAAGGAGAGATAGGAGGCTTTGTTTCTAGCATCCCTTGGAGCTTGGTGGTGGTGGCCGAACCTCATCTTTTCTTGGAGATCTTGTGGTGGCCGAAACTTTTTGGAGAAGAAGGAAGCTTGGGTGGTTCTCATCTCGGTAGATCGTCGCCCACACAATGCCCGAGATAAGAAGAGGAATACGATAGAAGATCAAGAGGTTGTTGCTTACAAAGAAAGGTATAACTAGTAATTCTATTCCGCATCATACTAGTTTTCTTTGTATAGATTTTAAAATACCAAACACAAGAGGCATATGATTCTAGGTTTCGAATTTGTGATTCGAGTTTGTATTCTTTTGTTTTTTTTTATCTTGTGATTTGATTGTTCCTTTTGGTTAAACCTAGGGTTACTATAAGGAAATTAAATATTAAATTTTGTTGAAAGGCTTTGTCTAGGAAGTGGTGTTGTTGTTACTAACGGTATCTCTTTGTTTCTTAGTTTCTTAACTTCTCGATCTATTATCTAAATAGGTCGACTTTCATAAGTGAGATCCTCTTGAACTTGTACCGTCTGTGATTCAATCACTTGGTTTGCATCGGGAACATGCTTCTTCAGCATTGAGACATGAAATACATTATGAATAGCTGCCATTTCCTGAGGTAGTTCCAACTCATAAGCTACCTTGCCAACTCTTTTGGTGATCATGTATGGCCCCACATATCGTGGACTCAACTTTCCTTTCTTCCCAAACCACGTTACTCCTTTCATAGGAGCTACTTTGAGGAATACTGAATCCCCAACCTCAAATTCTAGCGGTCTACGACGCACATCCGCATAGCTCTTCTGCCGGCTCTGAGTAGTTTCTATTCTCTGGCGGATGTTCTGAATAGCTTTGTCGGTGTCTTCGATGAGGTCTGTCTGGAGTCCCATTTCTTTCTTTTCACTACCTTCATACCAACAGATAGAAGATCTACATCTCCTCCCGTATAGAGCCTCATAGGGTGCCATTTCGATAGTAGCTTGATAGCTATTATTGTATGCAAACTCTACTAAGCATAGGTATCAACACCAGCTCCATTTGAAATCTAAGGCACAAGCTCGTATCATATCCTTCAAAATTTGGTTCACCCGTTCTGTTTGCCCATCAGTTTGAGGATGAAATGCAGTGCTGAATTGTAACTTAGTGCCAAGAGCTCTCTGAACACACTCCTAGAAGTGTGAAGTAAAACGACCATCTCTATAAAAAATTATGGTTTTGGGAACTCCATGCAACCTGATGATCTCTTTCACATACAATTGTGCTAACTGCTCAATAGAGTAGGATGTTCTGATTACTAAGAAATGAGCAGACTTGGTCAATCTGTTTACTATTACCCAGATAACATCATAACCATTCATAGTTCTGGGTAATCCTACTATAAAATCCATAGATATATCCTCCCACTTCCACTCTGGGATCTAGATAGGTTGTAGAACTCCGCCTGGTCTTTGATGTTCTACTTTAACTCGTTGACACGTCAGACAGGTACTGATGTATCTAGCAACATCTCTCTTCATTCCAGACCACCAAAAGAGTTCCTTTAAATCTTGGTACATCTTGGTGGAACCAGGATGCATTGCATAGGGTGTTCTATGGGCTTCATCTAGAATTTTCTTTAGCAGTTCTTCTTGATTAGGGACACAAAGACGATTACCATAATATAGCATCCCACGGTCTGATATTCGAAACTCCCCATTTTCTCCTTCTTGTATTCCCTGCTTGATCTTCTGAATATTAGGATCTTCATCCTGCCCTTTCTGTAAATCGTCAAGCAAGGTTGACACTAGTGTTAAAGTGGAGAGCTGCCCAGTAATAATTTCTAGCCCAAAATTTATTACTTCCTTCCGTAGGGGTTGGGACATGGCAGATAAGGACAATAAAGTTGCGCAAGATTTTCTACTTAGCACATCTGCCACCTTGTTCGCCTTCCCTGGATGGTAGAAGATTTCACAATCATAGTCTTTGACTAACTCAAGCCATCTCCATTGCCTCATTTTTAGGTCTTTTTGAGTGAAGAAATACTTCAGACTCTGGTGATCGATGTAAATCTTGCACTGAGCTCGGTATAAATAATGCCTCCAGATTTTGAGAGCGAAGACTACTGTTGCTAACTTAAGGTCATGAGTAGGATAGTTCTTCTCATAGTCCTTGAGTTGTCTCGAGGCATAGGCAATGACTTTACCATTCTGCATTAGTACAACTCTGAGTCCAAATTTAGAGTCATCACTGTAAATATCGAAGCTCTCACCATTCTCTGAAAGAGTCAAGATTGGAGCATTGGTCAATCTCCTTTTCAGTTCCATGAAACTCTTCTCACAATCCTTTGTCCACTCAAATTTTCTATTCTTTCTAGTAAGTACTGCCAATGGAGAGGCGATCCTTGAGAAGTTGTAGCCTGCTAATCCAAGGAAACTTCTGATTTCACTGACATTCCTGGGTATATTCCAGTGACTCACAGCTTCTATTTTTGTCGGGTCTACCATGACCCCATCCTTGTAAATAATGTGACCTACGAAGGACACTTGATCGAGCCAAAACTCACACTTGGAGAACTTCGTGTACAACTATCTCTGCTGAAGAATCTATAACATTGTCTTCAGATGTTCAACATGTTCTTCCTGCGTCCTGGAGTATATAAGAATATCATCTATGAAGACGATCACAAACTTATCCAAATACGCTTTGAACACTCTGTTCATCAGATCCATAAACATAGCCGGAGCGTTCGTCACTCCAAAAGGCATGACTACGAACTCGTAGTGTCCATACCTCGTTCGAAATGCCATCTTCGGTACATCATCTGCCCTCACTTTCACATGATGATATCCGGACCGCAAGTCTATCTTGGAAAAGACTGTGGCTCCCTTTAACTGATCAAATAGATCATCAATCCTCGGCAAGGGATACCTGTTCTTGATTGTTACTTTGTTCAGCGCTCGATAGCCCACAAACATTCGCATGGACCCATCCTTCTTCTTTACGAACAACACCGGAGCTCCCCATGGTGAGTGGCTAGGGCAAATGAAGCCCTTGTCGAGTAGCCCCTGTAACTGTCCCTGAAGTTCTTTCAATTCTGTCAGATCCATGCGGTAGGGTGCTTTTGAGATTGGATGGGTACCAGGGATGAGTTCAATCTCAAATTCAATTTCCCTATCCGGCGCTAAACCTGGAAACTCCTCGGGAAACACTTCCGGGTAGTCACACACGACTCTAACTTCCTTTAGCTCTTGATTTCTTTCTTGCTGGGTATTAACCACATGATCTAGAAACCCAGCACATCCATCGACTAACATCTTTTGAGCTTTCAGGGCTGATAAAAATTTCTGGGTTCTCTTTTTTGAATCTCCGATGAACTCAAACTTAGACTCCGCCTCAGGTTAGAATAGAAACCTTCACTTACAACACTCGATGAAAGTACCATACTTGCTCAAGAAGTCCATCCCAAAAATAACATCATAATCAGACATGTTCAGTAAGATCAGATCGTTGTACAGTTCTCTGTCTAAAATTTTGACTGACACAACTCGCAGCCAATACGTAGATGTCATTATCTCTCTCGAGGGTAGTGTCGTCAAGAATTGTCCACTTAGGACCTCCGGGGGTATACCTATTCTTTTCGCAAATACTATGGAGACAAACAAATGGGCTGCCCCAGTATCAAATAGTACAGTTGCATATTGATTAAAAATGCTTATCTGACCTATGATAACGGTGGAGGCATTTGCTACTTCCTCTCTTGTAAGGGAGAAAACTCGAGCATTTGTAGAACTTGTTGGAGCTTCCAGTCTACCTTGGCTAATATGAGGACCCTCCAACATGACCTGCATCTGGTGTAACTGTGCCTGCTTGCCTCCATATTGCACAGGTTGTGCAGGAGGAAGGTTGATCTTGGTAGGGCAATTCTTGGCCATATGCCCCTATTGACCACATGTATAACAGCCACTCGTGCCCTTCCGACAGATTCTAGGATGCATCTTTTCGCAAGTGGAACATGTAACATACTTAGGCTGCTTGCTTACGGATCCTCCCTTCTTACTACTCCATTGCTTCCTCTTGGAGCTCCCCTTCCAGGTTGACCCATGACTTTGGGGTTTCTGAGTGCCCGAACTCCCTTGACTTTTATTCTCCATCAGTACTGGCTTCTGCTGCTTGATACTGTTCATATAATGCTCCATGATTAGGGCACCACTAATCAGATCTTCTGCAGTCTATGGTCTATTAATTCCACCAGCTACATTTAGAGCTATCTCTAGCCTCAGCATATTGAGCATTAGTCTTACCCTTTCCCATTCTGTGCTGACCAGTTCAGGGCATAGGCGAGCCAGCCTATTGAATTTCTTCACAGCTTCGTCCACTGATAAATTTCCTTGTCGGAATTCCATGAACTCATCGTAATGTTTGTTTGTGACTCGCATATGAAAGAATTCTTTGAAGAACTCTGTCTCAAAATCAGACCAGGTCATTTGATCTACTTTTCATTTTGCCTTGACCCATTCCCACCATATTCTTGCATCCCTTGTGAAGCAGAAGGAGGCACACTTAATCTTTTCTACCTCCGGCTAGTCCAGTAGTTCCATTATACTCTCCAGGGTTTTGAACCATGCCTGAGCATCCCATGGCTCATTGGTGCCAAAGAAATTCTATGGTTTCAGTTTCTTCCACTGGATGAGATATGATTCTTGCCTCACCACCTTTGCTGGGGCTACAGGTGTAATGGATGGTACTTCAGCTATAGTAGGCGTTACCATATTGACTTCCGGTGGAACCACAGAGGGAACTTGCTAGTTAGCAGTCAGGGCGGCAATAACCTGCTGCTATCCCGCCACTTGTCTCTGCAGTTGAGCTACTATTTCTAAAATGTTGGGCTGTGGTGTAGACTCATTTGTCTCTGGTTGAGGTTCGTTAACTCTCGACTGTCTAGCCGACCATCCTCTGGCCATCTACATATTTATAACCCAACCAATGAGACATACGTCAACCCAACATCATTCTTACTTGTTGCCTTTAATACTTTCATGTATAAGAATGCTTAATCTTACAAATATTTCCTACTAATAATAACATAAATAAAATTCATAAAAGTTGTGGGAAGGTACTGTCTTACTTGGGAGCTGTAGGATTAATGTTTGATGTGTGTGTTGTTGTAGTGTATACTAAAAGTCTAGCTTTTGTAAACATTTATTTTTGAAATAAAAGAATCACATTGGTCAATATCTGCATTTATTTGTTAAATGTAATTGTTCAATTAATTTATATAGTAGATAACATGGAGTGTGGTGTCACACTTAGAAGATCATGTTGTCGGTTCTTTATAAATTATAAATAGTTGTTCACGACTAAGATGGAAAGGAACAAACCAACAGAATAGTCATAGTATAATTAAGTATTAGTTTATCTTGACTAATAAATTACACTGATACACTTTAAGTGTATTGAGTAGGACCATTTAGATAAGTTCTTTTTGTACTGACTTAGTAAAAGAACTAGACCTTAGTTATTATGGAAGTGTGTGCTCTTAATCCTAATATAATAACAAGCACATATATTTAATATTTATTTCTTTGACTTATCAAAGGGTGAGGTTTAACTCGATAAATCAATATGCCCGATAAGTTGGGAAATGATATTACTTATAGTATGTGTTGTTGATTATAGAAGGAATCTGTGTCCTAGTTATCTAGGTTGAGAATGTCCCCAAGAGGAGCTCATAAGGATTGCCATGTTAAAACCCTGCAGGTGGACCTAGTCCAACATGACAATGAAGTTGAGTGGTACTACTCTTGGAGCTATATATTAATTAAGTGAGTTGTCAGTAACTTACTTAATTAGTGGACATTTGTAAATCTTAAACACAGGGAGACTAACACACTCATGATAAGAAGGAGCCCATAATGTAATTTAGGATTGGTGCGGTAGTGCGGTAATAACTCTCTAGTGGAATGAGTTATTATCGATGAACTTGAGTTGTGTGTTCGGGGCGAGCACGGGGTACTCAAGCTCATCGGAAGGTCAAAACCAATTTCTCCTCTAGGTCTCTGTCGTAGCCTCATTATAGCCTCAAGTTCATCCAAATGTAAGGCTCTTCTTGGTGTCCAAGAAGTGGGCCGGTCCAATGCTTGGTGACCAAGCCAGGGCCGACCACATCCTCTTTATAGGGGTCGGCGCTTTGCTTGGTGACCAAGCATGAAGGGGCCTACCATAATATTCAAACAAGGAGGGTTGTTTTTGAATTTTTAAAATCTTCTCTTTGTAGAAAACTATAAGTTTTAAAAGAGAGATTTTAATTTTAAAAACTTTCCTTATTTGAATTTGGCCACATGTTTTAATAGAGAGTTTTAAAAGTTTTAAAACTTTCCTTTTTTAACCATCTTCATGGTTTAAGGAAAAAAAGGGAGAAAAGTTTTAAAATTTAAATTTTCTATCATCATGTTAAAAAAGAAAATTTTGAAAGAGAAGTTTTAAATTTTAAAACATGGTTTTAATTTTTAGAACTTTCCTTTTTTAACTCCTCCTTTAGGAAAGAGAGCTTGTAAAATTTTATAAGAGTTTTCTTGTAAAATTTTATAAAAGAATATATTTCCTTTTTCCCCTTGATGAGGTGGCTGGCCACCTTGCTTGGTGCCCAAGCAAGTGGCCGGCCATATTAAATTAATTAAAATCATCACAAAATTAAAATTGGTGATTGATTCAATAAAGAGGAAAGAAAAGGAAAAATAAAAAGGGAAAAGGAAAAACTCTTGGATGATTTTATTTTTTGTAAAAAGTTTTTCCTTATTTGCCTTGGACAAGTAATATAAAAGAAGGGGTGAGGGGGCTTCATGAGACACAACTCTTATTCTTTGGCTTGGAGACTCTCTTGGTGGCCGACCCCTCTCTCCCTCTCTTCTCCCTTTGCTCTCTTTTCTATTGTGGTGGTGGTGGCCGAATATTACAAGGAGGAGAAGCTCTTTTGGGTGGTGTTCATCTTGGAGGATCGTCGCCCACACGACGTCCAAGGTGAGGTGAGGAATACGACAGAAGATCTTGAGGTCATTAGCTTATAAAGAGAAGGTATAACTAGTAATTTTCTTTCGCATCATACTAGTTATTTTCTTTGTAAAAATTCTAAATACAAGAGACAATTAGATCTAGTTTTTTGAATAAGTTTTTCGAGTTTGTGTTTCTTCTTTTTCGAATTTGTGATTCGATTATTCTTTTTGGTTAACCTAGAGTTATTTAAGGAAATTAAATATTAGCTTTCCTTAAAAGGCTTTTCCTAGGCGGTGGTGGTTGCTCCCATATCCAAGAAGGCCATGTGCCTCGCCATGCAGTCCTGGAAGCTAATTTTGAAAATTAATATTTAATGAAATTAATAACTTAGGTAGATTTAAATCAATAGTGTTAAGTTCCGTTTGCGATTCAAATCTAAACCATTAAGAACAGATAAGTTAAATTTGGAATCAATGATGTTAAGTTCCGTTTGCGATTCCAATTTAACTTCTAAAGAACACAATAGGTTATTTAAGGAAAGGTTCGACACTTGTACAAAATTTTTTGTATAGTGGAACCGGTACGTTTTCCTAGGACTAACCAACAATTGGTATCAGAGCTAGGGTTTGCCTCTGTGTGTTTAGAATTCAAATAGGTTATGCACATGTCATACATAATTTAGGCAGGATAATAGTAGGATGTGCTAACTCTTTGGTTGCAGGCTCCAACTATTATGGCTTATTTAGATATTGTGTGTGATTGGACTCTTGGATATGTCAAGGGCATTATTTTGTGTGCATGATTGTATGTATCAAATACAGCAGGAGCTGTATTATTTTTAGAATTTTATTTTTTGTTCGATCTAGAATACATGTACATTCCCTCGTGGAATATAGGATCGATATATGTAAAATTCTATTTTTGTCGCGGATCGGATTCTTGCGAGGCGTGGTACTTTTGGAGCACCAGAGGCGCAGCGGAATAAGAAGCAAGATGGATGCGATAACTCGACCCGATGGCGGTGGCTAAAGATGGCAGCAGCTAGGGTTGGAGCACATGGAGGACAGTAATAGGAAAATGCCATAATAGTTGGAAAATAATTTCCATATTTATTACTTTTATTTACTGTGATGTGTGTGTATGCATGTGATGTATGCTAGGATAACTTAAAATTCCTCACTTTAAATAACTAAGTGGGAGAGGGATTTATTTTAATAAATTCCACGATCTCCATTACTGGTTTATAAGTGATGCAAACAAACTTGCATGTTGGCTCTGAGTGCCTTCCTCCATATCGGATGAGTTTGTTTGCGGATCACTAGATCAAACTTCCATTTTGGATGACTATAGGAAATTAATTAAGAGCGTGTGATCTTCTCCATCGGAAGGGGCACAATCTTATTAATGGACTTAGTATCAAGTAATGGTATACACTTAGGCATGTCTAATAGTATCCTCCCCATCGGAGTCACTGCTATTATTTGTGTGACCGAAGGAAACCAATTATTAATTTTATTTGTCAAAAAGTTAGATTGACAAGATAATAAAATTAATGGATTACACCCTCCTTTTACAAATGTTGAATTTGTATATGTCCACACTATTGTGACATACAAAATTCACAGTGTTTTGAGGTGTTGGTTAATTTAAAATAGTATTGTTTGAGGAATCAATATTATTCTAAATTTAGAGTCCTGACCAAAGTTATTTTTGTGATTCTTAGGATGACTTTCAACCCACTGGCCATTATACTGAAAGAGAACAAACTTACTGGACCCAATTACATAGATTGGAAAAGAAACCTGGACATTGTCCTTACTGCTGAAAGCTATAAGTTTGTACTGACTGAGGCTTGCCCTGATGCACCTGACGGTGACTCTATCCCAGAGGAGATTGAGTATCATAAGAAATGGGTAAAAGCTGATGAGATGGCACGATGTTACATTTGGCATCAATGTCAAATGTATTGCAACATCAGTATCAAGATTTACCAACAGCTTATGATATTATGAACAATCTCAAAGAACTCTTTGGGCATCAGAGTCGGACTGCTAGGCAAGAGGCAATGAGAAAATTAATGACAGCCACCATGTCTGAGGGAACACCCGTAAGGGATCATATCCTCAAAATGATGGCCTACCTGAACGAAATATAAGTTCTTGGAGGAGAAATCGATGGGGAAACCCAGGTCGATATAATTCTCCAAACGCTACCCAGAAGTTTTGAGCAGTTCCGCCTGAACTATAACATGAACAAAAAGAGAGTATACATTGGTGGAACTTCTGATAGAACTATAGGCAGCAGAAGGTATATTTCGTCAAAGTTCTCAGATTCACTATGCTGAAAATGGTTCTACTTCTAAGTCGAAAGGCAAGAAGAAGAAGAAACATGTATTTTCAGCAAAGAGAGTGAATAAACCTCAAGGACAAAAAGCTGGAATGAAGAAGCCGAAAGGCAAGTGCTTCATTTGCAAGCAGACAAGGCATTGGAAGGTGGACTGTCCTCGTAGGAATCAGAACAATAAAGGTATATCTCATGCTCTAGTTGTTGAAACATGTTTAGCAGTGTTATCTACCAGCACCTGGTGTGTAGATACGAGAGCCACTGATCATGTCTGCAATTCCTTGCAGGGGTTCCAGGAAACTTGATGACTATCTAAAGGAGAGATTACCGTCTACATGGGCAATGCTACTAAGGTGGCGCCTGTTGTAGTGGGAGACGTCTACTTATCTTTTGATAGGAATAAAAATTTGATTTTAAGAAATTATCTTTATGTACCCAGTTTTAGAAAGAATTTAATTTCAGTTTCTAAACTGTATTTTGATGGATATTCAGTTTCTTTTAGTAACAATGTGGTTATAAAGAGAAATAAAGTGATTATATGTTCTGGTGTATTGGTTGGCAATTTATATACTTTAAATCCAATTTCTCCCACAAAGCAAAATATGGAAATTAATAACACATCTTCTAACTCTAATAAGAGAAAAGAACCTTCGGAAATGAACCAAACGCATCTTTGGCATCTAAGGCTTGGTCATATTAACTTAAGTAGGATTCAAAGGCTTGTAGCCGATGGACTCTTGGGTCCATTAGAGTTGGAAAATTTTCCAACATGTGAATCCTGCTTGGAAGGTAAAATGACCAAGAGACCTTTTAAGGCCAAGGGGTATAGAGCCAAAGAAGCGTTAGAATTGGTTCATTCTGATTTGTGTGGTCCTATGTCTATCCAGGCTAGAGGTGATTTTGAATATTTTGTCTCTTTTATAGATGATTATTCAAGATATGGATACATTTACCTGATGCGCCGCAAGTCTGAGTGCTTTGATAAGTTCAAAGAGTACAAGGCTGATGTGGAGAAACGTCTAGGTAAAAGTATCAAGACACTACGGTCTGATCGTGGTGGCGAATACCTCTTAGGAGAGTTTAGGAATTACTTATCAGAGGCCGGGATTCAATCCCAATTGTTCACACCTGGTACACCCCAACAGAATGGTGTGGTAGAACGAAGGAGTATGACTCTTATGGAGATGGTTAGATCGATGATGAGTTATTCAGAATTACCAAATTCATTTTGGGGATACGCTCTGGAAATGGCAGCGCACATTCTGAACTTAGTACATTCTAAATTAGTATCTTCTACTCCCATAGAATTATGGAATGGGCGAAAGCCTAGTCTAAGACATATTTAGATTTGGGGTAGTCCAGCACATGTGCTGAAACCAGACGCTGATAAGTTAGAATCTCGTACAGAAGTTCGTGTGCTTGTAGGTTATCCCAAAGGAACGAAAGGTGGTTTATTTTATAGTCCTAAAGACCAGAAGGTCATTGTTAGCACCAATGCCCAGTTTTTGGAAGAAGACTATATAATTGATCACAAGCCCAATAGCAAAATTGTTCTAGAAGAACTTAGAGAGGACACTTCTAGTTCAGTACCAACAGTACAAGATGAAGTATTACAAGAAACTGCAACACGTGTCACAAATGATGCACAGTTACAGACAATGCCTTGTCGTAGTGGGAGGGTTGTGAGGCAACCTGAGAGATTCATGTTTTTGGGAGAATCTTCGGATATGATCTTGGGTAAACATGAACTTGATCTCCGGACATATGACGAAGCACTCCAAGATAAAGATGCAGTATCTTGGCAAAAGGCGATGAATTCTGAAATAAAATCTATGTATTCTAATAAGGTCTGGGAGCTTGTAGAACCACCAAATGGTGTAAAAGCCGTTGGATGCAAGTGGATCTACAAAAGGAAAAGAGGGATAGATGTGATGGTAGAAACCTTCAAAGCAAGGCTTGTTGCGAAAGGGTATACTCAAAAAGAGGGAATCGATTATGAGGAGACTTTTTCGCCGGTAGCCATGCTGAAGTCTATCCAGATACTCTTATCCATTGTCACTCATATGGATTATGAGATTTGACAAATGGATGTCAAGACAACATTCCTTAACGGAAGTCTTGAAGAAAACATCTATATGAAGCAACCAGAGGGATTCATTGAAAAAGGCAAAGAGCATCTAGTGTGCAAGTTCAATCGGTCCATTTATGGACTGAAGCAAGCTTCAAGATCTTGGAACATCCGATTTAATGAAGTAATCCAGTCATATGGATTTATTCAGTGCCCGGTTGAGTCTTGTGTATACAAGAAGTGTAACGGAAATATGATGGTATTTCTTGTACTATACGTAGATGATATTTTGTTAATTGGCAACAATGTCAAGGTATTATCGGACGTAAGGGTATGGTTGTCCAAACAATTTGATATGCAGGACTTAGGAGAATGTGCACACATTCTTGGGATCAAAGTTATAAGGGATCGCAAGAAAAGAATGTTGTGTCTATCCCAAGCTTTATATATAGATACAATCGTTGCTCATTTTAGCATGCAAAACAACAAGAAAGGTTTCTTACCTTTTAGGCATGAAGTAGCTTTATCTAAAGAGATGTCTCCGAAGACATCAAAGGAGATAGAAGACATGAAGGCAGTTCCTTATGCCTCGGCTGTAGGAAACCTTATGTATGCAATGCTGTGTACGAGACCTGATATCTGTTTTGCCGTGGGCATGGTTAGCAGATATCAGAGTAACCCTGGACAAGGACATTGGACTACAGTAAAGCATATATTAAAGTACCTGAGAAGGACTAGAGACTATATGCTAGTTTACCAGCCAGATGATTTGCTCCCTGTGGGTTACACGGATTCGGACTTCTAATCAGATAGGGATAATAGTAAGTCTACGTCAGGCTATGTGTTTACTCTAGGAGGTGGAGCCATTGCATGGAGGAGTGTTAAGCAGAAATGCGTCTCGGACTCAACCATGGAAGCTGAGTATGTGACAGCCTTTGAGGCAGCCAAAGAAGCTGTATGGCTCAGGAATTTTCTAATGGACTTAGATGTGATTCCTGGTTTGCCCAAGATCATCACAATTTATTGTGATAATAGCGGTGCAGTTGCAAATTCCAAGGAACCATGAGCCCATAAAGCAAGTAAACATATAGAGCTCAAGTACCACCTGATACGAGATATCGTCAAGCGAGGAGAAGTTGTCGTCGTCAAGATTACATCAGCAGATAACCTGGCAGATCCTTTCACTAAGGCCCTTACGGTGAAAGCTTTTGATTGGCATGTGGAGGGGATGGGAATCAGATGTATGGCAACAGATATGACAGCTTAGTCTTTTAGTATAAGTGAGAGATTGTTGGAGTGTATACTAAAAGCCTAGCTTTTGTAAACATTTATTTTTGAAATAAAAGAATCACATTGGTCAATATCTGCATTTATTTGTTAAATGTAATTGTTCAATTAATTTATATAGTATATAACATGGAGCGTGGTGTCACACTCAGAAGATCATATTGTCGGTTCTTTATAAATTATAAACAGTTGCTCACGACTAAGATGGAAAGGAACAGACCATCAGAATAGTCATAGTGTAATTAAGTATTAGTTTATCTTGACTAATAGATTACACTGATACATTTTAAGTGTACTGAGTAGGACCATTTAGATAAGTTCTTTTTGTACTGACTTAGTAAAAGAACTAGACCTTAGTTATTATGGAAGTGTGTGCTTTTAATCCTAATATAATAACAAGCACATATATTTAATATTTATTTCTTTGACTTATCAAAGGGTAAGGTTTAGCTCGATAAATTAATATGCCCGATAAGTTGGGAAATGATATTACTTATAGTGTGTGTTGTTGATTATAGAAGGAATCTGTGTCCTAGTTATCTATGTTGAGAATGTCCCCAAGAGGAGCTCATAAGGATTGCCATGTTAAAACCCTACAGGTGGACCTAGTCCAACATGACAGTGAAGTTGAGTGGTACTACTCTTGGAGCTATATATTAATTAAGTGAGTTGTCAGTAACTTACTTAATTAGTGGACATTTGTAAATCTTAAACACAGGGAGATTAACACACTCATGATAAGAAGGAGCCCATAATGTAATTTAGGATTGGTGCGGTAGTGCGGTAATAACTCTCTAGTGGAATGAGTTATTATCGATGAACTTGAGTTGTGTGTTCGGGGTACTCAAGCTCATCGGAAGGTCAAAACCAATTTCTCCTCTAGGTCCCTGTCGTAGCCTCATTATAGCCTCAAGTTCATCCAAATGTAAGGCTCTTCTTGGTGTCCAAGAAGTGGGCCGGTCCAATGCTTGGTGACCAAGCCAGGGCCGACCACATCCTCTTTATAGGGGTCGGCCCTTTGCTTGGTGACCAAGCATGAAGGGGCCGACCACAATATTCAAACAAGGAGGGTTGTTTTTGAATTTTTAAAATCTTCTCTTTGTAGAAAACTATAAGTTTTAAAAGAGAGATTTTAATTTTAAAAACTTTCCTTATTTGAATTTGGCCACATGTTTTAATAGAGAGTTTTAAAAGTTTTAAAACTTTCCTTTTTTAACCATCTTCATGGTTTAAGGAAAAAAAGGGAGAAAAGTTTTAAAATTTAAATTTTCTATCATCATGTTAAAAAAGGAAATTTTGAAAGAAAAGTTTTAAATTTTGAAACATGGTTTTAATTTTTAGAACTTTCCTTTTTTAACTCCTACTTTAGGAAAGAGAGCTTGTAAAATTTTATAAGAGTTTTCTTGTAAAATTTTATAAAAGAATATATTTCCTTTTTCCTCTTGATCAGGTGGCCGACCACCCCTTGATGAGGTGGCCGACCACCTTGCTTGGTGCCCAAGCAAGTGGCCGACCATATTAAATTAATTAAAATCATCACAAAATTAAAATTGGTGATTGATTCAATAAAGAGGAAAGAAAAGGAAAAATAAAAAGGGAAAATGAAAAAACACTTGGATGATTTTATTTTTTGTAAAAAGTTTTTCTTTATTTGCCTTAGGCAAGTAATAAAAAAGAAGGGGTGAGGGGGCTTCATGAGACACAACTCTTATTCTTTGGCTCGGAGACTCTCTTGGTGGCTGGCCCCTCTCTCCCTCTCTTCTCCCTTTGCTCTCTTTTCTATTGTGGTGGTGGTGGCCGAATATTACAAGGAGGAGAAGCTCTTTTGGGTGGTGTTCATCTTGGAGGATCGTCGCCCACACGACGTCCAAGGTGAGGTGAGGAATATGGAAGAAGATCTCGAGGTCATTAGCTTACAAAGAGAAGGTATAACTAGTAATTTTCTTCCGCATCATACAAGTTATTTTCTTTGTAAAAATTCTAAATACAAGAGACAATTAGATCTAGTTTTTTGAATAAGTTTTTCGAGTTTGTGTTTCTTCTTTTTCGAATTTGTGATTCGATTGTTCTTTTTGGTTAACCTAGAGTTATTTAAGGAAATTAAATATTAGCTTTCCTTAAAAGACTTTTCCTAGGCGGTGGTGGTTGCTCCCATATCCAAAAAGGCCATGTGCCTCGCCATGCAGTCCTGGAAGCTAATTTTGGAAATTAATATTTAATGAAATTAATAACTTAGGTAGATTTGAATCAATAGTGTTAAGTTCCGTTTGCGATTCAAATCTAAACCATTAAGAACAGATAAGTTAAATTTGGAATCAATGATGTTAAGTTCCGTTTGCGATTCCAATTTAACTTCTAAAGAACACAATAGGTTATTTAAGGAAAGGTTCGACACTTGTACAAAATTTTTTGTATAGTGGAACCGGTATGTTTTCCTAGGACTAACCAACATGTGTGGCGGAAGGGTGGAACCTGCTCTGATACCAATCTGTAATGACCGCCCTTCTTAACCCTAACCTAAGGCACGGACGTTACTCTTTTCATACCTTATAAAGACTTCATTATATGCACATTGCTCGAACAAAAAAAATCTATTCTAAATTTGTTTCGACTGTTAAGTCAGGTTTTGGAGCGAAGCAGAGCTAAGATAAAGTCTAGAGCTGCTAGAAGGTCTAGGCCATGTGGCCCTGACCGACCATGTAGCCTTACTCGAGAGGGAGCTAGTCGGGGTCGTGTGGTGATGACCGGCCGTGTACCATACTAGACCCGAGTCTGGGCACGACCGTGTGTGGCACACGGCCGTGTAAGACCTTCCCTGCTAGCGTAGGGCACGACCGTGTGACTCCACACAGCCGTGTCACCTTGATAGAGAGGGAGAGGGGCATGACTGTGTGGCTGACACGACCATGTCACCTCGGCTGAGACGAAGGGGGGGCCTGGCCGTGTGAATGCCCACAACCGTGTCATCTTGCTCGAGAAGAAGAGGTGCATGCCCGTGTGAGACACACGACCGTGTCACCTTGGCCAAGACAAAAAGGGTGCACAACCATGTGGATCCACACGGTCGTGTCACTCTGGCCGACAGGAAGAGGTGCACGGCCGTGTGAAACCACACGACCATGCCACCTTGGCCGTAAGGGAGAGGGTTAGAGCTGTGTGACTCCACACGGCTGTGTCACAGCCGTGCGAGGGTCACACACGGCTACACTAAAGTAGTGTTTCTCCCATTTGTACTCCTCCTTGGCTTACCATTCTATCTTACTACTTAGGGGGAGTCTTTGACACGCTATTTACTACCAAACTATAAATTCATCATACATGACTTTTACTAATGTTCAGGTAAAGCTGAGATAAGAAAATACATTATCATAAATCCCATGATCTTCTTCCACTGTTCCGACACACACACACACACCCAGACACCGCTCCTGCTGCCTCCTCTTATTCGAGCTTTCCTTTACCTTTATCTGCAGTATAAGGAATGCAATTCTATAAGTGAATGCTTAGTAAGTACCATCTACTCACAAAACAATGCATTAAAAAGGGAAAACATGCTTTGCAACACTGCTTGAAGGAACACAAAACATGCACTCAATAATTACTCATGCTAAAACCCATAATTTGGAAATATGTACATGACATGTATTTTAAAATAGACTCATCATGCAAACATCAACATTTTTAAATAGGATTATCATGAGATGTCAACATAAAACCATGCTTGTATTGAAAACAAGTAATGAAAACCATAAACCTTGCCATACAATAGAGTTCATCAAAATTGCACCTTATAGTCTCTAATTCCCAAACTTAAGAATGCCTTCACTTAAATAAATAATGAACTTGGGAAAACTTCATATTACATACTAGTGAAAATAATAATCAACTTGCTTTGGGCCCGACATTGTACCACTTTGCGTGCATCCTTAATAAGATCCGAGATAGCTAATCCTGAACCTATTAAGGTACTACTAGGCGATCTAGGGGCCTAGGGGCGATCTAGGAGCCCACCCATGGACCTTGTGTCCAGTACATGCCATCTTAAAGTAAAATACTTTCTTTTTAATACTTCTTTCTTATACTTGCACTAACTTGTCATTTCAATAAACACCTTGTGTGCACTTAATCCCTCACACTTATAGGGAAGCACCTTGGGGCATTTGATTATGTTTCTTAGTCCCAAAACTTAATGGGAAGAAAATCAAATACTCTAAACGTGCTCTTAATCCCAACCTTTAGAGGGCATCTTACAATCATAACATCTATCTCCTTTAACATACATAAAACATATCATGGCATGAATATTGTTTTAACTTACATAGATACATACTACAACATGCATCGACGAAGCAACTTATACCGCAGGTGAGAAGTACTTACATCCTTTTGCTATTTCTTACTCTTACACTGTAAGGGTTAGGGAGAACAAACCCTCTTGTATGCCTCACCCTCCGAATAGACCTTCCCGCGTGTACCACTTCCTTGGGAGAATCCTCTCTTAGATTCTCCCCTTGAAAATCTTCAAAATGTGGAACCCTAGGGTTCTTGGCCGAAAATTGAAAAGGGAAGGAGACGAAATTCGGCTAGGGAGGAAAGGAAGAGGAAGATGAAAGTTAGGTTTTCATCTCTTCCTTTCCCTATTATACCAAGTGGAAGTTGAAGCATCTCTTCACCCAAAATTTGCTTATAATCAATTGCTTCCTATTTCCAATGTGATGCTTTACCACCACCTAATGGCTACTTAAACTAATTTCAAGTAAGAGGTCTAGGGTTCAATCCTAGCCCAGGACATTGATGATTGTATTTTTATTTCTTTTTCCCTTCTTCTACTTCTTTTTTCTTTATTTAAATAGAGGAAATTTATGGACGTTACACGTGAAGCTCGATCAACTTCTCCCACAGCTCCTTTGCGCTTGAGAACGGACCAACTCGGTTGAGTTCCTCTTTTGTTAGTCCACACTGGAGGGTGCAAGTTGCTCTAGCATTTACTTCCACTTTCTTGATTAATGCTGGATCCTAGTTTTCGCAGGGTGTAGGTTTGCCGTCTTCGTCAGTTGGTAGTTCAAATCCAGTCTTGACGATCATCCACATCTCGAACTGGATCTTCAGGAAAATCTCCATTTTGCCCTTCCAGTAACCGAAGTCTTCTCCGGTGAAGAGCGGTGGACGGACAGTGCTGTACCCTTCTTGTTGGGCCATTTAGAGGATATGCACAAGGAAAACAAGCAAAAAGAATATCTCAGGACTTGATCCTAGATTAGTAGTGCGGGATGTATTATAAAAGAAAAGCGAACTCGAGTGGTGTTGCACCAACTTCAAGCAGAAATTGACTCAATAAAAAAAATAGATTGGAATATAGCAATAGTACTAATTCCAATTGACTCCAAAAATTGAAAAACACCACGAAAAACTTGCTTGATTGGTGGTTACACCAAATCAAAGCTACCCCACTCTGATACCAATTGTTAGATCGAGATCACGCTAGAGGGGGGGGGTGAATAACGCTCGTGGCTTTCACACGTTTCGGATTCGTAAAACTATCGAGTTAAAGCAGCGGAAATAAAAGACAACAAACGCGAACACAAGTATTTACTTGGTTCGGAGCCTGTGGTGACTCCTACTCCAAGGCCTGCGATCATTGATTGCTTTCGATGAGCAACAACTATAATATCGAGAAATATTACAACTATAATACAATAAGGATTACAATAAAATAAACTGAAAAATAATACCGACAACAAAAGATTGAAGAATCGCAGCTCCGGGTCGTTAGTAACTTGTCGTAGCACTTCTGGGTTGTCTTGTTAGCAACACACATGAGAAAGGTAACTTGAGAATTGATTGTCTTACTGCTGCCTCGAGACTTGCTTAAATACTTCGTTGAGGGCGCCTCTAATGCCCCATGGAGGCGCCTCTAAGCCGAAGTTTTATCCCATAATCCTCGCTGTCGATGAGCTCTCGCCGCTGCCTCTTATCCGCTTGAGGGCGCCTCCAATGCCCCATGTAGGCGCCTCCAAGAAGCAGTCCAAGGTGCCTCCACTGTCCTCTAAGGTGCCTCTAAGCTCACTTCGCAGATAGCTCCAGCCTTGCACCCGAGGCGCCTCCAAGCTCCATGGAGGCGCCTCGGACACTGTTCATCCGAGGCTTAGCTTGTTCCTTTTGTACCTGCAAGACATGTTAGTCCCAAAACAATAACATACCCTGCAAGACACTGTTAGAATAGATATAAACATGATAAATCAAGTGATCAACAATCATTAGACTGCTCGGGTCTGACTTCAGATTTTCGATTGGAAACCCTAGGTTGACCCGATGGCTACTGTTCCCTCTGCGGGGAGCGCGTCCTCACCTACTCCCCTCAAGAGAGATTACCTGATGCCAGTCTGGTCCTCCAGGCCGACTGAACTTTCTGCCTATGGTTACCACCCCTTAGGACCTAGGGTTACCACCCCCTAGGGTTTTTCTCCACCTAGGGTTACCTCCCCCTAGGACCTAAGGTTACCCCCCTTAGGATTTTCACCACCTAAGGTTACCACCCCCTAGAACCTAAGGTTGCCATCCCTTAGGATTTTCCTCCACCTAGGGTTACTACCCCCTAGGACCTAAGGTTACCACACCTTAGGATTTTCACCTTGCCTTACCGCAGCTAAGACCTTTGCCTAAGAACACTTAGGACTTTCCTGCAATCTCCATCAGACAAGTTAGATCACAAATAAGCTTAACTTTGATTCCTTTTCCATTATTAAAACTTGAGTTCGATCGTTGGATGCTTCCCGCACCAACAACATCAATAGATAAACTCAATAGAAAATAGATGAAATGACCTCATCAAATTCACACACATATACTTTGACTCGAAGGACCCCCAATTTTCTTTTAGCTTCAATAAGAGACAAGGCAACTATGTAGATGCTATGGAATCTCAATCATCATCTACAGTGGATAGAATTTTGAAAGGTTTAGAGGAGCTTTAATATCTTCAAGCTGAATCACGCAAGGATATCAAGGAAATGAATGATACGCTTGATAGAATAGACTCAACAAATAATAGAATTTCAGCTAATCTCTTAGATTGGCAAGAGTCTATAATGAGAAAATTCTATGATGAGCTTGACAATCATGAATCTAAGACTTTGATAAAGGAGTGAACCACTTTAATTTCATTACCTCATAATATCAAAGATTCAGAAGAGCCTGTCCTTCCTACAGCTAAACCAATTTACAATCATGTTGTGGAGGGATGTGTAGGGATGACCGAAGAATCACTCCCCTTAGTCGCACAACCATTAGTCACTTTAGGTGTAGTATATGAACTAGATGATATTGAAAGTGTAGGGACTTGTGCAATAGAAGCAAAGTCTCAAGAATCATCTCTTTTAGTAAGACCACCACTTGAGCCAGAACCTTTCTTATCTAAATATCAAATCATGTTTGATGATTTACTTACATTAGTGATTGGCAAAAATCAAATTTCAATTGATTTATCTACTGTTACTAATCAATTTTTTTTTAGCATGGTGGTGGTAGTGTTGGAGTGTATACTGAAAGCCTAAGCTTTGTAAACATTCATTATGAATAAAGAATCACATTTGGTCTAATTGTCTACATTTGTTTGTAGTTGTTCATTTAATTTATATTGTAGATAACATAGTATGTGGTGTCACATACAGAAGATGATGTTATCAGTACCTTATAAATTATAAACAGTAGCTCACGACTAAAATGGAAAGGAACAAACCATTAGAAGGTCGTAGTGTAATTAGGTATTAGTTTATCTTGACTATACAATTACACTAGTACACTCAGAGTGTATTGAGTAGGACCATTAGAGGTCGTTTCTTTTATACTGACTTTATAAAGGAACAAAGACCTCAGTTATTATGGAAGTGTGTGCTCTTAATCCTAATATAATAACAAGAACATATGTTTGATATTTATTTCTTTAATTTATCAATGGGTGAGATTTAGTTCGATGAATCAATAAACTCGACAAGTTGGGAAATGGTATCACTTATAGTGTGTGTTGTTGATTATAGAAGGAAACTGTGTCCTAGAGATACTAGGTTGATAATGTCCTCAAGAGGAGCTCATAAAGATTGTCATGTTAAACCCTGCAGGTGGACTTAGTCCGACATGATAATAAGGTTGAGTGGTACTACTCTTGGACTTAGATATTAATTAAATGAGTTGTCAGTAACTCACTTAATTAGTGGACATTCGATATCTTAAACACAGGGAGACTAACACACTCATAATAAGAAGGAGCCCAAAAATGTAATTTGGGATTGGTGCGGTAGTTCAATGATAGTTCTCTAGTGGAATGAATTATCATTGATAAAATTAAGTTGTGTGTTGGCGAACGGGATGCTTAATTTTATCGGGAGACCAAAACCAATTCCTCCTCTCGGTCCCTATCGTAGCCTCTTATTTATAGAGTTCTATACCCACCTATACCCACCTTCTATACCCACTAATAGGGGCCGGCCAAGCTAGCTTGGGAATCAAGCTAGGGCCGACCTAGGTATGATTGGGTGGCGGCCCTAGCTTGAACCCAAGCTAGTAGGGCCGGCCAAATTAAATTAAAAAAAAATTTAATTTTAATTTTTATTATTATGTGGAAGATATAATTTAAAGAGAATTAAAATTAAAATATCTCTCTTGTAAAAGATCTACAAAAGATTAAAGAAAGAGATTAGATCTCTTTCCTTATTTGTAGATTGGAGAGATGTTTTATTTTCTCTTTAAAATTATTCACATGTTAATAAAATTAAAATTATAGAAATTTCCTTTTATTAACCATGAAGAGATTTTTAAAGAGAAATTTTATTTTTTAAAATTTCCGGAAACAAATTAGGAAGTTTTAATTTGTTGATTGAAACTCTCCTAATTTGCTCCTTTTGATTGTGGCCGGCCATTACAAGTTGATTGGGAAATTTTATTTTATTTTTCTCAATTAATTCATGTCAAGGAAAATTAAGGAAATTTTATTGTAATTAAATTTCCTAATTTGCCTAGGCCAAGGAATATAAAAGAAGGGGTGAGGGTGCCTTCATGAGACACAACATCTATTATTTCTCTCCCTCTTTTGTTCCTTGGTGTGGCCGGCCATCATCTCCTTCTCTTCCTCTTGTGGTGGCCGAACCTCTCCCTTCCCTTGGAGCTCTTGTGGTGGCCGGATACTACTAGGAGAAGAAGAAGAAGGAGAGGAAGCTAGCATCTCTTGGAGCTTGGTTAGTATTTTGGTTTTTCTCCTTGGTGAAGTTTTCCTTTGTGGCCGAACCTTGCTTGGAGGAGAAGAAGGTGGTTGGTGGTTTCTCATCTTGGTAGATCGTTGCCCACACAACGTCCGAGGTTAGAAGAGGAATACGGTAGAAGATCAAGAGGTCTTTCTAGAAGGTATAACTAGTAGTTTTTCCTTTTCCGCATCATGCTAGTTATTTATGGAAATAATACCAAATACAAGAGGCTTACGTTCTAGTATTTCGAATATGTTTTTCGATGTTGTGTTCTTTTGTTTCTTTCTTTTCCTTGTGATTTGATTGTTCTCTTTGGTTAACCTAAAGTTATTTTAGGAAATTAAATATTAGCTTTCTATTAAAGGTTTTGTCTAGTCGGTGGTGGTTGCTCCCATATCCAAGAAGGCCATGTGCCTCGCCACGTCAGTACTGGGAACCTTTTATGGAAATTAATATTTAATGGAATTAATAACTTAAGGAGACTTGGGTCGAACGTGTTAAGTTCCGCAGGAGATCCAAGTCAAAACCTAAAAGAACAAATAGATTAAGTTTTGGATCAAACGTGTTAAGTTCCGCAGGCGATCCAAAATTTAATTTAAAAGAACACATGGTAGCTAGGAAAAGGTTCAGACCTTTGTACAAAATTTTTGTACAGTGGAACCTATAGGTTTTCCGAGTAGCAACCAACATGTAGGACATACATTGCACAGGAGTCACAAGCAAAAGATAGTGTTGAACCTTTAAAGGAGGGAATATTTGTTGAAAAGCTAAGAGCCCTTGGTAAGAGGGTTCTAAAATATCTTACCCCTCTAAGAGCGAGATTTCGATAAATCTAATGAGGTGGTCGAGCTAATGACCTTAAATAAGCGCTTCTTGGAAGGCAACCCAATTTCATTTTCCTTGTTTTCATTTATGTCTTTAGTTCTTTTTAGTTTCATTTCTTTCTTTATAATAAACCTGTATCCTCTACTTAATTTTTGTTGTCTATCTTCTTTTATAGGACTCAAAGATTAGGAGGAGTGCAACTACATGATGGAGTTAATGACATGGGCATTTGACATATATCATTTGGTAACTTCTCTTACTTTAAATCTCCTCCACATTATTTCTAGTTTTCATTGGGATATAAAAAGTTTAAGTCAGAGGGGGGGGGGGGTGTGTTTGCACAATCTTAATTTTCTGCTTCTCTTTTATTTTTTATCACTTTACTTTCAACATTTTCATTTGTTTTATTTGTTCTACATTTTCTTTTTCTTTTCTTACTTTTAGATTTTTCTTATTTCAATTTTTGCTTATGTCCTGCATTTTTCTTTGCTTTGTTTGCTTGTTTTTGATCCTCACTTGGCTGTCTTTTGAAATATTTTGTGGCATGTCGAGAACATCATCCCTCACTACTGCTGACTTGTCCAATAGCAAAATTATTTACACGTTTATGTCTTGATTCATGATGTTGTGGACATAATGCTAGTATGTTTAGTGTACTTCTTTCCTCTATCTCAAGTAGCATGAAATGAGCTAAGTATTGTACGGAGACAAATTTAAGTTTTGGCTTAATCTTAAGGATCTTATTCGCACTTTACTTGAACTTGAATGGTTGATATCATTGGAATAGTCATAATTCATCTTATTTTGTTTAGTACTTAGTTCCCATGATGAATTCTCAAACTACATTTTGGTTACTGGATGAGGCTCGAATCATGTGAGCTCATTTGGAAAAATCAAGATATCCCAACATTTGCATTTGTATGTATTTGTATTCAAGTGTTGCATCTTGCAATCACTTTGTAAAAAAAAAAGGAGAATAAGGATATAAAAAATTGTTATCATGAGTGGAAACTAACAAGTTACCCCTTTGAGATCAAGTTAGGTTACTGGGGAAATAACTGCTATGTTTCTCTTGGTAAGTATGCCTTTGAGACCTTGGGTGGATTGAGGAATATGAACCAAGTGTGTGGCTGGTAAGTACCTATCATTGGGAACATTAGGAACTCGATTGGATGATGACTTGACTAGAACAAAGATTAAAACTTGAAGAGTTTGGGTCACTCATTGCACTGTACACAAGAAACTTATGCTTAGGCCATACTTGAGTTATCTCTATGATCATGTTCACCAATGAAACTTGTGGATATAGTTAGAAAAGTGCACTAAGGATTATGATGCATTATGGAGCACATGAGTCTAGATTGTGGTGCTTTGCTTGAGGACAAGCAAAGATGTAAGTCTGGGGGTGTGATGTGCGTAGATTATATACACTATTATGCATATTTTGACCCACATTCACATAGTTTACGTATGTTTTATCTATGCATTTTTATACACCTTGCCTTACTTTCAGCATAATTACTCTTATTTGTTCAGAGATATGCTCTTTGTGTATTTTCTATTGATAGGAGTCGAATTCGGAGAGAAAACGGTGTTTGTGGTCAATTTGAGCAGTAACCAAAGGCAAACTGCACTAGGCCGTGTGACCCATACAAGCCATGTCAAAGAAGCAGAAAGCAAGAACTGCTAGGCCGTGTGAAGCCACACGACCGTGTGGCCTCGCTAGCGAAGGAGCAAGGAATGGCCGTGTGACCCACACAGTTGTGTCACCCCACAAGCACATCCAAAGAGCGAGCAGAGTTGGCCATGTGAATTCACACGGCCGTGTAGCATCTCTATAAAGCAAGAGCAGCTAGGTCGTATGAGCCACACGGTTGTGTGGCTCATCCAGAACCAAAGCAGAACATGGTCGTGTGAATCCACACAGCCGTAAGCTAGAAGGGAGAGGCCATGTGGATCCACACGGCTGTGGCACGGGCCGTGTGGTGCCCATGCCCTACTCTATAAAAGGGTGTTTCTTCCCCTTTCTTTAGGGAGGAAGGCTCTCCCCTTGAGGAGATCCATCTTGGTACCAATTTCATCTTCTTCGACCTTAATTCAATGATCCGAGGCCGTCTCCATCTCTACATCGATTCCAAAAGCTAAGGATTGGTTCTGAAGATCACTTATCGCCATTTGGATAAGCATTTTTCTTCTTTTTGTTGGTGCGGGAAGCAACCGACGATCGAACCTGAGTTTTGATAATGGCAAAGGATTCAAAGTTAAGGTGTGTTGTGATCTAACGTGCTTGACTAAGTGTTTCAGGAAAACCCTAGGGGGTGGTAACCCTAGGTCATAGGGGGTGGTAACCCTATGTAGAAAGTCTTGGTGGGTCGAGTGCTTTAGGCAAAAGTCCTAGGGGGGGATAACCCTAGGTGGAAAGTCCTGGTGTCGCGAACCAGGTGAAAGACTGGACCAGCCGGGAAGCGAAAGTCCAGCAGAAAGTCCGGAAGCATCGAGCACCGAGCAAAAGTCCAATCGATCTGGAGGATCGCACTAGCAATAGGTAAATCTCTTGAGTGGAGTAGGTGAGGACGCGTTCCCTGTAGAGGGAACAGTAGGCGTCGGGTCGACCTAGGGTTTCCGGTTGGAAATCCGAAGTCAGACCCAGACAGTCCGGAGACTGTCATTATATTATGTTATCATATTTATTGTTGTTTTGTGCTAACTTTGTGTTGCAGGTTATGTGTTTGGGACTAACACTTTTGCAGGTGCAAAGGAGCACAAGTTTACCTCGGATGAACAGTGTCCGAGGTGCCTCCATGGAGCTTGGAGGTGCCTCGGGTGCAAAAGATGAGCTGGTTGCGAAGCAGGCTTGGAGGCGCCTTGAAGGAGGCTCAAGGCGCCTTGGACTGGAGGATGAAGGCGCCTTGAGGAAGCATGAAGGCGCCTTGAGCCTGATAAGGTTCGACCAGTTCAGCCCTTATCGCAGCGTGTGACTCGGCCAGCATGGAGGCGCCTTGGATGGCTTTCAAGGCGCCTTGAATACCCTTTATAAGAGGGTTTCGACCAGCAGCTCAGGATATCTGATTCCAAGCAATCCTTCTGATACAAGCTGCCTACGAGACGATCCTGAAGTGTTGCGACTTGACACCAACAACCCGAAGCTCTGCATCTACTATTTCTCTTGTTGTTGGTAAATTTAACAGCTTTTATTGTAATTAGTTTGTAACACATTTCCAAAATATAGTTGTTGCCCACGGAAAGCGATCAAGGATCACGGGCCTTCGAGTAGGAGTCGATCTAGGCTCCGAACGAAGTAAATTCTCCTGTGTCTCTATGTTTGTTTTTATTCCGCTGCGTGTTTTAACTCCGATAGTTTTACGAATCGAACGAAATAGCCGCGAGCGATATTCACCCCCCCCTCTAGTGCTTCTCGATCCAACAATTGGTATCAGAGCGGGGTCGCATTGATTTGGTGCAACCAATAATAACGCAATTTTTTCGCGGTGTTTTAAATTTTTCAGAGTCAACTGAAATTAGTATTATTACTATATTCTAGTTTTTTTCGTTCGTATCGATCTTGCTCGAGGTTGGTGCAACACCACTCGAGTTAGTTCTTTTTCAATTCTTTACTTCCGCACTACTAATCCAAGACTTAGTCTTGGGATATATTGTAACGACCCAATTTTCCCTATTTCGAGTTCTAAAAGTCCTTATAAAAATCTAGAAATGCTTTAGAAAAATTCTAGAGATTTTTAGAAATTTTTAGAGTATTTATATGCAATTTTTGGAGTTCGTTTAGTATGTTTACAAACAGAAAGAAGATTTGACCAAAAATGTTGAAGTTGAGACTCGAACTCAAGACCTCCGGCCGAACCCAACCTAACCGGACACAGCCAACCAATTGGGCTGCGAGTGTTTCGTTAACCCTATATGTAACGAAACACATTTAAGTAGTAGTTAGGGAATAGGAAATAAATTGGAAATAAAAAGGGGGCTCGGCAGGATTCGAACCCGTGATTCCAAGTATGAGCCAAGCAGCAGCCAACCAACTGTGCTGTAATTGTTTCGTTAATCATATATGGGGCGGAATTAATTTAAGTAATAGTTGGAACTGAAATAACCTAGGTTATTAAAGGGAATTATTTTCCTTTCCCGAAACCTAATTTCTTTCTCACCTCTTCTCCTCACGCGGCGTCGCGACTTCTGCTCGGGCGAAGGAGGCGGCGGAGCTAGGTTAGGGCTTCTCTTCCGACGACTGGTCAAGGTTCTCCGAGGGGTCTTCTCCACCTCCTTGAGATCCTCTCGTTGAGGAGAGTCCGTGAGCACAAGAAGAGACCGAGATCGCAAGTTTCTCCAAACCCGAGAATCTCATCTTCTCCGGTTGTAAGTCAAAGTATTCCAAGAAAATGTGAGTTGCTACTCACCTGCAGTAGGATAGCTCCGAGATTTGGCTTTGGTGTTTTTTTCTTGTTTTCTTGAGTTTTGCCGTGAAGAATCTTGGTTTTTTTGTTTGCTGCCGTGAACCTTAAAGAAAGAAGAGACAAATTAGTTTAGTAAGCATGAAGAACAGATTTCGGATTTCTGTGTTGGGCAAGGAATAAGGAAGAGTTTAGTTTCCTTTAAAGCATGTAGTTTGATTTTGTAGAATGGTATGTTATAATACAACACATGAAGAACAACCATGTTTTCCTAGGTTTTCAGTAGCAAATCTTTGTTTGGTTGCAAGGTGTGTACAATGGCACAATGTTGGTGAATATGCTGTGAGATACTTGATTGTAGTTTAGTCCTTAAAGCATGTAAGTATTGTACTGTAGATTTATGCAATTGATATGGAATTTGTGATGTGTTCAGATTATTTTATAGCAAATAGAAAGATGTAAGTGCAGGTGGTTACAAAATTAAATCTTAGACATGAAGGATTTTATGGATCTTAAAAGGAAAACGAGAGCATGAAGCTTTTTAATGTTAAAGGATCTTAGTTGAAGAATTAGCAATGTGAGAGACACAGTAATATAAAGATAAATAAGAGTTAGAGGGAGACAAGGGATAGTCATAACATATGACAGTATTAAGCTCTATAATAAGTCAGATCAGCAGGAATGATGATAAGAGAATACTAGTAATGTTAGATGGATTCTAAGTAAATTGTAGTATATAGTATATTTACTGCAACTCTACTTGTGCTATTCAGCTTATATCAGTTAGATCTCTTAATGGCTAATTTGAACATGCAATGATCTCTTCATTTTGTAGTTTAGTGTTTCAGTTTGAAATTGTTCTGTTAATTCCATGCAGCAATGATTCCTTTATTTTCTAGATTCTATTGCATGCCTAGTAGTTGAATTTGTTTTACTATCACAGCATGCTTAAGTTGTTCTAGTTTCCTATTTGCTATTGGAATAACATGAGCAGTCCTATTTTTATAGCATGCAGATTTTAGATAAGCTTAGTATGCAGATTTTGATAGGCTTAATATGCAGAATTTTGTTAAGCTTTGCATGCAGATTTATGTTAAGCTTTGTATACAGATTTTCAGTACGTAGGGTGTGTTCTAGTGCACACCAAGTGCTTGATTAATGCTTAGTTCAATATAATGCTACAGTAGGCATTTTAATAGCTAAGTTAATGCAGTAGAAGCATTTAAAATCACTTATTTAGTCTTGCTTCAGCTTATATGGGACTACGGTCCAATGGGTGGGCTCCCACAGTCGCCTCTAGGTTCAGATAATCTAGTTCTAGGTTCAGATAACCTAGTTAAAGTAAGGTAAGAAAATTAGCTATGAAATCAGTATTTTATTTTCAGCAGTGGCACTGTACTGGATTAGATATCCATTGGGTTGGGCTCCCACAGTCGTCCCTAGGTTTAGATAACCTAGTAAACCCGACTAGACTCGGAACTTGCAATCCCGGGTTTAGTTAGGGATGCGCGCACAACAAGTACAGTTGCCGGGCCCATCAGTAGCATGATTATTATTTTAATCTATTATGTAAATAGTTTTCAAAACTTCACAAATTAGTTATGTGAATACAAGTTAGACTCAGTTTAGCATTAATTAGTTCAGCTTATGTATCAGTTCAGTTTCCTATTGATACACATGATAGTTTTATGATTAGCTATACATGTTTAGTATTTCAGTTAGCATGATTCCCTTGCTATTTATGAGTATGAGTAGCTATACATGTTTAGTATTTCAGTTAGCATGATTCCCTTGCTATTTATGAGTATGAGTAGCTATACATGTTTAGTATTTCAGTTAGTATGATTCCTTTGCTATTTATGAGCATGAGTAGCTATACATGTTAGCTTTTCAGTTAGTTGATTTCTTTGCTATTTATGAGCATGAGTAGCTATACATGTTAGCTTTTCAGTTAGTTGATTTCTTTGCTATTTATGAGCACGAGTAGCTTTACATGTTAGCATTCAGTTTTAGCATGTTTTATTTATATACATGCATATCGAGTTTTTGTGAGTAGGATAGCGCTCACTAAGCTTTTAGCTTATAGATACTATTTTCCTCCTACTGCAGATAAAGGAAAAGCTAAAGTATAAGGAAGAAGGCGACAAGGAGATGCTGTGACGGTGTGTGATGTGTGGACTATGGAGATCCTTGAGACTTAGCTAAAGAACTCACTTAGTTTAAGAATTTGTTTAGTTTAATTTCTTATTAAGTTGATAAGAAAATTTTGTAGTAAGAAGTTATGTTTCTGCTTTTCATTACCTGCATGTTTTGATTTATTAAATTGCGTGGTTGTGAAAATATATGTTCCAGCCGCCTGTGGCTGAGTATACTATGTATGTATTTACGGATATGGTCACCGGTACAGGGGAGATTCTGCCGGAATTTTTCGGTAGGGTTTCCATGTGATTTTTTTATCATACCGGTTAAGTAGAGTTAGTAGTCAAGTAACGGTCATCCTTAGAGTGTAGTAGTAGTAAGAAGGGTGGTCGTTACACATATTTTTTATTTCTTTTGCATATTCTCTCAATGGCCCAACAAGAGGGTTTCAGCACCGTTCGCCCCCCCTTTTCTCTGGAGAAGATTTCGGGTACTGGAAGGGGCGAATGGAAACCTACCTGAAAATCCAATTCGAAACCTGGATGATAATCAAGACTGGTTTGGATCTGCTAACGGATAAAGACGGCAAGCCTACACCCTGCGAGAACTGGGAGCCATCCCTAATCAAGAAGGTGGAAGCCGACGCCAAAGCTACCTGCACCTTCCAGTGTGGTCTTACTAAGGAGGAGCTCAACAGAGTCGGTCCATTTTCAACCGCAAAGGAGCTGTGGGAGAAACTGATAGAACTCCACGAGGGCACCTCCGACACCAAGGTAAGTAAAAGAGATCTTTTACTCAATAAACTATATAATCTGAAAATGCAGGAAGGTGAGACGGCAAGTTCTCTACACGCAAGAATTCAAGACATCCTCAACTCTCTCCACGGAATAGGGCAAAAGGTAGAGAATCGGGACGTCATAAGGTACGCACTAAATTCGTTTTCGAGGAGCACATTGTGGGCATCAATGGTAGATGCCTACAAAGTCTCCAAGGATTTATCTTCAATAAAGTTAGATGAATTATTCTGTGAGTTTGAATTACATGAGCAGACTAATGCACAACCAACCGAGAAGGGGGTTGCTTTGGTTGCAGGTACCAGTCGAACGCGCGAACAGAGATCACGACGAAGAACTGAACCAGAATCAGAAGAAGAACCCGACTCAGATGATGAAGATGAAGAACTAACAACGGAGCTCATGAACCTTGTGAAGAGACTCTACAAGAAGAAGAAAGGCTTCAACAAGAAGGACCAAAAGAAGGCAGTCCAATCCAAGGACGCCCAACCAAGTTCTAAGGTAAAGTTCGAAGTGATCTGCTACGGGTGCAACCAGAAGGGGCACATCAAGGCCAACTGCCCTAATCAAAAGGATGAGAAGAAGCAAAGAAAGAAGAAGGCCCTAAAGGCGACGTGGGATGAATCCTCAGAAGAAGATACCGACGATGAACTCGATCAGACGAGTTTACTCGCACTGATGGCCCGGGACTAGATCAATGAATCTGAGAGCGAGACCGAGTCCGAGCGAAGCCACGGATCCGTATCCGTTTCCGAAGGGCCTAATCCCTCTGTAAGTATCTCTCGCCTTAATAATCTAGTTAATTACTTATTGCAAAAATTAGCTAAGTTGAACCTTAGAATTAAGTCACTTCTAAAGGAAGTAGCGGTCCTTAAAGAAGTGGCTGACTCCAAATCTTTGACCGAACCAGTTCAGACTGGAAACTCAACTCAAGTTCAAAAACTTGAAGAAGAGAACTCCAGTCTGAAAATTCAAGTCAAGGATCTAGAGAAAACACTAGAATGGTTTTTTTTAGGTTCCAAGAATCTTGACCTAATCATTGGGACACAAAGAGCCGTTTACAATATAACTGATCTAGGATTTAAACCAAAAAGAAAATATAAATCCTACTTATCTCTTGTAGAAAGAACAAGTAGAAAAATAGTCCAAGCATGGGTCCCCAAGTCCAAATTGATCAATCAAGTTGGACTTGGTCAATATTGGATCCCGTAGGATCAAATACACTACCTCGATAGACCATATCGAGGCTATGATCCAGGGGGAGCAAAAAGGAAAACAATACTAATAAAATGAACATAATTTTAAATTCAAAATTAAAATTCAAAATTCAATTAAAAATTTGAAATTAAATTAAAATTCAAAATTCAATTAAAAATTAAAAATTAAATTAAAATTCAAAATTCAATTAAAAATTCAAAATTAAATTAAAATTCAAAATTCAATTAAAAATTTGAAATTCAAAATTCGAAAATAAATTAAAAATTTGAAATTAAACTCAAAATTCAAAATTTGAAATTAAAATTCAAAATCTGAAATTAAAATTCAAAATTCAATTTGAAATTAAATTTAATTCAATTAAAAATAGAAGAAGGATCCAGAATAGCTGGCACCTGCAACTAAACTACCCGACTGGGTAACCGAACTTAATCTACCCGAAATGGGTAAACAAGAGTAGACTACCCGGCAGGGTAATTAAGGTTAGATTAAAAGGAGCTAGGTTTAACTTGACCCACGGTACTGGTGAAGTTTTTGGATGATAGTACGTTAGGGAATCTTGGGCATCGTATGTCTAGGAAGATATGACTTCGACCTGGTGCATTTGGCCAAGTGGAACTGACCGAAGCTACCCTTAAATGGATCCTAACTAGTTAGACCAGGGTTTAGTATTAAGTTCAATGGGTAGGACTATTTGGAAAACCTCGAAGGTATGGTTACTTTAATGAGTTCCTTGTGACTCACCATAACCCAGAAGTTTATCCAAAGAATGCTTACTTGTTAAACCCAAAGCTAAACATAAATCTAACACAAAGTTAAACATAATCCTAGAATTAAACCTCAATTCATCTCACAAAAATTATAGGATTCCCTGATTGAAAATTTAGATCAGGTGAGATGACTAAGGAATAGAAATTCAAAATTAAATTCATAATTATAATTAATTGAAATTCAAAATTAAATTCAAATTCATTTTTCTTTTGGAAACTTAATTTCAAAATTATTTTAAAAATCTTTTAAACTTAATTTCAAAATCATTTTCAAAATCTTTTAAAAATTAATTTCAAAATTATTTTAAAAATCTTTAAAAACTTAATTTCAAAAACATTTTAAAAATCTTTTAAAAATTAATTTCAAAATTATTTTAAAAATCTTTTAAAAACTTAATTTTAAAATCATTTTAAAAATCTTTTAAAAATTAATTTCAAAATTATTTTAAATCTTTTAAAAACTTAATTTCAAAATTATTTTAAAAATATTTTAAAAATTTAATTTCAAAATATTTTTAAAAATCTTTTAAAAATTAATTTCAAAATTATTTTAAATCTTTTAAAACCTTAATTTCAAAATCATTTTTAAAATCTTTTAAAAACTTAATCTCATAATCTTTTTAAAAATCTTTTAAAAATTAATTTCAAAATTATTTTAAATCTTTTAAAAACTTAATTTCAAAATTATTTTAAAAATATTTTAAAAACTTAATTTCAAAATCATTTTAAAAATCTTTTAAAAATTAATTTCAAAATTATTTTAAATCTTTTAAAAACTTAATTTCAAAATCATTTTAAAAATCTTTTATAAACTTAATTTCAAAATCATTTTCAAAATATTTTTAAAAATCTTTTAAAAATTAATTTCAAAGTTATTTTAAAAATCTTTTATAAACTTAATTTCAAAATCATTTTCAAAATCTTTTAAAAATTAATTTCAAAGTTATTTTAAAAATCTTTTAAAAACTTAATTTCAAAATTACTTTCAAAATTATTTTAAAAATCTTTTAAAAACTTAATTTCAAAATTATTTGAAAAATCTTTTAAAAACTTAATTTCAAAATTATTTGAAAAATATTTTAATCTTTTTTTTAAAAAACTTAATTTTAAAATTATTAAATTCAAAATAAACCTAGAGTTGATCTTTGTTGCAACAAATACAAACTCAAACTTATTGACTTCACCTTCTTTTCATCAAATAGAGTCCAATTCAAATAATTTATGTGTAGGAATATAAAGAATTGGATCAGTAGATGTTAGATAGTGGATGCTCCAGACATATGACGGGAGATAAACTAAAGTTCACAAAGCTCAAAATAAAGAATTTAGGGTCTGTTGCATTCAGCAACGACGGCAAACTTAAGGTAATCAGAAGAGGTAACATCGAACTTAGTTCCGATTTTATTATTCGAAAAGTTCTATTAGTTGAAAACTTCAATTTTAATCTTCTAAGTATAAGCCAATTATGTGATAGTGGATATTTAGTTACCTTTGACAAATCTAGTTATTTAGTTAAAAATATTGAAAACCCGAAAATCACACTTAAAGGGCATAGGAAAAATAACATGTACTCAATTAATCTACCCACTTCCTCAATAAAGTGTTTTCTAACACAAGAAGAGGAAACTGAGTTGTGGCACAGAAGATTGGGTCACACTCACACTAGACTCATTTAAAAAATGAGTCAAAATGGTCTAGTTAAAGGATTGCCCAAATTAAAATTTACTGAAAACTCAATCTGTAATGCTTGTCAACAAGGAAAACAAACCAAGTCAACCCACAAATCAACTAATCTAGAAAGCACTAATTCCTTACTTGAGCTCCTTCACCTTGACCTATTTGATTCACATGGAGCTAAGTCACTAAGCAAGAACCAATATTGCCTAGTTATAATTGATGACTACTCTAGGTTCTCCTGGGTAAAATTTCTAAAAATAAAAGATGAAACTTTTGAAGAATTCAGTAATTTTTGCAAGTTAATAGAAAATGAAAAAGATACTAAAATTAAAAGAATAAGAAGTGATCATGGGGGGGGGGGGATTTGAAAATCATATGTTTACCCAACTCAGTAAAATAAATGGATACCAACATAAATACTAGCCCTAGGAGAGTGTGCCTCTCAACTTTTGTGGATGATGCATACCTTAAAAGACTATGAATTAGAATACAAAAATACAAAAATCTTAATTGACAATATAAGCTCAATTAATCTAACTAAAAATCTAATTCACCACTCTAGGACTAAACACATAGAGGTAAAACACCACTTTGTAAGGGATCATGTAGCTAAAGGTGAACTTGCACTCAACTATGTTTAGTCCAAATCAAACCTAGCCGACATTTTCACAAAACCCTTACCTGAACTTGAGTTCAGTGCACTTAGAAGACAAATAGGGATGTGTTGGGTAGAATAGATATTAATTTTCAAAATTCATTGTCTTACTTCTAAACTCATTCTCTTATTCTTTTCAAAATCTAGGAAAAATTATGATTTTAAAATCCCCTTTTCTTAGAATTTTCAAAAACTGGACTTAGTTTAGGCTCTACCCTAGAAATCCTGTTCCCCTAGATTTAAGCCAGAGCATCTCACAAACACCTAGGTATACCTTGCTTGTGTTTGAAAAATATAGAATGGTGTGAGATGCATAGGGTACAGCCTAGACTCAAGAATGCTTATTTCTGTGCATCAATATGAGTCTGGGCATTAAATACTTTATTAACAGTAATCAAGTCAAGTCTTCCAGCTTTAGTCAAATCTAACTGGACTAAATGACTTAACTTGACTAACCAGGTAAAAGCTGCTGCCCTCTAGACAATCAGCAAGTAGCTAAAGGTTAGACAGTTGGTGAAGAAAATAGAAATATTAAGCTTAAGCATGCTTGTACTTTAGGGTTCTAATACCTGATCAAAACAAATTAATAAGTTAACAACTATTTAACTTGACTCATGCTTGGACTTAAGGACCAACTGAATAAATAAACCTAAATTAAATTTTTAGCTACTCCCTCTTCGTCCAAAAATTAACAAATTCTTACTCATATTTTTTCAAATATAAGTATTGTTTTATTCAAATTAAGCTAAGTCCCTTTTTAACTTAAATTATATTTTCAAAATTCAATGGTTGCAAAAGGCTTAGCTAAGTAACTTTATAAAATTCTTGCTAAAGATATTTTTCTTAAGTTACCCTTCAGATTCATTCTTTACTTCGCCAAAAGTATTAAAAATTATAGTTTTACGAAATTTTAACTCATTGTTTTCAAAAGTTTAGGTCAAAAAGAAAAATTAAAAATTGACTTATTTTTTGATAAATGGCAAAGGGGGAGAGTAGGAAATTCAAAGTAAAAGTCAAAATCAATCTAATTCAAAAGTAAAAAGGAAGCCCTGTATTAAGGGGGAGCTTCACAAAGTTTAAGTGTTAGCTTAAGTTATGCTTTTATTTGAATTTATGTACTTAAGCTTGCTCACTTAAACCTTTTGATATATTTATGTATTTGTTTTAATTTAACTTTGAATTTGGGTTGCCATAATAAAAAAGGGGGAGATTGTTGGTGCGAGAAGCATCTGACGATCAAACCTGAGTTTTGATAATGGCAAAGGATTCAAAGTTAAGGTGTGTTGTGATCTAACGTGCTTGACTAAGTGTTTCAGGAAAACCCTAGGGGGTGGTAACCCTACGTCATAGGGGGTGGTAACCCTATGCGGAAAGTCTTGGTGGGTCGAGTGCTTCAGGCAAAAGTCCTAGGGGGGTAACCCTAGGTGGAAAGTCCTGGTGTCGCAAACCAGGTGAAAGACTGGACCAGTCGGGAAGCGGAAGTCCAACAGAAGGTCCGGAAGCATCGAGCACCGAGAAAAAGTCCAGTCGATCTGGAGGATCGCACTGGCAATAGATAAATCTCCTAAGTGGAGTAGGTGAGGACGCGTTCCCTGTAGAGGGAACAGTAGGCGTCGGGTCAACCTAGGGTTTCCGGTTGAAAATCCGAAGTCAGACCCGGACAGTCTGGAGACTGTCATTATATTATGTTATCATATTTACTGTTGTTTTGTGCTAACTTTGTGTTGTAGGGTATGTGTTTGGGACTAACACTTTTGCAGGTGCAAAGGAGCACAAGTTTACCTCGGATGAACAGTGTCCGAGGCACCTCCATGGAGCTTAGAGGCGCCTCGGGTGCAAAAGATGAGCTGGCTGTGAAGCAGGCTTGGAGGCGCCTTGAAGGAGGCTCAAGGTGCCTTGGACTGGAGGATGAAGGCGCCTTGAGGAAGCATGAAGGCGCCTTGAGCCTGATAAGGTTCGACCAGTTCAACCCTTATCGCAGCGTGTGACTCGGCCAGCATGGAGGCGCCTTGGATGGCTTTCAAGGCACCTTGAACACCCTTTATAAGAGGGTTTCGACCAGCAGCTCAGGATATCTGATTCCAAGCAATCCTTCTGATACAACCTGCCTACGAGATGATCCCGAAGTGCTGCGACTTAACACCGACAACCCGGAGCTCTACATCTACTATTTCTCTTGTTGTTGGTAAATTTAACAGCTTTTATTGTAATTAGTTTGTAACACATTTCTGAAATATAGTTGTTGCCCACGGAAAGCGATCAAGGATCGCGGGCCTTCGAGTAGGAGTCGATCTAGGCTCCGAACGAAGTAAATTCTCCTGTGTCTCTGTGTTTGTTTCTTTATTTCGCTGCGTGTTTTAACTCCGATAGTTTTACGAATCGAACGAAATAGCCGTGAGGGCTATTCACTCCCCCCTCTAGCGCTTCTTGATCCAACACTTTTCTCACGATTTGGATTGGAATGCTTGTAATCTTTATGTCTTCAGTTCTTTATCTTTCTGTTATGGAGCAGATCTATTGTTATAGGATTAAGGGAGTAATTTTATGTGATTTGATGTAAGAACTCATGGATATGCTAATTTTCTATCTAGATGATGTTAGCATGTCTTGTATCTATTCGATCTTATGTGGGTCTATGTGTTTGGACTTAATTACCATGTTTGATTGAATGTTTATGATACTTATGGATCCCGTAGAGGGATGCCCTAGATCATATGACTGAGGGACGCTAGTAACAGATAGTCCTACTAACGAACGTCTAGGGTGTCATCTTGAAAGGTGAAGCAAGTCTCTACAAGGAGGTGGGATGGTTGAATGAAGTTTTCACCTTCATCACTATGTACATTAGGTAGAGTATGTGTTTCTATATTGTATGACCGAGGGACACTAGTGACAGGCAGATCCCGCTAACAAACTTCATAGGAATCATATCTATTTGGTTGTTAGTGATGTCAATCTAGGTCCCTTGCTGGTTGTCTTCTGCAGGAGAGAACCGACAACTTCCTACAAATGAATGTTAATTGAGGATATGAATTGGTGAACCATGTTGCATTGATGAATATCACAATGAAACGAAATTCCTAGAACACTCGAAAAAATCAAGTTTCTCATTTACTTTTCTATTTCTTTGCCTTGTTCCTTTACTTAACACATTTCCTATCTTAGTCGATTGTTTAGATAATTCTTTATGAGACATTTCTAGTGCTTATAACCAGTCCTTGTGGCTTTGATATCTTTTATTACTGACAATAAAACCATGCACTTGTAGTTGCATAACACCTACCAAGGCTTTGCTCAGTCCCCTGGACCAGGACTTCGTTGCTTAATCGTAGCTAGGACTTTCCACCTGCCTAACCTCAACTAGGACTTTCCCTTGTCTAAGATCACTTAAAACTTTCCTACACACTCAGTTCAACTTGTTAGACAACAAGAAACCTTAACTTTGAGCCTTTTTCCATAATCTAAACTTAGGTTTGATCGTCTGGTGCTCCCTGTACTAACATGCCATTCGATTCTCTTACAAGAGATCCATATCTCTCAGGAATATTGCATATCTTACCTGATCTATGAGAAGGTTACGTCATAATTAGTTGAGGTTATTGACTATGCATCTCATTAGTATTTATTGGAGTCTCTTGAACTTCATCAAGTTCAACTATACTCCCACTTTCTTGTTACAAGAGAAACTCTTTCTCTAGGAATGTAACATGCCTTGAAACAAATATCTTTTGTTCCAAGGGATGATAGAATTGGTAACCCTTAGTTTCCTTAGGGTATCTAATAAATAAATACTTATCAGACTTAGTGTCCAACTTGTCTGACACAGTTCTCTTCACATAAGTAGGGCATTCCCATATCTTCAAATAAGATATGAGGGATTTATTACTAGTCCATACCTCATATGGAGTAGTTGAGATTACCTTCGTCGAGACTCTGTTTAGCAAGTAAACAACTGTCATGAGCGCATAACCCCAAAAAGTTTTGGGAAGATTTACATGATCCATCATTGACCTAATCATGCCTAGTAGGATTTGGTTACACCTTTCTGATGTACTATTATGTTGTGGCATATAAGGCGGAGTCCATTGAGACAATATACCATTGTCCCTTAGATTATCTTGAAACTCTTGGCTTAAATACTCACCACCTCGATCGGAATGAAGTATCTTAATACTTTTATTAAGTTATTTTTCTACTTCATTTCTGAATTCTCTAAACTTTTTAAAGACTTCAGACTTGTGTTTCATTATATATACATACCCATAACGAGAGTGATCATCAATGAAAGTAATGAAGTAGCTATAACCTCCTAGTGTATGAGTTAACATTGATCCACATATATTAATATGTATGAGCCCAAGTAACTCATCAACTCGTTCACCCTTCCCAGAAAAAGGTAACTTTATCATCTTGCCTTTTAAACATGAATCACATGTATCAAATGTATCTAATTTAAATAATTCAAGAACTACAATCTTTTACAATTCAGACATGTATTTCTTGTTTATATGGCCAAGGTGATAGTGCCATGAGTAAGAGGTTAATTGATTATCTATTCTAGCGCGTTTATTACTCATTTCAATATTGAATACTATTAGATCGTAGACGTTCGATAGAGGGGGAGGGTGAATATCAATTACAAAAATTCTTTCGAAAAGAGTAAGCGCAGTGGAAAAGAAAGAACACTGCTAACACAGAATCTTTTTACTTGGTTCAGAGCCTGTGTCGACTTCTACTCCAAGGCCCGTACTCATTGAGTACTTTCGTTGGGCAATCACTAGCAATTCGAATATTCAATTACAGAGTTTAAGTACAGAAAAGCCAGAACAAGAAATATCGACAATTATGAAATAAGAAAGGAACAGACAGAGCTTTGTCGGAGATCTTTCGCAGCGTTGCAAGAGCACTGGAGAGCAAGTTTTCAGTTCTAAGTTGTTGTTGAAGCTCCACTCCTGCCCCTTCTTTTATATGAAGCTCGGGGCACCCCAGATCCCTTCCGGGCACCCTGGTGAGACGTGGCAGGTCCAACCAATGAGCTCCACGTGGCGACGATGCGTTTGGATAAAAGTTGCATCCCGGGCGCTCGGATCCCTTCCGAGGGCCCGGACCTTCGGGCGCCCGGATCCCCTCCGGGCGCTCGGACCTTCGGGCGCCCGGACCTCCTTTCTCCAGAAGACTTCTTCTCCTGCAAGACAAGGTTAGTTCGAGGCAAATATATAATTTATAACCTACAAAATAGAGTGTTAGTTCAGTTTATAGTTTGACAAAAATAGTATGACTTAGATTCCGTCTTTCCGAGACTGGAATCTAGTCACGATCTCGACTTAGATATCTGAAATGGATTAAAGCTGGATCGATGACTAATGTTCCCTTCTCGAGAACGCGTCCTCATAGTCACTCCCTTCCAGTGACTTACCTTTACTCACCTGCCAGACGTCCGGTCAGCCCTTCGACCCGTCTGGACTTCTCGCCAGCTACCCGGTCAGCCCGTCGACTTAGCTGGACTTCTCGCCAGCTATCCGGTCAGCCCGTCGACCCGCTTGGACTTCGTGTCAGACATCCGGTCATCCCGTCGACCTGTCTGGACTTATCCTGTACGCTCGGTCAGAGTGTTAGATGACGACAAACCTAACTTAACCTAATTTGTCATTCATCAAAACCTGAGTTAGGCCGTTAGTACTAACCGCACCAACAATCTCCCCCTTTTTGATGGAATGACAACCTGGTTAAGTTAGTGAAAAAATATGTGAGTAAAAACCAGCATGAGGTTCAAGTTAGTTTTTAACTTTAACATTTTGTTCTATCATGAGGTTTAAGTTAGTTTTTAACTTTGACATTTTGTTTCTCTAACTTAACCACTTATCCCTCCCCCTTTGACATTCATCAAACAAGGACATAAGTTAAACATTCAAAAATATAGAATACATAAAAAAATGTAAGGAATGATGTCAAGTTAACTTGGGGGAGTTTAAACTTTTGAAGACTTGTTTAAAACATTAGCTTTAGCTTTTGGAAAATAGCTAAGTTTTGGAAAAGAGTAGTTAATTTTTAAAGATCATTTTTGAAAAATTAATTTAATTTTCAAAAATGACTTTGCAAACTCAAAGAGAATTTTCTAATCAGAAATTTGAAAAGCTAATTTTCCAGTATAAGTGTATAAGTTTCAAATTTTAGGATCAAGTTTTAAAATTTTAAAATACGTTTCAATTTTGAAGTATTTTTCAAACATAAGTTTTCAAAATCAAAATTTTAAGGCTAAGTTTTCAAAACTAGATTTATCAAGAAAATTTCCAAACATAAGTTTAATTTTGAAACACTTTTCAAACCTGAAAGATCAGAGATTTCAAAGCTGAGTTTTAAAAGATATTTACTTTTCAAAACTCACCTAAGTTTGTAATAGATTCAAAATCTTAGTTTATAAAATTTAATTGAAGAATATAGTTTTATAAAAGCTAGTTTAGAAAATTTAACACATAAATTTTCAAGATTAAGGATTTCATAGCTAAGTTTTAAAAGATATTTACTTTTCAAAACTAATTAAAAATAAGTTTGAAAAAAAAAATCTATTTTTCAAGGATGACTAAGTTTATAAAAACTTTAAATTTGAAAACCAAAATTTAATCTCAAAACTTAAAAAAACTTAGAAAAAATATTATGTTTAAGGTGGAGAAAATAATTTTGGTGTTAAGTGTTGATTTAATCCTCCCCCTAAACCTGACATCTAAAATAGCTGTCTAACCAATTAGGTACTTACTGACTATCAGAAGATAGCAGCTTTCACTTGGTTAGTCAAGTTAAGTTCATTGTAATCAGTTAGCGGTTGACTTAACTGAGTAACTTAGCTTGATCAATGTATGTTTTGTATTTTACGCCCAGACTTATATTTTTGAAATTCGTGTGTGACATTCTTCTATGCCATAACCAGGTTTCTTCTTTTTGTGTTAAATAACACTTAATTGAAGAAGTGGTTAAGTTAATCGCATAGATGTTGTCTTTCCTAAACCCTTTTAGGCTTATGTTAGGGTTGTCTAGGTGTTTGATTATGCATTCTGTAGATAAAAACCTAACCTTATACCTAGTATCATACAGTTGACTGATGCTTAAAAGATTATACTTAAAATTTTCAATAAGTAAAACATTTGTAATAATAAAATCAATTTTCAGTTCGATATTACCTATCCCAATTACCTTTAGTTTGCCGTTGTTCCCATAGGCAACTGTTCCTAGGCTTTTGTAGGTGAGTTGAGTGAATTTTGTGTGATCTTCAGTCATATGTTTGGAGCAACCACTATCCAATATCCACTTAGTTTCCTCTTCGAAGGTCGAAACCTTCGGAAATGAGTACGGACTCGTGGCTCGATTCGGGTTCAGACCCGTCTTCCGATTCTGCTTCGCGAGCCATTAGCGCGAGGTGGCTCTGGTGCTTCTGATCTTCTGCTTTTCAATCGTCTGAGGAGGAGGAGTCATCCCACGTCACTTTGAGGGCCTTCTTTTTGGTTGGCTTCGGTTTGTCGATCTTCAATCTCGGGCACTCGTTCTTGTAGTGGCCCTTCTTGTTGCATCCGAAGCACGTCATGCTCCTCGATTCGGTTAGAGAATTGATCTTTTGAAGGTCCTTCTTGCTGAAGCTTCTTTTCCTCCTGGTGAACATCTTCCTTACCAGGTTCACCAGGTGTTCTTCATCTTCAGAGTTCTGGTCAGAATCTTCTTCCGGTTCAAACTTGTTCTTCTTTTCTTTTGAGGAACCTGCAAATAAAGCTACACCTTTCTCGACCCTGGCGTTAGTTTGCTCATGCAGTTCTAATTCACAGAAAAGTTCATCTAATTTTAATTTAGATAAATTTTTAGAGATCTTGTAGGCATCTACGATAGATGCCCACAAGCTGTTGGGTGGAAAAGCGTTTAGGGCATACCTTATTAAGTCCCGGTTCTCCATTTGGTGCCCTATTGCGTGGAGTCCGTTGAGAATGTCTTTGATTCTTGCGTGGAGTTGGTTGGCCGTTTCTCCTTCCTGTATTTTTAAGTTAAAAATTCTATTTAAGAGCAAGTCTCGTTTTGTTACCTTAGAGTCGCTCGTTCCTTCGTGCAACTTGATCAGTTTGTCCCACAGCTCTTTAGCATTTTTATGTGGTATGACCCGGTTCAGTTATTCTCTAGTTAATTCACACTGTAATGTGTTGATTGCCTTGTTCTCTGTTGATGCCTTCTTCTTTAAGTCTGTTGTCCAATCTTCTGGATCCAGTAGATTCCTGGAACTGTCTACTAGTATTTTGTAGGGTCTTGTGATGCTCAGCCACTGGTCGAAGTCTGTCTTTAGATATACTTCCATCCTCTTCTTCCAGTACGGGAAATCATCCCCGTTGAAGAGGGGAGGTCACACAATGCTGAAGCCCTCGATCTGCGACATTTTTAATCTGCACAAAAAAAATATAGAGAGGTTCCAAGACTTGGTCTTGGATTAGTAGAGTGGGAAGAATTAAATAAAAATAACTAAATTGGTGTTGCACCAATTTAGATTTAATTACAACGGAAAGAAACATCCAAAAAGGTAATAATACTAGTTTGGATCTTTACGAAAAACTAAAATCTGGAAAAAAAAATTTAAAAAGCAAATCACCCCCTTGTCTGATTGGTGGTTGCACCAAATCAGAGCGGTACCTGCTCTGATACCACTTGTTGGATCGTAGACATTCGATAGAGGGGGGGGGTGAATATTGATTACGAAAATTCTTTCGAAAAGAGTAAGCGCAGCGGAAAAGAAAGAACACTGCTAACACAGAATCTTTTTACTTGGTTCGGAGCCTGTGTCGACTCCTACTCCAAGGCCCGTACTCGTTGAGTACTTTCGTTGGGCAATCACTAGCAATTCGAATATTCAATTACAGAGTTTAAGTATAGAAAAGCTAGAACAAGAAATACCGAGAATTGTGAAATAAGAAAGGAACAGACAGAGCTTTGTCGGAGATCTTTCGCAGCGTTGTAAGAGCACAGGAGAGCAGGTTTTTAGTTCTGAGTTGTTGTTGAAGCTCCACCCCTGCCCCTTCTTTTATATGAAGCTCAGGGCACCCCGGATCCCTTCCGGGCACCTTGGTGGGACGTGGTAGGTCCAACCAGTGAGCTCCACATGGTGACGACGCGTTTGGATAAAAGTTGCCTCCCGGGCGCCCGGATCCCTTCCGGGCGCCCGGACCTCTGGGCGTCCGGATCCCCTCCGGGCGCCCAGACCTCCTTTCTCTAGAAGACTTCTTCTCCTACAAGACAAGTTTAGTCCGAGGCAAATATATAATTTATAACCTGCAAAATAGAGTCTAAGTTCAGTTTATAGTTTGACAAAAATAGTATGATTTAAATTTCGTCTTTCCGAGACCGGAATCTAGTCATAATCTCGACTTAAATATCTAAAATGGATCTAAGACGGATCGACGCCTAATGTTCCCTTCCCGGGAATGCGTCCTCACAGTCACTCCCTTTAAGTGACTTACCTTTACTCACCTGCCAGACGTCCGGTCAGCCCTTCGACCAGTCTGGACTTCTCGCCAGCTACCCGGTCAGCCCGTCGACCTAGCTGGACTTCTCGCCAGCTATCTGGTCAGCCCGTTGACCTAGTTGGACTTCTCCCCAAGCGTCCAGTCAGCCCGTCGACCTGCTTGGACTTCATGCCAGACATCCGGTCAGCCCGTCGACCTGTCTGAACTTATCCTACACACTCGGTCAGAGTGTTAGATCACGACAAACCTAACTTAACCTGATTTATCATTCATCAAAACCTGAGTTAGACCGTTAGTGCTAACTACACCAACAAATACATCACCAGATATATCTAATGCGTAGAAACCATTGCATAAAGTTCCAATGAAATAAAGTGTTAGAGTGTATACTAAAAGTCTAGCTTTTGTAAACATTATTTTGAAATAAAGAATCACATTGGTCAAAAATGTCTACATTTATATGCTAAGCATAGTTATTCAATTAATTTATATTGTAGATAACATGGTGTGTGGTGTCACACACAGAAGATCATGTTATCAGTTCTTTATAAATTATAAATAGTAGCTCATGACTAAGATGGATAGGAATAAACCATTGAAATAGTCATAGTGTAATTTGGTATTAGTTTATCTTGACTAATAAATTACACTAGTACACTCTAAGTGTATTGAGTAGGATAATTTAAGATAGGTTTTTTTTATATTGACTTAATAAAAGAACAAGACCTTAGTTATTATGGAAGTATGTGCTCTTAATCCTAATATAATAACAAGCGCATATATTTAGTATTTATTTCTTTAACTTATCAAAGGGTGAGATTTATCTCGATAAATCAAAATGCCCGATAAGTTGGGAAATGATATTAGTTATAGTGTGTGTTGTTGATTATAGAAGGAAACTGTGTCCTAGTAATCTAGGTTGATAATGTCCCCAAAAGGAGCTCATAAGGATTGTCATGTTAAACTCTGCAGGTGGACTTAGTCTGACATGACGATAAGGTTGAGTGGTACTACTCTTGGACTAAGATATTAATTAAAGAGAGTTGCCAGTAGCTCATTTAATTAGTGGACATTCGACATCTTAAACACAGGGAGACTAACACACTCATAATAAGAAGGAGCCCAAAATGTAATTTGGGATTGGTGCGGTAGTTCAATAATAATTCTTTAGTGGTATGAATTATTATTGATGAAATTAAGTTGGGTATTCGGGGCGAACACGGGAAGCTTAATTTCATCGGGAGACCAAAACCAATTCCTCCTCTCGGTCCCTATCGTAGCCTCTTGTATATAGAAAATTATACCCACCGCATACCCACTTCTTACCCACCCTTAGGTGGCCGACCAAGCTAGCTTGGAGCCCAAGCTAGGGCCAGCTAAAGCAAAGAGTGAAGCCAATTTAGGGTGGCCGGCCAAAGCTTGGATCCCAAGCTTAGGTGGTCGGCCACTAGAAAATAAAAGGGATTTTATTTAAAATCTTTTCTTATGTGGATATCATGGTTTTAAAGAGAGAGTTTAAAATTTAAATCTTTAATTTTATAGTGTTCTACAAAAGATTAAGTGAAAGATTTGATATCTTTCCTTATTTGTAGTTAAAAGGAAGATTTTAGTTTTTGATAAAACTTTCCTTTTTTGTAACCATGTTCATGATTTAAAAAGAGAGTTTTAAAATTAAATATTTCCTTTTTATAAGTTTCTACAAAAGATTAAGAAAAGATTTGATATCTTTCCTTATTTGTAGATTGAAAGGATGATTTTAATTTTAGAGAAAACTTTCCTTTTTGGAAATTATCCACGTGTTTTAATAGAGAGATTTTAATTTATAAAATTTCCTTTTATAACCAACCATGAAGGGAAAAAATTATTTGAGAAATTTTTATTAAAAGTTTCTAGAAATAAATTAGGAAGTTTTATTCTTGTGTTAAAACTTTCCTTGCTTGAAGCTTTGAGGTGGCTGGTCATGTGGATTTAAGAAAAGGAAATTGGTTTTAATTAATTAAATTTTCCTTTTCACACTACAACAAAAACCTTCATAGACATCGGTTTTCCACCGGTGTCTATTTCATTTTCGACCGATGTCTATGAAGCCGATGTTAAAAGTCTGCCATTTTAGACATCGGGTTAAAACCGGTGTAGTATCACTTAACGACACCGGTTTTACAGCGGTGGAAAACCGATGTAATATTAGTTAATAACACCGGTTTTACAGCGGTGGAAAACCGATGTAATATGTATATTTTTTCACAAATTTGATTTCCGAAACCATGAAAAACCGACAATAACAAAAAAAATACACAAATATTCACAAATTATACGAATATTCTTCATTCAATAATATCCATAAAATACACAAATATTAAAAAATTATATAAATAATCTTCTTAGAACAATATCCATAAAATACCCAAACATTCTTTTTACATCAAAAGCTAGCTAATAGATATACTATCCCTAACCATTAATGGGTACCCCACGGAGCAGTAGGCCTCACTTCCTGTCCAGATCCAACATTCAATCCTTTCCCTAGGTCCCATAGCATAGTTCAGTGGTCGGCTCTGAAGTCCTCAGTGGTAGAAGTCCGACCCCATTCTCCTTTTCTCGTTCGCTCCTCCCTTTTCCCAGTCATCCCTCTTCCCTGTCATCTGTGCAATTAGTTTATAAATTCAAATAACCAGAACACGAGAAAAATATACATATTCAATGACATTCAATAAAATATATAATATAGTTAAACAAAGTGAAGACCTTGACAAAATTAAGACTCCAATGGTTTAGTCATGCATATTGCATAGAGTTCAATTGAGGAGTAAGAACTAAGAACCATATAGCTGACCAAATAGTTAGCAAAAATATGGGTTCATTGATGTTGATAATATATTTCTCTGTCCTATTTACTAATAACCACCTGATATGGGTTCATTAAAAAATTTTGTCATATTTTGTCAAAATTAGAATCAACTAGCTATAGACTGAAACTGAGCCTAAGCAGAATCAGAATCATAAACTTCCTAAACAATCTTGGGCATCCTACAATAGATTATCCAAAAGTTGCAGAACAAAGTTGTAAAAAGTAGTAAAAGATTTGCAACTCTTATTCGATGCATAATAACAATTTTGATTTTGACACACGAGGCATTAACACCTGTTTTAACTTGACGCTATCTACTTGATAAAGTCAAGAAAAGACATTTACCTTCACTTCGATCCTTGAATCCTCGAATAATACATGCAAGACTCCAAGGCCTTCCACCAGAGCATTCTTTTGCTCCACCTTTTAATATGCCATTGTGTTGCTTCAGTCTGAGAATATGTCATCTTTTGTCAAACAATGGGAAGGGTTTCACTTACATATGCACGAATCTATATATTCATCAACAACATCTTCCTGCCAAACGAATCTAATGAAGGTAAAGGCACACAAATAATACAAAAAAAAATTCTTCTGAGTGTGTGTTGATAAAATATGGCTACGCACCTTAAAAGTCCTCATATTTAACAGAGAAACTTTTCCACCTGATGCAGACGTTGCATAAGAGTCATTCTTAGATAAAGAAATACAAGCAGTTGCTTCTTCTGGATTGTTATCACTCCTTTCATTGGGCATAAAAATACCATTTGGTGGCTGACGGGGCTGAGGAGCAACAGATGCAGTTGACTGAACAAGCAAAGCAAACAATCAGCACTAGGCTTATAGCAAATAGATAATTTCTTACAACTGTTTCTTTCTGACCTTGCCCGATGGATTTCGTTCATCGCACGACCACTGCCAGAGTTTATGCACTGCATTGGAACCAAGTGCTAGTAAACTGCATCCAGAAGAAAAACTGCATTGGAACCAAGTGCTTTGATTTTACCATCAGTTGAAGTTGAGAAGAAAAACTTCACAGATAGAAATAATGAAACACTAGAAATATATAATTCTATTTCTGTCCAGTATACTGTTTCTGTCCAGTTGAAGCATCCCACACCTATTCATCATGCAACGGAACCTGTTAAGAACATACAATTCTTCTTGTACAATCTTCTGACTGATCAACCACATGGTTTTACTCACTTTAATTGCCTTGTCATTGCCGCAAGTGATGATCGAGAGAGTCTTCTTGGGATAGGAAAAGGCAATGTCATTAACACTGCCTATATGAGCATCAATCTGCAGAACAAGATGTTATCATCATCATCATATATATGGTTGCCAAACACCATAACTATTAACTGACCTCCAAATGTTGTCGTAATTCTTAATTTAAATTAAAAGCATAGATCTGCACTAGATGCTTTGAAAATGCAACACCTATTAGTATCACAGAAGAATAACAAGAATTTTAGTTTGATGAACTTGATCAAAATAATCCAACTTTGTTTTTTTGCTTCGACATACCAAGAATAGAACCTTCAGGACTCCACAAGCATCTGTTGACAGATTAGAACAAAAAATACTTTGTTCACTACAGCAAAGAACAAAAAATGATAAAATCTAAATTAATAAAACACATAAATAAAGTCCAATTCGATCGAAAGCTTACCACATATACACAACTATGCAAGTGTCTGTGATTGGCTTCAATTCACAAAAGGGAATTATGTCATTGCAGTTAACATAGACTGTGCGCTCCATGCCAAACACAAAAGGGAATTATGATATCAAGTAACTGTGTCAATTAAAGAGCAAGTTGAATCTCAAGTAGATGTTGATGGTCCATTTGCTGCATGCTTACATTGAGAACTTGTTGCCTTTGCCTTGTCATCTCATTCCCACCCACGAGAAAGTAAGCAGTGTGCCTGAAAGCCAGCCTAAATAATAAAAATAATAATAGTATTCATATCATCAACAAAGGAAGACACGGTGTGGGTTGATATGTGCCTGAAAAAATTCATCATTTTGACTTTTGAATTAGGATCGATGCTCATGGTGCTATCGAGTGCTTGTTGCATGTGGTGCAACCACCTCTCAGCAGCTTGGTGTGTAACAGGGAATGGTGCATGTCGTCCGATCAGAGCTGGATGACCTGCAATAATGATTGATTCAAACGAAACCGTGTTGCAACAATTCAGCCAAAGGTTTCCCTTCATTACAGAAGCAAACTTAGAACTGGAATCTATAGAGAGAGATGGATGTATCAATTTCTTGTATATTTTTCAGATTTTTTCTTCTGTATCAGCTGAGTCCAGATACTAAATTGTTCTTATGATTTCCTTACCAAATGAATAAAACATGCCTTTTGTTGCATCAAACTCCATAATACTGGTCTAAATATAGCAGCATATCCACAAACTAAAATTAATTATTCATAATAAATTCAAATGCATGAACTCAGGTGTTTCAGTTATGTGACTATTTTTGATATAATCACATAACCGAAACACCAGAGATATGATCGGTATAACAATATCTCAGTATGCATCAAAGTAGGACACCAACCATTCTTGTACTTCCTAACCACCATTCTCCTAAAGGCTCAATGAACAAATCCTGAACACAAGGTGATTACAAAAGAGAATAGAATATTTAAGAGGTCATATGAAATTACAATGATACGAATATCATCACAATAATCAATTTGTGTAAGATTCTGATCATATAAAACAAATATAAAATGATAAATTTGGCAGATGCTAAATGATTTTGCTACTTTAAAAGGCGAAACAAATATTGCAAGTTTCAGAAAGAAGCTATCAGACATCAATAGAACAAGTTCCCTTCACCTTTCCTCTGGGAATACAGATTAGGGCCTCCCATCCTCTGAACGAGGAACTCGTACTGGTTCCAAATCGTGTCCTCCTTCTTCGAATTCGAAAAGATAGATCAGAACCCCACTCTTCCTCATCAACGAAAACCCTACCAACCATCTGTGTTAACAAAATCAGAGATGGTCATAATCAATCGAGCATCTACAACGGACGTAGAGGGCCGCGGAGGAAGAGGTAGGTAGATCGGCTCACCTGTTGTAGAAATTGGTTGAGAGATCGATGAAGGGTTGGATTCCGCCTAGGGTTTCGAAGAGGTTGGTCTCGTTGATGGTGAGGCGTCGCTCACTGCCACTTCGCTCGAGGATGAAGGTAGCGTATTATCTATAGCCTTGATAATTGTGGCGCCGACCCATTTTGACTTAACCCACCTACTAAACTATTGAAGATGAGGAAGAACTTCAGTAGCGACAATGGATAAAGAAAAAAAATTTCGGAATGTAAAGAAGGACTCCAACGATGACAGTGAATGTTGGACCGGAGATGGATGAAGGAAAAACTATCGGAATGCGAAGAAGGCCTCCTCTTCTCAACCAAATGGAGGAGTTGGAGGAGATGCGGTGTGGTTGGACGGAGAAGCAAGTTCGTTGTGTCTTGATCCTGATCGGGAGAGGATCTAGGAAGGGGGGAAGAGGGAGATGAGGTTGAGAGAGATGGTCGGAGGTTTAGGTTTAGGCTGAGAGAGATGGTCGGATGGTCGGATGGTCGGAGGTTTAGGTTTCGGTTTAGGTTATCGCGAGAGAGATGGTCGCGCGGAGGAAGGGGCGGGATAAAGATTTAGGTTTGGAGGGAATTCACAGTGTGCAGATTTTGGCTCGTGGGGAAAATTAAAATATTTTATTTGGGTTCATTAACATCGGATTTTAAAAACCGATGTTAAAATCGGTGTCTATTAATGAAAAAAAGGGCGCTCATAGACATCGCCTAAAAAATCGATGTCTATAAGCTAAAATCTACGCTCATAGACACCGGTTTTTAGAAAAACCGGTGTAAAATACTCAAAGACATCGGTTTTAGCCTAAAACCGTTGTTGTTCCACTGATGTCTATGAGAGATTTTGTTGTAGTGTCATGGCAAAGAAAATAAGGAAGTTTTTATTTAAATTTTTCTTATTTGCCAAGACCAAGGATTATAAAAGAGGGGGTAAGGGTGCCTTCATGGGTAACATCTCTATTCTATTTTCCTCCCTCTCTTCCTTGGTGGTGGTCGGCCCTAGACCTTGCTCTTCTCCTCTTCTCTTCTTCTTTAGTGGTCAGTTTCATCCCTCTCTTGGAGCTCTTGTTGGTGGCCGGTTCTAGCTTGGAGAAGAAGGAGAGAAAGGAGGCTGTGTTTCTAGCATCCCTTGGAGCTTGGTGGTGGTGGCCGAAACTCTTCATCTCAAGGAGGAGTGCTTGGCCGAAACTTACAAGGAGGAAGAAAAAGGGTTTGGGTGGTTCTCATCTCGGTAGATCGTTGCCCACACAACATCCGAGATAAGAAGAGAAATACAATAGAAGATCAAGAGGTTGTTGTTTACAAAGAAAGGTATAACTAGTAATTATTTTCCGCATCATACTAGTTTTTCTTTGTATGAATTCCAAACACAAGAGGCATATAATTCTAGGTTTCGAATTTGTGATTCGAGTATGTGTTTTTTTTTTATTTTTTGAATTTGTGATTTGATTGTTCCTTTTGGTTAAACCTATAGGTTCTTGTAACGTTGGAAATGCTCCTAAACCCATTTAGGTGCATAAGTTGTAACGACCCGCCTCCTACTGACTAGGCTGCGAGGCCGATCGCTACAGTTATGCTGTGCTAAATTACTATTGCGTAAAATCTGGATTTATTAAAATTTTACTAAACTGATTACTGTAAACTGAACTTAATATTCTAGGTGTACCTAGGAGTTGTACACATGCTAGGGAAGATAATCTATGCCTCTCGGATGGCCTGCTAGCTATAATCAGGCACTTCAATCGATCCATAGATCGATTGGGTTGTTGGATCGATCCCGTGATCGATCCAACTTGTTACTGGCACGGAAAAACTATCTGGATCGGTCGGCAGACCGATCCATATGCTCCCTCGCCTCTGTATGCGGCTGGATCGGTCTACCGAACGATCCAGATCAGTGAGGTCCGATCGGTCGGCCGATCGATCCAGGTGCGTACCGAAGCTCTCGTGAATAATGGATCGGTCGGTCGACCGATCCATACGCCAACTCTCTGTTGCGCATGGATCGGTCGGTGACCGACCGATGCTAACCCACTCTCGATCGATCCGATCGAGTTCGATTCGACCGAAACTCGACGCCGAAAATCTGGATCGGTCTACCGAACGATCCAGAGCACACCGATCGGTCGGTGAGCCGATCGATCTCACCGATCGGTCGGTGACCGATCGCTGGCGTCGTGCTCTCGTTAAGACAATGGATCGGTCGGCCGACCGATCCATAACAGAGGCCAACTCTGTTCGGCGCATGGATCGGTCGGTGGCGACCGATCCAAAGCTAACCCACTCTACGATCGGTGCAGACCGATCGAGTTCGATTTCACCAAACTCGATTTACGCACGAAACTCGATTTCGACGCCGTGCCAAAATCTCACATATGAGTTATACACTACATGAGAAAAATTCTAATGACATAAAACTAGTATTCTAAACTTAACATGATACATAGTTCACTGATTCATAGCATTACACAACTAAACGTGCATGAAAGTAAAACACTAAAGAGTTCTACGGTTTAAACTTGCTAAGTCCCCAAAGAATCTTTTATTCCAGTTCCTGCCACACACACCATCTCTGCATTGGCCTCCAGCTTCCTCTGCTAGTCCATTTTTCCCTTACCTTTATCTGCAGTATAAGGAAAATAGAATTTGTAAGCTTAAAGCTTAGTAAGAAACCAACTACCTCACTAAAACATGCAACGATGCAAACATGCTTTTAAAGAATGCTATTTGAAAACATGTACTGGCATGACATACTATGGTTGCAAGCATAAACTGAAATAACTGAACATGCATACTGAACATGGCATGACAACTAATCACATGAATCAATAAAGATAACTGATCTGAACATATAATAAGCTAAACTGTAGCTAAACTGATGCTGAATTCGAACTCAACTAACATAAATAATTTTGAGCTTTGAAAACTAATTCATAATAAGTGAAAATACATAATCATGCTGTTTGGGCCCGGCAACTGTACTTGCTGTGCGCGCATCCCTAACTAGACCCGGGTTTGCAAGTCCCGAATTTAGTAGGGTTAACTAGGTTATCTAAACCTAGGGACGACTGTGGGAGTCCAACCCAATGGATATCTGATCCAGTACAGTGCCACTGAAAATAAAATACTGAATATAGATAACTGTTTTAACTTGCTGTTTCTAGGTTATCTGAACCTAGAGCTAGGTTGTCTGAACCTAGAGGCGACTGTGGGAGCCCACCCATTGGACCGTAGTCCCATATAAGCTAAAATAAACTGATTTACTGATTTAAATGCTTCTAATGCATTGAACTGAGCTATTAAAATGCCTAATTTGCATTTTAACTTAACTAGCTATTTTATCGAACACCTAGTGTGCCCCAACTCTCCCCTCTATTAGGGAGACCACTTCTAGGCACCCGACAACGTCTAGGAACCCCCACTGAAGAGGGAATACGTGTTCGGCCCATCTAGAAGTACTCACTAAATCCCTAAATCTGCGAGGAGGGTCAAATTCACCCTATGCGTCGATAAAAACTGCATATAGCTAAACTAGTGCGTATAAAACCAAACGGAGCTACTTATACTGTAGGTGAGGGGTTTCTTACCTTGTGTGCTAGATTTCTTACAAATCTAATCGCTAGAAATTCCGGTGGAGACGACTTCTCGACGATTCGCTCGCGTCCACGTGCTCTACTCGCGGAGGGGAACGTCCTTGTGCTGAAATCATCGCCAGAAAGTGACCTTGGGACTCTAGGGATGGAACCCTAGTTCTTCCCTTGTTGTGGCGCCAAGAGAAGGAGAGGGGAGAGGGGTTGGCGTCGGCGTGAGGGTTTTGGAGAGGGGTTGCCGGACCAAGTTCTAAAAATAAACCAAACCCCAACTTAAATTTCCTATTTATATTAAGTAATTAATTCGGCCAAACCAATTATAAATATAATTGATTCCCTTTCTTTTCAGCACGGCCTTGCTGGGTTCACCGGTTACTAAGGCTAACTAAAGGTTTAGCGGACCCGAGAGGTCCCGGGTTCGATTCTCGCTTAAGCCATTTTACTTTTCTAATAATTTTTGCTACTTCCGCTACTCGGAAAATACCGGAAAAATATCTAATAATTCCAGAAAAATCATAGAATATCCCTAAAATAGTTTTGAGAATTTTCGGGCGTTACAATCCCCCATACCTTATAAAAAGTTTATCCTCGAACTTAGAATAATTCTGGGTACTTCTGTCTCATGCTGGCTTCTGTCTCCCAAGTTGCCTCTTCTGCTGTGTGACTGTGCCAAATGACTTTGACTAATGGTACTTCCTTGTTCCACAATTTCTTAACTACTTGGTCTATTATCTGAATAGACCGACTATCATAGCTGAGGTTTTCCACCGGTGTCTATTTGATTTTCGACCGATGTTTATGAAGCTGATGTTAAAAGTCTGCCATTTTAGACATCGGGTTAAAACCGGTGTAGTATCACTTAACGACACCGGTCTTCGAATCGGTTATTAACCGGTGTAGTATCACTTAACGACACTGTTTCATCAACGGTGTAAAATCGATGTAATATTGTATGTTAATAACACCAGTTTTGGCAGCGGTAAATGACCGATGTAATATTACTTTATAACACCGGTTTTACATCGGTGGAAAATCGATGTAATATGTATATTTTTTAACAGCACAGATTTGATTTTAAAACCGACAATAACAAAAAAAAAACACAAATATTCACAAATTGTACAAATATCTTCATTCAATAATATCCATAAAATACACAAATATTCACAAATTATATAAATAATCTTCTTACAACAATATCCATAAAATACCCAAACATTCTTTTTACATCAAAAGCTAGCTAATAGATATCAAAATCAAAGTATAACATTCTGTTAACACATCAAGGTACAACTGTCTCAAATGTAATCTAGCATGCATTCAGCCCACTCGAACCGCACTTCATCAATTTCAACTCTGGAGTACTTGAGATTTGTAAACTGTAAAAACACATAAATAATATATTAGTAAATCAAGACCAAAAATCATAGTTGAAAAAGTAGTAAGAGCACCAAGTAACAAGATGACTAATTTGAATGCTTAAAAAGAGACCTATTCATCATTTATCTCAACCACATCAATGCTTACTTCAATGCTTGCAATAAGGATCTTCAGTGATTCACAAGGTATCAGAAAGTTGAATTTGCAGTTACAAATCAAGTAAAAGAATCATATTCAGCTGTCAAAAGATAACTAGGTCCATGCTCTTAGAGAGAACCATACAAAACAAAATGAAAGGTTTTGAACATAAAAAAAAAAAAAATGTTAGTCATGACAAGACTGAGATCACTCATCTATCTATCATTTCAACCTAATAAATTAGTTACTTTGGTTTTACAAAGTCTCCCAATTGTGTAGGAAGATCACAGAAGAATATTCCTGATAAAAGTTAACTTTCTTTAGTAGAAACAACCAATAGCGCTATAACAAATCCAGGAACAGCAACCAACCATTAGTCACTAATATATGAAGAGATTGCAAATGTAAGTGAACTTAAAGAAACAAAAAGAGCAAATAAAAATCAACTAGACAGCAATGGATCCAACATAAAAAATTGTGCAAAAACTAATAAATAATAATAAGGGTTACAAATCACTCCTACACAATCAGCACTACACTTGCTTCCAACTAAGAGAGCCTATAATTAAACAATCAAAAGTGTACCAATAATTCTCCTTTCTGATAAATAGCTGTAATAATAAATCAAAAGCATAGCATGTTGTGCTCATATAGCTAACAATAAAAGTGAAACAAAAAAATATAGCTCTTGGGAATTAACTGACACGTATGGTAAACATGACCACCAAATCAAAGATGAAGTGTGTGAAAAATACCTTTGGTTTCTCTTCCTCCTTTGGTTTCAGTAGCTCTTCCTTTGAAATAGCTTTCCCTGTAGAAAATAATTCAGTCACTCAGCAGTCAGAAACATGCAAATATAAAACTACAAAACCGATAGAATCTGGGCTTCCAAATGTACATGAAAAAAATTTCAAATTCAATGCTGTGTCAGAGAACTCAAACCTTTTGCATCACGATATACTGGTTCTGCACTTTTACCACTCAAACTAGGATCCAAGGATGCAAATCTGGGACAAAAAAACAAAGAATAGTGAACATATATATACCAGTCGTGAAGGCATACTCAGCCGATGTCGTATCCGTTTCCCAGTCCTTCCATCTGTGTATCTGCCCAAGAGAAGATTATCAATGCAAAGTGGATACTGCAACAGCTAAACTAAATCATCCTCAGGCAATGCTATGGAATTATTCAGAATGATACATAATGTAATCCACTACTCTGTCATTGCAGATTCACCTTTGCTCTTCCAAGGACCATTATAAGAGCACTATTTACCACATGAAACTCAGCCAAAAAGAAGATCAGAATGTGCAACTGGTGCAAGCCTGTGGCAGTAATCAGTTGCTCCTTTTCCTACAAGTGATCACAACTGAACATTTTAGTGAAAGCTTCTTAGATTTTGTTTACAATAGATTATTTTCAACCAAACAATCAGAGAATTGGAAGTTGCTGTGCACTACTCATTGGGGGGCATTCAACCACTGAATCACCAGCAGCTAAAATCCTGCGCTTCAGGTGTGACTCCGTCAGCACCAGCGCGAGCAGCCGCCTTTTATTTCTGCCAGTTGACTCTGCATCAGGGCGACATGGCAGCATAGAATCTGCAACTGCCTTTGGCACGCAGATTTTCGTGATCTGGTCCTGACTAAATGTCAACAGCAAGGAGATGAAGCCGAGAATCATCAACTCTGCGAAAACCACAATGGATCACAGAGTTACAGTAATTCATCTATTCCGGATACCATGCACGTCGAAAGAGTGCTCCAATTTAGGTATGAACTTTCTGGTTTTATCGGCTTTCACCTTCTCAAGAACTTCAAAAAGAGTTCTCTTTTGCCTCTTGATAAACCACTGACAACGAAGTCAAAGCAAATGTAACTGTCAGTCATATGAGAAAATTGAAGCACACTTCTCCAAAAAGAAATGGCAATACAATATATAGATAGCAGACAATAAATAATCAAACAAAGTTCACAAACTTCTAGAGGTAAATTGGAACATACTAGTAACACAGAAATGAAGCATATTATAATTCAATTATAATCAATTTAAATATGTTTGATGGTGTTAGTCAATAGTTCCCCCGAATTATTTGATCTAGGACAACACCAACTTGTGCCACTATGGTAAATGCCAACATCCTCCGCATCTACACATCTGACGGGAGTAGAATGGAAGGGGCTCCCAAAATCTGAGCATTCACTAGCTTTAACTCAGAGCAAACAATATGAAGGCACATAATAGTGAAGACCTTGTCAGAACTATTCTAAATGACCTTGACAATTGAAGTGATTTATAAAATACTACAGTCAACTCAAAAATCTAAAGTCAACCAATGTGAGTAACTATCCCAATGTCTTATCTTAATTGGAAGAGATCGCCGATTACATCATGAACCACAAACCAAACTCAAACTATTGCAGCACGCAAAGCGTAGTTCTTTCCTTTCAATTTCTTCATAGTAATAGTAATGGACACAACGGGGCTTGAAATATCAGTAATAGGAGACATTAAGGAGGTAGTCAAAGAGTTTGACTTTTTACCATGTACAAAGTACAAAATACAATGTACAAAATGTGACACCAAAGTTACAATGGAGATTAGATCAAGTGGTCAATGACAAATACACAACCTGATGGTGAATCTATTGTTGAAAGGATGAACCAAAATTGCACCAGTATCTTGCTGAACTTTCTCAGTAATACTCTCTCTTGATTGGATCGTTGATTCACTCCAGAAGATTTGACCACCATACCACCTGACATTCTCAACCTTGCATTTTGGAGCATTTTTCGGTATGACAACATATGCTGGGATTCCACGAAGCTTTGCAGCCAAAGCCACTGCTGCAGCATGGTTACCACTGCAATAAAAAACTATATTACCGACCTAAGAAAAAACAAGAATAACAAAAAACAAAGGCATACTAAAAATAAATCATATTATTGTTTGAAATTATATGGAGATAACCTGTTGTGTGTCAAAACGCCTTTGGCAGCTTGATCATCAGAAAGGGAGAATATAGCATTTGAAGCTCCCCTAATCTTAAAGGCTCCTCTGAAATAAAATTGATAAAGTTGCTAACTACTAAATATTCTGATTCTTCATAAATTGTTCGAGATAATTGCCTTATTCAAGATAGGATCTCTACCCTTTTTGAAAGCATTCACACTTGAAATACAACCGTTTGGAAGCTATAGAATCTAAAGACTTCGAGGTAAGCACTGGAGTTTCATGAATATATGGAGCAATACGGACTCTCGCCTCCCTTATGGAAGCAATATCAGCAGCATAGTTATCGTTTTTCACTTGTTTCCCATTGTCCATTAGACCTATCCACAGCAACAAATGCTTCAGTATGTTTTGCACGTATCTATATAGTTAATGGTAAAAATTGCACTTTTTCCAACTATACCGATGAATTTAAACAAGTGGTGAGAAATCCTAATCCACACACAAAAAAACTAGTCAACGATGACAGAAATCTACCGTAGAAAAGCATGTAACCAAAAAAAAAAAAATCTCATTCAGGCATTTCCACAAGTAACCTGCCTACCAAATTGATCCGGAGCTGATATAACGAAAACCGAGAGACGAAATGGAGAACATAGAAAAGAGAGAGGAGCAGTCGACCTCTAAGAGATAAACAGCGATCGTTGTTCTCCGGCGTGAAGTCCAGCGTCGGAGGAGGTTTCGCGGCGAGGAAGGTGCGGTGGCTCGCGGCGAGGAAGGTGGCTGGTCACGAAGAGGAGCTCGCTCGTGGAGAGGGCGGTGGCTCGCGGAGAGGAAGGTGGCTAGGGCTCGCGGAGAGGAGCTCGCTCGCGGGCGGTGCTTTTTTTGATGCGACGCGGCTTTTTTTTTTCTTCTTCCGCAGACTGGACCAACAAAAAAAACAAGCGAGACTGCGAGCAACGTGGCCGAGGTTTCACAATGCGGACGGAGAAGCAAGGGCGTCGATCTAGGAAGGAGAAGAGGCAGATGAGGTTGAGAGAGATGGTCGGAGGTTTAGGTTTAGGTTTAGACGAGAGAGATGGTCGCGTGAGGAAGGGGCGCGATATAGATTTAGGTTTGGAGGGAGCAAATTTTGGCTGTGGGAATATTAAAATATTTTATTTTGGTTCATTAACACCGAATTTTAAAAACCGCAGTTAAAATCGGTGTCTATTAACGAAAAAAAAGGCGCTCATAGACATCGCCTAAAAAACCGATGTCTATGAGCTAAAATCTGCGCTCATAGACACCGGTTTTTGAAAAAACCGGTGTAAAATACTCAAAGACATCGGTTTTTGCTTAAAACCGTTGTTGTTCCACTGATGTCTATGAGGGTTTTTGTTGTAGTGCAATCACCTGGGTGGCATCTGGGGTATGCTTCTTCAGCATAGAGACATGAAATACGTTGTGGACAGCTGACATTTCCTGGGGTAGCTCTAGCTCATATGCTACCTTGCCCACTCTTCTGTTGATAAGGTATGGTCCCACATATCTGGGACTAAGTTTGCCCTTCTTCCCAAAACGCATCACTCCCTTCATGGGATCTACTCTGAGGAACACTGTATCCCCGACTAAAAACTCTAAGGGTCTGCGCCGTGTATCAGCATAGCTTTTCTAGCGGCTCTGAGCTGTCTCTATCCTCTGGCGGATCTGCTGTATAGCTGCTGTGGTATCTGCTACTAGATCTGTCTGAAGTTCTAGTTCTTTCTGTTCACCACTCTCATACCAGCAGATTGGAGATCTACACCTCCGCCCATAGAGAGCCTCGTAAGGTGCCATGCCGATAGTGGCCTGATAGCTATTGTTGTATACAAATTCTGCTAAGCTCAGATATTTGCACCAACTTCCCTTGAAGTCTAGGGCACATGCGCGGAGCATATCTTCAAGTACCTGATTTACCCGCTCCGTCTGACCATCTGTCTGAGGATGAAAAGTTGTGCAAAATTTCAACTTTGTACCCAATACTGACTGTACACACTCCCAGAAGTGTGATGTGAATCTACTGTCTCTGTCTGAAATGATGGTTCATGGGACTCCATGCAGTCTTCCATGGAGTAGGATATCTTGATAGCTAAGAAGTGGGCTGATTTAGTCAACCTGTCGACTATTACCCGGATGGCATCAAAACAATTCGTGGTTCCGGGCAGTCCCACTATGAAATCCATAGAGATATCCTCCCACTTCCATTCTGAATCTGAATAGGCTGCAGAACTCCTCCTGGTCTTGATGTTCCGCCTTGACCCTCGACAGGTGAGGCATGCTAACATATCTGGCGATGTCTCGCTTCATCCCGCCACCAAAATGGTTCTTCAGGTCTTGATACATTTGGTGGAACCCGGATGCATCGCATAGGGAGTCTTGTGAGCCTCATCTAAAATCTGTCTCCGTAGCTCCTCCTGATCTGGAACACAGAGTCTGTCACCAAAATACAACACCCCGCTATCGGACACTCTGAATTCTCTACTTTCTGATTCTGCTAGCCCTTGCTTGATTTTCTGAATTTCAGGGTCCTGCTCCTGAGCTGACTGAATATCACCAAGCAAGGTAGACTCTAAGGTCATAGTAGAGAGCTGTCCAACGATGAGTTCAAGACCGAAATCTACGATCTCCTTCTGTAGGGGCGGTGACATGGCTGTAAGAGATAATAAGGTAGCACTGGATTTTCTGCTAAGTGCGTCGGCTACCTTATTGGCTTTCCCTGGATGGTAGAGGATGTCTATATCGTAGTCTTTGACCAGCTCAAGCCATCTGCGCTGTCGCATGTTCAGATCCTTCTGAGTGAAGAAGTACTTCAGACTCTGATGATCTGTATACACTCTGCACTGAGCTCCATATAAGTAATGTCTCCAAATTTTGAGAGCGAACACTACTGCTGCAAGCTCAAGGTCATGAGTAGGGTAATTCTTCTCATAATCCTTGAGTTGTCTGGAGGCATAGGCGATCACCTTGCCATTTTGCATCAGTACTGCTCCTAGTCCCAACTTAGAGGCATCACTATAGATGTCAAAGCTGCTGGTGTTGTCTGGTAGAGCCAAAATGGGAGCACTGGTCAATCTCCTTTTTAGCTCGCTGAAGCTGTTCTCACAGTCCTCTGTCCACTGAAATTTCCTGTTCTTCCTGGTAAGAGCTGTCAGTGGGGAGGCTATCCTGGAGAAGTCCTCTACAAACTCTGTAATATCCTGCTAATCCCGAAAGCTCCTGATTTCACTGGCGTTCTTAGGTCTCTTCCAGTTACTTACCGCTTCTATCTTGCTGGGATCTACCATAATACCATCCTTTGAGATGATGTGACCCAGGAAGGACACCTGATCTAACCAAAATTCACATTTCGTGAACTTGGCGTATAGCTGGTTCTGCTGAAGGGTCTGCAATACTAGTTTCAGGTGCTCTGAGTGTTCTTCCTGAGTTCCTGAGTAGATAAGGATGTCATCGATAAACACAATAACAAACTTATCTAAATACTCCCGAATACTGTTCATGAGATCCATGAATATAGCTGGAGCATTGGTCACGCCTAAAGGGCATGACTACGAACTCAGTAGTGTCCGATCCGGTTCTCAATGTCTTGGGTATATCCTCTTTAACCTTTACCGATGATAACCTGATCCGAGATCTATCTTAGAGAACATCTTCTTCACCGGTCAAACAGTCATCGATTCGGAAGGGATACTGTTTGATCGTGACTTGGTTGATCCGTAGTCTATGCACGATGCTTCCATCCTTCTTCTTCACGAACAATACAAGCGCTCCCCATGGTGAATGACTAGGCGTATGAAACCCTTGTCAAGCAGCTCCTAGAGTCCTGAAGTTCCTTCAGTTCTGCTGGAGCCATGCGATAAGGCGCTTTGGAGATAGGATTTGTACCGGGAATGAGCTCTATCTCAAAGTCAATCTCCCTGTCTGGTGCTAAGCCTGGTAACTCTTCAGGGAAGACTGCTGAGTAGTCACATACGACTCGAACATCTGCTAGCTATTGGTTCTTGTCCTGGCTAGCGTTGACTACGTGTGCTAGGAATCCTGTACATCCTGAATCCAGTAGCTTCTGTGCTTTCATAGCTGAGAGAAACTTCTTGGCCTTTCTCTTTGGTTCCCCGCTGTATTCAAATTGCACTGCCGCTTCAGGTTGGAAGATGACTTTCTGTTTACGGCACTCTATGGTAGCACCGTATCTGATCAGAAAGTCCATTCCAAAGATAACGTCATAGTCGGTCATCTCTAGCACTATCAGATCACAAAAGAGCTCTTTATCTGCTATAATGACCGGCACTGCTCTGAGCCAGTGCGTGGATGCCATGATCTCTCCTGAAGGTAGTGCCGTCAAAAACTGACCACTGAGTACCTCTGAGGGTATTTCTAACTTTTCGGAGAACATCCTGGCTATATATGAATGGGTTGCCCTAGTATCAAATAGAACAGTAGCACTATATTGTAAAATGCTAATCTGACCTGTGACAACTGTCGAGGCATTGGCTACGTCCTCTCTGGTGAGTGAGTAGATCCTCGCATTCGCCATAGCTGGAGGGGCTTCTAATCTGCCCTGGCTGATAAGTGGACCTTCTAGAGCGGCCTGCATCTGATATAACTGAGTTGGCTGGCCTGCATACTGAATCTGCTGTGGCTAAGGAAGACCGGCCTTGTTCGGGCATTTCTTGGCCATGTGCCATTCTTGTCCACATTCAAAGCATCCTCGTGTGCCCTTGTGACAAACCCCTGGGTGGAATTTCTCATATGTAGCACTCTTTGGATAACTGGGTCGCTTGCTAGATGGTCCTCCTTTTGGGTCACTCCCTGATTTGCACTTGCTGTTGGAGTTTCCTTTCCAGTTAGAGCTGTGGCCTTGCTGTTTTTGAGTGTGAGAGTTTCCTTGGCCTTTGGACTCTGAGGAGACTTGCTTCTGCTGCTTTATGCTGTTCTGGTAATGCTCTGTGGTCAAGGCACTGCTCACTAACTCCTCTGTGGTTTGTGGCCTATGTATGCCACCAGCCACATTCACTGCTATCTCTGGCCTCAGCATCTTGAGCATCAACCGGATTCGTTCCTTCTCTGTGCTGACTAGCTCTGGGCATAGACGAGCCAACCTGTTGAATTTCTTCACGGCTTCCTCAATTGAAAGGTTGCCCTGACGAAACTCAGTGAACTCGTCGTAGTGGTGGTTTGTAACCCGTATGTGAAAGAACTCCTCGAAGAATTCTTTCTCGAAGTTAGCCCATGACATCTGGTTCACTGGGCGCTTCATTCTGATTCTTTCCCACCACATGCGTGCCTCTCCGGCGTAAGGAGGCACACTTCACCTTCTCGTGTTCGGGCCAGAAGCTCCATCGTGCTCTCCAATGTTTTGAACCAGGCTTGTGCATCCCATGGTTCACTAGTGCCCGAGAAGTTCTCTGGCTTCACGCCACCGGATCAGATAGGCTTCCTTTCTTGGCTCATCTGCTAGGACTGCTGGTTTGGTGCTGTAGGCTGGTGGTGGAACCTCTAAGACTTCGGAGTCGTTGGTTCCGGGGTGACCGTGGGGTACTCTGCCGATTAGCCTTTAAGGTGGCTATTTCGTCATTGCTCGCTAGTCAGAATCGAGCCACTAATGTCAGAAGGTCGGGAGGAGGCACCGAACCGCCTACCTCTTGGGGCTCGAGCTAGTGCCCTTCTAGCTGGGCGTCCTCGTGCCATTGCTAAAGACATAGAGGACAGAACATGAATAACTATTACAATCATAATTGTATAACTATCGTTATCATGTTATATACTATCACATACTATCATGCAGCAGTTTATCTATAAACATGAACTATAACAAGGAAACAGAAAGCATAAATAAAGTAGAGATATTCTTACTTGGAAGCTGCAGGTTCAATGCTGATGTGTGTGTAGGAAGTATGGAACACTGCTCTGATACCACTCTGTAACGACCCGCCTCCTACTGACTAGGCTGCAAGGTCGATCGCTACAGTTATGCTGTGCTAAATTACTATTGCGAAAAATCTGGATTTATTAAAATTTTACTAAACTTATTACTGTAAACTGAACTTAATATTCTAGGTGTACCTAGGAGTTGTACACATGCTAGGGAAGATAATCTATGCCTCTCGGATGGCCTGCTAGCTGTAATCAGGCACTTCAATCGATCCATAGATCGATTGGGCTTTCGGATCGATCCCGTGATCGATCCAGCTTGTTACTGGCACGGAAAAACTATCTGGATCGGTCGGCAGACCGATCCATATGCTCCCTCGCCTCTGTATGCGGTTGGATCGGTCTACCGACCGATCCAGGAGCACACTGATCGGTCGGTAGACCGATCCAGTGGCTCACTGATCGGTCGGCCCAGCTCCTGATCGATCCACGGATCGATTACGGAACGAACAGAAAACTCTGTTACACAGTGATCGGTCTACCGACCGATCAGAGACTCTCTAATCGGTCTGTAGACCGATCAGAGTTCTGATTTCAGCCTGAAACTCTGATTTCAGCCTGAAACTCTGATTTCAGCACTTGGGCGTGCCAAAATCTCACATATGAGTTATACACTACATGAGAAACATTCTAATGACATAAAACTAGTATTCTAAACTTAACATGATACATAGTTCACTGATTCATAGCATTACACAACTAAACGTGCATGAAAGTAAAACACTAAAGAGTTCTACGGTTTAAACTTGCTAAGTCCCCTAAGAATCTTTTATTCCAGTTCCTGCCACACACACCATCTCTGCATTGGCCTCCAGCTTCCTCTGCTAGTCCATTTTTCCCTTACCTTTATCTGCAGTATAAGGAAAATAGAATCTGTAAGCTTAAAGCTTAGTAAGAAACCAACTACCTCACTAAAACATGCAAAGATGCAAACATGCTTTTAAAGAATGCTATTTGAAAACATGTACTGGCATGGCATACTATGGTTGCAAGCATAAACTGAAATAACTGAACATGCATACTGAACATGGCATGGCAACTAATCACATGAATCAATAAAGATAACTGAACTGAACATATAATAAGCTAAACTGTAGCTAAACTGATACTAAATTCGAACTCAACTAACATAACTAATTTTGAGCTTTGAAAACTAATTCATAATAAGTGAAAATACATAATCATGCTGTTTGGGCCCGGCAACTGTACTTGCTGTGCACGCATCCCTAACTAGACCCGGGTTTGCAAGTCCCGAATTTTGTAGGGTTAACTAGGTTATCTAAACCTAGGGACGACTGTGGGAGTCCAACCCAATGGATATCTGATCCAGTACAGTGCCACTGAAAATAAAATACTGAATATAGCTAACTGTTTTAACTTGCTGTTTCTAGGTTATCTAAACCTAGAGTTAGGTTGTCTGAACCTAGAGGCGACTGTGGGAGCCCACCCATTGGACCGTAGTCCCATATAAGCTAAAATAAACTGATTTACTGATTTAAATGCTTCTAATGCAGTGAACTGAGCTATTAAAATGCCTAATTTGCATTTTAACTTAACTAGCTATTTTATCGAACACCTAGTGTGCCCCAACTCTCCCCTCTATTAGGGAGACCACTTCTAGGCACCCGACAACGTCTAGGAACCCCCACTGAAGAGGGAATACGTGTCCGGCCCATCTAGAAGTACTCACTAAATCCCTAAATCTGCGAGGAGGGTCAAATTCACCCTATACGTCGATAAAAACTGCATATAGCTAAACTAGTGCGTATAAAACCAAACGGAGCTACTTATACTGCAGGTGAGGGGTTTCTTACCTTGTGTGCTAGATTTCTTACAAATCTAATCGCTAGAAATTCCGGTGGAGACGACTTCTCGACGATTCGCTCGCGTCCACGTGCTCTACTCGCGGAGGGGAACGTCCTTGTGCTGAAATCGTCTCCGGAAAGTGACCTTGGGACTCTAGGGATGGAACCCTAGTTCTTCCCTTGTTGTGGCGCCGAGAGAAGGAGAGGGGTTGGCGTCGGCGTGAGGGTTTTGGAGAGGGGTTGCCGAACCAAGTTCTAAAAATAAACCAAACCCCAACTTAAATTTCCTATTTATACTAAGTAATTAATTCGGCCAAACCAATTATAAATATAATTGATTCCCTTTCCTTTCAGCACGACCTTGCTGGGTTCACCGGTTACTAAGGCTAACTAAAGGTTTAGCGGACCCGAGAGGTCCCGGGTTCGATTCTCGCTTAAGCCATTTTACTTTTCTAATAATTTTTGCTACTTCCGCTACTCAGAAAATACCGGAAAAATATCTAATAATTCTAGAAAAATCATAGAATATTCCTAAAATAGTTTTGAGAATTTTCGGGCGTTACATAAGTAATGAGCGGTATCTAGCAACACATCATTACTACCCAAGTTACAAGAATGTTGAGATCCAACATCACCTTGTGACTACTAATTGTGACTTCTCACAATATATGACAAGTGTCCTTCTATCCTAGACATCTAGATTGATCAATGTGAGGCATAGACCGTGTCATCCTCTGATCAAACTAAATCTTGAAATCCAAGTAGACTCACTAAATCAAATGAGCTCAATATCTCTTATTGACTCATTTGGGCATGGCCATGCACTTCGTGGTCTCACTCTATCAAGAATATCGATGTCTCTCCGGTCATATAGGAGGGATAGATCCCATCTACATCACTCACATCCCTCTACATAATTCGTTACATACCCAGTAATCGGCTTTATAGTCCACTCAGTTACAGGTGACGTTTGACGAAACCAAAGTACATAACTCCTTATGTAGGGATCTATGGTGACTTCAGGTCCAAGGACTAGTAGTCATACTAATAGCCACATGAGAAAGTATATGACACTTATATAACGATCCATGATACTTTCTCATGGCGGGTCATTCAGTATACATTCTCCAATGCATACCCATGTGTCAACTTGATATCTCTATATCCATGACTTGTGAGATCAAGTCATCGAGTTGACCTACATGCTAGTCTTATTGCATTAACATTGTCCCTGAATGTTAATACTCGACCAGGAATGATTAAGAGTAGTGTTCCCTATATCATCTCACTATCGGTTCAACTAACCGATTGATATAGGTGAGAACGTTCTACTCAAGGACGCTATTATACTTAGTTTATTTGGCACAAATACAAGTAAGTATAATAACCAAAAACAAATACCTTTATTTATATACAAATATGATACAACAAGTTCATAATATAATCATCAAATGATTGACTCTAGGGCTCTAACTAACAATCACCTCCCATAACCTCTACAATAATGAGGCGACAAGGAATATTCGGTGCTAGAAGATGTCAGGTAATGGAAGGTGTATAGTCTTCCTCCGAGAAATCTTCCATTACACGTGTATGAACAGTCTTTTATAACTCTAGAAACTGAATATCCACTCTCATAAGAAGGTTTTGTTACATGTATATATCATATATTAGAATATTTCATGGTGAATAGCTATTATTCTCTAATGGGTTATTGTGATTCTCTGATAATGTTGTCTCCTGGAGGCAATCTGACTAGACATGTATCCGACCGACTATATGTAATAAGAGACTGGTGATAAAAATAGAGAACTAAGTCCTCCAATCCGACTGGCTATTAGGCCAACCGGGGCTATATGCTGAGTTGTATTGTAGTAGTAGAAAATGAGCTATCCTCTAAGTTCAAACAAAACCGAGTCCAACTGGCTGTATACTAAGAGTGCTTTTGCTGGGAAGTGAGAAGCCCAACCCTAGGCCCGTCTGACACTTTAGACCGAGTGACCATATGTAATAAGACTTGCCCCTAAACTGTTATGTTGGGATCTGGAAGTCTGACTGAATCTCATCCTGGTCAGTTGTATGCTTGGAGTATGCCTTTGTTTTGTCCTGAGAGGATACTTGTAGAGGATGGGGAGCTAATCCCTGTATGCCTGACCGACATTAGGGTCTTTTGGTTTTATCCTACATATCTTGGTATCAAGTGGAGCGATAAGTCCTCCTAGTCTGGCCGGTCCTTGGGGACGACCTTCCGTATACAGAGAGACTTGTACCTAAAGAATGAGAAACTAAGTCCCTTAAGTTTGATCGGCTACTAGGCCGGTTGACTTTATACTGAGAGTCATAGCGTTGAATGAGGATTGAGTGTTGGTGCAGCGGAGGCCAGTAAAAGGGGGTGAATTGCCTATAAAATAAAATTCAAACTCTATCTCAATCTTTGACTTAATTAGATTAGCACAATTAAATTAAACAATAATAAAATTGAATAATTAAAAAAGGAACATAAGAGAATAGTCTATTTACTTGGTTACAACCTAGGTGATTGTTAATCCAAGGTGTTGAAGAAAGCTCCACTGGAAAATACTCCTTTGCTGAAGGCGAAGTAGTCTCTTACACACTTTTTAGCTTACAAAAGACTAAGAGAATGAATATAGGATTTGTAGTTCAATTGTTATTAATTTCCTAGCTTCAGGGTTCTTTTTATAGTCCTTGGAAAAACCTATCCGTAGCTCGAAAGCACCTTTAAAATGGTCCAAGGTGCCTTCAATAAGATAAGTTAATCCACTGAAGATAAAACTTTATCTTCAGCTAATGGATATTTAAAGCTCCTTTAACATACTTGAAGGCGCCTTCCATGAGGGTTCGAAGGCTCCTTCAACAAGCTCGAAGGTGCCTTCCATGATTAGGCGTTGAAGGCACACCTTCTAGCTCCTTGAAGGCGCCTCTAGCAACTTTTGGGAGACTCTAAAGTTAACTTCTTGAAGGCACCCGAACCCATCTTCTGACCTTCTCCTCGAGTAAACTTCTGCTCCGGCTTCTCGTCCCTCGGAAGTAATGCGCGTGTCCTTCTTGTCCGCCGGTGTACTCTTCCGTAGCTTCTCATTCCTCGGATGTACCAAGCTCGCCGACTCACTTTTCGTACCATCCTTCTCGTCCGCTGCGTCTTCTGCTCGACTTCTTGTACCCCAAGTTCCTGCATACTTAGATATAAGGCAATAAACACAACATGACCTAACTTAACTTGGTTAACCATATCAAAACTATCTCGAGGTACTTATAATCTCCTCCTTTTTAATATGCATCAACCCAATTTAAAGTTAGGATTAAAAAAAAATGCACTATAATAAATAAGTGAATAAAATTGCAATGACACCAATAATTTTTCAAATAAGTATAAGGAAATTTTTTTTAATTATTCTACCTCTCCCCTATTTCTCCTCCTTTGATCACATAAAAAAATAGAGGAAAATAGTTTTAAAATTTTGAAAATTTTTCTAGGGATACATAACAAGAATAAATAGCAGGCTACTATTTTTAGAGATAATTTTTAAAAATATTTTTTTTTAACTAATTTAATCTCCTATTTTTGAAAAAATAATTTAAAAATTACTTTTTTTATTTCAAAAAGTCCTAAAAATTTTTGTAAAACTTAAACAAAATAAGTTAGATCAATAAAAAAATTTCACAAAGAGATATTATTTAGTCTAATAGAAATGATTTATTTTAGTAGAATAACCTAATTTTTGAAAATAAATCTTTAAAAATATATTTTCATGTAACGACCCGGCCCTCTTGGCCCATTTGGCGGCCCATTTGGCGACCCTCGGGTCGTCGACCGTCGGCCCTTATGTCGTCGGCCCATTTGGCGACCTCTCATGTCGTCGATCGACGACCCTTTGGCCGTGCCGTTACTCACTAGGACTTTCCACACCTGGCAGTGGATTTTTGCCTCCCCCAGGATTCGAACTCTAAACCTCCAGGCTTAAGTATTAGAATTTATGAATCCTGGTAACCAAGTGAGATCATCTCACTTGGTTACCAGGATTCATAAATTCTAATACTTAAGCCTGGAGGTTTAGAGTTCGAATCCTGGGGGAGGCAAAAATCCACTGCCAGGGGTGGAAAGTCCTAGTGAGTAACTGTAAGATATCGAAAATTTAATAATAAATATTATTGGACGAAAAATCTTATTGGATTTTTTGGGGATTTTTAGAAATTTTTCGGGAATTAAACGAAGTCCGTATGACTCGTTTTGAGGGGATGGATTCGGGGTACAGTGAAAGCCTGTTTGAAATACCTCTTAAATAGGAGTTGATTAAGGAATAAACTTAAAGGTTAATTAAACTAACCTAAGTTTAATAATCCCTAAATTCCCAAATTTCTCTCCCGATAACTCCTCTGCCCGAGCTTTCCCCTCTCCGGCGATTTCTCCTCTCCTCCTCTCGGTGTCGCCGGCGCAAGCAACCACCGGAGCTTTGAAGGGAAAACAAATGGCTGGTTCTTCTTCCTCAGCTCTCGGTTTCCTCTCTCCCGATTGCTCTCTCTCGCGGATGACCCGAAGTCGACGGAGGATGACTCTTCCTCGATGGTCTCGGCCTCCTCGCGTCGATTGAGGACCATCACCGGAATCTCGAAGGAGCTGATGCTGTCCAAGCCTTCTCCAGTGAACTGATCACTACCTCGACAATTTCTTGCGAGCGATCGATTGCGGGCGATCAATGGTGGTCCGGCGGAGTTAGGGCACAGCGAGATTGGGATTGCGTTGCCCCCTAGCCGATTGACCTCCTTCAGTTCTCTTCTTGGATCTGATAACTGGTGCATGCTCTGTGCCCTTACCTCAGGTGGATTGAAGCGGGCGATCGGGTTAGGTAAGTTTCCTTTGGACCCTAATGGATTCAAAGGTTTTATTGTTGTGTGATGTTCTTCCTGTTCTGTATTGGAGGAAGGCGTCAGATCGAAGTATTGGAGGATTGCACTATTGTCGATCACTGCCACTCCAATCCTTAAAGCTGTGGAGGTCACAGGTGAGAAGGTAAGGGGCTATTGAGGTGAATTTGGTACTGTGATTTCGGGTTTCAACAAATCCTTTGCTATATGATTGGATTTATGGTTTGATCTTGGAAGAAATTCGTGTAGGGTTCTTGGTAGCGGTTAGCAGAGGTTCTTGTGGGCTGTGAGATTCAGAACTTGCTACCAAAACCTCACGGTAAGTGATTTCCAGAGAGGTATCTCTGTTATTCGCATTAGTATGGGCTAAATTAGGTTTTATAAGGGGTTGTAGGGTTGTTCTTACTCAGTATGTGTTGTTGAATCCATGTCGATATTGGACTAGGGATTTTGGATTGGAAACTATGGATATCGGTGAGAATATAACGGTGAATCATGTTGGAGTTTGTGATTGATGGTAGTTTGATGATTTGGTTGATAGGTTGAGTGGATGATTATTGAATTGGGAGGTATTGTTATGTATTGGATAAAATTGGATTATTGTTGATTTGGAGGAATTTTAGAGATGTATCATGTATAACCTAATCTAAGTAGGTTGTATTATGATTAGGGATTGTTGGGGGATTAATCCATAACCATATTTGATTAGTGTTGCTCTAGTTAGGTGGGGGAGTTATATAGTTAATTATTTTCTATGAAATTAGCTAAATACACTGGTGATCGCAGGACTTGGATTCGGGACGAGCGTCTCGACGTGGGATTTTCGGATCACGATCGACAGATTTAAGGCGGGTATTTATTCCTTGGCTCTATGTAGATTTTCTTGTACTTAGTGCATGGTTATTGTTGGATGAATTAGGTTGCTTTATCTTATATCATGATCGGTTGCTGTTTTTCCTGCATGATACTTATGCTTGACCTTTGTGATGATCTATTTAATTCATATACAGTCTCCACTCTTGATATCTACTCTGTGGTGATTACACGTGTAGAGTATGTCTTATAGGGATTGTTGGGTGTTTGTATTATCATGCCGATTGTGCATATGACCGGGATTGTACATAGGATGGTATGTGTTATAGGAGTCATCATGTTGACCCTACATTTGCATGTTATATGTACACACGTTTGGTTACGTACTTTTGGAGGAGTTGGGTTGATTGTATGTTTATGGTTTATACACGTGTCTGATGTGTTTATTATTGGAGGATACATGTTGATTGTACTTATGTTCTGTGTATATGTGTCCAATGGGATTATTAGAGATTTTTTTTTGGTTGATCATATGTGGGTAGTTGTGTACATGTGTTTGGTGGGATGTGTGGATTTATCATGACGATTATATTCATGTTGTGGAGTGCTTATGTGGTTTAGAGGTTGCATGGATGATGACGGTGGTTGTATCATGATTATATATATATCATGTTCATCATTCATTGCATCTGACGACTAGTCTCCCTTGTGGTTGAGAGGGTCGCCAGTCTTTTATAGCTGTCCTTTCGGCCACTGTTGGAGAGTGGTAGTTAGGAGTAGAGCTAGTCCTGTCGCGCTCATTTAGCCGCTCAGTGTTCTGTCAGCCTCGACCACTCTGGAGTAGTGGATCTTGAGGGTACAGTAGTCAGAGGGTTTGAGTTATGAGTGGTCAGGGACCCTTAGCTATGTAGTTAGATAACTACTTAGCTGACCGTCCGCTTCGGGCGCCTATAGCGCTGCATGTACTGGAGGCTAGTACGGTTTGTCACGGACCCAAGCCTCTTGGCCATACAGGGGTCGTGGTGTCTAGAGAGGTGGCGGGGGTGACCATGGAGCATGCATGCACTTTTGCATTTGATGCGCGGTGCATCTTTGGAGATATATTTGCATACATGTCTAGTAGATAGTAGTTGCATGTGTTTGTGGTATGTTGCATTTGTTTGCGATATGATTGTTGCATATGGTTGTCATGCTGCATACATGTCATTTATTTTACATGTATTTGCAGTCGTATTTATATTGCACAGGTGTCACGAGTAGGTCTGTTGCAGATCCGGTGAGTTTATTGATCATTGTACCATGTGTTGATTCAAGATTGGGTATGTATCTGTCATTATGTTAGTTGTGGTTTGTACAGTTTATATGTCAGGTTATTATGTCAGTTATGTTTAGGTGCATTGATTATGATAGTATGATCATGTTCTTTATTCCCTACTGAGACTGTATACTTGTGATCTCCATGTTGTTTATGGACCATGCACTATCTTATCTATTACCCGCTGAGTTACCTATACTCACCACCGCATGTATATCTTTATGTTTTCAGGTAGATGGTTGGAGTGTCGCTTGGAGTATCCTGTCTGCCGGGTCCTACGTCACATCCGAAGGTTGTTTATGGTTTTGTATATGTTTTATTTGTATTTGTATTTGGTGGGTTGTTGTATTTATTGTTGTGGTTGTTGTATAAAGCCTAGCCGGCTAGCAGTGTGTTGTTTGTGTTGTATTGGGCTTTCCGTCTTCGTTTTTCCGCTGTGTTGGTTTGTTTTGTACAGCCGTGTGGGATGTTTTATATATAACTGCGTGGTTGTGATTGTTTCATTCCAGCCGTGTGGGCTGTTATTATAACTGCGTGGTTGTGTATATAAATATTCCAGTCGCATGTGGCTGATGTATTTTGCTTGTATTGATGCTACAGATTGTCACCGGTACAGGGGAGATGCTGTCGGATTTTTGTCTGGCAGAGACTCCTTTGGGGGCGTGACAGTAACGGCACGACCAAAGGGTCGTCGTTCGACGACATGAGAGGTCGCCAAATGGGCCGACGACATAAGGGCCGACGGTCGACGACCCGAGGGTCGCCAAATGGGTCGCCAAATGGGCCAAGAGGGCCGTCGACCGTCAGCCCTTATGTCGTCGGCTCATTTGGCGACCTCTAATGTCGTCGACCGACGACCCTTGGCCGTGCTGTAATTCACTAGGACTTTCCACCCCTGGTCAGTGGATTTTTGCCTCCCCCAGGATTCGAACTCTAAACCTCCAGGCTTAACTATTAGAGTTTATGAATCCTGGTAACCTGGAGGTTTAGAGTTCGAATCCTGGGGGAGGCAAAAATCCACTGCCAGGGGTGGAAAGTCCTAGTGAGTAACGGCACGGGCAAAGGGTCGTCGGTTGACGATATGAGAGGTCGCCAAATGGGCTGACGACATAAGGGCCGACGGTCGACGACCCGAGGGTCGCCAAATGGGGCAAGAGGGTCGGGTCGTTACAATAAAAAGGCGCCTTTTATTGTAACGACCCGACCCTCTTGGCCCATTTGGCGGCCCATTTGGCGACCTCTCATGTCGTCGACCATCGGTCCTTATGTTGTCGGCCCATTTAGCGACCTCTAATGTCGTCGACTTCCGGACTTAAGTATTAGAGTTTATGAATCCTGGTAACCAAGTGAGATCATCACTTGGTTACCAGGATTCATAAACTCTAATACTTAAGTCTGGAGATTTAGAGTTCAAATCCTGGGGGAGGCAAAAATCTACTGCCAGGGGTGGAAAGTCCTAGTGAGTAACGGCACGGCCAAGGGTCGTCGATCGACGACATGAGAGGTCGCCAAATGGGCCGACGACATAAGGGTCGACGGTCGACGACCCAAGGGTCGCCAAATGGGCCGCCAAATGAGCTAAGAGGGCCGGGTCGTTACAATAAAAAGGTGCTCTTTTATTGTAACGACCCGACCCTCTTGGCCCATTTGGCGACCTCTCATGTCGTCGACCGTCGGCCCTTATGTCGTCGGCCCATTTGGCGACCTCTAATGTCATCGACCGACGACCCTTGGCCGTGTCGTTACTCACTAGGACTTTCCACCCCTGGTCAGTGGATTTTTGCCTCCCCCAGGATTCGAACTCTAAACCTCCAGGCTTAAGTATTAGAGTTTATGAATCCTGGTAACCAAGTGAGATCAGACCTCTCATGTCGTCGACCGTCGGCCCTTATGTCGTCGGCCCATTTGGCGACCTCTAATGTCGTCGACCGACGACCCTTGGCCGTGCCGTTACTCTCTAGGACTTTCCACCCCTGGTCAGTGGATTTTTGCCTCCCCCAGGATTCGAGGGCTTAAGTATTAGAGTTTATGAATCCTGGTAACCAAGTGAGATGATCTCACTTGGTTACCAGGATTCATAAACTCTAATATTTAAGCCTGGAGGTTTAGAGTTCGAATCCTGGGGGAGGCAAAAATCCACTGACCAGGGGTGGAAAGTCCTAGAGAGTAACGGCACGGCCAAGGGTCGTCGGTCGACGACATTAGAGGTCGCCAAATGGGCCGACGACATAAGGGCCGACGGTCGACGACATGAGAGGTCGCCCACTGCCAGGGGTGGAAAGTCCTAGTGAGTAACGGCACGGCCAAGGGTCGTCGGTCGACGACATGAGAGGTCGTCAAATGGGCCGACGACATAAGGGCCGACGGTCGACGACCCGAGGGTCGTCAAATGGGTCGCCAAATGAGCCAAGAGGGCCGGGTTGTTACATTTCAACTCTAAAAATTTTGCTAATTTTCACGAATATATAAAACAGATTGTTTAATGGCATAAAAATCAAAATTTTTAAATTTATATTTTCTTAAATTTTTAATATTAAAACTTACCTTTTCATAGAATAATTCAAAAAAATTTATTGTTTATCAACAAATTCCAAAAAAAAAATTCCTCAACAAAAATACTAATGTTCTATTAGTATAGAAATTTTGAATAAAAAATTCAAATATAAGATTATTCAAAAAATATTGTTTTATGTCAAACAATTTCTACCCTAATAAATTAATAAAATGGGGAATTTATTCTAAAAAGGATTTCAAAACTCAATATAAGTTTCTTCCTATTGAATTCATTAGAAATTTTGATAGTACATAATTCCTAGGAATTTTTCTTATTTTTCCCTTATGATTTCTAATGTACCAACTAATTTTGAAATTTGATTTTCCAAAATCATTCAAATTCTAGCATGCATCATTTTCCATTTTCTTTATTTGTGCTTTTAGTTTTTCATTTTCTAGTTTGAGGTTATCATACATATCTAAAGGGCATGAATTTGCTAAATTTAATTTTAACTTATCATTTCCTTTTTCTAATTTTACTATATTCTTAGAAAGCATTTTAATAAATTGAAATGACTTTTCAAGAGGTAATGCCTGTACCTCACTTACCTCGTGGTCTGATGCTCCCCCTTCGTCACTACTTTCTTCTAAAGATCCTCCCCCTTCGCTGATGCTTTCCTCTAATATACCTCCCCCTTTGCTGATGCTCATCTCTGAGGAACTTTTGGCATCCCTCTAGTGGTCTGTCATTAGGGCTAATTTGGTATACTCTTCTAGTTTAGATTCTGATGACAATTGTTCGTCCCATGTCACCTTCAAGGTATTGTGCTTTGATCTTATTGGTCTTTTTCCTTCTTCTTTAGTCTAGGGCAATCGCCTTTGATGTACCCTTCTTCTTGGCAGTTGTCATATCGAACCTTCCTTTTACTTTGAAAGCACTTTTTTACTTGTGACTTGTTAAATTTATTATTTTTAATAAATTTACTAAACTTTCTTACCATTAACGCTTCTTCATCTTCGTCGATTAACGTTTCAGAGTTTGGGTCGTCCGTTTTTTTCTTTTAGGGTAATGCTATGACTCAACTCCTTTAATTCTGCACATGTAGATTCATGAAGTTCTAAAGTTGAAAATAAACTTTCTAACAAACTTACCTCTGGATCTTTTGAAATGATAGGAGTCAACTATGGACGTCCATTCTTGTGTTCTAGGGAAAGCATTTAAAGTGTACTAGTAATCTCGATTTGTTACCATTTCTCCAAGATTCATAAGTTCAGTGATCAACTCCTTCAGCTTGGCATGTAATTACGCTACTAACTCTCCTTCTTTCAATCGGAGACTCGTCAGTTGGTTCTGTAGCAGGTCCCATTTTGGGATCTTTGCTTTGGAGGTACCTTCATGTAGCTTCACGAACTTCTCCCAAAGTTCCTTTGTTCATCCATAAGTGTCGATTTTGTTAACTTCTTAAGGAGGCAGCATGCTCCGTAGATAGAATTCAGCTCGTCCATTCACTACAAAGTCTGCTTTCTCCTTCTTGGTCTATAGGTACTCTTCTTTGTCTTCTCCTTGTTGGTTCTTAGGGGCTACAAAACTATATTTAATTATTAAAAGTATTTCAAAATATTTTTTGAAAAATACCTCCATGCATTTCTTCTATATCGTGAACTCCCCCTCGAACTTCGGGGGGTAGATACTTGGTCCATCCATTGTCTTGTTACTTCAGTCAATGGTTAGTCCTTTTGAGGTGGTTGAAATCTGATACCAATTGTTGGTGCAGTGGGGGCCGACAAGAGGGAGGTAAATTGCCTATAAAATAAAATTCAAACCCTATCTCGATCTTTGATTTGATTAGATTGGCATGATTAAATTAAACAATAATAAAACTGAACAATTAAAGAAAGTAAAATAAGAGGACAGTCTATTTACTTGGTTACAACGTAGATAGTTGTTAATCCAAAGTATTGAAGAAAGCTCTGCTAGAAAATACATCTTTACTGAAGGCAAAGTAGCCTCTTACACACTTTTAAGCTTACAAAGACTAAGAAAATAGATACAGGATTTGTAGTTCAGTTGTTGTTAATTTCCTAACTCTAGGGTCATTTTATAGACCCTGGAAAAACCTATCCATAGCTCGGAGGTGCCTTTAAGATGGTCTAAGGCGCTTTCAATAAGATAAGTTTTATCCACTGAAGATAAAACTTTATTTTCAGGTAGCGACTATTAAAGGCACCTTCCATGAGGGCTTAAAGATGCCTTCAACAAGCTCGAAGACGCCTTCCATGATTAGGCATTAAAAGTACCTTCCACCTCCTTGAAGGCGCCTCTAGTAGCTTCTAACGGACTCTAAAGCCAACTTCAGAGTTGACTTTTCTTCTGTAGGTGATTTCGGTTATTCAGAATTAGGCTCATACAAACTCATCTTCCGGTCTTCTCCTATAGCAGACTTCCACTCCGGCTTCTCACCCCTTAGAAGCACCGCGCGCATCCTTATCGTCCATCGGTATACTCTTCCATAGTTTCTCATCCCTCAGATGTATTGAGCTCATCGACTCACTTCCCGTACCATTCTTTTCATCCTTCTACTCGATATCTTGTACTCCTAAGTTCCTGCATACTTAGACACACGACATTAAACACAACAGGACCTAACTTAACTTGATTGACCACATTAAAACTACCACGGGGTACTTACATTGAGTCTTGGTGAGAATAACCCCTTTAGATGTATATATACTGACTCTGACTGCCATCTTACCCTGATTTTGACCACCACCTCACTTTGATTTTAACTGACACATCATCTCTAGATCTACTTACAACATAGTATATCAACCCCATAGCCAATTTACTTATTTTTATTTATATTTTTCACTTATCTTTATATTTTCCTTTACTATAAATAATATTAATTAATATTTTAATTTATTATTTATAATTATATTAGTATTTTAAATTAAATACATTTATTTATGTAGAAATAATAATTCAATAAAAATATAAATAGAAAATTTAAAAAAATAAAAAAAAATATTAAATAGGGTAGTAGATCCTTGCGTGCATCAAGAGGAAGAGGAAGAGTATAAATCATCTTTACCGTTTTTTTTAAAAAAATATAAGCTCGACCCCACTATTTTGGGACCAGTTTATAGAAAAAATTATAAACTCCACCCATATAATAGGGGTAAAATTTCAACGAGAGATTTATAGTATAAACTCATACTATAAATCGTCATTAAGGATGTCCTAAGCTAGGACCTCATGACTCTAATTAAGTTAGCATGCATGTCATTTATGTATGTATTCAAAGATGTTAGATTAAAAGACTATGATAGTTTTTATAAAAATATAAGTTGCATGAATTCTAGATAATCAAAATAAGAATTCAAATAAAAAAATCAAGAACATATGAGCATGAATCTTTGTTTCATCGAGAACATGACATAAGAAAATAAATACTGTAATTACAAAGAACCTGAATGCAGCGGAATTGTCATTATTTTTCATATAGAGCTCGTCGATCCAACAATCCTGTGGAAGAAGAAGGAAAAGAATGTTGACCTTCCGAAGGAGTTAGGGAACGGCGCTGAATCCTCTTCATCAATAGGGAACGAAGAGACGTCTCAAAGATGTCATAATCCTCTGGGGACCAGTCCATTATATAATGCACATCAATTATCAGCCCATAAATAATCATAGATGTGAGGCTATAAGTCTATATATATATACTGAACATCTATTATCAGCATATAGATGATAATAGATGCAGGACTAAAATAAAGGTACATGGTCTACATCTAATAACTGAACCCAATAAACATAAGTTATATCACTTTAAAAGGTTTAGATCGTATTCACATATACAACTTACAAATAAGCTCACCTAATAAAGATAATTATCTCCAGCAGCCTGACCTCTCGCACCAAGTCGGCGCATTAATTAGCACCTCTAATTAAGAGACAAACTCTTTGACCAAGTTCACATACGTCAACACCTCTCTAGATGCTATCAGTTATCCACCATATATGCAATGGATGATCTCAGTTCCCAAACTCGATTATAGACTTACAGTTCTCGGTCGAGAGACTTTCGCATCATCACGTTCGCCCTGGCATTATTTTCGATCGGTGGCAAATTTTAGCAAGCAACATCGTTGGCTCCACCTCGATCGTTATCACTGAAATGGTGGCATGCAGACCTCTAACTATACATATATAAATAAAAGAAAAAAAAAAGAATAAAAGACATAGATGTTGACATTATTTTACTTGGGTCGGCTTGTATATCTTATCTCCTTCCTATTATATGTGCTTCCTTTTTTTTTTTTTTTTTTTTTTTGCATCATGTATTGTTGTCTCCTCCTTATAAATACCAACTAGTGATCACTTCTCACACCCCTCAGCTTTTGAACAACATATATCGATGGTGAGATCATCCTTCTTAGTCCTTCTATTGCTTCTGTTCCTCTTGCACACGAGCATTCATGTCGCTGAGTGCCGTATTCTCCTTCTCGATCAATCATCGCCGCAAAAGATACAGGGCTCGAATCTAAGGAAACAAATAGAGTACGTGATGGGATCAATGCCTCGGCCGAGAACAACAGATCAGGATTGGGCCGCTTCAAAGAGGTTGAGTCCGGGTGGACCTGACCCTCAACATCATGCTATGAATCCATAACTTAATTTGCTGTTCCCTCGGGGTGGTGCGATGGTTAAGGTATGAGGTGTTGCCACATGAGGTCTTGGGTCGAAATTCGGCATGACCGCGCGAGCATAACCTCCCCCATGTCTTGGCCATTTGTACTAATGGCTAGTAGTCATCCATGATTTACCTCCTCCGTGTTGACCTAGGGATGGGTTGACGGGAGCGCTGGGGACGAGCGAATCGTCTTTTACCACATAACTCCTTAATTTGCTTAAGTAGACCAGTTGATATATGTATGTGTCCTCTGTTTGTTTTTCAGTTTTTATTTAATAAAATGATTTAGAAATTCTCTTGTATGATTTAGAATTAGTTAATTTGAATGTCATTTTTATTATTAATAAGGAAGATATTTTGGTCTTTTGTCCCGAAAAATTCTCTGTTCGTGAAAGTGTGAAACTTTTTTTATCGACCCTTTTTAAATACTTTTGAGACAGAAAAAAAAGGGTGTAATATATTCACAGAATTATATATTGTGTGATTTATCAAAGTATTTTAAAAAATTTTAAATGTTCACAGTGGAAATCCTATCCATCCAACATTGAATTGGCACGTAATCATCAATTAATACACGATCAAACTAATTACTTTCTTTCTTCTTCGTTGACATTGACGTCTTAACGATCGGAACCTCAACTCGAGTAGTCATATCGACGTCGGCATGCACTGTATCTTCGATGGCGCAGAGGATCTTCGATGGCGGCCGCCACGCAATCTTAGTGCGAAGCTGTCGATACATCCGTTGACTTTTTAAAGTGGGTTAATTATATATCCATCCGGTGTGTTTCTGAAGATTCCGGGGCCGGGTGAGTCAGCCTGCGCATTAGCTGACTCAACACCACTTAGATTTCTCGTACGTGGCCAAAAAAGTTATGACGCTTTTGATGTATCGAGAAGGCGCCAAATGTGTCGAATACGTACGCAGGTAGATGGTACGCGGTGGCTCTGAGAGGGCAACCAATTAACCATCCTGATCACTTTATCTCTCTCAACGACTATGCGTCGTATGCCATCTTCATTGGTTCCTTTTCCATCTCACCTAACACTCATTTTGTTTGCTCGACTCTTTTGATCTACCAAAATATATATAATCGATCACTCAATTAATATATATTTACATATCTCGATCATTTAGCATTACTACATACTTATATATAAGCTAGCTAGATAGCTAGTATTTGTAAAAATAATCATATATATATATATATATATATAAAATGTTTGTTATATTGACCAACCTAGAAAAACCCATTACTTGAAGTAATGGAACACATCAAGTCCCAACTAAGTTAGTTAAAGAGATCAAAGGTGACTTTATTTATATGTAATTAATATAATTATCTCTAGCCATCCAACCAACCAGACAATAAGCATGTCCTTTCATTGGATATAGACGAATCAAAATTAAGAGAGAGATATACAATTAATGTCCATTCATGAACAACCCTATCAATTAGATCCTAATCAAAAGTATGGCTAGTCAGAATCACCAACCAGTTCAATTGATAGATCTGACTGAGTTGGGATGCATGCAGTGAGAGAATGGTAGGAAAGGAAAGGGTGAGTGCACTTTTGACTGGAAAGTCAACTACACTAGTGTTGTATTACGCAGGAAATTAAAGTCTTCATTCTTTCTTTGTAATTAATATTATTCTGTCAATCACAATCAAATATATATATCCTAATGAAAAGACTAAGGAGAAAGGCATGCATGCACTTGTTAAACTTACATAGTGGCGCCGCGTCCACTCATCATCGCGTTTGTTCGCCATTAATTTATAATTAATGCCATTACTGGGTGTGTCACAGCCACGCATTGCACCTGCAATTCAAGTCAGAATGGCTGATCTACTGAGGTTGTGAGTCATGATTGTCGACACCAATGTTAGGATCTATTTGTGCCTTCCAGATTTACCTAGTGATCGATAGAAAATTTCTATGAAAGTAAGTCGGTCATCTATAGAAAAATTAGTCGGTTCGAAAACAAGACACCATAGGTTGAACAAGCACCCCAGGCACAGTGCGATGGTAAGAGGCAGAGCTAAATTCCCATACAACGAGAGTTCAAATTTCATATTGGACATACTCAAATGCCTGCGGAGTCTGAACTACAGGTGATGCGGGGTTGCCTGCCATGACCCATCTACACTTCCCTAATTTACCTTAGTAGTCGGTGGATAAATTCCGTGGAAATAGGTCGGTCACCTCTAGAATTAGTTAATTCAAAAAATTGAATACCATAGGTTGAATAGATCCCTCAGGACATGATGTGATGGTAAGCTCACAACAAAATAAATAGGAATTTTAAGATGAATTTTGGGATGATTTTTTTTTAAAAAAAATTCGTTGTAAAAAATTTTGCAATAAAATTAGCGACGAAAAAAAGTCATCGCCAATTTACAGTTGCAAAATTTTGCAACGAATTTTTAAAAATTCATTGTAGATTTCATTGGAAATTTGTGACGAAAGTTACTTTGTCGTAAATTTCATAATCTTAAATTTGCGACGAACATATATTTTCGACACAAATTGACTATGAATTATTTTTCATCGCAAAAAATGTTGTATATTTGCAAAGAAGACATGGCCAAAAATACTTTTTTCATCGTAAATTTGTGACAAAAATAGATTTTCATTCCAAATTTGGGACGAATCCAGATTTATCACCAAAAGCGTTAAATTTTGTGAAGTAGTGGTGCCAAAAAAATTATTTTTTTCTCATAGATTTGCGATGAAAATATATTTTCATCCCAAACCTATGACAAATCCAGATTCGTCATAGATTTGGGATGAATCCAAATTCGCCGCAAATCTACGATAAATCCAGATTCATTGTAGATTTACGATGAATCCAGATTCGTTGCAGATTTGGGACGAATTTCGATTCATCACAAATCTGCAGTGAATCTAGATTCGTCACAATTAAAATAAGTTTGCGATGAAAATATTTCCGTCTTTACATACATACATACAACATCATAATCACATCATATAACACATCAACATATCAACACATCACCATATCCTACAATTAACATATTCAACACATCCCTACAATTAAACATGATACTGTAGGATTGAGGCACGTGAGAAGTGGGGTTGAATCATGTGAATTTTAAAAAATGAGTCTTTTTTGATTTTATAAAGATCAAGTGCACAATAGAAAATAAAATAAAGTACGAAATAGAAAACAACAAGCAATCGATTTACTTGGTTCGAAGCCTTCTATGACTCCTACTCCAAGATCGGGTCCTTTGGACCTATCGATGACTAATCCACTAATATCCTCTATAGGTAAATTTTCGGTAGAGTAATCAAGTACAAAAATAGACAAATAGAAAAATGTAACAACCATACACTTTCCTTAGTAAAAAAAATAAATGACTTTTTAAAAATAAACATTACCTAAGACAATGATGTCAAAATGTGGACGCTCGTGTAGGTGTAGGAGTTGGTGTTGGTCTGTTGGTAGTGTTTGGATGTCGATGAGTAGTAAAACATCAGCGACATGAGAACGTAGTAGCAGAACAGTCATGGAATCATGTAGAAGATTGATGCTTTGAGTGCTGTCATTGACCTCTTTACAAACAGTGTTGGAGGCATCTCCAACCGCCCAAGGTGCCTTTGACAACGTTTATATGATCTACAACACTCAACTTCTATCAATGGGAGGGTGCCTCCAATGCACTCTAAGATGCCTCCAATCGCCTCCGAGGCATCTTTCCTCAGTAAACTTCTATCCTTGAAGTTTATCTGCGTGAGGGCACCTCCACCATATACAGGTCACCTCTGCACAGCTCCAAGGCACCTCTGTGTAGCTTTAAGGCACCTTTGTGCAGCTCTGAGGCACTTTAGGCGTTGTTTATCCGAGCTAATTTTTGCAGTTTAATCCTGCAAGTTCATGTTAGCCCAATAACAAAAACAATAACTTGCAAAACAGAGTTAGCATATTTATAAAATAATATTTTTAATTAGATCCTGTATCACCAAGACCAGGATCTAGTCATGATCTCAGCATAGACTTTCAAAATGGCTCTAAGTTGGACTATCACCTACAGTCTCACTTGGACTTGTCCTCACTAAATCACTCTTCACAGTGCTTACCTCACTTACCATTGTAGACTTACTTGACCTTGAACTCTTGACCCACTAGATCTTCCTGCCAGATGTCTCATCTAAATTTTAGCCAATCATCTGGTCCTCCCTGTCCTGACTAGACCTCCTACCAATTGTCTGTTGGATCGAGACCGCGCTAGAGGGGGGGGGGGGAGTGAATAGCGCTCGTGGCTTTCACGCGTTTCGGATTCGTAAAACAATTGAGAATTAAGCACAACGGAAATAAATAAACAAACACGCACAGAAGACCAAGGTATTTACTTGGTTCGGAGCCTGTGGCGACTCCTACTCCAAGGCCCGCGATCGTTGATCACTTTTCGGTGGGCAACAACTATAATTTCGTAAAAGTGTTACAAGCTAAGTACAAAAAGAAATTATACCAACGACAGTAGAAAACAGAAATTCGAAAGCTCCGGGTCGTCGGCGTCGAGTTGTAGCTTTGTTAGACTGTCTGGTTAGCAGCTAATTGAGGAAAGATTGCTTGTCAATTGATATCTCGAAGTTCTGCTCGAGATATGCTTATATAACCTGCTGAAGGCGCCTCCAAGCCTGTCCGAGGTGCCTCCAACTTGCCGAGTCAGCCGCGCGGATCAGAACAAAACTGGTCACAACTTATCTGGTTGAAGGCGCCTCCATCACCCTTTGAGGCGCCTCAAAGTAGTGGTCCAAGGCGCCTCCAATAACCATTGAGGCGGCTCCAGTTCCTCTTCATAGCCAGCTCACACTCTGCACCCGAGGCGCCTCCAAGCTCCATGAGGGTGCCTCGAGTACTGTTCATTTGAGGCAAGATGTGCACTTTAGTCCCTGCAAAATATGCTAGTTTATAAAACACTCACATACCCTGCAAGACAAAGTTATCACATATATAAATACAATAAAAAGAGTATTTGACAGTCTTTGGACTGTCCGATTCTGACTTTGAATTTCTGACCGAAAACCCTAGGTCGAACCGATGCCTACTATTCCCTCTTCCGGGGAACGTGTCCTCACCTACTCCACTCTGGAGATCATACCTGATGCTAGTTCGGTCCTCTAGACCGACTGAACTTTCCGCCTAGGGTTACCACCCCCTAGGGTTTTTCTCCACCTAGGGTTATCTCCCCCTAGGACCTAAGGTTACCCCCCCCCCCCTTTAGGATTTCTCCTCCACCTAGGGTTACCACCCCCTAGGACCTAGGGTTACCACCCCCTAGGGTTTTTCCTCCACCTAGGGTTACCACCCCCTAGGGTTTTTCCTCCACCTAGGGTTACCACCCCCTAGGGGTTTTCACCTGCCTAACCACAGTTAGGACTTTTCTGCAAGCTCATTTGCACATGTGAGATAACAAACAATCTTAACTTTGAACCCCTTTGCCATTATCAAAACTCGGGTTCGACCGTCGGATGCTTCCCGCACCAACAATCTCCCCCTTTTTGATTATGACAACTGAAATTCAAAGTTAAGTAAAAAGATACAATAAAGAAATGTTATAAGGCAATTCTAGCATAAATTTGATAATCACAAATTTGGCATTAGAATAAATTTAATATAAAGCTCCCCCTTAATAGAAGCTTACAAAATCTTCCCCTTAATAAAAGCTCCCCTGAATTCCCTTGAATTTAAATTTTCAAATTTTCTATCTATTAATCTGTTGTTATATACCCTAAAAAGTGTTTCAAAATTTGGCTAAGTACTTTTCCAAAAGCTGTTCAATTTAACTAAGTACTTTTCAAAAAGCTATTCAAATTTTTTGTCTTTCTTTGAATTTCCTTCTACTCCCCCCTTTGTCATATATCAAAATAAGAAAGGGACAGCAAGCTAGCTTCACGCCAAAATTCAAGACCTGCTGAATGGACTCCATGTAATAGGACAAAAAGTGGAGAACAGAGACGTAATAAGGATAGCACAAGCACAAATTTAGCACATACAAAGCTTCCCCTTAATAACAGCTCCCCCTTAAATTTAAAAATTTCTTTGAACTTTCTTAGACTCTCCCCCTTTGCCATATATCAAAAATAAACAAGAGAGAAATGAGTATAGACCTTAGCATGTTTTGAGAAAAATTTAACTTTTCAGAAATTTTTATCTTATCTTTCAAAAAGATAGAAGAAATAGAGGTTTAAATAGACTTTTGATCAACACTTAGATTTTTAGAATAAATTTTCTTGTAAAACTTTTAGCTAAGTGAAAGATTTATCATAAATTTTAAAAAACTTTTTCTTTTAGAAATTGCTTTGAAAGCCTTAGCTAAGAGAAAGTTATTTATTTAGCCTTTAAAAGAAGTTCAATAAAAGCATAGCCTTTTTATTTTTATTTAAAAAAAAAAACTCAATTAAGAACTTATATTAAAAGGATTTTCAAAAGAAACTATAGTTAAGTACTTGGTTAAAAGAATTTTGATAAAAGCTTTAATTAAAAAATACCTAAATTTTAAAATGATTTAGAAAAATACTTAACTTGTAAACTTTTAACTAAGGTCATTCTCACTTAGAGTAAAAAATTTTCTTTCAAGAAGTCCTAAAGTCCAAGCATGAGTAACTTAAAAAAAAAATTCAAATTTCTTTGCACTCCCCCTAAATTAATGGCAAAAGTGTTTGAGGGTCCTAAAGTCCAAGCATGTAAAATAAATAAATATTTTATATTTTTCTAATTTTACATCTCACCCATTCTGGGTTATCAAACATATTCAACTTATGAGTCAGTGTGAGATGGAGTTGTCTTTATTTTATCAATATTTAAGAGTAATGAATTTGAAATATAAGTTAGAATTCTTCAGTAAAATTGAATTCCAAATAATTAAACATTTAACATTTAAAAAATTAACTGAGTTTATAATTAGAATTGATTTAGATTATGGAAATCAAATATAATTTAGAAAATTAATTATCATATGATTTTGAAAATTAATTAACTCAAAATGTATTTTAAAATAATTTTTCAAATGTTTTTTAAATAAATTTTCAAAATGATTTTTAAATGATTTTTAAATAATTTTTTAAAATGATTTTTAAATAATTTTTAAAATATTTTTTAAAAGATTTTTTAATTGATTTTTAAATAATTTTTCAAATGTTTTTAAATAATTTTTCAAAATATTTGTAAATAATTTTTTAAAAAAATTTAAATGATTTTTAAATAATTTTTAAAATCTTTTAAAAATTTTTAAAATGATTTTTAAAAAGATTTTTAATAATTTTTAAAATGATTTTTAAATAATTTTTAAAATTTTTTAATAATTTTTAAAAATGATTTTTAAATAATTTTTAAAATGATTTTTAAATAAGTTTCAAAAGTTTTTTAAAAAGATTTTTAAATAAGTTTTTAAAAAGATTTTTAAATGAGTTTTTAAAAGAATTTTATATAAGTTTTTAAAAATAATTTTAAAAAAGTTTTTAAAAAGATTTTTTAATAAGTTTTTGGTGGGTAAGTTGCATTAGATTAATTAATTTGATTATAGAGTTAATTAAATTGATTTAATTATTAAGTTGATTTATTAGGTTAATTAGGTTTAGTTGATTTTGATTCTATTTGACTAAATTCAATTAATTTGATTAAATTGAATTAATTTGTTTTATTTGAATTTATTTGATTAAATGGAATTAATTAATATTATTTTAGACTAAGTTCAACCTAGATCCATCTCACCCGATTCGAAATTATCAATAAAGTAATCTTAAGTAATTTTGTGAGATGATTATCTTTAATTTAGGTTATTTCTAAGGATTAATTTACATTTGAGTTAAACTTAATTTTTTCAATTAGTCAATTAAATATGTATTTCAAATAGTGGTTCCCAGGTCGTGGCGAGGCACTCAGCCTTTTTAGGTATGGGATCATCCACCACTTCCTAGACAGAGCCGCTCAAAGAAATTATATATTTAATTTTCTTTTTGAAACCCTTAGGTTTAACTGGACAAGTGTAAATTACGCCTAAGTCCTTAAACTATCGTAATCTAAACATGCATATTATAAATAAAATAAATAAACGATCATCAAGCAATTTTTTATCTATTTATTAAGATAGTTTTTCTATTGGCTCCCTCTGAATCATAGTCTCGATATGATCTATCAAAGTAATGTACTTGATCTTTGGGGATCCAATATTGACCAAGTCCAACTTTATTGACCAAGTTGGACTTAGATACCCATGCTTGAACTATTTTACTATCCGGCCTGTTAATAAGTGATAAATAAGTCTGATATTTCATTTTAGCTTTAAATTCTAGTCCGGATTGATTGTATACGACTTTCTATTTTCCAAGATTCAAGTCAATATTCTTGGAACCCAGTGTAAACCATTCCAATGTAGTCTTCAAATCCTTGACTTGACTTTTCAGGCTGGAATTCTCTTCCTCAAGTTTTTGGACTTGAGTTGAGGTTCCAGTCTGAACAGGGTCAGCCAAGGATTCAGTATTAGTCGCTTCTTTAAGGGATGTTACCTCCTTTAGAAGCGACTTGACCCGAACATTGGATTTTGCTAACTTATGCATTGAATAGTTAATTAAATTATACAGATGATTTGTCTTACAGAGGGGTTTGACCTTTCGGAAACGGATGCGGATCCGTGGCTTCTCTCGGACTCAGCTTCCAATTCATCCTCGCTTCCAGATTCGAACTCGGACTCGATTTCGACAATGTTTGCTTGTACTGGTAGAGCGAGGAGGCTTGCTTGTTCTTCTTCGTCGAATTCGAATTCGTCTGATGACTCGGACCATGTTGCGTTTAACGCCTTCCGTCTTTGGTTTGGTTCCACTGTCTTAATTGTATCTGCAAATAACGTAACACCTTTCTCGGTTGGAGTAGTATTAGTCTGCTTAGATAGTTTGTCTATTAACTAATACTTACTTACTTGCGTATCGGAAGTATCTTCGTATAGCTCAATCAGCTTCTCCCATAATTCTTTAGCACTTGAGAACGGGCCGACGCAGTTCAGCTCCTCCTTGGTTTGGCCGCATTGAAGAGTATAGGTTGCTTTAGCATTGGCCTCGACCTTCTTGATTATGTTCACGTCCCAATTCTCGTAAGGTACCGGTTTGTCGGCGCTGTCAGTTGGTAGTTCGAGCCCGATTTTGATGATCATCCAGACTTCAAAATTGATTTGAAGGTATGCCTCCATCCGTCTCTTCCAGTAACTGAAGTCGTCTCCGGTGAAGAGCGGTGGGGGGGGGGGGGGGCAGTGCTATAACCTTCTTTGAGTGCCATAATAATGAAATCGACTACACAAGAAAATAGAAAACTTGTCCCAGGACTTGATCCTGGATTAGTAGTGCGGGAGAGGGATAAAAATAACAATTCACTAATTTTGGGGGGAAACAATAAAATATTAATAAAAAAATATTATCAAATTTTTGAAAATGTGATATTTCGATAATACCGACCAATGGTGAAAAGATGAGAATGAGTTTTTCAAAAATAGTTTTGGAGGGAAAAAAATGAAAGGCGTAATAACGCTCGAATGGTTGTTCTACCAATTCAGAGCAACCCCGCTCTTATACCAATTGTTGGATCGAGACCGCGCTAGAGGGGGGGTGAATAGTGCTCATGGCTTTCACGCGTTTCAGATTCGTAAAATGATCGAGAATTAAGCACAGCGGAAATAAATAAACAAACACACACAGAAGACCAAGGTATTTACTTGGTTCAGAGCCTGTGGTGACTCCTACTCCAAGGCCCGTGATCGTTGATCACTTTTCGATAGGCAACAACTATAATTTCGTAAAAGTGTTACAAGCTAAGTACAAAAAGAAATTATACCAACGATAGTAGAAAACAGAAATTCGAAAGCTCCGGGTCGTCGGCGTCGAGTTGTAGCTTTGTCAGACTGTCTCGTTAGCAGCTAATCGAGGAAAGATTGCTTGTCAATTGATATCTCAAAGTGTTACTCGAGATATGCTTATATAACCTGCTGAAGGTGCCTCCAACTTGTCGAGTCAGCCGCGCGAGTCAAAACTGAACTGGTCGCAACTTATCTGGTTGAAGGCGCCTCCATCACCCTTTGAGGCGCCTCAAAGCAATGGTCTAAGGCACCTCCAATGACCATTGAGGCGCCTCCAACTCCTCTTCGCAGCCAACTCACACTCTGCACCCGAGGCGCCTCCAAGCTCTATGAGGGCACCTCGAGTATTGTTCATCCGAGGCAAGATGTGCACTTTAGTCCCTACAAAATATGTTAGTTCACAAAACACCCACACACCCTGCAAGACAAAGTTATTACACATATAAATACAATAAAAAGAGTATTTGACAGTCTCTGGACTGTTCGGTTCTGACTTTAAATTCCCGACCGGAAACCCTAGGTCGAATCGACGCCTACTGTTCCCTCTTCTGGGGAACACGTCCTCACCTACTCCACTTTGGAGATCATACTTGATGTCAGTTCGGTCCTCCAGACCGACTGGATCGTACCTTATTTACTTAGATTGCTTGTTTATTTAATTGTTGTATATTTTTAACTTAACTTTGAACCTTAGTTGCCAAACATCAAAAAGGGGGAAATTATTGGTGCAAGTTGCACCAAAATCAAACCTAAGTTTTGATGTTGTTAAAGGTTCAAGTTAAATCTTGTTATGATCTAACAAGTTAACTGAGTGTGCAGGATGTTTACTCAACCGGAAAAGACCTAGTTGGAGGCTAGGCAGGAGAAATCTTAGCAGATCGTGGAACCCAGGTGCAAGTCCAAGAAGGTCGAGGGGATCCGAAGCTTGGCCGAGTGATCGAAAGGTCTGGAGGACTGAAGATCAAGAGAAAAGTCCTGGGGAGCCGGTCAAGGTTGAGTGAAAAGTCCAAATTAGATTTGGAGTATCAAAGTTTGGCAGGTAGGTTGAGGTAAACAAACTGGAGGAGTGACAGTGAGGTCGGGTTCCCGAAGGGAACAACCTTAGGTCGCTGATCCAACTGAAGAAATCGGGAAGGTTTTCAAGTTGAGATCAAGACAGTCCTACTGTCTTTATATTACTCATGCATTTTATTACTGTGCTAATCTTTGTTTTGCAGGATATTTTGGCTAACACTGTTTTATAGGTCAGACTTGATCGGTCGACCGAACCAGGTTAATTCAAAGCAGTAATAAGCACAGAACATATAAAACCAGAGTCCGATCAAAGCATGATCGGTCGACAGAACCGTAAGATCGGTCGACCGAACCTTAATGACTCAGCACTACCAGCACCGATCAGAAGCAAAGGCAAGAAAAGCTGATCGATCGACCGAACTCGGTGATCGGTTGACCGATCCAATCAACATTAATGGTGTAATAAATAAAGATCTCGGTAGATTTCAATGAACAAGGAAAAAGCTTGTTCGGTCGATCAAAAGGCATGATCGGTCGACCGAACCATTAAAGATCAGTTAATGTCAGAGATCGAGCCTGCGTTAGACTCCAGCTAGGAAGGAAGGAAGGAGCGGGTTTGGTCGATCGAACAGTGGGATCGGTCGACCAAACGCCCAAGACCTATAAAATGGAGCTCGGAGTCTGTGGCCAAAATATAACTTCCTGATCAAAAATCCTATTTTGCAAACGACTCATTTTCATCAGCCCAGCCAGCCACATCATCTGGAAGTGCCGACCTAAGACTCATATGCAATTTTCTTGTCGGTATAATTTAAATTAAGCTTGCATTGTAATTTCATTTAAGCAAGATAGTAGGGTGTTACTATCTTGCTCCATTGTACGATCTGCTTCTTTCCAAAGGATTTCGGAAAGAAGAGTTATAGTGATTGTCCATCGGTGTGGTCAAGGACCATGGACCTTCGAGTAGGAGTCGAGCTAGGCTCAAAATGAAGTAAACAAACGTGTCTCTTTCTAATTTCTGCTGCTTAACTTTGTGTTTTAAAAAGATAAGTAAAGTTTTAAAAGAAGCGATATTCACCCCCCCCCCTCCTATCGCTCGCATCCGATTTATCAATTGGTATCAGAGCCTCGTTAGCTCTGAAATAACTTAACCGTTTTTCAAAGCATTTTTTAAAACTTTCTCTTTTCTTTAATATTTTTCTCTTTTAGAATATTTTTTTCTCTCTTTGTAACACCCCGCCCCTTCCTGCTTAAGCTGACGTGGGTTACTTATCTTTTCTTCTTAAAACAGCAGAAGTCTTATCTATAGTATAATTTTTTTTTCTTTAAAACTTTTTCTTTACTTTTCAAATCATCATCACTAACTACCTATCATATGAGTCACATAACATGCTTAACATAAATTTAAACCATAATACTAAAGAGCATGATGAAATGTCATGGAGTCATAAAAGAACGACATAAACATAATTCTTATTAACTAGAAGTAGGTCTTTCTCTTTAGCCGAGTCACTACTACACACGTCCTTCTTGCCCCCCTCCTGCTGCTCCCTTAGTACATCCATTCTTTGCCCTTATCTGTGGTACAAGGAAAGTAAGCTGTGAGCACACAAGGCTCAGTAAGATCCTTTCCTACTCACAAAAGCCGTATAGCATAACTAAAACTCCAAGGCATAAAGCATAAAGACAACTCATCATATCATGTATAGAAGCATCATATCATAACATAATCGTAAGGTATCATGGCATATCATAACATAATCATAAAGTTCATCCTAACATAACATAATCATGATCATAGCATATCATAACATAATCATAAAGTTCCTCCTAACATAACATAATCATGATCATAGCATATCATAACATAATCATAAAGTTCATCCTAACATAACATAATCATGATCATAGCATATCATAACATAATCATAAAGTTCATCCTAACATAACATGTCATAATCATAAGCATCATGGTATATCGTAACATAATCATAAAGTGTTATGCGAGATGACTTTCAAAAATATGATTCATGCAAAAATATATGCAACATGTCTTTTGAAAACTTATTACATACATACTTAAACATAATCATAACATGATTAGGGCCCCGGCTTGTACCACATACATAAATGCGTGCGTCCTATGTAGGTCCAAGGTAGCAAGTCTTGAACCCTACAAGGCATACATACTAGGCCCGTTTCTTAGTCCATCGACCTAGGGGCACTTAGGAGCCCATCTCTAACGAGGCCCGTTTCTTAGTCCATCGACCCCGGGGCGCTTATGGAGCCCACCCTTGGTACAAGCCATATAAAGTAAAGTAGGATGTCATACATCATGGTTCTTATTATTTCATGCACATCATATTTCTTATCATATCATACCATATAGAATTTGGGCACACAACTCATCATAATGGCATGTAAAATTTGGGCACACAGCACATCATAAATACATGCATAGTTTGGGCACACAACTCATCATAAATATCATGCATAATTTGGGCACACAGCTCATCATAAATAGCATTCATAATTTGGCACACAGCTCATCATAATATCATGCATAACTTGGGCACACAGCATAGCATAAGGGTTACCATCATACATAGATCATAAGTGTACATAATTAAACATAGAAGCATAGCAATCTCTTACCACATCATAAAACATTGCATGTGAGATACATGAGAATCATATTTAGATTTCTAACCCTAATGTCATATAGTGGCCGAAACATATAGTTGGGATTTAGGTAAAAAAAACCACATACAAGCATGTGAACCCTAAACCAATATCATATCGTATACCATAAGGGAAACATCATGAGCATGTTTAGGTAGGGTTCTAGGTTTCTTAAGCTTATAAACTTATCATGGCCGAATCATATCAAGTAGTACATTGGGTTAAAATCATCATTCAAGCATGTGAACCCTAAACCAATTTCGTAGCAAATATTACAAGGAACACCATGAGCATAATTTGGTTAGGTTCTAAGTTTCCTAGGCCCTTAAACTTGTTATGGCCGAAACCTTTAAGGCTTGGAACTAGGTTTCAAGTGTCATAAAAGCATGGAAACCTTAAACAACTTTCATAGTAATTATTTCAAGGAACAACATGAGCATAATTAGGTTTAGGTTCTAAGTTTCCTAGGCCCTTAAACATAATGTGGCCGAGACTTGTAAGACTTAAAGCTACGGTTCAAGTGTCATAAAAGCATGAGAACCTTAAACAACTTTCATAGCAATTATTTCAAGGGACATCATGAGCATAATTAGGTTAGGTTCTAAGTTTTCTAGGCCCTTAAAGCATGATGTGGCCGAGACTTGTAAGACTTAAAGTTAGGGTTCAAGTGTCATAAAAGCATGAGAACCTTAAACAACTTTCATAGTAATTATTTCAAGGAACAACATGAGCATAATTAGGTTTAGGTTCCAAGTTTCCTAGGCCCTTAAACATAATGTGGCCGAGACTTGTAAGACTTAAAGCTAGGGTTCAAGTGTCATAAAAGCACGAGAACCTTAAACAACTTTCATAGTAATTATTTCAAGGAACAACATGAGCATAATTAGGTTTAGGTTCTAAGTTTCCTAGGCCCTTAAACATAATGTGGCCGTGACTTGTAAGACTTAAAGCTAGGGTTCAAGTGTCATAAAAGCATGAGAACCTTAAATAACTTTCATAGTAATTATTTCAAGGAACATCATGAGCATGTCATATAAATTTCATAATTTGTCTTAAGGAGGATCATGGCATGATTAGTTTAGGTTTAACAATTTTTTTCTAGGCCCCTAATCCTATCATGGCCGAATACATATGAGCATGGAATGAAGCTTAATCATCATATGAGCATATCATGTTAACAACTTCCTCATCATGAGGCACATATCATAAAACAAAAATAAGAGACATGCTTGGGGTTGAGTCTTAGCTTACCTATCTTCTTTATTCATGTTTGGCCGAGAGTCTAGGGGTGTGATTCTAAGTTCTAACCAAACATTTTAGCATATGAACATTAGATAAATCCCTAACATAAGATACATGTTACAAGAAACATATTGAGCATGTCAAAATTTAGGTCTTTACATTTCCTAGGTCCTTCTTTTTAGTCTTGTCTTGGCCGAAAATTTCATAAAAGTATCCTAGGCTTTTAGGCAACTAAATCTCATAAAAAGAATACACAAGCTATTGTACCACAGGTGAGGGAAACTTACATCCTTTCACTTGTGGTTTTTCTTAAGGAAAAAGGTAATCCTAAGTGCCAAGGAAGAAGAGAGCTTCTTCTTCTTGTGCCTCCTTTTTGCTTCTCTTGCTTGGAAGGGATAGATCTTGAAGGCTTCTTCTCTAACTTTAGTTTTCTTGGAGAGGAACTTAGCTTAGCTTGCAGAATAGGAGAGGGAAGGGGCTCTTGGTTTTGGTGGAGGATGAGGAAGGAGAAGGAAGGAGAAAGAAAAAAGGATTTAATCTCTTGTTTTTCTTCTCCCAATCCAATTTATTCCTATGTAAATGAAGCATGTCTTCATTCATTCCCTCAACTCCTCTTTTCCCTCACTCCTTTAATTCCCACGAAAATAGAGAGAGGAAGGGAAGTAGGCAATTTATCTTTTGCTTGCTTCTTTTCTTAACCAAGAGGAAGAGAAGGTAAGCAACTTGGTTTTCTCTTGCTGTTTTGCTTAGTTTTTCTTTTATTTTCTTCTCATCTTTAACTAAATTTTCATTCCTTCCTATCCATATATTATTCATTATTCTAGTGGTTATCATACATCAATTTATCTCCATTATTTGTGGGAGGTTCAAGGTTCAATCCTTGACCTCACCTCTTCTTATTCTATGTTTGGTTTCTATTTTCCCTTTTCTCTTATCCTTTTTATTTCTATGCTCTAAAGAAAATAATACCCATATACTTATCTTATAATTTCATGGGTGTTACACTCTTATTCTTTCAAGCATTGCTAACCCCAAGACGAAAGTCTTGAAAATATTTTTCTTTTAATTCTTGTCTTGCAAGGATGTCGAATTCGTATCAAGAAGGATACAGTACTGTCCGACCTCCACTATTCAAAGGAGAGAATTTCAGTTATTGGAAGAATAGAATGGAGTGCTATTTGAAATCCAACATCGAACTCTGGGTCACAATCTTGAAAGGCTACATTCCCCCGACAAAAGATGGAACGCTTCTTGAACCTGAAGATTGGATTCCCCCAATGATCAAGAAGGCGCAACTGAACTACAAGGCAATCAACACCATTCAGTGTGGGCTTACAATGGAAGAATTGAATCGAGTCGGTCCCTACGACAATGCTAAAGAATTGTGGGTGTTGGGTTTTTCGGGCCGCGAAAACCACTTTTCGCGTCGCGGAAACCCCGAATCACCCAAAGCCGTAGATCCGTGCAAGGAAAACCGAACGAAAATTACGAGTACGAGGTTTTAAATATCTAGATCTACTCCTAGATCTATGTGTTAAGAAGTATACCTTGAAGCGTGCCCTTTCGCGTTCCCGCTCGTCCAAGGAATTGCCGGATCTCTAGACCGTCAAGCGTCGGTCCTCTAGAAGTATCCACATGGACACGTAGGTGGAGAAAACCTCACACAAAGGTGTGCTAGCACCTTGGTAAGATTCGGCCAAGCAAGGAGGAGAGGGAGAGGGAGAGCTTGAGGAGGAAGAAGGAAGAATAATCACACTTGAATGAATGAAAATCAATTCATCCCATTCAAAATGTGGCCGGCCACAATCTTCATGTGTAACTCCCCATTAAATGCAATTAATGTGAAGTTATTAAGAAAATGACTTTGTAACTTCCATGAGGTGGCACCCATGATGATGTGGAGTAACATCATTGGTCCACTTCAATGCCAACTCACCAATGAGGTGGCATAAAGTCAAGTCAAACTTGACTTTTAATCTTCCTCTCAAGTCAAGTCAAACTTGACCAAATCTCTTCCATGGTTGATCGAATCCAACCATTTGATTCAAGCGAACTTAATATAATGAATCTAATTCATTTAATTAAATTGATTCAATGAGTCAAAATCTAAATTAGACTCATTGAACACATGAATCAACTTGAGTCGAACTCAAGTTAGCCCAATTAGGATTACTCTTAATCCAATTTGATTCATCAAATGAATCTAATCCTCTTGGTTCATCATATGAACCTAATCTCCATCTAATTGTCCTAAGTGTGTGACCCTATAGGTTCTTGTAACGTTGGCAATGCCCTAAACCCATTTAGGAGCATAAGTAATGAGCGGTATCTAGCAACACATCATTACTACCCAAGTTACAAGAAATGTCGAGATCCAACATCACCTTGTGACTACTAATTGTGACTCCTCACAATATATGACAAGTGTCCTTCTATCCAAGACATCTAGATTGATCAATGTGAGGCATAGACCGTGTCATCATCTGATCAATCTAAATCCTGAACTCCAAGTAGACTCACTAAATCAAATGAGCTCAATATCTCATATTGACTCATTTGGGCATGGCCATGCACTTCGTGGTCTCACTCTATCAGGAATACTGATGTCTCTCCCATCATATAGGAGGGATAGATCCCATCTACATCACTCACATCCCTCTGCATAATTCGTTACATACCCAGTAATCGCCTTTATAGTCCACCTAGTTACGGGTGACGTTTGACGAAACGAAAGTACATAACTCCTTATGTAGGGATCTATGGTGACTTCAGGTCTAAGGACTAGTAGTCATACTAATAGCCACATGAGAAAGTATATGACACTCATATAACGATCCATGATACTTTCTCATGGCGGGTCATTCAGTATACATTCTCTAATGCATACCCATGTGTCAACTTGATATCTCTATATCCATGACTTGTGAGATCAAGTTATCGAGTTGACCTACATGCTAGTCTTATTGCATTAACATTGTCCCTGAATGCTAATACTCGACTAGAATGATTAAGAGTAGTGTTCCCTATATCATCTCATTATCGGTTCAACTAACCGATTGATATAGGTATGAACCTTCTACTCAAGGACGCTATTATACTTAGTCTATTTGGTACTAATACAAATAAGTATAATAACCAAACAAATGCCTTTATTAATATACAAGAATATGATACAATGAGTCCATACAATCATCAAATGATTGGCTCTAGGGCTCTAACTAACAATCTCCCACTAGCACTAGTGCCAATCAGTATAAGCTCTAAGCCCAAATGACCTAGTGTGACCATCATGCTTCCTCTGTGCCAAAGCCTTGGTCAAGGGATCTGCAATGTTAGCCTCTGTAGGTACTCTACAAATCTTCACATCTCCTCTCTCGATGATCTCTTGAATGAGATGGAAGCGCCGTAGTATGTGTTTGGTCCGCTGGTGTGAGCGAGGTTCCTTCGCCTGTGCTATAGCTCCATTGTTATCACAATAGAGCTCAATGGGGTCAGCAATGCTAGGAACCACCCCAAGTTCAGTGATGAACTTGCGGATCCAAACTGCCTCTTTTGCTGCCTCTGATGGCTACTGTTGTAGAATCAGCTACTGTATCCTGCTTCGAACTCTTCCAGCTGACAGCACCACCATTAATGCAAAATACGAACCCCGACTGCGATCTATAGTCATCCTGGTCGGTCTGGAAGCTAGCATCACTGTAACCCTTTACAGCTAGCTCATCATTGCCTCCATATATCAAGAAATATTCTTTAGTCCTTCTTAAGTACTTAAGAATATTCTTGACCGCTATCCAGTGACTTTCACCTGGATCTGACTGGTATCTGCTCGTTATGCTCAAAGCATACGAGACATCAGGTCGAGTACATAGCATGGCGTACATGATCGATCCTATGGCTGAGGCATAAGGGATCTGATCCATGCGGTCTCTCTCCTCTCTAGAAGAGGGACCTTGAGTCTTCGAAAGACTCACGCCATGTGACATCGGCAGAAATCCCTTCTTGGAGTTCTGCATGGCAAACCGTAGGAGTACCTTGTCAATGTATGTACTCTGACTTAGGCCAAGCATTCTCTTAGATCTATCTCTATAGATCTGTATCCCTAGAATGCGGGATGCCTCACCTAAGTCCTTCATTGAGAAGCAACTCCCTAGCCAGGTCTTGACAGACTGAAGCATAGGGATGTCCTTCCCAATGAGTAGTATGTCATCCACATACAATATGAGGAAGACAACTATATCCCCTACAACCTTCTTGTAGACACAAGGCTCATCTTCGTTCTTGATGAAACCAAACTGTTTGATTGCATCATCGAATCGAAGATTCTAGCTCCGAGAAGCTTGCTTTAGTCCATAAATGGACCTATGCAGCTTACATACTCTGCTAGTATGCTGTGGATCTATAAAACCCTCAGGTTGTGTCATGTACACATCCTCGAGTAGGTTTCCATTCAGAAACACGGTTTTGACATCCATCTGCCAGATCTCGTAATCGTGGTAAGCTGCAATAGCAAGCATGATCCGAATGGACTTAAACATCGCTACTGGAGAAAAGGTTTCATCATAGTCAATGCCATGAATCTGCTTGAAACCTTTAGCTACCAAGCGACCCTTATAGATAAGTCCATCCATGTCAGTCTTTCTCTTAAAGACCCACTTGCACCCAATGGGTTTTACCCCTTCAGGTGGATCAACCAAAGTCCATACTTGGTTGGTGTACATGGATTCCATTTCGGATCTCATGGCCTCTAGCCATTTCTCAGAATCTGGTCTCATCACAGCTTCCTGATAGGTGGTAGGCTCATCCTCTATGAGCACAACGTCATCATGCTCAGACAAGAGATACGAGTATCTCTCAGGCTGACGACGCACCCTATCAGACCTGCGAAGAGATATGTCTACTTAAACTGGTTGTTGTTCCTCAACTCCTTGTGGAACATCATCCTCAACACTTTGTGGTTCCAGTTCAACTTCCATCGAGGCTTCAGTGCTAGTATTCGCATCTTGAACTTCTTCAAGATCGAACGTGCTCCCACTAGTCTTTCTAGAAACAAAGTCCCTTTCTAGAAAGACCCCAGTCTTTGCCACAACTACCTTGTGCTGAAGAAGTAATATCCCTTAGTTTCCTTGGGATATCCGATGAAATAGCACTTGTCGGATTTGGGTCCTAATTTGTCTGAGACTTGACGTCGAACGTAAGCCTCACAACCCCAAATCCTCATGAAAGACACCTGGGCATCTCTCCCAGTCCATATCCTATATGGTGTCTTTATCACGACCTTGGATGGAACTCGGTTGAGTATAAAAGCTGCCGTCTCTAGAGCATAGCCCCAAAGGTATATCGGAAGATCAGTGTGACTCATCATAGATCGTACCATATTTAATAGGGTACAATTCCTCCTTTCGGATACACCATTCCACTGTGGTGTTCCAGGAGGAGTGAGTTGGGATAGAATCCCACACTCAGCTAGGTAGTCACGAAACTCATGGCTAAGGTATTCTCCACCTCGATCTGATCGAAGTATCTTAATACTCTTGCCAAGCTGGTTCTGTACTTCATTCTTGAATTCTTTGAACTTTTCAAAGGATTCAGACTTATGTGTCATCAAGTACACTTAACCATATCTACTGAAGTCATCAGTAAATGTGATGAAGTATCTATAACCGCCTCTAGCAGCAACATTGAAAGGGCCACATACATCACTATGTATGAGTCCTAACAAATCAGTTGATCTCTCGCTGTGCCCACTAAAGGGAGTCTTGGTCATCTTGCCTCGTAGGCATGACTCGCATATCTCATATGATTCAAAATCAAATGAGTCCAACAAACCATCCTTATGGAGTTGGGATAAGCGCTTGTCATTTATATGACCTAAGCGATAGTGCCAAAGGTAAGTTTGGTTCATATCATTCGATTTGAACCTCTTGGTACTAACGTTATAGATAGGGCTCTCAAGGTCTAGAATATAGAGTCTGTTCATCAGAGGTGCACTATAATAGAACATATCGTTTAAGTAGACGGAACAACATTTGTTCTTTTTAGTAAACGAGAAACCTTTCTTGTCCAAACAAGAAACTGATATAATGTTCTTAGTTAATGCAGGCACATAACAACAATCGACTAACTCTAGTACAAGCCCAGAGGGCAGAGATAAACAGTAAGTCCCTACAGCAACAGCAGCAACCCGTGCTCTATTGCCTACTCGTAGGTCCACCTCGCCCTTTGTCAATGCCCTGCTATTTCTCAGCGCCTGCACATCAGTACAAATGTGAGAAGCACATCCAGTATCTAATACCCATGATGTAGAAATAGATAGATTGACTTCTATAACATTATACCTGAAGTGGAAGTCTCACTTCGCTTCTTCTTAAGATCTTCCAAGTATACCTTGCAGTTCCTCTTCCAGTGCCCCGTCTGACGGCAGTGGAAGCAGGTAGCATCCTTGGCGACCCCTCCTTTAGGCTTCAGTGCCTTGCCTTTGCCCTTGGCTTGGGACTTTCCCTTGCCTTTGGGCTTGCCTTTGCCCTTCTTCTTCTGGACCATCAGAATGGGCTTAACCTTCTTAAGGTTAACCTCAGCAGTTCGTAACATACTAAGGAGCTCGGGCAGTGGCTTGTCAATATCGTTCATCTTATAGTTCAGAACGAATTGACTATAGCTATCCGGCAAGGATTGCAAGATTAAGTCAGTGGCCAGCTCTTGGCCAAGTGGGAACCCCAGTCTTTGTAGGTTCTCTATGTACCCAATCATCTTGAGTACATAAGGACCTACGGGAGCCCCGTCTGACATCTTGCACTGAAACAGTGCCTTAGAGATCTCAAATCTCTCATGTCTCGCTTGTCCCTGATATAGTTGGTGAAGATGCTCAACCATATCGTAAGCGCCCATCAACTCGTGTTGCTTCTGAAGCTCAGAGTTCATGGTCGCGAGCATTAGACAGGACACATCTAATGCGTCGTCTTGATGCTTCTTGTAAGCATCTTTATATGCTCGCGGGGCATTGGCAGGAGGAGCCTCCGGAATGGGCTGCTCCAGAACGTACAGTTTACGTTCCTGGGTGAGAACTATTCTCAAGTTCCTGTACCAGTCCAGGAAGTTTGCTCCGTTGAGCTTGTCCTTCTCAAGGACAGATCGCAGGGAGAAGGTGTTCGTATTTGACGTCATGGTTATCTATAACAGAATAAAAGCAGAAATAAATATCATATTCTTAATCATTTAATTAGGCCTTTAATTAAATGATGCTCCCACTGAATTCTATAATTCTTGTGGGACAAGATCCACATCATACTAACCCTTGAGTTAGCTTTGGCTAATACGCCCAAGGCTTAGTATGATCGGTAGGTAACGATTACCAATTACATCTCTATGCAACTCTTGTTTATAAAATCAATATCCGCATTTATATTAAAACTCGAGTTAGCTTTGGCTAATACGCCCGAGAGTTAATATAGATGTGATTTTGACCTATCTTTTCCAACTGTTGGAAGAATGCCTATAGTTGACTCGATCTAACCGAGCAACTAGGAATACTCAATCTAATTGAGTTTGTATTCACCCATGCGTTGATAGGCGGGACCAAGATTGTCCCTCCGTACCCTACCAAGATAATATGTATTGCTCTGCTTTGGCAGATTCAACAATACATGTGATCGAGGTAGTGATAGGTATCACGGCACGGTTAGGCATTTAGAGTTGATTCGATCGAGATCTAATCTAATCGAAAAGGATGCATCTTGTGCATGACTTAGATCTAATCTAATCGCAAGGGTGCATCATGTGCACGACTTAGATCTAATCTAATCGTAAGGCACTAATTAATTAATTACTTATTAAACATGCATCATATACATAAGTAATTAACTAATTAATTTATTTGTGATTTAGTCATGGCCCTACTACGATCTTCTCAAGCCAATGAGAAGATCGAATGGTCAACCTAGGGTCAACAACTTCTCCAAGCTCCTCCCTTTGACCACCTTGTGTTGCTCGTGCCCGCCTCGGAACTCCGTCTCGTGTGGACCCTCCACCGCTCCTATTTGTACATTACAATTTGAAACTCGAGTTACATTCGAGTCTAAATCTAATTTACAACCAGAATATATGAGAAAGGCACGACGCGCAGGTCGCGGAAAAATAAAAACATACAACACGCGCAAACACATAACGGCACGCAGGCCGTATTATGAATTACAACACAATCCAATCATATTGGGTTTTTGGGCCATGACTATCACAAAATTAATATATAATTCAAAATTATATATTTTCATAATTTTCTATAATTTTAAAATTAATTTTTACAATTTTTACGAGTAAAATTTCCCGGCGCAATCGCGAACTGATCCCCTTGCGGGGCCAGGGGCAGTGCCCCTACCCGCGATCTAACCATCGCGAGGGTTCCTTTGCGATCCAACAGCGCCTAAACTCGCTGTCCCAAAACAATTTGGGACGAAACCTTTGAGAAGAATTTTCCCGGCGGTCCCGATTAGCGATTTCGGGCGCAATCGCTAGCGGGGTTAGGGGGAGTGCCCCTACCCACGATCTAACCATCGTGAGTTGCTCCTAAGCGATCCTACAGTGCCTTCGCTCGCTGTCCCAAACGGATTTGGGTCGAAACATCACCGTTTTGCAAAAATCTTCCCGGTAGTCGAAGCCTACAAGCGTCTAAACACTTGTGCTTCGATTACTCGAGAAAAATACTCATAAAAACCCAAAAATCATAATTTTACAGAAAATTACAGAAACTTTAGTTTTCATAAAACCAAAAATTAAACTCGTGCAAGCCTTGCACGTGGCTCTGATACCACTGTTGGGTTTTTCGGGCCGCGAAAACCGCTTTTCGCGTCGCGGAAACCCCGAATCACCCAAAGCCGTAGATCCGTGCAAGGAAAACCGAACGAAAATTACTAGTACGAGGTTTTAAATATCTAGATCTACTCCTAGATCTATGTGTTAAGAAGTATACCTTGAAGCGTGCCCTTTCGCGTTCCCGCTCGTCCAAGGAATTGCCGGATCTCTAGACCGTCAAGCGTCGGTCCTCTAGAAGTATCCACACGGACACGTAGGTGGAGAAAACCTCACACAAAGGTGTGCTAGCACCTTGGTAAGATTCGGCCAAGCAAGGAGGAGAGGGAGAGGGAGAGCTTGAGGAGGAAGAAGGAAGAATAATCACACTTGAATGAATGAAAATCAATTCATCCCATTCAAAATGTGGCCGGCCACAATCTTCATGTGTAACTCCCCATTAAATGCAATTAATGTGAAGTTATTAAGAAAATGGCTTTGTAACTTCCATGAGGTGGCACCCATGATGATGTGGAGTAACATCATTGGTCCACTTCAATGCCAACTCACTAATGAGGTGGCATAAAGTCAAGTCAAACTTGACTTTTAATCTTCCTCTCAAGTCAAGTCAAACTTGACCAAATCTCTTCCATGGTTGATCGAATCCAACCATTTGATTCAAGCGAACTTAATATAATGAATCTAATTCATTTAATTAAATTGATTCAATGAGTCAAAATCTAAATTAGACTCATTGAACACATGAATCAACTTGAGTCGAACTCAAGTTAGCCCAATTAGGATTACTCTTAATCCAATTTGATTCATCAAATGAATCTAATCCTCTTGGTTCATCATATGAACCTAATCTCCATCTAATTGTCCTAAGTGTGTGACCCTATAGGTTCTTGTAACGTTGGCAATGCCCTAAACCCATTTAGGAGCATAAGTAATGAGCGGTATCTAGCAACACATCATTACTACCCAAGTTACAAGAAATGTCGAGATCCAACATCACCTTGTGACTACTAATTGTGACTCCTCACAATATATGACAAGTGTCCTTCTATCCTAGACATCTAGATTGATCAATGTGAGGCATAGACCGTGTCATCCTCTGATCAATCTAAATCCTGAACTCCAAGTAGACCCACTAAATCAAATGAGCTCAATATCTCATATTGACTCATTTGGGCATGGACATGCACTTCGTGGTCTTACTCTATCAGGAATACTGATGTCTCTCCCATCATATAGGAGGGATAGATCCCATCTACATCACTCACATCCCTCTGCATAATTCGTTACATACCCAGTAATCGCCTTTATAGTCCACCCAGTTACGGGTGACGTTTGACGAAACTAAAGTACATAACTCCTTATGTAGGGATCTATGGTGACTTCAGGTCTAAGGACTAGTAGTCATACTAATAGCCACATGAGAAAGTATATGACACTCATATAATGATCCATGATACTTTCTCATGGCGGGTCATTCAGTATACATTCTCTAATGTATACCCATGTGTCAACTTGATATCTCTATATCCATGACTTGTGAGATCAAGTCATCGAGTTGACCTACATGCTAGTCTTATTGCATTAACATTGTCCTTGAATGCTAATACTCGACTAGGAATGATTAAGAGTAGTGTTCCCTATATCATCTCACTATCGGTTCAACTAACCAATTGATATAGGTATGAACCTTCTACTCAAGGACGCTATTATACTTAGTCTATTTGGCACTAATACAAATAAGTATAATAACCAAACAAATGCCTTTATTAATATACAAGAATATGATACAATGAGTCCATACAATCATCAAATGATTGGCTCTAGGGCTCTAACTAACAGTGGGACTCTCTAGTCAAACTACACGAAGGAACTGACGACTTGAAGGTAAATAAACGAGACCTACTTTTAAATAATTTATTTAATATAAAAATGTTTCCCGGAGAGACGACCTCGCAACTACATGCTCGACTAAAGGACATACTTAACGACCTCCACCTGATCGGACACAACCTAGAAAACCGTGACACAATAAGGTACGCTCTGAATGCTTTTCCGAGGAATGCTTTGTGGGCATCAATTGTAGATGCGTACAAAGTTTCCAAAGATCTTTCAATTCTTAAGTTAGACGAGTTATTTTGCGAATTAGAATTACACGAACAGTCTAATATAAGCCATGTCGGGAAAGGTGTAGCTTTGTATGCAGGTCCAAGCAAGGAGACAAAATCAAAAACCAAGATCGAGTTTGAAGGCGAGACAGACTCTAACTCAACAAATGAAGAAGAGTTGGTGAACATGGTGTGGAGACTTCTGACGAAGAAGAAGTTCAGAAGAAATATCAAGAAGACTTCGCTCAACCAGACCCAAAACAAATCTGAAGTGATTTGTTACGGGTGCAACAATAAAGGACATTTTAAAATCGATTGCCTGAACCGGAAGGAAGAAAAGCCCAAATCAACAAGACGAAAGAAGGCTCTTCAAGTGACATGGGACGAGACTTCTTCCGACGAATCCGACGTGGAGCAAACGAAGCACTCGAGCCATCTTGCATTTATGGCAAGAAACGAAGATTCCGACTCCGAGACTGATGATGAGTATGAGTCTGAGACCGACAAAAGCCACGGATCAAAAGATTCAAATATGGTAATGATTTATTCCAAGTCTAATTTACTTAAAGTAGTTAAATGCTTGTTTAAAAAATTATCAAAATCTGAAAAACAAAATAACTTGTTACTTAAGGAAATAGACTACCTTAAGCAACAAGTTAACTTGAGTGACTCGACTAACCAAGTTCAAGTCGAAACTTCAACTCAAGTTGAAAAGCTTGAGGAAGAAAATTCTGATTTGAAAGGTCAAGTCGAAAGACTCAAGAAAATGTTGGAAAGGTTGAATTGGGATCCAAGTGTCTAAATATGGTACTTGGATCGCAACAAGCAGTGTACAACAAATCAGGACTCGGTTACAAACCCAAACAAACAAACAAACCATACTTATCTCTAATCAGCCAAAATGTTAAAAGTCAAGTCCAAGCATGGGTCCAAACAAAATATTTAACCAAACAAATTGAACCAAACCTCTACTTGGTCCCTAAGAGTCAAATCCATTACTTAGATAGACCTTATCTAAGCTATGACTCAGGGGGAGCAAGTAGAAAAATAATACAACCAACTTGATTAACCAATCTCAACACTTAGGATTAGGTTTATTTTCTGCTTAGAATGGTTATATGACAAAGGTTTACCAAATCCTACAACATAGCATCGGAATGGATTGGGATGATAGTATGTCAAGGAAGCTTTGTCAAAGGCATGTCTAGGCTGAATATGGAATTCTACCTGGTGCACTAGACTTAGTGGATCTGACCGAAGCTACCCTAGTCAAACATGGACTAGTTAGACCAAAGTTTAGTATTAAGTTTTTTGAGCGGGAACAGTTTGGAAGTCCTCAGCAAGTGGTCCACCGTTGATACACAAGAAGGCCATAAGCCTCGCCACTGAATTGAAAGCTTATCCTTATGAAGCCTGCTTGATTAACCCAAAGCTAAGTTTGAATCTAACATGGGTTCAATAACCATTTTCAAACTTAATTAAAAATTATTTTAAAACTTAATTAAAACTTTTTAAAACTTAATTAAAAATTATTTTAAAACTTAATTAAAACATTTTAAAACAAAATTAAAAATTATTTTTAAACTTAAATAAAAACTTTTTAAAAATTAATTAAAAATTATTTTTAAACTTAATTAAAAATTATTTTAAAACTTAATTAAAATTATTTTAAAACTTAATTAAAACTTTTTTAAAATTTAATTAAAACTTTTTAAAACATAATTAAAATTTTTTAAAAATTAATTAAAAATTATTTTAAAACTTAATTAAAACTTTTTAAAACTTAATTAAAAATTATTTTTAAACTTAATTAAAAACTTTTTAAAACTTAATTAAAAATTATTTTTAAACTTAATTAAAAATTATTTTAAAACTTAATTAAAATTATTTTAAAAATTAATTAAAACTTTTTTAAAACTTAATAAAAACTTTTTAAAACTTAATTAAAACTTTTTAAAACTTAATTAAAAATCTTTTTAAAACTTAATTAATACTTTTTAAAACTTAATTAAAATTATTTTCAAAGTTAATTAAAACTTTTTAAAACTTAATTAAAAATTATTTTAAAACTTAATTAAAAATATTTTTAAAACTTAATTAAAACTTAATTAATTATTTTTAAACTTAATTAAAAACTTTTTAAACTTTATTAAGAATTATTTTAAAAATTATTAAAACTAAAAAAAACATTTTTAAAAATTATTCTAAACTTAATTTTTTTTAAAACTTAATTTAAAATTATTTTAAAACTTAATTAAAAATCTTTTTAAAACTTAATTAAAACTTTTAAAACTTAATTAAAAATTATTTTTAAACTTAATTAAAAACATTTTAAAACTTAATTAAAAATCTTTTTAAAACTTAATTTAAACTTTTTAAAATTTAATTAAAAATTATTTTAAAACTTAATTAAAAATATTTTTAAAACTTAATTAAAAATTTTTAAAACTTAATTAAAAATTATTTTTAAACTTAATTAAAAACTTTTTAAACTTAATTATGAATTATTTTAAAAATTATTAAAACTTTTTTAATTTTTTTTTAAAAATTATTTTAAACTTAATTTTTTTTAAAACTTAATTAAATATTATTTTTAAACTTAATTAAAAACTTTTTAAACTTAATTAAGAATTATTTTAAGAATTATTATTATTTTTTAAAAAGAACATTTTTAAAAAGTATTTTAAACTTAATTTTTTTTTAAAACTTAATTAAAAAATATTTTTAAACTTAATTAAAAACTTTTAAAACTTAATTAAGAATTATTTTAAAAATTATTAAAACTTTTTTTAAAAAAATATTTTTAAAAATTATTTTAAACTGAATCTTTTTTAAAACTTAATTAAAATTATTTCAAAACTTCTTTAAAATTCATTAAATTCTTAATAACTTAATTAGAGGTATTAATTCAAAATTTTAAACCCTAATTAAAGCGTTATATCAGTCAAACGATTAAATTAATCGATCGACCGATAAATGTTTCGGTCGATCGAACAAATTTATCATCTGCTTGCTTCTCTGTGTTGGAAATCGAAAAGCCATTGATCTTTACTTTACTGGTCGACCGATACTGGTTTTCGATCGACCGAATATCTACCACGTAGCGCGAGATAACTTCAAATTTTTTGGATTGGTCGACCGAACCGTTTATCGGTCGACTGATAAGTGTATATATAATGACCAGAAGAGCTGAATCTCTTCATTCAACTTTTCTCTTCTTCATATAACTCCGCCGGTTTTCTTCGTTTCTGCGGTCACAGCTATGCCTCGGTATGAGTTTAAGTTTTCTTTTCTTTCTTTTTCTTATCACATTATTTACCTATTTTTCTTTTTTAGTGAACAACTGCGTAAACTTGCTCAAAAGGAGGCTAGTTCCTCCAATCCCAGCCAAAACCCTAGGTTCTCCACAGAAGACTTGCATCAATCCTTTTCAAACAAGACCTTCTTAGTTGTGGGTACTAGATGTCTTGATCTACCATTTTATCAAACCTATTGTCCTGAAATTGTCGACATTATTCAACATTACTCATTGGACAGTTTGGTTCTTTGTAGACATGCTTATAATCCCACACTCTGCACTGAATTTTACCATAATTTATGTGAGATTGATGCGTATCATTTTAAGGCTAGAGTTGCATCAAGAGATATGTTATTTAATTTTGATGTATTCTCTCGCTTTCTCCACATGCGTCCATCACATACTCGGATCTTTCCTTATCCATCATACCCTAAAGTCTTGCTCGAGCCACTTTCTCATCTCACTCTCGATCTTATGTATGCTGATTTCTTCCAAGGTCGTCGACCAAGGAAGATGTCATCCATCCCAGTAAGACCAAACGACAATGCACTATACAAAATGGTTGTCTCATGCATACATCCTTTGTCATCCAGAGATCAGGTAGTTCTATGTCATGTTCACCTTTTTCTGATGTATGTCCTTAAGCATAAACTAGATATAGATCTTGCTTATTGGGTTTTTAAATCCATAATCTACTACTCTGGTTATAGTACCTCATTTAAGGTACACATGGTTCATTGTCATATTCTTATAGCTTTTATAGCCTCCTTAGGAGTAGGAGTTGGGCGTGGTGAGTTGATTGAGTTGTTTGATTTTGATCTCATTGGTGTTCGACAAATGTCTTGGGCTGGGATTAAGGCTAGTTCTCAGGGTCTGGTTTATAAGCGTACTCATCCGTACTATGTGTTGGAGCAATCCCAATGGTTCGTGGGACCATGTGTTTTGGTGTTTGGGCAAAGGGTTTAAGTTAGGTTTACCCTTGTTATTTGATATGTGTACTTGAGTTGTGCAGGACTGCAGGTGACACATGTGACTCAGGTTGACAGCTTCGGGTTCGGTGAAGGATGGAGCATCCGAGGGACCATGGACAAGGCAGCAAGGACAATGGCCGAGGGAAGCGACTCCGAGGCATACGCGAAGGATGACATTGGAGACAAGCCGCGGGCTTAGATGCATCCGAGGGACGAGAGCCAAAGGAAGTAGGCTTGAAGGCAAGAGGTCAAGGCTGCAAAGAAGAGTCAAATGAGTCGTGAGGGTACGAGTGCATGAGAGATTGTACTCGGAGTAAAATCCTAGTTTTAGGGTTTTACTGTAGCGGCACTGTAGCAGTTACTGTAGCGCACTGCAGCAGTTACTGTAGCGTACTGTAGCAGTCGACTGGTGTATGGACCAGTCGACTGATGCACTGTAGCAGAGAGTCGTTGGGCTGGCATCAGTCGACTGGTGCATGGACCAGTCGACTGGTAACGGGCAAATCAGGTTCTGATTTGTTCCAAGCTCTATAAGAAGGAGCTTGGTATGGCCGGCCAAGGCGACGAAATTAGACTTGGTTAAGGTCTAATTAGTAGTCTACAAGTGCTCAAGTGTTTGTGGAATCCAAGAGGTCTTGGTGTGTTGTGGTGAGGTTTCTCCACCCACAAGGAGCGACTTGAGATAGCCGGAGTTTGCCGGGGGCTAATCCACCGACGGATAGGGATCATCCACCTTACGGACAGCCGTGGAGTAGGAGCATCATCTCCGAACCACGTTAAACGAACGTGTTATTGGTTTGCTAGTTCTTTTCTTTGTCTTTAGCTTTCGTATTTATTGTTTTAGTATTTGTATTTCCGCTTGCGCACTAACGAATACGTAGGAAGCGAGTTTTGGGGGTGCCGTCTATCCAACCCCCCTTCAAGCCGGCCACCGATCCTCCAACAGGTGGTATCAGAGCGAGGACGCTCTTCGTTGGACTAACCGCCAAGGAAGCATAAGATGGCCGGGTTTATTGTCCCTCCAAAATTTGAAGGAGGAAGCCTTGGGGACATCACCTTTTGGATGGTGAAGATGAAGGGCTTCCTCGACACGGATTGGGACACAATGATGGTCGTCGAAGAACCATTTGAAGCCCCAAGAGACAAGAAAGGAAAGAAGCTCCGAACACGACATTGGACGGAGGAGCAAACCTCACGATCGGAGGCAAACTCAAAGGTAATAGCAATTTTAATTGATTTATTGCCTCCTAATGTGATAAATGGTGTAGGTGAGTATAAGAACGCCCATGATTTGTGGAGCAAAGTGAAGAAATTTCCATGGGAGGAATTTTTGCCTACACAAGAAGAAGAAGAAAAATCCGAAGAAAGTGATGAAGTGGTCCAAGAGGAGAAGAAGGACCAATTGGATGTAGAGCCCAAGGAGTTGAGCTTAGTAGCTCAAGAAGAGGAGGTGGAGCAAACGGAAGTTGAGTCACGCTCAACTTCCAAGGAGAAAGAGGAGAAGGATGAAGAAATGCCATCCACTAGTGTGGATGAGGAGACATCCTCAAAGATTGAAGAACAATCCAAGACAAGCGAAGAAGAAGAAGTCTTGGAAATCAACCTAGCAAGCACCTCCACCGAAGTCAAGTGAAAGGACCATATCATTTGCTTCGGTTGCCATGAGAAAGGACACTACAAGAGTAGATGTCCTATGGGTAAGAAAGAGGTAAATTCTAAACCCATTCAAGTTGATTCGAATACTAATGTGGGTTGTAGAAATGATGGTGCCAAGAAGAAGAAGGAGAAGAAGCACATTAGATGCTTCACTTGTGGTGAAATAGGGCACTACCACACCAAATGCCCAAAGAAGAAAGAGCTCAAGAAGTTGGCGCATTTGAAGATGTGGGAGAAGAAGTGGAGGAAGAATGGAGGCTCATGTCAAGGGGGAGCTCCAAAGGTAAAGGGTAAGGTAAACCCTAATTTAAATTTGAAGTCAAATTTAAACTCCTCCATGCATGCTAGGAAAAATAATGTTAATCATTATATGTCCATGCAAAATTTTGGTTTTAAATATCATGATAGAAATAGGGTAAATGTAGATCATAACCCTAGGAGACCTATACATGATAGACCTAGACACGTTAAATTCTCATTACCTAAGGAGAAGAAGGTAATGGAGAACCAAGGCATTAATCCCAAGAAGGGGAGACACATGCCTAGGAAGGGTAGGTCTAGGAATGTCCAAGGTGGACATGTTGACTCTAGGGTTAGGAACCTAGAAAGGGAGAATCAAGCTTTGAAGGCAAAGCTTGATGGTTTAGAGAAATTCCTTAAGAGATTCACTATTGGATCTAAGGGATTAAGTATGGTGTTGGGTAGCCAAAAACCCAACAATGATAGATCGGGTTTGGGATACCGATCTAGTCCCTCCAAGGTTAAAAGAAGACCATGTGCTAGGGTGGCACATGATAAGGGCAAGGGAGAGTCATCCAATGCCAATAAAAAGAAATATGCTAGGGTTGCATATGATTATGGCAAGGATGATGTGTCCAAGGTCAAGAAGATAAGGAGATCTTCTAAGGGACATCATTGTGGTTTGGCCACAATAGATGAGTCACCTAGGGAGGTGGCTAAGGTTAAGAGCTCTAGGGGGAGCTCCAAGAGTCAATTTGGGACCCATGGCCAATGGATCTCAGGTGGGTTCTACTTGGGGGTCTAGAGGAGCCATGGAGTGTGCCAAATGGTTTAGAGACGGATTTGAGTCTCAAACCTAGGGATTTGGCACACATGGTTTGTGTTTCATGCAAGAAATATGACATTTGGGGTCATATAGCATGATAATTGGTTTTGGATGTATAGATGCCATATAAACCAATGCTAGGGATGCATTATGGGTTGGTATGGGCAAATACATCAAGAGGAAGCCAAAACTAGGACTTTAGGTCAAGGTTCAATTGAACAAATTAGCTAGTTTTGGATTTTGTGTCAATCTTGGGATTGGTGATAGATACATTTTGTAATGTATTTTTCCCAAGTGGACACTGGAACAATAGACCTCTCCACAAAATTTGGGGATTTTCGGAGGTCTAGGGAATTACTGGTGCATTTCTGAAGTTGGCCTGAAAAGGCTGATTTTTTCAGAAATAGGGTACCAGTCGACTGGTACAGATACCAGTCGACTGGTAACAGTGTTTTTGAGCACAGAATGTCTCTGTAAGCTCATATTGTCGATACCAGTCGACTGGTGATGATACCAGTCGACTGGTAACAGTGTTTTTCGACCACAGAATGTTTCTGTAAGGTTCTGTCGAAGGGGGCAGTCGACTGGCACTTGGGGCAGTCGACTGATACCAGCCTGAAAGTGTTTTTCAGTGCTGATCTTGACCATGTCAACTCACTTAGATGTATGGGATCCAAGGGGGATTAATACATGAGTTTAGGGTCAGTTTGGATGATAAGTTTTCAACAATTGGGATATTGTTGGAGAACTTTTTGGATGTTAGGCAAAGGGGGAGAATTAAGGTTTAGTTGGGAAAACCTTTAGTGCCTTTGCGTAGGGGGAGCCTTGGGATAGGTTCTTAAAAAGCCCTGTGATAAAATCCTAGCTCAATGGGGAGCGTAGGTGTAGGGGGAGCCTTGTGATAGGTTCCAATTCTTGGTGCATTGTTTCGGCGGTTGCCAAGTGTGTAGCCTTGGCAACGTAAGTCCATTCGGCGGTTGCCAAGTGTGTAGCCTTAGCAACGTAAGTCCATTCGGCGGTGTAAGTCCAAGTGTGTAGCCTTGGCATCGTAAGTCCATTGTTTTAGCATGTTTATTTGCTATTTGTTTTCCCTAACTTAAACGTATTGCCAAACACCAAAAAGGGGGAGATTGTTGGAGCAATCCCAATGGTTCGTGGGACCATGTGTTTTGGTGTTTGGGCAAAGGGTTTAAGTTAGGTTTACCCTTGTTATTTGATATGTGTACTTGAGTTGTGCAGGACTGCAGGTGACACATGTGACTCAGGTTGACAGCTTCGGGTTCGGTGAAGGATGGAGCATCCGAGGGACCATGGACAAGGCAGCAAGGACAATGGCCGAGGGAAGCGACTCCGAGGCATACGCGAAGGATGACATTGGAGACAAGCCGCGGGCTTAGATGCATCCGAGGGACGAGAGCCAAAGGAAGTAGGCTTGAAGGCAAGAGGTCAAGGCTGCAAAGAAGAGTCAAATGAGTCGTGAGGGTACGAGTGCATGAGAGATTGTACTCGGAGTAAAATCCTAGTTTTAGGGGGGCTACTGTAGCGGCACTGTAGCAGTTACTGTAGCGTACTGTAGCAGTCGACTGGTGTATGGACCAGTCGATTGATGCACTGTAGCAGAGAGCCGTTGGGCTGGCATCAGTCGACTGGTGCATGGACCAGTCGACTGGTAACGGGCAAATCAGGTTCTGATTTGTTCCAAGCTCTATAAGAAGGAGCTTGGTATGGCCGGCCAAGGCGACGAAATTAGACTTGGTTAAGGTCTAATTAGTAGTCTACAAGTGCTCAAGTGTTTGTGGAATCCAAGAGGTCTTGGTGTGTTGTGGTGAGGTTTCTCCACCAACAAGGAGCGACTTGAGATAGCCGGAGTTTGCCGGGGGCTAATCCACCGACGGATAGGGATCGTCCACCTTACGGACAGCCGTGGAGTAGGAGCATCATCTCCGAACCACGTTAAACGAACGTGTTATTGGTTTGCTAGTTCTTTTCTTTGTCTTTAGCTTTCGTATTCATTGTTTTAGTATTTGTATTTCCGCTTGCGCACTAACGAATACGTAGGAAGCGAGTTTTGGGGGTGCCGTCTATCCAACCCCCCTTCAAGCCGGCCACCGATCCTCCAACACTATGTTCCACCTGTCGAGGAAGCGGTCGATGCTGAGGACATCCCCATTGCTGTAGAGGAGCCCTATATACCACCGTTAGCTATTGAGTACTCCCAAACTCCAGTCTTTGATGCTGCTCAGGCGACTTCATCTACAGCTCTTCCTCCTCACTTTAGTGATCCATTCAGTCAGCTACGGGATGATATTTTTGGTCATTTCGACTCTCTTCAGACAATGTTTAAGGATCAGCTGACAGATTTTCGTCAGGATATTACTCGACGCGTAGAGACGTTGGAGGCACAGCAGACTAGGATGTTTGGCTATTTTCGTGCTGCCCATGATCCTCCACCTCCTGACATCTAACTCTTTATATGTCTTTCACCACTAGTGTGACCGATCAGACTTTTGTATTTCAACTTTGTACAAAAATTTGTAGTTCTGGTTACTTATTTTTGCATACTTGTTAGTTGTGTTTTGTAGAATAGGTTCTTTTATTTTGAAAATTATTACTTAGTTTATTTTTCAAAAAAAAAATATATTTTTGTAAAAATCCCTCCTTCAAAATTTTGGCTTTCAAAAATCTTTCAAAATATTTTAATTTTCTGGATTAGCCTAGGTCCTACCATAGAATTGCATGATCCTATAGATTTAGAAGCCAGCATCTCACAAGCACAGTAGGATCCCTTGTTTGATAACTTAGAATGGGTGAGATGCTTAGGACCTAGCCTAAGATTTCAGATGCTTATGTCAGTGCATCACTATAAATCTGGGCTTTAAACAACATACATGAATCAATTTGAGTTAACTAGCTAGTAAAAACCTAGTTAGTACTAAATACTCAAATTGACCAACCTAAGTCTATTGCTACTATCTTATGGTAGTTAGTTTTGTACAAAGGTTGGATATTTCATCATAAGGATATTTTTCCTTAGTCTTTTTACCCATGCTTGGACTTTTAGGTTGTCATCAATTCTAGGGGGAGCCTTGAACTATGCATTTTTCATATTTTTGAAAATCTTAATTTTTATTTTTTAAAATATTTATATTCTTTCATATTTTTCAATTTATTAAAATGTTCAAGGTTATTTTTGAAAAATCTTTTTATGTTTTGATTAAAAAAATTTTAATTACAAAATTCTTATTTTTCATATTTTTAACTTTATTATCTTTGCAAAACTCAGGTAAAATAATTTTCTGAAAACTTAGTAAGATTTTTTTTGGTAAATTTTCAAAATTACTATATCTTAAGAATCTTAATTATACTAGCTTGTTAGTATTCTTTTTATAAACCTAGCTAACCTTTTTAAGGTGGTAATAATTTCAAACATTTGAACTAAAACATTTTGTTTATTTATTTTTTAATCACATTGAAAGTTGCTTTTAGAAATTTTAACTTATTTTATTGGTAAAACTTTACTCTCTTCAAAATATTTTACTTAGGAATATTTTTCAAAATATGGTCTATTGAAAATTAATTAGTAAATCTTTTACTTTTCAAAATATCTGTTTAACTTAGGAAAATTATTCTTTTCAAATTTATTTTATAACTTATTTACTTAGTAAAAATTTTCAAAATATTTTCAATTTTTAACTTAGTTAAAAACATTTTTGAATATGAAAATTAACTTTTTCAAGTAATTTTTGAACACTTAGCTAAAATTGTTTTACATTTCAACCCTTCTGGTTTGTTGGTCTTCCCCTATTTTTGATGTATATCAAAGGGGGAGAGATAGTGAATTCAGGAGGAGTTGTTCAACTCAGGGGGAGTATTAACAGTTAAATTGCTTGTTTATTTAATTGTTGTATATTTTTAACTTAACTTTGAACCTTGGTTGCCAAACATAAAAAAGGGGGAGATTGTTGGTGCAAGTTACACCAGAATCAAACCTAAGTTTTGATGTTGTCAAAGGTTCAAGTTAAGTCTTGTTGTGATCTAACAAGTTGACTGAGTGTGCAGGATGTTTACTCAACCGGAAAAGACCTAGTTGGAGGCTAGGCAGGAGAAATCTTAGCAGATCGTGGAACCCAGGTGCAAGTCCAAGAAGGTCGAGGGGATCCGAAGCTTGGCCGAGTGATCGAGAGGTCTGGAGGACTGAAGATCAAGAGAAAAGTCCTGGGGAGCCGATCAAGGTTGAGTGAAAAGTCCAAACTAGATTTGGAGTATCAAAGTTTGGCAGGTAGGTTGAGGTAAACAAACTGGAGGAGCGACAGTGAGGTCGGGTTCCTGAAGGGAACAACCTTAGGTCGCTGATCTAACTGAAGAAACCGGGAAGGTTTCCAAGTTGAGATCAAGACAGTCCTACTGTCTTTATATTACTCATGCATTTTATTACTGTGTTAATCTTTGTTTTGCAGGATATTTTGGCTAACACTGTTTTGCAGGTCAGACTTGATTGGTCGACCGAACCAGAAGATAGGTCGACCGAACCAGGTCAATTCAAAGCAGTAATAAGCACAGAACAGATAAACCAGAGTCCGATAAAAGCATGATCGGTCGATCGAACCTTAACGACTCAGCACTGCCAGCACTGATCAAAAGCAAAAGAAAGAAAAGCTGATCGGTCGACCGAACCTGGCGATCGGTCAATCGATTTAATCAACATTAATGGTGCAATAAATAAAGATCTCGGCAGATTTCAACGAACAAGGAAAAAACTTGTTCGGTCGACCGAAAGACATGATTGGTCAACTGAACCATTAAAGATCAGTTAATGTCAGAGATCGAGCCTGCGTCAGACTCCAGCCAGGAAGGAAGGAAGGAGCGGGTTCGGTCGACCGAACAGTGGGATCGGTCAACCGAATGCCCAAGACCTATAAAATGGAGCTCGGAGTCTGTGGCCAAAATATAACTTCCTGATCAAAAATCCTATTCTGTAAACGACTCGTTTTCATCAGCCCAGCAAGCCACATTATCCGGAAGTGCCGACCTAAGCCTCATCTGCAATTTACTTGTTAGTATAATTTAAATTAAGCTTGCATTGTAATTTCATTTAAGCAAGATAGTAGGGTGCTACTATCTTGCTCCATTGTATGATCTACCCGAAGGATTTCAGAAAGAAGAGTTATAGTGATTGTCCATCGGTGCGGTCAAGGACCGCGGACCTTCGAGTAGGAGTCGAGCTTGGTTCCGAGCGAAGTAAACAAACGTGTTTCTTTCTAATTTCCGCTGCTTAACTTTGTGTTTTAAAAAGATAAGTAAAGTTTTAAAAGAAGCGATATTCACACCCCTCCTCTATCGCTCGCATCCAATCTATAACTTTGATATAATAAAAGTATTGAAACATATATAGCTAATAAAGGTAAACAATGACACCGGGAGGTCGCAGCTGGTAGGGGCTAGCGACGTCTGCCCTCTACCGACAGGGGTGAGCGGCATGAGGCCTCCCTAATTAATGCTATCATATATATATATACACACACACACACACACACATATTAAAATAACATGTCTAGATGTGTATACCTAACAAAGGTGAACAAAGACGAGTGTCTCTCCAAGCCATGTCAAATAAAAATCTGCACAAACAATAATACAATGGTTACAATCATATATAAGAGTCCATAAATAAATATAGCCTCGAACACCGACAAAGAGTAGGGGTAAGCGCAGACGACATCGACCCTCTATGATCGGTATCAGCTCCTTGGGGATGACAACGACCCCTCTGTTGGCAGCGACGGCCAACAACCCCTCTGCTAGCAGCGACCCTCCTAGCTGGCAGTGGCAGGCAGTTGCTGGCAGCAGCCCCCATGGCCAGTAGGAGCTCCCCTAGCTATTAGCAGCCCCCCAACAACCGACATCAACTACCCACCGGTCGACAACAACCACCCCTGGCCTGTAGCGACCACTCTTATTAGATTTTGAGGGATGTCATAACACAATCGTCTTATGATTTTACTATTTATTTGATAAATATATATTCATTATTTGAGTTTATATTATATGTTTGAATAATCTTTAACCTATTTACTGAATGCCCGCAATATAATTCATAGCATGAGAGAATTTGTGATTTGATGACAACTTATAATTATCTCTACATGTGTAATTATGAACGTATTGGAATTTTATAAGCCATCGAATTGCTACATTCGAACATCATTAATTCTGTAAGACTAGCATAGGTTATACTCCTTGATTTAGCTAAGCAGCTGTTTCTCACTAGCTGGAGACATTGGGATGTTGAGAGTTAAATGTAGATCCTAGTTATGGAAATTAGTTCATTAGAGTGATTTGTTGTAAAACTTCATATGATTCTCTACATATATGGATATGTCTATGAAGTTCTTAATGCAGCTCGAGTACAAGTTTCCTTCGACTTGAGGTATACAAGTCATCTTGATCATGGAGACTTATACTTTGACATCTTAAGCAAACATCTCTTGGAGGTGTGGACCCGAGATAATTAGATATAAGTTAAAGTGCCCGAAGGAGTTTGGATAACCCACAGAGGATTCATCACTTCTTGAAAGGATACTTATACACTATACCACACATTAGGATTATTACTGAAATTCTTTAGTTAAAGAATCACATGTTAAGAGTATGAGACTCTTCTATACATGTACGAGTAATTTGAATTCGTAGAACGAGGAAGTATTACTTGGGCTAGATGTAACGTAGTCAACCCAGTGGGGGCAGACACATAGACCATATCCTGAATCAAGTGGGGTATAAGATGAGTGAAAATAATGAGGTACGACTCACTGTAGCTACTGAAGGGTTCAGAATTAATTCTGAGATCAACTATGATTTTATAGTTAATTGGGGATTATGATTTACTACTAGGTGTCACTCATGATCATTCTATAATTAAGTAGTTAATTATGGATGACCAAGATAAACCGGGAATCTATTGGGTTATACGCACTACGAGTCTCTAAAATACGTAAAATAAGTTAGAGAATAGGATTCTCAGATCAAGAGATAAATGTTTGGTTGAATTATACTAGATAAATATGGAAATATTTGTCTGAATAGAAGCACGGATGTGTCACATCTCTTATGAAAGAGTTGGACCCTATTTGGTTTAATCATGAACCTATTGGTTTAGTTGTGAACCAAACTAAGGGGTTAATGAGCTAATTTTTTATTAAGGCATAATGGGTTGGATTTGGGCGTTCTAATCCAACTCATTAAAGAGAACTATATATTGATATGGTTAAGAGAGAATTAACATACAATTCATTATTGGCTTGATTAGATTTTGAAAATCAAACCCAATACCTCTCTCTCCCTCTCCCTCTCTCTTGCTGCTGACCACAACAAGAGGGTCTCCTCTTGTTGCCATGAGCCACCCAAAGGAAGAAGATCTTCCTTTTGCTTCTTCTTCCTCTTCTTGATCTTTCTCCTTCTCTCATGGCTAGTACCTTCTGAAGGTGAAACTTGTTCTCTTGGAGTTGTCTTGAAGAGCTTGGCATGGATACGAATAGAGGCGAGGTTCGATAATGTCACAAAAGATTGATGCCCTTCTCGTTACAAGTTATCCGTAAGGTATATATAAAATAATTGTTATTTGATTTCATTTTGTTTTATGATTTTGCCTACACGATTGTATCTTATATGCGTGTAGTGTGTGTGATGTAATAAATTAGTTTATTTATCGTTAATTAAGTTTTCCGCTATGCATATTTATGAAACATGTTTTTAGCACACATCATATCGAGCATATCCCAACAGTGGTATCAAAACCTAATTATACTTCAACATGATCATAAAATTATTTTACAATTCATAATTAGTGTTGTAATTAATTTTTGAGATTTTTCTTGAATTATTAAGATTTTTTTATTTTTGGAACTTTCCTAAATTATTAAGAAATTTTACTTTTGGAAAATTTTTGAAAAATTAAATTTAAAAATATTCTATTAATTTAGAAATTATCATTTCTGGAATTTTCTAAAATTTCAAAAAATATTCCTTTTTTAGAAAATTTTCTAATTTGTTAGGTAATACCAAATTTGGAAAGATTTCGAAATTATTTAAAAATTCATATTAGAGATATTCTAAATTAAATTATAGAAATTATCTTTTCTAAAATTTTTAGATTTATTAAAATATTTCATTTTTAGAAAGTTTTCTAAATTGTTAGGAAATACCAAATTTGGAAAGATTTAAAAAAATTACAAAAAATCTAGATTTGAATTATTCTATAATAAATTAAGAAATATTAATTATTTATTTCCTAAATTGTTAGGAAATTAATTTGAAAATTTATTTTCAAAATAATTAAATATTCTTGATTGATAGAAAGATATCAGATGAGATATGTTAATTAAATTTGAAAATTAGTTTGCTAATTTGATTAGATAAATATAATTTATTCAATTCAGATTTATAGCATATTTTTATTTATAAAATAGAATTATAACATATTTAAATTTATGCAATATTCATGCCATATTGTATGCCATGTAGATGCATTAAATATGACATGATTGGATTTTGTCATGTGTGAGATATGATTAGTTCTTTCTATATGTGTAATGTGTCATGCTATGCCATACATGCAATATGTCATGTCATCATTTATGTCATGCATATAATGTCATGTATATATAATATTTACATGATGTAAATGAGACCAAATCTCTTACGCAATATTAAAACCTATACTTTCAGTTAATATGGTAAGAACTAGAGTTTAAATTCTTATTTGAGTTGTTGGCCAAAGTCAAGCTAACTTGAAATTAAATATGTTCAAACTATGAAGATGTAATCTCATGATTAATGGGTTGGTTTTAAACTTAAAGCATTGATTTATTGTGCCAAAGCCATAATCAATGTGGATAGAGGTGAAGTTGAGTGATATGCATTTGATGTACACTTGTTAATATGTTAACAACCTGATGCTTATGTGAAAATCAATTAGTTTCTAGCATAATGTGATAGTTGCAAATAAGCGATATGCAATCGGTAAACCTGTTACCTACCATTATAGCTAAGAATGACTTGTTGGCCAAAGTCAAGGTTGTTCTTATCTATGGTGGATATCAACTCACTTGGAGAAAACCTGCCATCTCCTAAATTCAAAATAAGGGTATTTGAATTTGACAAATAAGCGGATTTTTATTACATGTAAATTGTTTACATAAATAACATCATGTCACTAATATATTCTCATTTTTGTATTTTTTTAGGTTAATTATTTAATTATGACTTCTGTTAATATGCATTCAATTTTGGACTTGAACAAACTGACTGGGCTAAACTTCTTGGACTAGTTTCGAAGTTCGAGAATTATTCTCAAAGTTGAGAAGCTAGCTTATGTTCTTGATGAGTCTCTTCCCATAAGTCTTAATATCAGACCAATTGTTTGCCCATCAGAAACATAAGGATGATTTTGTACTTACAATTTGCATAATGCTAGCCGCTATGATTCCTGAACTACAGAAATAGCATGAGCATTTGGATGCTTGTGATATTGTCTATCATCTTTATGAGTTGTTTGATGACAAGCTGGATTGAAAGGTTTGAGGTCTCTAAGCTTCTCTTTTGCTCAAAGATGCTGGAGGGTTCATCTACAATACAATTTGTGTTGGAGCAATCGGTGTAACCTTAGGTTTTGATATTTAGGAAAAGGTTTAAGTTAGGTTTATTATTGTATTTAATATGTATTGTGAGTATGCAGGATGTAGGTACAACAAGAAAAGTCCAAGTGTAATCTTGGCAAAGGTGAAAGTCCAAGTGGAGTCTTGGCGGTGTAAGTCCAAGCTTGAGTCTTGGTAGTATAACTCCAAGTATGGCTTGGTAAGGATAAAGATCGAGGCCGAAGGAAGTTCTTGAAGGTAAGGCGTGAAGGATGGGGAAGCATCCGAGGGATGCAAGGTTGATAGAGGAGGCTAGAAGGAAAGTTCATGGGAAGACCCGACAATAAGGATAAGGATGATAGAAGCTCCTGAAGGCAAGGTATGAAGGATGGGGAGACATCTGAGGGATGCAAAGATGATGGAGGAGGCTTAAAGATAAGGTTGAGAGTTGTGTGGGCAAGGACGAGTGCATGAGGGATTATACTCAAGGGTAAAACTCTAAGTTAGGGTTACCAGTCGACTAGTATATATCTCAGTCAACTAGTAGTTGAGAACCAGCAACTCAGAAGGATACAAAATCTGTTGTTGCAAAGTTATCCATTGACTGCTAAAGTTACCGGTCGACTAGTGCAGTCGACTGGTAGTGAACAGAATGCTTCTGTTTGCTTAGCCTATGAAGACCAATTGACTGGTAAGTATAACAGTTGACTGGTATCGAGTCGTTGGGGTATAACAATTGTTTTTTTTTCATAGAGGCTAGTTGACTAGTGACTTTACTAGTTGATTGGTGGTGAGAAAATAGCTTGATGATTCCCTCCCGAGCTCTATTTAATAGAGCTCAGGGTGGCTAGCTGAGGTGATGAAATAGACTTGGTTAAAGTCTATTAGAGTCTTCCAAGCTCTCGTGTGATCAAGCATGATTGTGTGAGGTTATAGCGAGGTTTCTCCACCCACAAGGAGCTACTTGGGCTAGCCAGGGTTTTTCGGGGTGTCATCCACCAACGGATCGAGATCATCCACCTTACGGATAGCCCTGGAGTAGAAGCCTTAATCTCTGAACCACATTAAATGCAATATGTCAATTTTCTTTCTTGTTTCTTATCTTCTAGGGTTTATCTTTCTACTTGTTAGTTTTATTTTATATTCTGTTGTGTGCTAACAAGTTGTAGGAAGCGAATGTTGTGGGTTTTCGGGCGCAATCGCGGAATGAATCCCCTTGCGGGGCCAGGGGCAGCGCCCCTACCCACGATCTAACCATCGCGAGGGTTCCTTAGCGATCCTACAACGCCTTAGCCCGCTGTCCCAAAAAGTTTTGGGGCGAAACCTTGCCGTTTCCGAAAAATCTTCTCGGTAGTCGAAGCCTACAAGTGTCGAAACACTTGTGCTTCGCTTTTACGAGAAAATTACTCATAAAAATCAATAAAAACTTAAATTTATAGAAAATCAAAGAAGCTATATTTTTCATAAAAAACAAAAATAAACTTGTACAAGTCTTTGCACGTGGCTCTGATACCACTATTGGGTTCTTCGGGCTGCGAAAACCGCTTTTCGCGTCGCATAAACCCCGAAACCCCCAGCCACGGATCCGTGCAAAGTAAAAACTTTCGAAAAACTTATGAGTATGAGTTTCTAAACCTCGATCTACAGTAGATCTACAAAGGGAAACAAAGAATATACCCTTGATGCGCGCCCTATGCGAATCCCGCTCGTCCAATGGTACCGGATCTCAAGGTTGTCAAAGTAGACAACCCTCTAGAAGTATCCACACGAACACAAGAAAGAGATTATCAAACTAAAGTGTGCTAGCACCTTAGTTGGGTTTGGCAAGATGAGGAGAGGGAGAGAAGAAAATGGAGCAAGGAAGAAGATGAAGGAATTCACTTGAATGAAAAATTCATTATCACCCATCAAAAGTGGCCGACCACATTCATGGAGTTGTAACCTCCATGGAATGCCAAGAGTCACAACTCTTGGTAACTCCGATGAGGTGGCATCCCACTTAAGCAACCATGATGATGTGGAGCATCATCATTGGCCCATTCAATGCCAACTCACCAATGAGGTGGCATAAAGTCAAGTCAAACTTGACTCTTCATCTTACTCTCAAGTCAAGTCAAACTTGACTTAATCTCTCTCATGGTTGATCTAATCCAACCATTTAATTCAAGCCAATTTAATATAATGAATCTAATTCATTTAATTAAATTGATTCAATGAGTCATAATCTAAATTAGACTCATTGAACACATGAATCAACTTGAGTCCAACTCAATTAGCCCAATTAGGATTACTCTTAATCCAATTTGATTCATCAAATGAATCTAATCCTCTTGGTTCATCATATGAACCTAATCTCCATCTAATTGTCCTTAGTGTGTGACCCTATAGGTTCTTATAACGTTGGCAATGCCCCTAAACCCATTTAGGAGCATAAGTAATGAGCGGTATCTAGCAACACATCATTACTCCCCAAGTTACAAGAATGTTTAGATCCAACATCACCTTGTGACTACTAATTGTGACTTCTCACAATATATGACAAGTGTCCTTCTATCCAAGACATCTAGATTGATCAATGTGAGACATAGACCGTGTCATCCTCTGACCAATCTAAATCTTGAACTCCAAGTAGACTCACTAAATTAAATTAGCTCAATATCTTATATTGACTCATTTGTGCATGGCCATGCACATCGTGGTCTCACTCTATCAAGAATATTGATGTCGCTCCCGTCATATAGGAGGGATAGATCCCATCTATATCACTCACATCCCTCTGCATAATTCGTTACATACCGAGTAATCGCCTTTATAGTCCACCCAGTTACGGGGGACGTTTGACGAAACCAAAGTACATAACTCCTCATGTAGGGATCCATGGTGACTTTAGGTCTAAGGACTAGTAGTCATACTAATAGCCACATGAGAAAGTATATGACACTCATATAACGATCCATGATACTTTCTCATGGCGGGTCATTCAGTATACATTCTCCAATGTATACCCATGTGTCAACTTGATATCTCTATATCCATGACTTGTGAGATCAAGTCATTGAGTTGACCTACATGCTAGTCTTATAGCATTAACATTGTCCCTGAATGTTAATACTCGACTAGGAATGATTAAGAGTAGTGTTCCCTATATCATCTCACTATCGGTTCAACTAACCGATTGATATAGGTGAGAACCTTCTATTCAAGGACGCTATTATACTTAGTTTATTTGACACCAATACAAGTAAGTATAATAACCAAAACAAATGCCTTTATTTATATATATAAGAATATGATACAATAAGTCCATAATACAATCATCAAATAATTGGCTCTAGGGCTCTAACTAACAATCTCCCACTAGCACTAGTGCCAATCAGTGTAGGCTCTAAGCCCCAATGACCTAGTGTGACCATCATGCTTCCTCTGTGCCAAAGTCTTGGTCAAGGGATCTGCGATGTTAGCCTCTGTAGGTACTCTGCAAATCTTCACATCTCCTCTCTCGATAATCTCTCGAATGAGATGGAAGCGTCGTAGTATCTGTTTGGTCCGCTGGTGTGAGCGAGGTTCCTTCGCCTGTGCTATAGCTCCATTGTTGTCACAAAAGAGCTCAATAGGGTCAGCGATACTGGGAACCACCCCAAGTTCAGTGATGAACTTACGGATCCAAACTGCCTCCTTTGCTGCCTCTGATGCAACAATGTACTCGGCCTCTGTCGTAGAATCAGCTACTGTGTCCTGCTTCGAACTCTTCCAGCTCACAGCACCACCATTTATGCAAAATACGAACCCTGACTGCGATCGATAATCATCCTGATCAGTCTGGAAGCTGGCATCACTGTAACCCTTTACAGCTAGCTCATCATTGCCACCAATATCAAGAAATATTCTTTAGTCCTTCTTAAGTACTTAAGAATATTCTTGACCGCTATCCAGTGACTTTCACTTGCATCTGACTGGTATCTGTTCGTCATGCTCAAAGCATACAAGACATCAGGTTGAGTACATAGCATGGCGTACATGATAGATCCTATGGCTGAGGCATAAGGAATCTGATCCATGAGGTCTCTTTCCTCTCTAGAAGAGGGACCTTGAGTCTTCGAAAGACTCACGCCATGTGACATCGGCAGAAATCCCTTTTTGGAGTTCTGCATGGCAAACCGAAGGAGTACCTTGTCAATATATGTACTCTGACTTAGGCCAAGCAATCTCTTAGATCTATCTCTATAGATCTGTATCCCTAGAATGCGGGATGCCTCACCTAAGTCCTTCATTGAGAAGCAACTCCCTAGCCAGGTCTTGACAGACTGAAGCAAAGGGATGTCCTTCCCAATGAGTAGTATGTTATCCATATACAATATGAGGAAGACAACTATATCCCCTACAATCTTCTTGTAGACACAAGGCTCATCTTCGTTCTTGATGAAACCAAACTATTTGATTGCATCATCGAATCGAAGATTCCAGCTTCGAGAAGCTTGCTTTAGTCCATAAATGGACCTATGCAGCTTGCATACTCTGCTAGTATGCTATGGATCTACAAAACCCTCAGGTTGTGTCATGTACACATCCTCGAGCAGGTTTCCATTCAGAAACACACATTTGACATCCATCTTCCATATCTCAAAGTCATGGTATGCTGCAATAGCAAGCATGATCCGAATGGACTTAAACATCGCTACTGGAGAAAAAGTTTCATCATAGTCAATACCATGAATTTGCTTGAAACCTTTAGCTACCAAGCGACCCTTATAGATAAGTCCATCCATGTCAATCTTTCTCTTAAAGGCCCACTTACACCCAATGAGTTTTACCCCTTCAGGTGGATCAACCAAAGTCCATACTTGGTTGGTGTACATGGATTTCATTTCGGATCTCATGGCCTCTAGCCATTTCTTGGAATCTGGACTCATCACAGCTTCCTGATAGGTGGTAGGCTCATCTTCTATGAGCACAACATCATCATGGTCAAACAAGAGAAATGAGTATCTCTCAGGCTGACGACGTATCCTATCAGACCTGCGAAGAGGTATGTCTACTTGAACTAGTTGTTGTTCCTCAACTCCTTGTGGAACAACATCATCCACAATACTTTGTGGTTCCAGTTCAACTTCCATCGAGGCTTCAGTGCTATGGTCCACATCTTGAACTTCTTCAAGATCGAACATACTCCCACTAGTCTTTCTAGAAACAAAGTCCCTTTCTAGAAAGACCCCAGTCTTTGCCACAACTACCTTGTGCTGACTGGGAATGTAGAAGTAATATCCCTTAGTTTCCTTGGGATATCCAATAAAGTAGCACTTGTCAGATTTGGGTCCTAACTTATCTGAGACTTGACGTCGAACGTAAGCCTTACAATCCCAAATCCTCATGAAAGACACCTGGGCATCTCTCCCAGTCCATATCCTATATGGTGTCTTTATCACGGCCTTCGATGGAACTCGGTTGAGTATAAAAGTTGTCATGTCTAGAGCATAGCCCCAAAGGTATGTCGGAAGATCTGTGTGACTCATCATAGATCATACGATATCTAATAGGATATGGTACGATTCCTCCTTTCGGATACACCATTCCACTGTAGTGTTCCAGGAGGAGTGAGTTGGGATAGAATCTCACACTCAGCTAGGTAGTCACGAAACTCATGGCTAAGGTATTCTCCACCTCGATATGATCGAAGTATCTTAATACTCTTGCCAAGCTGGTTCTGTACTTCATTCTTGAATTCTTTGAACTTTTCAAAGGATTTTGACTTATGTGTCATCAAGTACACATAACCATATCTACTGAAGTCATCAGTAAATGTGATGAAGTACCTATAACCGCCTCTAGCAACGACATTGAAAGGCCCACATACATCACTATGTATAAGACCTAACAAGTCAGTCGCTCTCTCAATGTGCCCACTAAAGGGAGTCTTGGTCATCTTGCCTAGTAGGCATGACTCGCACGTCTCATAAGATTCAAAATCAAATGAGTCCAGCAAACCATCCTTATGGAGCTGGGATAAGCGCTTGTCATTTATATGACCTAAGCGACAGTGCCAGAGATAAGTTTGGTTCAGGTCATTTGACTTGAACCTCTTGGTATTTATGTTATAGATAGGGCTTTCAAGGTCTAGAATATAGAGTCTGTTCATCAGAGGTGCACTACAATAGAACATATCTTTTAAATAAACAGAACAACATTTGTCCTTAATTATAAAAGAGAAACCTTTCTTGTCCAAACAAGAAACTGAAATTATGTTCTTAGTTAATGCAGGCACATAACAACAATCATCCAACTCTAATACAAGCCCAGAGGGCAGAGATAGAAAATAAGTCCCTACAGCAACAGCAGCAACCTGTGCTCCATTGCCTACGCCTAGGTCCACCTTGCCCTTCGCCAATGCCTTGCTATTTCTCAGCGCCTGCATATTAGTACAAATGTGAGATGCACATCCGATATCTAATACCCATGATGAAGAAATAGATTGTTTGACTTCTATAACATATATACCTGGAGTGGAAGTCTCACTTCGCTTCTTCTTAAGATCTTCCAGGTACACCTTGCAGTTCCTCTTCCAGGTCTTGCAGTTCCTCTAGCAGTGCTCGGTGACCCCTCCTTTAGGCTTCAGTGCCTTGCCTTTGCCCTTGGCTTGGGACTTTCCTTTGCCTTCGGGCTTGCCCTTGCCCTTGTGTTTCTGAACCATCAGAACAGAGTGGGGCTTTGCCTTCTTAAGGTTTAGCTCAGCAGTTTTTAACATGCTAAGCAGCTCGGGCAGTGACTTGTCAATTTCGTTCATATTGTAGTTTAGAACAAACTGACTATAGCTATCTGGCAAGGATTGCAAGATCAGGTCAGTGGCCAGCTCTTGGCCAAGCGGGAATCCCAACCTCTATAGGTTTTCTATGTACCCAATCATTTTGAGTACATATGGGCCTACGGGAGCCCCATTTGACATCTTGCACTGAAACAGTGCCCTTGATATCTCAAATCTCTCATGCCTCGCTTGTCCTTGATATAGTTGACGAAGATGCTCAACCATATCGTAAGCTCCCATTAACTCGTGTTGCTTCTGAAGCTTAGAGTTCTTGGTCGCGAGCATTAGACAGGACACATTTAATGCGTCATCTTGATGCTTCTTGTAAGCATCTTTCTGCTCGCGTGACATTGGCAGGAGGAGCCTCCGGAATGGGCTGCTCCAGAATGTACAGTTTACGTTCCTGGGTGAGAACTATTCTCAAGTTCCTGTACCGGTCCAAGAAATTTGCTCCGTTGAGCTTGTCCTTCTCAAGGACTGAACGCAGGGAGAAGGAGTTCGTATTCGATGTCATGGTTATCTACAACAGAAAAATGCAGAAAATAAATATCATATTCTTTTAAATCATTTAATTAGGCCTTTAACTAAATGATGCTCCTACTGAATTCTATAATTCATGTGGGACAAGATCCACATCATACTAACCCTTGAGTTAGCTTTGGCTAATACGCCCAAGATTTAGTATGATCGGTAGGTAACTATTTACCAATTACATCTCTATGCAACTCTTGTTTATAGGGTCATTATCCGCAGTTATATTAAAACTTGAGTTAGCTTTGGCTAATACGCCCAAGAATTAATATAAATGTGATTTATGTCCTATCTTTCCAACCATTGGAAGAATGCCTATAGTTGTACTCGATCCAACCGAGTTAACTAGGAATACTCAATCTAATTGAGTTTTTATTCGCCCATGCATTGATAAGCGGGACCAAGATTGTCCCTCCGTACCCTACCAAGATAATATGTGTTGCTCTGCTTTGGCAGATCTAACAACACATGTGATCGAGGTAGTGATAGGTATCACGACACGGTAGGCATTAGAGTTGACGTGATTTAGATCTAATCTAAATGATGATGCGTATCATATACTCGATAGATCTAATCTAATCGAAGGGTGCATCATGTGCACGACTTAGATCTAATCTAATCATTAGGTACTAATTAATTACTTAATCATGCATCACATATACACAAGCAATTAATTAAATTAATTCGTGATTAGTCATGGCCCTACTACGATCTTCTCAATCCAATGAGAAGATCGGATGGTCAACCTAGGGTCAACAGCTTCTCAAGCTCCTCCCTTTGACCACCTTGTGTTGCTCGCGCCCTCCTCGTAACTCCGTCTCGAGTGGACCTTCCACCGCTCCAATTTTGTACATTACAATTTTGAAACTCGAGTTACATTCGAGTTTAAACTAATTTACAACAAGAATATAAAATAGAGAAAGGCACGACGCGCAGGTCGTGAATAAAAATACAACACGCACATCACATCACAGGCCGTATTATGAATTACAACACATTTATTCCAATCCAATTGGGTCTTTTGGGCCATGACTATCACAAATTATACATAATTCTAAATTATGTATTTTCTATAATTTTCTGCAATTTTAATACCAATTTTTACAATTTTTACGAGTAAAAATTCTCGGCGGTCTCGTTTAGCGGTTTTCGGGCGCAATCACGGAACGAATCCCCTTGCGGGGCCAGGGGCAGTGCCCCTACCCGTGATCTAACCATAGAGAGGGTTCCTTAGCGATCCTACAATGCCTTAGCCCTCTGTCCCAAAAAGTTATGGGGCGAAACCTTGCCGTTTCAGAAAAATCTTCTCGGTAGTCGAAGCCTACAAGTGTCGAAACACTTGTGCTTCGCTTCTACGAGAAAATTACTCATAAAAATCCATAAAAACTTAAATTTACAGAAAATCACAGAAGCTATATTTTTCATAAAAATCAAAAATAAACTCATACAAGTCTTCGCACGTGGCTCTGATACCACTATTGGGTTCTTCGGGTCGCGAAAACCCCGAAACCCCCAGCCATGGATCCGTACGAATTAAAACCTTTTGAAAAACTTACGAGTACGAGTTTCTAAACCTCGATCTACAGTAGATCTACAAAGGGAAACAAAGAATATACCCTTGATGCGCGCCCTACGCGAATCCCGCTCGTCCAATGGTGTCGGATCTTAAGGTTGTCAAAGTAGACAACCCTCTAGAAGTATCCACACGAACACAAGAAGGAGATCACCAAACTAAAGTGTGCTAGCACCTTAATTGGGTTTGGCAAGATGAGGAGAGGGAGAGAAGAAAATGGAGCAAGGAAGAAGATGAAGGAATTCACTTGAATGAAAAATTCATTCTCACCCATCAAAAGTGGCTGGCCACATTCATGGAGTTGTAACCTCTATGGAATGCCAAGAGTCACAACTCTTGGTAACTCCCATGAGGTGGCATCCCACTTAAGCAACCATGATGATGTGGAGCATCATCATTGGCCCATTCAATGCCAACTCACCAATGAGGTGGCATAAAGTCAAGTCAAACTTGACTCTTCATCTTACTCTCAAGTCAAGTCAAACTTGACTTAATCTCTCTCATGGTTGATCTAATCCAACAATTTAATTCAAGCCAATTTAATATAATGAATCTAATTCATTTAATTAAATTGATTCAATGAGTCATAATCTAAATTAGACTCATTGAACACATGAATCAACTTGAGTCCAACTCAATTAGCCCAACTAGGATTACTCTTAATCCAATTTGATTCATCAAATGAATCTAATCCTCTTGGTTCATCATATGAACCTAATCTCCATCTAATTGTCCTTAGTGTGTGACCCTATAGGTTCTTATAACGTTGGCAATGCCCCTAAACCCATTTAGAAGCATAAGTAATGAGCGGTATCTAGCAACACATCATTACTCCCCAAGTTACAAGAATGTTTAGATCCAACATCACCTTGTGACTACTAATTGTGACTCCTCACAATATATGACAAGTGTCCTTCTATCCAAGACATCTAGATTGATCAATGTGAGGCATAGACCGTGTCATCCTCTGACCAATCTAAATCTTGAACTCTAAGTAGACTCACTAAATCAAATGAGCTCAATATCTTATATTGACTCATTTGGGCATGGCCATGCACATTGTGGTCTCACTCTATCAAGAATATTGATGTCGCTCCCGTCATATAGGAGGGATAGATCCCATCTATATCACTCACATCCCTCTGCATAATTCGTTACATACTGAGTAATCGCCTTTATAGTCCACTCAGTTACGGGTGACGTTTGACGAAACCAAAGTACATAACTCCTCATGTAGGGATCCATGGTGACTTCAGGTCTAAGGACTAGTAGTCATACTAATAGCCACATGAGAAAGTATATGACACTCATATAACGATCCATGATACTTTCTCATGGTGGGTCATTTAGTATACATTCTCCAATGCATACCCATGTGTCAACTTGATATCTCTATATCCATGACTTGTGAGATCAAGTCATCGAGTTGACCTACATGCTAGTCTTATTGCATTAACATTGTCCCTGAATGTTAATACTCAACTAGGAATGATTAAGAGTAGTGTTCCCTATATCATCTCACTATCGGTTCAACTAACCGATTGATATAGGTGAGAACCTTCTACTCAAGGACGCTATTATACTTAGTTTATTTGGCACCAACACAAGTAAGTATAATAACCAAAACAAATGCCTTTATTTATATATATAAGAATATGATACAATAAGTCCATAATACAATCATCAAATGATTGGCTCTAGGGCTCTAACTAATAAGAAGGGGATGCATCTCTGACCTCGATATTGGACTAAGGAGCAAAGGGAGCAATCGAAGATGGATAAGGAGGCAACTAGAATTGTATTAAATTTATTACCTTCTAATATTGTGTCACGTGTAGGTGAGTACAAGTGTGCTCATGACCTATGAAGCAAGGTGATTAATGTTAGTATTCACCCTAGTACCAATTATGAGATGATTGTAAAGGGCTCATTTTGTGTCATATTTCATTACTAATAAAAGGCAAAGTTGGTTATTATATTTATCTATTCAGTGTCGAATGAATAAGTATAATAATGTCGTTGGGTAGTAGGTTCTTATCTACAACATATCAATTGGTTGAATTGATAGTGAGATATTGTAGTTATACATAGAACACTAATCTTAATTATTCCTAGTCAAGCATTAATATATAATGGAAATATTAATGCGTTGAGACTAGCATGTAGGTCAACGGATGACTTAATGTCACAAGTCATGGATATGAGATATCAGGTTGGCACATAGGTATATATTAGAGAATATATACTGAATGACTCGCCATGAGACTGTTTCATGGATCGTTATATGAGTGTTATAAATATTCTCATGTGACTATTGGTATGAATAGTCCTTAGACCTGAAGTCACTACGGTTCCCTACATAAGGAGTTGTATACTTTGGTATCGACAAACGTCACCTGTAACAAGGTGGATAATAAAGTCGATCATTGGGTATGCAATGAATTATGCGGAGGGATGTGAGTGATGCAGATGAGATCTATTCCTTCCATATGATGGAAGCGATATCTGTGGACCCCTTGATTAGTAGAACACAAGAAAGCATGATCATGCGCAAATGAGTCAATATGAGATATTGAGCTTATTTGATTGAGTGTGCCTACTTAGAGATCAAGAAACACAAAGGTTAATAAGAGAATCACACGGTCTATGCCTCATTGATCAATCTAGATATCAAGGATAGAGGGACCAAGTCATACAAGATAATAGCCACGTACAGGTTAGGTCAGATCTCGACTTTCTTGTCACTTGGATAGCAATGATGCCTTACTAGATGTCACTCATTGCTTATATATCTAAATGTTGATTTAGGTACATTGCCAACGTTACAAGAACCAATTGGGGCACACACAAAGAACAAGTAGATATGGAGATAGGTTCATATAATGAATCATTGGATTAAGTCTAATTTGAATTGGACTTATTGAGTAAGACTCAATTGGATTTAATTATTGGATTAAGTCCAATTCAAACTAGACTCATTGAATCAATTCAAATGATTGGAATGGTGATTCATTGAATTCGAAATTGCATGAGAATCAATGAGTTAGACTCATTGGGTGAACTTGAGTTCACCAAGGAAGTTGAATGGTCAAAATTGAACCATTGGATTGAATGGTCAATTTTGAGCCATTGGATTGGAAGATGAAAGGGTAAAAACCATTGGTATTCATGAGATGGATATATATATCATTTTGGATGATATTTTCATTATGTGAAAAAAACCTTTAGTCTTCTTCATCTTCCTCCTTCCCTCTCTTGGCCGAAACCCCTTCTTGTTGTTGCTAGCACAACCTTAGGTGGTTTCCTTCTCTATCTTGTGAGTTTGTGAGATAAACGAAGGCAAGACTTGTTCGTGTGGATACCGTAGAGGTGCGAACGTGAGATCGTGCTGAGATCCAAGCTTTCTGGAGTCCATGAGCACACATCAAAGGTATAACCACTATCATGCAACTTAGTATAAGTTATGTTCTTTCCATTTGCATGGATCTCTTGGAGGAACTAGATGTTTTTCGCTGCCATTTTACATGTTTAGCGCCATAGTTCCTTACAATTACTCTACATAAAAACCATACACAAGTTCAGGGAGTGGAGGAGCCTAAGGAGAAGGGCTCATTGGTCCAAGAGGAGGAGAAGAACCAATCGGATGTGGAGACGAGCTCAACATCCGGAGGTGGAAGATGTGGAATCGTCCACATCTTCAAAGGAGGAAGAAGTGAAAATGTCCACATCTTCAAAAGAGGGAGAAGAATCCAAGATGGGTTAGGAAGACGTCTTGAAATCTCAACCCTCAACCTTAACTATTGAGAAGAGCAGGAAAGCCCACATTAAGTGTTTTGAAAGTAGTGAGATGGGACACTACAAGAGTATGTATCCATTGCTCAAGAAGGTAAAGGAGACAAATCCTAGACCCTATAAAGTTCTTTTGAAAACAAATGTGGTTTGTAGGGAAAGTGCCAAGGAGAAGAGGCACATTCGATGCTTCACATGTGGTGAGTGGGGTCACTACCACACGAATTGCCCAAGGAGAGGAGAGCTCAATAAATTGGTGCACTTGAAGAAATGGGATAAGAAGAGGAACTCAAGTCAAGGAGGAGCTCCAAAGGTAAAAGGGAAGATAATCCCTAATTTGAAGTTTAATCCAATTTCAAATTCCTTCATGCTTGTTAGGAATAATGAAAATTATGTACTCATGCATAATTATGGATTTAGGTATAATAATAGGAATAGGGTTAACATTGTTGATAACCCTAGGAAATCATATGCTAATAGTTGACCTAACAAGAAACAATCCACCTTGCCTAAGGAGAGGAAAGTGGTGGAAAACCTAAGTATTAATTCGAATAAGGGGAGACATAAGTCTAGGAAGGATAGTTCTAGGAGTGTCCAAGGTGGACATATTGATTCTCGGGTTAAAACCCTAGAATTAGAAAATCAAGCCTTGAAGACAAGGCTTGAGAAAATGGAGAAAGTCCTAAATAGGTTCATTATTGGACCTAGAGGATTTGATATGTGTTTGGGTAGTAAAAGACCTAAAAATGTCAAATTTGATCCCTCTAATGTCAAAAGGAGGTCAAGTGCTAGGGTGACACATAACATTGGTAAGGGAGGAGTGACCAAGGGCAAGAGAGTGTCATCCAAAGCCCATGAAAAGAAATATGCTAGGGTGGTATATGATTATAACAATGAGAGGTCAAGAAATGGAAAGGGAAGACCATTTAAGGATAAGGAAAAATTAACAAGGACAAAGTATCTAAGGTTAAGAAGGTAACGGTTATAGGCCAAGTGACACCTGAGGTGCACCGAAGTGGCTTAGCCATAGTGGATGAATTACTTAGGGATGTGGCTAAGGTTAAGAGTTTTAAGGGGTGCTCAAAGAGTCTTTTCGATACCCATGGTCAATGAATCTCAAGCGGACCTTTCTTGGTGATCCTGTCTGAGAAGCTTGACAAAACGGAAAGCTGGGAGAAAACCTACTGCTGATGAAGAATAATACCTGTAGAATACCGATCTGAGAAACTCAAAGCAGATCTGGGAGAATGAAGTTATAGAATGCCCTCCTTGTGCGAATATCCAAAGACGAAAGGAAAGATTCAATGAAGAAAACCTAGATCTGGAACTCTAATGACTTCCTGCGCACAAGAGAACCGCCAACACTATTGTCAGTGACCTAAGACCGGGGAGGGAATCCCTGGCTAGGCCCTTCGACGCTCAAGTCAGTGATATCTCTTTTTGTGTGGAAAACTAGAAAGAAGAAGAAGAAGATGAATAGTAGTTGAAAACTAGGGTTGGGAGTGTGAGCATCAACGTGAGCATACCTGGCCAACGGAGAGGATTCCCCCTTTTATATCACTCCATATAACCTCCGTAATCATGAAGTGGACCTCGGTTTGTTAGAGTTTGTTATGAGATGACGTAAGCTACATACTTGCAGAAAATGACTTTTAAGGAATTTTTTTTGTACCCCAGATGTGCCTTTTTTGTCGTCTAGTACCTACAGAAGAGTCTAGAAACATTCTTTTCGCCGAGTTAGTCAACCTGTTATACGATTACATAAAACAAATATTTTCATAAGCTATTCATAAATATCCTTAAAATGTTTATTCTCGTCCTATCCTATAAGTTATATTTTATCACCCCTTTTTGGTTATCCTGTCTTCACTATGTTGTGGACAGCCCGATATTATACTATGTTTTGTATCGGTCGGGATTGACCCTAGGTTTCGTACAGGCGGGTTATTATTTTTATTTAACACATGTCCTCTTCATCCGATAATATATTATAAATCCTGTACGGTCTTGTAGTTGCTCATTCTCGGACGATCATATACATCCGCCTGATGTTAGTCTATATTCGCATGTGCTAGCTCAGACAATCCTGACCGATATTGGCCTTTCTTTCTTAAGGTATATCCCGGCCGATATTAGCCTACCCTTTCTTTAAGATATTGTCCCGGCCGGTATTGACCTATATTTTCTTAAGTGTGTTACCTCGTCCGGTATTTGCCTATATTTCCTTAAGCATGTTGTACCGGACGATATTAGCCTACCGTTCTCAAGATGTACCCTGACCGGTATTAGCCTATCTTTTCTTTAAGGTATTATCCCGACCGATGTTGGCCTATATTTTTTTAAGTGTGTTACCTCGTCCGGTATTTGCCTATATTTCCTTAAGCATGTTGTCCCGGCCGATATTTACATTGCTTAATTCTGCTATCTCTTTTCTTTCCCCTTTTCTCCGGGGACCTAGCCTTCCTTCCAAGTCTAGTCAAAGGAGGCGTAGCCGACTGACTAGACCTAAGTCTATTTTTTGTTTCTTTGCCTATTTTTGGTTATGTACCTGCCATGGTCTCTGCATTAGCCTTATGGCTTTTTTTGTAGTAGTCCTCGTAACTTCTGTTACAGCAATCCCGTGAACCCAAGTATAGTGATCCCGTGAGTCCAAGTATAGTGATCCCATGAGTCCCTCGACCCTTTAAATAGGGGTGCGATCCTTCTTTTCTTCTTCACTCGCTTCAGTTCTTCTCCTTTTTGCTTGCCTTCTCTTACCGAGAGTATGGCTTTAGGCCTCCCTCTCTAGGAGCAACCTCTGTTGGCGAAGATAGGATTTATGAATGAAGCTGCTCAAACTCCAGACCTAGCTAACTCTCAAGAACGAGAGTTAGAGGTATTTCTATCGGTCACCCAGTTTCAAACAAGGTCAGGAAAGACCTTAAAGAATGAAGTTTGTCAGGATCCGGAGCGTAAGACCCCAGAGTGGAAAGGCTTGATGACCTAATATGCTATTAGTGATTAGTTAATGTTGCCATCATAGCCCAGGCTGCTTCGGTTTCAGGCTAAGGTGGGTGTTCTAGAATCAGAGCTCAAAAGGCTCAGGCGGGAGGTGGACCTTTCAGTCATATGTTGGAGAGGGAATGAACAAGTTTGTGCTTTCTTGTTCATGAGACCACTCTGCTTCATAGTTTCCTTCGTCTGGGTAAAATATTTCCACTTCTTCAACCCGGGCAAGCTTCCTTCGTGTCTTGGTCAAATTTATCCTTAGCAGGGTTGAAGTTTTCTAAGGAGTCCGAGAGCTCATGTTTATAACTTTTGTTGACATTTCGAGGTTTAATGTTTTGAGAGGAAAATGTAATGTTATGTATCTGATCATGTTTTAAGTGTAAAATCGAATGATCTTTTGTATCAAACTGGGTGACTTTCTTGAATCCTTCTGGTTTATAAGAATAGACGTGATGACCCGACCAATATTGACTTGTCTATCATAGACGTTGTTATCCCAACCGATATTAGCCCGTCTATTATAGTTACATTAATTCAAACATTGCTTCCCACATGATTGACTATTATTATTTCATATTCTCCATCTTCGACCCGAGATTTGTCAAATCCAGTCCATCCTCTTTTATTACACATAGAAAACCATGCCTTTTTTTTAGAATTTCCGTGATTATGATTGGTTCTTCAACGGTAAGAGAATGTTGGAGGCGCGTGACGAGGCACCACCAACCCCTACACGATTCAATTTGTCGCATCCATCATAAATGCCCATTTATGGTTATATGACATGTGTCTTCTCTCTCTCATAACACTAGCGTTTGCACCTTTCTGTAATCAACGGTGTCTGTTGATAAAAGGCTTTCTGATCTAACGTTGGCCATATGTTCGTTCAACCCTAAATCCTTCATCTTCTTGTAGACTTTGTTCTTTTTTCCTTACCTTGGCGTTTCTTCTTTGCTGCCATCTTTGATCAATCCTCGTGCTCACCGTCTTCCAGTGATCCTCTTTCTTAGCTCCCAGTAAGTAATCTGTCATTCTGATAACCCTTACTTCTATCTATGGCTGAAGAGACGATTGCTCCTTGGTATACTCAAATTTCATCTTCCTTCGACACGGATGCTCGGCTTGCTATTCATGAGCAATATGAAATTCCTAAGGAATATGACATCATAATTCCTAAACCAGATGAGCATCCTCACCATCCTCCTGCTAACTGTATAACTTTCTTTAGGGATCAGTTGATAGGAGGTTTAAGGTTTCTCATTCCTCCTTTTCTAATCTAAGTGAGTCAATATTTTGGCATTCCTCTTCAACAATTTATGCCTAATACCTTTCGTTATTTGTGTGGCCTGTATATGTTGTTTCGTACACTTGACATTCCTCCTACTCCTCAAAATGTTTTCATGTTTTCCTATCCAAAGGTAGCAGAACCAGGTGTTTTTCTTTTCCAATCTCGGACTAAGATGGTCCTTTTTGATGACATGACTTCTTCTCTTAAAGCTTGAAAATCTCGCTTCTTCTTTATACAGTTTCCGGGACCTATCCCTTGGTCCCATGCTTGGAAATCTTCGTTACCTCCTCTGCTTGATGTCAAGGAGTTTCATCTTCACCCGTCCTTTCCTCTTTATTGTGAAAAGTTGCTATATCATCGTCTTTTTATTACTAAATGACTGTGGAATGATCTTCTGTATCTGTTTGGGTTGAGTCCAGTCAGATATAAGATGCGCGGCTCCTTAGGTAAAATTTTGTTTCTTCCTCTATCAATTTTTACTAACTAAAACATTTTCTTTCCTTTTGTGTAGTGGCTGGTTTTTATGCTGCCTTGATTAATGAAGAACTGCATCTGGAAGAGGCCGAACTTCGTGCAAAAGAGCAAGAGCTTCTTGCGGCCATTAATCTGCCATCTTTAATTGAAGCTTCGGTTCCTCTGGTTGAAGCCTCTAGCTCTCAAGTAACTCCTGAAGTTCCTGAGGTTCCTCCGGCAGGAACTCTTGCTGTCTCTTTGCCAATTGCTTCTTCATCAGCGGCTGTTGCTGCTCCACCAACCACTTCCCTTCCTGTTATCGAGCTTACATCCCCTGTAAGCTCAGGAAGATCCCTTGCTGAGATTGCCCCTGGTAAACGCCCGGGACACAAACTCACTAGAGCTCCCCCCTCAAAAAGGAGATTCACTCTTTCTGCTGAGGAATCACCCTCAGAAGGTTTTGCTTCTGCTACCCCTTCTCCTAATGAGCCTACTTTGGCTGATTTATATCCTTCCCTTCTTTTTTCTTCCTCTCCTTCTTCTAGCAGTACTACCCCTGGCAGTGCCTCTTTTACATTCCCTCTAACTATTCCAGAATCTGGGTCTTTACTTTCTTCCTTTTCTTCTTACTTGATTTTTGCTCCCCCTTCTATCCCAACCTCTTCCTTTTCCACCAGTTCTTCTACCATTCCTATCCTCCCGGTATTACTAGGAGGTTCTTTTGCCACTGCTCGAGAGGAAATTCGCCCTCTCTTCGGAGAGCCTACCCCTCCTGAAACAATTGATCAATTCTCTCATGAGGAAACCAAGGTATGTTTACTTTTACTTATTCATTATTTATCCTTGACTATTTTGTAACCTCTTGTTATATTCTTAGCGATGGATGGCCAATATGGGCCTGGCTCGACTGATGCATAACTTATATTCTAAGAATGAGAAGCTGAAGCAACAAGTTGCTGAGTTATCTTCTGCCACGCTCTCAGATGAATCCAAAAAACAGTATGAAGCTCAGGTTGAGAGCCTTCAGACTCAATTTAAATCAGCTACAGATCTTAATACTGAGTTATCCTCCAAATTAGAGAAGCAGATTGCTGAGACTAACAAGTTGAAGTCTGACTATGAGTCTGCATTAGCTGATAAACTAAAGGCTCTACATCTGAAAGATGATAAAATAGCTTCTCTAAACACCTCCTTGAACACAGTTGAAGTAGAGGCCTCCACCAAAGATGTCGAGCTGAAGTCTTCCCAAACAGCTCTGGTTGTTTACAAATCTGGTGAAGATACTCGCATCAAGGAGTGGGCTACCATCTTGATCCAATCTACTGAATTCAACAGGCTGATCGTAAAATCTATTTTGGCCGCCTATACCACTGGAGCCAAAGAAGCAGTAAAGCAATTGTGAGAAGAAGACTTCTTGTCTCGTGATCCTCCTCCTAATTTCTTGAACCGACGCAAGCTCCTTGATAACAGGCCTGTTGATTTGTTTCCTCAGTTATCCCTAGAGTAATCTTTTTGCTTGAATATGGATTATTGTGTAAAGTTAAACTTTTCTTTCTACCACTATATTTTCTCCTTTTCAGTCATGGTGGTTGTTTATTTTATCCAAGCATGTCTAATGTCGCCCGGCTTGCTGCTATAAAGCCTTAATTCATATATTATAATATCGTCTGCCTCGACCGGTCTATCATAACCGGTCGATTTATACTTATGCTTACAAATATCGTCTGGTACTTTGTATTTAACCAAGCCCCGTCCGATATAGTATGGTACGTTATAATATTATCAGTATCGCTTGGTTTATTATAATTGGTCGATTTATACTTATGTTTACAAATATCGTCCGGTACTTTGTATTTAACCAAGTCCCGTTCGATATAGTATGGTACATTATAATATTATCAGTATCTCTCAGTTTATTATAACTGGTCAATTTATACTTATGTTTACAAATATCGTCCGGTACCTTGTATTTAACCAAGTCCCGTCCGATATAGTATGGTACATTATAATATTATCAGTATCGCTCGGTTTATTATAACTGGTTGATTTATACTTATGTTTACAAATATTGTCTAGTTCTTTGTATTTAACCAAGTCCCATCCGATATAGTATGGTACGTTATAATATTATCAATATGGGTCGGTCTTCTCATAACCGCGAATATCGTTCAACTCTTCATACTTAACTAAATCTCGTCCAATCTATTGTGACTGTCCGGGTTTGTTGTTAATCACCTAGATGGTCTAAAGTCACCCTACTAACTTTATTCCCGACCAATTTTCCTGATACCTCTATGATTTTTTAAGAATCAAGTGCAGAAAAAAAAAAACCTGGTTGCATTTTCTGAGGAAGATCGCCAAACTTAATACCTTTTTCGTGGGATTCATCCTTCTTTTTGAATTCGATCCCATCCTTCGATGACATTACCTCTTTATGGTGGTTTTGATTCTGGGTATTCCTCCTTATTGGATTCATACTCTTTCTTTCCATACCCACTTTTATACTTAAGTTCTACACGAACTGTTATTGATCTTATTATTTTATATATCCCTATGATTTCGGGTTTCTCATTTTTCTAGTTCTTCTTCCTCCCCTGTTTAAGGGTTTTTGGGTATAAGGCCCTGAGAGAGAAAAGAAGGTTTAAAATGCTATCTTCTTCTTTCCGACTATTCCTTCCTCTTCCTTTGTTTGCTTCCCTTCTGCTATTCTGCCATGGCTACTCCTTCCACAGCGTGGTTTCTTTCGTGCGCTTCTAGCCTCACTGAGCCAGAGGAGTTAGAGTTACAAGTAAACTATGGTTTTCCTTCCTATATAGTTCGCTCTACCCCTCAGGATAGTCCGCATCTTCCTCCTTTAGGAAGTATATCGATCTTCTGGGCTCAAGCCTTACAAGGTTTCCGATTCCCCCTTCATCCCTTTTTCGCTGATGTAGTCTTTATTTTGATATTCCTCTTAATTAGTTTATTCCTCAGTCTTTTTCTATCCTTGTGGGTTTTGTTGGGGTGTCTAAACTACTAGATTTTCCCTTATCCCCTCGTCTGTTTCACTACTTCTTCATTCCCCACCAAGTGGACATTGGTGTCTTTAAATTTCAATCTCGCCCTAAGACCCTTTTGTTTAATAGGATTCCTCCTCAAGAGGAATGACGTCACAAATTTTTCTTTATGCGTCTCCCTTCTTCTACTCCTTTTCCTATTGCTTGGATACACAATCTCCCCGAGGCTCCTAACACTAATAACTTCCTCACTGATCCTTCTATCTCTCTTGCCTTATCCAAGCTAAAGGGGGCTAAATTCAGCTTACCGACCTTGATTGTGGAGGGTTTAATGTTTCCCTTTGGAATAAGTTGCATTGACACTCCCTTGGATGTCTCTTTTGGTATGTCTAAACATTCTCGGCTATGTTTATCAGCTATTTGTTATTTATTTTCTATAATGACGCCCAATTTTTGTGTTTCAGCTGATGCTCTTCTACCCGCTTTCATGTACAAGAATACAACCATGACCAAGTCTTTTTTGAATAAACTTGGAGAGCAATTATTGCAAGCTCGTCGAGCCAATCCTACTGCTTCTACTTTGGGTTTGTTATCTAAAGAAGAACAAGCGGCAGAAGCTATTGCTTCTATGGAAGAGGAAGAGGAACAACCTTTTATTACCATACTCAAGAAACCCAGGCTGACTGAGGATGTTCCCTTTTGTGACACTTTTGGTATCTTTGTGCAGACTCCTATTGCTCCTTTACCTATTTCTTTTGAGAGAGGTAAGGCGCCAATGCTCCCTACCCACATTATTTCCAATCTTTCTCTTAGAATGATAAGACCGGGTCTACTCATTCCTTCCTCTTCTGCTATCGTTTCAGCTACTTCTGCTCCTCAGATTGCTACTACTACTTCGGCATCCTCTCAACCTCTTACCCTGGCCTTGCCTGCTCTTGCTCCTAAACTCTGAGCTAAAAGAATGCCTTGAAGGAGATCTTCTCTAAGTCCAGGACCATCAGTTATCCATGCTTCGACAACTGAATCAACTTTCATTGCTCTGCTATCTTCCATCCCCTCTAGCTCTTCCTCTGTCATTCCCGGTTCTACTACTCCCCTCCTTTCTCTTCCTTCTTCTTCTACACGACCCTCTTCTCCTTCTGCCTCCACACCTCTTTTTAGGCAAGCTTTAGGTTTGCCCTCTCAAATGGGACAAGCTTCGGACCCTCCTAGTTATGGTTTTCTGCAACTACAAGGCCCTTTTGGCTGAGTCTTGGCAGCATAGCCAAGAAATATTAAGGGGCACGAGTATGCCCCATCGTGTTGATAGTCATAGTCGTCAAGCTGTTGCATTAAGTGTTTTTCATTATATATTGTCATCGTATTATTATTTCCTGCTAACTGTATTATTATTTCCTGCTAACTGTATTATTGTTTCAGTTTCTCGCCTCGAGTTTTCACCTAGACCAGCTACTCATTGCTCTAGAGCGGGAAAACAACAAGTTAAAAGCTCAAGTAGAGGCATTGAAAGCCAATCTTCCTCCTTCTCACACTGAGCTTTCTCAACTGCAAGAGAAGATAGGTATGCAGACTCAATAAATAGAGGGTCTGAAGAAGGAACTACAACATCAGCAGCAGCTATTGGCAAACAAAGAGCTTGAAAGGAAAACCTTGGAATTACGAGTGGACCGATTACATTCCAGCCTTCAGGTGGAAACCACTTTGAAAGAAAAGGCCCTCTCAGATATTTCTCATAAAAGCGTTGTCCTAGAGAAAGTAGAGAGGCTTCATAATATCTTTCTTTTTGATCAGGCTCAAGATTCAGCATCAAGAGATTTTGCTCTTCTACAAGAGCAAGAATAAAGAAAGGCTCAGGATGCTGAGATATCCTCACTTCAGAAGGAGATAGAGAAGCTTAAATAAAAAAGAGATGCTTTCAAAGCCGAACCTGCCACACTACAAACCGAATTTCAAAGTTATAAGGAGCAGGAGGAGGATCTATGGGAGGACAGACGCTTAACTTATCTAAGGTCCCTAGTATTCACTAATGAATATATCCGCCGGGTCATAGGGACTTTAAACCATTCCGTGACTGGAGTTATTCAATAATTGAGAGAAGGTGGTTATTTACCCCGCGAACCTCCCCTTCAGTTCATAAATCGTCATAGACTTAATCATGAATTACCCTAAGACTTGACATGCGATTTTTAAGTAAGCATGATTATGTACTCAAAAAGACTTGTAAATAAAAGATTTGTAATTAAGTACTTGCAAGACTTGTAAATAAAAAACTTGTAATAAAGTACTTGCAATATTTATAAAAAATTCATACTTACCTATTTTTCTACCCTTCATTATCTGGTTGCTGCTTCTTGAGAATACATACTATCTTGCTTAAAAGCTTCTCCTGTTGTGGTATCTTAAGTAATTATATGGCTCCGAGCAATAAGGATTCTCCGTAAACCCTTTGATCTCTATTCAGACTTGACTGTATATAAGGAATTTCAAAGACCTCAGTGCTTCCGAGGGATGCGTAATCTCGAGTAACTTTATCTGAAAAACTCCATACGATTTATATATTCTGGTCAGGAGTGTAATACTGAGTGATCTTTATAAAGAAATCCAGATGACTTTGAATCTAGACCAGGAACATAATCCCGAACGAGAAGAATCTCATCAACCTCTAGTTGGGCGTATAATTCCGATCGGCTTAATATGAAGAATTTCATTAACCTCTGGTCGAGCGCATAATCCTGACCGATTTAATATGAGGAATCAACCTTTGAGTTTTTGGTCGGGCGTGTAATCCTGATCGATTTAATATGAAGAATATCCTCAACCTTTGATTTTTCGATCGGGCGTGTAATCCCAATTAATTTGAGTCAATAGAGTCCTGTGCTCTATCATATTTTGATCAGGTACTCAATCTTGCATGACTTTGTTAATGATAGTTTAAAGTCCTCGGTTCTTCCCGAGAAGACCCGTCCGGGTTACTTCAAGGGATTTCCTGATCGACTGTGCTTTATGATAGTTTAAAGTCTCCGGGTCCTCCCATGAAGACCCGTCCGGGTTACTTCAAGAGATTTCCTGATCGACTATGCTTCTGATAGTTTAGAGTCTCCGGTTCCTCCCATAAAGGCCCGTCCGGGCTACTTCAAGAGATTTCCTGATCGACTATGCTTCTGATAGTTTAGAGTCTCCGGTTCTCCCATGAAGGTTCGTCCGAGCTACTTCAAGAGATTTCTCGATCGACTATGTTCTTGATAGTTTAAAGTCTCCGGTTCCTCCCAAGAAGACCCATCCGGGCTACTACAATCGACTATGTTCTTGATAGTTTAAAGTCTCCGGTTCCTCCCAAGAAGACCCGTCCGGGCTACTTCAAGAGATTTCCCGATCGACTATGTTCTTGATAGTTTAGAGTCTCTGATTCCTCCCAAGAAGACCCGTCTGGGCTACTTCAAGAGATTTCCCAATCGACTACGTTCTTGATAGTTTAGAGTCTCCGATTCCTCCCATGAAGGCTTGTCCGAGTTACTTCATGTGATTTCCCGATCGACTATGTTTTTGATAGTTTAAAGTCTTCGGTTCCTCCAAAGAAGACCCGTCAAGAAATTTCCCGATCAACTATGTTCTTGATAGTTTAAAGTCTCCGGTTCCTCCAAAGAAGACACGTCCGGGCTACTTCAAGAGATATCCCGATCGACTGTGTTCTTGATAGTTTAAAGTCTCTGGTTCCTCCCAAGAAGACCCGTCCAGGCTACTTCAAGAGATTTCCTGATCGACTGTGTTCTTGATAGTTTAAAGTCTCCGGTTCCTCCCAAGAAGATCCGTCCGGGCTACTTCAAGAAATTTCCCGATCGATTGTGTTCTTGATAGTTTAGAGTCTCTGATTCCTCCCATGAAGGCTCGTCCGGGTTACTTCATGCAATTTCCCGATCGACTGTACTTTATGTAAAACTAAGATGCTATCACTAACCTTGTGATGGTTTAACGCCTTTGAGATTTTCTTATGGAAGCCTGGTAGGTCCTTCCTTAATGCTCCTGATCAACAGTTACTTGAGAAGAGTAAGAAGGTTTACCCGGTGATCATTATGTTATTAAAACCGTGTCTATTTTTCAGGCGATACTTTGCCTGCATTGTATTTATCAAATTGAATGAAGTGCATAAATTATGAGCATACTTGCTATTTGTTCGCAGGGAAACAACTTCAAGTAAATTTGATTTGTTCTCTCAGACGTATTCTTGAATGATATGAGCTTGTTAAGTTCGATAGGGCTGTAAATGATTTGCACTCCATGGACGCTCGAGAATTTTGTTGGTGCGAGAAGCATCCGACGATCGAACCGGTGTTTTGATTATGTCAAAGGGTTTAAGTTAAGTTGTTTTGTTATCTAATGTGCTTGAATAAGTTTGCAGGAAAGTCCTAACTATGGTTAGGCAGGTGAAAAAGCCTAGGGGGTGGTAACCCTAGGTCCTAGGGGGTGGTAACCCTAGGTGGTATAAAACCCTAAGGGGCGGTAACCTTAGGTCCTAGGGGGTGGTAACCCTAGGTGGAGGAAAATCCTAAGGGGCAGCAACCTTAGGTCCTAGGGGGTGGCAACCCTAGGTGGAGGAAAATCCTAAGGGGAGGTAACCTTAGGTCTTAAGGGGTGGTAACCCTAGGTGGCGAAAAACCCTAGGGGGTGGTAACCCTATGTCCTAGGGGGCGGTAACCCTAGGCGAAAAAGTCCAGTCGGTCTGGAGGATTGTTCTGGCATCAGGTAATCTCTCCTGAAGGGAGTAGGTGAGGACGCATTCCCCGGAAGAGGGAACAGTAGGCCTCGGTTCGACCTAGGGTTTCCGGTCGGAAATATGAAGTTAGAACCGGACAATCTGGAGACTGTCGAACACTTCATTTAGTATATTTATCTTTGCTAACTTTGTTTTTGCAGGATATGTTTGTGTTTTGGGACTAACATGTCTTGCAGGTACAAAAGAACAAGGTTTTCCCTTGGATGAACTGTGTCCGAGGTGCCTCCATGGAGCTTGGAGGCGCCTTGGGTGTAAAGGGGTTAGCTGGCTGTGAAGTGAAGCTGGAGGCGCCTTCATGGAGACTGAAGGCACCTTGGACTGCTTCTTGGAGGCGCCTTGGACCAGTGATGAAGGCGCCTTGAGTCGGATAAGAGACAGTGACTAGAAGATCATCACAGCGTTAATGAAGGGATAAAACCTTATGGTTTGAAGCGCCTCAATGGGGCTTTGAGGCACCTTGAACACCCTTTATAAGGATGTCTCGAGGAAGCAGTAAATCATTCATCTTTCAAGTAACCTTCAAGCACCGAGCTGCTAGCGAGACGTTCCGGACAAGCTACGACAAGCTCCCGACACCCCAGCACTCTGATCTCCTTAATTTTTGTTGTCGGTATTACTTAAAATTCTGTTGTACTTAATTCATATTTGTACTTTGTGATTTGATAGTGAATTGCCCAAAGTAATCGCTCAACGAGCGAGGGCCTTGGAGTAGGAGTCGCCCAAGGCTCCGAACCAAGTAAAAACACTTGGGTCCCCCCCTCTAGTGCTTTCGATCCAACAATTGGTATCAGAGCGGGGTTGCTCTGAATTGGTACAACTACCGTTCGAGCATTTTTTTCGTCGCTTTCTCGTTCGTATAGGATAAAAATAAAACCTTACGCCTTTAGTTTTTTCCCTCCAAAATTATTTTAAAAAAAATTCATTTTCATCTCTTCACGGTTTATTAGTATTGATAAAATATCGAATTTGGCAAAATTTGAAATAATATTTTTTTATAATATTTAATTATTATTTTATTATTTTTTCTCGAAATTCATGAATTTCTATTTCTATCCTTCTACCACACTACTAATCCAGGATTAAGTCCTGGGACAAGTTTTTTGTTCACTTTTTCGTGCAAGATTCAATGGCTCTCCAAGAAGGCAATAACACCACTTGCCCACCGCTCTTCTTCGGCGAATACTTCGGCTACTGGAAAGGTCGAATGGAGTCGTACCTGCAAACCGAGTTCGAAGTCTGGATGATCACCAAGACCGGGCTCGAACTACCAATTGACGGCACCGGCAAGCCACTACCATTTGAGAACTAGGACGCGAACATAATCAAGAAAGTCGAGGTAAATGCCAAAGCAACGTATACACTTCAGTGCGGCCTAACCAATGAGGAGCTAAACCATGTTGGCCCATTCTCAACTGCAAAAGAGGTATGCGAGAATCAGATTGAGCTACATGAAGGTATTCCTGATACGAAAATAGGTAAGCATGTTTTAATAAACAAATTATTTGAGCAGACTAATACTGCTCCGGCCGAGGAAGGTGTTGCGTTATTTGCAGGAACAAGCAAGACGAAGAAAGCACCGAAGGCAACATGGTCCGAGTCATCATACGAATCCGAATCCGACGAAGAAGAATAATCTAGCCTATTCTCTCTACCGGTGCTAACATCTGTGGCGGACACTGAGTCTGAATACGAGTCGGATACCGAGAGTGAATCTAGAACCGAATTCGAGCGAAGCCACGGATCCATATCCATTTCCGAAGGTTCTAAACCCACTGTAAGTTCTTTAATTTCTAGTATTAACTTAGATGATTCAGAAAGTTTAGTTCCTTACTAAAGAAGTTGGCTAAATCCAACGTCCGAGTCAAGTCACTCCAAAAGGAGGTAACAACCCTTAAGGAAATGATTAACTCGAGTCCTTTAATTGAGCCAGTTCAAATTGAAAATTCAACCCAAGTCCAACAACTTGAGGAAGAAAATTTCAATTTGAAAATTCAAGTTAAAGAACTCAAGAACACGATGGAACGGTTTACTTTGGGTTCCAAGAATCTTGATCTAATTCTCGAAAAACAAAAAGCCGTTTACAACCGATCCGGACTTGGATTCAAGACTAAAAAGAAATACCACTCATATTTATCACTCGTTAATAGATCAAATTGAAAGGTAGTCCAAGCATGGGTACCTAAGTCCAACTTGGTCAATATTGGATCCTCAAGGATCAAGTCTATTACCTTGATAGATCATATCAAGGCTATGATCTAGGGGGAGCCAGAAGAAAAACAGTATTAATAAAAAGATAAACCATTAAAAGAACATAATTAAAATTAAATTAAATTAAAACTAAATTAAACTAAATAAAATTAAATTAAAACTTAAATCGAATTTATAAATTAAGTAAAAGTATACACAAATCCTAAAAGGCAAATCAATAATGTAGGAGAAGGCTTCAGAATAGCTGACACCTCCAAAAATAATTTACCCGATAGGGTAACCCAAACCAAACTACCCGATAGGGTAATTAGAACTAATTAGAAAAGGAACAGTTTAACTTGACTTATGGTACTGGTGAAATTTTGGATGATTATTAGAGAAGCTTAGTCTATGCATGTCTAGGAAGATATGGCTTCGACCTGGTGCATTTGACTAAGTGGAACTAACCAAAGCTACCCTTTTATGGACCTTAACCAGTTAGACCAAAGTTTTGTATTAAGTTCAGTGGATTGGAAAACCTCGAAGGCATGGTTACTCTAATGATGTCCAAGTGACTCACCATATCCCAGAAGTTTATCCAAAAAATGCCTATTTGTTGAACCTAAAACTAAACCTAAATCAAACACAAAGTTAAACCAAACCCTATAATTGAGCCTAATTCATCTCACAAAATTATAGGATTTCCTGATTTAAAATTTAGATCGGCTGAGATGACTAAGGTTTAAATTAAATTGATAATTAATAATTCAAATCTAATTAATAATTCAAATTAAATTAATAATCAAAATTCAACTTAAATTAAAAATTAAATTAAATTATTAATTAAAATTGTTTCAAAACTTATTTAAAAATTCTTTTAAAAACTTACTTAAAAATTCTTTAAAAAACTTATTTAAAATTATTTTTAAAAAAATATTTTTAAAAATCCTTTTTAAAATATTTAAAAAAATAATTTTAAAAATCCGTTTAAAAATCTTCTTTTTTAAAAAAAAATTTCAGAATTTTTTAAAAATCCTTTTAAAAATATTTTAAAAATATTTTAAAAATCATTTAAAAATCCTTTTAAAAAAAGATTTAAAAATCCTTTAAAAATCTTTTAAAAATTATTTTAAAAATTCGTTTAAAAATATTTTTAAAAATCCTTTTAAAAATCCTTTTAAAAATGTTTTAAAATCTTTTAAAAATTATTTTAAAAATCCATTTAAAAATATTTTAAAAATCCATTTTAAAAATATTTTAAAAATCCTTTTAAAAATATTTTAAAAATTATTTTAAAAATCCGTTGAAAAATCCTTTTAAAAATACTTTCAAAAATCCTTTTAAAACTATTTTATAAATCTTTTAAAAATTATTTTAAAAATATTTTATAAATCATTTTAAAAACCATTTTTAAAATATTTTAAAAATATTTTAAAAATCCGTTTAAAAAACTTTTTAATTTTTTTAAAAAAAATCTTTTAAAATTTCTTTTAAAAATCATTAAAAAAAATCATTTAAAAAATCTTTTAAAAATCGTTTTAAAAATCATTTCAAAAATCTTTTAAAAATCATTTTAAAAAATCCTTTTAAAAATCATTTTAAAAAATCCTTTTAAAAATCGTTTTAAAAATCATTTTAAAAATCTTTTAAAAAATAATTTAAAAAACCTTTTAAAAATCTTTTAAGAATCCTTTTAAAAATCCTTTTAAAATCTTTTAAAAACATTTTAAATATCCTTTAAAAAAATCATTTTAAAAATCCTTTTAAAAATATTTTAAAAAATCATTTTAAAAATCATTTAAAAAATCATTTTAAAATTATTTTAAAAAATCATTTTAAAAATCCTTTTAAAAATATTTTAAAAATCCTTTTTAAAATCTTTTAAAAATCCTTTTAGAAATATTTTAAAAATATTTTAAAAATTATTTTAAAAATCTTTTCAAAATCCTTTTAAAAATATTTTAATAAATATTTTAAAATTCTTTTAAAAATCCTTTTAAAAAAAATTTAAAAATCTTTTAAAAATTATTTTAAAAATCTGTTTAAAAATCTTTTTAAAAATGATTTTAAAAATATTTGTAAAAATCTTTTAAAAATCATTTTAAAAATATTTTTAAAATCCTTATAAAAATCCTTTCAAAAATTATTTAAAAATTATTTAAAAATTACTTCGAAAATTATTTGAAAATTATTTAAAAAACCCTTAAAAAATTACTTGAAAATGATTTAAAAATAATTTTAAAAACCTTTTAAAAATTATTTAAAAATTCTTTTTAAATTTATTTGAAAATTATTTAAAAAGTTCTTTGAAAAATCATTTAAAAATTACTTTAAAAGTCTTTTAAAATATCTTACAAATCATTATAATGATCAAAATTAATTAAATGATTTAATTTTCAATGAGTTTCAAAATTAATTAACTGACGTAATCATAATTAATTTCAATGACTTTCGAAAGTTTAATTATTTTAAAATGTCGAGTAATTTTTAAATTATATTTGATTAAAAATCTTAATAATAATTAATTTTGAAATTATATTTTGAGTTTTAATGATAATTAACTTTTAAATCTTCAAATCATATTGTCAAATTATAATTTTAAACTCAATTTTCAAAATATTCATAAGTTTAAATGATTACTCATTTGAAATTCAAACTGAAAATTATTTTAAATATCAATTACAATTTAAACAAAGACAACTTCGTCTCATACACACTCATAAGCTGAACTTGCTTAATAACCTAGAATGGGTGAGATGGTAAATTAGGAAGATAATTACCTTTAAAAACATATTTGGACTCTAGAATCCTCAAACTTTGAAGGCATTAATCAAGGGGAAGTGAAGGGAGTCAAACTAAGTTCTTTTAATATTTCCAAATTTTTTTTTTGATCCACAAAAACTAAGTACTAAATTTATCAAAATGTTTTTTAAGTTTTGAAAGTTAAGTACTCAAACTAAAAGAAAATCCTTTTAAGAAGTTAAGTATTTACCAATACTTTTAAGGATTTGTCAAAATTTTTTAAAGGCTTTTCAAATTTAGCTAAGTGTTTACCAAAGCAATTACTTTCAAATGCTAAATTTTGATAAGTTTTTTTGTTGAAAGCACTAAGTATTTTCCAAGGCATTTCCTAATTTAAGTAAAACAATTCTTTTTGAAACACTAAGACATTAGATAAAGTGCTACTCTTCAGGGGGAGCTTAAACTAAAATAAAATAATTATTCTTTTCTCTTCCTGGTATTCTTTTTGATTTATGTCAAAGGGGGAGAAAAAAGTCAAAGTTAAAGAATTAAAGAAAATTAAGAATTAAGAATTTAAACATAAAGAGGAGCATAAGTTTTAGAAATTTTTACATTCATGCTCATGTTTAAATTTCTTAATAATTTCATATTTAATTGTCATATTTTTACTTAACTTTGAACCGTGTTGTCATAATCAAAAAGAGGGAGATTGTTGGTGCGGGAAGCATCCGACGATCGAACCGGTGTTTTGATTATGTCAAAGGGTTCAAGTTAAGTTGTTTTGTTATCTAATGTGCTTGAATAAGTTTGTAGGAAAGTTCTAACTGCGGTTAGGCAGGTCAGGTCAAAAACCCTAGGGGTGTTAACCCTAAATCCTAGGGGGTGGTAACCCTAGATCCTAGGGGGTGGTAACCCTAGGTGGTAGAAAACCCTAAGGGGTGGTAACCTTAGGTCCTAGGGGGTGGTAACCCTAGGTGGAGGAAAATCCTAAGGGGCGGCAACCTTAGGTCCTAGGGGATGACAACCCTAGGTGGAGGAAAGTCCTAAGGGGGGGGGGGGTAACCTTAGGTCCTAGGGGGTGGTAACCCTAGGTCCTAGGGGGTGGTAACCCTAGGCCGAAAATTCCAGTTAGTCTGAAGGATCATTCTAGCATCAGGTAATTTCTCCTGAGGGGAGTAGGTGAGGGCGCGTTCCTCGGAAGAGGGAACAGTAGGCGTCGGTTCGACCTAGGGTTTCCGGTCGAAAATCCGAAGTCAGAACCGGACAATCTGGAGATTGTCGAACACTTCATTTAATATATTTATCTGTGCTAACATTGTTTTTGTAGGATATGTTTGTGTTTTGGGACTAACATGTCTTGTAGGTACAAAAGAACAAGGTTTTCCCTCGGATGAATAGTGTCTGAGGCGCCTCCATGGAGCTTGGAGGCGCCTCAGGTGCAAAGGGGTTAGCTGGCTGCGAAGTGAAGCTGGAGGCGCCTTCATGGAGACTAAAGGCACCTTGGACTTCTTCTTGGAGGTGCCTTGGACCAGTGATGAAGACACCTTGAGTCGGATATGTGGCAGCGACCAGAAGATCATCACAGCGTTAATGAACGGATAAAACCTTATGGTTTGAGGCACCTCAATGAGGCTTTGAGGCACCTTGAAGACCCTTTATAAGGATGTCTCGAGGCAGTAGTAAATCATTCATCTTTCAAGTAACCTTCAAGCACCGAGCTGCTAATGAGACGTTCTGGACAAGCTACGACAAGCTCCCGACAACCCGGCACTCCGATCTCCTTAATTTTTGTTGTCGGTATTACTTAAAATTTTGTTGTACTTAATTCATTTATGTACTTTGTAATTTGATAGTGAATTTCCCAAAGTAATCGCTCAACGAGCGAGGGCCTTGGAGTCGGAGTCACCCAAGGCTCCGAACCAAGTAAAAACACTTGGGTCTTTTCTGTGCTTGTTCTTTTTATTTTCACTGCTTTAAACTCTCGAACGATTTTTGAATACGAAACGAGTGAAAGCCACGAGCGCTATTCACCCCCCTCTAGCACTTTCGATCCAACAAATTCTTCCTTCAATGTCCTGGAGATAATATGAACCCGATGCAAGTTTTTCTACCACCTTGTAGGGTCCTCCCCATTGTGGTACCAATTTGTTAACATCACCAGCAGGCTTGACACGTTTCCATACTAGATCTCCCACCTGAAAGAATCTTGGGATGACTCTCTTATTATAATTCTTTCTCATTCATTGTCGGTATGATGTGAAACGAGTTACAGCTTTGTCTCGAATCTCTTCTATCAAATCTAGCTCCATAAGTTGTCTACCTGCATTGTCTTTATCATATAGTTGTCTTCTGTCGGATTCTACTCCCACTTCTATAGGAATCACAGCTTCTCCTCTATAAACCAGTTGGAAAGGAGTAATCCCTGTAGCTTCTCGGGGTGTAGTACGATATGCCCAAAGAACACTGGGCAATTCATCTACCCAGCTACCTCCAACATGATCCAGTTTGGTTTTTAGACCTCTGATAATCTCTCTGTTGGTTACTTTTACTTGGCCATTTCTCTATGGATACGCCATAGAGGTGAATGATTGAGTGATACCATAGCTTTTACACTAATCTAAGATTCTGTCTCCTTGAAACTACCTTCCATTATCAGAGACTAATTTATGGAGAATACCAAATCTGCAAACAATATTCTTCCACAAGAATTTAATAACTGCATCTTCAGTAATTCGAGCAAATAGTTCTGCTTCTACCCATTTAGAGAAATAATCTACTGTTACTAATAAAAATCTTCTCTGTGCAGTTGCCATAGGAAATTGACCAACTATATCCATGCCCCATTGATCAAAGGGGCTGGAAATTATAGAGGTTCTTAATAATTATGTAGGATGATGTGGAATATTCTGATGTTTCTGACAAGAAAAACAAACTCTTACAAATTTAGTAGCATCTTCCTGTAAAGTAGGCCAGAAATATCCCGCTAATAAGATTTTGTGGGCCAAGGACCTCCCACTTATATGACTACCACTTGAGCCCTGATGAACCTCTTACAGGATATATTTTATATCTTCCGTCCCAATACATTTAAGTAAAGGTCTAGAGAAAGCCCTTTTATATAACTGCTCCCCTATCATAGTATATTGAGCAGTCCTCTTCTTAAATATCCTTGCTTGTTTTGCATCAATTGGAAGAATACCTTGCTGTAAATATAATATAATTTGTGCCCTCTAGTCACCTTGTATCTCTACATCAGCCTGTCTCTCAATACAAGATACTAACAATGTCTGTTCAACTGGCCGATCCAAACACCATGCTGTTATAACAGAGGCCAATTTAGCTAATTCATCCGCTACTTGATTCTCAGATCAAGGAATTTTTTGTATATTTACTTCTTGAAACTAAGCCTTCAATTTATCGAATGCCTCAGCATATAACTTGAGTCTATCATTATTGATTTTGAAGTTACCTGATAATTGTTGGGTTGCTAACTGAGAATCAGAATAAATGTCAACCCGGGCTGCTCCTACATGCCAAGCAGCTTGGAATCCTGCTATCAATGCTTCATATTCTGCTTCATTATTAGTGGCCCTATAATTCAACCTGATAGAAAGTTGAAGCTTATCTTCTCTTGGAGATATAAGGAGAACGTCAATCTCACTACCTTGTCTAGTTGAAGATCCATCCACATAAATTTTCCAGGTATTTTCTTCTTCAGGATCTTGAACTTCTATGATGAAATCTGCTAGAGCTTTTGCCTTGATGGCCGAGCGAGGTTGGTATTGTATGTCATACTCACTAAGTTCGGTCGTCCATTTGATCAACCGATCAGATGCCTCTAGGTTAAGAAAAACTCGCCTGAGAGTACTGTTGGTCAATACAATAATTGTATGTGCTAGAAAATATGGGCGCAACCTCCGGGCAGTTAACACTAATGCATTGACCAACTTTTCGAATGTGGTATATCTACACTCGGCTCCTTTTAATAAATGGCTAGAAAAATACACAAGTTGTTGCTCTTTCCCTTCCTGTCTAACTAACACCGAGCCTACAACATTCTTATTGGCTGACAGATACACCCATAAAGTTTCTCCTACTACGGGTTTAGCCAATACAGGAAGAGTGGACAAGTAGTCTTTCAATTCCTAGAAAGCTTTGTCACATTCTTCATCCCATTGAAATTTGTTAGCCTTCCGGAGTATTTTGAAGAAATGGAAGCTATGATCGGCCGACCTTGAGATGAATCTAGACAAAGCGGTGATCTGGCCGGTGAGTCTTTGGGCTTCCCTCATGTTGCATGGTGGCTCCATGTTTTGAAGTGTCTTGACCTTGCTTGGGTTGGCCTCTATTCCCCGCTCGGACACCATATACCCCAAGAACTTTCCACCTCTTGCTCCGAACAAACACTTGCTCGGGTTCAGCTTGAGCCCATATTGCCTCAATGTTTTTCAAGTCTCCTCTACATCCCTGCATAAATCAGTAGCCTAAAGAGACTTAATTAAAATATCGTCAATGTATACTTCCATATTTCTCCCAATCTGTTTCTGGAAGACCTTATTTATAAGCCTTTGATAAGTTGCTCCTGCATTTTTTAGTCCAAACGACATAACATTATAACAATAAGTACCTTCAGATGTTATAAAACTGACCTTCTCTTGATCCTCCTTAGCAAGAGGGACTTGATGATAGCCTTGATAGGCATCCAGCATAGAAATATATTCACATCCGGCCGTAGAATCTACTAATTGATCAATCCGGGGCAAAGGATAATAATCTTTCGGGCAAGCCTTGTTGAGGTCATGGAAATCAATACATACCCGCCATTTATTTCCTGGTTTAGAGACCAGGACAACATTAGCCAGTCAACTAGGGAATTGCACCTCCCTAATGTAGCTGACTTCCATGACTTTAGCCACTTCTTCCTTGATGATCTGATTTTGCTCTGCAATGAAATTCCTCTTTCTCTGCATGACAGGTCGAGCATTTGGCAAGACATGTAAAGAATGCTCCATTATCGAAGGAGAAATGCCTGTGACTTCTTTAGGCATCCAAGTAAAGACATCATTATTCTTCTCTAAGCATTGAACCAGCTCGGTTTTGTCGGGCAGCATTGGCTTCGGTTCTGACAATCTCTACATAGCACTTGTGAGCCATCTTCTGATCACCACGTACTTCCCCGACCTGGTCATCAACAGGAAATTTAATTTTCTGGCAAAAAGTAGAAACGACCGCCCTAAACTTATTTAAGGCCGGTCGACCCAGTATCACATTATAGGAGGAGGGGGCATCCACCACCATAAAGTAAGATCTTCTTGTTCTCATGAGGGGCTCCTCCCCTAGAGATATGACCAACTTTATTTGACCTAGAGGTTGTACCTCGTTGCCAGTGAATCCATATAAAGGAGTCCCCATCTATTGAAGTTCGCTCGGGTCGATCTGCAGTTGATCAAAAGCTTTTTTGAAGATAATATCTACAGAACTACTAGTATCTATAAAGGTATGAGAAATAGTGTAATTAGCTATCACAGCCTTGATTATTAATGCATCATCATGGGGTATTTCCACCCCTTCAAGATCTCTGGGCCCAAAACTAATCTCCGGCCCTGCTGCTCTCTCCATGCTACACCCCTTCGAGTCTTCGTGCGTGTGCTTTTCTGGCCCTGTTGGAGTCTCCATCAGTGGGCCCGCCTGTGATCATATTAATGTTTCTCCGGGAGGTATTGCTTCTATTCTCTTCTTGCTGGGCGGTCGTGACCACAGGCTGAATCTTCTCAGGCACCTGAATCGTACCGACTGGGGTTGGTAATACACCTTGTTGAGGCTCGACCGGGTGATATTCTAACTTGAGCGGACTTTGCTGCATGGGATATTATTGCTGATAGTAATTTTGTCTCTGATATCGATCCCTATTTGCTCTTTTATTTTTCAAAATAAAACAGTCTTCTGTGTGATGACTGCTAGTCTTGTGATAAGTGCACCATCTCCTTGGTGCTTTTTGTTGTATGTCCACATGTTGTACTGCTTGTGGACGATACTCTGGATGACGATGGGGCGGATGAACCACTAGAGGTCCCCTCGGTGGAGGAATAGGAGCGGGGGCCTTCTCTTTAACAGAGGCAGGAGAAGAAGTAATACCTTCTTTTCTGCACACAGCCTGAGCTTCTTCAACATTAATAAACTCAGTGGCACGTTCAATTAAGGAGTCAAAATTGGCAAGGGGATTTCTCACCAGATCTTTAACGAAATCATTATCATTTAAGCCTTGAGAGAAAGCACTTACTAATATTTCCGTGGTAGCATTGGGCACATCAATAGCTACTTGATTGAATCTTTTAATATAGGCTCTGATGGACTCCTTAGATGCTTGTTTAATTGAAAATAAGTTCCAGGGAGTTTTGTGATACCTCTTGTTGCTGGAAAAATGGTGTAGGAAAACCTTCTTGAAATCCTTAAACTTTCGGATAGATTTTTCTGGCAATCTCTTGAACCAACGTTGCACAGCTCCTCCGAGTGTTGTAAGGAACATCTGACACTTCACTCCATCAGAAAATTGTTGTAATAATGCTATATTCTCAAATTTCAACAAATGATCCTCTGGATCTATAGTCCCAGTGTACTCGCCGATCTATAGATTTTGATATCGCTTAGGAAGCGAATCATCCAGTACACTTTGGAAAAAATGGAGAAATGACTCTTTCCGGCGAGCTATCACTAGCTACCATCAACTTAGCTTTGCGCTTTTCTTTGTCCGATGCCTCGCCAGAGGATTCCTGAAATACAGCCCTTCGTCCCCCCTATTCCAAAGGAGTACGAAGGAAAGCTCGAGGATGCCTAGTTGGGGAAGCAGTGGCCTGAGGGAAATATGCATGATCTTCTTCTTCCGGCTCCTTTCCCCTGCGGTGCTCAGTAGTCGAGGTCACTGGGTTATGAGCTACTGGCAGAGTAGCTCCAGTATGCGCTTGTTGTTGCTATTGCTGTTGTTGTAAAGCTTTCTGCACATGAGTATTTATGAGGAAATCTAGATCTTCACGACTAATGGTGAGTAAGTTTGATTTTCCAATTTCTTCCATCTCCCAGTCTCAGATTCAGGTGAAGTTCCCACAGACGGCGCCAAATTTGATCCTATCTGAGAAGCCTGACAAAGCATAAAGCTGGGAGAAAACCTACTGCTGATGAAGAATAATACCTATAGAATACCGATCTGAGAAACCCAAAGCAGATATGGGAGAATGAAGTCACAGAATGCCCTCCTTGTGGGAAGATCCAAAGACGAAAGGAAAGATTTAATGAAGAAAACCCCGATCTGGAACTCTGATGACTTCCTGCGCACAAGAGAACCGCCAACACTATTGTCAGCGACCTAAGACCGGGGTGGAAATCCCTGACTAGGCCCTCCGACGCTCAAGTAAGTGATCTCTCTTTTTGTGTGGAAAACCAGAAAGAAGAAGAAGAAGATGAACAGTAGTTGAAAACTAGGGTTAGGAGTGTGAGCATGAAAGTGAGCATACCTGGCCAACGGAGAGGATTCCCCCTTTTATACCACATCATATAGCCTCCGTAGTCATGAAGTGGACCTTGGTTTGTTAGAGTTTGTTATGAGATGGCGTAAGCCACGTACTTGCAGAAAATAGCTTTTAAAGAATCTTTTTTGTACCCCAGATGTATCTTTTTTGTCGTCTAGTACCTGCAGAAGAGTCTAGAAACATTCTTCCCGTCGAGTTAGTCAACCTGTTATACGATTACATAAAACAAATATTTTCATAATCTATTCATAAATATCCTTAAAATGTTTATTCTCACCCTGTCCTATAAGTTATATTTTATCACCCCTATTTGGTTATCCTTTCTTCACTATGTTGTGGACAGCTCGATATTATACTATGTTTTATATCAGTCGGGATTGACCCTAGGTTTCGTACAGGCGGGTTATTATTTTTATTTAACACATGTCCTCTTCATCTGATAATATATTATAAATCCTGTACGGTCTTGTAGGTTCTCATTCTCGGACGATCATATACATCCGCCTGATGTTAGTCTATATTCGCATGTGCTAGCTCAGAAAATCCTGGCCGATATTGGCCTTTCTTTCTTAAGGTATATCCCGACCGATATTAGCCTACCATTTCTTTAAGATATTGTCCCGGACGGTGTTGACCTATATTTTCTTAAGTGTGTTACCTCGTCTGGTATTTGCCTATATTTCCTTAAGCATGTTGTACCGGACGATATTAGCCTACCCTTCTCAAGATGTACCCCGACCGGTATTAGCCTATCTTTTCTTTAAGGTATTATCCCGGTCGGTGTTGACCTATATTTTTTTAAGTGTGTTACCTCGTCTAGTATTTGCCTATATTTCCTTAAGCATGTTGTCCCGGTCGATATTTACATTGCTTAATTCTGCTATCTCTTTTCTTTCCCCTTTTCTCCGGGGACCTACTAAACCTAACCCATATCACTTGGGATTTTAAATGGGTCATGAAATATGCCAAAGTGGTTTGGAGATGGACTTGAGTCTCAAATATAAGGAATTGATACAATTGGCTTGAGTATCATGCATGAAAATATGAAAAGGAGTTCATATTGCATGAAAATCTGTTTTGGATGCATAGATGCAATATAAATTAATGCTAGGGATGTATTATAGTTTAGTAAAGGCAGATACATCAAGAGGAAATCAAAACTAGGACTTTAGGTCAATGTTCAATTGAACCATTTAGATAGTTTTGGATTTTGTGTCAATCTTGAGATTTGTGATAAATATATTTATATATATATATATATATATATTTCCCAAGTAGATATTAGTAAAACAGATCTCTCAACAAAATTTAGAAATTTTTAGAGGTGTGTGAATTTTTTGGTGTATTTTTGAAATTAAATTCAAAATGTTATTTAGGGTTGAAATAGTGTACCAGTCGGCTGATACAATTACTAGTCAACTAATAACACTATTCATTGAATATAGAATAGTTCTGTGAGGTTGTTTCAATGACAGTCGACTGATACAGTTTGAAACTATTTTTAATAATAGAAAATGACTAAAAGGATGATGTACATGTATGTAATCTTAAAGGGGATTAATACATGATAATTATGGTCATCAAAGTTTAAAGAGTCCAATAATTGAGATATTATTGGAGTTCTTTTTAATGTATGACAAAGGGGGAGAAGTGTTAGGTTTAAGTGGGAAACCTATACACCTATACAAGAAATCCTATCTAAAGGGGAGGTTAGGTGAAGGGGGGGCCTAGAGTTAGGTTCTCATGCGTGTGTAGATTGCATATTTTATCTATATGTTATTGCATTATATGTTTCCCTAACTTAAACATGTTGTCAAACATAAAAAAGGGGAAGATTGTTGGCGTAATCGGTGTGACCCCTAGGTTTTGATGTTTGGGCAAAAGTTTAAGTTAGGTTTATTATTGTATTTGATATGCATTGTGAGTATGCAAGATGCAGGTACAATAAGGAAAGTCTAAGTGTGATCTTGGCAAAGGTGAAAGTCGAAGTGGAGTCTTGGCAGTGTAAGTCCAAGCTTGAGTCTTGGCGGTGTAAGTCCAAGTATGGCTTGGTAAGTATAAAGACCAAGGCCGATGGATGCTCTTGAAGGTAAGGCATGAAGGAAAACTTCTGAGGGATGAAAGGTTGATGGAGGAGGCTAGAAGGAAAGATCATGAGAAGATCCAACAACAAGGACAAGGCCAATAGAAGCTCTTGAAGGCAAGGCGTGAATGATAGGGAGACATCTGAGGGACGCAAGACTGATCGAGGAGGCTTGAAGGTAAGGTTGAGAGTTGTGTGGGCAAGGATGAGTGCATGAGTAATTATACTCGGGGGTAAAATCCTAAGTTAGGGTTTACCACTTGTCTGGTATATATCTCAATCGACTGACGGTTGAGAACTAACAACTCAAAAAGGTGTAGAATTTTTGATTGCAGAGTTACCAGTCGATTGGTGCAGTTGACTGCTAAAGTTATCAGTCGATTAGTAGTGAACAGAATGTTTATATTCACTTAGCAAATGAATACCAGTCGACTGATAAGTATGACAGTAGACTAGTATCATGCCATTAGGGTATAACGATCAATTTTTTCATAAAGGCCAGTCAACTAGTGACTTTACCAGTCGACCGATAGCAGGAAAATAGCTTGGTGTTTTCCTCTTGATCTCTATTTAATAGAGCTCATGGTGGCTGGCTGAGGTGATAAAATAGACTTAGTCAAAGTCTATTAGAGTCTTCCAAGCTCTCGTGTGATCAAGCGTGCTTGTGCGAGGTTGTGGTGAGGCTTCTCCATTCACAAGGAGCTACTTGAGCTAGTTGGAGATTTCTAGGGAGTCATCCACTGACAGATCGAGATCGTTCACCTTACAGATAGTCATGGAGTAGGAGCCCTAATCTCTGAATCACCTTAAATGTAACGTGTCAGTTTGCTTTCTTGTTTATTGTCTTCTAGGGTTTAGCTTTCTACTTGTTAGTTTTGTTTTTATATTATGATGTATGCTAACAAGTTGTAAGAAGTGAACATCATGGGTGATCAACTATTTACCCCCCTCTAGCCGGGGATAAAGGTCCCAACAATTTGTACTAAAGATGAACGACTACATAGAGCATTTAGCATTACTCGATTTTACGATGGATCATGAGTTAGGTATTGACTTAATTTTACATAGAAATCATTCATTATTTGTGATGAACTATTAGATGAATAATTTAGAATCAATCATCCCCGAGATGATTAATATGCTTAAGACTGTGGAGCCTTATATTAAAGGTGAATAGAAAACTTTAATGTTAGTAGACTCCTCCAAGAAAGGTTCTAAGAGCAAGCCAAAACATTAGGCTAAGGGGAAGGCCAAAAAGGCCAAGACAGTAAAACCAACACAAAGAGCTCATGTCATCATTGTGGCAAAACGAGACACTGGTGAAGAAACTGCAAGATTTATCTTGAGTTCATGAAGAAAAATAAGGCATCTGATGCCCCATTCTTTTTAGATATTTTTATATTAATTGTCATGCTATTTCCTCAAACACTTGGATATTGGATACTAGGTGTGGATCACATATATGTAATGAAATAGTAGAAGACTCATCAAGGGAGAATCAAGTCTACGAGTTGGGAATGGAGCAAAGGTTGCAGCAGTCACCATCGAAACATACTTTTTAAAGCTTCCTAGTGGACTTGTCTTAGAACTAGATAATTTTTATTTTTTTCTGCATTAATAAAGAACATTGTTTCTATTTCTTACTTAAATAGAAAAGGTTTCCATTTGACTTTTGGTAACAATTGTTGTTATATGACTTTGAATGTCATTCTTTATGGCACTGGAATTTTATGCAATGCATCTACACATTAGATATATCTGGTGACATATTCAATATCGAAATGAGTAATAAATGTGCTCAAATAGATAATCAATTAACCTCTTACTCGTGGCATTGCCAACTTGACCATATAAGAAAGAAACACATGTCCGAATTAAAAATAAAAAGATTGCAGTTCTCGAATCATTTGAATTAGATACATTTGTTACATGCGATTTATGTTTAAAAGGCAAGATGATGAAGTTATATTTTTTGGAAAGGGTGAACGAGTTGATGAGTTACTTGGGCTCATACATACTAATGTATATGGACCAATGTCAAATCAAGCACTAGGAGGTTATAGCTACTTCATTACTTTCATTGATGATCACTCTTGTTATGAGTATGTGTATCTAATGAAACACAAGTCTGAAGCTTTTGAAAATTTTATAGAATTCAAAAATGAAGTAGAGAAACAACTTGGTAAAAGTATTAAGATACTTTGATCTGATCGAGGTGGTGAGCATTTAAGCTAAGAGTTTTAAGATTATCTAAGAGACAGTGGTATATTATCTCAATGGACTCCACCTTATACACCACAACATAATGGTGTATCAGAAAAGTATAACTGAACCCTGTTGGACATGGTTAGGTCAATGATAGATCGTGCAAATCTTCTCAAAACCTTTTGGGGTTATGCACTCATGATGACTTTTTACTTGCTAACAGAGTCCCGATGAAGGCAATCTCAACTACTCCATATGAGGTATGAACTAGTAAGAAACCCTACATATTTTATTTGAAGATACGGGGATGCCTTGCTTATGTGAAGAGGAATGTATCAGATAAGTTTGATGCTAAGTCTGATAAGTATTTATTTATTGGATACCCTAAGGAAATTAAGGGCTACCAATTCTATCACCCCTTGGAACAAAAGGTATTTGTTTCAAGGCATGCTGCATTCCTAGAGAAAGAGTTTCTCTTACAGGAAGCAAGTAAGAATATAGTTGAACTTGATGAAGTTCAAGAGACTCCAATAGACACTAATGGGATGCCTAGTCAAGAACCGCAATTGATTATGACACAACCTCCTCATAGATCAGGTAGTACACGTAATATTCCTGAGATATATGAATTTCATGTAAGAAAATCGAATAACATGTTACTCATTGAGGATGAGAAACCTACTGATTATGAAGAAGTTATGAATAGTTAGGAGAAGGACAAGTGGCTTATATCCATGAAGTCAGAAATAGATTCCATGTACGAAAACCAAGTTTGGAATTTGGTGGACCCACCTAAAGGCATTACACCTATAGGATGCAAGTGGATTTTCAAGAAGAAAACTGATATGAATGGTAATGTAATTACCTACAATTCAAGGTTGGTGGTGAAAGACTATCATTAAAGGTAAGACATTGAATATGACAAAACCTTCTCACCTGTAGCCATGCTTAAATCCATTCGGATGCTCCTAGCCATATCAGCTTATCATGATTATGATATATGGAAAATGGATGTGAAAATATCTTTCTTTAATGGAAATCTACTCGAGGATGTGTATATGATACAACTCTAAAGTTTCACATCTGTTATCAAGAATAAAGTATGCAAGCTTCAACGGTCCATTTGTGGACTAAAGCAAGCATCCAGGAGTTGGAATATTTATTTTGATGAGGTGATCAAAGAGTTTGAATTTTCACAAAATATAGATGAACCTTGTGTATATCAAAAGGTTAGTGGAAGTGTGGTCGTATTCCTAATATTATATGTTGATGACATATTACTTATTGGAAATGATGTGCTAGTTCTATAGTCAGTGAAAGTTTGGTTGTCCACAACATTCTCCATTAAAGACATGGGAGAAGCCACTTACATCCTAAGCTTGAACATCTATAGAGATAGACCAAAAAGATTGTTTGGTCTTTCACAGTCGACATATATAGACAGAGTACTAAAATAGTTTAGCATGTCTAAATCCAAGAAAGATTTCATACCTATGAGGTATGGAATTCACCTTTCAAAGTCTATGTTCCCACGCACAAAAGGCAAGAGGATTTTCATGGAAAGATACCTTATGCATCTGTAATAGAATCTATCATGTATACTATGCTATGTACAAGACCCGATGTATCATATGCTCTGAGTATTATGAGCAGATACCAGTCAAATCCAGGAATGAATCATTGGATGGCTGTCAAGACAATTCTTAAGTAGTTGAGAAGAACTAGGGATATGTTCTTGGTATAGAGAGAAGGTGATATGATCATACGCAGGTATATGGATGCAAGTTTCCAGATGGACATGGATGACTTCAAATCCGATTCTAGATTCATATTCATATTAAATGGAGACACAATTAATTGGAAGAGTTGTAGGCAAGATAATGTGCATATTCTATTTGTGAGGCGGAATACATTGTAGCTTTAGAAGAAACAAAGGAAGCAGTTTGCATCAAGAAGTTCGTTACCGAACATGGTATGGTTCCATCCATTATTGAAGCATTACCTATTTACTATGACAATACTAGAGCCATTGCGCAAGTAAAGGAACCTAGATCATCAGAAATCCAAACATGTGCTTCACCGCTATCATCTAATCAAGGAGATCATTAGTAGGAAAAAATACACCTCAAGAATATTCCCACTAGAAGGAACCTAGTGGATGTTAGAGTATATACTAAAAGCCTAGCTTTTTGTAAACATTTACTTTGAAATAAAGAATCACATTGGTCAAATGTCTACATTTATATGCTAAGTATAGTTATTCAATTAATTTATATTGTAGACAACATGGTGTGTGGTGTCACACACAGAAGATCATGTTATCAGTTCCATATAAATTATAAATAGTAGCTCACGACTAAGATGGATAGGAACAAATCATTGAATAGTCATAGTATAATTTGTTATTAGTTTATCTTGACTATAAAATTACACTAGTACACTCTTAGTGTATTGAGCAAGACCATTTAAGGTAGTTTCGTTTTATACTGACTACATAAAAGAACAAGACCTTTATTATTATGGAAGTGTGTGCTCTTAATCCTAATATAATAATAAGCGCATATATTTAGTATTTATTTCTTTAATGTATCAGTGGGTGAGATTTAGTTCGATAAATCAATAGGCCCAATAAGTTGAGAAATAATATTATTTATAGTGTGTGTTGTTGATTATAGAGGAAACTGTGTCCTACAATCAAGGTTGATGATGCCCCCAAGAGGAGCTCATAAGGATTGTCATATAAACCCTGCAGGTGGACTTAGTCCGATATGACAATAAGATTGAGTGGTACTACTCTTGGAGTTAGATATTAATTAAGTGAGTTGTCAGTAACTCATTTAATTAGTGGGCATTCGATATCTTAAACACAGGGAAAATAACACACTCATGATAAGAAGGAGCCCATATAGTAATATGGGATTGGTGTGGTAGTTTAATAATAAATCTTTAGTGGTATGAGTTATTATTGATGAACTCGAGTTGGGTGTTCGGGGCGAACACGGGAAGCTCAAGTTCATCAGGAGACCAAAACCAATTCCTCCTCTCAGTCCCTGTCGTAGCCTCTTATTTATAAAATCTTATACCCACCTAAACCCAACTTCTTACCCACCTTAAGGTGGTCAGCCAAGCCTAGCTTGAAGCCCAAGCTAGGGTCGATCAAACCAAGGAGAGATGGGTTCAGGTGGTGCCCGACCCTAGCTTGGAGGCCAAGTAGGTGGCCGACCACAATAAAAATAAAAGGGATTTTAATTTTAAAATCTTTCTTTATGTGGAAGCTATGGTTTAAAAAAGAGTTTTCAAATTAAATTTTTCCTTTTATATTTTCTATAAAGGATTAAGAGAAAGGTTTAATATCTTTCCTTATTTGTAGTTAAAAGGAAGATTTTAATTTTGGAGAAAACTTTTCTTTTTGTAATCATCCACATGTTTTAATAGAGAGATTTTAATTTATAAAAGTTTCCTTTTATAACCAACCATGAAGGGAATTTTAAAAGATAAATTTTTATTTTAAAAAAATTTCCTGAAACAAATTAGAAAGTTTTAATTTTATGTTTAAAACTTTCCTTATTTTGAGACTTGTAGGGGCCGACCATAAGATGGATTAAGAGGAAATTTTAAATAAATTTTCCTTATTAGCCATTGGCAAGGAAAATAAGGAAGTTTTAATTATGTTTAAAACTTTCCTTATTTGCCAAGACTAAGGAATATAAAAGAGAGGGTAGAGGTGCCTCACTTGAATAGAGATCTATTATTCCTCTCCTCTCTTCCTTGGTGGTGGTCGGCCCTCATCCTTCCTCTCCTCCTTTTCTTCTTCTTTGGTGGTCGACGACATCAACTCTTGGGGAGATTTTGGTGGCCGGATTTAGCTTGGAGAAGAAGTAGAGAAAGGAGGCTTTGTTTCCTAGCATCCCTTGGACCTTGGTGGTCGTGGCCGAAACTTGGAAGGAAGAAGAAGGCTTGGGTGGATTCTCATCTCGGTAGATTGTCGCTCACACGACATCCGAGATAAGAAGAGGAATATGACAGAAGATCATGAGGTCTATAAGCTACAAAGGTATAACTAGTTATTAGTTTCCGCATTATAACTAGTTTATTCTTTTATTTAGATCTTGAAATACCAAACACAAGAGGCTAACGATTCTAGTCTATCGAATTTATGTTTCAATTTTGTGTTTCTTTTGTTTTTTGATCTTGTGATTTGATTGTTCTTAATGGTTAAACCTATGGTTACTATAAGGAGATTAAATATTGAATTTAGTTGAAAGGCTTTGTCTAGGATGTGGTGGATGATCCCATACCCAAGAAGGCCTAGTGCCCCGCCATGTTTAACCTGGAAGCCGATCTTTGAAATAAATATTTAATCAAATTTGTAACATGGGTGGATTTGGATTAATAATGTTAAGCATCATTTTTGATCCAATTCTAAACCTCTAAGAACAGATAAGTTGAATTTGGAATCTATAATGTTAAGTTCTATTTGCAATTCCAAATTTAATTTCTAAAGAACACAATAGGTTGTTAGGAAAGTTTCAGGACTTGCACAAAATTTTTGTATAAGGGAACCAGTATGATATTCCGAGTAGCAACCAACAATTGGTATCAGAGCTAGGGTTTTCCTCTGTGTGTTTGGTTTTTAGTTTAATTATGCACATGCCATATATAATTTAGGTAGGATAATACTAGGATATGCTAACTCTGTGGTTGCATGCTCCAACTATTATGGCTTATTGTGATTGTGTGTGATTGGACCCTTGGACATGTCAAGGGCATTTTATGTGTGTGCATGATTGTATTTATTAAATATAGAAGGAGCTGTATTAGCCCTAGGATTTTACTTTTTGTTCAATCTAGACCTCATGTACATTCCCTTGTGGAATATAGGATCGATAAATATAAAATTCTATTTTTGTCGCGGATCGTATCCTTGCGAGGCGTGGTACTATTTGAGGACCAGAGGCGCAGCGAAATAAGAAGCAAGATAGATGCGACGACTAGACCCGATTGCGGTGGCTAAAGATGGCAGCAGCTAGGGTTGGCAGCACACGGAGGACAGTGATGGAAGAAGCCATAATAGTTGGAAAATTAATTTCCTTATTTATTGCTTTTATTTACTGTGATGTGTGTGATGTGTGCTTGCATGGTTAAAATTCCTTACCTTAAATAACTAAGCGGGAGAGTGATTTTAAATAAATTCCACGGTCTCCATTACTGGTTTGAAAGTGATGCAAACAAAGTTGCGTGTTGGCTCTGAGTGCCTTCCTTCACAATGGATGAGTTTGTTTATGGGTCACTAGGTGAAACTTCCTTTTATGGATGATTATAGAAAATTATCTAGGAGCGTATGATCTTCTCCAACTGAATGGGCACAATCCTATTTAATGGACTAAGAATCAAGTAATGGTATACACTTAAACGCATTCAATAGTATCCTCCCCAACGGAGTCACTGTTATTTTTTGTGTGACCAAAAGAAAACCAACTATTAATTTTATTTGTCATAAAGTTAGGATGACAAGATAATAAAATTAATGGGTAAAACCTCCTCTTACAAATGTTTGAATTTGTATACGTCCACACTAATGTGACATACAAAATTCATGGTGTTTTGAAGTGTTGATAAATTTCAATAGTATTGTTTGAGGAATCAATATTATTCTAAATTTAGAGTATTGACCAAAACTATTTTGTGAATCTTAGGATGACTTTTAACCCACTGGCTATTATACTAAAAGAGAACAAACTTACTGATCCCAATTACATAGATTGGAAAAGAAACCTGGACATTGTCCTAACTGTTGAAGGATATAAGTTTGTACTGTTAGAGGTCTGCCCTAATGTGCCTAATAGTGATTCTAATGAAGAGGAGATTGAGTATCATAAGAAATGGGTAAAGGTAGATGAGATGATGCGGTGTTACATTTTGGCTACAATGTCAAATGTGCTGCAACATTAGCATCCGGACTTACCAACTGCTTATGACATGATAAACAATCTCAAGGAACTCTTCGGACACCAGAATCGGGCAGCTAGGCAAGAGGCAATGAGAAAATTAATGACTGCCACCATGTCAGAGGGGACACCTGTAAGGGATCATATCCTAAAGATGATGGCTTATTTGAAAAAAATACAAATCCTTGGAGCTGAAATCGATGGGGAAACCCAGATCGATATTATTCTCCAAACGTTACCCAGAAGTTTTGAGCAGTTCCGCCTTAACTATAACATAAACAAAAGGGCTTATATGTTGGTGGAACTTCTGACAGTAGAAGGTATATTTCGTCATAGTTCTCAGATTCACTTTGCTGAAAATGTTTCTACTTCTAAGTCAAAAGGCAAGAAGAAGAAGAAACAGACTGGCTCAGCAAAGAAGGTGAATAGATCTCTAGGTACTGGACCAAAAGCTGGAGTGAAGAAGCCAAAGGGCAAGTGCTTCATCTACAAGCAGGCTGAACATTGGAAGGTGGACTGTCCTCGTAGGAAAGAGAACAATAAAGGTATATCTTATTCTCTAGTAGGTGAAACATGTTTAGCGGTGTTATCTACCAGCACCTGGTGTGTAGATACAGGAGCCACTGATCATGTTTGCAATTCATTGCAGGGGTTCCAGGAAACCCGTCGACTATATGAAGGAGAGATAATCGTTTACATGGCCAATGCTACGTAGGTGGCTGTTGCAGTGGGAGACGTCTACTTATGATTCGATAGGAATAGAACTTTGATTTTGAAAAATTGTCTTTATGTACCAAGTTTTAGAAAGAATTTAATTTCAGTTTCTAAACTGTTTTTGGATGGATATTCTATTTCTTTTGATGACAAAGTAGTTATCAAGAAAAATAAGATTATTATCTATTCTGGTACATTAGTAGGTAATTTATATACTCTAAATCTAATTTCTCCCACAAAGCAACAAATGGAAATTAATAACACATCTTCTAATTCTAATAAGAGAAAGGAACCTTCGAAAATGAACCAAACATATATTTGGCATCTAAGGCTTGGTCATATTAACTTGAGTATGATTCATAGGCTTATAACTGATGGACTCCTGGGTTTATTAGTGGTGGAAAACTTTCCAACCTGCGAATCTTGCTTGGAAGGAAAAATGACCAAGAGACCTTTTAAGGCCAAGGGGTATAGAGCCAAAGATGTGTTGGAACTGGTTCATTCTGATTTGTGTGGTCCTATGTCTATCCAGGTAAGAGGTGGTTTCGAATATTTTGTCTCTTTTATAGACGACTATTCGAGATATGGGTACATTTACTTGATGCACCGCAAGTCTGAATGCTTTGATAAGTTCAAAGAGTACCAGGCTGATATGGAGAAACATCATGATAAAAGTATCAAGACACTATGGTCTGATCGTGGTGGCAAATACCTCTTTGGAGAGTTTAGGAATTACTTATTAGAGGCAGAAATTCAATCCCAATTATCTGCACTTGGTATATCCCAACAGAATGGTGTGGCAAAACGAAGGAATAGGACTCTTATGGAAATGGTTAGATCGATGATGAGTTATTCAGAATTACCAAATTCATTTTGGGGATATTCTCTAGAAACAACAATGTACATTCTGAATATGGTACCTTCTAAATCAGTACCCTTTACTCCCATAGAATTATGGAATGAGCATAAACCTAGTCTGAAATATATTCGGATTTGGGGTAGTCCAGCACATGTGCTGAAGGGAGACACTGATAAGTTGGAATCACGTACAGAAGTTGTCTATTTGTAGGATATCCTAAAGGAACTAAAGGTGATTTGTTTTATAATCCTAAAAATCAGAAGATCATTTTTTACACCAATGCTTGATTTTTAGAGGAAGATTATGTAATGAACCATAAGCCCATGAGTGAAATTATTCTAGAGTAAATTAGAGAGGACACGTCTAGTCTAGTACCAATAGTACAAGATGAAATATCACAAGAAACTGCAACACGTGTCACAAATGATGCACAATTACAGACAGTGTCTCGTCGTAGTGGGAGGGTTGTGAGGCAACCTGAGAGATTCATGTTTTTGGGAGAGTCTTCAGACTTGATCCCTGGTGAACATGAACCTGATCCCTGGACATATGACGAAGCACTGCAAGATAAAGATGCAGTATCTTGGCAAAGAGCGATGAATTTTGAAATAGAAGCTATGTATTCTAATAAGGTCTGGGAGCTTGTAGAACCACCAAATGGTGTAAAAGCCGTTGGATGTAAGTGGATCTACAAAAGTAAAAGAGGGATAGATGGGAAGGTAGAAACCTTCAAAGCAAGGCTTGTTGCGAAGGGGTATACTCAGAAAGAGGGAATCTATTATGAGGAAACCTTTTCGCCGGTAGCTATGCTTATGTCTATTCGGATACTCTTATCTATTGCTGCTCATATGGATTATGAGGTTTGGAAAATGGATGTCAAGACAACTTTCCTTAACGGAAGTCTTGAAGAAAACATCCATATGAAGCAACCAGAGGGGTTTATTGTAAAGGGCAAGAACATCTAGTATGCAAGCTCAATCGGTTGATTTATGGACTGAAGCAAGCTTCAAGATCTTAGAACATCTAGTTTAATGAAGTAATCCAGTCATATGGATTTATTCAGTGTCCGGATGAGTCTTGTGTATACAAAAAGTGTGATGGAAACGTGGTGGTGTTTCTTGCACTATACGTAGATGACATTTTGTTAGTTGGAAACAATATCAAAGTGTTGTCAGAAGTAAGGGTATGGTTGTCCAAGTAATTCGATATGAAGGACTTGGGAGAATGCACACATATTCTCGGGATCAAAATAATAAGAGATCACAAGAAAAGAATGTTGTGCTTATCCCATACTTCATATATCGATACAATCCTAGCTCGTTTTAGCATGCAAGACTCCAAGAAAGGTTTTCTACCTTCAGGCATGGAGTATCTTTATCTAAAGAGATGTCTCCGAAAACATCAAAAGAGATATAAGAGATGAAGGCAGTTCCTTATGCTTCAGCTGTAGGAAGCCTAATGTATGCTATGTTATGTACAAGACCGGATATTTGTTTTGCCGTGGGCATGGTTAGCATATATCAAAGTAACCCTGGACAAGGACATTGGACTGCTGTAAAGCATATATTGAAGTACCTGAGAAAGACTAGAGATTATATGCTGGTTTACCAAGCAGATGATTTGCTCCCTGTGGGTTACACGGATTCTGACTTCCAATCAGTTAAGGACAATAGTAAGTCTACATTAGGCTATGTGTTTACTTTAGGAGGTGGAGCCATTGCATAGAGGAGTGTTAAGCAGAAATACGTTTCAGACACAACCATGGAAGCTGAGTATGTGACAGCATCTAAGGCAGCCAAAGAAGGTGTATGGCTTAGGAACTTCCTAATGGACTTAGATGTGATTCCTAGTTTGCCCAAAATCATCACAATTTATTGTGATAATAGTGGTGTAGTAGCAAAGTCGAAGGAACCACGAGCCCATAAGGTGAGTAGACACATAGAGCGTAAGTACCACCTGATACGAGACATCGTAAAGCGAGGAGAAGTTGTTGTCACCAAGATTGCATCAGTAGATAACCTGGCAGATCCTTTCACTAAGGCCCTTCCAGTGAAAGCTTTTGATCGACATGTTGAAGGAATGGGAATCAAATGTATGACAGCGTTTATGGCAGCATAGTCTTTTAATATAAATGGGAGATTGTTAGAGTGTATACTAAAAGCCTAGCTTTTTGTAAACAATTACTTTGAAATAAAGAATCACATTGGTCAAATGTCTACATTTATATGCTAAGTGTAGTTGTTTAATTAATTTATATTGTAGATAACATGGTGTGTGGTGTCACACACAGAAGATCATGTTATCAATTCCTTATAAATTATAAACAGTAGCTTATGACTAAGATGGATAGGAACAAACCATTGGAATAGTCGTAGTGTAATTTGGTATTTGTTTATCTTGACTATAAAATTACACTAGTACACTCTGAGTGTATTGAGCAGGACCATTTAAGATAGTTTCTTTTTATACTGACTGCATAAAAGAACAAGACCTTTGTTATTATAGAAGTGTGTGCTCTTAATCCTGATATAATAACAAGCACATATATTTAGTATTTATTTCTTTAATTTATCAATGGGTGAGATTTAGTTCGATAAATCAATAGGCCCGATAAGTTGGGAAATAATATTATTTATAGTGCGTGTTATTGATTATAGAAGGAAACTGTGTCCTACAATATAGGTTGATGATGTCCCCAACAGGAGCTCATAAGGATTGTTATGTAAACCCTACAGGTGGACTTAGTCCGACATGATAATAAGGTTGAGTGGTACTACTCTTGAAGTTAGATATTAATTAAGTGAGTTGTCAGTAACTCATTTAATTAGTGGGCATTCGATATCTTAAACACAGGGAGAATAACACACTCATGATAAGAAGGAGCTCATATAGTAATATGAGATTGGTGCAGTAGTTCAATAATAACTCTTTAGTGGTATGAGTTATTATTGATGAACTCGAGTTGGGTGTTCGGGGCGAACACGGGACGCTCAAGTTCATCAGGAGACCAAAACCAATTCCTTCTCTCGGTCTCTGTCGTAGCCTCTACCCACCTAAACCCAACTTCTTACCCACCTTAAGGTGGTCGGCCATGCCTAGCTTGGAGCCCAAGCTAGGGCCGGCCAAACCAAGGAGAAATGGGTTCAAGTGGTGGCCGACTCTAGCTTGGAGCCCAAGTAGGTGGCCGACCACAATAAAACTAAAAGGGATTTTAATTTTAAAATCTTTCTTTATGTGGATGCCATGATTTAAAAGAGAGTTTTAAAATTAAATTTGTTCTTTTATAGTTTCTACAAAGGATTAAGATAAAGGTTTAATATCTTTCCTTATTTATAGTTAAAAGGAATATTTTAATTTTGGAGAAAACTTTCCTTTTTGTAATTATCCACATGTTTTAATAGAGAGATTTTAATTTATAAAAGTTTTCTTTTATAACCAACCATGAAGGGAATTTTAAAAGATAAATTTTTATTTTAAAAAAATTTCCTGAAACAAATTAGAATGTTTTAATTTTGTGTTTAAAACTTTCCTTATTTGGAGGACTTGTAGGGGCCGACCATAAGATGGATTAAGAGGAAATTTTAATTAAATTTTCCTTATTAGCCATTGGCAAGGAAAATAAGGAAGTTTTAATTATGTTTAAAACTTTCCTTATTTGCTAAGACTAAGGAATATAAAAGAGAGGGTAGAGGTGCCTCACCTGAATATACATCTATTATTCCTCTCCTCTCTTCCTTGGTGGTGGCCGACCCTCATCCTTCCTCTCCTCCTTTTCTTCTTCTTTGGTGGCCGGCGACATCAACTCTTGGGGAGATTTTGGTGGCCGGATTTAGCTTGGAGAAGAAGTAGAGAAAGGAGGCTTTGTTTCCTAGCATCCCTTGGAGATTGGTGGTGGTGGCCGAAACTTGGAAGGAAGAAGAAGGCTTGGGTGGATTCTCATCTCGATAGATCGTCGCTCACTCGACGTCCGAGATAAGAAGAGGAATACGACAGAAGATTGTGAGTTCTATAAGCTACAAAAGGTATAACTAGTTATTAGTTTCCACATCTTAATTAGTTTATTCTTTTGTTTAGATCTTGAAATACCAAACACAAGAGGCTAACCATTCTAGGCTATCAAATTTATGTTTCGATTTTACGTTTCTTTTGTTTTTCAATCTTGTGATTCGATTGTTCTTAATGGTTAAACCGAGGGTTATTATATGGAGATTAAATATTTAATTTCGTTGAAAGGCTTTGTCTAGGAAGTGGTGGATGATCCCATACCCAAGAAGGCGTAGTGCCTCAGCATGTTTAACCTAAAAGCCGATCTCTCAAATAAATATTTAATCAAATTTGTAACATGGGTGGATTTGGATTAATAATGTTAAGCATCATTTATGATCTAATTCTATACCTCTAAGAACAGATATGTTGAATTTGGAATCAATAATGTTAAGTTCTGTTTGCGATTCAAAATTTAATTTCTAAAGAACACAATAGGTTGTTAGGAAAGGTTCGGGACTTGTACAAAATTTTAGTACAGGGGAACCAGTACGATATTCCGAGTAGCAACCAACAGTGGATCCTTTGACAAAGGATCTATCACAAAGCAAGTTTGAGAGTCTCATCCATGCTTACGGTGTAAGACTCCATGGTAATTGGCATTAGGCCAAGTGGGAGTGTTTGATTTTGAAGGATGTCCTAAGGCAATCACCGTATGATTTTACTATTTATTTGATAAATATATATTCACTATTTAAGTGCATGTTATATGTTTTAATAGTCTTAAATTCATTTACTGAATGTCTGTAATACAATTCATAGTATGAGAGAATTTGTGATTGCATCTCAACTTATGATTATCTCTACATGTGCAATTATGAATGTATTAGAATTTCCTTAGTTATCAAATTGGTACATTCAGACATCATCAATTTTGTAAGACTAGCACGGGTTGTACTCCTTAGTTTGGCCAAGCGACTATTTCTCACTAGCTAGAGATATTGGGATGTCTAAGTTAAACGTGGATGTCAGTTATGGTAACTAGTTCATTGGAGTGACTTGCTATAAGACTTCATATGATTCTCTACATATATGGATATGTTTGTGAAGTTCTTACTACAGCTCGAGTGCAAGTTTCCTTTAACTCGAGGCATACAAGTCATCTTGGTCATGGAGACTTATACTTTTACATCTTAACCAAACAACTCTTGGATGTATGGACCCAAGATGATTGAATATAAGTCAAAGTGACCAAAGGTGTTTGGATTGCCCACAAAAGATTCACCACTCCTTGCGAGGAGACGTATACCCTATGGTCACTTATTAGAATTATTCCTTAAAGTCTTTGGGCAAAGCATCATATGTTAAGAGTATGATACTCTTGTACACATGTACGAGTAATTTGAATCGTGAAAGGAGGAAGTATTACTTGGGCTAGGTGTGATATAGTCAACCTAGTGGAGGTAGACACATAGACCATGCCCTGAAACAAGTGGGTATAAGACGAATGAAAGGAATGAGGCAAGACTCTCTGTAGCCGCTGAAGGGTTTAGAATTTGTTCTGAGATCAACTATGATTTTTTAGTTAATTGGGGATTATGATTTACTACTAGGTGTCACTCATGATCGTTCCATAATTAAGTAGTTAATTATGGACGACCAAGATAAACCGAGAACATATTGGGTCACATCCACTATGAGTCTCTAAAAGACGTAAAACAAGTTAGAGATTAGGATTCTCAGAGCAAGAAATAAATATTTGGTTAGACTATATATAAAACAAATGTAGAAATATTTATCAGAACAGAAATGCGGATGAGCCACATCTCTTATGAAAGAGTTGGGCCCTATTTGGTTTAGTCATAAACCAATTTGGTATATCGATAAACTGACTTGATTTTGTTGTAAACCAAACTACAGGGTTAATGGGCAAATTTTTTGTTAAGACATAATGGGTTAGATTTGGGCTTTCTAATCTAACTAATTAAAGAGGACTATATATTGACATGGTTAAGAGAAAATTAACATATAATTCATTATTAGCTTGATTAGGTTTTGGAAATCTAAATCCAATGGCTCTCTCTCTCTCTCCCTCTCCCTCTCCCTCTCTCTTGCCACCAACCACAACAAGAGGGTCTCCTCTTATTGCCATGAGCCACCCAAAGGAAAAAGATCTTCCTTTTGCTTCTTCTTCCTCTTCTTGATTCTTCTTCTTCACTCATGGATAGTACCATCTGAAGGCAAAGCTTGTTCTCTTGGAGTTATCTTAAAGAGCTCGGCATGGATATGAATAGAGACGAGATTTAATAATGTCACAAAAGGTTGATGCCCTTCTCATTACAGGTCATCTGTAAGGTGTACCTAAAATAATTGTTATTTGATTTAATTTTGTTTTATGATCTTTTCTACGTGATTGTATCTTGCATGCGTGTATTGTATGTGATGTAATAAATTAATTTATTTATTGTTAAGTCTTTCGCTGTGTATGTTTACGAAATATGTTTATAAGACACACCGTATTGGGCATATCCCAACACCCCTAGGCCAGCAACAGCCTCTAGTGGACCACCTGGGCCAATAATAGCAGCCATCGGTTCCCTTGGGCTGCGACAGTCATCAATGGCCCTTGGGCTACGATCGTCCTCCAGCGGTCGCCAGGGGGCTGACAGTGGCCAACAGGGGGTAGTTAGTGGCCCCATAGGCCACGACTGACTACCAGCAGCCAGCAGGGGCCGCAAATGACCACCAATTGCCAACAGAGGCTCCCCACAGCTGCTAGTAGCTCAACTTGGTCGTTAGTGACCCCCCAACCACCAGAGGCAAGGCGATCACAGTGACAAGGTACGACTGTCCACGGTCTGTTGAACCTGCTAGAGAGGAGTGAAGAGATAAAATGCCTCCCAAACTGCCAGAGATAATGGTCGAGATGCAAAGAGAAGACAAAGATTATGGCAAGGGATCAGGTTTGACAATATTAGGGAAAATTTGGCGACAAAATCAAATTTGTTGCTAAATTCATCCCAAATAATTAAACTTTAATGTGACAAACTTTTGGGATGAAATTTGAAATTAGTCCCAAAATTTAAATTGTTTAAAAATCAAAATAAATGCATCTTAAATACGATAGATGATCCTAGAGAGCTCAGATTGATATGAAATAAGTTTATATATGTTTTATTGATCTCCTAATCACATTGATACATGAATTTCACCCAATGCATTTAGATCAGTAATTTTTGGATATAAAAATGACTTTAAAATTTTTAAACTCTAACACTTTTTTTTAGTAAGTCACAAGATTTATGAATTTGATCTAATTAATTTAACTATGAAAAAAATATATTAGATAGTTTAAGTCATTAAGGTGATTAGGAGATCAATACAAATAAAAGGAACTTGTTTCATATCATTCCAAGCTTTTAAATGTCATGTTCCATTTTTAGGATGCATTTATTTTAATTTTTTAAAAATTAAACTTTTGGGACGAATTTGAAAATTCATCCCAAATTGACAATGAACTTGTAAATTTATCGCCAATTTGGGATGAATTTTTAAATTTGTCCCATATTTTCAATTTTAAAAAATCATTATAAATGCGTCCAAAATATGGTAGATGACTCAAGAAAGCTTGGAATGATATGAAACAAGTTACTACGCGTTTGTATCGATCTCTCGATCATATTGATGACCACAAACATGAATTTCATCCAATACTTTCAGATCAGTAATTATTGGATATCAAAATGACTTTAACATTTTCAAACTCTAACTCTTTTCACTAAATCATAGGATTTATAAATTCAATCTAATTAATTTAACTATAAAAAAATTATATTAGATATTTGAGGCCATTAATCTGATATGGAAATCGATACAAATATATAAGAACTTGTTTCATGTCATTTCATGCTCTCTACAGTCATCTTTCATTTTTAGGATGCATTTATTTTGATTTTTAAAAAATTAAACTTTTGGGATGAATTTGGAAATTGTCCAAAATTGGCAACAAACATGGAAATTAGTCGCCAATTTGGGACGAATTTCCAAATTCGCCCCCAAATTTTAATTTTTTAAAATCAAAATAAATGCATCCTACATATGGAAAATGACCCTAAAGAGTGAAAAATAATATGAAATAAGTTTCTAAGTGTTCATATCAATCTTTGAATCACATTGATGGCATCAAATATGAATTTCACCAATACATTTAGATCAACAATTTTTGGATATAAAAATGACTTTAAAATATTTAAACTCCAACTCTTTTTTCAATAAGTCACAGGATTTATGAATTTGATCTAATTAATTTAGCTATGAAAAAATATATTAGATATTTATGGTCATTAATGTCATTAGGAGATCGATACAAATATATATGAACTTATTTCATGTCATTCTGAGCTCTCTAGGGTCATCTTCTATTTTTAGGACATATTTATTTTGTTTTTTTAAAAATTAAACTTTTAGGATGAATTTGGAAATTCGTCCCAAATTGGCGAGAAACTTGGAAATTTGTCACCAATTTGGAATGAATTTATAAATTCATCCCAAAAGTTTAATTTTTAAAAATTAAAATAAATGTATCCTAAAATTTGAAGATTGCACTAGAGAACTCAGAATGACATGAAACAAGTTCTATGTATTTGTATCAATCTCTTGATCACATTAATTGTATCAAACATTAATGTCACCCAATATATTTTGATTGGTATTTTTGGATATCAAAATAACTTAACACTTTTAAACTATAACTCTTTTTCACTAAGTTATAAGATTTATAAATTTGATCTAATCAATTTAACTATGAAAAAAATACATTAGCTATTTGAGGTCATTAATGTAATCAGGAGATTGATACGAATAAATAGGAATTTATTTCATATCATTTTGTGCTCTCTGAGGTTATCTTCCATTTTTTGGATGCATTTATTTTGATCTTTTAAAAATTAAATTTTTGGGACTAATTTGGAAATTCATCCCAAATTTTTAATTTTTTTAAAAATCAAAATAAATGTACTCTAAATACAGCAAATGGCCCTAAATAGCTCAGAATGACCTAAAATAAGTTCCTATGTCTTTGTGTCGATCTCCTGATCATATTGATGACCTCAAACATAAATTTCACTAAATACATTTAAATTAGTAATTTTTAATATTTTCAAACTTTAACTCTTTTTCACAAACTTGTAGGATTTATAAATTATATCTAATTAATTTAACTATAAAAAATTATATTAGATATTTGAGGCCATTATTGTGATTAGGAGATTGATGTGAATATATCAAACTTGTTTAATATCATTCCAAATTCTTTAAAGTCATCTTCCATTTCTAGGATGTATTTATTTTAATTTTTAAAAAGTCAAACTTTTGTGATGAATTTAGAAATTTATCCCAAATTGGCAACAAACTTAGAAATTCATCGCCAATTTGGGATGAATTTCCAAATTCATCCCAAAGTTTTTATTTTTAAAAAATTAAAATAAATGCGTCATAAATACTACAAATGACCCTACAAAGCTTAGATTGATATGAAATAAGTTTTTTATGTTCGTATCGATCTTCTGATCACATTGATGGTCTTAAACATGAATATCACCTAATACATTTAGATTAGTAATTTTTTAATATCCAAATATCTTTAACATTTTCAAACTCTAATTCTTTTTTTCTAAGTCATAGGATTTATGAATTCGATCTAATTAATTTAACTATAAAAATTTATATTAGATAGTTTAGGTCATTAATGTGATCAGGAGATTGATACAAATACATAGAAACTTATTTCATGTCATTTCGAACTCTCTAGGACCATCTTCCATTTTAAGACATATTTATTTTGATTTTTAAAAAATAAACTTTTGGAATGAATTTGGAAATTCATCCAAAATTGGCAATGAACTTAGAAATTCGTTGCCAATCTGGGATGAATTTCCAAATTCGTCACAAAATTTATTTTTAAAAAAATCAAAATAAATACATCCTTAATATGGAACATGACCTTAGAGAGCTTAGAATGACATGAAACAAGTTTCTATATGTTCATATCGATCTCTTGATCACATTGATGGACTCAAACATGAATTTCACCTAATACATTTAGATAAATAATTTTTGGATATCAAAATGACTTTAATATTTTTAAACTCTAACTCTTTTTCACTAAGTCATAGGATTTATAAATTTGATCTAATTAATTTAACTATTGAAAAATTATATTAGATATTTGAGGCCATTAATGTGATCAAGAAATCGATATGAGCACATAGGAACTTGTTTCATATTATTCAAAGCTCTCTAGGATCATCTTCCATTTTTATGACACATTTATTTGGATTTTTAAAAAAATAAACTTTTGGGATGAATTTGGAAATTCATCCCAAATTAGCGACAAACTTGGAAATTTATCGCCAATTGCTGACGAATCCTAGTTGATCACTAATTTATCATAAAATTTACTAGATTGGTGCAAACTTTTGCGACAAACTTTTTCTTTCATCATAGTTTGTAAATATTGCAAAAAATTTCATTTTTCGATGCTGATTAGCAACGAATTCTGCAATGAAAATTTATTTGTTGCTATTTTATGACATTTTTTTTTGTTGCCAATTTTGTTGCTAATTGTCGAGGAATTCTATTTTCGTCGCAAAATTCATCACAAATTTGCTACGAAACCCCCACCTGACACAACTACCCTTTAATACTATCCTAATCAATTTATCATGTCCCCTTAAATCAAGCGTGTTATAATAGCTACAAAACCATAACCGCTACATTTGTATAGTAGCTATGGTTTTGTAACTGTTGTAACCGAGTTGTCACATAGTTGTAGTAGCTATGATTTTGTTGTTACAACATGGAAACAAATTTATGAATAAAATTGTTTGGAGTATTTGGAGCCTGCGAAAATGATTTAAACAATATTTTTTAGCATAAAACCGGGTCGTTATTATTGGTGTAGTCAACACTAATAATCGAACATAGATTTTGATGTATGACAAAGGGTTTAAAGATAAGCATTATGTGTTTAATGGGTAAACTAATTGTGCAAGTTCCTAAACATGAAAAGCCCTAATGGGTCAAGAAGGTCATACATTAGGCATAAGAAAGACCATGTGACTCAAGACAACCAAACATTAGGTAAGAAGTCTTAGTGGATCAGAAGGATCATACTCCAGATGAAAGACCAGATAAGCTGATCTGGCAGTACACTTGATGGGTTAGCTAGACCAAACATCAAGTAAGGAAAATCCTAGTGGGTTGATTAGACACTAAGCAAAAGATGAAGTTCAAACCTATCTAGAGGACTAAATGTTTGGCAGGTATGTTAAGGTAAGCTCTTGGAGTAGAGTGTAGTGAGGTCATGTCCCAATTGGACAAACCTTAGATGTTGATCCGACTAAAGAAACCAATGGAGGGTTCTAAATTAAGATCAGACAATCCTAACTGTCATATTATTGCATGCATATTTATCTGATTCTAACTCTCCAAGGTCATTATTATTATACTATGCTAACTTTATTTTGTAGAAAAATAAAGTTTGGGATGATTAAAAGGTTTGGTCGACTAAACCAAATGGTTCAGTTAACCGATCCCCATTGATGAGAATAGATCAGATTAAAAGTGAGTCGAATAATGAAATAATGGTTCAACCGACCGAAAGAATGATCAATCGACCGAATGTATCTTGGTAACTATATATCAGATAAGATTGAATCATATTTGGAAGGAAATAAAGATTGAATCATATTTGGAAGGAAATAACAAAGTTTAGCCGATTAAACATTTGTTTGGTTGACCAAACATATTTGGTAAGCGAAGATCAGATCATATCGGATTGTGCAACAAAAGGAAGTTATTGGTGTTCAGTTGACCAAGCTAGGATTCAATCGACCGATCTACGTTGTGTAGGATCAAAAGCAGCACAAGAGGGGGGGGGGGGTGAATAACACTAATCACTTTTTCACTTTTTCATAAAACACGAGAGATAACACAACATAATAAATAGAAAATAGAAACAATGCTAAGACCATTATTTTTACTTAGTTCATAACCTAGTGACAACGAGTCTAAGGTCCGCATTCGTTGAGTGTTTTCATTGGGCAATTCATTATAAGTTCAAAGATTACAACAATCAAGTATAATAAGAAATGATAATAATGAAATTAATACTGATAAAAAATAGAGTAGAAGATGAGGCATTGATTGTCGGAATAGTGTTTTGGCCTCGTAACGAAGGTTCTAGAGCAGCACGCAAGAATAAAAGTTGTATGGAATGAATGACTCAAGCTACTGATCGAACTCTTCTTTTATAACCTCTTCTAGGCACCAGGACTAGCACCGGGCACCTCTACCGAGGCCTATGTGATCCACCTTCATCACTGAATTATCCAACTCCGAGCACTTGGATCTCTTCCAAGCGCTTGGACTGCTACTTGGCTGCACCTCGGCAAACTTCTATCTAAGTAGTGTTTATCCCTTCCTAAGCACCTAGACCACTCTCAGTCTCCTGAAACCTAATGTGTCAAGCCCCGAGGGTAAACTTGTCCTCCAAAGTGGATGGTACCCCCTAGTGATAATATATAAAATAATTGATATGAAATCACTTTAAGACAACGCAACAAGCTAAAAATGATAATGCGTGCATGTATGCATGTACATGTGAACATACTCAAAATTTGATATAGAAAGAAACTGCAACCATAAGCAACAAGAATAATAAAATGAAGCAACTCAATGGAAACCCAACTCGAGTGGAACTGGTAGCCAGGACCTATAAGAGACACACATCCTCTATCTTCTAACCTGAAAGTCAAAGGAAAAGCAAGGGTAGTGAGTTGTACATGAATAATATATTGTCAGAAGATCAAAGGATGTAGCCTCAGGTGAAGTACCTATTATAATAGAAAGAGAGAGTCAATATGGGCAACAACTAATGAAGCATAACTAACTACATACCCATCTACTAACCTATTCCATCAGGTAAGACCGATAAATTGGGAGTACATGCAAGTCCTTCACATTAAAGTTATGTACACATTCAAGTAACAGAAATCAATCATCATACATAGGAGTAATCCCTCTACCACAGGAAATACAAATGACAAAGATATCTAGCTAGGAATTATAGGAGAAACGCTCTACCATAAATGGTCTCGTGGCAATCCAAAATGTCATGGTCACTATCCACGAGAGAAATGCTCTACCATGAATGGTCTTATGGACAAACAGGTAGTAGCTATCTAGCTACAGACTACAGGAAAAATGCTCTACCACAGATGGATCCCGTGGGCAGTCCAAATATATACATCATGATCGCTGACGACTTTCTCAACCATGAATGGGAGATAATGGTCGACAAGATATACTAACGGTCACTGATGACTCTCTTAACCATGAATGGGAGACAATGGTTGACAGGATATACAATGGTCACTAACGACTCTCTCAATCATGAATGGGAGACAATGATCAACAGGATATACTAACGGCTATTGATTACTCTCTCAACCGTGAATGGGAGATAATGGTCAATAGGATATAGCAACCAAAGGTCTAGTAGGATACTCGAAATACTACACTATGATATAATCTTACTAATTTATAGGCATGAGCCTATATAACAAGTAAGGTGTTACGGACCAAAAGTGCACGGTTACGTCATCAATAATATAAAAGATTATTGTACCCATAGGTACTGGTTATAATCACTAGTGATCTCTCACTTAGAATTATCTAAACAATTGATAATGACAAGTTACATGCTAAGTAGAGAAACAAGATTGAAAATAAGAAAGAGAGAGGAACTTGCTTTGGAGAATATTCTAGGGGTTTGGTTTTATTGTGATATTTATCAATATATCATGGTTAACCAATTGCCTACCCTCAATTTACATGCCATTATAGTAAGTTAGATTCATTACTGGCTCTCCCCTGCATTGGTCAAGCCGGAATGCTATCTTGATCCATATCCTATGCCACTAACTGGTAATAATTTCTATGAAGTCCATTAACGGGTACACCTGTCACTAGCACCCCTCAGTCATAAATCACAAGAACACACTAACACTTAATAACATAGAGATAGAAATAACAATTATGCCCAATTCTCTACTTCCTTGTGGAGAATTGCTTCTCCTTTTAAAATCATATCCTAGATGTCTATTAACGGATTACTGTTAGTTAGAGCCCTAGAGCCAATCATTTGATGATTGTTGTATGGACTCATTGTATCATATTCTTGTATATAAATAAAGGCATTTGTTTTGGTTATTATACTTACTTGTATTGGTGTCAAATAACTAAGTATAATAGCGTCCTTGAGTAGAAGGTTCTTACCTATATCAATTGATTGGTTGAATCGATAGTGAGATGATATAGGGAACACTACTCTTAATCATTCCTACACAAGTATTAACATTCAGGGACAATGTTAATGCAATGAGACTAGCATGTAGGTCAACTTGATGACTTGATCTCACAAGTCATGGATATGGAGATATCAAGTTGACACATGGGTATGCATTGGAGAATGTATACTGAATGACCCGCCATGAGAAAGTATCATGGATCGTTATATGAGTGTCACATACTTTCTCATGTGGCTATTAGTATGACTACTAGTCCTTGGACCTGAAGTCACCATGGTTCCCTACATAAGGAGTTATGTACTTTGATTTCGTCAAACGTCACTCGTAATTGGGTGGACTATAAAGGCGATTACTGGGTATGTAATAAATTATGCGGAGGGATGTGAGTGATGTAGATGGAATATATCCCTCCTATATGACGGGAGAGACATCAATATTCTTGATAGAGTGAGACCACTAAGTGCATGGCCATGCCCAAATGAGTCAATATAAGATATTGAGCTCATTTAATCGAGTGAGTCTACTTGGAGTTCGAGATTTATATTGATTAGAGGATGACATGGTCTATGCCTCATATTGATCAATCTAGATGTCTAGGATAGAAGGATAATGTCATATATTGTGAGGAGTCACAATTAGTAGTCACAAGGTGATGTTGGATCTCAACATTCTTGTAACTTGGGTAGTAATGATGTGTTGCTAGATACCACTCATTACTTATGCTTCTAAATAGGTTTAGGAGCATTGCCAACGTTACAAGAACCTATAGGGTCACACACAAAGGGAAATTAGATGGAGATTAGGTTCATTTGATGAACCTAAAGGATTAGGTTCATGTGATGAACCAAATTGGATTAAGAGTAATCCAAATTAGGCTAATTGAGTTGGACTAAATTTGGTTCATGTGTTAAGTGAGTCTAATTTGGACTTAGACTCCTTTAATTAATTTAATTCAATGAATAGAGATTCATTAAATTAAAATTGACTTGAACCAATGGTTAGATTAGATCAACCAAGAGAGAGAAGTGGTCAAGTTTGACTTAACTTGAGAGGAAGATGAAGGGTCAAGTTTGACTTGACCATTTACCACCTCATTGGTGAGTTGGCATTAAGTGGGCCAATGGTGATGCTCCACATCATCAATGTTACTTCATGGTGTGCCACCTCATGAGGGAGATCAAGAGTTTTTGACTCTTGAAATTCCATGGAGTATATAAACCTTTTCTTGAAAGTGGTCGGCCACTTGTGATTAGTGTGGGAGTTTCATTTGTGTTGTGAAACCTCCATCTTCTTCCTCAAGCTCTTCTCTTCTCTCCCTCTCCTCCCTTGGCTGAACCCTAGAAAGGTGCTAGCACACCTTTTGTTTGGTCTCTCCATCTCTTGCTTGTGTGGATACACATAGAGAAGTATCTACCTTGATACTTTCAAGATCCGGCGAACCTAGGACGAGCGGGATTACGCGAAGGGCATCGCATCAAGGGTAAACTCTTCTCCTTTGTAGATCTAGTGTAGATCTAGGTTAGATAAACTTGTACTCAAAGTTTTATGAATTTTAATCTTCGCACGGATCCGTGGCATGGGACTTTCGTGATTTTCGCAACGCAAAAAGCAGTTTTTACGGCCCGAAAAACCCAACAGTGGTATTAGAGCCACGTGCGAAGCGAGTATGAGTTTTAATTTGTATTTTTATGAAAAATAGAAGATCTGTAAGTTTCTATGAATTTTCTAATTTTATAGTTTTTATGGGTAATTTTCTCGTAGAAGCGAAGCACAAGTGTTTAGACACTTGTAGGCTTCGACTACCGAGAAGATTTTTCCGAAACGGCAAGGTTTCGCCCCAAAATGTTTTGGGACAGCTGACTAAGGAACTGTAGGATTGCTAAGGAACACTCGTGATGGTTATATCGCGGGTAGGGGTACTGCCCCTAATCCCGCATGGGGATTCGTTTCGCGATTGTGCCCGAAAACCTCTAATCGGGACCGCCGGGAATTCTTTACTCATAAAAATTGTAAAATAGTATTAAAATTACAGAAAATTATGGAAATTATATAATTTAGAATTATGTATAATTTGTGATGGTCATGGCCCCAAAAGACCCAATTTGATTGGAATATTTGTGTTGTAATTCATAATACGGCCTGCGTGCCGTCATGTGATTGTGTGTGTTGTATTTGATTCGCGACCTACGCGTCGTGCCTTCCTTCATTTATATTCTTGTTGTAAATAGTTTAGACTCAAATGTAACTCGAGTTTCACCCTTTTGTAATGTACAAAATGAGTCGGTGGATGGTCCACTCGAGACGGAGCTATGAGGAGGGCGCGAGCAACACAAGGTGGTCAAAGGGAGGAGCTTGAAGAAGCTGTTGACCCTAGGTTGACCATCTGATCTTCTCATTGGCTTGAGAAGATCGTAGTAGGGCCATGACTAATCACAAATAGTATAATTAATTGCTTGTTTGTGTATATGTGATGCATGCTAGAATAAGTAATTAATTAGCGCCTTAACGATTCGATTCGATCAATCGCGTACATGATGCCAAAGTAGAGTAACACATATTATCTTGGTAGGGTATGGAGGGACAATCTTGTCCCGCCTATCAACGCATGGGTGATTAAAACTCAATTAGATTGAGTATAACTAGTTAAATCAAGTTTAACTATAGGCATTTATCCAATAGTTGGAAGATAGGACAAAATCACGTTTATATTAACTCTTGGGCGTATTAGCCAAAGCTAACTCGAGTTTTAATATAAATGCGGATCTTGATCCTATAAACAAGAGTTACATAGAGATGTAATCGGTAATTAGCTACCTACCGATCATACTAAGTCTTGGGCGTTTTAGCCAAAGCTAACTCAAGGCATAGTATGATGTGGATCTTGTCCCACATGAATTATAGAATTCAGTGGGAGCATCATTTAATTAAAAGGCATAATTAAATGATTACTAGAATATAATGTTTATTTATTTTCTGTATTTTTCTGTTGTAAATAACTATGACGTCAAACACGAACACTTTCTCTCTGCGTTCTGTCCTTGACAAGGACAAGCTCAACGGAGCAAATTTCCTGGACTGGTATAGGAATCTGAGAATAGTTCTCACCCAAGAACGTAAACTGTACGTTCTAGAGCAGCCCATTCTGGAGGCTCCTCCTGCCAATGCCACGCGAGCAGACAAAGATTCTTACAAGAAGCATCAAGATGATGCATTAGATGTATCATGTCTAATGCTCGCGACCATGAACTCTGAGCTTCAGAAGCAACATGAGTTAATGGGTGCTTATGATATGGTTGAACATCTTCGTCAACTCTATCAAGGACAAGCGCGGCACGAGAGATTTGAGATCTCAAGGGCACTATTTCAGTGCAAGATGTCAGATGGGGCTCCCGTAGGTCCATATGTACTCAAGATGATTGGGTACATAGAGAATCTACAGAGGTTGGAATTTCCACTTGGCCAAGAGCTGACCACTGACCTGATCTTGCAGTCTTTGCCAGAGAGCTACAGTCAATTTGTCATGAACTACAACATGAACGAAATTGACAAGCCATTGCCCGAACTGCTTAGTATGTTACGAACTGCTGAGCTCAACCTTAAGAAGGTTAAGCCCAACTCTATTTTGATGGTTCAGAAACACAAGGCCAAGGGAAAGCTTAAAGGCAAGGGAAAGTCCTAAGCCAAGGGCAAAGGCAAGGCACTAAAGCCTAAAGGAGGGGTTGCCAAGGATGCTACCTGCTTCCACTGCGGTCAGATCGGGCACTGAAAGAGGAATTGCAAGGTGTACCTGGAAGATCTTAAGAAGAAGAGAAGTGAGACTTCCACTTCAGGTATATATGTTATAGAAGTCAATCTATCTATTTCTTCATCATGGGTATTAGATACAGGATGTGCTTCTCACATTTGTACTAATGTGCAGGCGTTGAGAAATAGTAGGGCATTGACAAAGGGCGAGGTGGACCTACGAGTAGGCAATGGAGCACGGGTTGCTGCTGTTGCTCTAGGGACTTATTTTCTATCTCTGCCTTTTGGGCTTGTACTAGAGTTGGATGATTGTTGTTATGTGTCTGCTTTAACTAAGAACATAATTTCAGTTTCTTGTTTGGACAAGAAAGGTTTTTCATTTATGATAAAGAACAAATGTTGTTCAGTTTATTTAAATGATATGTTCTATTGTAATGCACCTTTGATGAACGGACTCTATATTCTAGACCTTGAGAGCCCTATCTATAACATAAATACCAAGAGTTTCAAGTCAAATGACATGAACCAAACCTATCTTTGGCACTGTCGCTTAGGTCATATAAATGACAAGCGCTTATCCCAGCTCCATAAAGATGCTTTGCTGGACTCATTTGATTTTGAATCATATGAGACATGCGAGTCATGCCTACTAGGCAAGATGACCAAGACTCCCTTTAGTGGACACACTGAGAGAGCGACTGACTTGTTAGGTCTTATACATAGCGATGTATGTGGTCCTTTCAATGTCACTGCTAGAGGTGGTTATATGTACTTCATTATATTTACTGATGATTTCAGTAGATATGGTTATGTGTACTTGATGACACATAAGTCTGAATCCTTTAAAAAGTTCAAAGAATTCAAGAATGAAGTACAAAACCAGCTTGGCAAGAGTATTAAGATACTTCGATCAGATCGAGGTGGGGAATACCTTAGCCATGAGTTTCGTGACTATCTAGCTGAGTGTGGGATTCTATCCCAACTCACTCCTCCTGGAACACTATAGTGGAATGGTGTATCCGAAAGGAGTAATCGTACCTTATTAGATATGGTACGGTCTATGATGAGTCACACAGATCTTCCTATGTATCTTTGGGGCTATGCTCTAGACACGACAGCCTTTATACTCAACCGAGTTCCATCCAAGGCTGTAATAAAGACACCATATAGGATATGGACTGGGAGAGATGCCCAGGTGTATTTTATGAGGATTTAGGGTTGTGAGGCTTACGTTAGATGTCAAGTCTCGGACAAATTGGGACCCAAATCTGACAAGTGCTATTTTATCGGATATCCCAAGGAAACTAAGGGATATTACTTCTACATTCCCAGTCAACACAAGATAGTTATGGCTAAGACTGGGGTTTTTCTAGAAAGGGATTTTGTTTCTAGAAAGACTAGTGGGAGTACGTTCGATCTTGAAGAAGTTCAAGATGTGAACAATAGCACTGAAGCCTTGATGGAAGGTGAACTAGAACCACAAAGTGTTGTGGATGATGTTGTTCCACAAGGAGTTGAGGAACAACAACCAGTTCAAGTAGACATACCTCTTCGCAGGTCTGAATGGGTACGTCGTCAGTCTGAGAGATACTCATTTCTCTTGTTTGATCATGATGATGTTGTGCTCATAGAGGATGAGACCACCTCCTATCAAGAAGCTGTAATGAGACCAGATTCCGAGAAATGGCTAGAAGCCATGAGATCTGAGATGGAATCCATGTACACTAACCAAGTATGGACTTTGGTTGATCCACTTGAAGGGGTAAAACCCATAGGGTGTAAGTGGGTCTTTAAGAGAAAGACTGACATGGATGGACTTATTTATAAGGGTCGCTTGGTAGCTAAAGGTTCAAGCAAATTCATGGTATTGACTATGATGAAACCTTTTCTCCAGTAGCGATGTTTAAGTCCATTCGGATCATGCTTGCTATTGCAGCATACCATGACTATGAGATATGGCAGATGGATGTCAAAATCGCGTTTCTGAATGGAAACCTGCTCGAGGATGTGTACATGACACAACTTGAGGGTTTTGTAGATCCACAGCATACTGGCAGAGTATGCAAGCTGCATAGGTCCATTTATGGACTAAAGCAAGCTTCTCGGAGCTGGAATCTTCGATTCAATGATGCAATCAAATAGTTTGGTTTCATCAAGAATGAAGATGAACCTTGTGTCTACAAGATGGTTGTAGGGAACACAATTGTCTTCCTCATATTGTATGTGGATGACATACTACTCATTGGGAAAGACATCCCTTTGGTACAGTCTGTCAAGACTTGGCTAGGGACTTATTTCTCAATGAAGGACTTAGGTGAAGCATCACGCATTCTAGGCATACAGATCTATAGAGATAGATCTAAGAGGTTTCTTGGCCTAAGTCAGAGTACATATATTGACAAGGTACTCCTACAGTTTGCCATGCAGAACTCCAAGAAGGGATTTCTACTGATGTCACATGGCGTGAGTCTTTCGAAGACTCAAGGTCCCTCTTCTAGAGTGGAGAGAGACCGCATGGACTCATTGTCTTGTTAGAGCCCTAGAGCCAATCATTTGATGATTGTTGTATGGACTCATTGTATCATATTCTTGTATATAAATAAAGGTATTTGTTTTGGTTATTATACTTACTTGTATTGGTGCCAAATAACTAAGTATAATAGCGTCCTTGAGTAGAAGGTTCTTACCTATATCAATCGATTGGTTGAATCGATAGTGAGATGATATAGGGAATACTACTCTTAATCATTCCTAGTCAAGTATTAACATTCAGGGATAATGTTAATGCGACGAGACTAGCATGTAGGTCAACTCGATGACTTGATCTCACAAGTCATGGATATGGAGATATCAAGTTGACACATGGGTATGCATTGGAGAATGCATACTGAATGACCCGCCATGAGAAAATATCATGGATCGTTATATGAGTGTCATATACTTTCTCATGTGGCTATTAGTATGACTACTAGTCCTTGGATCTGAAGTAACCATGGTTCCCTACATAAGGAGTTATGTACTTTGGTTTCGTCAAACGTCACCCGTAACTGGGTGGACTATAAAGGCGATTACTGGGTATGTAACAAATTATGAGGAGGGATGTGAGTGATGTAGATGGGATCTATCCCTCCTATATGACGGGAGAGACATCGATATTCTTGATAGAGTGAGACAACTAAGTGCATGGCCATGCCCAAATGAGTCAATATAAGATATTGAGCTCATTTGATCGATTGAGTCTACTTGGAGGTCGAGATTTAGATTGATTAGAGGATGACACGGTCTATGCCTCATATTGATCAATCTAGATGTCTAGGATAGAAGGACAATGTCATATATTGTGAGGAGTCACAATTAGTAGTCACAAGGTGATGTTGGATCTCAACATTCTTGTAACTTGGGTAGTAATGATGTGTTGCTAGATACCGCTCATTACTTATGCTTCTAAATAGGTTTAGGAGCATTGCCAACATTACAAGAACCTATAGGGTCACACACAAAGGGCAATTAGATGGAGATTAGGTTCATTTGATGAACCTAAAGGATTAGGTTCATGTGATGAACCAAATTGGATTAAGAGTAATCCAAATTAGGCTAATTGAGTTGGACTCAATTTGGTTCATGTGTTAAGTGAGTCTAGTTTAGACTTAGACTCATTTAATTAATTTAATTCAATGAATAGAGATTCATTAAATCAAAATTGACTTGAACCAATGGTTAGATTAGATCAACCAAGAGAGAGAAGTGGTCAAGTTTGACTTGACTTGAGAGGAAGATGAAGGGTCAAGTTTGACTTGACCATTTACCACCTCATTGGTGAGTTGGCATTAAGTGGGCCAATGGTGATGCTCCACATCATCAATGTTACTTCATGGTGTGCCACCTCATGAGGGAGATCAAGAGTTTTTGACTCTTGAAATTCCATGGAGTATATAAACCTTTTCTTGAAAGTGGCCAGCCACTTGTGATTAGTGTGGGAGTTTCATTTGTGTTGTGAAACCTCCATCTTCTTCCTCAAGCTCTTCTCTTCTCTTCCTCTCCTAACTTGGCTGAACCCTAGAAAGGTGCTCGCACACCTTTTGTTTGGTCTCTCCATCTCTTGCTTGTGTGGATACACATAGAGAAGTATATACCTTGATACTTTCGAGATCCGGCGAACCTAGGACGAGCGGGATTACGCGAAGGGCTTCGCTTCAAAGGTATACCCTCTGATCTTGTAGATCTAGTGTAGATCTAGGAGTAGAAAACTCATATTCAAAGTTATACATAATTTTATTCTTCGCACAGATCCGGTGGCGGGGGTTTCGGGGTTTCCGCAACGCAAAAATCGGTTTTTGCGGCCCGAAAAACCCAACAATTACCCTTATCACTAGGACCCCTCATTCATACAATCTAGGTCATCTCCCTATGGGATCAACAAATTCTACACAACCCATTCAATCAAACATGAGAATTAAGCCCAAAATACATCCATTCACATAATATCAAATAGATAAAAGGTATGATAATGTCATCTAGATAGGAAATTGGCATATCAATGAGTTCTTATATCAATCCACACCACAATTACTCCCTTAATCTTAGAATAATAGATCTACTCCATGGCAATAAGAAGAAGATTCAAAGACATAATAATTACAAGCATCTAAAACCCAACGAGAAAGAGAAGGGAAGAGAAGCTTATCCAATCACGTAGAGTGATCTTCGAATCCAATCCTTTATCTTTTGGAGTCGATGAGGCAATGGAAATGGCTTTGGATCGTCGAAAAGAGGTCGAAAAGGTCAAGGATCGATACTAAGATGGATCTCCCTGTAACGCCCGAAAATTTTCAAACTTGCATTAGAATTATTCTATGATTTTTCTGGAATTTTTAGATATTTTTCCGGAATTTTCCGAGTAGCGGAAGTAGCAAAAATAATTAAAAGAATAAAATAGCTTAGGCGGGAATCGAACCCGAGACCTATGGTGTAAGGGATAATGCTAGTAACCGGTGAACCCAACAGGGCCGTGCTGAAAGGAAAGGGAGACGATTTAATTTATATTATAGTTGGGCCGAAATTACCACTTAATATAAATAGAAGGTTTAAGTGGGGTTTGGGTTATTTCTTATTTTTGGGTTCGGCAACTTCTCAACCCTCACCACCGAAACCTCACCGCCACCTCTCCCGTTTCCTCCTCCTTCTTTCGGCGCCACACCAAGGAAGACCTAGGGTTCTTTCTCTAGGGCCCCAAGGACACTTTCCGGCGACGATTTCAACACAAAAGAGGTTCTTCTCCGCGAGAGGAACGCAAAGACGTGAGCGGATCGTCGAGAAGGTCATCTCCACCGGAATTCGAGCGAATAGAATCGTAAGAAATTACGAACAGGAGGTAAGAAACCCCTCACCTGTAGTATAATAGCTACCGTTTGATTTCCTGTGCATTAGTTTAGTTATATGCGTATGTTTTCGACATATAGGGTGTTTTTAACCTTCCTCGCAGGTTTAGGGATTTAGTGAGTACCTTTAGATGGGCCGGACACGTCATTTCTCCTTCAGTTGGAGGTTTAGATGCTGTTGGGTGCCTAAGGGTAGTCTCCCTAATAGAGAGGGGAGTTAAAGCACACTAGGTGGTCGATTAAATAACTAGCTTAGGAAAAATGCAACCTAGGTATTTTTATTAGCACAGTTGAATGCATTAGAAGCATCTAAATCAGTAAATCAGTTATCCTAGCTTATATGGGACTACGGTCCAATGGGTGGGCTCCCACAGTCGCCTCTAGGTTCAGACAACCTAGCTCTAGGTTCAGATAACCTAGAAATAGCTATTTAGAACAGTTTAGCTATACTCAGTATTTTACTTTTCAGTTGGCACTGTACTAGATTAGATATCCATTGGGCTGGGCTCCCATAGTCGGTCCCTAGGTTTAGATAACCTGGTAGCTCTACTAAATTCGGGATTTGCAACCCCGGGTCTAGTTAGAGATGCGCGCATAGCAAGTAAGTTGCGGGGCCCAAACAGCAGCATGAATACTATTTTCACTTATTATGATATTAGCTTTCAAACTCTTAATCTAATCCAGTGATTATAGTTTAAGATCAATTTTGGCTTAGTTCAGTTTCAGTCAGTATCATGCTCCAGCTTAGCTTTTCCGTGTGAATATGCATGATAACTTTATGTGCAGTTGTTATACATGTTTGTATGTTCAGCTTTAGATATGCCATGATTGTATGCTTATATGTCATGCCATGCTTAGTTTATTCAGTATATCCAGCATAGGTTTTAAACAGCATGATTTAAAATCATATTTGCATCGTTGCATGTTTTTGTGAGGTAGATGGTTTCTTACTAAGCTTTTTAGCTTACAAATGCTACTTTTCTTATACTGCAGATAAAGGTAAAGGAAAAGTGGACCAGTAGCGGAGGCTGGAGGATCAAGATGTGTGTGGCAGGAACTGGAATAAAAGATTCTAAAGGATTTTAGCAAGTTTTACTTAAGCATCAGAACTCTACAGTATTTTGTTATTTGCACTCTAGTTGTTAATCACTATGAATTAGTTCGCTATGCACTTTATTATGCTTAGAACCCTTCTCTTATGTTGTGAGGATGTTAGTTTCCATTATTCGAGTATTTCCTAGCCTTATTAGAATTGTTGTGTGAGGTTTTGGCACGCCAAAGTGCTGAAATCAGAGTCCCCGGACGAAATCAGAACTCTGATCGGTCTCCAGACCGATCAGAGCCTGGGCAGTGCCACTGGATCGGTCAGCCGACCGATCCAGATAGTTACAGTATGACCGATCCAGCACGATACAGTAGCGTTCCAGGAGAGCTTCAGGTGCCTGGATCGGTCAGTCGACCGATCCAGGCATACCTGGATCGGTCTGACCGATCGATCCAGCCACACCTGGATCAGTCAGCCGACCGATCCAGTTGGGAACAGAACGACCGCAGCTCCGATCGATCTGTGGATCGATCGGCAGGTCTGTGGGTAGTTGGGAAGTTTAGTCCTAGTCCCTAGTTCAGTTGGGATGTCCAATTTCCCTCCTTAGCATGTGTACACCAGCAAAGAACCAACAAAGAAGGTCTTTGGCCCTTTCTTACCAGTTGTATCCGTCCTTAGTAGAGTAAAATTTTTAATTAGCACAGCTTTCCGCACAGTATAGTTTAGCATTATTGTGACGATCGGCCTTACAGCCAGTACCCAGAAGGTGGGTCGTTACACTCCCAAAGGGAGAATCTTCCTCCCTTTGAAAAGGGGAAGAAACCCTTTTATATAGTGTAGGGCACCGGCCTGGCATGGCCTGTGCCATGGCCATTCAAAATCCACACGGCCAAGTTCTTCTTGGCTTCGGGTCAAGTGGCATGGCTGTGTGGAATCACACGGTCATGTTCTGCTTAGCTTCTGGTCGATCCACACGATTGTGTGGATCCACATGGTTGGTGGCTGCATCGACTCTGGAAAGTTACACGGCCATGTGTGGTCACACAACCGGATTTTGTTTCTCTTCTAGAAGGCCACACGACCGTGTGGATTCACATGGCCATAGCTAGCTTCTTCTCCGCTTCATTGTATGGATGTGTGGAATCACACGACCAAGGTCTTCTCCTTCTTTGGTAGGTAGCACGGTCGTGTGGCATCCACATGGTCGAGCCCCTTTTTCTTCGTTTACTCCGCGAGATCATCACTGAGAGTCATTTTCACTCTAAAAGTGGCTCCTATCAATAGAAAAATAGACAAAGAGTAGATCTCCGATAAAAAGAGTAATTATGCTAAAAATATAACAAGAGGTATAAAAATACATAGATCAATTGCAAATAAAGTACGTAAATGTGCGTCAAAGCATGTATAAAAGTGTATATAATCTACGCACATCACACCTCTAAACTTAAACCTTTTCTTATCCTCAAGTAAAATGATGCAATCTAAATTCATGTGCTCTCATAATGCATTATAATCCTTAGTGCACTTACCTAACTCTATCAAATAGTTTCATTGGTGAGCATGATTGTGGAGTAACCCAAGTATAGCCTAAACATAAGTTCTTGTACACAGTGCAATAGCTCTTCAAATTTAATATCTATCCTAGTCAAAGTCATCATTCAATTGAGTTCCTAACGTTCTCGATGATAGGTACTTACCTGCCACACACTTGGTTCATATTCCTTAAACTACACAAGGTCTCAAAGGATTACTCAGAATCAAGAGAAACATAACATTTATTTCCCCAGTAACCAAACTCGATTTCAAAGGGGTAAATTATTAGTTTCCACTCATGATAACTATTTTTGTATCCCTTATTCATATGATTTTTTTGTTGATTTATAGGTGTAACACTAACACAAATGTAAGTATAATATCAATGTTGGGATTTTAATTTTTCCAAATGAGTTGATATGATCCGAGATCATCTAGTAACCAAAATATAATCCAAGAAATCACCATGGGAACCAAAGTACTAAACAATTCAAATGAAACATGACTATTCCAAAGTTATCTAATATCCAAGCTTTAGTAAAGTGAGGTAAGATCCTTAAGGTTAGGCCAAAACTCAAACTTATTTCCATATAATACTTAGCTCATTTCATGCTACTAGAGATAGAGAAAATAGATACACTAAACATACTAGCATTATATCCACAACAATATGAATCAAGAAATGAACGTGCTAACTGATAGAGTGTATACTAAAAGCCTAGTTTTTTATAAATATTTATTTTGAAATAAAGAATCACATTGGTCAAATATCTACATTTATATGCTAAGTGTAGTATGTTCAATTAATTTATATTAAAGATAACATGGTGTGTGGTGTCACACACAGAAGATCATGTTATCAATTCCTTATAAATTATAAATAGTAGCTCAAGACTAAAATGGATAGGAACAAACCATTGGAATAGTCGTAGTGTAATTTGGTATTAGTTTATCTTGATTATAAAATTACACTAGTACACTCTGAGTGTAATGAGAAGGACCATTTTATGTAGTTTCTTTTTATACTGACTGCATAAAAGAACAAGACCTTGGTTATTATAGAAGTGTGTGCTCTTAATCATGATATAATACCAAGCACATATACTCAATATTCATTTCTTTAATTTATCAAAGGGTGCGATTTAGTTCGATAAATCAATAGGCCCGATAAGTTGGAAAATGGTATTATTTATATGGTGTGTTGTTGATTATAGAATGAAACTATGTCCTAGTAATCTAGGTTGATGATGCCCCCAAGAGGAGCTCATAAGGATTGTCATGTAAACTCTGCAGGTAGACTTAGTCCGACATGATGATAAGGTTGAGTAGTACTACTCTTGGAGCTAGATATTAATTAAGTGAGTTGTCAATAACTCATTTAATTAGTAGACATTTTATATCTTAAACATAGGGAGATTAACACACTCATGATAAGGAGCCCATATAGTAATATGAGATTGGTGCGGTAGTTCAATAATAACTCTTTAGTGGAATGAAATATTATTGATGAACTCGAGTTGGGTGTTTGGGGCGAACATGGGAAGCTCAAGTTCATCGGGAGACCAAAACCAATTCCTCAACTCGGTCCCTGTCATTGCCTCTTATTTATAAAGTCTTATACCCACCTATACCCACTTTCTTACCCATCCTTAGGTGGCCGGCCAAGCCAAGCTTGGAGCCCAAGCAAGGGCTGGCCAAGACATGGCTTGGATACGTTGGAGTGTGGCCGGCATAGCCTGAACCCAAGCTTAGGTGGCCGGCCACAATAAATTAAAAGGATTTTATTTGTTAAAATGTTTCCTTATGTGGAAGCCATAGTTTTAAAAGAGAGTTTTAAATTTAAATCTTTTCTTTTATAGTTTTCTACAAAAGATTAAGAGAAAGATTTGATATCTTTCCTTATTTGTAGTTAAAAGGAAGATTTTAATTTTTGATAAAACTTTCCTTTTTTTAACCATCCTCATGATTTTGAAAAGAGAGTTTTAAAATTAAATCTTTCCTTTTATAGCTTTCTACAAAAGATTAAGAGAAAGATTTGATATCTTTCCTTATTTGTAGTTAAAAGGAAGATTTTAATTTTAGATAATAAAACTTTTCTTTTTGTAAATCATCCACATGTTTTAATAGAGAGATTTTAATTTATAAAAGTTTCCTTTTATAACCAACCATGAAGGGAATTTTTAAAAGAGAAATTTTTATTTTAAAATATTTGGAAATAAATTAGGAAGTTTTAATTTTGTATTTAAAACTTTCCTTCCTTGGAGGATTTGATATGGCCGACCACATTAATAAGAGAAAAGGAATTTTTTTATCAATTTAATTTTCCTTTCATTGGCAAGGAAAATAATGAAGTTTTTATTAATACTTTCCTTATTTGCCAAGACCAAGGAATATAAAAGAGAGGGTAGAGGTGCCTCACCTCATAACAATCTATCTTCTATTATTCCTCTCTTCCTTGTGGTGGACGACCCTCTCTTCTTCCTCTTCCCCTATTCTTCTTCTTAAGTGGCCGGTGGCATCATCATCTTGGAGATATCTTGGTGGCCAGATTTTGCTTGGAGAAGAAGAAGAGATAGGAGGCATTGTTTCCTAGCATCCCTTGGAGCTTGTTTGGTGGTTGAACTTCTTCATCTCTAGGAGATTGTTGGTGGCTGAAACTTGCAAGGAGAAGAAGGAGGCTTGGGTGGATTCTTGTCTCGGTAGATCATCACCCACACGACGCGGAGATAAGAAGAGGAATACGGTAGAAGATCGTGAGGTCTATAAGCTATAAAAGGTATAACTAGTTATTAGTTTCTGCATCATAACTAGTTCATCCTTTTATTTAGATCTTGAAATACCAAACACAAGAGGCTAATGAATCTAGGTTATCGAATTTATGTTTTCGATTTTGTGTTTCTTTTGTTTTTCAAACTTGCGATTCGATTGTTCTTTTTGGTTAAACCTAGGGTTACTATAAGGAAATTAAATATTGAATTTCATTGAAAGGCTTTGTCTAGGAAGTGGTGGATGCTCCTATACCCAAGAAGGCCTAGTGCCTCAGCATGTTTAACTTGGAAGCCGATCTCTGAAATTAATATTTAATTGAATTTGTAACATGGGTTGATTTGGATTGATAATGTAAAGCATCGTTTGTTATCCAATTCTTAACCACTAAGAACAAATAAGTTGAATTTAGAATCAATAATGTTAAGTTTTGTTTGCGATTCCAAATTTAATTTCTAAAGAACACAATAGGTTGTTAGGAATTGTTCAGGACTTGTACAAAATTTTTGTACAGGGGAACCAGTACGATATTCCGAGTAGCAACCAACAATTGGTATCAGAGCTAGGGTTTGCCTCTGTTTGTTTGGTTTTCAATTTAATTATGCACATGTCATACATAATTTAGGCAGAATAATAGTAGGATATGCTAACTCTCTGGTTGTAGGCTCCAACTATTATAGCTTATAGTGATTGTGTGTGATTGGACCCTTGGACATGTCAAGGGCATTTTATGTGTGTACATGATTGTATGTATTAAATACAGTAGGAGCTGTATTAGTTTTAGGATTTTACATTTTTGTTTCAATCTAGATTACATGTACATTCCTTTGTGGAATATAGGATCAATATATGTAAAATTCTATTTTTGTCGCGGATCGTATCCTTGTGAGACTTGGTACTATTTGTGGACCAGAGGCGCAGCAAAAAAAGAAGCAAGATAGATGTGGCACTAGACCCGATTGCGGTGGCTAAAGATGGCAGCAGCTAGGGTTGGTAGCACACGGAGGACAGTGATGGAAAAGGCCATAATAGTTGGAAAATTTGTTTTCTATATTTATTGTTTTATTTGTTGTGATGTGTGTGTGCATGTTAAAATTCCTCACCTTAAATAACTAAGTGGGATAGGGATTAATAAATAAATTCCACGGTCTCCATTACTGGTTGTAAGTGATGCAACAAACTTGCATGTTGGCTCTGAGTGTCTCCCTCCACAACAGATGAATTTGTTTGCATATCACTTGATCAAACTTCCTTTATGGATGGTTATAGGAAATTATTTAGGAGCGTGTGATCTTCTCCAACTGAAGGGGCACAATCCTATTTAATGGACTAAGTATCAAGTAATGGTATACACTAAAATGCATTCAATAGTATCCTCCCCAACGGAGTCACTGCTATTTTTTGTGTGACCAAAGGAAAACCAACTATTAATTTTATTTGTCATAAAGTTAGGATGACAAGATAATAAAATTAATGGGTAAAACCTCCTCTTACAAATGTCTGAATTTGTATACGTCCACACTAACGTGGCATGCAAAATTCACGATGTTTTGAAGTGTTGGTAAATTTAAATAGTATTATTTGAGGAATCAATATTATTCTAAATTTAGAGTCTTGACCAAAACTTATTTTGTGATTCTTAGGTTGACTTTCAACCCACTGGCTATTATACTGAAAGTGAACAAACTTACTGGTCCCAACTACATAGATTGGAAAAGAAACTTGGACATTGTCCTAACTGCTGAAGGCTATAAGTTTGTACTATTAGAGGTCTGCCCTAATGTGCCTAACGGGGATTCTAGTGAAGAGGAGATTGAGCATCATAGGAAATGGGTTAAGGAAGATGAGATGGCACGGTGTTACATTTTGGCTTCAATGTCAAATGTACTACAACATCAGCATCAGGACTTGCCAACTGCCTATGACATTATGAACAATCTCAAGGAACTCTTCGGATACCAGAATCGGTCTACTAGGCAAGAGTCAATGAGAAAATTAATAATAGCCATCATATCAGAGGGGACACCCATAAGGGATCATATCCTAAAGATGATGGCTTATTTGAACGAAATACAGATCCTTGGAGCTGAAATCAATGGGGATACCGAAATCGATATTATTCTCCAAATGCTACCTAAAAGTTTTGAGCAGTTCCGCCTGAACTATAACATGAACAAAAGGGCTTATACGTTGGTGGAACTTTTGACAGAACTTCAGGCAGCAGAAGGTATATTTCGTCATAGTTCTCAGATTCACTTTGCTGAAAATGTTTCTACTTCTAAGTCAAAAGGCAAGAAGAAGAAGAAACAGGCTGGCTCAGCAAAGAAGGTGAAAAGATCTCTAGGTACTGGACCTAAAGCTGGAGTGAAGAAGCCAAAGGGCAAGTACTTCATCTGCACGCAGTCGGGACATTGGAAGGTAGACTGCCCTCATAGGAATCAGAACAATAGAGGTATATCTTATTCTCTTGTAGTTGAAACATGTTTAGCGGTGTTATCTATCAGTACCTGGTGTGTATATACAGGAGCCACTGATCATGTCTGCAATACATTGTAGGGGTTCTAGGAAACCTGACGACTATATAAGGGAGAGATAACGGTCTACATGGGCAATGCTATGAAAGTGGCGGCTGTTGCAGTGGGAGGCATCTACTTATCATTTGATAGGAATAGAAGTTTGGTTTTCAGAAATTGTCTTTATGTACCAACTTTTAGAAAGAATTTAATTTCAGTTTCTAAATTATTTTTGGATGGATATTCTGTTTCTTTTGATGACAAAGTAGTTATCAAGAATAATAGGGTTATTATCTGTTCTGGTACATTAGTAGACAATTTGTATACTCTAAATCCAATGACTCCCATAAAGCACCAAATGGAAACTAATTGCACATCTTTTAATTCTAATAAGAGAAAGGAACCTTCGTAAATGAACCAAACATATCTTTGGCATCTAAGGCTTGGTCATATTAACTTGAGTAGGATTCGAAGGCTTATAGCCGATGGACTCTTGGGTTCATTAGTGTCAGAAAACTTTCCAACTTGTGAATCTTGCTTGGAAGGTAAAATGACCAAGAGACCTTTTAAGGCCAAGGGGTATAGAGCCAAAGATGTGTTGGAACTGGTTCATTCTGATTTGTGTGGTCCTATATCTATCCAGGCAAGAGGAGGTTTCGAATATTTTGTCTCTTTTATAGATGACTATTCGAGATATGAGTACATTTACTTGATGCACCGCAAGTCTGAATGTTTTGATAAGTTCAAAGAGTACAAGGCTGATGTGGAGAAATGTCATTGTAAAAAGACACTACGGTCTGATTGTGGTGGCGAATACTTCTTTGGAGAGTTTAGGAATTACTTATCAGAGGCTGGGATTCAATCCCAATTGTTTGCACCTGGTACACCCCAACAGAATGGTGTGGCAGAATGAAAGAATATGACTCTTTTGGAAATGGTTAGATCGATGATGAGTTATTCAGAATTACCAAATTCATTTTGGGGATATGCTCTGGAAACAACAGTGTACATTCTAAATATGGTACCTTCTAAATCAGTACCCTTTACTCCCATGGAATTGTGGAATGAGAGTAAGCCTAGTCTGAGTCATATTCGGATATGGGGTAGTCCAACACATGTGCTGAAGGGAGATACTGACAGGTTGGAATCACGCACAGAAGTTTGTTTGTTTATAGGATATCCTAAGGGAATGAAAGGTGGTTTGTTTTATAATCCTAAAAATTAGAAGATCATTGTTAGCACCAATGCTCGATTTTTAGAGGAAGATTATGTAATGAACCATAAGCCCATGAGTGAAATTGTTCTAGAAAAAATACGAGATGACACGCCTACTTTAGTACCAACAGTGCAAGATGAAATATCACAAGAAACTGCAACACGTATCACAAATGATACACAACAACAGACAGTGCCTCGTCGTAGTGGGAGGGTTGTTAAGCAACCTAAGAGATTCATGTTTTTGGGAGGGTCTTTGGACTTGGTCACTAGTGAAAATGAACCTGATCTCCGGACATATGACGAAGCACTCCAAGATAAAGATGTAGTGTCTTGGCAAAGAGCGATGAACTCTGAAATAGAATCTATGTATTCTAACAAGGTCTGGGAGCTTGTAGAACCACCAAATGGTGTAAAAGCCGTTGGATGTAAGTGGATCTACAAAAGGAAAAGAGGGACAGATGGGAAGGTGGAAACCTTCAAAGCAAGGCTTATTGCGAAAGGTTATACTCAGAAAGAGGGAATCAATTATGAGGAAACTTTTTTGCCGGTGGCCATGCTTAAGTCTATACGGATACTCTTATCCATTGCCGCTCATATGGATTATGAGATTTGGCAAATGGATGTCAAGACAGCTTTCCTTAACGGAAGTCTTGAAGAAAACATCCATTTGAAGCAACTAGAGGGGTTCATTGAAATAGGCAAAGAGCATCTAGTGTGCAAGCTAAAGTGGTCTAGTGGGCAAGATCTTGGAATATCCGATTTGATGAAGTAATCCAGTCGTATGGATTTATTCAGTGTTCGGATGAGTCTTGTGTATACAAGAAGTGTGATGGAAACGTGGTGGTATTTCTTGTACTATACGTAGATGACATTTTGTTAGTTGGAAACAATATCAAAGTGTTGTCAGAAGTATGGGTATGGTTTTCCAAGCAATTCGATATGAACGACTTAGGAGAATGCGCACATATTCTTGGGATCAAAGTAATAAGGGATCGCAAGAAAAGGATGTTGTGCTTACCCCAAGCTTCATATATCGACACAATCCTTGCTCGTTTTAGCATGTAAGAATTCAAGAAAGGTTTTCTACACTTCAGGCATGGAGTATCTTTATCTAAAGAGATGTTTCCGAAGACATTAAAAGAGATAGAAGAGATGAAGGCAGTTCCTTATGCTTCAGCTGTAGGAAGCCTAATGTATGATATGTTATGTACGAGACCAGATATTTATTTTACCGTGGGCATGGTTAGCAGATATCAAAGTAAACCTGGACAAGGACATTGGACTGCTGTAAAGCATATATTGAAGTACCTGAGAAGGACTAGAGATTATATGCTGGTTTACCAAGTAGATGATTTGCTCCCTGTGGGTTACACGGATTCTGACTTCCAATCAGATAGGGACAATAGTAAGTCTACATCAGGCTATGTGTTTACTTTAGGAGGTGGAGCCATTGCATGGAGGAGTGTTAAGCAGAAATGTGTTTCAGACTTAACCATGGAAGCTGAGTATGTGGCAGCCTCTAAGGCAGCCAAAGAAGCTGTATGGCTTAGGAACTTCCTAATGGACTTAGATGTGATTCCTAGTTTCCCAAAATCATCACAATTTATTGTGATAATACTGGTGCAGTAGTAAACTCGAAGGAACCATGAGCTCATAAGGCGAGTAAGCACATAGAGCGCAAGTACCACTAGATACGAGATATCGTAAAGCGAGGAGAAGTTGTTGTTGCCAAGATTGCATCAGCAGATAACCTGGCAGATCCTTTCACTAAGGCCCTTCCGGCGAAAGCTTTTAATCGGCATATTGAAGGAATGAGAATCAGATGTATGGCAGCGTTTATGGCAGCATAGTCTTTTAGTATAAGGGGGAGATTGTTAGAGTGTATACTAAAAGCCTAGCTTTTTGTAAACATTTACTTTAAAATAAAGAATCACATTGGTCAAATGTCTACATTTATATGCTAAGTGTAATTGTTCAATTAATTTATATTGTAGATAACATTGTGTGTGGTGTCACACACAAAAGATCATGTTATCAATTCCTTATAAATTATAAATAGTAGCTTATGACTAAGATGGATAGGAACAAACCATTGGAATAGTCGTAGTGTAATTTGGTATTAGTTTATCTTGACAATAAAATTACACTAGTACACTCTGAGTGTATTGATGAAGACCATTTAAGGTAAGTTATTTTTATACTGACTGCATAAAAGAACAAGACTTTTGTTATTATGGAAGTATGTGCTCTTAATCATGATATAATAATAAGCACATATACTCAATATTCATTTCTTTAATTTATCAAAGGGTGCAATTTAGTTCGATAAATCAATAGGCCCGATAAGTTGGGAAATGATATTATTTATATGGTGTGTTGTTGATTATAGAATGAAACTATGTCCTAGTAATCTAGGTTGATGATGCCCCCAAGGGGAGCTCATAAGGATTGTCATGTAAACCCTGCAGGTAGACTTAGTCCGACATGATGATAAGGTTGAGTAGTACTACTCTTGAAGCTAGATATTAATTAAGTGAGTTGTCAATAACTCATTTAATTAGTTGACATTTTATATCTTAAACACAGGGAGATTAACACACTCATGATAAGAAGGAGCCCATATAGTAATATGAGATTGGTGCGGTAGTTCAATAATAACTCTTTAGTGGAATGAAATATTATTGATGAACTCGAGTTAGGTGCTCGGGGCGAACACGGGAAGCTCAAGTTCATCGGGAGACCAAAACCAATTCCTCCTCTCGGTCCCTGTCGTGACTTCTTATTTATAAAGTCTTATACCCACCTATACCCACTTTCTTACCCATCCTTAGGTGGCCGGCCAAGCCAAGCTTGGAGCCCAAGCAAGGTGGCCAAGCCAAGTTCATCGGGAGACATGGCTTGGATGTGTTGGAGTGTGGCCGGCATAGCTTGAACCCAAGCCTAGGTGGCCGACCACAATAAATTAAAAGGATTTTTTTTTTAAATCTTTCCTTATGTGGAAGCCATGGTTTTAAAAGAGAGTTTTAAATTTAAATATTTTCTTTTATAGTTTTCTACAAGAGATTAAGAGAAAGGTTTGATATCTTTCCTTATTTGTAGTTAAAAGGAAGATTTTAATTTTTCATAAAACTTTCCTTTTTTGTAACCATCCTCATGATTTTAAAAAGAGAGTTTTAAAATTAAATCTTTCCATTTATAGCTTTCTACAAAAGATTAAGGGAAAGATTTGATATCTTTCCTTATTTGTAGTTAAAAGGAAGATTTTAATTTTATATAAAACTTTTCTTTTTGTAAATCAGCCACATGTTTTAATAGAGAGATTTTAATTTATAAAAGTTTCCTTTTATAACCAACCATGAAAGGAACTTTTAAAAGAGAAATTTTTATTTTAAAATTTCTGGAAACAAATTAGGAAGTTTTATTTTTGTGTTTAAAACTTTCCTTCCTTGGAGGATTTGATATGGCCGGTCACATTAATAAGAGAAAAGGAAAAAAAAATTATAAATTGGATTTTCCTTTCATTGGCAAGGAAAATAAGGAAGTTTTAATAAAACTTTCCTTATTTGCCAAGACCATGGAATATAAAAGAGAGGGTAGAGGTGCCTCATCTCATAATAAACTATCTTCTATTATTCCTCTCTTCCTTATGGTGACCAACCCTCTCTTCTTCCTCTTCCCCCTATTCTTTTCTTAAGTGGTCGGTGCCATCATCATCTTAGAGAGATCTTGGTGGCCGGATTTTGCTTGGAGAAGAAGAAGATATAGGAGGCATTGTTTCCTAGCATCCCTTGGAGGTTGGTTGGTGGCGAAGTTCTTCATCTATAGGAGATTGTTGGTGGCCAAAACTTGCAAGGAGGAGGCTTGGGTGGATTCGCGTCTCGGTAGATCGTCGCCCACACGACGCCCGAGATTAGAAGAGGAATACGGCAGAAGATCGTGAGGTCTATAAGCTATAAAAGGTATAACTGGTTATTAGTTTTTGCATCATAACTAGTTCATCCTTTTATTTAGTTCTTAAAATACCAATCACAAGAGGCTAATGAATCTAGGTTATCGAATTTATGTTTTCGATTTTGTGTTTCTTTTGTTTTTCGAACTTGTGATTCAATTGGTCTTTTTGGTTAAACCTAGGGTTACTATAAGGAAATTAAATATTAAGTTTCATTGAAAGGCTTTGTCTAGGAAGTGGTGGATGCTCCCATACCAAAGAAGGCCTAGTGCCTCGCCATGTTTAACCTAGAAGTCGATTTTGAAATTAATATTTAATTGAATTTGTAACATGGGTGGATTTGGATCAATAATGTTAAACATCGTTTATGATCCAAGTCTTAACCACTAAGAAAAGTTAAGTTGAATTTGGAATCAATAATGTTAAGTTTTGTTTGCGATTCCAAATTTAATTTCTAAAGAACCCAATAGATTGTTAGGAATGGTTCAGGACTTGTACAAAATTTTTGTACAGGGGAACCAGTACGATATTCCGAGTAGCAACCAACATTAACTATTTTACTATTAGACTAGTCAGCAGTAATGTGAGGAATAATGTTATCGACATGCTACAAAACAATTAAAAAGATAGTCGAAGCGATGCTCAAAACAAACTAAATAAAGACTAGCAAAACACTAACATGAAAATAAGTAGTAATGCAACATAGAACTAAGAAATGAAAATAAGCAAAACAAATGGAAGTGCAGGAAATGTAAAGGAAATAAAATACAAAGGACTAAGAAAGAAAATGCAAAGGACTCAGACTGTGTAAACACCCTCCAGACTTAAACCTTTCATCATCCTGTTGAAATCAATATGGTGGTGGAGGAGGGAGAAAACAAGGACTTCGTCCATGTCAACTGGAAGGGAAACTAAGCATACCAGGGGTCTGGCCAAGGTACTCATGGTAGTGGTAAAGAGTGTCAAACCTAGTATCTAGTGATGTTTATGGCCTCCATAAATTCTCTCATTCTTGCCTGATCAATGTCATACTACTGAACAAACTCAGCCACCTGACCTTAGAAATTCCTCATGAACTAAAAATGATCACATACCTCCTTGAACTTGTCATTAGACAATTTGAAGTGCCCCTCCAACATTTGTTGTTGGGCACTGTGCTTCTCATGAAGTGAATCCAAACAGGCACAAAAGTTAGAAAAGTCAAATCTGGAAGGACTCGTACCATAGGCAAAAGAGTGCCTCGTAGGTTCCGAATGTCTGGACGACTGTGGGTGTCCAGATGATGAGGGCTCAAGGTGGGGCTTGGTATCACCTGCTAGTGGGGGAACAAACTCTAGAGCTACGTCAGTAATAACCCAATTAGCCAGGTTATAAACTGAGGTACACTTGAGATAAGGTAGAGGTATCAGAAAACCATCCTTTTTAGGCAAGGCAAACCCATTCTTATCCCGACAAATCATCTTCATGGCAAGACAAGTAAGCATCGATATCGATCATGTTGTTACTATGAATGACTTCCAACTCATCAAGTTCACAACCCAAATTTATAGGTATTTGGGTGATCAGATCGTTAAAGACTATCAACTCCGAGGATGCTTTCCTGGCTCTTATAAGGTTTTGCAAAAAATAGAAACCGGAATCAAAATCAACTTTATTAAGCATAGCCCAAAGAGAATAAAGTTCCACCTTTATGAGTACCCCATCACTATCCCCTTAACCAAAAATAATTTTACTCATAACACGGTGCAGGTATGTATATATGAGGTTTTGCATGTGGGAAGCTAACTCTACAGTGCTCAAAAGGATTATTTGATCCAGTAATAGATGTCTAAACCCCATTCCAATTAAAATTTGGATCAAATTTTCAAGCACCAACAGTAGGTAAGCGAAAATAATTATTAAACTCACTAAATGCCCACTGAAATTCTTTGTTCATTAGTCTAAATATGATATTGCCAATATATTCATCTTCAGAAGAGAAGTGGATATCAATTGAACTTAAAAATTCAAGGACAAGGCGAGAATATGTTGGTAGATGTGTGTACATCATATCATTCCAACCAAAAGTACTAATCATCTAATCTACATCATCCCTAATTCCCAAACCATCCATGGTAGTTGAATCCATATATCTAGTGCACACACTTTTTCTAACAACAAGAGAATCATATCTGTTGGTGCGGGAAGCACCCGACGATCGAACCCAAGTTTTGATAATGGCAAAGGATTCAAAGTTAAGGTTAATTGTTATCTGATATGTGTGAATGAGTTTGCAGGAAAGTCCTAACTACGATTAGGAAGGTGAAAAATCCTAGGGGGTGGTAAACCTAAGTGGTGGAAAACCCCAAGGGGCAGTAACCTTAGGTCCTAGGGGGTGGTAACCCTAGGTGGTGGAAAACCCTAAGGGGCGGTAACCTTAGGTCCTAGGGGTGGAAAACCCTAAGGGGCGGTAGCCTTAGGTCCTAGGGGTGGAAAACCCTAAGGGGCGATAACCTTAGGTCCTAGGGGGTGATAACCCTAGGTGGAGAAAAAAACCCCAGTAACCCTAGGTCCTAGGGGGTGGTAACCCTGGGCAGAAAGTCCAGTCAGTCTGGAAGATCGGACTGGCAGCAGGTATGCTCTCCTAAGTGGAGTAGGTGAGAACGCGTTCCCCGTGAAGGGAACAGTAGGCGTCGGTTCGACCTACAGTTTCTGATCGAAAATCTGAAGTCAGAACTGGACAATCCATTGACTGTCAAACATCTATATTTATGGTATTATAATGTGCTAACTTTGTTTTGCAGGATATATTGTTATTTTGTGAACTAACATATCTTGCAGGGATAAAATAACAAGGTTTGCTTCGGAAGAACAGTACCCGAGGCACCCTCCATGGAGCTTTGAAGCACCTAGGGTGTAAGGCAAAAGCTACGCAGGAAGCCAGGCTGGAGGCACCCTCATGGAGGCTTGAGGTGCCTTGGATGGCATTGAAGGCACCCTCCAAGGGATTGGAGGCGCCCTCAAGTGGATAGGTGAAGACGTCTTCGGAGCTGATCCACGCTGCAGATTCGGAGGTGATGGAGGCGCCCTCAAGGGGCTTGGAGGCGCCTTCAATAGTCCTTATATGAAGATCTCGACCAGCAGGTCTAACACTCACTTGAAAAGCCATCTTTCTTCAGTGCGCTGCTAACAAGACGTTTCGGCTAAGCTACGACAAGTTCCCGACGACCTGGAGCAACAACTTTACAACTTCTTATTGTCGGTATAAGTTTTCAGTGCACTTAATTGTAATCCTTTCTTGTAATCCTATTTACGCTATTATAGTTGTTGCCCAAAGTAAATGCTCAACGAGCGTGGGCCTTGGAGTAGGAGTCGCCCTAGGCTACGAACCAAGTAAACACTTGAGTCTTTCTGTGTTATGTTCTTTATTATTCCGCTGCTCTACTCGATAGTTTTCCAATACGTAAAGTGAAAGCCACGAGCGCTATTCACCCCCCCCCCCTCTAGCGCATCTCGATCCAACAATTGGTATCAGAGCGGGGTCGCTTTGATTTGGTGTAACCACCAGTCAAGCACATTTTTGTTACGTTTTTTAGTTTTTCGAAGTCGATCGGAATCAGTATTCTTGTCGCCTTCCGATCTAGTTTTTTTCATAATCGAATTTTTCTCTCGAAGCCGGTGCAACACCACTCGAGATCGAATTTTATTTTTCTTTTAAACCACGCTACTAATCCAGAATCAAGTCCTGGGATGAATTTTTTGATTTTTCTTTGCGCAGTTGATTTCACTTTCGATGGCTCTCCAAGAAGGCTATAGCACTGCCCGCCTACCGCTCTTCACCGGAGATGACTTTAGTTACTGGAAGGGTCAGATGGAGTCGTACCTTTAAACTAACTTCGAGGTCTAGATGATCATAAAAATTGGTCTTGAACTTCCACTCGACGACTCTAGAAAACCGGTATCATGCGTGAACTAGGATTCAAAACATAATCAAGAAAGCAGAAGCAAACACCAAAGAAACCTATACACTTTAGTGTGGCCTAACCAAGGAGGAGCTGAATCGCGTCGGCCCATTCTCGAGCGCCAACGAACTATGGCAAAAGCTGATCGAGTTGCACGAGGGCATGCCCGACACTAAGGTAAGAAAGAGGGATGTAATTCTCAACAAATTATATAATATAAAATTACAGGAAGGAGAAACGGCTAGCCAGCTCCACGCCCGGATACAAGATCTACTCAACGGACTCCATGCAATCGGACAGAAAGTGGAGAACCGCGGCATCCTAAGGTATGCCCTAAATGTCTTTCCAAGGAACACCTTGTGGGAGTCCATGGTAGATGCTTACAAGGTTTCTAAGGACTTATCTTCAATTAAATTAGATGAATTATTTGATGAATTTGAATTGCATGAACAAGTTAACGAACAATCGACCGAGAAGTGTATAGCTTTGATTGCTGGTACAAGTAGATTGCGTGAATCAAAACCAAGACGCATAACTGAAGCGGAGTCAGAAGAAGATCAAGACTCGGACGATAATGACGATGAACTCACGCCCAAACTCGTCAATTTGGTGAGGAATCTCTACAAAAAGAAGAAGAGCTTCAACAAGAAGGACATTAAAAAGGTGATCTAGTCCAAGGAGGCCCAACCAAAGGTGAAATTCAAAGTAACATGCTATGGTTGTAACCAAAAGGTGCATATCAAAGCCAACTGCCCGAACCAGAAAGATGCGAAGAAACAAAGAAAGAAGAAGGCTCTGAAGGTGACCTGGGACGAGTCTTCCTCAAAAGGATCCGACGATGAAGAGCTTGAACAGATGAGTTTTCTTGCAATGACGACCCAGGATCAAATCAACGAATCTGGAAGCGAGGACGAATCGAAAGCTGAGTCCGAGAGAAGCCACGGATCCATATTCGTTTCCGAAGGGCCCAACCCCTCTGTAAGTACTTCTCGTTTGTACAATTTAATTAATTATTTGATGCATAAATTAGCTAAATCTAATGTTCAGATCAAGTCACTTCTAAAGGAGGTAACAACCCTTAAAGAAGTAACTAACTCCGAATCCTTGACTGACCCAATTTAGACTAGAACCTCAACTCAAGTCCAAAAGCTTGACGAAGGGAATTCCAGCCTGAAAACTCAAGTCAATGATTTGAAGATTGCATTAGAACGGTTTACACTGGGATCCAAGAATCTTGACTTGATTCTTGGAAAGAAAAAAGCTGTATACAATCGATCCGGACTAGGATTTAGAACTAAAAGAAAATACCGGTCTTATCTATCACTTGTTAACAGACCAAATAGAAAGGTAGCCCAAGCATGGGTACCTAAGTCCAACTTTGGCAATCAAGTTGGACAGGTTTTAGATAAAAGGTTAAAAACCAAGACTCAACTCCTCACTCAGCGCTATGTGTCTCAACATAAAGCTGATCCACCCAGTAGTTGGTCGGACTTAAGGGACTTAGTTCTTCATTCTTTGGGTACAAGTCTCTTTGTATAATGTCAGTCAGCCCTAAGGACCGACCGAACTGGGAGGACTTATCGCTCCACTTGATGCCAAGATATACAGGATAAACTCAAACTTCCCTAGTGTCAGATAGCCATATGGGGCTTAGCTCCCCATCCTCCAGAAGTATCCTCTCAACACACAACAAAGACAATCTTCTAGCATACAGTCAACTAGGATAAGATCCGATCGGACTTCTAGATCCCAGCATAATAGTTCAGGAGCAAGTCTTATTACATATGACTGCTCGGTCTAAAGTGTCTAATGGGCTTAGGGATGAGTTCCCCACTTCCCAGCAAAATCACTCTTAGTATACAGATGGTTAGACTCGATGTCATTCGGTCTTAGAGGATAGCTCATTTCTCACTACTATAATATAGCTCAGCATTTAGCTCAGTCTAAATAATAGCCGGTCAAATCAAGGGACCTAGTTCCCTATTTTTATTACCAGTCTCCTATTACATATAGTCGATCAGATATAGGTTTGGTCGGATTACCTCCAGGGGATAACATTGTCAGAGAATTGTAATAATTTGTTCACTAAGGAATATTCTGATATCTGATACATACATGCAACGAAACCTTTTTATGGGAGTGGCTGCTCAGTTTCTATCATTATTACAAAGGTTACAAAAGACTATTCATACATGTGTAACGGAAGATTCCTCGGAGGAAGACTGTACACCTTTTATTACTTGACATCTTCTAGCATCAAATATTCATTGTTGTCTCATTATTATGAAGATTATGTGAGGTGATATAAGAAGGGGGTTCTCTCCGTTGGTCAGGTACACAAAAAAACATCCTCACGCTCACATTTTGACATACGCATCTATTGTGTGAGTGCAATCAACCTAGGTTTAATCTGGTATGATCATGGTTTTAAAATGTGTGTCAAAGAGTTTAAGTTAGGTTTCATGTATGTTTGATATGTGTTTAAGTCATGCAAGACTTGGTGAACCACATATGAGAAACTTGGTGCGACCAAGATTGGTAAGACTCATCTTATAGCTCGGGTCCTTAAGATCGATGAAGGATGGTGTATCTGAGGGACTGTCGGATGAAGAGCAAAGGAATGGATCGAGGGAAACAAACTTTAAGCCAACATGAAGGATGACACAGAGAGAAGTCATGGGCTCAAGTGCATCTGAGGGACAAAGGCTAAGGAAGAGGGCTTCAAGGGAAACTCCGGAGAGGATGAGTGTAAGTGATTGTAAGGAACTAATTGACTAATGTAAATGTCAGTTGATTAGTCCAGGATAATGAGAGCATAGAATGTTTCTATGCCTAATGGTTGTAAAGACTAGTCGACTGATGGAAATGTCAGTCAATTGGTAAAGAGCTATTGAACAGAATCGCAGATTCTGTGGAGTGTCATTCGTTGTGTCTAAAGGTCATATCAGTCGACTGATGTATGTACCAAACGACTAATGTAGAAAATGAGTTGATAAGGGATCAACTCTTTCCACTCTATTTAAAGGATGCTTGGGGATGACGGAGATTACTGATTCTTATTGAATACTCCTAAGTGTTTGCCCTCAAGCTTCCAAGCTAATTCTCTTCCTCCTAAACCTAAGTCTCCATCTTGTAAAGAGGAAGAGAGCTTTGTTAGAGATTCTTCTCCATCGAGAAGGATTAAGCGTTAGACAAAGTTTGTCGGTGAATCATCCATTGATGGATAGGGAGCGTCCACCTTATGGACATGCTGTGGAGTAGGAGCTTTATCTTCGAATCATATAAATGAACATGTAGTGTGGTTTGATTTCTTATCTTTGTAGTCTTTAGATTAACTTCCTTTATATTGTTTGTATTTCCGCTTTTCAGCTAACCTTGTAGGAAGTTAACGATTTAGGGTAAATGACTATGCAACCCCTCTTCTAGCCTTGTCACAATCTTCAACAAGTGGCATCAGAGCCATGTTGCCCTTCACTGGACTAATCATCGAGAAGAGCACTATCAACACAATGGCTAGCTCAAGCATTATCCACCAAAATTTGAAGGAGAATTCTCTTGGTGGAAAAAGAGAATAGAGGTATTTTTCAAAACCGATTTGGACATTATGCTAATCATGAAAATTGATTTTGAGATATCTAGGGATCAAAACAATGAGATAATCAAGAAAATAAGATGGAGCAAGAAGCAAAGGAAAGAACATTTGACAAACTCAAGGGCAATGTATCATTTTCTAAATGTGCTTTCCCCAACAAGAAGTAACACTACAACAAAAATGACTTTTCACAGCACGCAAATTCACTTTCCATAGCGCGCATTTCACGCTGTACAATTAAAAGCTATTGAAAGCCCTAAGTTATTGACAACATGCTTTGCGTTCCATGGAAAATATTATCCATGGCGTGCAACGCACATTGCAGAAAATATATCCGCAACATGCGTTGTGCGCTACAGATAATATTTTCCATGGCACGCAAAGCACGCTGTGGATATTATTTTCCCCAGCGTGCTTTGTGCATTGCCGATAATATTTTTCACAGCGTGCATTGTGCACTATGGAATGGATTTTCTATAGTATGCAAATGCATGCTATTAATATTCTAATCTGCACCGTGCAAATGTACAATGTTGATGGTCTTATCTATATTAAAAAAATAATTTCATTCACAAAAATAATAAACCAAAATTTTCCAACAAATTTAGTGCAAATCTAATCTACACAAAATTAATAAAAGTTATTGTTTTTCATTATACCAAAACAAGGTCTGAAGTTCCAAAACAAGATACGAAATCTCTAACAAACAAGATATAAAATCTCTAACAAACTAGCTATTACATAATAATAATTAAACTTGCAATACACACAAATCAGTAGAATATGTATCAATCACACAATTCTATAAATTTAGATAAACATGCGACTATGCTTCCTATTGCGTCATTGAGAAACTGCATTTCATCATTTGTTCGAATTAGGTCTACCTTTTTGTAACGCCCGAAAATTCTCAAAATAATTATTAGAAATATCCTAGTATTTTTATGGAATTTTTAGAATAGCGGAAGTAGCAAAAATAAATAGAGAACGAAAATAGCCTACGCGGGAATTGAACCCGAGACCGATTGGGTCCTACGACTTATAGCGGACTCTAGTAACCAAGTGAACCCAGCAGGGCCGTGCTGAAAGAAAAGGGAGGTAATTAAATTTATATTAGAGTTGGGCCGAGTTACCCACTTAATATAAATAGGAAATTAATAAGTGAGGTTTTATTTTATTCGGGATTTCCTCTCCCTCAAACCCTCACCGACGCCACCTCTCCCTTTTCTCCTTCTCTCGGCGCACCAAGCCCCAAGGGCTAGGGTTTCATCCCAAAGGCTCTAGGAGCATCTTCCGGAGACGACTCTGACACGAGGACGCTTCTCTCCGCGAGAGGAACCCGTAGACGCGAGAGGGTTGTCAAGAAGATCATCTCCACCGGAAATCTAGTGATTAGAATCGTAAGAAAACCCGAACAGGAGGTAAGAAACCCATCACCTGCAGTATAAGTAGCTTTCGTATGATTGTATGCATTGTTTTAGTCGTATGCAGATTTTTAGCAATAGGGTGTGAATTAGCGCACACCAAGCATTTAATTAAATGCTTAGCTTAGTTAAATGTCATCCTAGGCATTTTAATAGCTTAGGTGAATGCGATAGAAGCATTTTTACAGTTCATATGGTCTTGCTACAACTTTTATGGAACTAGATGTCCAATGGGTGGGCTCCCACAGTCGCCTCTAGGTTCAGACAACCTAGTTCTAGGTTCAGATAACCTAGAAAGAGAAAGACAATCAATAATTAGCTATGTTCAGTAGTTTACTTTTTCAGTGGCACTGTACTAGATTAGATATCCATTGGGTTGGACTCCTACAATCGTCCCTAGGTTCAGATAACCTAGTAACCCTACTAAGTTCGGGACTTGCAAACCCGGGCCTAGTTAGGGATGCGCGCATAGCACGTACAGTTGTCGGGCCCAAACAACAGCTTGATTATTATTTTAATCTACTTATGAATATAGTTTTCAAACATCACAAATTAGTCATGTGAGTTCAGTTCAGCTTTAGCATCAGATTAGTATTAGCTTAGCTCAGCTTTTGTATCCGTATAGCTTTCTGTTGATACAACATGATAGTTTATGATTAGCTCTATTGTTATGATCAGCTTTGCTTCTATGTGTTATATGTCATGTCATGCTTAGCATATTCAGTATGTATTTCAAATAGCATGTTTTAAAAACATAATTTGCATCGTATGCATGTTTTGTGAGGTAGATGGTTTCTTACTAAGCTCTCTAGCTTATAGATGCTATTTTTCCTTATACTGCAGATAAAGGTAAAGGAAAGATGGACTAGCGGAGGCTGGAGGTCAATGCAATAATGAAGATGTGTGTGGAAGGAACCTGGAGTAAAGATCTTGGAGGAAATTAGCAAACTAAGATTTTAGTTTTCATACAATGATATTTTCCACATTTTCAGTTATTTTAATGTTATGAATCATGAAAGACCTGTTCAGATTGTTAGTGTTCATGTTTAGAATGTCAGTTAGTGTTATTAGAATTCTTACCAGTCATCTTAGAACTTGTGTGTGTGATTGAGGCACGAAACAGTGCTGAAATCAGGCTTCTGGTACGAAATCAGAAACCCCAATCGATCGACCGATCGATTGGAAGCTTCTCAATCGATCAGCCGATCGATTGAGAAGTTCGTACCGTAAACAGTAAGCTCCTGGATCGATCAGCCGATCGATCCGGATGCCTTCTGTCGCGAACAGAAAGCCCTGGGATCGATCACTGGATTGATTGGCCAGTCTGGATCGATCAGCCAATCGATCCAGAATATTGCCCCGAGCACAGTAGCATGCTGAATCGATCACTGGATCGATCCAACCTAAGTTCCGTATATAGTAGCCACCTGGATCGATCAATGGATCGATCATGCCATTCTAATCGATCCGTGGATCGATTGGGAGGCCTGATGTCAGTAAGAAACCCTTAGCTAAGTTCATTGACCATTGGGGGATGTAATATATATCATGAATAGTTTAGATTACACCCCTTAGCGCATATAGAATCAAGAAATGGAAATAGTTCAGCAAAGTTTTAATTAGTACAACTTCCGCACCTAGACTTAGTGACGGTCATGGATATAGCTTAGCACAGCATAATGTGACGGTCCGGCCTTACAGCTTAGTTAGTAGAAGGCGGGTCGTTACAGAGTGGTATCAGAGCAGTTTCCATACTTCCTACACACACATCAGCATTGAACCTACAGCTTCCAAGTAAGAATACCTCTCACTTTGCTATGTTTTTGCTTTCATGTTAGTAAATAACTAAAGTATGCTTACCTGTGATAGTAACTAACATGATAGTAGTACCTATGTAAACATGATGCTTTAGTTATGTATGTCCTTTGTTCCTTTAGAAATGGCACGAGGACGCCCAGCTAGAAGGGCACCAGCTACTGAGCCCCAGCACGAGGCAGGCAGTTCAGTGCCTCCCCCAGACCTTACGGCATTAGTGGCTCAGTTACAGCAGCAGCTAGCTGAACGACAACAGGAGATAGCCACCTTAAAGGTTAATCAGCAGAATACTCCCACAGTCACCCCGGAACCAAACTTAGCAACACCAGTAGTCTTAGAGGTTCGACCAGTCCAGCCTACGGCACCAGTAGCCCCAGCAGCAGGAACGCAGAGAGAAGCCTATCTGATCCAGTGGCAGAGAGTCAAGCCAGAGAGTTTCTCAGGCACCATTGAACCATGGGATGCACAGGCCTGGTTCAAAACACTGGAAAGTACGATGGAGCTTCTGGACTGGCCAGAGCATGAAAAAGTGAAGTGCGCCTCCTTCTGCTTGACAGGAGATGCACGTATGTGGTGGGAGAGAATTAGAGCGAAGCGCCCAGTGAACCAAATGACATGGGCTGACTTCGAGAAAGAATTCTTTGAGGAGTTCTTTCACATGCAGGTCACGAACCGCCATTACGACGAGTTCACTGAGTTTCGTCAGGGCAACCTATCAGTTGAGGAAGCCGTGAAGAAATTCAATAGATTGGCTCGTCTATGCCCTAAACTAGGCAGCACAGAGAAAGAACGAGTCCGGTTGATGCTCAAGATGCTGAGGCCGGAAATAGCAATGAACGTGGCTAGTGGCGTTCATAGGCCACAAACCACAGAAGAACTAGTGAGTAGTGCCCTAATCACTAAGCATTACCAGAACAGCATCAAGCAGCAGAAGCAAGTTCTCTCAGAATCCAAGGGCTAAGGAGGCTCAGCTACTCAGAAACACCAGGGTCACAGCTCCCACGGCTCTAACTAAAAAGGGAACTCCAGCAACAAGCACAAACCAGGGAGTTACCCAAAAGGAGGACCAGCTAGCAAACAGCCCAGTTATCCAAAGTGTTCTACTTGTGGAAAATTTCACCCAGGAATTTGTCGTAAGGGCACACGAGGATGCTTTGAATGCGGACAAGAAGGGCACATAGCCAAGCAGTGTCCGAACAAGGCCAGCTTTCCTCCACCACAGCCAATCCAGTACGAAGCCAAGCCAGCACAGTTGCATCAGATGCAGGCCGCTCTAGATGGTCCACACATCAGCCAGGGCAGACTAGAAGCCCCTCCAGCTACGACCAATGCACGGATCTACTCATTGACCAGAGAGGACGTAGCAAATGCCTCGACAGTTGTTTCAGGTCAGATTAGTATATTACAGCAAAGTACAACTGTCTTATTCAATACTGGGGCAACTCATTCTTATATATCTAGGGCATTTGCAAAGAAGATAGCAATACCCCTAGAGGTACTCAGTAGTCAGTTTCTGACGACGTTACCTTCGGGATAAATCATGGCGTCCACGCACTGGCTCAGAGCAGTGCCAGTCATTATAGCAGACAGAGAACTCTTTTGTGATCTGATAGTGCTAGATATGACTGACTATGATGTCATCTTTGGAATGGACTTCCTGATCAGATACGGTGCTTCTATAGAGTGTCGTAAACAGAAAGTCATATTCCAACCTGAAGCAGAGGCACAGTTCGAGTTCATCGGAGAACCCAAGAGAAAGGCAAAGAAGTTTCTCTCAGCTATGAAGGCACAGAAATTAATGGATTCAGGATGTACAGGATTTTTAGCACATGTAGTCAGTACCTGTAATGCCCGAAAATTCTCAAAACTATTTTAGAAATATCTTATGATTTTTCTGGAATTTTAGGATATTTTTATAGAATTTTTAGAGCAGTGGAAGTAGCAAAAAAAAAAAGAAAACGAAAATGGCCTAGGCGGGAATTGAACCCAAGACCTATTGGGTTCTACGACTTATGGTGAACCTTAGTAACCAGGTGAACCCAGCAGGGCCGTGCTGAAAGGAAAGGGAAACAATTAAATTTATATTCAAGTTGGGCCGAAATTTACCACTTAATATAAATAAGAAATTATTAAGTGAGGGTTTTATTTTAATCGTGATTCTCTTCTCCTCAACCCTCACCGCCGCCCACTCCTCTTTCCCCTCCCTCTCTCGGCGCACCAAGCCTCTAGGAGCACCTCCCGGCAACATCAAGGGAACGAGGACGCTCCCCTCCGCGAGAGGAACGCATAGACGCGAGAAGATCGTCGAAGAGATCTCTCCTCCGTGAAACCTAGCGATTAGACTCGTAAGAAATTATGAACAGGAGGTAAGAAACCCCTCACCTACAGTATAAGTAGCTTTTCGTACGATTCTATGCTTTAAATTTGCTATATGTAGATGTTTCGACGCATAGGGTGTATTTGACCCTCCTCGCAGATTTTAGGGATCTATTTGAGCACCTCTAGATGGGCCGGACACGTTTTCTCCTTTCAGTTGGAGATTTTAGACGTTGTTGGGTGCCTAAAGGTGGTCTCCCTAATAGAGGGGAGAGTTGGAGCACACTAAGTGTTCGATAAAATGTCTAGCTCCGTAAAATGCTACAGTAGGCATTTTTAATGGCTCAGTAAATGCAATAGAAGCATTTAAATAGTTTAGTTAGCCTTGCTACAGCATATATGGGACTACGGTCCAATGGGTGGGCACCCACAGTCGCCTCTAGGTTCAGATAACCTAGTGTAAGCAAGAGAAATTAGTTAGCTATGATTCAGTATTTTATTTTCAGCAGGGGCACTGTACAGGATTAGATATCCATTGGGCTGGGCTCCCATAGTCGGTCCCTAGGTTTACAAAACCTAGTAAACCTTACTAAATTCGGGACTTGCAACCCTGGGTCTAGTTAAGGATGCGCGCATAGCATGTACAGTTGTCGGGCCCATTAGCAGTATGATTATGTACTTTGATCTATTACATTATTAGTTTTCTTTTAAAAACTCACAAAGATCAGTTATGTTAGATGAGTTGAATTCAGCTCTAGTTTAGCTCAGTTTATGTTCACTCAGTTTTCCTTATTGATGTATATGATAGTTTATGATAGCTTTGTATGTCATGCTTTAGTGTTCATGTTCAGTGATTTCAGTATGCCATGTTTAGCAAGTTTGACATATGTTTAATAGCATGTTTTTAAAATTATAAATGCATCGTATGCATGTGTTAGTGAGGTAGATGGTTTCTTACTAAGCGAAAGCTTATAGATACTTTCTTTTCCTTATACTGCAGATAAAGGTAAAGGAAAGATGGACTAGCGGAGGCTGGGGAACAATGCGGTGAAGATGTGTGTGGATGGAACTTGGAATGAAGATCTTAGGGACTTAGCAAATTGTTTTAAGCATTAGACCTTTTCTGTGTTTACTATTTTGCACTATAGTATGTTACTTGATATAAATTCGTTAACTATGCACTCTATCATGCTTAGAACACCTATTTCATGATGTTAGAAGGTTAGTTGTTATTGTTGGAGTGTTTTTTTTCGTCATTTTAGAACTTGTAATGTGATTGAGGCACGAAACAGTGCTGAAATCAGAGTTTAGCTGCAAAATCAGAAACCTCAATCGATCGGTGGATCGATTGGGGGGTTTCCAATCGATCAGCTGATCGATTGGGCAACTTGTTCCGCGAACAGTAGGCTTCTGGATCGATCGGCCGATCGATCCAGCCATTTCTGTCGCGAACAGAGAGCTCTGGGATCGATCACTGGATCGATTGACCAGCCTGGATCGATCAGCTGATCGATCCAAATTATTGCCCCGAGCACAGTAGCATGTTGGATCGATCACTAGATCGATCCGACATTCCAATCGATCAATGGATCGATTGGGAGGTCTGATATCAGCGAGAAAATGTCTAAGTTCAGTTCCTTGGCCATGGGGAAGGTAAAACATGTTATGAATAGTTAGTTTACCTACCTTAGCATGTATAAAACCAAGAAAGGATAACAGCTTTGCCAAATTTTAATTAGTACAGCTTCCGCACCTAGATCCATTGGTGGTCAGGGAATAGTTTAGTACAGCATAATGTGACGATCATCCTTACAGCTTAGTTAGTAGAAGGCGGGTCGTTACAGAGTGGTCTCAGAGCAGCTTCCATACTTCCTACACACACATCCGCATTGAACCTGCAGCTTCCAAGTAAGAACATCTCTCACTTTGTTTACATTTCTTATTTTCATGTTAGAGATAAATGAAGCATGTTTATTTATGATAGAGCCTAACATGATGGTATTAGCTACGTGAACGTGATATTTAGTTATGTATGTCCTTTGTTCCTTTAGAAATGGCACGAGAACGCCCAGCTAGGAGGGCACCAGCCACTGAGCCCCAGCATGACGCAGGCAGTTCAGTGCCTCCCCCAGACCTTACAGCATTAGTGGCTCAGTTACAGTAGCAGTTAGCTAAACAGTAACAGGAGATAGCCACCTTAAAGGCTAATCAGCAGAATACACCCACAGTCACTCCAGAACCAAACTTAGCAACACCAGTAGTCTTAGAGATTCCACCAGTCCAGCCTACAGCACCAGTAGCCCCAGCAGCAGTAGAGGCAAAGAGAGAAGCTTATCTGATCCAGTGACAGAGAGTCAAGCCCGAGAACTTCTCAGGCACCAGTGAACCATGGGATGCACAAGCCTGGTTTGAAACACTGGAGAGTACGATGGAGCTTCTGGACTGGCCAGAACATGAGAAGGTGAAGTGTGCCTCCTTCTGTCTGACAGGAGATGCACGCATGTGGTGGGAGAGAATCAGAGCGAAGCGCCCAGTGAACCAGATGACATGGGCTGACTTCGAGAAGGAATTCTTCGAGGAGTTCTTTCACATGCGGGTCACCAACTGCCACTACGACGAGTTCACTGAGTTTCGTCGGGGCAACCTATCAGTTGAGGAAGCCGTGAAGAAATTCAATAGATTGTCTCGTCTATGCCCTGAACTAGTCAGCACAGAGAAAGAACGAGTCCGGTTGATGCTCAAGATGCTGAGGCCGGAAATAGCAATGAACGTGGCTGGCGGCATTCACAGGCCGCAAACCACCGAAGAACTAGTCAGTAGCGCCCTGACCACTGAGCACTACCAGAACAGCATTAAGCAGCAGAAGCAAGTCCTCTTAGAGTCTAAAGGTCAAGGAGGCTCAGGCACTCAGAAACAGCAGGGCCACAACTCTCATGGCTCTAACTGGAAAGGGAACTCCAGCAACAAGCGCAAACCAGGGAGTTACCCAAAAGGGGGACCAGCTAGTAAACAGCCCAGTTATCCAAAGTGTGCAACTTGTGGGAAATTTCATCCTGGAGTTTGTCGTAAGGGCACACGAGGATGCTTTGAGTGTGGGCAGGAAGGGCATATGGCTAAGCAGTGCCCAAACAAGACCAGTCTTCCTCATCCACAGCCGATTCAGTACGGAGGCCAGCCAGCTCAGTTACATCAGATGCAGGCCGCTTTAGATGGTCCACATATCAGCCAGGGCAGACTAGAAGCCCCTCCAACTACGACAAATGCACGGATCTACTCACTGACCAGAGAGGACGTAGCAAATGCCTCGACAGTTGTTACAGGTCAGATTAGTATTTTACAGCAAAGTACAACTGTCTTATTCGATACTGGGGCAACTCATTCATATATATCCAGGGCATTTGCTGAGAAGTTACCAAGACCTCCAGAGGTACTCAGTAGTCAGTTTCTGACGACCTTACCTTCAGGAGAAATTATGGCATCTACGCACTGGCTCAGAGCAGTGCCGGTCATTATAGCAGACAGAGAGCTCTTTTGTGATCTGATAATGCTAAATATGACTGACTACGATGTCATCTTCGAGATGGATTTCTTGATCAAATACGGTGCCTCCATCGATTGCCGTAGGCAAAAAGTCATATTCCAACCTGAAGCAGAAGCACAGTTCGAGTTTGTCGGAGAACCAAAGAGAAAGGCCAAGAAGCTTCTGTCAGCTCTAAAAGCACAGAAATTAATGGATACAGGATATACGGGATTTCTAGCACACGTAGTCAGTACCAGTCGGGACAAGGACCAACAGCTAGCAGAGGTCCGAGTCGTATGTGACTACCCAGCAGTCTTCCCTGAAGAGTTACCAGGATTAGCACCAGACAGGGAGATTGAATTTGAGATAGAGCTCATTCCCGGTACCAATCCGATCTCCAAAGCGCCTTATCGCATGGCTCCAGCAGAACTGAAAGAACTTCATGAGCAATTACGGGAGCTGCTTGACAAAGGCTTCATACTCCCTAGTCACTCACCATGGGGAGCACCTGTATTGTTCGTGAAGAAGAAAGACGGGAGTATGCGCCTGTGTATAGACTACCGGGCACTGAACCAAGTCACGATCAAGAACGGGTATCCTCTTCCCAGAATAGATGACCTGTTCGATCAGCTAAAGGGAGCAGCAGTGCTCTCGAAGATAGACCTCAGATCAGGTTATCATCAGGTGAAGGTCAAAGAAGGGGACATACCGAAGACAGCATTCAGGACCAGATACGGACATTATGAGTTCGTAGTCATGCCCTTTGGCGTGACAAATGCTCCAGCTACTTTCATGGACCTCATGAACAGGATATTCAGGGAATATTTAGATAAGTTCGTTATCGTGTTCATCGATGACATTCTTATCTATTCCAGAACTCAGGAAGAACACGCAGAGCACCTGAGAATAGTACTGCATGTCAGCTGTACGCCAAGTTCACAAAATGTGAGTTTTGGTTAGATCAGTGTCCTTCCCGGGTCACATCATCTCCGTGGATGGTATCATGGTAGACCCGAGTGAAGCTGTGAGCAATTGGAAGAGACCCGAACGCCAGCGAGATCGAAGCTTTCTGGGATTAGCGGGTTACTACAGAAAATTCGTAGAGGACTTCTCCGGGATAGCCTCCCACTAACCGCTCTTACGGAAAGAGCAGAAAATTCCGGATGGAGGATCTGAGAACAGAGCTAAAAAGAAGATTGACCAGTGCACCTATTCTGACTCTACCAGAAAACGCAGACAGCTTTGATATATATAGTGATGCCTCGAAGTTGGGACTAGGAGCAGTGCTGATGCAAGATGGCAAGGTGATCGCTTACGCCTCCAGACAACTCAAGGATTATGAGAGGAATTACCCCACTCATGACCTTGAGCTTGCAGCAGTGGTGTTCGCTCTCAAAATTTGGAGACATTACTTGTATGGAACTCAGTGCAGAGTGTATACAAATCATCAGAGTCTGAAGTACTTCTTCACTCAGAAGGATCTGAATATGCGACAGCGCAGATGGATAGAGCTGGTCAAAGACTAAGATATAGACATCCTCTACCACCCAGGGAAAGCCAATAGGGTAGCAGATGCACTTAGCAGAAAGTCCAGTGCTACCCTATTATCTTTAGCAGTCATGTCACTGCCCCTACAGAAAGAGATCACAGATTTCGGTCTCAAACTCATAGTTGGATAGCTCTCTACTATGACATTAGAGTCTACCTTGCTTGGTGACATCCAGACAGCTCAGGAGCAGGATCCCAAAATTCAGAAAATCAAGCAAGCATTAGCAGAATCAGAAAATGGAGAGTTCAGAATATCAGATAGCGGGGTACTATATTTCGGTGACAGGCTATGTGTTCCAGATCAGGAGGAACTACAGAGGAAGATCCTAGACGAGGCTCACAAGACTCCTTATACGATGCATCCTGGCTCCACCAAAATGTATCAGGACTTGAAGAAATGTTTTTGGTGGCCTGGGATGAAGAGAGACATCGCTCGATATGTCAGCACCTGCCTAACCTGTCAGAGGGTTAAGGCAGAACATCAGAGACCAGCAGGAGTTTTGCAGCCTATTCAGATTCCAGAGTGGAAGTGGGAAGACATTTCTATGGATTTCATAGTGGGATTACCCAGAACCACGAATGATTTTGATACCATCTGGGTAATAGTCGACAGATTGACTAAATCAGCCCACTTCTTAGCTATCAGGATATCCTACTCCATGGAATAGCTAGCTCAGTTGTATCTCAAGGAGATCGTTAGATTACATGAGGTCCCACGAACCATTATTTCAATCAGAGACAGTAGGTTCACATAACACTTCTAGGAGTGGGTACAGTCAGCTTTGGGCACCAAACTAAAGTTTAGCACAGCCTTCCATCCTCAGACAGATGGACAGACGGAGCGAGTAAATCAGGTACTCGAAGATATGCTCCGAGCATATGCCCTAGACTTCAAGGGAAGTTGGTGCAAATATCTGAGTTTAGCAGAATTTGCATACAACAACAGTTATCAGGCCACTATCGGTATGGCACCTTATGAGGCTCTCTATGGGCGGAGGTGTAGATCTCCAATCTGTTGGTATGAGAGTGGTGAACAGAAAGAGCTAGAACTTCAAACAGATCTAGTGGCAGATACCACAACAGCTATACAACAGATCCGACAGAGGATAGAGACAGCTCAGAGCCGCCAGAAAAGCTATGCTGATACACGACGCAGACCTTTAGAGTTCTCAGTTGGGGATTCAGTGTTCCTCAGAGTAGCTCCCATGAAGGGAGTAATGCGTTTTGGGAAGAAGGGCAAGCTAAGTCCCAGATATGTGGGACCATACCTTATCAGCAGAAGAGTGGGCAAGGTAGCATATGAGCTAGAGCTACCCCAGATAATGTCAGCTGTCCATAATGTATTTCACGTCTCTATGCTGAAGAAGCATATCCCAGATGCCACCTAGGTGATTGAGCCCCAGTCGGTACAGATCCGCGAAGACCTCAGCTATGACAGTCGGCCTATTCAGGTAATAGACCGAGCAGTTAAGAAATTGTGAAACAAGGAAGTACCATTAGTCAAAGTTATTTGGCACAGTCACACAGCAGAAGAGGCAACTTGGGAGACAGAAGCCAGTATGAGACAGAAGTACCCAGAGTTATTCTAAGTTCGAGGACGAAATTTTTATAAGGTATGGGGGATTGTAACGCCTAAAAATTCTCAAAACTATTTTAGAAATATCTTATGATTTTTCTGGAATTTTAGGATATTTTTATAGAATTTTTGGAGAAGTGGAAGTAGTAAAAACAAATAGAAAATGAAAATGGCCTAGGCGAGAATTGAACCCGAGACCTATTGGGTTCTACGACTTATGGTGAACCTTAGTAACCAGGTGAACCCAGCAGGGCCGTGCTGAAAGGAAAGGGAAACAATTAAATTTATATTCAAGTTGGGCCAAAATTTACCACTTAATATAAATAAGAAATTATTAAGTGAGGGTTTTATTTTAATCGTGATTCTCTTCTCCTCAACCCTCACCACCGCCCACTCATCTTTCCCCTCCCTCTCTCGGCGCACCAAGCCAAGGGTTCTAGGAGCACCTCCCGGCAACATCAAGGGCACGAGGACGCTCCCCTCCGCGAGAGGAACGCATAGACGCGAGAAGATCGTCGAAGAGATCTCTCCTCCGTGAAACCTAGCAATTAGACTCTTAAGAAATTACGAACAGGAGGTAAGAAACCCCTCACCTGCAGTATAAGTAGCTTTTCGTACGATTCTATGCTTTAAATTTTCTATATGTAGATGTTTCGACGCATAGGGTGTATTTGACCCTCCTCGCAGATTTTAGGGATCTAGTTGAGCACCTCTAGATGGGCCGGACACGTTTTCTCCTTTCAGTTGGAGATTTTAGACGTTGTCGGGTGCCTAAAGGTGGTCTCCCTAATAGAGGGGAGAGTTGGAGCACACTAAGTGTTCGATAAAATGTCTAGCTCCGTAAAATGCTACAGTAGGCATTTTTAATGGCTCAGTAAATGCAATAGAAGCATTTAAATAGTTTAGTTAGCCTTGCTACAGCATATATGAGACTACGGTCCAATGGCTGGGCACCCACAGTCGCCTCTAGGTTCAGATAACCTAGTGTAAGCAAGAGAAATTAGTTAGCTATGATTCAGTATTTTATTTTCAGCAGGGGCACTATACAGGATTAGATATCCATTGGGTTGGGCTCCCTTAGTCGGTCCCTAGGTTTAGATAACCTAGTAAACCTTACTAAATTCGGGACTTGCAACCCCGGGTCTAGTTAAGGATGCGCGCATAGCATGTACAGTTGTCGGGCCCATTAGCAGTATGATTATGTACTTTGATCTATTACATTATTAGTTTTCTTTTAAAAACTCACAAAGATCAGTTATGTTAGATGAGTTGAATTCTGCTCTAGTTTAGCTCAGTTTATGTTCACTCAGTTTTCCTTATTGATGTATATGATAGTTTATGACTAGCTTTGTATGTCATGCTTTAGTGTTCATGTTCAGTGATTTCAGTATGCCATGTTTAGCAAGTTTGACATATGTTTAATAGCATGTTTTTAAAATCATAAATGCATCGTATGCATGTGTTAGTGAGGTAGATGGTTTCTTACTAAGCGAAAGCTTATAGATACTTTCTTTTCCTTATACTGCAGATAAAGGTAAAGGAAAGATGGACTAGCGGAGGCTGGGGAACAATGCGGTGAAGATGTGTGTGGATGGAACTTGGAATGAAGATCTTAGGGACTTAGCAAATTGTTTTATGCATTAGAACTTTTCTGTGTTTACTATTTTGCACTATAGTATGTTACTTGATATAAATTCGTTAACTATGCACTCTATCATGCTTAGAACACCTATTTCATGATGTTAGAAGGTTAGTTGTTATTGTTGGAGTGTTTTTTTTCGTCATTTTAGAACTTGTAATGTGATTGAGGCACGAAACAGTGCTGAAATCAGAGTTTAGCTGCAAAATCAGAAACCTCAATCGATCGGTGGATCGATTGGGGCTTTTCCAATCGATCAGCTGATCGATTGGGCAACTTGTTCCGCGAACAGTAGGCTTCTGGATCGATCGGCCGATCGATCCAACCATTTCTGTCGCGAACAGAGAGCTCTGGGATCGATCACTGGATCGATTGACCAGCCTGGATCGATCAGCCGATCGATCCAAATTATTGCCCCGAGCACAGTACCGTGCTGGATCGATCACTGGATCGATCCGACGTTCCAATCGATCAATGGATCGATTGGGAGGTCTGATATCAGCGGGAAAATGTCTAAGTTCAGTTCCTTGGCCATGGGGAAGGTAAAACATGTTATGAATAGGTAGTTTACCTACCTTAGCATGTATATAACCAAGAAAGGATAACAGCTTAGCCAAATTTTAATTAGTACAGCTTCCGCACCTAGAACCATTGGTGGTCAGGGAATAGTTTAGTACAGCATAATGTGACGATCGGCCTTACAGCTTAGTTAGTAGAAGGCGGGTCGTTACAGTACCAGTCAGGGCAAGGGCCAACAGCTAGCAAAGGTCCGAGTCATTTGTGACTACCCAGCAGTCTTCCCTGAAGAGTTACCAGGCCTAGCACCAGACAGGGAGATTGAATTTGAGATAGAACTCATTCCCGGTACAAATCCTATCTCCAAAGCACCTTACCGCATGGCTCCAGCAGAACTGAAGGAACCTCATGAGCAATAACAGGAGCTGCTTGACAAAGGCTTCATACGCCCTAGTCACTCACTATGGGGAGCGCCTGTATTGTTCGTGAAGAAGAAGGATGGGAGCATGTGCCTGTGTATAGATTATCGGGCATTGAATCAAGTCACCATCAAGAACAGGTATCCTCTTCCCATAATAGATGACATGTTCGATCAGCTAAAGGGAGCAGCAGTGTTCTCTAAGATAGACCTCAGATCAGGTTATCATCAGGTGAAAGTTAAAGAAGGGGATATACCCAAGACAGCATTCAGGACTAGATACGGACATTACGAGTTCGTGGTCATGCCCTTTGGTGTGACGAATGCTCCAGCTACTTTCATGGACCTCATGAACAGGGTATTCAGGGAATATTTAGACAAGTTTGTTATCGTGTTCATCGATGACATTCTTATCTATTCAGGAACTCAGGAAGAACATGCAGAACACCTGGAAATAGTATTGCAGACCCTTCATCAGAACCAGCAGTACGCCAAGTTCACGAAATGTGAATTTTGGTTAGATCAGGTGTCCTTCCTGGGTCACATCATCTCAAAGGATGGTATCATGGTAGACCCCAGTAAGATAGAAGCTGTGAGTAACTGGAAAAGACCTAACAACGCCAGTGAGATCAGAAGCTTTCTGGGATTAGCAGGTTATTACAGAAAATTCGTAGAGGACTTCTCCAGGATAGCCTCCCCACTGACATCTCTCACCAGGAAGTACAGAAAATTTCAGTGGACAGAGGACTGCGAGAACAGCTTCAGCGAGCTAAAAATAAGATTGATCAGCGCACCTATTCTGACTCTACCAGAAAACATAGACAACTTTGATATTTATAGTGATGCCTCTAAGTTGGGTCTAGGAGCAGTGCTGATGCAGAATGGCAAGGTGATCGCCTACGCCTCCAGACAACTCAAGGACTATGAGAGGAATTATCCTACTCATGACCTTGAGCTTGCAGCAGTTGTGTTTATCCTCAAAATTTGGAGATATTACTTGTATGAAGCTCAGTGTAGAGTGTATACAGATCATCAGAGTCTGAAGTACTTCTTCACTCAGAAGGATCTGAATATGTGATAGCGCAGATGGCTAGAGCTGGTCAAAGACTACGATATAGACATCCTCTACCACCCAGGGAAAGCCAATGGGGTAGCAGACGCACTTAGCAGGAAGTCCAGTGCTGCCTTATTATCTCTAGCAGCCATGTCACCACCCCTACAGAAAGAGATCACAGATTTCGGTCTCGAACTCATAGTTGGACAGCTCTCTACTATGACATTAGAGTCTACCTTGCTTGGTGATATCTAGACAGCTCAGGAGCAGGTTCCTGAAATTCAGAAAATCAAGCAAGGGATAGCAGAGTCAGAAAGTGGAGAATTTAGAGTGTCCGCTAGCGGGGTATTGTACTTTGGTGACAGATTATGTGTTCCAGATCAGGAGGAACTACGAAGAAAGACTTTAGATGAGGCTCACAAGACTCCCTATGCGATGCATCCTGGCTCCACCAAAATGTACCAGGACTTGAAGAAACATTTTTGGTGGCCTGGGATGAAGAGAGACATCGCTCGATATGTCAGCACTTGCCTAACCTGTCAGAGGGTTAAGGCAGAACACCAGATACCAGAGGGAGTTTTGCAGCCTATTCAAATTCCATAATGGAAGTGGGAAGACATTTCTATGGATTTCATAGTGGGACTACCCAAAACCACGAATGGTTTTGATACCATCTAGGTAATAGTCGACAGGTTGACTAAATCAGCCCACTTCTTAGCTATCAGGATATCCTACTCCATGGAGCAGCTAGCACAGTTGTATCTCAAGGAGATCGTTAGACTACATGGAGTCCCACGAACCATTATTTCATACAGGGACAGTAGGTTCACATCACACTTCTGGGAGTGTGTACAGTCAGCTCTGGGCACGAAGTTAAAGTTCAGCACAGCCTTCCACCCTCAGACAGATGGACAGACGGAGCGAGTAAATCAGGTACTCGAAGATATGCTCCGAGCATGTGCCCTAACTTCAAGGGTAGTTGGTGCAAATATCTGAGTTTAGCAGAATTTGCATACAACAACAGTTATCAGGCCACTATCGGTATGGCACCTTATGAGGCTCTCTATGGGCGGAGGTGTAGATCTCCAATCTGCTGGTATGAGAGTGGTGAACAGAAAAAACTAGAGCTTCAGACAGATCTAGTAGCAGATACCACAGCAGCTATACAGCAGATCCGCCAGAGGATAGAGACAGCTCAGAGCCGCCAGAAAAGCTATGCTGATACACGGCGCAGACCTTTAGAGTTTTCAGTTGGGGATTCAGTGTTCCTCAGAGTGGCTCCCATGAAGGGAGTAATGCGTTTTGGGAAGAAGGGCAAATTAAGTCCCAGATACGTGGGACCATACCTTATCAGCAGTAGAGTTGGCAAGGTAGCATATGAGCTAGAGCTACCCCAGGAAATGTCAGCTGTCCACAATGTATTTCATGTCTCTATGCTGAAGAAGCACATCCCAGATGCCACCCAGGTGATTGAGCCCCAGTCGGTACAAGTCCGCGAAGACCTCAGCTATGATAGTCGGCCTATTCAGATAATAGACCGAGTAGTTAAGAAATTACGGAACAAGGAAGTACCATTAGTGAAAGTAATTTGGCAAAGTCACACAGCAGAAGAGGCGACCTGGGAGACAGAAGCCAGTATGAGACAGAAGTACGCAGAGTTATTCTAAGTTCGAAGACGAACTTTTTATAAGGTATGGGGGATTGTAACGCCCGAAAATTCTCAAAATAATTATTAGAAATATCCTAGTATTTTTCTGGAATTTTAGGATATTTTTATGGAATTTTTAAAATAGCAGAAGTAGCAAAAATAAATAGAGAACGAAAATAGTCTACGCGGGTATTGAACCCGAGACCTATTGGGTCCTACGACTTATAGCGGACTCCAGTAACCAAGTGAACCCAGCAGGGCCGTGCTGAAAGAAAAGGGAGGCAATTAAATTTATATTAGAGTTGGGCCGAGTTACCCACTTAATATAAATAGGAAATTAATAAGTGAGGTTTTATTTATTCGGGATTTCCTCTCCCTCAAACCCTCACTGACGCCACCTCTCCCTTTTCTCCTTCTCTCAGCGCACCAAGCCCCAAGGGCTAGGGTTTCATCCCAAAGGCTCTAGGAGCATCTTCCGGCGACGACTCCGACACGAGGACGCTTCTCTCCGCGAGAGGAACCCGTAGACGCGAGAGGGTTGTCAAGAAGATCATCTCCACCTGAAATATAGTGATTAGAATCGTAAGAAAACCCGAACAGGAGGTAAGAAACCCCTCACCTGCAGTATAAGTAGCTTTCGTATGATTGTATGCATTGTTTTAGTCGTATGCAGATTTTTAGCAATAGGGTGTGAATTAGCGCACACCAAGCATTTGATTAAATGCTTAGCTTAGTTAAATGCCATCCTTGGCATTTTAATACCTTAGATGAATGCGATAGAAGTATTTTTATAGTTCATATGGTCTTGCTACAGCTTTTATGGAACTAGATGTCCAATGGGTGGGCTCCTACAGTCGCCTCTAGGTTCAGACAACCTAGTTCTAGGTTCAGATAACCTAGAAAGAGCAAGACAATCAATAATTAGCTATGTTCAGTAGTTTACTTTTTCAGTGGCACTGTACTGGATTAGATATTCATTGGGTTAGACTCCCACAGTCGTCCTTAGGTTCAGATAACCTAGTAACCCTACTAAGTTCGGGACTTGCAAACCCGGGCCTAGTTAGGGATGCGCGCATAGCACGTAGAGTTGCCGGGCCCAAACAGCAGCTAGATTATTATTTTAATCTACTTATGAATATAGTTTTCAAACATCACAAATTAGTCATGTGAGTTCAGTTCAGCTTTAGCATCAGATTAGTATTAGCTTAGCTCAGCTTTTGTATCCGTATAGCTTTCTATTGATACAACATGATAGTTTATGATTAGCTCTATTGTTATGATCAGTTTTGCTTCTATGTGTTATATGCCATGCCATGCTTAGCATATTCAGTATGTATTTCAAATAGCATGTTTTAAAAACATAATTTGCATCGTATGCATGTTTTGTGAGGTAGATGGTTTCTTACTAAGCTCTCAAGCTTACAGATGTTATTTTTCCTTATACTGCAGATAAAGGTAAAGGAAAGATGGACTAGCGGAGACTGGAGGTCAATGTAATGATGAAGATGTGTGTGGAAGGAACCTGGAGTAAATATCTTGGAGGAAATTAGCAAACTAAGACTTTAGTTTTCATACAATGATATTTTCTGCATTTTCAGTTATTTTAATGTTGTGAATCATGAAAGACCTATTCAGATTGTTAGTGTTCATGCTTAGAATGTCAGTTAGTGTTATTAGAATGTTTACCAGTCATCTTAGAACTTGTGTGTGTGATTGAGGCACGAAACAGTGCTGAAATTAAGCTTCTGGTACGAAATTAGAAACCCCAATCGATCGGCCGATCGATTGGAGGCTTCTCAATCGATCAGCCGATCGATTGAGAAGTTCGTACCGCAAACAGTAAGCTCCTGGATCGATCAGCCGATCAATCCGGATGCCTTCTGTCGTGAACAGAAAGCCCTGGGATCGATCACTGGATCGATTGGCCAGTCTGGATCGATCAGCCGATCGATCCAGAATATTGCCCCGAGCACAGTAGCGTGCTGAATCGATCACTGGATCGATCCAACCTAAGTTCCGTATACAGTAGCCACCTGGATCGATCAATGGATCGATCAAGCCATTCCAATCGATCCGTGGATCGATTGGGAGGCCTGATGTCAGTAAGAAACCCTTAGCTAAGTTCCTTGACCATTGGGGGATGTAATATATGTCATGAATAGTTTAGATTACACCCCTTAGCGCATATAGAATCAAGAAATGGAAATAGTTCAGCAAAGTTTTAATTAATACAGCTTCCACACCTAGACTTAGTGACAATCATGGATATAGCTTAGCACAGCATAATGTGATGGTCCGGCCTTACAGCTTAGTTAGTAGAAGGCGGGTCGTTACACTTTTCCACTAAAACCTTATCAACCCAAACTTTCCAACATGATCCACTAAGAATAACGTGATGCACTTTTGTGTTTGGATATGTGAATGCAATTCGACCTTTTACAACAACTAATTAATCAACAAACCAAAGAAGCAGCTTACATTTAGTATAAGCACAAATATCTCCATGATTCATATTCCTCAAATTTGACTATTAATAAATAATACAAAGTTATTAATTCAATCCTGTCTATTTTTTAACAATTTTGTGGTTTAGAAATATATAAAATTTTATGATAATCACCTGAAAAACACGACCAAAATCACCACTTTTTGGCTATAACAATGAACAATAGAAGGCTAGGGAAAGGAATCATAGTTTATTCATCACAAAGAAAATGAAGTCTCGGTATGGTTTCGGAGTAAATGCCAGAAGTAGACATACTGAAAAAAAAACTAAAAGGTGCTATTTATGATATTGTTCTTTCATTTAACGTCAGGAAGACAAGCTGGTAAGATTTGACATCAAAAAAAGGAGAGAAGAATTTAGGCTTCATTCATCAAAAAGTATAATACTTTAAAAAATATATGATATATTGTTGGTGACATTGAATGACCAAATTACATACTCCCTTTGATCAATTGGGAAGTCAAAATGTAGGCAATTATCACCTTATAATGAGGTCAGTCTATTCATCACTAATTCTACAATTGATTTCCTATACTATGCAACAATGAAATGCTGAAACCTCATAAAAATATGTTGCATGCCTCAACTATTCATGATTAAATCTCTCAAAATTACTCAAACAAAACAAAGAAAAATGTTAATAATTAAAACTGAGTGGGAAAAACTACTTACAAAAGGATGAGCCCTCCAAAACTCTGGTAAAGACTTCCTCTAGAAATAGTTACAAAAACACTCGTCAAATAAATATAAATGTTTATTAAAAAATAAATAAATATCATGAGATCATATGCTATGAAATAAAGGAAAAAACATGACTTTTGCCAATGGTATCAAAGTCAATCTATCTATTGCCAAAAACAAAAATGAAAAAATGCAATCCAACCTATTACAGGAGGAAGTGACCTAAATTTCATCTGAAAAGGAGACATTAGTGGTCTAGGATTCAAAATATTAAACAATGTGGGAGACCTTCAAAGATGGTGCCTTGACAAAATGATCATAAAATCAATTTGAATGTTTTATCATTCAGAGTTTCTCAATTTATTAATAGTGAAGAACCATCAATACTTTCTACTTTAGATGACTAAAACCTATCGCTTATTCTTTACAATACAAGGCATGGAGGGGAAAAAGGGCCAAATAAGATTTATATGACCATAGGGACACTGTATAGTCTATACTAAGTTGAATGATGAACTTAGTAGAATAGGCAATCATACCCTGCAATGCCTTTCAAATTCTGTTAAGACTGCATCATCATTGATCATAACTTGAGCAATTTTCTTGTTAACACTACCCACTAAAAAAGTCACAAAACATCATGTTAGTATCATACAGAGTACAGACATGTGTTGGTGTGGGAAGCATCACACAATCAAACCTGGGTTTTAATTATGCGAAAGGGTCCAAAGTTAAGTTGTCTTGTGATCTAACAAGGATAACTGAGCTTGCAGGAAAGTCCTAAGTTGTTTTAGGTAAAAGTCGTAGATATGGTTAGGCAGGTGGAAAATCCTAGGGGGAGGTAACCCTAGGTCCTAGGGGTGGTAACCCTAGGTGATGGAAAGTCCTAGCTGTGGTTAGGCAAGTGAAAACCCCTAGGGGGAGTAACCCTAGGTCCTAGAGGGTGGTAACCCTAGGCGAAAAGTCCAGTCGATCTGGAGGATCGGTTTGGCAACAGGTAACTTCTCCTTAGAGGAGTAGGTGAGGATGCGTTCTCCGATGAGGGAACAGTAAGCATCAATTTGACCTTGGGTTTCTGAAGGAAATTCGAAATTAGAACCGGACAATCTGAAGGTTGTCAAGTTATTGATTTATATATCATTTACTATTTTGTCTAACTCTATTTTACAGGAAACTAACAATTATGTAGGGTTAGTTTCGGCCTTGATCGATTGACCGAACTGGGGATCGATCAACTAAACCTCCAAAGCAAACAGATAGATTTCTAGCCAGATGAACGGGTTTGACCGAAGGATCGGTCGACCGAACCTGGGGTTTGGTCGATTGAACAATAGATATACGATGACCAAGATCAGGCTAGATTGATCAGATTAGACCAGATAAGCCAATGAGGATAGCGGGATCAATTGATTGAATGGCGAGATCGATCGACCGAACGAGGACTCATTCGAAGCTGAATCTGGATGGGAAGACGGACCGATTTAGGCAGGATCATTCGACCGATCAATGACGAGTCAAACCTGATCTTGAGATCAGTGGATCTATATTAGGCCTAACTTGGCTATTCAAGGAAGGCTTGACTACTTGATTCAATAAAAAAATTATCGAGATCAAGAACGAACAACTGCTTCTCTCTTGAACGCTGCTCCGACAACCGACGAACAAATTCCTAATTCCTTATTATCAGTATACTTTATTTTTTCAGTACTTGTAATTGCTTACTAGTAAAAGATTTCTGAACTACTAGTGATTGCCCATCGAAAGTGATTAATGATCATGGGCCTCAGAGTAAAAGTCATCACAAGCTCTGAACCAAGTAAAAGAAAACTGTGTTAGCATTGCTCTTGTTCTCCTTCGTTATTCCGTTGCGTTATTCTGAGTTTTCTGATAAACGAATGAATTAGCCATGAGTACTATTTACACCCCCCCCCCTCTAGCACGTCATCGATTCTATAATTGGTATCAGAGCTAGGACACTCTGATTTGGTGAAACCACTAATCAAGCAGGGGGTTCTTCTTTGAAAAAATAAAATTATATAAGTGGTTCAGTTCCTGTGAGTCTGAGTCTCTCAATATAAAGAGTGAAACTAAGACACCTCCACTTAAACACTTTGAATACTCTTGAATAATAATAAAAATTAGCGGTGGGGGATGACCAAGCATGAAACCAGATCAAATAGAAATTCAACATAGAACAAGATTAGGAAAAATATAATAGAAATTTATTTACATGAATATATGGGACATACTATAAAAACCTAGGAAAGACATCGGGTGGGAGCTCCTTTAAGATTCATTAGTAGTTTAAAAATTGGGCGGGAAGCTTGGACGCAAGGTAGCCACCATCGCGAAGTTGCGTAATAGCCCCTCATCCCCAACAAGAAACACTTTATTGATAGAGGTGCTTACGGGAATATTGAACTCCCGGAATTGAAGGTAGGCTATTTTCTTCATCTCGAAATGCTCGTCCTCCCCATCCTGGTAGGCGGTTAGTTCAGTCCAAGAGGCTATCAGCTCAAATGTGACTCCATCCAACACAGACTTAGAGACAATTAGTGTCGATTTGGTAGCCTCTAATTCCACTTGAAGGGACTCAAGCCCAATTCTTTGAGCACCCATACTTTGTTGTTGCTAAGATAGTGAATGGATTTTGGTCGTTAGCTCAACTTCTTTCACATTCATCTTCTAGGCACAAACAACCATTAGTTCCTCTAACTGGGTAGAGAGGCTCTGGACTTCAGCAATTTTCCAGCATAGATCAGCCACAACCTTGGTCCGCCTTGTTAGCAATTTCGAGCTGCAAAAACCACTTTTTGCATTGCAGAAACCTCGAAGCTAGCCACGGATCCGTACGAAGATAAATAAAAAATATTCATGTACAGGTTTGTCTACACTAGATCTACCTTAGATCTACATGAAAAGGAAGTATTACCCTTGTAGCGATGTCCTTCGCTTATCCTGCTCGTCCAAATGGTTGCCGGATTTCGTAGAGTGTCAAGTGTACACTCCTCTACACGTATCCACATGGACAAAAGGTGGAGAGAACAACTTAGAGTGTGCTAGCACTCTTGAAAGGTCTCGGCAATGGAGGAGAAGGATAAAAAAGAAGAGAGGAAGAAGAAGAAGCCTTGAATAAGCACACACTTATTCTTCATTACTATGGCCGACCACTTAATAGAGGTTTTATACCTCCATGTAATACCAAGAGTCATGGCTCTTGGTCTTCCTCATGAGGTGGCACACAATGATGTAGCCTTGATGATGTGGAACATCATCATTGGTCGGCCCATGCCAAGACACAATGAAGTGGCATTTGGTCAAGTCAAACTTGACCCTTCATCTTCCCTCTCAAGTCAAGTCAAACTTGACCTCTTATCTCCCATGGTTGATCAAACTATCCTTTGATTCAAATCAATTTAATTTAATGAATCTCTATTCATTGATTTAAATTGACTCAATGAATCATAGTCTAAATTAGACTCATTCGACAAATGAATCAAATTGAGTCCAACTCAATTAGTCTATTTTGGATTACTCTTAATCCAATTTGGTTCATCACATGAACCTAATCCTCTTGGTCCATCATATGAACCTAATCTCCATCTAACTGCCCTTTGTGTGTGACCCTATAGGTTCTTGTAACGTTGGCAATGCTCCGAAACCCATTTAGAAACATAAGCAATGAGCGATATCTAGCAACACATCATTACTACCCAAGTTACAAGAATGTTGAGATCCAACATCATCATTGTGACTACTAATTGTGACTCTCATAATATGTGACAATGTCCTTCTATCCTTGACATCTAAATTGATCAATTGAGGCATAGACCGTGTCATCCTCTAATCAATTTATGTCTTGAACTACAAGTAGACTCACTCTAATCAAATGAGCTCAATATCTCATATTGACTTATTTGGGCATGGCCATGCACTTAGTGGTCTCACTCTATCAAGAATCATGATATCACTCCCGGCACATAGGAGGGATAGATCCCTTCTATATCACTCATATTCCTCCACATAATTTGTTACATACCCAGTAGTCGCCTTTATAGTCCACCCATTTACAGGTGACGTGTGACGAAGCCAATGTATGCAACTCCTTATGTAGGGAACCATGGTGACTTCAGGTCCAAGGACTGATAGTCATACTAATAGCCACATGAGAAAGTATATGACACTCATATAACGATCCATGATACTTTCTCATAGCGGGTCATTCAGTATACATTCTCCAATGCATACTCATGTGTCAACTTGATATCTAATATCTATGACTTGTGAGATCAAGTCATCGAGTTGACCTACATGCTAGTCTCATCGCATTAACATTGTCCCTGAATGTTAATACTTGACTAGGAATGATTAAGTGTAGTGTTCTCTATATCATCTCATTATCAATTCAACCAATCGATTGATATAGATATGAACCTTCTACTCAAGGACGTTATTATACTCAGTTATTTGGCACCAATACAAGTAAGTATAATAATCATAAAGAAATGTCTTTATAAATATATATAGGTATATGATACATCGAGTCCATACAACAGTCATCACATGATCGGCTCTAGGGCTCTCACTAACAATCTCCCACTAGCACTAGTGGCAATCAGTGTAGGCTCTAACACCCAATGACCTAGTGTGACCATCATGCTTTCTCTGTGCCAAAGCCTTGGTCAAGCGATCAGCGACGTTAGCCTCTGTAGGTACTCTACAAATTTTCACATCTACTCTATCGATGATCTCTCGAATGAGATGGAAGTGTCGTAGTATGTGTTTAGTCCGCTGGTGTGAGCGAGGTTCCTTAGCCTGCGCAATTGTTCCATTGTTGTCACAATAGAGCTCTATAGGATCGGCTATGCTAGGAACCACCCCAAGCTCAATAATGAACTTGCAGATCTAAACTGCCTCCTTTGCTTCTTCTGATGCTGCAATATACTCGGCCTCTATAGTAGAATCAGCAATTGTGTCCTGCTTTGAACTCTTCCAGCTCACAGCACCACCATCTATAATTATCCTGGTCAGTTTGAAAGTTGGCATCACTGTAACCCTTTACAGCTATCTCGTCATCACCTCCAAATATCAGGAAATATTCTTTAGTCCTTCTCAAGTACTTAATAATATTCTTGACCACTATCCTGTGACATTCACCTGGATCTGACTGGTATCTGCTCGTCATACCCAAAGCATACGAAACATCAGGATGAGTATATAGCATGACGTACATGATAGATCCTATGGCTGAAGTATAAGGGATCTTATCCATGCGGTCTCTCTCCTCTCTAGAAGAGGGACCTTGAGTCTTCGAAAGACTCACACCATGAGACATAGGCAGAAATCCTTTCTTGGAATTCTGCATGACAAACCATAGTAATACCGTGTCAATATATATACTCTGACTTAGGTCAAGCAATCTCTTAGATCTATCTCTATAGAACATTATGCCTAGAATACATGCTACTTCACCTAAATCCTTCATTGAGAAACAATTCCCCAGCCAAGTCTTTATAGACTGCAGCAAAGGGATGTCATTTCCAATGAGTAGTATGTCATCCACATACAATAAAGGAAGACAACTGTGTTCCCAACAACCTTCTTGTAGATACAGGGTTCATCTTAATTCTTAATGAAACCAAACTATTTGATCGCATCATCGAATTGAAGATTCCAGCTCCGAGAAGCTTGCTTTAGTCCATAAATGGACTTATGCAGCTTGCATACTCTGCCAATATGCAGTGGATCTACAAAACCCTCAGGTTGTGTCATGTACACATCCTCGTGCAAGTTTTTATTCAGAAACGTGGTTTTGACATCCATCTTCTAGATCTCATAATCGTGGCATGCTGCAATAGCAAGCATGATCCGAATGGACTTAAACATCGCTACTGGAGAAAAAGTTTCATCATAGTCAATACCATGAATTTTCTTGAAACCTTTAGCTACCAAACGACCCTTATAGGTATGCATAAGTTCATCCATGTCAGTCTTTCTCTTAAGGACCTACTTACACCCAATGGGTTTGACACCTTCAGGTGGATCAACCAAAGTCCATACTTCATTGATGTACATGGATTCCATCTCGGATCTCATGGCTTCTAGCCATTTCTCAGAATCTGGTCCCATCACAGCTTCCTAATAGGAGGTAGGTTCATTCTCAACGAGCATAACGTCGTCATGGTCAGATAAGAGAAATGAGTATCTCTCAGGCTGACGATGTATCCTGTCAGACCTGCGAAGAGGTAGGTCTACTTGAACTGGTTGTTGTTCCTCAACTCCTTGTGCAACAATCTTATCATCCACAATATTTTGCGGTTCTAGTTCAACTTCCATAAAGGCTTTAGTGTTATGGTCCATATCTTGAACTTTTTCAAGATCGAACGTACTCCCACTAGTTTTTCTAGAAACAAAGTCCTTTTCTAGAAATACCCCAGTCTTAACCACAAACACTTTGTGGTGACTGGGAATGTAGAAGTAATATCCCTTCATTTCCTTGGGATATCCTATAAAATAACACTTATCGGATTTAGGTCCCAATTTGTCTGAGACTTGACGTCGAACGTAAGCCTCACAACCCAAAATCCTCATAAAAGATATCTGGGCATCTCTCCCAGTCCATATCCTATATGGTGTCTTTATCACAGTTTTGGATGGAACACGGTTAAGTGTGAAGGCTGCTATGTCTAGAGCATATTCCCAAAAAGATATAGGAAGATCTGTGTGACTCATCATAGATCGTACCATATCTAATAGGGTATGATTCCTCCTTTCAGATACATCATTCCACTGTGGTGTTCCAAGAGGAGTGAGTTGGGATAGAATCCCACACTCAGCTAGATAGTCACGAAACTCATGGCTAAGGTATTCACCACCTCGATCTAATCGAAGTATTTTAATACTCTTACCTAGCTGGTTTTGTACTTCATTCTTGAATTCTTTGAACTTTTCAAAGAATTGTGACTTATGTGTCATCAGATACATATAACCATATATACTGAAGTCATCAGTAAATGTAATGAAGTACCTATAACCACCTCTGGCAGTGACATTGAAAGGGCCACATACATCACTATGTATAAGTCCTAACAAGTCAGTTGCTCTTTTGCTGTGTCCACTAAAGGGAGTCTTGGTCATCTTGCCCAGTAGGCATGACTCGCATGTCTCATATGATTCAAAATCAAATGAGTCCAGCAAACCATCTTTATGGAGCTAGGATAAGCAATTCTCATTTATATGACCTAAGCGACAATGCCAGAGATAGGTTCAGTTCATTTCATTTGACTTGAACCTTTTAGTACTTATGTTATAGATGGAGTTCTATAAGTCTAGAATGTATAGTCCGTTCATCAAAGATGCACTACAATAGAACATATCTTTCAAATAAACGGAACAACATTTGTTCTTTATTATAAATGAAAAGTCTTTCTTGTCTAAACAAGAAACTAAAATGATGTTCTTTGTGAGAGCAGGCACATAACAACATTCATCTAATTCTAGTACCAGCCCAAAGGGCAGAGATAGAAAGTAAGTTCCTACAGAAACAGCAGCAACCCGTGCTCCATTGCCTACTCATAGGTCCACCTCGCCCTTCATCAATGTCCTGCTATTTCTCAATACCTATACATTATTATAAATGTGAGAAGCACATCTGGTATCTAATACCCATGATGAAGAAATAGAAAGATTGACTTCTATAACATATATACCTGAAGTAGAAATCTCATTTCTCTTCTTCTTAAGATCTTCCAGGTATCCTTTGCAGTTCCTCTTCCAGTTCCCGGTCTGACCGTAGTGGAAGCAGGTAGCATCCTTGGCAACCCCTCCTTTAGGTTTCATTACCTTGCCTTTGCCCTTGGCTTGGGACTTTCCCTTACTTTTAGGCTTGCCTTTGCCTTTATGCTTTTGCACCATCAAAATGGAGTTGGGCTTTACCTTCTTAAGGTTGAGCTCAGCAGTTCGCAACATGCTTAGCAGCTCAGGCAGTGACTTATCAATTTCATTCATGTTGTAAGTTATGACAGATTGACTGTAACTTTCTGGCAAGGATTGCAAGATCAACTCAGTGGTCAGTTCTTGGCCAAGTGAGAATCCCAACCTCTGTAGGTTCTCTATGTACCCAATCATCTTGAGTATATATGGACCTACGGGAGTCCCATCTTGCATCTTGCACTGAAATAGTGTCTTAGAGATCTTGAATCTCTCGTGCCTTGCTTGTCCTTGATATAGTTGACGAAGATGTTCAACCATATCATAAGCAATCATTAACTCGTGTTGCTTCTGAAACTCAGAGTTCATGGATGCGAGCATGAGGCATGACACATCTAATGCATCATCTTGATGCTTCTTATAAGCATCTCGGTCAGCTCGCGTGGCAGTGGCAGTGGCAGTGGCAGTGGCAGTGGCAGGAGGTGCCTCCGGAATGGGCTACTCCAGGACGTACAATTTTCTTTCTTGTGTGAGAACGATTCTTAGATTCCTGTACCAGTCCAGGAAATTAGCTCCATTGAGCTTGTCCTTGTCAAGGACAGAACGCAGGGAGAAAATGTTCGTGTTCGTCGACATGACAATCTATAACATAAATAAAGCAGAAAGTAAATATCATATTCCACTTATCATTTAATTAGGTCTTTAACTAAATGATGCTCCCACTAAATTATAGGGCTTTTTGTAGAATCAAGTCATGGATGTGGTCAAACCACACTACTAGACTCATACTAATTAGCTATAATTCTCACGGGACAAAATCCACATCATACTACGCCTTGAGTTAGCTTTGGCTAAATCGCCCAAGACTTAGTATGATCGGTAGATAACTAATTATCAATTACATCTTTATGCAACTCTTGTTTATAGGATCAAGATAAATATGATCTTTATCCTATCTTCCCAACCGTTGGAAAATGCCTATAGTTTTACCCGATCCAATTGAGTTAACCAGTTATACTTAATCTAATTGAGTTTGTTCTCACCCAAGCTTTGATAGGTGGGACGAAGATTATCCCTCCGCACCCTACCAAGATAATATGCGTTGCTCTGCTTTGGCAGATTCAACAACAACAAATGATCGAGGTAGTGATGGGTATCAAAACTTGGTAGGCATTTTGAGTTAACTTAATTAAGATCTAATCTAATCATGAATGTGTATCATATACGCATTAAATCACTAATTATCCTACATTAGCATGCATCACATACACATAAGCAATATATATATATATATATATATATATATATACTGATTAATTAATTTGTGATGAGGTCATGGCCCTACTACGATCTTCTCAAGCCAATGAAAAGATCGGACGGTAACCTAGGGTAAACGACTTCTTCAAGTGTCTCCTTTTGACCGCCATGTGTTGACAGCACCCTCTTCGTAACTCCTTCTTGAGTGGACCTTCCACCGCTTCATTTTGTACATTACAAATATGAAACTCAAGTTATATTTGAGTCTAAAATCTATTTACAACAGGAACATAATAAGGGAGGCACGACGCGCAGGTCGCATATCATATACAACACGCACAATACTAAAATGGCGCGCAGGCCATATTATGAATTACAACATAATTTTAACCAATCACATTGAGATTTTGGGGCCATGAATATCACAATATCATAGATAATTCTAAATCATGTATTTTACATAAATTTCTATAATTTTACTACTGTTTTATCAATTTTATGAGTCACACCTTCTCGACGGTCCCGTTTAGCGATTTTCGGGCGCGATCGCGAGACAATGCCCCTTGAAGGGTTAGGGGCAGCACCCCTTCTCGCGAAATGAATATCGCGAGTGTCCCAAACTGATCTAATAGCACCTTAAGTCACTGTCCCAAACAAAAATAATTTTGTTTGGGCGAGACCTTGCCGTTTCGGAAGGTTTTTCTCGGTATTTGAAGCCTACAAGTGTCCAAGCACTTGTTGCTTCGCCTCTACAAGAAAAATACTCAAAAAATTCATAAAAGTAAAAAAATTATAGAAACTTACAAATCTGAAACCTTTTCGTAATAACAAATACAAACATGTACAAGTTTCACACGTGGCTCTGATACCACTATTAGCAATTTCGTGCCACAAAAATCACTTTTTGCGTTGTGGAAACCTCGAAGCTAGCCACGGATCCATGCAAAGATAAATAAAAATATTCATGTACATGTTTGTCTACACTAGATCTACCTTAGATCTACTTGAAAAGGAAGTATTACCCTTGTAGCGATGCCCTTCGCTTATCCTACTCGTCAAAATGGTTGCCGAATCTCGTAGAGTGTCAAGTGTACACTCCTCTACACGTATCCACACGAACAAAAGGTGGAGAGAACCACTTAGAGTGTGCTAGCACTCTTGAGAGGTCTCGTCAATGGAGGAGAAGGAGAGAAAAGAAGAGAGGAAGAAGAAGAAGCCTTGAATAAGCACACACTTATTCTTCATTACTATGGTTGGCCACTTAATAGAGGTTTTATACCTCCATGTAATACCAAGAGTCATGGCTCTTGGTCTTCCTCATGAGGTGGCACACAATGATGTAGCCTTGATGATGTGGAACATCATCATTGGTCGGCCCATGCCAAGTCACAATGAAGTGGCATTTGATCAAGTCAAACTTGACCCTTCATCTTCCCTCTCAAGTCAAGTCAAACTTGACCTCTTATCTCCCATGGTTGATCAAATCTACCCTTTGATTCAAATCAATTTAATTTAATGAATCTCTATTCATTGATTTAAATTGACTCAATGAATCATAGTCTAAATTAGACTCATTCGACAAATGAATCAAATTGAGTCTAACTCAATTAGTCTAATTTGGATTACTCTTAATCCAATTTGGTTCATCACATGAACCTAATCCTCTTGGTCCATCATATGAACCTAATCTCCATCAAACTTCCCTTTGTGTGTGACCCTATAGGTTCTTGTAACGTTGGCAATGCTCCTAAACTCATTTAGAAACATAAGCAATGAGCGGTATCTAGCAACACATCATTACTACCCAAGTTACAAGAATGTTGAGATCCAACATCACCATTGTGACTACTAATTGTGACTCTCACAATATGTGGCAATGTCCTTCTATCCTCGACATCTAAATTGATCAATTGAGGCATAGACCGTGTCATCGTATAATCAATTTATGTCTTGACTACAAGTAGACTCACTCTAATCAAATGAGCTCAATATCTCATATTGACTTATTTGGGCATGGCCATGCACTTAGTGGTCTCACTCTATCAAGAATCATGATATCACTCCCGTCATATAGGAGGGATAGATCCCTTCTACATCACTCACATCTCTCCGCATAATTTGTTACATACCCAGTAGTCGCATTTATAGTCCACCCATTTTCAGGTGACGTTTGACAAAGCCAAAGTATGCAACTCCTTATGTAGGGAACCATGGTGACTTCAGGTCCAAGGACTGATAGTCATACTAATAGTCACATGAGAAAGTATATGACACTCATATAACGATCCATGATACTTTCTCATAGTGTGTCATTCAGTATACATTCTCCAATGCATACCCATGTGTCAACTTGATATCTAATATCCATGACTTATGAGATCCAGTCATCGAGTTGACTTACATTCTAGTCTCATCGCATTAACATTGTCCCTGAATGTTAATACTTGACTAGGAATAATTAAGAGTAGTGTTCTCTATATCATCTCATTATCAATTCAACCAATTGATTGATATAGATAAGAACCTTCTACTGAAGGACGCTATTATACTAAGTTATTTGGCACCAATACAAGTAAGTATAATAACCATAAAGAAATGTCTTTATAAATATATATAGGAATATGATACATTGAGTCCATACAATGATCGGCTCTAGGGCTCTCACTAACATGCCTGGTAGTTTTGGATCATAGTTTATCATTAGTGATCTTCAGGTTAGTCTCGAATGATTGCGCTCTCTCTACGTCGGTCTTTGGCGCTACCTAAGCTTCTTGGAGTCGGCTTTATAACTTGCTCAATCGGTAAAGTTGGGTCTGACTTTCCTGTGGTGATCAGATGGGGATGTATATAGATCCTACCTCTAATAGTCATTCCTTTAGAGCCTCATTCTCCCGGGCCATGTCCGCCAAGGATTAAGTTAGATTCTTCCCAAGTCCCCATAGCTGCGGAGAAATACATCATTAAATGGGTTTTGGATAAAAGGTCAAAAACCAAGACTCAACTCCTCAGTCAGCGCTATGACTCTCAGCATAAAGCTGATCCACCCAGTAGCCGATCGGACTTAAGGAACTCAGTTCTCCATTCTTTGGGTACAAGTCCCTTTGTATAATGTCAGTCAGCCCTAAGGACCGGCCGAACTGGGAGGACTTATCACTCCACTTGATGCCAAGATATACAGGATAAACTCAAACTTCCCTAGTGTCAGCCAGGCATATGGGGCTTAGCTCCCCATCCTCCAGAAGTATCCTCTCAACACACAACAAAGACAATCTCCTAACATACAGCTGACCAGGATAAGATCCGATTGGATTTCTAGATGTTGGTGCAATATTCCCTAGGTCAAGATTGACCTGGTTTACTAAGATTGAGATGGCTCAAGCTTGAGTCTTGATGTTTGGGTTACGATGTTTGATAATACATGGAGACTGCAGGTGCAATCGTTCATTTAGGGAGATTGTTGGTACAATTCTCCTCTGGTTAAGGTTGGCTAGTTAGATGTGAAGAAGAGTCAAGTAGGTCAAGACTGACTGGATACTTGACTGTGAAGTTCTGGTGAGTGAAGTTAGGCAGTTGGAAAATCCTAGTGAGTGAAGTTAAGTGAAAGACCTAGTGAGTGAAGCTAGGCAAAGGAGAAGTCCTGGTGAGTGAAGTCAGGTAGAAAGGAAGTCTTGGTGAGTGAAGCCAGGCAGTTGGGAAATTCTAGTGAGTGAAGCCAGGTGAAAGACCTAGTGAGTAAAGCTATGCAGTATGAAAATCCTAGTGAGTGAAGCTAGGTGAAAGTCCTGGTGAGTGAAGCTAGGCAGATGGGAAGTCCTAGTGAGTGAAGCTAGGTAGAAGGAAAGTCCTGGAGAGTGAAGTCAGGCACGTGGAAATCCAGGTGGGTCAAGGTTGACCGGACACCTGGTATTGAGAAGTCCAAGTAGGTCAAAGGGTTGACCGGATACTTGGCACGAGGAGAAAAGTCCAAGTGGGTCAAAGGGATTGACCGGACACTTAGTAAGGAAGTCCTAGCAGGTCAAGGGTGATCGGATGCTAGATATGATGTCCCAACCGGTCATGGTTGACCAGATGTTGGGTATTAGGGTCTTGGGACTTGATTAGAGCAAATCAAGTTGAAATCAATCGATCTACCGATCGATTGAATCATGTCCAATCGATCGATTGATCGATTGGGTGTGTCCCGCGAAAAACTTGTTAGGATGTATACTAAAAGCCTAGCTTTTTGTAAACATTTATTTGGAAATAAGAATCACATTGGTTAAATATCTACATTTATATTAAATGTAGATGCCCATTTAATTTATATTGTAGATAACATGGTGGGTGGTGCCACACAGAAGATCATGTTATCAGTTCCTTATAAATTATAAATAGTAGCTCACAATTAAGATGGAATGGGACAACCCATTGGAATGGTTGTAGTGTAATTTGATATTAGTATATCTTAACTATAAAATTATACTAGTACACTATGTGTGTATTGAGTAGGACCATTTGAGGTTGTTTCTTTTTATACTGACTAGATAAAAGAACAAAACATATGTTATTATGGATGTGCGTACTCTTAATCCCGATATAATAACAAGCACATATACTTAGTATTTATTTCTTTGATTTATCAATGGGTGAGATTTAGTTCGATAAATCAATAGACCCGATAAGTTGGGAAATTATATTATTTATATGGTGTGTTGTTGATTATGGAAGGAAACTATGTCCTAATAATCTAGGTTAATGATGCCCCCTTGAGGAGCTCATAAGGATTATCATGTAAACGATGCAGGTGGACTTAGTCCAGCATGATAATAAAGTTGAGTGGTACTACTCTTGGAGCAAGATATTAATTAAGTAAGTTGTCAGTAACTTATTTAATTAGTCGACATTCGATATCTTAAACATAGGAAGACTAACGCACTCATGATAAGAAGGAGCCCATAATATAATTTGGGATTGGTGTAGTAGTTCAATAATAACTCTTTAGTGGCATGAGTTATTATTGATGAACTTGAGTTGAGTGTTTGGGGCGAACACAGGAAGCTCAAGCTCATCGGGAGACCAAAACCAATTTCTCCTCTCGGTCCCTGTGTAGCCTCTATAAATCCTTGCATCCACAAAGTCCACTTCTTACCCAAGTAATGGGTCGGACGCATCCTTGCTTGTAGCAAGGGGGGTTGGCCAAGCAGTATTTGGAGCCCAAGAGGTGGCCGACCCCAAGCACATCTTGGAGTCCAAGATGTGGCCAGTCGCATAAGTTAAAAGGAAATTTTAATTTTTGTTTAAAACTTTCCTTTTTAGCGGCCACATGAATAATAAAAGGAGTTTTTAATTTTGTGTTAAAAATTTCCTTTTATAGCCATCCTCATGGTTTTAAAAGAGAGTTTTAAATTTTTAAAATCTTTCCTTTTATAGCTATCTACAAAGGATTAAAGAGAGATTTTAATTTTGATAAAATCTTTTCTTATTTGTAGTTATCTAAAAGAGAGATTTTAATTTTTGATAAAACTTTTATTTTTTGTAACCATGACTTAAAAAGAGAAGTTTTAATTAATCTTTTTTTTTTGTAGTTGTTTGCATGTTTTAAAAGAGAGAGATTAATTTTAAAACTTTCCTTTTGTTGCCATGTAGAATAGGAAATTTAAAAAAGAGAGATTTTAATTGTTGTTAAAATTTTCTTTTTAAAAGGGAGGTCATAAATAAGGAAGTTTTAATTATGTTTAAAACTTTTCTTTTTTTTGCCATGACCAAGGATTATAAAAGAGAAGGAGAGGGTGCCTCATGAGATAGACAATCTAAGCCTTGCCTCCTCTCTTCTCTTCCTTGTGGTCGACCCTCTCCCTTCCTCTTCTCACTTTGTTTCTTCTCTGGCCGGCGGCACCATCTTCTTCTCTTCCCTTTCTTCTTTCTAAGGTTGGCACCTATCTCATCTTAGTGGCCAAAACTTGAAAAGAAAAGAAGAGATCCTTGGTGGTCGGTTGTTTAGAGGGGAGGAAGAAGAAGAAGGAAATTTCCTATTTTGGATTTCCTTGGTGGCTCGATTTTCTTGGAGGAGAAGAAGTAGTTCGGGTGGATTTCGTCTTGGTAGATCGTTGCCCACACGACATCCAAGAGGAGGAGAGGAATACAACAGAAGATCAAGAGGTTATTAGCTACAAAGAAAGGTATAACTAATTAATGATTTCCGCTTTGAATTAATTAGTTACTTTTCTTTGCATTAATTCTGAAACACCAACACAAGAAGCTAGCGATTTTATGTTTTGATTTCATTCTATCAATTTTGTATTTCGATTTACATTTCAATCTTGTGTTTCTATTGTGGTCTCTGTAGTTAAACCTTAGGTTACTGAAAGAAGTTAAATATCCAATTTCTTTGAAAGGCTTTGTTTAGGAAATGATAGATGATCCCATAACCAAGAAGGCATGGTGCCTCAACATGTTTAACCTAGAAGTCAATCTTTGAAATAGATATTTAATTAACTTCTGTAATATGCTTTAACTTAGGAAGATCACATCGGTTAAACATGGAGTAAAAATGTTAAATATCGTTTCCAATCCAAGTTTAACTTCTGAAGAGAAACTTGGATTAATAATGTTAAGCATCGTTTGCAATCCAAGTCTAACTTCAGTAGAGCACATGGGTAGCTAGGTTAAGTTCTATGCTTGTACAAATTTTTGTATAGGGGAAACAGAACGGTGTTCTGAGTAGAAACCAACAATTAGTATCAGAGCTAGGTTTTTGCCTCTGTGTGTTTGGTTTTCAATTAATTATGCACTTTTCATACATAAGTTTAGGCAGGATAATAGTAGGATGTGCAAATAGATTAACTCTGTGATTGCAGGCTCCAACTATTATGGCCTATTGTGATTATATGTGATTGGACCCTCAGACATGTCGAGGGCATTTTATATGTGTGCATGATTGTAATTATTAAATACAGTAGGAGCTGTATTAGTTATTAAGATTTTACATTCGATTCAATCTAGATTACATGTACATTCCTTCGTAGAATATAGGATCGATAAATGTAAAATTTTATTTTTATCGCGGATCGTATCCTTGCAAGGCGTGGTACTGATTGAGCACCGGAGGTGCAGTGGAAAAGTATGATGGACGCAACGACGTAAACCCTTTGGCGGTGGCTAGGGTTGGCGGCATACGGAGGACAGCTATGGATGAGGCCATAATAGTTGGAAAATTAGTTTTCATATTTATTGTCTTTTATGCTGTGTGTGCTTGTGTTTGTGTGCTTGTGTGCATGTTAAAATTTCTTGTCTCTAAATAACTAAGTGTGAGAGGAATTTTATTTAAATTCCACGGTCTCCATTACTAGTTTGTAAGTGATGCATTCAAACTTGCGTGTTGGCTCTGAGTGCCTTCCTCCACAATGGATGAGTTTGTTTGTGGATCACTAGATCAAACTTCCTTACTGGATGGTAATAGGAAATTATTTAGGAGCATGTGATCTTCTCCAACTGAAGGGGCACAATCCTATTTAATGGACTAAGTATCAAGTATGATATACACTTAGGCACATTTAATAGTATCCTCCCCATCGGAGTCACTACTATTATTTGTGTGATCGAAGAAAAATCAACTATTAATTTGTCATAAAGTTAGGTTGACAAGATAATAAAATTAATGGGTAAAACCTCCTCTTACAAATGTTTGAATTTGTGTACGTCCACACTAACGTAGCATACAAAATTCACGGTGTTTGAGGTAATTTTATTTATCATAAAGTTAGGTTGACAAGATAATTAATGGGTAAAACCCTCCTCTTACAAATGTTTGATTTTGTATATGTCCACACTATCATGGCATATAAAATTCACGGTGTTTGAGGTAATTTTATTTGTCATAAAGTTAGCTTGATAAGATAATTAATGGGTAAAACCCTCCTCTTACAAATGTTCAAATTTGTATACGTCCACACTATCGTGGCATACAAAATTCATGGTGTTTGAGGTGTTGGTGAATTTAAATGATATTGTTTGAGAAATCAATATTATTTTAAATTCTAAGGTTTTGACCAAATATTTGATCGAAGACAGACCAACTATTAATTTCATTTGTCATAAAGTTAGGATGACAAGATAATAAAATTAATGGGTAAAATATCCTCTTACAAATGTTTGAATTTGTATACTTCCACACTAACGTGGCATACAAAATTCACGTTGTTTTGAGGTGTTGGTAAATGATATTGAGGAATCAATATTATTTTAAGGTCTTAACCAAATATTTTGTGATTCTTAGGATTTCAAATGTTTTTCAATCCCCTAGCTGTTATATTAGAGAATACACTTACAAAGTCCCAATTTGATTGGAAAAAAAAAAGTAGACTGTCCTCGTAAAATCGAGAACAATAAATGTGTATTCTATTCATTAGTTGTTGAAACATGTTTAGTGGTGTTATCTACCGATACCTGGTGTGTAGATATGGGAGCCACTTATCATGTCTGCAATTCATTGCAGGGGTTCCAGGAAACCCGACGATTAAATGAAAGGGAAATCACCGTCTACATGGGCACTGCTACAAAAGTAGCAGCTATTGCAGTGGGAGATGTTTATAGGAATAAAACATTGATTTTGAGAAATTGTCTTTACGTACCAAGTTTTAGAAAGAACTTGATTTCAGTTTCTAAACTATTCAAGGATGGATATTATCTCTCTTTTGATAACAAAGTTGTTATCAAGAAAAATAGGGAAGTTATCTGTTCTGGTACGTTGGTTGGTAATTTATATAAATCTAATATCTCCCATAATGTAACAAATGGAAATGAATAACACATCTTCGAACTCTAATAAGAGAAAGCAACCTTTGGAAATGAACCAAGCATATCTTTGACATTTAAGGCTAGGTCATATTAACTTGAGTAGAATTCAAAGGTTAATAGCCGATGGACTTTTGGGTTCATTGGTGGTGGAAAACTTTCCAACCTGCGAGTCTTGCTTGGAAGGAAAAATGACCAAGAGACCTTTTAAGGCTAAGGGGTATAGATCCAAAGATGTGTTAGAATTGGTTAATTCTGATTTGTGTGGACCTATGACTATCCAGGCAAGATGTGGTTTCGAATATTTCATCTCTTTTATAGACAACTATTTGAGATACGGGTACATTTACTTAATGCGCCGTAAGTCTGAGTGCTTTGATAAGTTCAAAGAGTACAAGGCTGATGTGTAGAAACGTCATGGTAAAAGTATCAAGACACTATGGTCTGATCATGGTGGCGAGTACCTCTTAGGAGAGTTTAGGAGTTACTTATCAGAGGTTGAGATTCAATCCCAACTGTCTTCATCTGGTACACCCCAACAGAATGGTGTGGCAGAATGAAGGAATAGGACTCTTATGGAAATGGTTAGATCAATGATGAGTTATTTAAAATTACCAAATTCATTTTGGGGATATGCTCTGGAAATAGCAATGTACATTCTGAATATGGTGCCTTCTAAGTCAGTACTCTCTACTCTCATAGAATTATGAAATGAGTGTAAGCCTAGTCTGAAGCATATTCGGATTTGGGATAGTCCAGCACATGTGTTGAAGGGAGACATTGATAAGTTGGAATCACATACAGAAGTTTGCTTGTTTGTGGGTTATCCTAAAGGAATGAAAGGTGGTTTATTTTATAGTCCTAAAGATCATAAGGTCATTGTTAGCACCAATACCCAATTTTTAGAAGAAGACTATGTAATGAACCATAATCCCATGAGTAAAATTATTCTTGAGGAAATTAGAGAAGACGCATCTAATTTAGTACCAACGGTACAAGATGAGATACCACAAGAAACTGCAACATGTGTCACAAATGATGTACGATTGCAAGAAGTGTCTCGTCGTAGTGGGAGGGTTGTTAGGCAACCTGATAGATTCATATTTTTGGGAGAGTCTTCCGACTTGATCCCTGGTGAACATAAACTTGATCCCAGGATATATGATGAAGCACTCCAAGATAAAGATGCAGCATCTTAGCAAAGTGCAATGAACTCTGAAATAGAATCTATGTATTCTAATCAGGTCTGGGAGCTTGTAGAACCACCAAATGATGTAAAAGTCATTGGGAATAAATGGGTCTACAAAAGAAAAGGAGGGACAAATGGGAAAGTGGAAACTTTCAAAGTAAGGCTTGCTGCAAAAAGGGGAATCGATTATGAGGAAACCTTTTCACCAGTAGTCATGCTTAAGTCTATCTGAATTTTATTTTTATCTATTATTGCTCATATGGATTATGAGATTTGGCAAATGGATGCCAAGACAACTTTCCTTAATGGAAGTTTTGAAGAAAACATCCATATGAAGCAACCAGAGGGATTCATTGCAAAGGGCAAAGAGCATCTTGTATGCAAGCTCAATCGGTCTATTTATGGACTAAAGTAAGCTTCGAGATCTTGGAACATCCAGTTTAATGAAGTTATCCAGTCTTATGGATTCATTCAGTGTCCGGATGAGTCTTGTGTATACAAGAAGAGTGGCGGAAATGTGGTGGTATTTCTTGTACTATACATTGATGATATTTTGCTCATTGGTAACAATGTCAAAGTATTATCAGACGTAAGGGTATGGTTGTCTAAACAGTTTGATATGAAAGACTTGGGAGAATATGGACATATTCTTGGGATCAAAGTAATAAAGGATCACAATAAAAGAATGTTGTCCTTATCCCAAGTTTCATACATCGATACTATCCTAGCTCGTTTTAGCATACAAAACTCCAATAAAGGTTTCTTACCTTTTTCAGCATGGAGTACCTTTATCTAAAAGAAATATCTCCTAAGACATCAAAGGAGATAGAGGATATGAAGGCAGTTCCTTATGCTTCGACTGTAGGGAGCCTAATGTAAGCAATGTTATGTATGAGACCGGATATCTGTTTTACCATGGGCATGGTTAGCAGATATCAAAGTAACCTAGGACAAGGACATTAGACTAACGTAAAACATATATTGAAGTACCTGAGAAGGACTAGAGATTATATGCTGGTTTACTAGGCAAATGATTTGCACCCTGTGGGTTACACGGATTCAAACTGATAGGGACAATAGTAAGTCGACATCGGGGTTTTGTGTTTATTTTAGGAGGTGGAGCCATAATAATGGAGAAGTGTTAAGCAGAAATGCATTTCAGACTCCGCCATATAATGCTGAGTATGTGGCAGCCTTTAAGGCAGCCATAGAAGATGTATGGCTCAGAAACTTCATTATGGACTTAGATGTGATTCCAGGTTTGCCCAAAATTATTATAGTTAATTTTGATAATAGTGGTGCAGTAGCAAACTTGAAGGAACCACGAGCCCATAAGGCAAGTAAACATATAGAGCGCAAGTACCACCTAATACGTGGAGAGGTTGTTGTCGCCAAGATTACATCAGTAGATAACCTGGCATAACCTTTCTCTAAGGCCTTTCAAGTGAGAGCTTTTGATGGGCATGTTGAGAGGATGGAAATCAGATGTATGGCAGTATATATGGCAACATAGTCTTTTAGTATAAGTGGGAGATTGTTAGGATGTATACTAAAAGCCTAGATTTTTGTAAACATTTATTTTAAAATAAGAATCAAATTGGTCAAATGTCTACATTTATGTTAAATGTAGTTGCCCATTTAATTTATATTATAGATAACATGGTGTGTAGTGCCACACAGAAGATCATGTTATCCGTTCCTTATAAATTATAAATAGTAGATCACAACTAAGATGGAATGGGACAAACCATTGGAATTGTTATAGTGTAATTTGATATTAGTCTATCTTAACTATAAAATTACACTAGTACACTATGTGTGTATTGAATAGGACCATTTGAGGTTGTTTCTTTTTATACTGACTACATAAAAGAACAAAACCTCTGTTATTATGGATGTGCGTACTCTTAATCCTGATATAATAACAAGCACGTATACTTAGTATTTATTTCTTTGATTTATCAATGGGTGAGATTTAGTTCGATAAATCAATAGTCCCGATAAGTTGGGAAATGATATTATTTATATGGTGTGTTGTTGATTATAGAAGAAAACTGTGTCCTAGTAATCTAGGTTGATGATGTCCCCTTGAGGAGCTCATAAGGATTATCATGTAAACCCTACAGGTGGACTTCGTCCAGCAAGATAATAAAGTTGAGTGGTACTACTCTTGGAGCTAGATATTAATTAAGTGAGTTGTCAGTAACTTATTTAATTAGTGGACATTCGATATCTTAAACACAGGGAGACTAATGCACTCATGATAAGAAGGAGCCCATAATGTAATTTGGGATTGGTGTGGTAGTTCAATAATAACTCTTTAGTGGTATGAGTTATTATTGATGAACTTGAGTTGGGTGTTTGGGGCAAACACAAGAAGCTCAAGCTCATCGGGAGACCAAAACTAATTTCTCCTCGCGGTCCCTGTTGTAGCCTCTATAAATCCTTGTATCCATAAAGTCCACTTCTTACCCAAGTAATGGGTCGAACGCATCCTTTCTTGGAGCAAGTGGGGTCGGCCAAGCATTATTTGGAGCCCAAGAGGTGGCCGGCCCCAAGCACATCTTGGTGTCCAAGATGTGGCCGGCCACATAAGTTAAAAGGAAGTTTTAATTTTTGTTTAAAACTTTCCTTTTTAGCGGCCACATGAATAATAAAAGGAGTTTTTAATTTTATGTAAAAATTTACTTTTATAGTCATCCTCATGGTTTTAAAAGAGAGTTTTATATTTTTAAAATCTTTCCTTTTATAGCTATCTACAAAGGATTAAAGAGAGATTTTAATTTTGTTAAAGCTTTCCTTATTTGTAGTTATCTAAAAGAGAGATTTTAATTTTTGATAAAACTTTTATTTTTTGTAACCATGACTTAAAAAGAGAAGTTTTAATTAATCTTTCCTTTTTTTATAGTTGTCTACATGTTTTAAAAGGGAGAGATTAATTTTAAAACTTTCCTTTTGTTGCCATGTACAATAGGAAATTTAAAAGAGAGAGATTTTAATTGTTGTTAAAATTTGCTTTTTTAAAGGGAGCCCATAAATAAGGAAGTTTTAATTATGTTTAAAACTTTCCTTTTTTTTGCCATGACCAAGGATTATAAAAGAAAAGGAGAGGGTGCCTCATGAGATAGACAACCTAAGCCTTGCCTCCTCTCTTCCTTGTGGCCGGACCTCTCCCTTCCTCTTCTCACTTTGTTTCTTCTCTTAGGCTGGCGGCACCATCTTCTTCTCTTCCCTTTCTTCTTTCTAAGGTTGGCACCTATCTCATCTTGGTGGCCGAAACTTGAAAAGAAAAGAAGAGATCCATGGTGGCCGGTTGTTTAGAGGGGAAGAAGAAGAAGAAGGAAATTTCCTATTTTGTCTTTCCTTGGTGGCTCGATTTTCTTGGAGGAGAAGAAGTGGTTTGGGTGGATTTCATCTTGGTAGATCGTCGCCCACACGACATCCAAGAGGAGGAGAGGAATACAACAGAAGATCAAGAGGTTATTAGCTACAAAGAAAGGTATAACTAATTAATGGTTTTCGCTTCGAATTAATTAGTTACTTTTCTTTGCATGAATTCTGAAACACCAACACAAGAGGCCAACGATTTTATTTTTTGATTTCGTGCTATCAATTTTGTATTTCGATTTGTGTTTCAATCTTGTGTTTCTATTATGGTCTCTGTAGTTAAACCTAGGGTTATTGTAAGAAGTTAAATATCCAATTTCTTTGAAAGGCTTTGTCTATGAAGTGGTGGATGATCCCATAACCAAGAAGGCCTAATATCTCACCATGTTTAACCTGGAAGCCAATCTTTGAAATAGATATTTAATTAACTTTTGTAATGTGGTTTAACTTAGGAAGATCACATCGATTAAACTTGGAGTAAAAATGTTAAGTATCGTTTTCAATCCAAGTTTAACTTCTGAAGAGCAACTTGGATTAATAATATTATGCATCGTTTGCAATCCAAGTCTAACTTCAGTAGAGCATATGGGTAGCTAGGTTAAGTTCTGTGCTTGTACAAATTTTTGTACAAGGGAAATAGAACGGTGTTCCGAGTAGCAACCAACAAAACTCTCCTCCCAATCGATCCACTGATCGATTGGGATGCTGGGTTTTTCGCGCAGAAGCCCTCCCAATCGATCACCCGATCGATTGGAAGCCTCCAATAAATCGAGCGATCGATTGGAGCGCTGGAGAATTGAGACACATGTTGAATCGATTGAACAATCAATTCAAATGATTTCTAAGAGCTTAGAGGCACTCTAGATCGATCGACCAATCTATCCAAAGCCTCCCCAATCGATTGGGATCCGATCGTTAGCGCTGGATAAAGCTATTGCGAGCGTTTTCTTCAACAGTCTTCTTCGCCCGATTCTTCTCCGATTCACAGCAATTTCTCCACAAAGCTCACCGCTAGATCTTGAAGCTTCTTGGAGCAAGGTGTTCTTGCAGTTCCAAGGTCAAGAGGCATTCCAAACAAGAAGGGGAAGCTAGCTAGTATTTACTGTGTAAAATCTTGTAAGGTTTACTTGTATTTTGCTTCTTCTTTTCTTCATATTTTTTGTGAGTTTGTGCGAGGTTTCTCCACCTTCTGCTGTGATCGAGAAGGAGTGTTTTCGTAGTGGAGAGTGTGTGTCATGTGTGGATCCTTGGATTAGTCACCTCTTCTTGAGGTGGATACCAAGTAAATCCTTGAGTTAGCGTTGTAATTTTGTTTCTTGTATTTTCTGCTGCATATCATCACCAAGAAGTAAGCAACGACGAGCTATTCACCCCCCACCCCCTCTAGCATATTTCAACCCTAACAATTGGTATCAGAGCGAGGTCGCTTTTCACCGGAATCATCGTCGGAAGGGGCAACAAGGCTAGAGGATGAAGAAGTTTGAGCAAATTTCGTCAAGCAAAAGATTCTATCAAGAGCTCAACTTTAAATGGAATTCAGAGATGGATTCGGAATTGACACGAGGGTGCCTCCACCATTTACAATGGCGAGCTTCAATTCTTAGAAATCAAGGATCGAAAATTTTCTTATGATGGAGATAGAGCAATGGTTTGCTCTAAGGAAGGTTTTAAAGCTCCAAAGAATTCAAAAGGCAAGATCCTCAAGAAGAGCAAATGGAGTCAAGAGCAAATCCAAAGGTGCGAGGCAAATGACAAGGTAACCAAATTATTGGTTAGTTTATTACCTAGCACAATTCTATGTAAAATTGGAGAATTTAAAGATGCAAAAGAATTGTGGAACAAATTGGCAAAGATTCATGAAGTCCCCTCTACTGTACCAAATCAAGAAGAATCCAAACAGGGTGGTTCAGTGGATCAAGACCAAGAGGACTTGGAAGTTGAGAGATGCTCAATTTCCAAAGAAGAGGTCCAAGAAGCTTCGTCTTCAATGGAATGCAACGAAAAGGGCAAAGAGAGAGCATACTCTTTGTTCCATGTACAAGATGAAGATGAAGAAGTCTCCACCTCTAGGATTGAGGGGGAGCAACCCTTGTTGACATCAGATCAAGAAGAAGGAAAAGCTTCTACATCCGAGTCAAGTGGAGAAGAAGATGATGCATCCTCCAAAAATCAAGAGACATCAAATGGAGGATCAAGTGTCATCCCTACATGCGAAAGTAAAAATATTTCAATTAAAAATAAAAATCATATTATATGTTTTTAGTGTAGGGAACATGTGCACTACAAGAGTAAGTGCCCTAAGTTGGCCAAGAAGAAGGGTCAAGTGGCACCTAAGGGCAAGGAGAAGCCCAAAGAGACCGTTCCCACAATAAAGAAGAGCAAGGAGCAGATTGTGTGCTTCTCGTGTCATCAAAAAGGACATTATCAGAGTCAATGTCCGAAGGGGAAGAAAGTGGTCAAAGCTAAAGGAGGAAGCACAAGTCAAGGGGGAGCTTCCAAGGTAAAACCGAAGGTATCATTTATTGAGTCTACCCCTTTAAATAATGGTAAAAATCATGCTAGCTCTAATTTATTTCATTTTAATGCTATTTACCATAAAAATAGAAAGCAAGATAGCATTAAGGAAAAACATGTAGCTCTTCATGCTAAAACTACCACACTGAAGGTTAGGAAGGTAGATAAAATTTTAGGCAAAAACTCTAAGGATTTTAGTTATAAGCCTAAAAATAAAAATGCTCAAGGACACAATGAAAAACCAAAATCTAGGGATTTATGGAAAGAAAATCAAGTCTTGAGGTCAAGGCTTGATAAAATAGAAAAGACCCTAAAAATGATGGAAAATATCCTAAAAGGGCAAAAAGAGCATAAAATAGGTCTAGGAGCACATAAGCCATCCAATGGCCATAGGGGTTTGGGATAAAAACCTAAACCAAGAAGGATGTGCCTTCTTATCATAGGGTTCCATATAGCTATGGAACCAACCCTAGGTCTAGCGGTCAAGTCAAGGATACAAGGGAAGTTATCCCTAGGAGTATCTTTGCAACAACAAATGTGACTAAGACTTCTAAGAGGTCTAAGAAAGTCACTAAGAAGGTCACAAGGGAAGCAATCCCTAGAGTTGACCTAGAAAAGGTGACCAAGGCTTCTAAGAAGCCTAACAAGGTCATTAGGAAGGTATCTAGGGAAGTTATCCCTAGTGAGTACCTAGAGCATCCAAGGAGCATGAATAGTTTTTGGGTTCCTAGGAGCATTTTCTCTACCCCTTAGATGGGTTAAAGAGTATCAACTCTAATTGGAAGGATAGTTAATCCAACCTTGATGAAGTTGACACTCGAAGAGCATTTTCAAGGTTTTTATTAACCTTTGAAAATGAAATAGATTACTCATTTACTCTTTAAAAGAGTAAAATGTGCCATAATTTGAAAATATTAATTTTATCTTAAATTGGCACAAATTGGGAAAACACAAGAAATACCAAGTTGGAGTTTTAGTATTTTCTTAGGGATTTAAAGGCAAATCTAAGCCTTAATTTAAAGTGATTACTCCTTGAAAGAGTAAAGTGTGCCAAACCTTGAGAAATTATGTGTAATTTTAATTGGCACAACAAATTAAGAGTAAAAAAAAATGCCAAGTTGGGCTTGGGCATTTTCTTAAGAAAATATGAGCAATCTAGGATTACTCTTAGGTTTAGCTAAGGAATTAAGGACACTTAGATAGGAAATCTAGGTATTTTATTTATGCTAACTTGCCATGATTGTTTTCCCATCATATATCATGACATCATTTTTGGCATTCATGCTTTATTATGAAAAACAACAAAAATACCATATCATGTCATACATACATCATGTAGTTATAGCAAATTTTCTTTTGAAAATTATTCATTTTGATGTATGCCATAACTCATCATGCATCACTTTTAATTCCTTGCAATTAAGGACAAATGACATTTATTAACAAGTAACATCCTTGGTGGATGTTCAAAATTCTTAAAATGCCTAGATAGAAATGCATGATCCCTAGTTTAGGGCAAAACCAAACTTTACATCTTATAACGACTTATAAGGTGACTTGTATGTATTTTAGTGCACATTAGATACAAGTGAGATGCTAGGATGATGAGCAAAACTCAAGATGTTGATTTAGTGCATTCTTTTGAGTTAGAGGTTCATCAAAACACAGAGTTATGTGTTTTCCAATCATTGAGAAAGCTAATGTACAAGTCATGTGCATTGAGCCCAAAGAACATGGTTGGATATTGGTTTTGAAAATGATTTTAAAAACACTTTTGAAAACCTTGGTGAAGACTATCTTTTGATAGTAATCATCATTGAAAAGTTAGACACAAACTTGAAGAAAACACTAAAGTTTTTACAAGTTTTCAAGTTTGTGTCAATCTTTGAAAATAGGAAGTATTCTCTTAGAAAAATATTTTTCCTTGATAGTGTATACCCTAAGTAATGTTTACACAAATTTTCATAATTTTTAGAATTTTGTAGAATTTTTGGAGAGTTTCTGAAGTTCACTAAAATTAACCTTCAAAAAATTAGGGCTTCAATCGATCACCCAATCGATTGGAGTGCCTCAATCGATCGAGTGATTGATTGAGAAGGTGTTTATCGTGGACAAAAACTTATTGGATTGATCCACTGATCGATCCACACCTATTGAATCAATCCATGGATCGATTGAACCTGCCTCAATCGATTCAAACCCCAACTTCAATCGATTGAAGCACTGATTTTGGCTGGGAAAGCTTGTTTTCAGCATTTTAGGTCATGTTGAGTCTAGGTAACCATTCCTAACCCCTTGAAACACATTTTTATACATTTAGGGGAAGTTTCCATGATGAAAACAAGGATGGATTGGTTAAGGGGGACTAAGTAGAAGTTTAGATTGAGGTTTGGTTTCATTATTGAATTTTTGAACCTCAAAACCTCTAAATGTGGGGTTCCTAAAGATTTAGGGATTCCAAGTTATTGTTGGTGCAATGACAAAAGTTTGAAGCATATCTTTAGGGGGAGTCACTCATTAAGGACATGGAAATTATTTTCCGAAACCTTTGAAGGTGGTTAACCTTCGTTTAGAAAGACAATTGCTCAAGGTTGAGCGTTGAAAAGCAATGGAGAGTGGATATCTTCATTGAGGGATTATGAATGCTCTAGGATGAGCATCATAACGTGGAGTAATGCTCTAGGGTGAGCATTTAATACAGTGAAGGGTATGGGACCTTCATTGTTGAATTAGTTAATGCTCGAGGGTGAGCATTGGAGATAATGAAGGGTATGGGACCTTCATTATCGTGTTGAACACAACGAGTGAAGTTGTGAACAACGGTGAGTAACTCTTCAGGGGGAGAGTTTTTTATGTGTACCAATAGGGAGAGAATGTAGGGTTTAAGTTAGACCTTCATTACCTAAAGAGGGAGTTTGCCCTCTAGGAAAGGGGGAGAATGAAGGAAACCCTCATTCATACTTTAGCAGGAAAGGAAGTTGAGGCTATGGGATTAGCTTAACTTAAAGATATTGTCAAACATCAAAAAGGGAGAGATTGTTGGTGTAATATTCCCTAGGTCAAGGTTTACCTATTGACTAAGCTTAAGATGGCTCAAGCTTGAGTCTTGATGTTTGGGTTTCGATGTTTGATAATACATGGAGACTGATAATACATGGAGATTGAAGATATAATCGTTCATTTGGGGAGATTGTTGATACAATTCTCCTCTGGTCAAGGTTGGCCAATTAGATGTAAAGAAGAGTCAAGTAGGTCAAGACTGACTAGATACTTGACTGAGAAGTCTTGGTGAGTGAAGCTAAGCAGTTGGAAAATTCTGGTGAGTGAAGCCAGGTGAAAGACTTAGTGAGTGAAGCTAGGCAGAGGAGAAGTCCTGGTGAGTGAAGCCAGGCAGAAAGGAAGTCCTGGTGAATGAAGCAAGGCAGTTGGGAAGTCCTGATGAGTGAAGCTAGGTGAAAGACCTAGTGAGTGAAGCTAGGCAGTATGCAAATCCTAGTGAGTGAAGGTAGGTGAAAATCCTGGTGAGTGAAGCTAGGCAGAAGGGAAGTCCTGGTGAGTGAAGCCAGGCACGTGGAAATCCAGGTGGGTCAAGGTTGACCGAACACCTGGTATTAAGAAGTCCAAATAGGTCAAAGGGTTAACCGGATACTTAGCACGAGGAGAAAAGTCCAAGTGAGTCAAAGGGATTGACCAAACACTTGGTGAGGAAGTCCTAGCAGGTTGAGGGTGACCAGATGCTAGGCATGATGTCCCAACAGGTCATGGTTGACCAGATGTTAGGTTTTAGGGGCTTGGGACTTGATTAGGGCAAATCAAGTTGAAATCAATCGATCAACCGATCGATTGAATCATGCCCAATCGATCAGTTGATCGATTGGGTGTGTCCTGTGACAAACTCTCCTCCCAATCGATCCACTGATCGATTAGGAAGCTGGGTTTGTCTCACAGAAGCCCTCCCAATCGATCACTGATGTGCGTAAATATTATGATCGTTTATGCATGTTTTAAAGCACATTCACTTGCTTTATACGTATATATTCTTTACATGATCACTTCTGTTGGTGCAATATTCCCTAGGTCAAGGTTGACCTGGTTGACTGAGCTTGAATTCGGTCAAGCTCAAGTCTTGATGTTTGGGTTTTGATGTTTGACAAGACATGGAGATTGCAAGTGCAATTGTTCATGTAGTGAGATTGTGAAGGAGAGTCAAGTAGGTCAAGGGATTGACCGGATACTTGACTGGAAAAACCTTGGTGAATGAAGCCAGGCAGTTGTGGAAATCCTGGAGAGTGAAGTCAGGTGAAAGTCATAGTGAGTGAAGCTAGGCAGAAGGGAAGTCCTGGTGAGTGAAGCCAAGCAGATGTGAAGTCCTAGTGAGTGAAGCTAGGTAGAAGGAAAGTCCTGGTGAGTGAAGTCAGGCAAAGGAAATCCAGATGGGTCTAGGTTGACCAGACATCTGGTGAAAGTCCAAGTAGGTCAAAGAGACTGACCGGATACTTGGCACGAGGAGAAAAGTCCAAGTGGGTCAAAGGGATTGGTCGAACACTTGGTGAGGGAGTCCTAGCAAGTCAAGGGTGATCGGATGCTAGACATGATTTACCAACAGGATATGGTTGACTGGATGTTAGTTTGGGGGACTTTGGACTTGGTTTTTGGCAAAAACCATGAGCTAGATCGATCAGCCGATCGATTGGCTCATGCCCAATCAATTGGCTGATCGATTGGGTGAGTCCCTGCGATAAGCTTCCTCCTAATCGATCATTGGATTGATTGGGAAAATCGCCGATCGCACAGAAATCCTCCCAATCGATCGGCCGATCGATTGGTTGATCGATTGGGAGCTGCGATTCTGTGCGATGAGGCTTGGATCGATCAGCCGATCGATCCAGGCAATTCCCAGGAGCACAGAGGCGCTCTGGATCGATCGATCGATCGATCCAAAGCCTCCCCAATCGATTGGGAGCAATCCAATCGATTGGGATTCGACCGTTGGCGTCGTATTTAGCTGTTGGCGAGCGTTTCTCTTAGCAGCACTTCCACAGCTTTCTTCTCCAGCGAACACAGATCTTCACAGCAGTTCTCCACAGATCTCACGCCAGATCTTGAAGGTTCTTGGAGGCTTGTGCTGGTGCACGTCCAAGTCAAGAGGCGAGAAAGAAGCTAGGGTTAGGGTTCCTTGTGCATATCTTGTAAGATTTTGCTTGTATTGTATCTCCCTTCCCTTTCTTCTTGTACTGTGAGCTTGTAGGGCTTCTCCGCCTTTGGTAGTTACCGTAAAGGAGTATTTTTCATAGTGGAGGATGCGTGAGTGTGTGGATCCTTGGATTAGTCACCTCTTCTTGAGGTGGATACCAAGTAAATCCCTAGTGTTAGCGTTGAGTGTTGTTTCTTTGTATTTTTCGCTGCATTTCCTTGAAGAAACAAACAACGACGAGCACGAGATCGCGCCGAGCTATTCACCCCCCCTCTAGCTCCATTTTTGGTCCCAACAAGTGGTATCAGAGCGAGGTCGCTCTTCACCGGAATCATCGCCGAAAGGGGCAACAAAGCTAGAGGGTGAAGAAGTTGGAGAAAATTTGTCAAAGTCAAAGAATTCAAGAAGCCCAACTTCAAGATGGAATTCCGAGATGGACTCGGATTTGACACGAGGGTGCCTCCACCATTCGCAATGATGTGCTTCAATCTTTGGAGATCAAGGATCAAAAATTTCTTGATGGTGGAGATAGAGCAATGGTTTGCTCTAATGGAAGGCTTCGAAGCTCCAAAGAATTCAAATGGCAAAATCCTCAAGAGGAGCAAGTGGAGCCAAGAACAAATTCAAAGGTGTGAGGCTAATGACAAAGTGACCAAGCTTTTGGTCAATCTATTGCCGAGCAACATCTTGGAGAAAATTGTAGAATTTGAAGATGTCAAAGAGCTTTGGAGCAAATTGGCCAAGCTTCATGAAAACCCCTCCACTGTACAAAACCAAGACAAATCCAAAGAGGGTGACTCATTGGAGCAAAACCAAGAGGAGGAGAACTCCAAAGTTGAGAGATGCTCAACTTCCAAAGAAAGAGTCCAAGAAGATTCATCCTCAAAGGAATATAATGAAAAGGGAAAAGAGGGAGCATACTCTTTGTTCTATGTACAAGATGAAGATGATGAAGCCTCCACCTCTAGGATTGAGGGGGAGCGATCTTCGTTGACACCGGATCAAGAAGAAGGAGAAGCTTCTACATCCGGGTCTAATGGAGAAGAAGACAATGCATCCTCCACAAGTCAAGTCAAATCTATTGGAGGAGCATCATTGTCAGATCAAGAGGAAGTTTCTACCTCCGGATCAAAAGGAGAAGATGACATCCCTACACATGAAGGTATAAATGCTTCAACTAAAAATAAAAATCATATTATATGTTTTGAATGTAGCGAACATGGGCATTATAAAAGCAAATGCCCCAAATTGGCCAAGAAGAAGGGCCAAGTGACACTAAAGGGAAAGGAGAAGCCCAAGGAGATCGCTCCCACAACAAAGAAGAGCAAGGAGCACATTATGTGCTTCTTGTGCAATCGAAAAGGGCATTACCGGAGCCAATGTCCTAAAGGGAAGAAAGCGGTCAAGGCTCAAGGAGGAAGCACAACTCAAGGGGGAGTCTCCAAGGTAAAACGAAAGGTATCATTTATTGAGCCTACACCTTTAAATAATGGTAAAAAGCATGCTAGTTCTAATTTTTATCATTTTAATGTTATTTACCATAAAAATAGAAACCATGATGGCATTAAAGAAAAACATGTGGCTTTTCATGCTAAGACTACCACACCTAGGATTAGGCAGGTAGATAAATATTTAGGTAAGGATTGTGTTTACAAGCCTAAAAATAAAAATGCTCAAGGAATTAATGAAAAATCAAAATCTAAGGATTTAATGATGGAAAATCAAGTTTTGAGATCAAGACTTGATGAAATGGAAAAGACCCTAAAAAGGATGGAAAATATCCTGAAAGGGCAAAATGAGCAAAATCTAGGTTTAGGACAACAAGGGTCATCCAAGGGTCATAGAGGTTTGGGATATAAACCTAAAACCAAAAAGGATGTGCCTTCTTACCATAGGGTTCCATATAGCTATGGAACTAACCCTAGGCCTAGTGATCAAGTCAAAAATACAAAGGAAGTTATCCCTAGAAGTATTTTTGCAACAAAAAATATAACTAAGACTTCTAGGAAGTTTAAGAAAGTCACAAAGAAGGTCACAAGGGAAGAAATCCCTAGAGTTGACCTAGAGAAAGTGACAAAGGCCCCTAAGAAGCCTAACAAGGTCACTAGGAAGGTATCTAGGGAAGTTATCCCTAGTGAGTACCTAGAGCACCAATAGGTGTTAGGTTCCTAGGAGCATTTTCTCTACCCCTTAGATGGGTTAGAGAGTGTCAACTCTAAAATGAAAGGGTAGTTAACCAAATCATGATGAAGTTGGCACTCGAAGAGCATTTTCAAGGTTATTGTTAACCTCTGAAAATGAAAAGGGATTAAGGTTTACTCTTGGAAAGAGTAAAATGTGCCATAATGTGAGAAATTTAAATTTTACAATCAATTTGGCACATTTGAAAAAAAAAATCATAAGAACTACCAAGTTGGGATTGTGGTATGTTCTTAGGAAAGTAAAGGCAATTTAAGCCTTAACTTGTATTGGTTACTCTTGGAAGAGCAAATGGTGCAAAAATTTGAGGAATATACTTAATTTAAATTGGCACAAATTAGGAAAAGCAAAAGAAATGTCAAAATTGAGTTTTGGCATTTTCTTGGGAAATAGTGGGCAATCTAGGACTTAAATTTTTAAGTTTGCTAAGGTTAAGGATACTTGGATAAGTGATCTAGGTATTTTATGTGTGCTAATTTGCCATGCCTTGTTTGCCCATTATATGCCATGACATCATATTTGTTTTTGCATTCATGTTTTATTATGAAAAATACAAAAATACCATGTCATGTCATACATACATCATATAGTTATAGGAACTTTTTTTTCGAAAATTATTTCTTTTTAATGTATGCCATAACATCATCATGCATTATTTTTATTTCATTGTAAATTAAGGACTAATGACATTTATTAAGAAGAAACATCCTTGGTGGATGTTCACAACTCAAAATGCCTAGGTAGATATGCATGATCCCTAGATTAGGACAAAACCAAGTTCACATCTCACTAAAGACAGATAAGGTGCCTTGTATGTGGTTTCATACACATTAAATACAAGTGAGATGTTAGGATGATGAACAAAACTCAAGATGTTGATTTAGTGCATTCTTTTGAGTTTTAAGTTTATCAAAATACATAGTTATGTGTTTTCCAATCATTGGGAAAGCTAATGTACAAGTCATATGCATTGAGCCCAAAGAATATGGTTGGATATTGATTTTGAAAATGATTTTAAGATGCTTTTGGAAAACCTTGGTGAAGACTATCTTTTGATAGTAACCATCATTGAATAGTTGAGCACAAACTTGGAAGAAAACAGTAAACTTTTTACAAGTTTCCAAGTTTGTGTTAATCTTGGAAAATAGAAAGTATTTTCATAGAAAACTATTTTTCCTTGATAGTATATGCCCTAAGGAATATCTACATGAATTTGCATGATTTTTCAATTTTTGTAGAATTTTAGGGGAGTTTCTGAAATTCACTGAAATAAATTTTCAATTTTTCAGAACTCCAATCGATCCCGATCGATTGGAGTTCATCAATCGATTGGGCGATCGATTGAGAGGAATTCTCCCGTGCGCAGAAGCTCGCTGGATCGATCAGTCGATCGATCCAAGCAGTCTAAATCGATCAGTGGATCGATTCAGAAGGGTTCAATTGATTGGGATCCAACTCCAATCGATTGGGGATGCTGATTTTGGCTGGGAAAGCTTATTTTCAGCATTCTAAACCATGTGTGACTATAAAACCTTTCCTAACGCCTCAAAAAATATTTGTATACATTTTGGGGGAGTTTTCATGATGAAAACAAGGACGGATTGGTCAAGGAAGACTACGTAGAGGTTTAGGTTGAGGTTTGGTTTCAACATTGAATTTTTGAACCTAAAAACTTCTATATTTGGGTTTCCTAAAGGTTTAGGGATTCTAAGTCATTGTTGGTACAATGGCAGAAGTTACGTGCATGTCTTTAGGGGGAGTTACTCTTTAAGGACATGAAAATCTATTTTTCATACACCTTGGAAGGTTGTTAATCTTCTTTAGCGAAAATGCTCAAGGTTGGGCATTTGAATATAATGGAGAGTGGATATCTTCATTATTCAAGTGGTGTATGCTCACGGATGAGCATTTGATGACAATGAAGGGTATGGGACCTTCATTTGAATCATGTGTGAATATACCAGGTGGTATATGCTCAAGGATGAGCGTTGAGATTAATGAAAGGTATTAGACCTTCGTTATTGTGTTGTGAACAACGAGTGAAGTTGTAAACAACATTGGGTAACTCTTCAGGAGGAGAGTTTTTGATGTGTGCCAATAGGGGGAGAATGTATGGTTAAGTTAGGCCTTCATTACCTGAAGAGGGAGTTTGCCCTCTGGGAAAGGGGAAGAATGAAGGAAACCATCATTCATATATTGGCATGAAGGAAGTTGAGGCTATGGGATTAGCCTAACTTAAAAGTGGCATTATCAAACATCAAAAAGGGGGAGATTGTTGGTGCAATATTCCCTAGGTCAAGGTTGACCTGGTTGACTGAGCTTGAATTGGGTCAAGCTCGAGTCTTGATGTTTGGGTTTTGATGTTTGACAATACATGGAGACAAGACATGGAGATTGCAGTTACAATTGTTCATGTGGTGAGATTGTGAAGGAGAGTCAAGTAGGTCAAGGGATTGACCGGATACTTGACTGGAAAAGCCTTGGTGAGTGAAGCCAGGCAGTTGTGGAAATCCTGGTGAATGAAGCCAGGTGAAAGTCCTAGTGAGTAAAGCTAGGCAGAAGGGAAGCCTTGGTGAGTGAAGCCAAGCAGATGTGAAGTCCTAGTGAGTGAAGCTAGGCAGAAGGGAAGTCCTGGTGAGTGAAGCAAGGAAAAGGAAATCCAGATGGGTTTAGGTTGACCAGACATCTGGTGAAAGTCCAAGTAGGTCAAAGAGACTGACCGGATACTTGGCACAAGGAGAAAAGTCCAAGTGGTTCAAAGGGATTGGCCGGACACTTGGTGAGGGAGTCCTAGCAGGTTAAGGGTGATCGGATGCTAGACATGATTTACCAACAGGACATGGTTGACCAGATGTTGGTTTGGGGGACTTTGGACTTGGTTTTTGAAAAAAACCATGAGCTGGATCGATCAGCCGATCGATTGGCTCATGCCCAATCAATTGGCTGATCGATTGGGTGAGTCCCCGCGATAAGCTTCCTCCCAATCGATCAGTGGATCGATTGGGAGAATCGCCGATCGCACAGAAAGCCTCCCAATCGATCGGTCGATCGATTGGGAGCCTCCAATCGATTGGGAGCTGCGATTCTGCGCGATAAGACTTGGATCGATCAGCCGATCGATCCAGGCAATTCCCAGGAGCACAGAGGCGCTCTGGATCGATCGGTCGATCGATCCAAAGCCTCCCCAATCGATTGGGAGCAATCCAATCGATTGGGATTCGACCGTTGGCTTCGTATTTAGCTGTTGGCGAGCGTTTCTCTCGCAGCACTTCCACAGCTTTCTTCTCCAGCAAACACAGATCTTCACAGCAGTTCTCCACAGCTCTCACGCTACATCTTGAAGGTTCTTGGAGGCTTGTGCTGGTGCACGTCCAAGTCAAGAGGCAAGGAAGAAGCTAGGGTCAGTGTTTCTTGTGCATATCTTGTAAGCTTTTGCTTGTATTGTATCTCCCTTCCCTTTCTTCTTGTACTGTGAGCTTGTAGGGCTTCTCCGCCTTCGGTAGTTACCATAAAGGAGTGTTTTTCATAGTGGAGGGTGCGTGAGTGTGTGGATCCTGTACTGAGCAGAACCATTTAAGGTAAGTTCTTTTTATACTAACTTGATAAAAGAACAATACCTTAGTTATTATGAAAGTGTGTGCTCTTAATCCTAATATAATAACAAGCACATATATTTTGTATTCATTTCTTTGACTTATCAAAGGGTGAGATTTAGCTCGATAAATCAATAGGCCCGATAAGTTGGGAAATGATATTACTTATAGTGTGTGTTGTTGATTATAGAAGGAAACTGTGTCCTAGTAATCTAGGTTGATAATGTCCCCAAGAGGAGCTCATAAAGATTGTCATGTTAAACCCTGCAAGTGGACTTAGTCCGACATGACGATAAGGTTGAGTGGTACTACTCTTGAACTGAGATATTAATTAAAATGAGTTGTCAGTAATTCAATTAATCAGTGGGCATCCGACATCTTAAATACAGGGAGACTAACACACTCATAATAAGAAGGAGCCCAAAATGTAATTTGGGATTGGTGCGGTAGTTCAATAATAATTCTTTAGTGGTATGAATTATTATTGATGAAATTAAGTTGGGTGTTCAGGGCGAACACGAGAAGCTTAATTTCATTGGGAGACCAAAACCAATTCCTCCTCTCAGTCCCTATCTTAGCCTCTTGTATATAGAGAATTATACCCACCTATACCCACCTTTCTACCCACTTTAAGGTGGTCGGTCAAGCTAGCTTGGAGCCCAAGCTAGGGTCGGCCAAAGCTAATGGTGGAGCCAATTTTAGGTGGTCGGCCAAAGCTTGGGTCCCAAGCTTAGGTGGCCGGCCACTAGAAAATAAAAAGGTATTTTTATTTAAAATTATTTCTTATGTGGATATCATGGTTTTAAAAAAGAGTTTGAAATTCAAATCTTTCCTTTTATAGCTTTCTACAAATGATTAAGAAAAGATTTGAAATCTTTCCTTATTTGTAGATTGAAAGGTGGATTTTAATTTTAAGAAAACTTTCCTTTTTTGTAACCATGTTCATGATTTAAAAGAGAGTTTAAACATTAAATATTTCCTTTTATAAGTTTCTACAAAAGATTAAGAAAAGAATAGATATCTTTCCTTATTTGTAGATTGAAAGGAGATTTTAATTTTAGAGATAACTTTCCTTTTTGGAAATCATCCACATGTTTAAAAGAAAGATTTTAATTTATAAAATTTCCTTTTATAACCCACCATGAAGGGAAAAATTATTGAAGAAATTTTTTATAAATTTTCGGAAATAAATTAGGAAGTTTTAATTCTTGTGTTAATTAAAAATCTCCTTGTTTAGAGCTTATAGGTGGTCGACCATTATAATTAAAAAGAGGAAATTGTTTTTAATTAAAAAATTTTCCTTTTCATGGCAAAGGAATTAAGGAAGTTTTTATTTAAATTTCCTTATTTGCCAAACCAAGGATTATAAAAGAGAGGGTAGAGGTGCCTTCAAAGGGAACAACTCTATTCTATTTCTTCCTCTCTTTTCTTCCTTGGTTGTGGTCGGCCCTAGAGGTTCTCCCTCTCCTCTTCTCTTCTTCTTTAGTGGTCGGTTTCATCCTTCTCTTGGAGCTTTTTATGGTGGCCGGTTCTAGCTAGGAGAAGAAGGAGAGAAAGGAGGTTTTGTTTCTTGCATCCTTTGGAGTTTGGTGGTGGTGGTCGAAATTCTACATCCTTGGAGGATTCTTGGTTTGGCTGAAACTTGCAAGGAGAAAGGAGAAGGGCTTGGGTGGTTCTCATCTCGGTAGATCGTTGCCCACACAACGTCCGAGATAAGAAGAGGAATACGGTAGAAGATCAAGAGGTCATTGCATACAAAGGAAGGTATAACTAGTAATTATTTTCCGCATCATATTAGTTTTCCTTTTGTATGAATTCCAAACACAAGAGGCATTAGATTCTAGATTTTCAGATTAGATATTCGAAGTTGTGTTTCTTTTCTTTTATTTTTCAAATTTTTGATTCGATTGTTCTTTTTGGTTAAACCTAGAGTTATATAAGGAAATTAAATATTAGCTTTCCTTAAAAAGCTTTGTCTAGTCGGTGGTGGATGCTCCCATACCCAAGAAGGTCATGTACCTCGCCATGCAGTCCTGGAAGCTAATTTTGGAAATTAATATTTAATTGAATTTATAACATAGGTTGATTTGGATCAATAGTGTTAAGTTTCGCTTGCGATCCAAGTCTAAACCATTAAGAACAGATAAGTTAAATTTGGAATCAATAATGTTAAGTTCCGTTTGTGATTCCTAATTTAACTTCTAAAGAACACAATAGGTTGTTTAGGAAAAGGTTTGACACTTGTACAAAATTTTTGTACAGTGGAACCGGTACGATCCTCCTAGGACCAACCAACATCACTCACCAGGATTTTCATCTGCCTAGCTTCACTCACTAGGTCTTTTACCTGGCTTCACTCACTAGGATTTCACCTGGTTTCACTCACTAGGATTTCTAGCTACCTGGCTTCACTCACCAGGACTTTCAACACCAAGTGTCTGATTAACACTGGCCCACTTGGATTTTCCTCTTTTGCCAACCTCCCCATTGGACTTATCCTTGCCTAACTTCCAGTAAGGACTTTTCCAGTCAAGTATCTGGTCAACCTTGACCTACTTGACTCTTCTTACTGTCAACCTGGTCAAACATTGACTAAAGAAGAATTGTTCCAACAATCTTCCCAAATGAACGATTGCATCTACAATCTCTATATATTGTCAAACATCGAAAACCAAACATCAAGACTCAAACCTAAGCCAACTCAAGCTTAGTCAACTTGGTCAACCTTGATCCAAGGGATATTGCACCAACAATCTCCCCCTTTTTGATTTTTGACAATACCTTTAAGTTAGGCTAATCTCATAGCCTCACCTTCTTCTTCATGCCAAAGCATGATTGAGGGTTTTCTTCATTCTCTCCCTTTCCTAGAGGGCAAACTCCCCCTTTAGGTAATAAAGACCTAACTAAAACTCTTCTCCATAAGAGTTATCATACGTTGTTCACAACATCACTCATTATTCACAACACTACAATGAAGGTCTCATACCCTTCATTATTTCCAATGCTCACCCTTGAGCATTAACCACTTCATAATGCTCATCCTAGGGCATTCATCACTATGAAGGTTTTACTCACTTCCAAAGTTTTGTGAAAAATAATTTTCTTGTCTTTAAAGAGTGGCACCCCCTAAAAATATGCTTCTATCATTACACCAACAATGACTTGGAATTCCTAAGACTTTAGAAAACCTAAAAATTTAATGTTTTGAGGTTCAAATATCAATATTTGAATGTAAACCTCAACCTAAACTCTAACTTAGTCTTCCTTAATCAATTCATCCTTGTTTTCATCAAGAAAACCACCACTAAATATATATAAATATATTCCAAAGGGTTATGAATGGTTATCACGACTCAAAATGTCTTAGGGTGTTGACATCAGACATTTACAATCAAAATCAGCCTTTCCAATCAATTGAAGTTGGGATTCAATTGATTGAAGTTATTCAATTGATCCATTGATCAATTCCGCAAGCTTCTGTTCATGAAAAATACCCTTAAATCAATCATCTGATCAATCCAAGCAGGGTCAATCAATCGACTAATCGATTCAGTGAGCTTATGCTCACTAGAAAACCTAGTTCAATTGATCGACTGATCGATCGAACTCTTCTAATCGATCAACTAATCGATTGGGTTTCTGATTTCCTGAAATCAAATTTCAGCCAAAATTTAGAAATACCCCAATAATTCTATAAAATTATGAAAATTCTTGTAGACATTATCTAAGATATATACTATCAAGGAAAAATAATTTTCTAAGAAAATAATTCTTATTTTCAAAGATTGACACAAACTTGAAATTTTTAATGTTTTCTTCTAATTTGTGTCTAATTTTTCAATGGTGATTACTATCAAAAGGTAGCTTTCACTAAGTTTTTCTAAAGTATATTTAAAATGATTTTCAAAACCAATTTTCAACCATGTTCTTTAGGCTCAATGCGCATGACTTGTACATTAGCTTTCCCAATGATTGGATAACACATAACTATGTATTTTGATGAAACTAAAACTTACATAGATGCACTAAATCAACATCTTGAGTTTTGTTCATCATCCTAACATCTCACTTGTATCTAATATGCACTAAAACACATACAAGTCACCTTGTAGTCTTTGTGAGATGTAGATATTGGTTTTCCCTAAACTAAGAGATCATGTATATCTATCTAGACATTTTAATTTATGAACATCCACCTAGGATGTTACTTGTTGATCAAATCATTTACCATTTATTGGTAAATGTCATTGTCCTTAATTATAAGGAATTTAAAATAATGCATGATGAGTTATGGCATACATAAAAAAGAATAATTTTTAAAAGAAAATATACTATTGCTACATGATGTGTGTATGTCATGACATGATATTTTTATTTTTATTTTTATAATAAGAATGAATACAAGATATGATATCATGGCATATAATGGACAAACAATCATGGTAAATTAGCATAAATAAATCTACCTAGATTATCCATCTAAGTATCTCTAGATCTTTGCTTAACTTAAAATTAATCCTAGATTGCCCTCATTTTCCTAAGAAAATGTCAAAATCCCAAATTGGCATTTATTGACTCTTTTCTATTTGTGCCAATTTAAATTAAGTTCAATTTTTCAAAGTTTGACACATTTTACTCTCTCAAGGAGTAATTATTTAATTCTTTTCATTTTCAAGGTGTACCAATTATCTTGAAAATGCCCTCCAAGTGTCAACTTCTTCAAGGTTGGGTTAACTACCTTTCCCATTAAAGTTTACACTCTCTAATATCTAGGGTGTAGAGAACACACTCTTAGAAACCCAAAATCAATTGGTGCTCCTTAGGTGTGCTAGGTATTCACTAGGGATAACTTCCCTAGTTACCTTCCTAATGACCTTCCTAGGCTTCTTAGGAGCCTTGGTCATTCTTCTCTCCTCTAGATCAACTCTAGGGATAGCTTCCCTTGTGACCTTCTTAGTGACTTTCTTAGTCTTCTTAGAAGCCTTAGTCACATTCGTCTTCTCAAGGTTAGTTCTAGGGATGGCCTCCCTTATAACCTTGGCTTGACTCCTAGACCTAGGGTTAGTTCCATAACTATATGAAACTCTATGATAAGAAGACACATCCTTCTTGGCTTTAGATTTGTATCCCAAACCTCTATGTCCATAGGATAACTCTTGCATTCCTAAACCTAGGTTTCTATTCTTGGACCCTTGTTTTTCATTTATGTTTTCCTAAGAGTCCTCTCTAATTTGTCAATTCTTGATCTCAAGACTTGATTTTCTTTCCATAATTCCTCAACCTTAGATCTTTCATTAAAACTTTGATTTTTATTTTTCTTAGGCATGTATCTAAAATCCTTAGAGTTATTGCCTAAGTTGTTATCTACCTTCCTAACCTTAGGTGAGGTGGTCCTAGCATGAAATACTACATAGTTTTCCTTAATTTTATCATGCCTCCTATTTTCATGATAAATAGCATTAAAATGATATAAATTAGACCTAGCATGCTTTTTATCACGTGTCAAAGGAATTGGTTCAATAAATGATACCTTGAGTTTCCTTTTAGAAGCTTCTCCTTGACTTGAGCTTCCTCCTTTGACTTTGGCCAAGTTCTTCCCCTTTGGACATTAGCTCTGGTAATGACCATTTTACTTACACAATAAGCACACAATGTGCTCCTTGCCCTTGCATACAATGGGGCTGATCTCCTTGGGCTTCTCCTTGCCCTTTGGTGACACTTAGCCCTTCTTCATGGCCAATTTAGGATACTTACTCTTGTAGTGCCCTTTTTCCCTACACTCGAAATAAATGATATGATATTTATTATTTACAATTAAAATTTCTATACCTTTACTTGTAGGGGTGTCACTTTCTTTATTTGATCCAGATGAAGAGACTTCTTCTTGATCCATTATTGATGCTTTATGTTCCCCCTCAATCCTTGAGGTGGAGGCTTCTTTATCTTCATCCTCTTGTACATGAAACAAAGAGTATGCTCCCTCTTTGCCTTTTTCGTTACACTCCTTTGAGGATGAAACTTCTTGGACTTCTTCTTCTTCCAATGTTGAGCATCACTCAACCTTGGAGTCCTCTTCTTGTTGATCCAATGAGTTACCTTCTTTGGATTTTTCTTGACTTGGTGTAGTGGAGGGTTCTTCATGGATCTTCACCAAATTGCTCCAAAGCTCCTTAACGTCTTTACATTCCCCTATCTTGCTCAAGATGTTGTTTGGCAATAAATTGACCAATAGCTTGGTCACTTTGTCATTGACCTCACAACTTTGAACTTTCTCCTTGCCTCATTTGTCTTTTTTGATGATTTTGCCTTGGCTATCCTTTGGAGCTTCAAAACCTTCCATTAGAACAAACTATTGATATATCTCCATCATGAAGAAGTTTTTTATTCTTGATTTCCAAGAATCAAAGCTTGTCATTGTGAAGGTAGAGGGACCCTTGTGTCAAATCTGAGTTCATCTTGGAATTTCATTTTGAAGTTGAGCTCCTCTTGATGAAGTCTTTGACTTGTTGAAATTTGGCTTCAACTTCTTTTTCCTCTAGCTCGTTACCCTTGTTGGGGCAATTTCCCTAAGTCAAGTTTGACCAGTTTGACTAAGCTTGAGTTAGGATTTGAGTTTTGATATTTGACAATATAAGAAGATTGCTGGAGCAATCATCCGGTTATGGAGATGGTCAAAAAGGGATGACCAGGTTGATGAGAATACAAGTCAAGTAGGTCAAGGTTGACAGGAGACTTGACTGGGAAAGTCCTAACTGGATGCTAGGCATTTGAGAAAGTCCTGGTGAGGAGTCAAGCAACGAGAAAGTCCTAGTGAGGAGCTAGGCAGGAGAAAGTCCTGGTGAGGAGCCAGGCAGTTGGAAAGTCCAAGTGTGATCTTGGCAAAGGAGAAAGTCCTGGTGAGGAGCCAGGCAGTTGGAAAGTCCAAGTGTGATCTTGGCAAAGGAGAAAGTCTTGGTGAGGAGCCAGGCAATTAGAAAGTCCAAGCATGTAGTCTTAGCAAGGTAAGTCCTGGTATGACTTGGCAAGGAAGACCCGACAACTAGGATGAGGCCGAAGGAAGCTCCTGAAGGCAAGACGTGAAGGATGAGAAGATATCCGAGGGACGCAAGGCTGATGGAAGAGGCTAGAAGGCTAGTTCGAGGTTGGTCGGGTGTGGCCAAATGCTAGGCATGGAGACCCAATAGGTCACGATTGGCCAGAAGTTGGGTTTGGGACTTTGGACTTGAGTTTGAGTCAAGTTAAGAGTGTTTAATCAATAGGGCGATCGATTGAACAGGGTCCAAATTGATCGGTCGATCGATTTGGACTGTGCTGCGATTGTGGGAAGGCCCAATCAATCGGTCGATCGATTGGGATGTAAAATCGCGAGCACAGAGGCTTTCCCAATCGATCGTGCGAGCGATTGGGAGTTGCTAATCGATCAGTCGATCGATTGGGCAGTAGAAGCTATTGGTGCGGGAAGCATCCGACGATCGAACCTTAGTTTTGATAATGGCAAAGGATTCAAAGTTAAGTTAGTCTGTGATCTAACATTTTTTGAATGAGTATTTCAGGAAAGTCCTAGCTGCGGTTAGGCAGGTAAAAAACCTAAGGGGTGGTAACCTTAGGTCCTAGGGGGCGGTAACCCTAGGTGGAGGAAAATCCTAAGGGGCGGTAACCTTAGGTCCTAGGGGGTGGTAACCCTAGGTGGAGAAAAACCCTAGGGGGCGGTAACCCTAGGTCCTAGGGGGTGGTAACCCTAGGCGGAAAGTCCAGTCGATCTGGAGGACCGGACTAGCATCAGGTAATCTCTCCTGAGGGGAGTAGGTGAGGACGCGTTCCCCGTAGAGGGAACAGTAGGCGTCGGGTCGACCTAGGGTTTCCGGTTGGAAATCCGAAGTCAGACTCGGACAGCCCGAAGACTGTCGTTTATTGTTTACAATGTTTTATCATATTCTAACGCTATCTTGCAGGGTATTTGCTCGGACTAACCTTGTTTTGATGGTGGAGAACCTGCTGAAAAAAGGTGGTCCGGGCGCCCGGAACAAGTCCGGGCGCCCGGGACCAAACTTTATCCCCTGCGCGACTTTGCCAGGTGGAGCATCCTGGTTGGTTGCCCACGTCACACTCCAGGCGCCCGGAAGGGATCTAGGCGCCCGGAAGGTCATATAAAAAGAGGGTCGAGGGTGCAGCCAAAGTACAACGATTTGACAAGCTTTCCTTCTGCTATGTGCTGCTCAAGAAACGACTCTAAAGTGTTGTTACAGTCGCCGACGACCCAAAGCTTCAGTTATTATTTTGTTGTCGGTATTATTTCAATTCCAGTTGTACTTATTTCCTTGTACTTATTCACGATATTATAGTTGTTGCCCACCGGAAGCGATCAAGGATTGCGAGCCTTCGAGTAGGAGTCGCCTTAGGCTCCGAACGAAGTAATTCCCTGTGTCTCTGTGTTTGACCGTCTTTATTCCGCTGCTTATTGCTCTATTAGTTTCACATACGATTTACGGATTTCGAAAAACGAAATAGCCACGAGCGCTATTCACCCCCCCCTCTAGCGCTTTCGATCCATCAATTGGTATCAGAGCGGGGTCATTTTGAATCGGTGCAACCACTATTCAAAATATTTTTTTCGTGGTATTTATTTTTTTCGGAGTCGATTAGAATTTAGCCTCATAGCTATATTCTAATTCTTTTTCGCTCGAATCGTTTTTTCTCGGAATTGGTGCAACACCACCCGAGTTCGTGGTCCATTTTTTTTCATACCGCACTACTAAGCCAGGACCAAGTCCTGGGACATTTTTTGGTTGTTTTTCGCTTTAGGTAAAACTGAAATGGCTCTTCAAGAAGGCTACAGTACTGCCCGCCCTCCGTTGTTCACCAGAGACGACTTCGGGTACTGGAAGGGTCGAATGGAGGCATATCTCCAGACTCACTTTGAAGTCTGGATGATTGTCAAAACCGGATTCGAACTACCATCTGACAGTGCCTGCAAACCACTACCGTACGAGGACTGGGATGCATCTTTAATCAAGAAAGTGGAAGCTAATGCCAAGGCAACCTGCACCCTCCAGTGTGGCCTATCAAAAGAAGAACTCAACCGCGTCGGCCCCTTCAACAGTGCCAAAGAATTGTGGGAGAAACTAATTGAACTTCACGAAGGGACATCCGACACCAAGGTAAGTAAAAGAGACCTAATTTTTAATAAATTATTTAACATCAAATTACAGGAAGGTGAAACAGCTGCCCAACTCCAAGCCCGGATTCAAGACCTACTCAATGGGCTTCATGCAATTGGACAAAAGGTAGACAACCGGGACATCATAAGGTATTCTCTAAACGCCTTCCCAAGGAACACCTTGTGGGCATCCATGGTAGATGCCTACAAGGTTTCCAAGGATTTATCTTGTAACGCCCGCCCTCCCTGCTAACCCTAAGGGACGGGGCTACGATACTCTATGTACAAATTTTTCTTTTTAAAACAGCGGAAGACTTAAAATAATTCTCTTAGTTTAATAAAAACTTTTCTTTTGTTTTCCCTTTCATCAAATCCGAACTACACTATCATGGCCTCAATAACATGATATCAAAATTAGTAGAAACATAACATCAAGTCACATATACGGTACTACAATTCATGATACCAAAGCATAGTTCTTTAAAAGTTTTTAAAGCAGGTTCTTATTTGATTGCCTAGCCACTGCCACACATATCTCCTTGCCTCTCCTGCTGCTCCTCTATCTCATCCAGCTTTTTCCTTTATCTGTGGTACAAGGACAGTAAGCTGTGAGCACTCATGGCTCAGTAAGTTCCTTTCCTACTCACTAAAACCGAAAATCATAGTATAATCAAAGAATGTCTCAACATGGCATCATTTCAACTAGTCATGACATAATGTAACATACTCTTTTAAGCATATCATGCAACATGAAGAAATCATAACTAGTCATGGCATATCATAGCGTAAAGCATAGCATGAAGCATAACATAATCGTATCTAATCATGGCATATCGTCATAAGGAGTCATGGCATATCATACACATGGATATATCATGGAACATAACATAATCATATCTAACCATGGCATATCATAAATCATCATAAGGTATATGCAATATGATTTTGAAAAACATGTATCCGAAAAAAAAATGTGTATGTCTCATGATCTTTAAAACCATTTCTTCTTACATATATACTTGAACATAATCTCAACTTAAAGGGGATCCCGGCTATGTACCACTTACATATTGCGCGCAACCTATGTAGGTCCAAGGTAGCAAGTCTTGAACCCTACAAGGCAAACATACTAGACCCGAGTCTTACTCCATCGACCTAGGGGCACTTAGGAGTCCATCCCTAACGAGGCCCGAGTCTTATTCCATCGACCCCGGGGCGCTTATGGAGCCCACCCTTGGTACAAGCCATATAAAGTAAAGTACATGTCATACTTATACATATCATACATCATAAAAGCATGCATCACTTAGGCACACATCATATCATAAAAGTATGCATCACTTAGGCATACATCATGTCATAAAAGTATGCATCACTTAGGCATACATCATATCATAAAGGTATGCATCACTTAGGCATACATCATGTCATAAAGGTATGCATCACTTAGGCATACATCATATCATAACAATATGCATCACTTAGGCATAGATCATAAAAATATGCATATCTTAAGCATAAAGCATATCATCAAGCATGCATAATTTAACCACATAGCATATCATGAAAGCATGCATATTTTAAGCACTAAACATAGCATCAAAGCATGCATAATTTAACCACATATCATAACATAAGCATGCATATTTTCAGCTCATATCATATCATCAAAGCATGTAAAATTTACCCACATATCATAACATAAAACATGCATATTTTGAACTCATAACATATCGTAGAAATTCTCATCTTGTATAGCTCACAAGCATACATGTCTAAGCATAAAAGTGTATCATGTGCTCATCCAATCATAAGGAACAATGTAACATGATTAATTTGGGTACTAAGCTTCCTAATCCCTTGGGTTCTTATCTTGGCCGAAACCCTCTTAGGTGCCAATTTAGGTTTTAAACAACGTCCCAGCATGTAGAACCTAATTCATCCACATATCATTCTCATAGGAAGTATTATAAACAAGATTTACTTGGACTCTAAGTTCTCCAAGTCCTTAAACCTCATTTGGCCTAACCTTAATAAGTGTGAAACAAGGTTCTAAATGACATAAAGCATGGAAACCTTAACCATATTTATAGCATTTATTTCAAGGAATATGGTAAGCACAATTGAGTTAGTTCCTAAATTCTTTAAGCCCTTAAAATTATGTCTTGGCCGAAACTTACGAGTACTCATTTAGGTTTTCAAGCAAGCATACAAGCATGTGAACTTACTCTAACATCATGTATAAATTTATAAATGGCATCATACAAGTGGTCATGGCTGAAACTTCTCTTAGCATCAATTTAGGTCACTAACAACATATAGCATGTGAATTTTTAGCTTTCTACATTTCATATTTCATGGAGAGTGACATGAGCATGTTCAATGTAAGTTCTAGGGTTTCTAAGGCATGTATCCCTTCATGGCCGAGACTTTAAGGTGTCCATTTGAATCATAGTTAAATATATAAGCATGTGAACACAATCAACATGTTATCTCAATTTCATAAGAAGCATCTTTAACACATGAGGTCTAAATTTTAAGGTTTCTAGGTCTTTAAACCCTACATGGCCGAACCTCATCAAGCATGGAATTTGTTCAAATGGCATAAAATCATAGAAAGTCATAACACATTTCATAACATGTATAAAAGTCAAGCACTATAAGCATACATTTAAATTGTGTCTTAGGTTTCCTAGGTTTTTCCTTTCTTTATCTCATAGCATATGTTTGGCCGAAACCTTCCAAGTCTTTAAACTAGGTTTTAGGTGGCCTAAAGTATGGAAAACCTAAACAAGTTTTATGGCAAAAATATCAAAGAAACTATACATATAAGTTTGGTTCACAAACAAGCTAGGACCCTTGTGGTCATAATTATCATATATCATGCAACCAATTTTCCTATACTCTAATTAAGCATGGGAGCATCAAACAACTTTCATATCTTATTTTCATGGAGGTTTTGAGCATGTTAAAAATCTGTTTAAGCTATTCTAAAGCATCCACCTTACCATGGCCGAAACATTAAAAGTGATGTTCATGAGTTTCTATCAACATACAAGCATGTAACTCTTTAAGAAACTCTATATTCTATCATATAAACATGGTGAGTTTAAATTCAAAGTCTTCCTAACCCTAAACCCTTCCTTGGCCGAAACTTGTGAGTGGGGTACTTTTGGTTCCAAGTAACCTTCAAGTATGAAAACAATAATGGATCCTTAACCATTTATTTAGAGGGTTTTGTGCAAGTTAGGTAAACAAATAAATTCCCTAGCCCTTATAAAACCTTTTGGCCGAAACCCTAGGGTTAGGTACATCTCTAATCCAGCATCACATATATATAAAAATATGAGAGAAAACCTTCTTACAAAGCATAGAAAAATTATCATGAATCAAGGCTTATATTAAACATTCCTAGGATCAACAAGTCCTTTCTTTGGCCGAATTTTCACAACTTTGTTTCTAGGTTTTAAAATCCTCATAAAATCCAAAAACACATTAAAACCACTTGTACCACAGGTGAGGGGATACTTACATCCTTTTCGCTTGTGGTTCTAAAGTGTGGTGATGGAAGAAAGGGTCTCTTCTTCTTGTTCTCCTCCTTTGATTTCCCTTGGTAGCCTTCCTTGTATCCTAGGAGGAACCTTGTTTTGGGGCCGAAAATGGAGGAGAGGGGGCTGAGGCTCTCGGTGGTGGAGAGGAGAGAATGAGAGAAATGAGAGAAAAATAAAATCTTCTCTTTACATGCTCCCTTTTATGTTAAGGGGGAAGAGGTAGCAAAATTGGCTTTTGCTTTCCTTCTCCCTTAGCCCCTTTTTTTTTCATTTTCTTTTTATTTTATTTATTTATTTGTTCTCATCATTCATGATGAAACAAGGGGGAATGAATCCCCTTAATTGTCCTCTTTAAGTCACGGCAAAGGGAGAGGAAGAGGGAGAGAAAAGAAGGAAGGCAAGTTGCCTTTCTCTTGCTCTTTTCTTGCTTTCTTTTGGCTAGCTTTTACTCTCATCCTTATCATGAGTTTCCCTCCTTCGCTATCAATATTTCATTCCTATCCCAATTGGTTATTACCCATTAATCCTATCATTTACATCATGAGAGGTTCAAGGTTCAATCCTTGACCACTCCCTATTTTTATTTCTTTTTATTTCTTTTTGGTTCAACATTCTACTAATATTTTTCTAAGGTAAATTCATCATTCTCATATTTATCTTAAAAGCTTAGTGGGTGTTACATATCTACCATTAAATTAGATGAACTGTTTGCAGAATTCGAACTTCATGAACAGACTAATGCACGCCCGACCGAGAAAGGGTTGGCTTTGGTTGCAGGAACAGGGAGATCGCGTGAGTCAAAAATCAAGCGAAGAACCGAACTTGAGTCAGAAGAAGAACCAGACTCAGAAGACGACGATGAACTTACAACCGAGATAGTCAACTTAGTAAAAAAAGCTCTGCAAAAAGAAGGGCTTCAACAAAAAAGATCTCAGAAAAGCCGTCCAGTCTAAAGAAGCCCAGCCAAGCTCGAAGGTCAAATTCGAGGTGGCCTGCTACGGATGCAATCAGAAGGGTCACATCAAGGCAAATTGCTCGAACCAGAAGGACCCAAAGAAATCCAAAAGAAAGAAGGCATTGAAGGCAACATGGGACGAGTCTTCCTCCGAGGAATCCGACGACGAAGAACAAGAACAGACGAACTTTCTTGCCTTGACAGCCCGGGACTTCACCAACGGATCCGGAAGTGAGGATGAATCGGAAGCCGAGTCCGAGAGAAGCCACGGATCCGCTTCCGTTTCCGAAGGACCGACCCCCTCTGTAAGTAAAAGTCATTTATATAGTTTAATTAATTATTTAATGCATAAAGTAGCTAAGTCCAAGATTCGAATCAAAGCGCTTCTAAAGAAGGTAACACTCCTTAAAGAAACGCCTAACAACGAATCCTTAACTGATCAAGTTCAGATTGGAACCTCAACTCAAGTTCAAAAACTTGAGGAAGAGAATTCCAATCTGAAAAGTCAAGTCAAGGATTTGAAAACAACCCTAGAGCGATTTTCCTTGGGATCAAAGAATCTTGACTTGATTCTTGGAACTCAAAGGGCAATCTACAATCGAACTGGACTAGGATATAAAAAGAAATATAAATCTTACCTATCCTTAATAAACAAACCAAATAGAAAAGTGGTCCAAGCATGGGTTGACAAGTCCAACCTGATCAATCAACTTGGACTTGGACATTATTGGGTTCCTAAGGATCAAATACATTACCTCAATAAACCTTATCGAGGCTATGATCCAGGGGGAGCCAAAACAATTAAAATTCGAAATTAATCTAAAAACTCAAATTTAAAAAATTCAAAATTAATCTAAAAACTCAAATTTAAAAAAAAAATCGAAATTAATCTAAAAACTCAAATTTAAAAAAAAAATCGAAATTAATCTAAAAACTCAAATTTAAAAATTCGAAACAAATCTAAAATTCAAAATCCAAAATTCAAATCTAAAATTCAAAATTCGAAATAAATTCAAAATTCACATCTAAATTCAAAATTCAAACCTAAAACTCAAAATTCAAAATTCAAATCTAAAATTCAAAATCCAAAATTCAAATCTAAAATTCAAAATTCGAAATAAATTCAAAATTCAAATCTAAATTCAAAATTCAAACCTAAAACTCAAAATTCAAAATTCAAATCTAAAATCCAAAATCCAAAATCCAAAACAATAAAAATTCGAAATTAAAATTCAAATAAAAGGAGGGTCCAGAATAGCTGGCAACTCCGAAATCTATTTTACCCGACAGGGTAACCAAACTTAATCAACCCGAAATGGGTAAACAAAAGTAGATTACCCGGATGGGTAAATAAGGATAGATTAAAAAGGGTTAAATTTTAACTTGAAGCACAGTACTGGTGAAGTTTTTTGATGATAGTACGTTGGGAAAACTTGGGCATCGCATGTCTAGGAAGATATGGCTTCGACCTGGTGCATTTGGCCAAGTGGAACTAACCGAAGCTACCTTTAAATGGATCCTAACTAGTTAGACCAAGGTTTAGTATTAAGCTCAATGGGTAGGACTATTTGGGAAACCTCGAAGGCATGGTTACTTTAATGAGCTCCTTGTGACTCACCATAGCCCAGAAGTTTATCCAAAGAACGCTTACTTGTTGAACCCAAAGCTAAACCCGAATCTAACATAAAGCTAAACAAAACCCTATAAATTAAACTAATTCATCTCACAGAATGATAGGAGCCCCTGATTGAAAACATAGATCGGGTGAGATGACTAAGCAAACTAAATTTTAAATCTTACTTAAAGTTAAGTTAAACATCTTTCAAAATTAAATTAACTCAAATATCTCCAAACTACTTAACTTAAACATTTTTAAAATCAAATTAAATTAAACATTTTTTTAATTAAAAAAAAATTTGAACAAAACAAGGTCAAAAATCTAACATAAAGCTAAACAAAACCCTATAAATTAAACTAATTCATCTCACAGAATGATAGGAACCCCTGATTGAAAACATAGATCGGGTGAGATGACTAAGCAAACTAAATTTTAAATCTTACTTAAAGTTAAGTTAAACATCTTTCAAAATTAAATTAACTCAAATATCTCCAAACTACTTAACTTAAACATTTTTAAAATCAAATTAAATTAAACATTTTTTTAATTAAAAAAAAAATTTGAACAAAACAAGGTCAAAAACCGGGGGCAGGCGCCCCCTGTATTCGGACTCAGGGCGCCCGGAACAGGTCCGGGCGCCCGGACTCCCCTATATATAGGGGGCAGGGGGCGCCCCCTACTCTTGCACCCAAGTCTTCCTTAATGCTTCTTAGCTTCCCCGCGAAGACTTTCAAAATTTAAATTTTTCGCGGTTGATACGGAGTCGTGACTCAACCGAGGTCGTCAGTTCTAAAATTTCTTACAATGGCTCCTCGGTAAAATGTCTATCCCCTCCTAAACTTTATTTCTTGTTATGCTTGTTTATTTCTTAGTATAATATTTTGAAATTTAGGAAGCGGTCAAAATCTGGTGCTGGGCCCTCTACACCTAGCATTGACCCTTGGTTTCCCACCGAAGAACTTAGGATTAAGTTTATGTCCACAAATTACATGCCCATTAGAACCAAATGTATAGATAGCGCGTTCTTTCTACGCTCTTATATTCCAGTCTCTGAGGCTATAAACCACTATAGGTTGCGGAACCTTGTTGAGTGCACCAGCCCAATAAACATAAGCTTATGTGCCGAATTTTACAACAACCTAGTAAAAGTAGACGACTTCACCTATACCACTAGGGCAGCTGGCACAGATATCACATTATCTCCCACTACCATTCGTGAGTTTCTAGGGTTACGAGAGTCATCCTGCACCTTTTTATGCTATCCTCCCAGGGAGCTAACTTTTGGAGATCCCTACTCACACATTACCCTCGATACGATCTATTCGTATTTCTTTGAGGACCAGCGTGATCCGACTGAAACCCAGTTTAGGTCAGTTACTCTTAGAATTCAGGACTACGCCCTTTATAGGGTTCTAGTGCTTTGCATTCTACCGCTGACCACTCACGACATTGCGGTGATGCGTCCATTTCACTCCTTTCTTCTCTATGCCATGTGGCATAGGTTAGACATAGACATTAGCCTACACATCTTTTCCACTATTGTTTACACAGCTGGATACGTGACTAGCAGACGAGTACATATGCCTTACTATCACATTCTGACAGCCTACATGTCCTCATTGCACATTGATGTCACCGAAGGTGATATCCGCCACATGACCGAGTTTGACATCATAGGAGCTAGGAACTTTTCCCTAGCAAATATCCATATAGACGATGAGGGTACCATGTCCTGGCGTAGGGGGGCACAGCACTAGCAGGCAGGGGAGGCAGAGCAAGATGAGTTCATGTTGGCACTATTTCCTGAGGATGCTGCTCCTGCCCCACCACCACCTCGAGCACCACACCCACCTCCCCGCACTCTAGCTGATCGAGTTTCCAGACTAGAGCGGGCTATGTTGAGTCTCCAGAACGAGAGCTCCAAGTTTCATCAGGCCATGAGGCGAGAGGTCTCCGATCTTCGACGAGAGGTCCGACAGGAGGTCTCAGACTTACGACGAGACGTACGGCAGGAGCTCACCGACCTGCGCCGAGATCTACGAGAGGATGATCGGGCTCGTCACACTGAGCTCCTGACACTACTCCGGTCGCTGGGTTCCGGACCACCTCCCTCATCATCTCAGTAGCTCCGACTGTAGCTTTATTATGACTCTAGTACAGCATATAGCAGCTCTATTATGACTCTTTTACCTATGTCGACTGTTTTAATCTAATAGACTGTTTTACTTCAGACTTGATTGACTATACCTTAATCTAATAGATCAGTCCTTTTTATGTTTCTTTTACATTTTTATAACTTCTAGGCAAACTTTGATTTTTCAAATCCCTACTTTACTAGACTTTCAAAAGTTGGATTTAGCCTAGGATTTCCCCCTAGATATAATGTTCCCCCAAGACTCAGCCAGAGCATCTCACAAACACCTAGGTTTACCTTGATTGTGTTTGTAAAACATAGAACGGTGTGAGATGCATAGGGTATAGCCTGGACTCGAGAATGCTTATTTTTGTGCATCAATATGAGTCTGGGCGTTAAATACGTGATTAAAAGTAATCAAATCAACTCTTCCAGCCCTAGTCAAATCTAACTGGATCTATTGACTTGACTTGACTAACTAAGTGAACATTGTTGCCCTCTAGGCAATCAGCAAGTAGCTAAACGGTTAGACAGTTGGTGAAGGAAATAATAAGTTTAAGCATGTCTGTACTTAAAAGATCTGATACCTGATCAAAACAAATCTTGACTCATGCTTGGACTTTAGGGCTCTGATACCTTACTAAAACAAATGGCAAGCTATTTAAAAATAAGGTCATCGCTTCTCCTTTGCCTTAAGTATTCTTGAAATACATTTCAAAAACATGCCTTAAGCAGCTTTCTCAAAAACTTTCTCCAAATTTAAAACTTTCAAGTGCTCTCTACTTTAAAACTTTAAAAAAAAATTTAAGTATTACTTTCTTTAAAACTTTTAAAAACTTTTAAGTTAAAAATTTTTTTTTAAAAAGCAGTATTACTTAAAACTTTGAAATTTTTAAGCTAAAAATTTTTCCTTGGAAATTTTCTTTAAACACCTGAATATTTTTCTTGAAAATTTTTGAAGTTGAAAATCTTGGTTGAAAACTTCTGAAGCTGAAAATTTTGTTAGAAAATTTCTGAAGTTGAAAATTTTGTTAGAAATTTCTGAAGTTGAAAATTTTGTTAGAAATTTCTGAAGTTGAAAAATTTTGATTGAAAATTTTTGTTTGAAAATTTCTGAAGTTGAAGATTTTTGTTGAAAATTTTTGAAGTTAAAAATTTTTTTGAAAACTTTTCTGTGCAAATTTTGAAAGCTCCTCAAAATACACTAAGTTAAAAAGAGCTCCTTGTTGCTAATCTCTTCAAACAAAATCAATTGACAAAATTTTGAAAAATATTGCTATTTTAAGGTGTTGCCTTTCACTTGAAAAATTAAGTTTTTCAAAACTAGCTCATTTTTTATATATGGCAAAGGGGGAGAGTAGAGAAATTCAAAGAAAGAAATAGAAATTCAAATTCAAAGAAAGAGTAGAGAAATTCAAAGAAAATAGTTTAAAGGGAGCTTGTATTAAGGGGGAGCTATGTTTATCTTGCTATCATGCTTATCCTGTTTTTTTCGTGCTTATACATAACTGTATGTTTTTACTTAACATTGAATTTCGGTTGCCATTATCAAAAAGGGGGAGATTGTTGGTGCGGGAAGCATCCGACGATCGAACCTTAGTTTTGATAATGGTAAAGGATTCAAAGTTAAGTTAGTCTGTGATCTAACATGTTTTGAATGAGTGTTTCAGGAAAGTCCTAGCTGCGGTTAGACAGGTAAAAAACCTAAGGGGTGGTAACCTTAGGTCCTAGGGGGCGGTAACCCTAGGTGGAGGAAAATCCTAAGGGGCGGTAACCTTAGGTCCTAGGGGGTGGTAACCCTAGGTGGAGAAAAACCCTAGGGGGCGGTAACCCTAGGTCCTAGGGGGTGGTAACCCTAGGCGGAAAGTCCAGTCGGTCTGGAGGACCGGACTGGCATCAGGTAATCTCTCCTGAGGGGAGTAGGTGAGGACGCGTTCCCCGTAGAGGGAACAATAGGCGTCGGGTCGACCTAGGGTTTTCGGTTGGAAATCCGAAGTCAGACTCGGACAGTCCGAAGACTGTCGTTTATTCTTTACAATGTTTTATCAGATTCTAACGTTGTCTTGCAGGGTATTTGCTCGGACTAACCTTGTTTTGCAGGTGGAGAACCTGCTGAAAAAATGTGGTCCGGGCGCCCGGGACCAAACTTTATCCCCTGCGCGACTTCGCCACGTGGAGCATCCTGGTTGGTTGGCCACGTCACACTCCAGGCACCCGGAAGGGATCCAGGTGCCCGGTAGGTCATATAAAAAGAGGGTCGAGGGTGCAGCCAAAGTACAACGATTTGACAAGCTTTCTTTCTGCTGTGTGCTGCTCAAGAAACGACTCTAAAGTGCTGTTACAGTCGCCGACGACCCAAAGCTTCAGTTATTATTTTGTTGTCGATATTATTTCAATTCCAGTTGTACTTATTTCCTTGTACTTATTCATGATATTATAGTTGTTGCCCACCGGAAGCGATCAAGGATCATGGGCCTTCGAGTAGGAGTCGCCTTAGGCTCCGAACGAAGTAATTCCCTGTGTCTCTGTGTTTGACTGTCTTTATTCCGCTGCTTATTGCTCTATTAGTTTCACGTACGATTTACGGATTTCGAAAAACGAAATAGCCACGAGCGCTATTCACCCCCCCCCCCCCTCTAGCGCTTTCGATCCATCAAAAGCTCTCACGCGGATGCGAGAGCACAGAAAGGTTCTGAATCGATCGGGCGATCGATTCAGGAAGTCCCAATCGATTGGTTGATTGATTGGAAAGTGATCATTGTACAGGATGCAGGTGATGGATGGCTACGATGCAACGGTGCTCACGTGGCAATCGATTGGGGATGAATTCGATCGATTGGTAGCACTGTTTAAAGCCTGGGTGGAGCGTTTTCTTCGTTAGAACTTTGAGTTCTTCTCCTACAATTTTTTGCGATTTTCACCAGCAATCTCCTCCAAGATTCTTGCCAGTTCTTGAGGGTTCTTGGAGTGCATCTCCAAGATTCAATAGGCAACAACAACAAGCAACAAGTAAGCAAGAAGAAGGGTGTATTCAATTATATTCTTGTATTTTCTTCTTGAGTCAGTGTTGTAGTGTTGTGTGTGTTTGTACGAGTCTTCTCCACCTTCGGCTGTGACCGAGAAGGAGTATTTCATAGTGGAGGAGTGAGTTGGTGTGTAGATCCTTGGATTAGTCACCTCTTCTTGAGGTGGATACCAAGTAAACCCTAGGTGTTAGCGTTTTGATTTGTTGTGTCTTTCTTTCCGCTGCATATCATCAAGACGCAACCGACGAGCGCACGACGAGATGTTATTCCCCCCCCCCCCCCCCCGCCACTCTAGCAGCCACATCGGTCCCAACAATTGGTATTAGAGCGAGGTCTCTCTTCTATAGACTAACCGCCAAGAGAGCAAGATGCTAGAGAAAGAAGAAGATGGAGTCTGAAGGACCGTTCGGATGAGACATCCGGATTCCACCTCCATACGACAAAGAGGACTTCAATTTTTGGAGAACTCGGTTGAAGACATGGTTCCAAATGGATTGGAACCAATGGGTTGTTTTGGAGGACCCATTTAAAGCTCCAACGGACAAGAAGGGTAAGCACCTCCAACCTCGACATTGGACCGAGGAACAAAGGAAGCAAGCGGAGGCGGATAAGGAGGTAACAAAAATTTTGTTAAATCTATTACCCTTTAACATAATTTTGAGTGTAGGTGAATGCACGAGTGAAAGTGATCTTTGGAAAAAGATCATTACCTATCATGAGAACCCCACTCAATGTCAAGGAGTGGATGAGCCTAAGGAGAATGGCTCATTGGTCCAAGAAGAGAAGGGCCAATCCAATGTTGACACAAGGGCAACATTCGAGGAGGAAAAGGAAGAGGAGGAGAAGGAAGAAGATGAGAGATCTTCTATATCTTCAAGAGAGGAAGAGGTGGAAGCATTCACATCCTCATGGGTTGAAGAGGTGGAAGCACCCACATCCTCAAAAGGAGGAGAAGAAGAAGATGATGCAACCTCCACAACTCAAGCTACATCAAATGGAGAATCATGCATCATCCCTACAAGAAAAGGTATAGAAACTTCAATTGTGAAAAATAAAAATTATATCATTTTCTTTGAGTATAGGGAGCATGGGCACTACAAGAGCAAGTGTCCCAAATTGGCCAAGAAGAAGAGTCAAGTAATACCCAAGGGCAAGGAGAAGTCCAAGGAGACAATCCTCACGACAAAGAAGAGCAAGGAACACATTGTATGTTTCTTGTGCAACCAAAATGGATATTATCTAAGCCAATGTCCAAAGGGGAAGAAAACAACCAAAGTCAAAGGAGAAAGCACAAGTCAAGGGGGAGTTTTTAAGAGAAAACCCAAGGTAAACTTTAATAGTGCAATTCCTTTTAGTCATAATAAAATGCATGTTAAAAATAATCCTTATCATCTTAATGCTATTTATCATGAGAATAGGAGGTGTGATAGCCTTAAGGATAAATATATTCCTCCTCATGCTAGATTTACCACACCTAAGGTTAGGAAGGTAAATAACAACTTAGGCAATAACACCAAGGACTTTAGATATATGCCTAAAAATAGAAATACTCATAGGGGTCAAGAAAAATATAAATCTATGGATTTAATAACGAAGAACCAAGTCTTGAGGTCAAGACTTGCTAATTTAGAAAGAACACTAGAAAGAATGGAAAACATGCTTAGGGGTCAAAATGAGCATAACATAGGAAAAGCTAGACAAGAGCCATCCAATGGCTATAGGGGTTTGGGATACAAACCTAAAGTCAAGAAGTATGTGACTTCCTTTCATAGCGTTCCATATAGCTATGGGACCAACCCTAGATGTAGAGGTCAAGTCAAAGATACTAGGGAAGGAATCCCTAAGAGTACTTTTGACAAGACCAATGTGACTAAGACTTCTAAGAAGTCTAATAAAGTCACAAAGAAGGTCACAAGGGAGGTCATCCCTAAAGTTGATATAGTAAAGGTGACTAAGGCTCCAAAAAAGTCACAAAGACTTTTTGGGTTCACAAAGAAGGTTACAAGGGAAGTTATCCCTAGGAGTGACCTAGTAGAAGTGACCAAGGCTTCTAAGAAGCCTAGAAAGGTCCTTAGGAAGGTATCTAGGGAAGTCATCCCTAGTGAGTACCTAGAGCATCCAAGGAGTACCAATAGGTTTTGGGTTCCTAGGAGCATATTCTCTACACCCTAGATGGGTTTAGAGAGTGTCAACTTCAATTGGAAAGGTAGTTAACCCAACCTTGGTAAAGTTGACACTTGAGAGCATTTTCAAGGTTTCACTAACCTTTGAAAATGAAAAAGGATTATTAGTGTTACTCTTTGAAAGAGTAATATATGTGTCAAAATTTGAGGAGTTGAATCTAATTTAAATTGACACACTTGAGAAAAGCAAAAGTAATGCCAAATTTGGAATTCGGCATTTTCTTATGGAATTAAGGGAAATGTAAACCTTAATCCAAAGTTTCACTCTTGGAAAGAGTAACATGTGCCAAAGCTTAGGGAATTATGTCTAAATTAAATTGGCACAATTTGGAGAATCATATGAACTACCAAGTTGGGATTTTGGTATGTTCTTAGGGAGTCAAGGGCAAATCCGGGCTTAAAATATAAGGTGATTACTCCTTTGGAAGGGTAAATATGCCAAAATTTGAGGAATGTGTTTAATTTTAATTGGTATAAATAAATCAAGAGATTAAAGAAATGTCAAGTTGGGGTTTGGCACCTTCTTAATGAAATTGGGCAATCTAGGAGTTAATTTTAAGGTCTAGCTAAGAATTAAGGATACTTGATAGATTATCTAGGTATATTTTACTTATGCTAAAGTGCCATGATTGATTTTCTATCATATGTCATGATATCATATTTATTTTTGCATTCATGATCATTATGAAAAATACAAAAATACCATGTCATATCATACATACATCATGTAGTTATATGAAATTTTCTTTTGAAAATTATTTCTTTTTGATGTATGTCATAACATATCATGCATCATGTTTAATTCCTTGCAATTAAGAACCAATGGTATTCACTAACAAGTAACATCCTTGGTGGATGTTCATAACCATCAAAATGCCTAGGTAGATTGCATGATCCCTTAGTTTAGGGCAAAACCAAATATACATCTCACAAAGAACCATAAGGTGACTTGTATGTGTTTTAGTACACATTAGATACAAGTGAGATGTTAGGATGGTAAACAAAACTCAAGATGTTGATTTAATGCATCTCGTTGAATTTTAGGTTCATCAAAACACATAGTTATGTGTTTTCCAATCATTGGGAAAGCTAATGTACAAGTCATGTGCATTGAGCCCAAAGAACATGGTTGGATATTGGTTTTGAAAATGTTTTGAAAATATTTTTAAAATGCTTTTGAAAATCTTGTTGAAGACTATCTTTTGATAGTATTCATCATTGAAAAGTTAGACACAAACTAGGAGAAAAGATTGAAGTTTTCATGAGTTTTTAAATTTGTGTTAATCTTTGAAAATAGGAAGTATTTTTATAGAAAACTATTTTTCCTTGATAGAATATACCCTAAATAATGTCTACATGAGTTTTCATGATTTTTAGAGGTTTGTAGAATTTTTGGGGAGTTTTTAAATTTCGTTGAAACTAAATTTCAAGAAATCAGAAACCCAATTTATCAGCCGATTGATTGGGATGGTTTTAATCAATCAGTTGATCGATTGGGAAGCCAATTCCCACGAACAAAAAGTCAGTGAATCGATCAGCCGACCGATTGATCCAGAATGGATCGATCAGTCGATCGATTCAGAGGAAATTTCTGTAAGCAGAAGCTTGCGGAATCGATCCATGGATCGATTAAAGTGATTTCAATCGATTGAGTCCCAACTTCAATCGATTGGGAAGTCTGATTTTGGATTGAAAAGCCTGATTTCAGCACTTTAAGCCACTTCAAGTTCCAATAACCATTCCTAACCCTTTGGAATACACATGTATATATTTAGGGGGAGTTTTCATGATGAAAATAAGTATGGATTGGTTAAGGTAGACTTAGGTGAAGTTTAGGTTGGGGTTTAGTTTCATTATTAAATTTTGAACCTCAAAACTTCAAGTTTTGGTTTTCCTAATTGTTTAGGAACTCTAAGTTATTGTTGGTGCAATGACAAAAGTTTGACCATATTTTTAGGGGGAGTTACTCCTTGACTGCATGAAAATGTATCTTCAAGGATCTTGAAAGGGGGCTAAACCTTCGTGATGGATAATACTCAGGGACGAGTATTGGGGGGCAATGGAAGATTGGTTATCTTCGTTGCTAGGATGATAAATTCTTTCGGATGAGCATTGTAGAGTAGGTTAATGCCCAAGGGGGAGCATTGGGTTAATGAAGGGGATCGGACCTTCATTGGTAAAGTGAAAAATGCTCTTGGATGAGCATTAAGAAGAAGATTACTGCTCCAGGGGGAGCATTGAATACAATGAATGGGAGTTTCATTGGGAAGTTGATGCATGCTCTAGGATGAGCATTGTGAAGTAAAGTAGAGCTCAAGGGGGAGCTTAGGCGGCAATGAAGAATATGAGATCTTCATTGTGGGGTTGTTAACAACATATGAGGTTATACACAATGTAGAGTTAACTCTTATGGAGAAGAGTTTATTTTTAATTTTTGATGTGTGACAAAGGGGGAGAATGGAAGGTTAAGTTAGGTCTTCATCCCAAGCAGGGGGACTTTGCTCTCTAGGAAAGGGAGAGAATGAAGGAAACCTTCATTCATGCCTTGTCATGAAAGGGTTAAGGCTATGGGATTTAGCTTTTTGATAAAGAAGAGGTTAAGGCTATGGGATTTAACCTTGGTATAAATAAGAGGTTAAGGCTATGGGATTTAGCCTTGTAATAAAGAAGATGTTAAGGCTATGGGATTTAGCCTTGTAATAAAGAAGATGTTAAGGCTATGGGATTTAACCTTGGTATAAAGAAGAGGTTAAGGCTATGGGATTTAGCATTGTGATAAAGAAGAGGTTAAAGCTCTAGGATTTAGCCTTGTGATAAAGAAGAGGTTAAGGCTATGGGATTTAATCTTGGTATAAAGAAGAGGTTAAGGCTATGGGATTTAGTCTTGTGATAAAAAAGAGGTTAAGGCTATGGGAATTAGCCTTGTTATAAAGAAGAGGTTAAGGCTATGGGATTTAGCCTAACTTAGAGATATTGTCAAACATCAAAAAGGGGGAGATTGTTGGGGCAATTTCCCTAAGTCAAGTTTGACCAGTTTGACTCAGTTTGAGTTGAGTCAAGCTTGAGTCGGGATTTGAGTTTTGATGTTTCACAATATAAGGAGATTGCTGGAGCAATCGTCCGGTTATGGAGATGGTCAAAGGGTTGACCAGGTTGATGAGAATACAAGTCAAGTAGGTCAAGGTTGACAGGAGACTTGACTGGAAAAGTCCTAACTGGATGCTAGGCATTTGAGAAAGTCCTAGTGAGGAGTCAGGCAGCGGGAAAGTCCTAGTGAGGAGCTAGGCAGGAGAAAGTCCTGGTGAGGAGCCAGCCAGTTGGAAAGTTCAAGTGTGATCTTGGCAAAGGAGAAAGTCCTGGTGAGGAGCCAGCCAGTTGGAAAGGCCAAGTGTGATCTTGGCAAAGGAGAAAGTCCTGGTGAGGAGCTAGGCGGTTGGAAAGTCCAAGTGTGATCTTGGCAAAGGAGAAAGTCCTGGTGAGGAGCCAGCCAGTTGGAAAGTCCAAGTGTGATCTTGGAAAAGGAGAAAGTCCTGGTGAGGAGCCAGGCATTTGGAAAGTCCAAGTGTGATCTTGGCAAAGGAGAAAGTCCTGGTGAGGAGCCAGGCAGTTGGAAAGTATAAGCATGTAGTCTTGGCAAGGTAAGTCCTGGTATGACATGGCAAGGAAGACCCGACAACTAGGATGAGGCCGAAGGAAGCTCCTGAAGGCAAGGCATGAAGGATGGGGAGATATCCGAGGGGTGCAAGTCTGATGGAAGAGGCTAGAAGGCTAGTTCGAGGTTGGTCGGGTGTGGCCAAATGCTAGGCATGGAGACCCAACAGGTCACGGTTGATCAGAAGTTGGGTTTGGGACTTTCGACTTAAGTTTGAGTCAAGTTCAGAGTGTTCAATCTATCGGGTGATTGATTGAACAGGGTCCAAATCGATTGGTAGATCGATTTGGACTGTGCTGCGATTGTGGGAAGGCCCAATCGATCGATCGATCGATTGGGATGTGAAATCATGAGTACAGAGGCTTTCTCAATCGATCGGACAATCGATTGGGAGCTGTTAATCGATCGGTCGATCGATTGGGCAGCAGAAGCTCTCATGCAGATGTGAGAGTACAGAAAGGTTCTGAATCGATCGGGCGATCGATTCAGGAAGTCCCAATCGATCGATTGATCGATTGGGAAGTGACCGTTATGCAGGTTGCAAGTGATGGACGGTTGCGATGGAGTGGTGATGATGTGGCAAACGATTGGGGATGAATTCGATCGATTGGGAGCACTGTTTAAAGCCTGGGCGGAGTGTTTTCTTCGTTAGAACTTTGCGTTCTTCTCCTGCGGTTTTTTGCAATTTTCACCAGCAATCTCCTCCAAGATTCTTTCCAGTTCTTGAGAGTTCTTGGAGTGCATATCCAAGATTCAAGAGGCAACAACAATAAGCAACAAGTAAGCAAGAAGAAGGGTGTATTTCAGTTGTATTCTTGTATTTTCTTCTTGTGTTAGTGTTGTAGTGTTGTGTGTGTTTGTACGAAGCTTCTCCGCCTCCGGCTGTGACCGAGAAGGAGTATTTCATAGTGGAGGAGTGAGTCGGTGTGTGGATCCTTGGATTAGTCACCTCTTCTTGAGGTGGATACCAAGTAAACCGTAGGTGTTAGCGTTTTGGTTTGTTGTGTCTTTCTTTCCTTTGCATATCATCAAGACGCAACCGACGAGCGCACGATGAGACGCTATTCACCCCCCCCCCTCTAGCGGCCACATCAGTCCCAACAACCCTTCCGATGATGAGTCCGGTGTAGAGTAGTCTTACTCTGATACCACTTGTTGGGATACTTCGAAGCTAGAGGGGGGAGGGTGAATATCTCGTCATGCTTGTTTGCTTGCTTTGAAGATGATGATGATGCAGTGAAAAACCTCACAGCAAGCTCACGATGCTAACATCAGGCTTTACTTAGTATCCTCCTCGAGAAGATGTGACTAATCCAAGGATCCACACACACACAAGCACTCCCCACTAAGAAAAACACTCCTTCTCAAAATAATCCGGAGGTGGAGAAACCTCGTACAAACTCACACAAGCATACAACTCGAAACAAGAAGTAAATGTAAACAATACAATGAATAACCTCTCTTGTTCAATCTCATGTAGCTTGTCAATGCCTCTTGAATCATAGAAGTATAGCAACACTTGTCCTGAAGATGCTCCAAGAATTGGCGGAAGAATCATGAGCTTGGTGGAGAAGATCTTAGTGTAAGCACTATCAAGTTTGAATCTCACTGTCACCTTTATACTTCACGATCTAGAGCTCCCAATCGTTTGGGCATGCTCCCTGTTGGATCGAGACGCGCTAGAGGGGGGGTGAATAGCGATCGCGGCTAATTCGTTCATTTCAGAATCGTAAAATGTTCGAAGAGTTAAAAACACAGCGGAAATTAAAAGCACACAGAAAGACGCAAGAGATTTACTTCGTTCGGAGCCTAGATCGACTCCTACTCGAAGGCCCGCGATCCTTGATCATTTTCCGTGGGTAACAACTATAAGCTCGTAAAAACTATTACAAACTAATTACAATTCAAAGCAGTAAAAAAAGATTATACCGACAACAAAAGACTAAATCTGAAGCTCCGGGTTGTCGGGGTGTCGTTGCAGCACTTCGGGATTGTCTGGTAGGCAGCTTGTAGCAGAAAGTTCGCTTGGAAGAAGATATCTTGAGCTGCTGGTCGAAACCCTCTTATAAAGGGTGTTCAAGGCGCCTCCATCAGGCTCCAAGGCGCCTTGAATCCCTAAGTATTATCCCGTAAATAATTCTGCGATGAAGCTTTGACCGCTGCCTCTTATCCAACTTAAGGCGCCTTCATCAGTGCCCAAGGTGCCTTAAACCACCTGTTCAAGGCGCCTTGAACTTCCTTCAAGGTGCCTCCAACCCTTCTGGACAGCTGGCTTCGGCTCGCACCCGAGGCGCCTCCAAGCTCCATGGAGGCGCCTCGGACACTGTTCATCCGAGGTTAACTTGTGCTCCTTTGGTTCTGCAAAAGTGTTAGTCCCAAACACTTACCCTACAAAACAAAGTTAGCACAAAACAACAGTAAATAAGATAACAGAATATAATGACAGTCTCCGGACTGTCCGGGTCTGACTTCAGATTTCCAACCGAAAACCCTAGGTCGACCCGACACCTACTGTTCCCTCTATGGGGAACGCGTCCTCACCTACTCCACTCAGGAGATTTACCTGATGCCAGTGCGATCCTCCAGATCGACTGGACTTTTGCTCGGTGCTCGATGCTTCCGGACTTTCTGCTGGACTTCCGCTTCCCGGCTGGTCCAGTCTTTCACCTAGTTCGCGACACCAGGACTTTCCACCTAGGGTTACCCCCCCCCCCCTAGGACTTTTGCCTGAAGCACTCGACCCACCAAGACTTTCCGCATAGGGTTACCATCCCCTATGACCTAGGGTTACCACCCCCTAGGGTTTTCACCTACCTAACCACAGTTAGGACTTTCCTGAAACACTTAGTCAAGCACGTTAGATCACAACACACCTTAACTTTGAATCCTTTGCCATTATCAAAACTCAGGTTCGATCGTCGGATGCTTCCCGCACCAACAATCTCCCCCTTTTTTATTATGGCAATCCAAATTCAAAGTTAAGTAAAACAAATGCATGAATATATTAAAAGATTTTAAGTGAGCAAGCTTAAGTATATAAATTCAAATAAAAGCATAACTTAAGCTAACAGTTAAACTTTGTGAAGCTCCCCCTTAATACAGGGCTTCCTTTTACTTTAGATAGATTTTTACTTTTTGAATTTCCTACTCTCCCCCTTTTCCATTTATCAAAAAAATAAGCCAGTTGTAGTCATTTACCAAAAAATAAGCCAGTTGTAGGAATTTTTTCTTATTGAAAAATAGATTAGTCTTATAAATGGTAAATTGACTTTGGGAAAAAATTCTCACCTAAGTTTAAAAGGCTAATATTTAGTAGACTGTTAAGAATGATTTTAGCCACTTTTGAAACTTAGTTGTTTTTGAAATATACTTAGTTAAATTTTGAAAATCTTAAAGAAATTTGAAGTCTCTTTTTACTAAGCAAAAAATATTTTGAAAGCAATGATTTTTAATACTTTTAGGTAAGTAAAAATAGCTTAGCAAGAATTTATAAAATGTTAGATTTTAGGGTTGTCTAAGTTTGAAGGTTTCTATATGAACTACTTAGCTTAGTCTTTTGCAAACAAGGAATTTTGAAAATAGAGCTTAAGTTAAAAAGTCACTTAGCTTAATTTGAATAAAACAATACTTAATGTTGAAAACATAGGAGTAAAAACTTTTTAATTTTTAGGACGAAGAGGGAGAAACTAAAATTTAATTTAATTAAATTGGTTGGTCCTTAAGTCCAAGCATGAGTCTAGTGAAATAATTGTTAATTTATTAATTTGTTTTGATCAGGTATCAGAGCCCTAAAGTACAAACATGCTTAAACTTAATATTTCCTTCACCAATTGTCTAACCTTTATCTACTTGCTGATTGCCTAGAAGGCAGCAGCTTTCACTTGGTTAGTCGAGTTAAGTCATTTAGTCCAGTTAGATTTGACTAGAGCTGGAAGACTTGACTTGATTACTGTTAATAAAGTATTTAATGCACAGACTCATATTGATGCACAGAAATAAGCATTCTTGAGTCCAGGCTGTACCCTATGCATCTCACACCATTTTATGTTTTTCAAACACAAGCAAGGTATACCTAGGTGTTTGTGAGATGCTCATGCTTAAATCTAGGGGAACAGGATCTCTAGGGTAGAAGCCTAGGCTAAATTTAAATTTTGAAAATTCTAAGAAAAAAGGGGATTTTTAAATCATTATTTTTCCTATATTTTAAAAAGAATAAGAGAATGAGTTTTGAAGTAAGACAATGAATTTTGAAAATTAATATCTATTCTACCCAACACATCCCTATTTGTCTTCTAAGTGCACTGAACTCAAGTTCAGGTAAGGGTTTTGTGAAAATGTCAGCTAGGTTTGATTTGGACTCAACATAGTTGAGTGCAAGTTCACCTTTAGCTACATGATCCCTTACAAAGTGGTGTTTTACCTCTATGTGTTTAGTCCTAGAGTGGTGGATTGGATTTTTAGTTAGATTAATTGAACTTATATTGTCAATTAAGATTTTTGTATTTTTGTATTATAATTCATAGTCTTTTAAGGTATGCATCATCCACAAAAGTTGAGAGGCACACTCTCCTAGGGCTATGTATTCAGCTTCAGTGGTGGATAGAGCAACACAATGTTGCTTTCTGCTTGACCAACTTACTAGGCACTGACCTAGGATTTGGCAGCTACCACTTGTACTTTTTCTGTCTAATTTGCACCCAGCATAGTCTGAGTCAGAATAGCCAAACAGGTCAAAGGTGCTAGTTCTAGAGTACCAAAGTCCTATATTGAGGGTGCCCTTTATATATCTAAGTATTCTTTTAACATATGTTAAATGTGATTCTTTTGCACAAGATTGGTATCTTGCGCACATACCCACTGCAAATATTATATCTGGTTGACTTGCAGTTAGGTAGAGTAGGCTTCCTATTATACTTCTATAGTATTTTGGGTCTACTGATTTTCCTTCTGGGTCCGAGTCAATGTTGATGTTAGTGGCCATTGGAGTATTTATGATTTTAGACTGCTCCATGCCAAACTTCTTAATTAGTTTTTTAGCATATTTAGTTTGGTAAATGTAGATTTTATCTTTTGTTTGTTTAATTTGTAAACCTAAGAAGAAATTTAGTTCTCCAACCATACTCATTTCAAACTCATTTTCCATTAATTTAACGAATTCTTTTAGAAATTTAGAGTTAGTTGAGCCGAAAATTATATCATCAACATAGATTTGGGCTATAAAGATGTCATTTTCTATAATTTTTACAAATAGGGTTGGATCTATGTGACCTTGATTAAAACCTTTGGATGTTAAGTAATTGGATAATCGTTCATACCATGCTCTAGGAGCTTATTTAAGTCCATATACGGCCTTTTTCAATTTAAATACATGATTAGGGTAGTCTAAGTCCTCGAATCCTGGGGGTTGGTTTACATAGACCTCTTCTTTAATGAACCCATTTAGGAATGCAGATTTTACATCCATTTGGTATAATTTAAACCCTTTATGTGCTGCATAGGCTAGCAGCATCCTAATGGATTCAAGTCTAGCTACTGGTGCATAGGTTTCGTCATAATCTAAACCTTCAACCTGACTAAAACCTTTGGCTACTAGTCTGGCCTTGTTTCTAACTATTTCACCATGATCATCCAATTTGTTCCTAAATACCCATTTGGTGTCAATTATGGACTTATCTATGGGTTTAGGTACAAGTTCCCAGACTTGGTTTCTTTCGAATTGTGCTAGCTCTTCCTGCATAGCAATGATCCAGTCTGGGTCGGGTAGGGCCTCTTCTATAGTCTTAGGCTCAATATTTGAAATAAGGGCAATCTGACTTAGGTTCCTATATGAGGATCTGGTTCTGGCTCCTAGGTTTGGATCACCCAAAATTTGGTCAGGTGGGTGAGAGGTACTAGCTCTAGTTGGTCTTATATTTGGTTCAGAAATTGGTTCCTCTGGTTTATTAGTTTTGGGATGAATTTCATCATCTTCATCAGTTTTTGGATTAATGTCAATACTTTCATCTATATTTGGTAGATTATTTTCTTCATCAAATATTACATTAGTTGTTTCTTCAACTTTTAGGGTATTTTGATTATAGACTCCATATGCCCTACTTGTTGTAGAGTACCCTAAAAAGATTCCTTGGTTTGATTTGGATGTAAATTTTCCTAAATAATCTTTAGTGTTTAAAATGTAAACTTTACACCCAAAAACTTTTAAATAGTTTAAGTTAGGAATTTTATTGTAATATATTTCATAAGAGGTTTTATTGTGAAGTTTGTTAATTAGAATTCGGTTTTGGATATAGTTTGCAGTATTTACTGCTTCAGCCCAAAATTGATGATTTAGATTATATTCATTTAACATAGTCCTAGCGGCTTCTTGTAGGATTCGGTTTTTACGTTCTACTAGGCCGTTTTGTTGGGGGGTCCTAGGGTAAGAATATTCATGTTTATACCCATTAATTCTACAGAATTGGATAAATCTATGATTTTCAAATTCCCCCCCCCCCCCCCGTGATCACTTCTTATTCTTTTAATTTTAGTATCTTTCTCATTTTCTATTAAATTACAAAAATTACTAAATACTTCAAAGGTTTCATCTTTTGTTTTTAGAAATTTTATCCAAGTGAACCTAGAGTAGTCATCAATTATAACTAAGCAATACTGGTTCTTGCTTAGTGACTTAACTCCATGTGAATCAAATAGGTCTAGATGTAGGAGCTCAAGTAAGGAGTTTGTTCTATCTAGATTAGTTGACTTGTGGGTTGACTTGGTTTGTTTTCCTTGTTGACAAGTATTACAGATTGAGTTTTCAATAAATTTTAGTTTGGGTAAACCTCTAACTAGACCATTTTGACTAATTTTTGAAATGAGTCTAGTGTAAGTGTGGCCCAATCTTCTGTGCCACAGATCAGTTTCCTCTTGTTGTGTTAGAAAACACTTTGTAGAGGATGTGGGTAGGTCAATTGTGTAGATGTTATTTTTCCTTAGCCCCTTAAGAGTGATTTCAGGGTTTTCAATATTTTTAACTACACACCTAGATTTGTCAAAGGTAACTAAGTATCCACTATCACACAATTGACTTATACTTAGAAGATTAAAATTGAAATTTTCAACTAGTAGAACTTTTGAATAATAAAATCAGAACTAAGTTCGATATTACCTTTTCCGATTACCTTAAGTTTACCGTTGTTGCCGAATGCAACTGATCCTAGGTTCTTTAGTTTGAGTTTAGTAAACTTCAATCTATCTCCAGTCATATGTCTGGAGCATCCATTATCCAACATCCATTGATCCAATTCCTACACATAAAGTAGTTGAATTAGTTTCTTTTTAACGGATTGATAGATAGCCCAATTGAAGAAGGCTCCCTAGTTTTCCACCTCACTCAATCTAAGTTGACAATCAGTTAATCCTATGGGTGATTGTGAGATGGTTGAATAAAAGTCTTTTAGGTTAATTCATCGTGAAGATAATTTTAAGTTAATTAAGTTTAAAACGAATTTTAAGTTAATTTTGAAATATTTTGAAAAGATTATTAAAGGATTTTGAAGGTAATTTTGAAATCGTTTTTTAATAGATTTTTCAAATAATTTTGAAATTAAGATTTTTTTAAAAGATTTTTTAAAATTATTTTTTAAAAGATTTTTCAAATAATTTTGAAATTAAGTTTTTTTTTTAAATGATTTTTGAAATATTTTGAAAATATTTTTAAAGAAGTTTTGAAATTAAGTTTAAAAGATGATTTTTGAAATATTTTGAAAAGATTTTGAAAGTAATTTTGAAATTGATTTTGAAAAGATTTTTGAAATTAATTTTTTAAAAGATTTTTAAAATGATTTTTAAAAGATTTTTCAAATAATTTTGAAATTAAGTTTTTAAAAGATTTTTAAAATGATTTTTAAAAGATTTTTCAAATAATTTTGAAATTAAGTTTTTTTTTAAATGTTTTTTGAAATATTTTGAAAAGATTTTTAAAGAAGTTTTGAAATTAAGTTTAAAAGATGATTTTTGAAATATTTTGAAAAGATTTTTAAAGGATTTTGAAATTGATTAATTGATTATAGAATTTGAATTAATTATAGTTATGAGTTTAATTTTGAATTTGAATTATAAATTCCTTAATCATCTCACCCGATCTAAATTTTCAATCAGGGAATCCTATAATTTTTGTGAGATGAATTGAGGTTCAATTTAAGGGTTTGGTTTAACTTTGTGTTAGATTTAGGTTTAGCTTTGGGTTCAACAAGTAAGCATTCTTTGGATAAACTTCTGGGCTATGGTGAGTCACAAGGAACTCATTAAAGTAACTATGCCTTCGAGGTTTCCCAAATAGTCCTACCCATTGAACTTAATACTAAACCTTGGTCTAACTAGTTAGGATCCTTTTAAGGGTAGCTTCGGTCAGTTCCACTTGGCCAAATACACCAGGTCGAAGTCATATCTTCCTAGACATGCGATGCCCAAGCTTCCCTAACAAACTATAATCCAAAAACTTCATCAGTACCGTGGGTCAAGTTAAATCTAGCTCATTTCTTCTAACCTTAATTACCCTGCCTGGTAGTCTACTCTTATTTACCCATTTCGGGTAGATTAAGTTCGGTTACCCAGGCGAGTAGTTTAGTTAGGGGTGCCAGCTATTCTGGATCATCCTTCTATATTTTTATTTGGTTTAAATTAAATTTTAATTTTTAATTTAATTTCGAATTTTTAAGTTAATTTCGAATTTTTAATTTAATTTTGAATTTTTAATTAAATTTTAATTTAATTTCGAATTTTGAATTTAATTTCGAATTTTGAATTTAATTTCAAATTTTGAATTTAATTTCGAATTTTTAATTTAATTTCAAATTTTGAATTTAATTTCGAATTTTGAATTTAATTTTGAATTTTGAAATTAATTTTGAATTTAATTTCGAATTTTTAATTTAATTTCGAATTTAGAATTTTAATTTATTTTCGAATTTTTAATTTAATTTTGAATTTTTAATTTAATTTCGAATTTAGAATTTAGAATTTTAATTTAATTTCGAATTTTTAATTTAATTTTTAATTTTTAATTTAATTTTAAATTTTTTATTTAATTTTTTATTTTAAATTTAATTTCGAATTTCGAATTTAGAATTTTAATTTAATTTCAAATTTTTAATTTAATTTTTATTTTTAATTTAATTTTGAATTTTTAATTTAATTTCGAATTTAGAATTTTAATTTAATTTTGAATTTTTAATTTAATTTTGAATTTTAAATTTAATTTCAAATTTAGAATTTAGAATTTTAATTTAATTTCGAATTTTTAATTTAATTTTTAATTTTTAATTTAATTTTGAATTTTTAATTTAATTTCACATTTTTTATTTTGAATTAATTTTGTTTTAGTAGTATCGTTTTTCTTTTTGCTCCCTATGGATCATAGCCTCGATATGGTCTATCGAGGTAGTGTATTTGATCCTTCGGGATCCAATATTGACCAAGTCCAACTTGATTGATCAATTTGGACTTAGGGACTCATGCTTGGACTGTTTTTCTATTTGTTCTTTCTACAAGCGATAAGTAGGATTTATATTTTCTTTTTGGTTTAAATCCTAGACCAGTTCTATTGTAAACGGCTCTTTGTGTCCCAAGAATTAGGTCAAGATTCTTGGAACCTAAAGAAAATTGTTCTAGTGTTTTCTCCAGATCCTTGACTTGAGTTTTCAGACTGGAGTTCTCTTGTTCAAGTTTTTGGACTTGAATTGAGTTTCCAGTCTGAACTGGTTCAGTCAGAGATTTGGAGTTAGTCGCTTCTTTAAGGACTTCTACTTCCTTTAGAAAGGACTTAACTCTAAGGTTCGACTTAGCTAATTTTTGCAATAAGTAATTAACTAAGTTATTGAGTCGAGGGATACTTATAGAGGGATCGGGCCCTTCGGAAACGGATACGGATCCGTGGCTTCGCTCGGACTCGGCCTCCGACTCGATCTCGCTTTCGGATTCGTCGATCTGGTCCCGGGCCATCAGCACAAGTAAACTCGTCTGATTGAGTTCGTCGTCATCGTCTTCTGAGGAAGATTCATCCCATGTTGCCTTTAAGGCCTTCTTCCTTCTCTGCTTCTTTGCATCCTTTTGATTCGGGCAGTTGGCCTTGATGTGCCCCTTCTGGTTGCAACCGTAGCAGATCACTTCAAACTTTACCTTAGAACATGGTTGGGCCTCCTTAGATTGGACTGCCTTCTTTAGGTCCTTCTTGTTGAAGCCTTTCTTCTTCTTGTAGAGTCTCTTCATAAGATTCATGAGCTCCGTTGTTAGTTCTTCATCTTCATCATCTGAGTCGGGTTCTTCTTCTGACTCTGGTTCAGTTCTTCGTCGTGATCTCAGTTCGCGCGTTCGACTGGTACCTGCAACCAAAGCAACCCCCTTCTCGATTGGCTGTGCATTAGTCTGCTCATGTAATTCAAACTCACAGAATAATTCATCTAATTTTATTGAAGATAAATCCTTGGAGACTTTGTAGGCATCTACCATTGATGCCCACAATGTACTCCTCGGAAACGAATTTAGTGTGTACCTTATAACGTCCCGATTCTCTATCTTTTGACCTATTCCGTGGAGAGAGTTGAGGATGTCTTGAATTCTTGCGTGTAGAGAACTCACCGTCTCACCTTCCTGCATTTTCAGATTATATAGTTTATTAAGTAAAAGATCTCTTTTACTTACCTTGGTGTCGGAGGTGCCTTCGTGGAGTTCTATTAGTTTCTCCCACAGCTCCTTTGTAGTTGAAAAGGGACTAACTCTATTGAGCTCCTCCTTGGAAAGACCACACTGGAGGGTGCAGGTAGCTTTGGCGTCGGCTTCCACCTTCTTGATTAGGGATGGCTCCCAGTCCTCGCAGGGTGTAGGCTTGCCATCTTTATCAGTTGGCATATCCAAACCAGTCTTGATTATCATCTAGGTTTCGAATTGGATTTTCAGGTAGGTTTCCATTCGTCCCTTCCAGTACCCGAAATCTTCTCCGGAGAAGAGGGGGGGACGAATGGTGCTGAAACCCTCTTGTTGGGCCATTGAAAGAATATGCAAAAGAAATAAAAAAAAAATATGTCCCAAGACTAAGTCTTGGATTAGTAGTGCGGGAGTCAAAAATTGAAAAAGAACTAACTCGAGTGGTGTTGCAACAACTTCGAGCCAGATCGATACGAACGAAAAAAAACTGGAATATAGTAATGATACTAATTTCAGTTGACTCCGAAAAATTTAAAACACCGTGAAAAAATTACGTGATTGGTGGTTGCACCAAATCAACGCGACCCCGCTCTGATACCAATTGTTGGATCGAGACGCGCTAGAGGGGGGTGAATAGCGATCGCGGCTAATTCGTTCGTTTCGGAATCGTAAAACGTTCGAAGAGTTAAAAACGCAGCGGAAATTAAAAGCACACAGAAAGATGCAAGAGATTTACTTCGTTCGGAGCCTAGATCGACTCCTACTCGAAGGCCCACGATCCTTGATCGCTTTCCGTGGGCAACAACTATAAGCTCGTAAAAACTATTACAAACTAATTACAATTCAAAGCAGTAAAAAAAGATTATACCGACAACAAAAGACTAAATCTGAAGCTCCGGGTTGTCGGGGTGTCATTGTAGCACTTCGGGATTGTCTCATAGGCAGCTTGTAGCAGAAAGTTCGCTTGGAAGAAGATATCTTGAGCTGCTGGTCGAAACCCTTTTATAAAGGGTGTTCAAGGCGCCTCCATCAGGCTCCAAGGTGCCTTGAATCCATAAGCATTATCCCGTAAATAATTCTGCGATGAAGCTTTGACCGCTGCCTCTTATCCAACTTAAGGCGCCTTCATCAGTGTCCAAGGTGCCTTAAACCACCTGTTCAAGGCGCCTTGAGCTTCCTTCAAGGCGCCTCCAACCCTTCTGGACAGCTGGCTTCGGCTCGCACCCGAGGTGCCTCCAAGCTCCATGGAGGCGCCTCGGAAACTATTCATCCGAGGTTAACTTGTGCTCCTTTGGTCCTGCAAAAGTGTTAGTCCCAAACACTTACCTTGCAAAACAAAGTTAGCACTAAACAACAGTAAATAAGATAACAGAATATAATGACAGTCTCCGGACTGTCCGGGTCTGACTTCGGATTTCCAACCGAAAATCCTAGGTCGACCTGACGCCTACTGTTCCCTCTACGGGGAGCGTGTCCTCACCTACTTCACTCAGGAGATTTACCTGATGTCAGTGCGATCCTCCAGATCGACTGGACTTTTGCTCGGTGCTCGATGCTTCCGAACTTTCTGCTGGACTTTCACTTCCTAGATGGTCCAGTCTTTCACCTGGTTCGCGACACCAGGACTTTCCACCTAGGGTTACCCCCCCCCCTAGGACTTTTGCCTGAAGCACTCGACCCACCAAGACTTTCCGCATAGGGTTACCACCCCCTATGACCTAGGGTTACCACCCCCTAGGGTTTTCACCTACCTAACCACAGTTAGGACTTTCCTGAAACACTTAGTCAAGCACGTTAGATCACAACACACATTAACTTTGAATCCTTTGCCATTATCAAAACTCAGGTTCGATCGTCGGATGTTTCCCGCACCAACACTCCCAATCCATTGCCACGTCAGATCCCAGTAATCCTAGTTGTCCAAAGCTCATAACCTGTGCAACGGTCATATCTCAATCGATTGACCAATCGATTGGGGAGGCTTGAATCAATCGACCGATCGATTCAGAGTGCCTCTGTGCTCTTGCTGGAAAAAACCCTGAATCGATTAACCGACCGATTTAGGCTTCCTCGTATCTTTATGAGAAATTTAGCCCCAATCAATTGACTGATCGATTGGTGTTGCCCAATTGATTGGTTGATCGATTGGGAACCTTTCTGTGCTCGTGAGAAAATGTTTCCAATCGATCAGCTGATCGATTGGGCTGCCTTCACTCACATCACACTCCCAATCGATTAGCTGATCAATTAGGCTCTAGTTCAATCAATCACATGATCGATTGACCAATCCTAACTTGCCTAACTCAAGTCTAGGGTTCCCAAACCCAACATCTAGTTAACCTTGACCTATTGGGACTCCTCATTGCCTAGTATACGGTCAACCTTGACCTGCTGGGACTTCTTCACCAAATGTCAGGTCAATCCCTTGATCCACTTGAATTTTTCTCCTTGTGCCAAGTATCTGATCAATCATTTAACCTACTTGGACTTCCAATCACCAGATGTTCCGTCATCCTTAACCCACCTGGATTTCTATTGCCTGGTTTCACTCACCAGGATTTCCATATGCCTGGCTTCACTCACCAGGGCTTTCACATAGCTTCACTCACTAGGATTTTCATCTGCCTAGCTTCACTCACTAGGTCTTTCACCTGGCTTCACTCACCAAGATTTTCATCTGCCTAGTTTCACTCACTAGGTCTTTCACCTGGCTTCACTCACCATAATTTTCATCTGCCTAGCTTCACTCACTAGATTTTTTACCTAGCTTTACTCACCAGAATTTCACCTAGCTTCACTTACTATGATTTCTATTTATCTGGCTTTACTCACTAGGACTTCTAACACCAAGTGTCTGGTTAACACTGGCCCACTTCAATTTTCCTCTTCTGCCAACCTCCCCATTGGACTTATCATTGCCTAATCTCTAGTTAGGACTTTTCCAGTCAAGTATGCAGTATATCTTGATCTACTTGACTCTTCTTACTGTCAACCTGACAAACATTAACCAGAGGAGAATTGTTCCAACAATCTCCTTCAACAGACGATTGCACCTGTAATCTCTATATATGTTATCAAACATTGAAATATAAACATCAAGACCCAAACTTGAGCCAACTCAAGTTTAGTCAACTTGGTCAACCTTGCCCTAAGGGATATTGCACCAATAAAGTAGAGATTCTTCTACTATTTTGGGTTTGATTTTGGAAATTAGATATACTTGACTTAGGTTTCTGAAGGATGATCTAGTCTAAACTCTTAGGTCTAGGCCACCTATAATTTATTCAATTGGGTGATCTGAGCTGACTCTTATTGTTCTAGGTTCAGCTTGTGTTTGTTCATTTTCATGTGATTGATTTTGTTCATGTTTGTACTCATCTGTAGGATTTTCCCTTACTCCCCTAGATCTGTGCTAGCCCTAACAAAGTAAATAGGCTAGTATTGGGGTTGAGTTCAGTTAGATTCTTTAGAATTTGTAATTTCATCAAATTTTACATTGGTTGTTTCTTCAATTCTTAGTGTAGTTTTATTGTAAACTCTATATCCTCTACTAGTAAGGAGTACCCTGTGAAGATTTGATTTTTCTACTTTTGAGGTAAATTGTCCAAATTGCTTCTTGGAGAGTTCTATTTTTTTCCCTTTCTACTATCCCATTTTGTTGAGGTGTGTTGGGGCACGAGATTTCTTGGTAGTATCCATTTTCTAGGCATAATTTGGTGAACCTATGTTTTTTAAATTCACTGTTATGCACCGCAAGTGTACGATTACGTCGTCAGTAATAATAAAAGATATCGTATCCACAGGGATTAGTTATAAGCACTAAAAATGTCTCAAAGCGAATTAGCTAAACAAACAATTAAAAGATCATTTACAACTAAGATCAGAGGTAAGGGTTAAATGCAAAGATTTAGTTTTATAAAGATTCTAGGAGTCTTGGTTTCTTTGTGATAATCATTTATGTAATGTAATCTACCAAACCTTGCCCTCAATTGCAATGTATTCATAAGAAGTCATCGGTTGTTCTCTGCAGAAAACACCGGTTAAGGACTTATATCTAAACCCTAAGCAATCAAAGAGTAATGAATCCCTATGAGGTCTGTTAATGGTGCAGCCCTGTCACGACGCCCCTCGGTCATACGACATAGAAACGTATCCCTAATCAATTAGCATTAAGATATAGAATTAAGCGCGTCAATCCATCCTACTTCTTTGCAAGTTCTTGTTTTACGCCTAAAGGTAGTCCCCTAAAAGGTTCGTGAGCGGGCCAGCCCTGTCACGACGCCCCTCGATCATACGATTCAGCGAATTCCTCTACAAGATTCCACAAGAGATACAAACAACCAATCAAGAATGAGAGTTAGGCACAAAACACAACAATTCAATACAAGATTGATTGATACAAAACATAGCAATATCCTTAGATCAAGAAGATGGCAAATCTATTGACTCTTACATCAAATTACATCACAAATACTCCCTCCTTCCTAGAACAAGAAATCTACTCCATAAAGAATAGAGAAAGGACCGAAGACAAGAAAATCCAAGACATTCCAATCCAAGAACAAGAGAATAGAAAGGAACGCTTATCTCGTTACGATGAGTGATCTTTGGAACCAATCATCCGCTCTCCGAGTCGAATCTTGGACAGAAATCTCCCCTTGAATGGCTGGAAACCACCCCAAGAACATATCTCCCCCAAAGGGAGAGCCTCCCCTTTCGAAAGGGAAGAAGCTCTATATATAGAGGGGGTAAATTTGGGCGCCACACGGCCCAGGGCACGACCGTGTGAGATCCACACAGCCAGGGCAATCCTCCTCTCGGCTAGGGTCGCACGGCCATGTGATGGTCACACGGCCATGCCATGTACTGCCTCTGCTTGCTTGCACAGCTGTGTGAAACCACACGGCCTGGCCATTTCTCCTATCTGAAAGTGTTGCACAACCGTGTGGGACACACGGTTATGCCAATTTCTGGCTCTGGAAAGGTTGCACGGCCGTGTGAAACCACACGGCCTGGGCAGTCTTGGTCATTGGAGGGGCTACACGGCCATGTAATTATACACGGTCGTGTACTGGTTGGCTAAAGGAGGGTGGCATGGCCCCTCATCACCACACGGCCGGGATCATTTTTGTAAGGTCGTGTGGTAGTCATTGCCCAGGTCGTTCTTCTCCGTTTGGTTGTAGAATCATCCACGGACATCAATTCTTCTCCAAATTTAACTCCTGAAAGCATAAAATGCACAAGAACAGATCTTCGAATAAAGAGAAGTATTTATGCTAAAAGCAAAGCAAGAAGCATGAAAGTGCATAGACAAAGCATGTACAAAACATAAGAATGTGCGTCAAAATATGTTAAACAAGTGTATAAAATCAATGCATATCACTCACCACCATTATCACTTCTAATTCTCTTGATTTTTTGTTCTTTTTCATTTTCAATTTGTTTACAAAAGTTGCTAAATATTTCAAATATTTCATCTTTATTTTTAAGAATTTTACCCAAGTGAATCTTGAGTAATTATCGATTATTACTAGACAGTATAAATTTTCATTAATAGACTGTGAGTCAAATAAATCTAAATGTAGCATTTCCAAGATTAAATTAGTTTGAGTTTGATTGGTCGATTTGTGGTTTGACTTAGTCTATTTTCCCTGTTAATAAGCATTACAAATTATTGAGTTTAAGTTGGATAGTTTTGGTAGTCCTCTAATTAAGTCATTTAGTTTAGTGAGGTTTCTAAAGTTAGTGTGGGATAGTCTCCTATGCCATAGATAGGTTTCCTCTTTTTGTGTCAAGTGACACTTGAGTGAGGAGCTGACTAGGTTGATTGTATAAATGTTATTATTCCTCAGTCCTTTTAATTTTATTGTAGGGTCTTTTATATGCTTAATTATACATTCAGTGGTTGTAAACCTAACCTTATACTCTGAATCACATAGTTAACTAACACTGAGTAAATTGAATTTAAAATTTTCAATAAAGAGTACCTTATGAATAATGAAGTTAGATTCTAATTCAATGTTACCTATTTCAATTACCTTAAGTTTGTCGTTATTTTCAAAGGCAACTGTTCCTAATCTTTTGAGTGTCAGGATTGTGAACATTGTTTGATCCCTGGTAATGTGTCGAGAGCAACCACTATCCAATATCCACTTAGTTTCCTACAAAAAGTAGGAAGAAAGATTCAGTTTAAGTGTGACCTAAGTTTGAACTTGAATCATAATTTGCTTTTAATTTTAATTTTAATTTTAATTTTAATTTTAAGTTTAATTTAATTTTAATTTTAAAGTTTAGGTTCTGAATTTTGAATTAAGATCCTTAGTCATCTCACTCGATCTATATTTCCAATTAGGGAATCCTATAATTTAGTGAGATGAGTTAAGTTTAATTTTAGGGTTGGGTTTAACTTTGTGTTCGATTCAAGTTTAGCTTTGGGTTCAACAAATAGACATTTTTTGGATAAACTTCTGAGCTATGGTGAGTCACCTGGACATCATTATAGTAACCATGCCTTTGAAGTTTTTCAAATAGTCCTATCCACTGAACTTAGTACAAAACTTTGGTCTAACCAGTTAGGATTCATAAGGGGTAGCTTCAGTTAGTTCCACTAAGCCAAATGCATTAGGTCGAAGTCATATCTTCCTAGACATGCATAAACAGAGTTTCTCTAACTTACTATCATCCAAAACTTCACCAGTGTCGTTGGTCAAATTAAACTTTTGTCCCTATTTAGACTAGTTCTAATTACCCATCCAGGTAAGTCATTGATTTGGAGGTGTCAACTAGTTTGGAGCTTCCCCTTGAATTATTAGTCTTGGGTTTAAGTTTTGGGTTTGTGTTGATTTGTTTTATAATTGTAGTATACTTGGTTATAGCTTGTGTTTAGATTGTTTTTATTTAAGTTGGGTTTATTTAATTTAATTTTATTCTTTTGACTTGTACTTATTTTTGAAGGTTTAATTTTAGAAATTAAGGAAGAGTAATTTGATTTAATTTGATTTATGTAATGAATTTTATCTTTTGATATATAGTATTGATTGATTCTTACTTGCGTGGTTAAGCACGCTTTCAGAACCCAAGCCTTAGTTGATTTTGTATTTTGAGTTAAAGTTAAGAGTAATTTATATTTTATGTTGGGTTGGTATCTAAGTCTAGATTTTACACCTCTCTTTGAGATCCAAGCATCATGTTTAGATACTTGGTTCCCAAGGTAAACTTTTTCAACTTCCCTTTGAGCTCGTTGACTTGATTTTTCAGGACAGAGTTTTCTTCCTCAAGTTTTGCAACTTGAATTGAATCTTTATCTTGAACTTGGCTAGTCACTGAGCTTATGTGTAGTTGTTCCTTAAGGAGGTTATTTTCCTTTAGGAGTTGTTTAGTGTGTTCCTCGATTTTAACTAATCTTTTATTTAAGCAAGCAATTATTTTGAACGAAATTACACTTATAAAAGAATTTACCTTGGGTCAGTCTGACCCGGATGAAGAGCCATAACTCGACTCATTTTCTGACTCGTCGTCTTGATCCATTTCTCCTCCGGTTGCCATCAGTGTGAGGTAGCTTGCTTGCTCCGATTCATCTACTCCTGATCTGATTCAGTTTCTGCTTCAGGTTTAGTTCCCTTTGAAGTACCTGTAAGAAAAGTAATTCCTTTCTCGACCTTTGGACCGTTAGTCTGTTCGTGTAATTCAAGCTCACAAAACAATTCATCTAATTTTAACTTAGAGAGGTTCCTTGAAATCTTATAGGAATCTATGATCGATGCCCACAATGAGTTTCGAGGAAATGAGTTCAAAGCGTACCTGATAATGTCGCGATTCTTGATTTAGTGTCCTATCATGTGCAATCTGTTGAGGATATCCTTGATCCTTGCATGTAGTTGGCTAGTAGTTTCTCCGTCCTGTATTTTAATATTAAATAAAGAATTTAGGAGTAGGTTGCATTTTGTTACCTTTGAATCAGGAGTTCCTTTGTGTAGCTCGATGAGCTTGTCCCAAAGCTCCTTTCCATTCTCGTGCGGGCTGACTCAGTTGAGCTCTTCCTTTGTGAGTCCACACTAGATCATGTTTAAAGCTTTGGAATCGGTTTGAGCATTCTTTTTTTCTTCCAGACTCCATCTTTCAAGATTGAGTGGTACTTTTGTTACTTCATCTACAAGTGCACGGTACCCTCATCAGATGATAAATCATTGCTCGATGTCTATCTTACGATAAACCTCCATTCTTTTCTTCCGATACGGAAAGTTATTTCGGTTGAAAAGAGAAGAGCGAGTGGTGCTGAATCCCTCTAGTTGAGCCATTTGATTCTTGAAAAAGAAAACTAAAGAGAGGTACCAAGACTTGGTCTTGGATTAGCAGTGCTTGGAGAAAAAATATTGATGACTCGAGTGGTGTTGCACCAACTTCGAGTAACAACCGAATGCGAAAGAGTTACTTGAAGAGGTAAAAATTTACCAATTCAAATAAACTACGAAAAATTAAAATCTGAAAAGAAAGTAAAGCAATTCCCCCAGACTTGATTGGTGGTTGTACCAATTCAAGGCAGAACCTACTCTGATACCACTTGTTGGATCAAATCGCACGTGAGAGGGGGGTGAATCACTTGGTTTTAAAAATTTGTTCTTTTCAGTTTTGAAAACAAAGTGAGCACAGCGGAAATTAAGTAAGAAAATGAACACAAGAAAACACTATCGATTTTACTTGGTTCAGAGCCTTCGGCGACTCCTACTCCAAGACTCAGGTCCCGCGGACCTATCGATTGGTAAGTCGCTAAAATACCTCTTTCGGTACCTCCAGAAGAGGGAATCGAGTACAAGGAAAATTAAAACAAATGCAATACCCCGCACTTGTTCTTTAGCAGTAATTAATTACAAACAAATAATTTTGTTACCAACACATAGGGATCAAAGTGAGAGCGCTCATGTGTTGGTGTCGGTCTATCTACCATGATTGAAAGTTCTTGGAGCAGTAGTCAAGCACAGCAACTTCGCAGCAGAGTTACAGCAGGAAGTTGGAGTAGTATGAACCTCAAATGGACGCACAGTAGCTCGTATTTTAGTTCTGTCTTGAAGCTTGGCCAAGCCCCCTTTATAAAGGGTGTGAAAGTTGCCTCCAACATGACAAAGTTGATCCCGAACAAGTTGCGCCTTATCTGCGATGAGGTCCAAACTTTATCCTGTGGAAGACGCCTTCCATGCACTAAAGGCGCCTTCAGTGCTTGAAGGCGCCTTCCATCACTTGGAAGGCGCCTCCGATGAACAGTACTCGAAACCTTTTTTAATTATTTTCTTACCCTGTAAAATGTGTTAGTCTAATAAACTTGCAAGATAAATGTTAGCACAATAATAAAGAGTAGTAATTAGATTCTATCTCCCCAAAACCAAGATCTAGTCAAGGTCTCGATTTAAGTTTCCAAAATGGACCTAAATCGAACCGACACCTACTGTCCCTTTGAACGGGGGTGCGTCCTCACTTGATCACTCTCCTCCAGTGACTTACCTCTACTTATTAAGTGCAAAGTTACCTCTGGAATCATCCATTCGGACTTTGAGAATCGAACATCCTAACCTATTGGAATCGTACATCCGGTCTTCATCCATTGAGAATCACACATCTCGACTTACCAAAATCGAACATCCGGTCTACACCCATCAGGAATCACACATCCTGACTTGCCAGAATTGGACATTCGGTCTTCTCTAATCAGAATCACACATCCCAACTTGTCAGAATCGCATATTCGATCTTCTCCAATCGGGAATCGCACATCCCGATTTACCAGAATCACACATCCGGACTTCACTAATCGGGAATCAAACATCCCGACTGCCAATTAGGAATCGAACATCCTAAAACCTGCACACTCTATAAATGCATTAGATTACGATAGAATATAACTTAACTCACTTTGTCATTTATCAAAACCTGAGTTAGACCGTTAGTGCAAATTGCACCAACAGATAAAACATTGAATGTTTTTAAGGTTTTTGATTTTTTTATCAAAACGTGAAAAATATATTGACTTTTCATGAAAATATATTTTCCCCTATTAGATGAACTCAAAAGAAATATGTTTTCAAAATTTTATAATTTTTTGAATTTCTTATAATTTTTTATATATTTCTAAAGTTGACTTTAGAAATTAGAATTCGGACTGGCTTTGTGCCAATCGACTGCATCAGAGGGCAGTCGACCGGTGTCTATTTCCAACAACTCTAAATTGTATTGATTGTTGGTCAAATTTAGGTCAAAATTGATACCACATATTGTGCTTGGGACTTAAGTGCAATCTTTTTATTGGTGTCAAAGGGGGAGAAATGGTAAGGGTTAAGTTAGAACCTTGTAATTCTCCATATTTGTGTGAAAAACTTAAAAATTAAGTGATAGAGCATAAGTTAAGGAGGAGCTGATTTTATGCTTCATGTTTACACTATGCTTGTAATTTTTTAATTGTTATTTATGTAGGACCGTTAGATTCGATAGAGGGGGGGTGAATATCGATTCGAAAACTTAGAGTGTAAACGCAGCGGAAAAATAAAATAGACACAGATGTTTTTACTTCGTTCGGAGCCTGTGACGACTCCTACTCGAAGGCCCGTGGTCCTTGACCACTTTCGTTGGGCAATCACTAACAAGTCGAAATATGATTACAGAATAAGTACAGGAAATGCTAGTGAAAATAAAGCAATACCGACAAGGAAATTAAATAAAAACCGAAGGAGCACTTTGTCGGAGCGTTGTTGGCGTCGCACTGAACGTCGAGCAGCAAGACCAGCAGTAGAAGAGTTCTCAGTAAAAATTGATTCTGAAGCTCCTGCCTGGGGCTTCTTTTATATGCTGTTCCGGGCGCCTGGATCCCTTCCGGGCGCCTGGAATGTGACGTAGCTGCTCCACCCGAGATGCTCCACGTGGCGATGCCAATCAGGATAAAGTTTGCCTCCCGGGCGCCCGGACCTCCGGGCGCCTGGATTCCTTCCGGGCGCCTGGATTCCTTCCGGGCGCCCGGACCCTGTTTTCCCGCAGAATTCGTCCTGCACGACAAACGTTAGTCCGGAGGCAAATATATATCCTGTAAAATAGATTGTTAGCACAATTAAAGTTCAACAAAGTAATAGCAAAGAGTATGACTTAGATTCCGTCTTTCCGAGACCGGAATCTAGTCACGATCTCGACTTAGACATCCGAAATGGATCTAAGCCGGATCGACGCCTAATGTTCCCTTCCCGGGAACGCGTCCTCGCAGTCACTCCCCTCCAGTGACTTACCTCACTTACCTGCCAGACGTCCGGTCAGCCCGTCGACCCGTCTGGACTTCTCGCCAAGCGTCCGGTCAGCCCGTCGACCCGCTTGGACTTCTCGCCAGCTATCCGGTCAGCCCGTCGACCTAGCTGGACTTCTCGCCAAGCGTCCGGTCAGCCCGTCGACCCGCTTGGACTTCTCGCCAGCTATCCGGTCAGCCCGTCGACCTAGCTGGACTTCGTGCCAGACATCCGTTCAGCCCGTCGACCTGTTTGGACTTCTCCTGCACACTCGATCAAAGTGTCAGACAACAACAAAACTAACTTAACCTATTTGTCATTCATCAAAACCTGGGTTAAATCGTTAGTGCTAACTGCACTAACAATCTCCCCCTTTTTGATGGAATGACAACCTGGTTAAGTTAGTGAAAACATCTGCAACAAACAACATGCATTTATGTGGTTTTAAAGTTAGTTTGTATTTTTAAATTGGTTTAGCTAACTTAACCACCTAACCCTCCCCCTTTGGCATTCATCAAAAATAAGTAAGGGTAAACAATCATAGTGAAGAGTTACTGTAAAAGGTAATCAAATTTTGAAACATATCTAAGTTTGGTTAAAAATTGAAAGATAAAAGTACAATTTTTAACACCAAGTTAAAAAATAGTCAAGTTGACTTAGGGGAGACAAGTTGAATTTTGAAAAGTATAAATTTAAAGTTAATCAAGTTTAACTTTTCAAGTTGTTTTTCAAATTTACTTTTATGTTTAAGTAACATTTACTTTTCAAAGAGGTAAATTTTCAACTTCGATTTTTCAAAACAAAACAAAAATTAAATAAGTAAGAATAATTTTTCAAGAAGTAAAATTTTTCAAAATAAATTTTTAAGGCTAATTTGATAAAAGCTAAGTTTGGAAAGTTGAATTTTCAAGCATATGTTACAAAACTGAATAAGTTTAAATTTGCAATATTCAAAGTAATTTTTTTTTTAAATGAGGTAGAATTTTCTAGAGAGATTTTAAAAAGAAGATTAAAAAAATAACGCTTAAGGAGATAATTAAAAAATAAACCTCCCCCTGAATTGGTTACTCCCCTTAATTTAATATCTCCCCTTTAATACTAAGGTTTGGTTGTGTTAAATTTCAAAGCCCTAACACACTTGTCTAATTTAGTAATACATATATTATTATCTCTGTATCCTTGGTATAACTGTTTATTTGAATTTGATTAATTAATTATTAATTAATTTTAGATTCAGGTACTTAACTTTAGTTTAAGGTTAAATAAGATAAGATTTTATTAATTAAATAACAGTTAAGCATTATCAATAATTTATTGATTAGTTTTTTACTTGATTTAATAATTTAATACTTAGTGAAATAATTTAAATTTCATATTACTTGATTGAGTTGGTCAATGAAAGTGTTAGTTATAATAATTATTATTATTATTATTTATTTATTTAATTTTTTTTAAAGGGATTTCTAAAACAGCATTTAAAAGGAATTTAGAATGATTTTTATAATATGTTTTATGTCAATTAACATATGTTTGATTCAGTTTTGATTTTAGATTTAAATTAATATTAGTGGTTAATTTAAGTTTAAGTTTAAGTTAAAATTTTAAATTTTAATTGTAATTTCAATATTAAGTTTTAATTTAAGATTTAATTTTTAGTTAAGTTAAATTAAAAATTAATTTTAAGGTTAAAATGATGTTTAAGATTAAAAATGAGTTTAAAGTCAAAATAATAATTTTTAAAGTAAAAATAATCTATAGAAATAATTTATTATTACTCTTTTTAAGTTAATAAAATTTCATTATAGTGAAAAAATAAGAAGAATTTTTCAAAATGATAAATAATTTTTAGATAGTTTTAAAATGATTTTTAAAATATTTTTTAAATGATTTTTAAAAGTTTTTTTTTAAAATAATTTTGAAATAATTTTTAAGTTAAAATATTTTTAAAAATATAATTTTTATAATAAAATAATTTTAAGTTAAAATAATTTTTAAGTTAAAATTTTTAAGTTAAAATAATTTTTAAAATAACAATAATTTTTAAAAGGTTTTAAAAGAATTTTTTAAAAGAATTTTTAAAGTTTTTAAAATGATTTTTAAAAGAGTTTTTCAAATAATTTTTAAAAATGTCTTAAAATAATTTTTAAAAGAATTTTTTAAAGTTTTTAAAATGATTTTTAAAAGAGTTTTTAAAATAATTTTTAAAATGTTTTAAAACAATTTTTAAAAGAATTTTTTAAAGTTTTTAAAATGATTTTTAAAAGAGTTTTTAAAATAATTTTTAAAATGTTTTAAAAGAATTTTTAAAAAAAAATTTAAAGTTTTTAAAATTATTTTTAAAAGAGTTTTTAAAATGTTTTAAAAAAATTTTAAAAGAATTTTTAAAAGTTTTTAAAATGATTTTTAAAAGAGTTTTTTAAAGAATTTTTAAAAAAGCTTTTAAAGAATTTTAAAAAAAAAATTAAAGAATTTTTAAAAGAGTTTTTAAAGAATTTTTAAAAAAGTTTTTAAAGAATTTTAAAAATAGTTTTTAAAGAATTTTTAAAAGAGTTTTTAAAAAAGTTTTTAAAGAATTTTAAAAAAAAATAGTTTTTAAAGAATTTTTAAAATAGTTTTTAAAGAATTTTAAAAATAGTTTTTTAAAGAATTTTAAAAAATAGTTTTTAAAGAATTTAAAAAATAGTTTTTAAAGAATTTAAAAAATAGTTTTTAAATAATTTTAAAAATAGTTTTTAAAGAATTTTTCAAATATTTTTTAAAGAATTTTAAAAATAGTTTTTAAAGAATTTTTCAAATAATTTTTAAAGAATTTTAAAAAAATAGTTTTTAAAGAATTTTAAAAATAGTTTTTAAAGAATTTTAAAAATAGTTTTTAAAGAATTTTTAAAATAGTTTTTAAAGAATTTTAAAAATAGTTTTTTTAAAGAATTTTAAAAAATAGTTTTTAAAGAATTTAAAAGATAGTTTTTAAAGAGTTTTAAAAATAGTTTTTAAAGAATTTTAAAAATAGTTTTTAATGAATTTTTCAAATAATTTTTAAAGAATTTTAAAAATAGTTTTTAAAGAATTTTTAAAATAGTTTTTAAAAAATAGTTTTTAAAGAATTTTAAAATAGTTTTTTTTTAAATAATTAATTTAAAATAATTTTTAGGTTAAAATAAATTTTTTAATTTAAAATAATTTTTAGGTTAAAATAAATTTTTTAATTTAAAATAATAAATTTTTAAGTTAAAAAAAATTAAGTTTAATCTTTAAAATATATATTTTTTAAAAAAAAATTTAATTTTAATTTAATTTAATTTTAATTAATTTTAATTTAATTTGAATTTGAAATTCCAAATTTAATTTTAATAAATTTTAATTTCGTTTGAAAATTAATTAATTTAATCCTTATTCATCTCACCCGATCTAGATTATCAATCAGGGAATCTTATAATTTTGTGAGATGAATTAGATTTAATTACAGAGTTTGATTTAACTTGTGTTAGATTCAGGTTTAGCTTTGGTCTCAACAAATAGGCATTCTTCGGATAAACTTCTAAGCTTGGTGAGTCACTTGGACGTCATTAGAAGTAACCAACCTTTCGAGGTTTTCCGAATAGTCCTATCCACGAAGCTTAGTATTAAACCTTGGTCTAACTAGTTAGGATCCATTTAAAGGTAGCTTCGGTCGGTTCCACTTGGCCAAATGCACCAGATTGAAGTCATATCTTTCTAGACATGCGATGCCCAATCTTCCCCAACGTACTATCATCAAAAAACTTCACCAGTACCATGATTCAAGTTAAACTTGAACCCTCTTTAACTAGTCCTAATTACCCTGTCGGATAGGTTGGTTGGGGTTACCCTTTTCGGGTAGGTTAGTTTTGGAGGTGCCGGCTATTCTGGAGCCTCCCCCTGAATTATTGGCCATTAATTTAGTTTTTAGTTCTGGGTTTATTATAGTTAAGTTTTGGTTAAAATTTAATGTTTAATTTATAATTTAGATTCAAGTTTTTAATTTTGAATTAATTAAATTAGTCAAATTATCTTTCTTTAAGAGAGTGTATTTAATATTTGAATTTTCTTTCAATTTCAATTTTATTGGGTTAATTGAATTATCTTTCTTTAATAGCTTATTTTTAAAATTTAAGTTTTTATTTATTTTTAAATTTGAATTAACTAAACTGTTTGAATTATATTTTCTTAACGGTTTATCTTTTAGCTTTTTATTAATTATTAATTTTGAAGTTTCTAGATTATTTTTGTTTAATATGTTATCTTTAACATTTAATTTTAAGTTTGTTAAATTCTGTTTTGATTTTATTAAAGTGTTTGATTTTATCCTTATATTTTCTTTGCCTTTTAAATTGATATGGTTAATTGAATTTATTAGATTAGTTTTATCTTTAAAGTTTAATTTCTTATTAATTAAATTATCTTGGTTTTGGATAGCATTTTCTAGATTAATATTGTCTAGATTATTAAATAATTTATTAATTTTATCTAGATCAATATTCACCTTGTCCTCTCTATCATTTGAGTTTTCAGATTTGTTCAGGTTCAAGTTTGAATTTTTTAAATTAATTGGATTTATTTTATCAGATAATATCTTAGGGGTATTTTTATAATTATTGTCAACTACATTGTTTTCACATATATTTTCAGAAATCACCAGATCAATGCTCATATTTTCTAAACTACTATTAGCAGGAGTATTTTGGTAAATATCACTAACCTCGAGTGCAACCCCTAATTCAGTAGGCTTTTCGATTGGATCTAACCCGAGTTCAGATTCGATTTTTACTTGATCCTCAAGCTCCATCGGCTCCTCGTGAAGTTTGATCAATTGGGTCCAAAGCTCATGTGCATCTTTGTACTTTTTTACTCTGCATAAAACATTGTTAGGTAAAACATTACAAATGATTTTACTTACATTTGTATTTAGTTCTGAGTTCTGAGAAGGTTTTCTCAATATCAGCCAATAATCAAAGTTTACGCTTCCTAAGAAGCATTCCATTAATCGCTTCCAATAGTTGAAATCTTGATCGTATGGTGGTGGTTCGTGAGGGTTCCGTCCTTCTTGAAGAGTCATTATTCTTGCACACAGAGAAACAGAAAAAAAATCCCAAGACTTGGTCTTGGATTAGCAGTGCTGAAAAAAATAATATTTCACTATTTTCGAAAAAAAATAATAAAATATTATTAAAATATTAATAAAAAATATTATTCCAAAATTTTGAAAATGTAATATTTTATCAATACTAAGCAACGGTGAAAAGATGATGATGTGTTTTTCAAAAATAGTTTTGGAGGGAAAAAATGAAAGGCGTAAGATTTTATTTTAAAGACGAACGATATCTAATTTTTCTTTAAAAAAACACCCCTCTTTGCCTGACTGGTGGTTGCACCAAATCAGAGCGGTACCTGCTCTGATACCACTTGTAGGACCGTTAGATTCGATAGAGAGGGGGTGAATATCGATTCGAAAACTTAGAGTGTAAACGCAGCGGAAAAATAAAATAGACACAGATGTTTTTACTTCGTTCGGAGCCTGTGACGACTCCTACTCGAAGGCCCGTGGTCCTTGACCACTTTCGTTGGGCAATCACTAACAAGTCGAAATATGATTACAGAATAAGTACAGAAAATGCTAGTGAAAATAAAGCAATACCGACAAGGAAATTAAATAAAAACCGAAGGAGCACTTTGTCGGAGCGTTGTTGGCGTCGCACTGAACGTCGAGCAGCAAGACCAGCAGTAGAAGAGTTCTCAGTTTAATTGATTCTGAAGCTCCTGCCTGGGGCTTCTTTTATATGTTGTTCCGGGCGCCTGGATCCCTTCCGGGCGCTTGGAATGTGACGTAGCTGCTCCACCCGAGATGCTCCATGTGGCGATGCGCAATCAAGATAAAGTTTGCCTCCCGGGCGCCCGGATCCCTTCCGGGCGCCCGGACCTCCGGGCGCCTGGATTCCTTCCGGGCGCCCGGACCCTGTTTTCCCGCAGAATCCGTCCTGCACGACAAACGTTAGTCCGGAGGCAAATATATATCCTGTAAAACAAATTGTTAGCACAATTAAAGTTCAACAAAGTAATAGCAAAGAGTATGACTTAGATTCCGTCTTTCCGAGACCGGAATCTAGTCACGATCTCGACTTAGACATCCGAAATGGATCTAAGCCGGATCGACGCCTAATGTTCCCTTCCCGGGAACGCGTCCTCGCAGTCACTCCCCTCCAGTGACTTACCTCACTTACCTGCCAGACGTCCGGTCAGCCCGTCGACCCGTCTGGACTTCTCGCCAAGCGTCCGGTCAGCCCGTCGACCCGCTTGGACTTCTCGTCAGCTATCCGGTCAGCCCGTCAACCTAGCTGGACTTCGTGCCAGACATCCGGTCAGCCCGTCGACCTGTTTGGACTTCTCCTGCACACTCGATGAAAGTGTCAGACAACAACAAAACTAACTTAACCTATTTGTCATTCATCAAAACCTGGGTTAAATCGTTAGTGCTAACCGCACCAACAATTTACGTCTAACTTAAACATATTGCGACACATCAAAAAGAGAGAGATTGTGAGTGCAATCAACCTAGGTTTGATTAGGTACGATCATGATTTTGATATGTGTGTCAAAAAATTTAAGTTAGGTTTCATATATATTTGATATGTGTTTAAGTTGTGCAAGATTTAATGAACCACATATGAGAAACTTGGTGCTACCAAGTTTGATAAGACTCATCCTATAGCTTGGGTCCTTGAGATCGATGAAGGATGGTGCATCTAAGGGGTTAGACGAGGAGCAAAGGAGTGGGCTGAAGGAAGCAGACTTTAAGGCAACGTGAAGGATTGCATGAAAAGGAGCCATGAGCTTAAATGCATCTGAGGGATGAAGGCTGAGGAAGAGAGTTTCAAGGGACACTCCGGAGAGGATGAGTGTGAGTGATTGTAAGGGACCAGTCAACTGATGTGAATGCCAGTTGATTGGTCCAGGATCACGAGAGCACAGAATGGTTCTGTGCCCAATTGTTGTGAAGACCAGTTAACTGATCGAAATATTAGTCGATTGGTAAAGAGTCGTTGAACAAAATCACAGATTCTGTAGAGTGACGTTGGCTATGTCCAACGGTCACACCGATCGACTGATGTATGTATCAGTCGACTGGTGCAAGAAATTAGTTGACAAGGGGTCAACTCTTTCCTCTCTATTTAAAGGAAGCTTGGGGGATGATACTTATTGAATACTCCTAAGTGTTTGCCCTCAAACTTCTAAGCCTATTCTCTTCCTCCTAAACCTAAGTCTCCATCTTGTAAAGACAAAGAAAGCTTTGTGAGAGGTTCTACTTCACCAAGAAGGAGTAAGCTTTAGTTAAATTTTGTCGTGAAATCATCCACTGACGGATAGGAATCGTTCACCTTACGGACACGCCGTGGAGTAGGAGTTTTATCTTTGAACAACGTAAATGAACATGTATGTAGTTTGATTTCTTGTCTTTGTAGTCTTTAATTAGATTAACTTCCTTTATATTGCTTGTATTTCCGCTACGTAACTAACCATATAAGAAGTTAACGATTTGGGGTAAATGACTATTCAACCCCTTCTAGCCGGGCCACGATCTTCAACATTTTGTTCATTCTTTTCTCCACTTTTTACTTGGTCACTTTACTAACTTGAGCGTTGAAGAGCCTGCACTAGGGACTCCCTCCCTGATTCTTGCTCTAACGTTTCCTTTGCCCTCTCTTTGATGTGTGTAGAGAAGAAGAAGAAATCTTCTTTCTCTAGTTTAGGGTCTTCTTCTAGTCAACAGAAGAGTTACTGTCCAACGCGCCATCTCCGCCAGGATCAAGGGTTAAAAAAAATTATTAGAGAGGTTTATAATAATAAGGAAAAGTTATTAAAAGGAGTGAGATTTTTAACTTTTGATATGATAATAATATAATAGAACATAAACCTCTATAAAAGATTTATGCGTGCGAATGCCCTTATCGTGCATGGGAGTATCACTATATATCCCCTTAATTTTAAGTTGAAAGTTCCTTCGTTGCTTCCATTTTAGATTCTACTAGGGTGATTGCCGAGGTGGCTCCGTCGGCTGATGCATATGCCTACAAAGATGTCCCGTAATTATCATTTCATGAGTGAGCTCAGCTGTAAATTAGTTCTTTCGCTTTGATTAATTCGAAAATCATCAATCTCATTCCATAAAAATTTTTTATTAGTCACTAAAATAAATCGGGAAGTACAGATAAATTTTGATGGACAACCTATCATTAAAAATTTTTTAAATTCCCTAAATATAATCTATGTGATATTTGAACCCCTGCTACTAAGAAAATCTATATCACCTTTTACCATCACACCAAAACCCCCTTGAACAAATTGATGCTGAGATAACCCTTGTTTACTCGTTTCATTGATGCTTAATTACAATCTTCTAACAATAATAGATGATTAATGATAACTTTTTTTGTTTTGGATTTAACTGTTTGTTTAGGTAGAAGATTGGGATAATCATAATAATGCCGCCCATCCTTTCTCTAATATCATTCTTCTCCTTTCTTGAATCCACGTCGATAATTTGATAAGATGCATGTTAAATAACACCGACTCTATCCATTCGAGAGAGACGATGAATAATTTGAGAAGAGGTCGGCAAACGGATGAAGCTAAATGATTAAAAAAAGGGCGAATAAAACATTGTATTTGTGAAAGGTAATGAGACTTTTTGTTTTCTCTTTAAGAAAATTCTCTCTTTTCCACTTTGCAGGTTAGAATTCATTTTTAAAAGAAGAGAAAAGAAAGAGTTTTGCACATGGGCGATTGGGCGGCCGGCTTATAGAATTTTAGACAAAGATATCATAATTTTTACATTCCATATAGTTAAGTTCAATTAGATATAGATTTTTATTTGTAAAAAAAAAATCCCTTTAAAATAGTATAGTGGTTGACATATGGAATATTATCATATTAAATCATGGGTAAAAACTCAACGTGTTCAACATATCTTCTTTCATACCTTGACCATTGCACTAATAGAACTGGAAGTCAACATATCGCTTGCCTTTTACCATATTATTTATAAAAAAACATTATCAAACCTTTATTTAAATATAATATTAAAATTTATTAAAAATATACTTATATGATGTGCAAAAAAGTATTCTCTTAACTTAAGTTATGACTGATGGATTAACCAATCCAACTAACTTTTTAGGCTATTCTGGACATTGAACTTAATCAACTTGCTAGAACCTATTGATTTGCTTTATCCTGGCCTGCCACTCTCAGAAGCATGAACTGAATGAAGGCAAACAACATAGCCACTCGCAGAAGCATGAACTAGTGAATGAACATCAGTGAAAGATGAGCTAGCCAAAGTAGGTATTTTTGGAGTAGGTATTTTTATAAAATGCCGTCTGGTGATAGCTAGGCTCGATCGTCTGGTCATATGGATCGTGTATCTCACTTCAGCATCATACCATGTTTCTTTCTCTCATCAGTGCTTCTATCTTTTGAACATCCTCAGGGGTGTCGACACTATGGGCGTCGTGATGTACCTTAATTACCTGTAATGAAAAAATAGAGCTTTACTAAATGCAGAACTTAGATCTCTCAAACTTAGTAGAAAAGGAACAAATGTGAAATTAAGTGCTTTCTTCATGAATGGCAATGTTCATCAAACCATCACCAATTTCACTGTTTCGGTGCTTCTGGAATTACCAAAAAGAATGATAAGATTCATTTTACGCAGTCCTTGAAACCTAAAATAAAACTTGGCTAGGAAACCTCAGTTAAATGGAGAACCATAAACCAAATTTTTTGGTTTTACACGTTAATGATTTATATTCCTAATTGTTTTTTATTTTTTTTTTTCTTTCCTATCTGACAAGCATGTTGTGCAAACACAATATAAAGGTATTCAAGTTTAAGGAACATATTTCCATTCAAGAATTTACCCACTGAAACATGTGAGCTCAATTCTTTAATGCACTAATCGTCAAAAAGATATGAAATGCACACAAGTACACCCATTTGTAAATTTACTGGAGGACATGGGAATCAGATGTATATACATTTGGAACAGTTGGATAAGATGACTTATTAATATTGAATTGCAAATGAATATAGACAAGAAAATATACAAGTTCAGGCTATGCTAGTATTGTATTCTCATGATGCAAAGAAATAACCCTCTTTTCCGCAAGTGACACATAATTGGACGGCAATTAGATCATGATTTTGAGGCTGATGGATCTCCATTTGAAAACAATAAATGTTGATCCTTTGCCACCCAGTGGAAATGACGGCCATGATGAAATGATTAAAATAACGAATGAGATAATGATGACTATATGGATTATGACAACGCCCATAGTTGTAATAAAGATGCACCTGTCTTTCCAGCCTCACCAAAGTGACAGATGGGGCGAGGTGTATTCCTGAGAATAACTGATATCCCTTTTAAGACAATTTTGATCCTCTGCCACCTAGGGTAGAGGATCATGAAGAAACACTTAAAATAATGAATGAAAAACAAAGAGATTATGACAATTGCTCATGGGACTCATACTGATGTGTCAATTTTCATCTTTCCGGACTCACCAATGTGACAGATGGATTAACTCTATTCCTGAGACTCATTCAGGTAGTCATTGTTGGAAATTTCGGACCGTAAAAATCATCTTTTTACGTTACGGAAACCCCGAATCCAAGCCACTGGATCCGTGTGAAGATAAAATTTTCAAAAAACATTACGAGTACGAGTTTCTTATGCTAGTTCTAAACTAGATCTACAAGGAGAAGGAATTTACCCTCGATGCGATGCCCTTCGCAATCCCGCTCGTCCAACGGTCCGCCGGATCTCGAGATCGTCAAGTGTACGATCCTCTAGAAGTATCCACACGAACAAACTAGTTGGAGAAGACCAAACAAAGGTGTGCTAGCACCTTAGATGGTTCGGCCAAGGAGGAGGAGAGGGAGAGCAAGAAGAGAGGAAGAAGGAGGAATGAATGTCTTTAATGAAAAATCAACTCCATTCATTACCATAAGTGGTCGGCCACTATTGGAGTTGTAACCTCCATTCTCATTTAATGTGGCCATTAAAGAGGAGATTTGTAACCTCCATGAGGTGGCACACACATGTGCTAAACATGATGATGTGGCATATCATCATTAGGCCACTTAATGCCAACTCACAAATGAGGTGGCATATAGTCAAGTCAAACTTGACTCTTCCTCTTCCTCTTCCTCTCAAGTCAAGTCAAACTTGACATTATAACTCCCATGGTTGATCAAATCCAACCATTTGATTCAAGCCAATTTAATAAAATGGATCTAATTCATTTAATTAAATTGATTCAATGAGTCATAATCTAAATTATACTCATTGAACACATGAATCAAATTGAATCCAACTCAATTATTTCAATTAGGATTACTCTTAATCCAATTTGATTCATCACATGAATCTAATCCTCTTGGTTCATCATATGAACCTAATCTCCATCTAATTGTCCTTTGTGTGTGACCATATAGGTTCTTATAACGTTGGCAATGCTCCTAAACCAATTTAGAAGCATAAGTAATGAGCGGTATCAAGCAACACATCATTACTACCCAAGTTATAAGAATGTTGAGATCCAACATCACCGTGTGACTACTAATTGTGACTCCTCACAATATATGACATTGTCCTTCTATCCTAGACATCTAGATTGATCAATGTGAGGCATAGACCGTGTCATCCTCTAATCAATCTAAATCTTGAACTCCAAGTAGACTCACTCAATCAAATGAGCTCAACATCTCATATTGACTCATTTGGGCATGGCCATGCACTTAGTGGTCTCACTCTATCAAGAATATCGATGTCACTCCCGTCATATAGGAGGGATAGATCCCATCTACATCACTCACATCCCTCTGCATAATTTGTAACATACCCAGTAATCGCCTTTATAGTCCACCCAGTTACGAATGACGTTTGACGAAACCAAAGTACATAACTCCTTATGTAGGGAACCATGGTGACTTCAGGTCTAAGGACTAATAGTCATACTAATAGCCACATAAGAAAGTATATGACACTCATATAACGATCCATGATACTTTCTCACGGCGGGTCATTCAGTATACATTCTCCAATGCATACCCATGTGTCAACTTGATATCTCCATATCCATGACTTGTGAGATCAAGTCATCGAGTTGACATACATGCTAGTTTCGTTGCATTAACATTATCCCTGAATGTTAATACTCGACTAGGAATGATTAAGAATAGTATTTACTATATCATCTCACTATCGATTCAACCAATCGATTGATATAGGTAAGAACCTTCTACTCAAGGACGCTATTATACTTAGTTATTTGGCACCAATACAAGTAAGTATAATAACCAAAACAAATGTCTTTATTTATATAAGAATATGATACAACGAGTCCATACAATAATCATCAAATGATTGGCTCTAGAGATCTAACTAACAATCTCCCACTAGCACTAGTGTCAATCAGTGTAGACTCTAAACCCCAATGACCTAGTATGACCATCATGCTTCCTCTGTACCAAAGCCTTGGTCAAGGGATCTGCGATGTTAGCCTCTATGGGTACTCTGCAAATCTTTACATCTCCTCTCTCGATAATCTCTCGAATGAGATGGAAGCGCCGTAGTATGTGTTTGGTCCGCTGGTGTGAGCAAGGTTTCTTAGCCTGCGCAATTGCTCCATTGTTGTCACAATAGAGCTCAATAGGGTCAGCGATGCTAGGAACCACCCCAAGTTCAGTGATGAACTTGCGGATCCAAACTGCCTCATTTGCTACTTCTGATGCAGCAATATACTCGGTCTCTGTCGTAGAATCAGCGACTGTGTCCTGCATCGAACTCTTCCAGCTCACAGCACCACCATTTATACAAAACACGAACCCTGACTGCGATCGATAATCATCCTGGTCAGTCTAGAAGCTGGCATCACTGTAACCCTTTACAGCTAGCTCGTCATCACCTCCATATATCAAGAAATATTCTTTACTCCTTCTTAAGTACTTAAGAATATTCTTGACCGCTATCCAATGACTTTCACCTGGATCTGACTGGTATCTGCTCGTCATGCTAAAAGCATATGAGACATCAGGACGAGTACATAGCATGGCGTACATGATAGATCCTATGGCTGAAGCATAAGGATCTGATCCATGCGGTCTCTCTCCTCTCTAGAAGAGGGACCTTGAGTCTTCGAAAGACTCACGCCATGTGACATCGGCAAAAATCCCTTCTTGGAGTTCTGCATGGCAAACCGAAGGAGTACCTTGTCAATGTATGTACTCTGACTTAGGCCAAGCAATTTCTTAGATCTATCTCTATAGATCTGTATCCCTAGAATGCGGGATACCTCACCTAAGTCCTTCATTGAGAAACATGTCCTTAGCCAAGTCTTGACAAACTGTAGCAAAGGGATGTCCTTCCCAATGAGTAGTATGTCATCCACATACAATATGAGGAAGACAACTATGTCCCCTACAACCTTCTTTTAGACACAAGGTTCATCTTCATTCTTGATGAAACCAAACTGTTTGATTGCATCTTCGAATCGAAAATTCCAGCTCCGAGAAGCTTGCTTTAGTCCATAAATGGACCTATACAGCTTGCATACTCTGCCAGTATGCTGTGGATCTTCAAAACCCTCAGGTTGTGTCATGTACACATCCTCGAGCAGGTTTCCATTCAGAAACGCGGTTTTGACATCCATCTGCCATATCTCATAGTCATGGTATGCTGCAATAGCAAGCATGATCCGAATGGACTTAAACATCGCTACTGGAGAAAAGGTTTCATCATAGTCAATACCATGAATCTGCTTGAAACCATTAGCTACCAAGCGACCCTTATAGATAAGTCCATTCATGTCAGTCTTTCTCTTAAAAACCCACTTACACCCTATGGGTTTTACCCCTTCAGGTGGATCAACCAAAGTCCATACTTGGTTAGTGTACATGGATTCCATCTCGGATCTCATGGCCTCTAGCCATTTCTCGGAATCTGGTCTCATCACAGTTTCCTAATAGGTGGTAGGCTCATCCTCTATGAGCACAACGTCATCATGGTCAGACAAGAGAAATGAGTATCTCTCAGGCTGACGACGTACCCTATCAGACCTGCGAAGAGGTATGTCTACTTGAACTGGTTGTGATTCCTCAACTCCTTGTGGAACAACATCATCCACAACACTTTGTGGTTCCAGTTCAACTTCCATCGAGGCTTCAGTGCTATGGTTCGCATCTTGAACTTCTTCAAGATCGAACGTACTCGCACTAGTCTTTCTAGAAACAAAGTCCCTTTCTAGAAAGACTCCAGTCTTTGCCACAACTACCTTGTGCTGACTGGGAATGTAGAAGTAATATCCCTTAGTTTCCTTGGGATATCCAATAAAGTAGCACTTGTCAGATTTGGGTCCTAGTTTGTCCGAGACTTGACGTCGTACGTAAGCCTCACAACCCCAAATCCTCATAAAAGACACTTGGGCATCTCTCCCAGTCCATATTCTATATGGTGTCTTTATCACAGCCTTGGATGGAACTCGGTTGAGTATAAAAGCTGTCGTGTCTAGAGCATAGCCCCAAAGAAATGTAGAAAGATCTGTGTGACTCATTATAGACCGTACCATATCTAATAGAGTACGGTTCCTCCTTTCGGGTACACCATTCCACTGTGGTGTTACAGGAGGAGTGAGTTGGGATAGAATCACACACTCAGCTAGATAGTCACGAAACTCATGGCTAAGGTATTCTCCACCTCGATCTAATCGAAGTATCTTAATACTCTTGCCAAGCTGATTCTGTACTTCATTCTTGAATTCTTTGAACTTTTCAAAGGATTCAGACTTATGTGTCATCAAGTACACATAACCATATCTACTGAAGTCATCAGTAAATGTGATGAAGTACCTATAACTGCCTCTAGCAACGACATTGAAAGGGTCATATACATCACTATGTATAAGTCCTAACAAATCAGTCGCTCTTTCGCTGTGCCCACTAAAGGGAGTCTTGGTCATCTTGCCTAGTAGGCATGACTCGCACGTCTCATAAAATTCAAAATCAAATGAGTCAAGAAAACCATCCTTATGGAGCTGGGATAAGCGCTTGTCATTTATATGACCTAAGCGACCGTGTCAGAGATAGGTTTAGTTCATGTCATTTGACTTGAACCTCTTGGTATTTATGTTATAGATAGGGCTTTCAAGGTCTAGAATGTAGAGTCCGTTCATCAGAGGTGTACTACAATAGAACATATCTTTTAAATAAGCAGAACAACATTTGTCCTTTATTATAAAAGAGAAACCTTTCTTGTCCAAACAAGAAACTGAAATTATGTTCTTAGTTAAAGCAGGCACATAACAACATTCATCTAATTCTAATACAAGCCCAGAGGGCAGAGATAGAAAATAAGTCCCTACAGCAACAGCAGCAACCCGTGCTCCATTGCCTACTCGTAGGTCCACCTCGCCCTTCGTCAATGACCTGCTATTTCTCAGCGCATGCACATTAGTACAAATGTGATAAGCACATCCGGTATCTAATACCCATGGTGAAGAAATAGATAGATTGACTTCTATAACATATATACCTGAAGTGGAAGTCTCACTTCGCTTCTTCCTAAGATCTTCTAGGTACACCTTGCAGTTCTTCTTCCAATGCCCGGTCTGACCGCAGTGGAAGCAGGTAGCATCCTTGGCGACCCCTCCTTTAGGCTTCAGTGCCTTGCCTTTGCCCTTGGCTTGGGACTTTCCTTTGCCTTTGGGTTTGCCCTTGCCCTTGTGTTTCTGAACCATCAGAACAGAGTGGGGCTTAACCTTCTTAAGGTTCAGCTCAGCAGTTCTTAACATGCTAAGCAACTCGGGCAGTGGCTTGTCAATTTTGTTGTAGTTTAGAACGAATTGACTATAGCTATCCGGCAAGGATTGCAAGATCAGGTCAGTGGATAGCTCTTGGCCAAGCGAGAATCCCAACCTCTGTAGGTTTTCTATGTACCCAATCATTTTGAGTACATATGGGCATACGGGAGCCCCATCTGACATCTTGTACTGAAATAGTGCCCTTGAGATCTCAAATCTCTCGTGTCGCGCTTGTCCTTGATATAGTTGACGAAGATGTTCAACCATATCATAAGCACCCATTAACTCATGTTGCTTCTGAAGCTCAGAGTTCATGATCGCGAGCATAAGACATGACACATCTAATGCGTCATCTTGATGCTTCTTATAAGTATCTTTGTCAGCTCGCGTGGCATTAGCAGGAGAAGCCTTCGGAATGGGCTGCTCCAGAACGTACAGTTTACGTTCTTGGATGAGAACTATTCTCAGATTCCTGTACCAGTCCAGGAAATTTGCTCCGTTGAGCTTGTTCTTGTCAAGGACAGAACGCAGAGAGAAGGTGTTCGTGTTTGACGTCATGGTTATCTACAACAGAAAAATGCAGAAAATAAATATCATATTCTTTTAATCATTTAATTAGGCCTTTAACTAAATAATGCTCCCACTGAATTCTATAATTCAAATGGGACAAGATCCACATCAAACTATGCCTTGAGTTAGCTTTGGCTAAATCGCCCAAGACTTAGTATGATCGGTAGGTAACTAATTACCAATTACATCTCTATGCAACTCTTGTTTATAGGATCATTATCCGCAGTTATATTAAAACTTGAGTTAGCTTTGGCTAATACGCCCAAGAATTAATATAAATGTGATTATGTCCTATATTTCAACCGTTAGAAATATGCCTATAGTTTTACTCGATCCAACCGAGTTAACTAGTTACTCAATCTAATTGAGTTATACTCACCCATGCGTTGATAAGCGGGACCAAGATTGTCCCTCCGTACCCTACCAAGATAATATGTGTTGCTCTGCTTTGGCAGATTCAACAAAACATGTGATCGAGGTAGTGATAGGTATCACGGCATGGTAGGCATTTGAGTTGACGCGATTGAGATATAATCTAATCGATAGAGTGCATCTTGTACACGATTTAGATCTAATCTAATCGTTAAGGCGCTAATTAATTACTATACTAGCATGCATCACATATACACACACAAGCAATTAATTAAATTATTTGTGATTAGTCATGGCCCTACTACAATCTTCTCAAGCCAATGAGAAGATCGGATGGTCAACCTAGGGTCAACAGCTTCTCAAACTCCTCCCTTTGACCACCTTGTGTTGCTCGGCCCTCCTCGTAACTCCGTCTCGAGTGGACCTTCCACCGCTCCAATTTTGTACATTACAATTTTGAAACTTGAGTTACATTCGAGTCTAAACTAATTTACAACAAGAATAAAAAGAGAGGCATGACGCGCAGGTCGCGTATCAAGTATACAGCACACACAAGACAAATGACAACGCGCAGGCCGTAATATGAATTACAACACAATTTTTCAAATCCAATTTGGGTCTTTTGGGCCATGACTATCACAAAATAATACATAATTCTAAATTATGTATTTTCTATAATTTTCTATAATTTTTACTACAATTTTTACAATATTTATGAGTAAAATTCCCGGTGATTCTGTTTAGCGGGTTTTCGGGCGCAATCGCGGAACGAATCCCCTTGTGGGGCCAGGGGCAGTACCCCTACCCGCGATATAACCATCGCGAGTGTTCCTTAGCGATCCTACAGCGCCTTAGCCTGCTGTCCCAAAATGTTTTGGGGCGAAACCTTGCCGTTTCAGAAAAGTCTTCTAGGTAGTCGAAGCCTACAAGTGTCGAAACACTTGTGCTTCGCTTCTACGAGAAAAATACTCATAAAAACCATAAAATTACAGAAAGTTACAGAACTGATATTTTTTCTAAAAATACAAATTAAACTCGTACAAGACTTCGCACGTGGCTCTGATACCACTGTTGGGAATTTCGGGCCGCAAAAATCGCCTTTTTGCGTTGCGGAAACCCCGAACCCCAAGCCACCGGATCCGTGAGAAGATAAAATTTTCGAAAAACATTACGAGTACGAGTTTCTTATGCTAGTTCTAAACTAGATCTACAAGGAGAAGGAATTTACCCTCGATGCGATGCCCTTCGCAATCCCGCTCGTCCAACGGTTCGCCGGATCTCGAGATCGTTAAGTGTACGATCCTCTAGAAGTATCCACACGAACAAACTAGGTGGAGAAGACCAAACAAAGGTGTGCTAGCACCTTAGATGGTTCGGCCAAGGAGGAAGAGAGGGAGAGCAAGAAGAGAGGAAGAAGGAGGAATGAATGCCTTTAATGAAAAATCAACTCCATTCATCACCATAAGTGGTCGGCCACTATTGGAGTTGTAACCTCCATTCTCATTTAATGTGGCCATTAAAGAGGAGATTTGTAACCTCCATGAGGTGGCACACACATGTGCTAAACATGATGATGTGCATATCATCATTAGGTCACTTAATGCCAACTCACAAATGAGGTGGCATATAGTCAAGTCAAACTTGACTCTTCCTCTTCCTCTCAAGTCAAGTCAAACTTGACATTATAACTCCCATGGTTGATCAAATCCAACCATTTGATTCAAGCCAATTTAATATAATGGATCTAATTCATTTAATTAAATTGATTCAATGAGTCATAATCTAAATTAGACTCATTGAACACATGAATCAAATTGAGTCCAACTCAATTAGTTCAATTAGGATTACTCTTAATCCAATTTGATTCATCACATGAATCTAATCCTCTTGGTTCATCATATGAACCTAATCTCCATCTAATTATCTTTTGTGTGTGACCCTATAGATTCTTATAACGTTGGCAATGCTCCTAAACCAATTTAGACGCATAAGTAATGAGCGGTATCTAGCAACACATCATTACTACCCAAGTTATAAAAATGTTGAGATCCAACATCACCTTGTGACTACTAATTGTGACTCCTCACAATATATGACATTGTCCCTCTATCCTAGACATCTAGATAATGTGAAGCATAGACCGTGTCATCCTCTAATCAATCTAAATCTTGAACTCCAAGTAGACTCACTCAATCAAATGAGCTCAACATCTCATATTGACTCATTTGGGCATGGTCATGCACTTAGTGGTCTCACTCTATCAAGAATATCGATGTCACTCCTGTCATATAGGAGGGATAGATCTCATCTACATCACTCACATCCCTCTGCATAATTTGTAACATACCCAGTAATCGCCTTTATAGTCCACCCAGTTACGGGTGACGTTTGACGAAACTAAAGTACATAACTCCTTATGTAGGGAACCATGGTGACTTCAGGTCTAAGGACTAATAGTCATACTAATAGCCACATGAGAAAGTATATGACACTCATATAACGATCCATGATACTTTCTCATGACGGGTCATTCAGTATACATTCTCCAATGCATACCCATGTGTCAACTTGATATCTCCATATCCATTACTTGTGAGATCAAGTCATCGAGTTGACCTACATGCTAGTCTCGTTGCATTAACATTGTCCCTGAATGTTAATACTCGACTAGAAATGATTAAGAATTGCGTTCCCTATATCATCTCACTATCGATTCAACCAATCGATTGATATAGGTAAGAACCTTCTACTTAAGGACGCTATTATACTTAGTTATTTGGCACCAATACAAGTAAGTATAATAACCAAAACAAATGTCTTTATTTATATAAGAATATGATACAACGAGTCCATACAACAATCATCAAATGATTGACTCTAGGGCTCTAACTAACCGTCATCAACATTACTTCTCCTTTGAGATTGACCATATCTACATTTCAAGTTGTACGAATATGATTCTCTGAAGAATTTGGAATTTCCCTCGATGATTGCTTTAACAAACTATTCATCTTCTTCTCCACACAAATCTTTGATCCATTAAAAGAAATTAATTCACAATAATACCATGCTAGTTTTTCAAGCATTGATCGAGTAGTTTTTTTGATGGCTGCTGAACATGGGGGCAAACCTAGTGCATATGATTGCTCTTCGCCATACAGGAAAGTGTTATTGTTGTGCATGTGAATGTGGTAATATATTTCATATTATTTTGGATTTTCAGTTTTCTTTTTATTCATGGGAGTATGTGCAGAATTCATCAATTTAGGCCCAATACTTGCTTAAGTTATCAGGGGGGGCGTTGCAAGATCTGATGTGCTAGGAATTGTTGTGGACACTCCAACTTGTGCAACTTTTCTCTCTAGATTTAATTGGGATTGAGTCAGTACTCCCTCATTCACCACAATTAGATTGTCCTAAGAATGGAGGCACACAAGTTCAGAATTTGTTACTGTCAAACACAGTGCAAGACTTCCATATGGATTTAGCTCTATTTATGAGGACATAAACTCCATTAACACTGGATCCAACACCAACTCAGGCAAAGGTTGGATGATGGAATTGTGCTGCTTTTTAGCTCTTTTCCATCCTAATTTTTATCTCACCAATCCAGAAATCTTCCCTACCACCCATTATCACTATATTTAAAATTTAGGATAAATAACTTACTTTATTAAATTTAGACAATCACTTGTCACTACACACTACATTAACTACTCTAAAATTTCTATTATCTTCAATTTTTTATTATTTTCTTCTATTTTTTTATTATTATATATGTGAAATGAAGGGAAGGAGAGAGATTGAAAAGAATGAGTGGAAAGAGAGAGATTGAAAAGAAATATTATTGTACTTTTAGGGTGAAGTTTCATTCTCTAAATTTAGAGAATCACTATTCATCAAATCTAAATTTAAGGAATAGATAGAGTAGTTGATGCAAAGGATTTTTAGCTACCCTATCCAAAATTTAGGGTAAAATTTTTGGATAGGGTAGCTGATGTGGATGCTCAACACTTGAGGCTTCATGTCTTATCCAACTTTAGCGTGACTCTTTGCAATGGACAAAGACATTCATGAAGGATTAACCTTTGGGACTTTGTCTTGGTCCGTTGCATCTTTATATATCACATGATGTCAAGTACTACCATCGACTTTACTGGTTCTCTTGGAATCTTTTAGTGATTAACACAACTAGTAAACAACATAGACGGCTTCAATATATATAAGTGAGAATTTTAGATATCTACATACCCTAGAAGCTTAAACTAACGAGGATAGATGGACTTGATTATCCTACGCAAATTCATGGACTAACTTAACAGGAGGTATTCTAAAATTTGCATATACTACCCTATTTTACCACAAAATAGTTCCTCTTGTATATGAAGGATATTTGAATTAACTTCATCTTGTACCCATTTTCAAGGACTTTAAGTTGCTCAAGGTCCTCCTCCAATTGCAAAAGAGTAGGTGGTATCTGTGGATAGATCTTCAAGAACTTGAATCAACACTCTGGCTAAAAAAAAAAAAAGGAAGAAAAAAAATGAGCACAAGTGTAGGAGGAGGATAAGCATTGACCAGCTAGCAAGATTTAAACAAAAATAACAACATTGAACAATTAAACATAAATACTAGAGAAAATAAAGATATCAACAAGAGTGATGTAGTTAAACCTGAATGCCCAAGTGAAGTAGATATGGAAATTGTGAATTGACTTTCGCTGACCTGGATTTTATGATGAATATGCTATGCTGATGAATATCCCAAAGTAATCCATGGATTATGTTATAGGAAGATTAAGAAAAAACTAACTTGTTAAATGGGATCAAACCCCTTGAGAAGTAGATTGCATATCCTTGGTTGTCAACCACACACTTTACCTGATTAGGGTCAAGTCCATCTTCAGGTTTTAAGGATGTAACAGCAGTACTGAAAACAGCATCAGGAGCTCCCTACAGCATGGCATATGCTCCAATGAAAAGGAGAGAACAACATTGGATCATGTTAAAATGCATAACCAAGGAGGAAAAAAAAGACACTGGATCATGATCATGAAAAAAATTCATAACCAATGCAATAGCAAGTCATAACAGAGAACATTAAAGCAGATAAGAGCAACAAAAATGAGAATAACAAGACATCTTAATGATGTGAACCTGCATTCCTTTGAACATTGAAAAATCAGAATAGCATAGTTGCACTTTCGCCTCTTTATCAGAAATCTGAGGAAGTTAAATTTCTTCTAGTAGTAAATTGTGTGCATCATAAACCACTCCCCCCCCCGCCCCCCCCCCCCAAAAAAAAAAAAAAAAAACACAAGCAATCAACAATAAGCTCTTTTACTTGTTAGTATTCTTTTATGTTGCAAATTATGTTAGGGATCTTATAACTATTTATTTATTCATATTTGTTTGTGAAGTAAATATTTTTTCCTTTGTTGTGTTGGATATTCTTGTTGTGTATTTGTTTGGGGCTCAACTGATGGAAAAGAGATTGTCATGCTGCCGTTCAGTCCCTATAAATGCCAGATTTCACGTTCTCTAATTCAGAACCTAGGGGTTACAATAAACAAAGAAAACTTTTCTACCATTCCTGCACTCTACTGATGTGATTACTACTGTAACACCCCAATTTCCTCAATTAGAGTTCTAAAAATAATTTAAAAATATTTGGAAATGCTATATAAAAATTCTAGAGATTTTTAAAAATTTTTAGAATATTTTTATGTAATTTTTGGAGTTCGTTTGGTATTTTTATCAAAAGAAAAAAGTTTAAAAAAAAAATGTTAAATCGGATTTTGAACCCAAGACTTCAGACTTGGCTCGAGTCTTAACCGAATTCAACAAGCCAACTGGTCTACGACCTGTTTGTGAATATATATGGGATGAAATATATATAAGCAGTATTTAGGAACGTTTAAATAAATTGGAAATAAAAAAGTGTGCGACTGAAGAATCGCAGCTGCGACTGGGATTTGGTTAAAGCCGGGAGAAAAATTTTATTTAAGCAGTAGTTAGGAAACAGAGAATAAATAGGAAATAAAATGGTTGCAGCCGAGACTCGATCACACGAACCGAGTTTTAAGCGGAACGCAGCCAACCAACTGGCCCGCAGATAATTCATGAAAAAGTAAGGCACGAAATATTCTTAAGCAATAGTTGATAACGGAAATTACCTTAGGTTATAAAAAGAGGGCTTAAGTGATTTTCAAAAATCAAAACCTAACTTTTCCTTTCTCCTCTCTCGGCAACGGCGTTTTCTCTCGGGCGAAGAACGCAACAGAGCTTTAGGGCTTCTCCGGCGGCCAGCCAAATGGGACCTCTCCGTGGGTTCTCCACAAGTCCGAGCTCCTCTCGTCGAGGAGAATCCGTAGGCACGAGGAAGAGGGCGAGTTTGCGAGATCCTCCGCAAGCCCTAGAAGCATTGGAAGCCTTCTTCTTCGGCTGTAAGTCCAAGAAACCCAAGGTAAGTTGCTACTCACCTGCGGTAGGAGTAGTTCCGGACCCTTGTTTCTTCTCTAGTTCAAGTTTTTTTTTGGGATAGGCTGCAGGTTGTGTGTTTTCCGGTTGTACATGCAGTTTTTAGATCCATTGATAGTGTAGTTTAGTCTTTCAATTTAGAAATTTCTTTGTTAAATCTAAGTATGAAATAGTTTAGTTCTTTTGAGCAAGTAGTCTTTATTTCATTTGTCATAGTGATGAGTAGTTTCGGATTCCTTTATTTACTGCCATGAATTGAAGTTTCAGATTCCAGTTTTTGTTTGTTAAAGAAGAGGAGAAGGGATTTGAATGGATTTAGCATGTTGTTTAGATTTTTCTCTTGTTGTTTAGTTTTCATTTGCTGTTAGTAAAGCATGAGCATATTTCTTTTCCATTGCTAATAGAAGTGCAGTTTTTCTAGCTTTATCTTAGCTATTTGTAAGCATGAGCAGATTTCTTTTCCATTGCTGATAGAAGTGCAGTTTTCCTTTCCTTGCTACCTTATTTAGCATGAACAGAACATATATGTGTGTGGTGCATTTTCCTTACTTGAACAAGCACGAACGGCCTTTATTTTTAGCACCTTTGTGTAGATTCCAGCCTAGCATTAAGCCTTCAGTTTTAGTTTAGCTTTTAGTGCTACTCTAACATTTGTTCCAAATTCCTGGATTTAGCATTTCAGTTTTCGCCTTTAGTTTAATTGCTGTTTTAGATCTTTCCGTTGGAAGTTTTAAGCATGCAGATTTAGTTTTCAGCCTTTAGTTATTTACAGTTTCAGATTTCAACCTGTTTGATTCCTTTATTATTAGATGAGCATGAGATATTTCTTTATTAGAGGTATTAACAAGTATAAGAAAGATAAAGAGAAGAAATAAAAAGGCCAAGGCCTTAAGTAGATCCCAAAGTCAAGACTTTAGGGATTTTGGCACACAAGGTGCTAAAGAAAATGCCGAGGCATTATATAGAAGTATTAAAAGATAACAAGTATTTTACTTTTATCAGTGGCATTGTGCTGGACTCTTGGTTGTCCTTGGGTTGGGCTCCCATAGTCGTCCCTAGGTTTAGATAACCTACTAGTAACGGCACGGCCGACGGTCGACGGTCGACGGTCGACGACCCGAGGGTCGCCAAATGGGCCGCCAAATAGGTCGGGTCGTTACAAAAGTAAAAGCAAGTACAGTTGTCGGGCCCAAGAGAAGTTGATTACTATTTTGAAGTATTATAAGTATAAGTTTTTGAACAAGTAAAGTAAGTTTTACATAAGTATAAAGTATTAAAGAATAAGTTTTAAACAAGTGAATTAAAGAATAAGTTTAGAACAGATGAATTAAGTTTCACTTTGTTTTAAAATCAGCAAGTTGAGTTTTCTTTTATGCTAGCATGTTATTTAGATTAGCTTACTGTTCTTTGCTATTTTCTGAGCATGAGTAGTTTTACATGTTTAGCATTTCAGCATGTCTTGTTCTTTTATTAGTAGATGAGCATGAGTAGTCTTCAGTAAGTAATCAGTTAGATCATGTTATAGATATATGTACATGCATATCGAGATTTTGTGAGTTAAATAGCGCTTACTAAGCATTTTGCTTATAGTTTGCATTTCCTCTTACTGCAGATACAGGAAAAGAAAAGTGTTAGCAAAGGAAGGCGACAAGGAGGTGCGGATGGATGTGTGATGCCAGGACTATGGAGAGACCTGGGAAGTTTTGAGTTTTCATGTTTAGTGGATAGAAATAGTTGAGTTGTACCTTATGGTTTATGTCTTTTTAGATTGTATTTTCATTCCGCAATGTTAGTTTGGTTATTTTCCACTGTTGGAGTTTTATTCATTTGTTATTGCTAGAATAGTTTTTTTTTTTTAGTTGTTGTGTCTTATAAACTGCGTGGTTGTTTGATAAATGTTCCAGCCGCCTGTGGTTGTGTATATTATGTTATGTATTAATGATTATGGTCACCAGTACAGGGGAGACTCTGCCGAAATTTTTCAATAGGGATTCCTCGTGGTTTTTAATTATACCGGTTAAGTAGAGTTAGTAGTTAAGTAACGATCACTCTTAGAGAGTAATAGAGCAGTAGTAAGAAGAGTGGTCATTACAACTACATCAGCACAGAAATCCTCTACAACATTCTGCAATCTTCTCATCATCTGTTGCAACAACTGCAAAAAAAGAGTAAGCAAATACAGATGAAAGATAGAAATTGTATGAAAAATCCAAAAGAGTTAGTCTTATAGGTCATAATTTCATCATTGTAATTTCTACATGAATGGTTAAATCACTGAACTGGAAATTGTATAATCTCAGAAAATTAGGAAAGTGCTCCAACTTGATTACAGTGAGTACTTAACAACACTGAAACACATCCTAGTCTATTTATGAACCCTATTGAATAATTAAGAGATGTTAAAAGATGAAACAGAATGCAATTGGAATATAAGTACCAAAAAAACTTGATGATGGAATGTAAGTGTCAAACAAATTTGATCATCATGAGTGTACCGGTATTACACTCATAGTTGTTGCTTTATGACTAAAAGGTCACGGGTTCGAATCCTAGAAATAGCCTCTTACAAAAAGTAAAGTAAAATTATGTATAATGGATCCTTTCTCGAGACCTCATATGATGGGAGTTTCATGTACCAGACTGTCCTTTTTATGAGTGTACCAGTATTACATGCATTAGAAAGAAATGTTGATTTCTTGTAGAATAATTTACACCTACTAGTTAATTAACTGTGCATACTTACCAACATCCTCCAAAGGTGAGGCCAGGTTTTCTCTCTCCCATGTCCTCTGTTAAGAAAGAATAAATAACACAAGAATATAGTGAAATAACTGTTTTCCATTGAACTCTATGTTATTCCCGGGTAGCTTCTGGAGTATGCAAACTGATCGTCGAGGCTAGTGTTCGACACTATCTCCGTAAACGATATTGCTCCCCTACGGTGCTTAACGGATTGTTGCAATTCGTTCCCAAGATACAACAACAACGAACGTCTCGGAATCGTAGTACTCCGACTTCCGAGACCAGCGAACCTTCTAGTAGACTTCTTGGACTCTTGAATGCACAAGATGAGATGAATGCTTGAGGAAGAGAAGAGAGGATTGAGTGAATTGAGTGAATATTCCATCATCTGGAGGGTTCTATTTATACTGAAAGAAGAGGTTGATTGTCCTTTGGGTGAGTGGATGTGTTCCTTGGGCTGGATCGATCTAGATCATCCATTCTGAAGGGTTGTAACCCTTCACCAAGCCCACTTCAATCTCATCCATCAGATCTGAGGAGTTGTGACCCTCAGATCCCGCCTATTGTCATCGGCCATCGGATCTGGATCCATTGATTCGATGCTTCAGATCAAGTCTCATCCCAAGCCGTCAGATCGTTACTCTTTGCGATCCAACGCTCTAGATCGCATCACAAGCGATCCATCATACCTATTTGATCAACGTTGATCAACGGTAGCCATCCATTCCCTAAGTCAACTGTCCAGTCATCTCCCTTTGCCCACGAGGATGCCGCATAGGTACTGCCACGTCAGGTACGAGCCTGACACGTCACCCGAGTGCCACGTAGGCACTGCAATGTCACCTGGAGCATAAATTTAAGCTCCTCGCGATGATGCGAAGTGCAAAGTGCGCCTACAAAGCGCCCATTGCGCACGTGGCGGGTGGCGGGCTCACAGGTGCGAGCACCTGCTCGCCCTGGGCTAAGGGAGCACCTGTCCTTTTATTTTTTGTGTTAACTCCATTAACACATCTTCATTAATAAGTAGAGAATACACATCGAGAATTTCCGATGTGGGACTATTCTCCCATGCACTTTATTAATGAATAATAAATGTTATTTTGGGCCGACTTTAAACATTAATTTCTCATTCACCCTTAATCGGTTTTGACCAAATTAATAGTCTAAATCTATCTACGCGAATCGTAGATTTCAATTTTGAAGTCAATTACGACTTTCAACAATTGATGGCTTCCTTCCTCAAAATCATTTTGGTCCATTTAAGGCCCCAATATCCAACAATCCCCCACATGAATGGAAATTAATGCAATGCGTGTATGCATGCTGACACTTTACAAGAGTCCAATCGATAAGTCACTGCATCGGGAGAGGTAGCTTGTGGCTTTGAACCTTTCGTAGTGAAATGCTATCGAGTATACTAGGCTGCGCAGTGAACGTGATGTCTTGAACTGCTCGCTGTTGGTGTATACTTAGACAATAACACCCACACAGAGATCTATCTCACCTACTTTAGGTTCTCATGGTTGGTTCCGTTTCGGCCATGGATACCATCTTGGATTCATGAGTGTTTCATTAAAGCGGCCTGTCTTCACACTCACATAGGTGACACTTCTATCAAGAGTATCCTACCATACTCCACCTTATCAGGTATAGAAGTCACTAAAAGCATAAGCTTAACCTCACTACATGAGGTAGGACAGCACAAATTCATCCTAGGATTGGGATAGAGATAAACTATCGAATGTGCTGGACCACAACTTCTGTAACTTCGTTGTCCCATTGAACCAAGATCTTGGGATCTCCAGTCAAAAAGGTTGAGTTACCGCTACAGTCATTTTCAGTTGTAGATTTTTAATCTCATTCCTCTTGATGAGCAGTATACTTGATCTCGACTCAACCCCTTCATTAGAGGATCTGCCAAATTATCTTTGGACTTAACATAGTTGATTGCAATCACTCCATTCGAGATCAACTGCCTAATGGTATTATGTCCATGACATATATGTCGTGACTTCCCATTATACATATTACTCTGTGCCCTTCCAATCGCCGATTGACTATCACAGTGGATTAGTACGGCAGGCACAGGTTTCATCCAGCTCGGAATATCTTCCAAGAAATTCCGCAGCCATTCAGCTTCCTCAGCTGCTTTGTCTAGTGCTATAAACTCGGATTCCATAGTTGACCGAGCAATGCAAGTCTGCTTAGTGGATTTCCAAGATACTACTCCCCCACCGATCGTGAATACATATCCACTAGTGGATTTGGAGTCTTTTGTATCTGATATCCAATTAGCATCACAATATCCTTCCAACACAGCGGGATATTTTCCATAATGTAATCCAAAGTTCATAGTATATTTCAAATATCTGAGAACTCGCATCAATGTTTTCCAATGGGTGTCGTTTGGATTACTCGTAAAATGACTCAGTTTGTTGATCGTACAGACAATATCTGGACGTGTGCAGTTTGTGAGATACATCAAACTGCCTATTATCCGAGAATATTCCAACTGTGATATGGTCTCACCATGGTTTTTCGCTAAGTGTTGACTTAGATCCATAGGTATTTTCACTGTAGAGAGATCGTACGCATTGAATTTTTTCAATACAGATTCTACATAATGGGATTGTGTTAAAACTGTCCCTTCTGATGTCCTGAGAATTTTAATTCCCAATATAACATCTGCTTGACCCATATCTTTCATATCAAAATTTTTTGTCAACATTTTCTTTGTAGTCATGATTACTGCCCATTATTAGCATGTCGTCTACGTATAGACAGATAATTACATAGCCTTCAGGTGTGTTTTTGACATAAATGCATTTGTCACATTCATTTATTCTGAATTCGTTTGACAGCATTACTTTGTTAAATTTTTCGTGCCATTGTTTAGGCGCTTGCTTAAGTCCGTACAACGACTTAACAAGTTGACACACCTTTTTCTCATTTCCAGGAGCCATGAACCCTTCGGGTTGCTCCATATAAATTTCTTCTTCCAACTCACCATTTAAGAACGCAGTCTTAACATCCATTTGATATATTTCAAGGTCATACAGTGCTGCAATGGCTATTAGCACTCGTATGGACGTAATCCTTGTCACCGGTGAGTATGTATCGAAGTAATTAAGGTCTTCCTCTTGCTTGTACCCCTTAGCTACAAGTCTGGCCTTATACTTGTCAATTGATCCATCAGCTTTATACTTACATTTTAGTATCCACTTACAACCTAATGGTTTATTACCAGAAGGAAGGTCTACTAATTCCCAAGTATGATTATTCATGATAGACTCAATTTCACTATTGACAACTTCTTTCCACATTGGAGCATCGGGTCTAGAGAGAGCTTCACTTAATGTTCTTGGTTCCATTTCTGACATGAAAGTCATGAAATCTGGCCCGAACGATTTCTCAACTCTAGCCCGTTTGCTACGACGTGCCTCTTCACTTTGATCGTCAATAGTCCTTTTATAACAGCTAAGTTCGGTAACGTCATTTTTGTTTGAACTTCCGTTGCTATCACTTTCAACGTTTCCCTTTTTATTTGGGAATACGTTTTCAAAGAATATCGCATTCCGAGATTCTATGGTTGTTCCCACATGTATATCAGGAATGTCTGATTTGTGAACTAGGAAACGATATGCACTACTATTATGGGCATATCCGACAAATACCGCATTGAACGTTTTAGGTCCGATCTTTACTTGCTTTGGTTTAGATACTTCGACCTTTGTCAAGCACCCCCACACTTTCATGTATTTGTACGATGGCTCGTGACCTTTCCATAGTTCATATGGAGTTTTATCATTTTTCTTATGAGGGATTCTGTTGAGAATGTGATTTGCCGATAATATTGCTTCCCCCTACAAGTTTTGAGATAAGCCTGAATTTATTAACAAGGCATTCATCATTTCTTTTAGTGTCCGATTTTTACGTTCGGCAACACCGTTTGATTGAGGTGAGTAAGGCGCCGTTGTTTGATGGATAATGCCAAATTCTGTACAAAATTCATCAAACGGTGCACCATATTCTCCACCTCTATCGCTTCGAATTATTTTAATTCGTTTGTCAAGTTGGTTTTCAACTTCTGTTTTATAGGTTCTGAACGCCTCTAAGGCTTCGTCTTTACTTCTTAAAAGAAAGACATAACAGAACTTTGTGCAGTCATCGATAAAAGTAATAAAATATTTTTTTACCTCCTCTAGTTTGCACAAATTTCAAGTCACATAGATCACTATGTATCAACTCTAGAGGAGTTGTTGTCCTTTCCACCGAATGAAAAGGTAGTTTCGTCATTTTCGCTTCCACGCACACTTCACATTTGTGTGTTCCGTCAACATTGACGTTTGGTAATAATTTTAATTTGACGAGACGTTTGAGAGTATTATTATGCACATGTCCGAGTCGATCATGCTATAAATTAAAACACTCAACAACATAGTTGAAAGCATTTATTTTATTACCATCAAAATTTCGGAGTACAGGCATTACAACCATTTTGAATAGACCCTTTTCTAGGTACCCCTTTCCTACGAAGACACCATTCTTCATAAGTACAAAGTTGTCTGACTGGAACACTAGCCTAAATCTGGCCTTGACCAATGCCGCTCCAGAAACTAGGTTCTTATTGATGTCGGGAACATGAAGTACATCAATGAGTGTTAGCTCCTTTCTGGACGTCATCTTCAGAACAACCTTTCCGAGTCCAACAATTGGCGACGTCGTGGAATTACCCATATAGAGCTTCCTGCCATTTATCGGAGTATACTTGGAGAACATCGCCTTATCGGAACAGATATGACGAGTTGCTCCAGTATCAATGAACCACTGCTTCGGGTTGGTATCCACCAAATTGGCTTCAAATACAACCGCAGTGAGATCCAAGTCCTCAAGAGAGGTTGCGACAAGATTCGCAGCATCCTTTGGCCCCTTGGTTGGCTTCTTTGGGCGTCTGCAGTCCTTGGACAGGTGTCCTGCCTTTCCACAGTTGTAACAGGAGCCTTTGAACTTCTTTGCTTGAGCCTTCTTTTTGAACTGCTTCGATTTTTTAGCGTTCGGCTCGACCAGGTTGGACATTTCGTCTATAGTCCGCTTGGTTCCTCTGGAGTCGGATAACTTTCGATTATCCTCCTCTATTCGTAGCCTCAGGATCAGGTCTTGCAGCCCTATCTCCTTTTGCTTGTGCTTTAGGTAATTCTTGAAATCCTTCCATGACGGAGGGAGCTTCTCAATTACTGCAGCAACTGCGAATGTCTCGTTCAGCTTCATGCCTTCGGCGTCCAGATCATGCAGTATTAATTGCATATCTTGGACTTGAGATGAGACGCTTTTTGAATCCACCATCTTGAAATCCAGAAACCGACCGACGATGAATTTCTTCAATCCAGCATTTTCGGTCTTGTATTTCTTCTCAAGGGATTCCCACAAAGATTTCGCCGTCTCCAGAAAACAATATACGTTATATAACGTGTTGTCCAAGGCGTTGAGTATATAATTGTGGCACAAAAAATCTCCGTGAGACCATGCATCGCTAGCAGCCTTACTACCTTCCGTAGCGGCTGGCGTGTCTTCGTGCAAAAACCGTACAAGGTTTAGCGTTGTTAGATAAAACAACATCTTCTGCTGCCATCTTTTGAAGTCGGTTCCGGTGAATTTCTCCGGCTTTTCTCCGTGCGGAATGGTTGTCGGAACGACGGTCGGTAGCCATATCAGTTTGCACGAATTATCGTTTACGACTGTTATTCCCTGGTAGCTTCTGGAGTATGCAAACTGATCGTCGAGGCTAGTGTTCGACACTATCTCCGTAAACGATATTGCTCCGCTACGGTGCTTAACGAATTGTTGCAATTCGTTCCCAAGATACAACGACGACGAACGTCTCAGAATCGTAGCACTCCGACTTCCGAGACCAGCGAACCTTCTAGTAGACTTCTTGGACTCTTGAATGCACAAGATGAGATAAATGCTTGAGGAAGAGAAGAGAGGATTGAGTGAATTGAGTGAATATTCCATCATCTGGAGGGTTCTATTTATACTGAAAGAAGAGGTTGATTGTCCTTTGGGTGAGTGGATGTGTTCCTTGGGCTGGATCGATCTAGATCATCTGTCCAGTCATCTTCCTTTGCCCACGAGGATGCCGCATAGGTGCTGCCACGCCAGGTAGTGCAAAGTGCGCCTACAAAGCGCTCATTGCGCACGTGGCGGGCTCACAGGTGCGAGCACCTGCTCGCCCTGGGCTAAGGGAGCACCTGTCCTTTTATTTTTTGTGTTAACTCCATTAACACATCTTCATTAATAAGTAGAGAATACACATCGAGAATTTCCGATGTGGGACTATTCTCCCATGCACTTTATTAATGAATAATAAATGTTATTTTGGGCCGACTTTAAACATTAATTTCCCATTCACCCTTAATCGGTTTTGACCAAATTAATAGTCTAAATCTATCTACGCGAATCGTAGATTTCAATTTTGAAGTCAATTACGACTTTCAACAATTGATGGCTTCCTTCCTCAAAATCGTTTTGGTCCATTTAAGACCCCAATATCCAACACTCTATCCAAATGCAAAGACAGGAAGGTCAAATTAAATTTGATACGAGCTGTAGTAGTATAATTCTTGTCTCAGCACAAGGATATTTACATCTTCCGTAACACAAATAAACAGAAAGTGTACGAGGCAGAAGAGCTAATCTAATATACAAATTTTCTCAAGTAAATACACTTTCTAATATCGACATCACGTTGTTTGAAGGTTCTTACTGATACATCCTTACTCATTTTATAGCCCATATCCAACAAATTATAGATGGTGGTCAGAGGATTGCACACGCTCAACTCAAGTTTAGCCCTAAACTAGAATCAGAGGTAGGGTATCTGGAGTTCCACCCAAATGCAGCAAGGTTTCTATGAGGATTCAGCATACATGACAGATTTCAACTACAAGAGAACTGGTGATAAACAGCTTATATAAGAGCATTAAAATCCTTTAAAAAAAAAAATCTTGGACGGGACTTCCTTCAAATAAGAATGCACGACAATAGAAACGCATAGTTCGCATCGGTAAAGAAAAACGTAGCGAGATCAAGAGAATTGAGACGTGGATCATGGACTTGCTGAGGATTAGATAAAGGGGCTTCCCCTCGAAGCGGGAGGAGGCAAACCGAGCAGGAATGATCCCGACCACTCTGCTCCGGAACTTGCCGGAACGGCGTCGTAGAAAGAAATGCACACCGGCTGAGGCCGCAATCGCTACGCCAAGAACGGTGAGATGGGAAATCCACACCCTGGATCCCGACGACGACGAGGAGGATGAGTCCGGGGGGTTGGCGCAGATCGGCATGGCTGCGGAGTCCCCTGTTCCGTTCCGGATCCTTCGGTAGGGGAACGGGCGTACGGGATGAGTCTTACATTTTCCTTTGTAAACAAACTTTTTTTTTTCATTTCCCATTTTCCATTTTCAATAGAAATGAAATTAGATGACGGAGGAATTGCTTGAAATTGGAAATAATTTATGAAACAAGTTTCACAATTTAGGATGGAGGAAATTTCAACTATAATTTCTACACTAAATAAATTATTATTTGTATTGTAAGATAAAGTATGTGGATGTTCATAATTTCAAATAATTTCATAAATACTATCGTCTATATAATTTATCATATTTTAAACTCTTAAGTTATGTAAATTCATAAGAAGTTTCAATATAATTATGTACCTATAAATACATATGTATATATTTATTTCAAAGAGTAAGAAAGAGAGTGAAGAAAAGAAATAGGTTAATAATATTTTCTTTTCATATGCAAGTATTTATATAATTTCACAATATATTATCAGGACGAAGAGCTCTACTTTTTCTTTTAAAATCAATTATAGATAATATCAAAAAAAATGTATAGATATATTTATATATACATTTTTTTTTCTCAATCAAAATTATTCGTATGCCAAGAAATTAAATTTATAGTTCCTTTATCATTTGTTAGCTATTATCTGATTAACTATTAGTTAGTTACTTATTTGTATGGCTTGCAACGTTTCAAAAATTTTACAATATTTTACAGTTAAGTATTACCAAATCATCTTTTGATTATATCATATTTTATCATTTATTAATAAATATATATGATGCACGATAATTATTATTAATAATTTAGTTTTTTTAAAATAAATTCTTACTATGCCCAATCTTTCAAAGTTAGAGTTTGGGCTTTTGACATTTCTGAAAAAAAAATTATCTATCGTAGATTTTGGATACGGAGATTCATTTATATGCTATGGGTCTTGGAGACACCATAAAAGATGGAAATAAGGAATCTTTACAAAATCGTGCAAAAGCAATGATATTCATTCGTCACCATCTTCATTAAGCATTGAAAATTGAATATTTGACGATTAAAGATCCACTTGAGTTATAGAATAATTTGAAGGAAAGGTATAGCCATTATAAAACCGTGATTCTTCCAAATGCTCGTTATGAATGGATTCATTTATGCTTACAAGATTTTAAATCTATAAGTGAATATAACTCAGCAATGTTTAGAATTAGCTCAAAATTAAAATTATGTGGTGAACAAATTACTGATGAAGATATGTTGGAAAAAATATATTCTACCTTCCATGCTTCTAACATGCTCCTGCAGTAGTAATATAGAAAGAAATGTTTTAAGAAATATTCTGAGTTGATTACATGTCTTCTGGTGGCTGAGTAAAATAACAAGCTTTTGATGAAAAATCATGAGATCCGTCCAACTATGCTAGTCCAATCCCTGAAGTGAATGAGATAACTGGTAAAAATGATAAATGGCAGCACAGACAAAAATTTCATCATGGTCGTGGTCGTGGTGATAGATACGAAAATGATCGATCTCAAGAAAATCATGATGATTGTAATAAAAGAAACACAACAACTCACCAAAAGTGGGTTAACAATAATGTTCACCAAAAGTGGGCAAATGACAATGGTAAAAGGGTTCAAAGTGGACAAGATAATGACGAAAATAAATCAGAAAATTCATTTTATAGATATGGCATGAAAGGGCATTGGTCACGTATTTGTCGTACGCCAAAATACTTTATTGATCTCTACCAAGCCTCTTTAAAGGGCAAGGCAAAAGATATAAAGACAAATGTTGTCTTTCAAGACAATAACACAATTGTTGGTCCTTCTATGATAACACATTTGGATGTTTTTGATTTCTTTGCAGATCCTGATGCGGAGATAGACAATTTGATTGGAAATGAAGATATTTATAGAAATGTCTAAATTAATCAAATATTTTAAAATAAATTAGTTCATTTACTATTATGTTTTCTTTTACTAATCTTTTAGTTGTTTTTTATTATGTATCTCTTTTGTTTTAATGAAGAATATCATGACTTTTGGATTCAATAATGGAGATTTATGTCTTATTGATAGTGCAACGACACATTCTATATTTAGAAAGAAAAAATATTTTTCTTATTTAGAAATGAGTGAAAGTAATGTTAATACAATATATGGTACTACAAATATTATTGAAGGTTTCGGAAGAGCTAATATATCATTATTTGGAGGAACAAAATTTGTTATTGACAATGCATTGTTCTCTCTAAGTTTCAAAGAAATTTGCTAAGTTTTAAAGATATTCGCCGAAATAGATATCACATTGAGACATATAATAAGAATATTGAATATCTCTATATTACAAAATTAGTGTTGGGTAAGAAACATGTATATGAAAGATTACCCGCTTTCTTATCTAGTTTGTACTACATAATAATATATGCAGTAGAAATAAATGCAATAGTAAACCTGAAGTTTACTGATTTAAATGATTTTATACTTTGGCATGACCGATTAGGACATCTTGGTTTTACAATGTTTCAAAAATTATCAAGAATTCACATGGACAGCCATTAAAGAACCAGAAGATTCTCTAATTTAATGAATTCTCATGTTCTGCTTGTTCTCAAGGAAAACTTATTATACGGCCTTCACCATCTAAAGTTGGAATTGAATCCCCTACATTTCTGGAATGTATACAAGGCGATATATGTGGGCCTATTCACCCACCATGTGGACCATTTAAATATTTTATGGTGCTAATTGATGTCTCTACAAGATGGTCACATGTATGTTTATTATCAACTCACAGCCTGCCATTTGCGAGATTGCTCGCCCAAATAATTCGATTGAGAGCTCAATTTCCAAAATATTCTATCAAAAAAATACGTCTTAATAATGTCGGTGAATTTACATCCCAAGTATTTAATGACTATTGTATGTTTATTGGAATAACTGTTGAACATCCTGTTGCTTATTATGGAAAAAGGCGAATACGCTCGCCCCCAGTGCCCCCGTCAACCCGTCCCAGGGCCAAAACGGAGGAGGTAAATCACGGGCGACTACTAGCCTTTGGAATAGTGACTAGCATATAAGGGAGGTATTTACCTCGACTTTTGCCAAGATTCGAACCCCAGACCTCATTGTGGCAACACCTCATGCGCTAGCCACTAGACCCATCCGAGGGGACAACATCCTATTGCTTATGTTCATACACAAAATGGTTTAGCTGAATCATTTATTAAACGTCTCTAGTTAATAGTTACACCATTGATTATGAGAACTAAGCTCCCTACTTCTATTTGGGGGCATGCTATTTTGCATGCAGCAACACTTATACTTATCAGGTCAACCAGTTATCATATATTCTCCCCTTTACAATTAACTTTTGGTCAAGAGCATAATATATCCCATTTGAGAATATTTGGATGTGTGGTATATGAGTTAGCCCATTACAATGCACTAAAATGGGACCCCAAATGAAATTAGGAATATATGTTGGATATGATCCTTCTTCAATTATAAGATATTAGGAACCAATGACAGGAGATGTTTTTATGGTGCGATTTGCCGACTATCACTTTAATGAAACAAATTTTACAAAGCTAGGGGGAGAAAATAAAGAGTTTCCCAAAGAAGTCACTTGGCATGCATCATTATCGCAATTTGATCCTCGTATAAATCAATGTGAATTTGAAGTTCAAAGAATAATACATTTGCAAAAAATTATAAATCAATTGCCTAATGCATTCACTGACTTGAAGAGAGTGACTAAGTCACATATACTAGCTATTAATGCTCCGGCTCATATTGATGTACCAATTGGGTAATCAATTAATGAGATTACAACTCGCCTGAAACGTGGTAGACTAATCGGTTCTAAAGATAAAAATCCTCGAAAAAGGAAATGAGCAACTAATCAAGATGTTCATTTTGAAGTGTCTAGGTCTCCTATAGAGACAACTGACATAACTTTTAATAAAACTCCAGAAGAGGTCCAGATACTTAAAAATAATGAAGAAATCTCAATAAATTATGTCAGGTCAGGGAAGAAATTGAATCGATCAAGATTAATTATCGACAATAAATTTGCATACAATATAGCGCTTGAAACTATTTATGAAAATGATGATCAAGAACTAAAATCTATTGAACAATGCCATAGTATGCATGATTGCCCAAAATGGAAAGATGCAATTCAAGAGGAATTAAACTCACTTGCAAAATGTGAGGTTTTGGGACTTGTAGTCGAAACACAAAAAGGTGTAACACCTGTAGGGTACAAATGAGTTTTTGTATAAAAGCGAAATAAGAAAAATGAAATCATAAGATATAAAGCTCGTTTAGTGGCACAAGGTTTTTCTCAAAAACCTGGTATTGATTATGAAGAAACATATTCTCCTGTAGTGAATGTAATCACATTTCGATATCTTCTTTGCATGACAGCACAAGAAAAGCTTGAAATGCATTTGATGGATGTAGTAGAAGTTTATTTGTATTGAAAACTTAATAATGATATTTATATGAAAATCCCTGAAGGGCTCACAATGTCAGAAGCATCAAGTTCAAATTTTAAAAATATTTATTCCATTAAATTACAAAGATTTTTGTATGGATTGAAGCAATCTGTACGTATGTGGTATAAACGTCTAAGTGATTATTTAGTGCAACATAAATATCAAAATGATCCAATATGTCCATATATTTTTATAAAAATGGATGGACTAAAATTTATCATTATTTCTGTATATGTTGATGATTTGAATATTATTGGAAGTCCTGAAGAAGTTATACATACAGTTGATATTTTGAAAAGAGAATTCGAGATGAAAGATCTAGGAAAAATGAAGTTTTGTATTGGATTACAAATTGAACATTTTACAGATGAAATTTTTATCCATTAATCAGCTTATACACTAAAGGTTTTAAAACGATTTTATATGGATAAAGCTTATCCATTAAGTTCCCCGATGGTTGTTCGATCGCTTGATGTGAACAAAGATCCTTTTCGACCTAGTGAAAACGGTGAAGAACTGCTTGGTCCTGAAGTACCATATTTAAGTGTAATTTGTTCATTAATGTATCTTGCTAATAATACATGACCAGATATAGCATTTGCTGTAAATTTATTAGAAAGATATAGTTCTTCTCCAAAACGTAAACATTGGAATGAAATTAAGCATATATTTAGGTATCTTCAAGGTACCATCGAATTGGGTTTATTTTATTCTAATATGTCTACTTCAGAGTTAATTGATTATGCAAATGCAGGATATTTATCTGATCCACATAAAGGTCGATTTCAGACTGATTATTTATTTACATATGGTGGAACAACCATATCTTGAAGATCTATCAAACAAACCATAACCGCTACATCATTGAATCATTTTGAAATACTTGCAATACATGAAGCAAGTAGGGAATGTGTTTGGCTGATATTAATGATTCAACATATCAAGGAAAAAGGTGGTTTAACTACTAATAAGAAAATTCCAACAATATTATATGAAGACAATGTGACATGTATAACTCAATTAAAGGAAGGGTACATCAAAAGGGATAAAATTAAACATATTTCATCAAAGTTCTTCACTTATGATCTATAAAAGAATAGTGATATTAAAGTTTAACAGATTCGCTCTAGCAATGATTTGGCAGGTTTATTTACTAAAGCATTATCTACAATAACATTTAAGTAATTAGTACATAATATTAGAATGCGGCGGTATAGAGATCTCAAATCATATTTTAAATAGGGGGAGTACATTTTCACTATACCATATTATGTTGTCCATTAAATTTATAGTGATACAGTTACGGAATGGCGTACTCTTTTTCTTTACTAGGTTTTTTCCCATTGAGTTTTTCCTAGTAAGGTTTTAATGAGACGGATTCCTTAATTATGAACATCCAAGGGGGAGTGTTGTAAAAAAAAGTATGTGGATACCCATAACTCTCAATAATTTCATAAACTCCCTCATCTACATAATCTATCATCTTTTAAACACCCAAGTTATGTAAATTCATGAATAGTTTTAATATGATTGTGTACGCGTGTATATATATATATATATATATATATATATATTCATTTTAAGGAGTAAGAAAAATAGTGGAGAAAAGAAATATGTTAATAATATTTCCTATTCGTATGTAATTGTTTATATAATTTCATAATAATTTTAAAATAATTACTTTAAAGAATTATAAAAAAACCCTGATGCTTGGGATGGCTGCGGTGATTAATATAAATCAATTATAATATTATGAAACTTTTAATATGGACTAAACTCTCACCCTATTTCATTTCATATAATAAAGATCCACTTTCTACCAAGCATGAAGCGTACGCCAACGATTACAACAGATTTTACAGTGCCAGGAAACATCGATCACAGAACATAAAATTAAGTACTGGATGACATAACTTTCAATTTAGAGATTAATATTACCGATCGAACAAATATATTAATTATAATTAAACCTGAGCTCGAGCAAGCAAGCTAGCTAGCTCAAGGAGCGAACTCCTCTTGGTTCTCCTGATCCATCTCTTGGTTCTTGTTCTGGTACTCTTCTTCTTCCGCGGCATTGTTATGACTACCGTAGCCATTCCCATAACTGTATGATCTCCTCCCACTACTCTCGTAGTAGCCGCCACTTGTTCCGCCATTATAATTATACACCCCGTACCCTTGAGCATTTCCCTTCCATCTACTGTTCGAACGACGACTATCAGGATACTTGTAATTTCTTTCATCGTCGTGAGCATTGTACAAGCTTTGCGCGTCACGATCAAACTGGTTCTCGAACTCGCTCGGCCGGTTGCTGTACACTTCGCTGGACTCCTGGGAGTCAACGTCGGCAGGACGACTGCGGCCTCCATTGTAGTTGTAGGTGCCGACGGTGGTTCTGGTTCCGTAGAGGCCATATCCGTTGTTGTTGTTATTGTTGTGGTTTTGAGGTGTTAGTGTGGGGGTATCTTGGTGGGCTTTGGTGGTTGTTTCTGAGGGGGCAAAGGCTTCGGTCGCTGGTTCTCTGGTGGTTTTGCTGAAGAACTGGCGGCTGTCTCTTGCATGGATTTGGAGGAAAAAGAGGAAGAAGAAGCAGAAGAAGAAGAAGAGTAGAATTTGGTTAGCAGAGGAAGAAGCCATTGGAGACTAGTGGAGTTGGATGGAAGCTAAGGAGAGGAATTGAGAGACGGTGTGTAAATATAGAGGATGGGAATTGAATCGGTCAACGGGAGCTGATCGATGCGGGGATTGAGGAGGGAATCGATGTGGACACAATCGATGCCTGGAAGCACGCTGTGTGCTTTTTGGGTAGTGTGTTTATGAGATTTGTCTGTTTGATTAATTAGATTGAGAATTTAAGGACAATAGGATTTGATTGCGCTGCCTTCTTTCAAACAATTGGTTGACTAATATCTAGGTTGATTGATGTACGTATTTGCGTTCCTGCTGTTTAAGCTGCGTGACTAGCGGAGTAGTTTGCGGATTATGGAAGACACATGCATGGTCCATCAAAAGTCATGCTATGATGCTATTGGACACACAAACATTAATCATTCTTGTTCGGTTCAATCAGACAACATTATTAGATTCTTTTTCATTTTCCATGATATAACATAATCCAATATGAGAGAGTAGAGTCGAATGCAATAGATTAAACAAACATTTCTGTGACATGGGACAACTTGAATTATATTAATTACAACCAATCAAATCATCAATTAGGGGAAAGTAGTGGAAAGCCAATGCCATGGCGTGTTGTTGGGAAAGTTACAAATAACATACTGCTGATTACTCCGATGGCCACTGGCAAGCACGTCAGCACCTGCTTCGTCTCCTCCGATGGGATCGGGTAGAAGCAGGAAACCACATTTTGGTCGAACAAAGCGACCGCCGCGAAGACTGATACAGAGGCGAAGGCATGCACGAAGTCGATGAGCTGTATCCTGTACTTCATTGCCTTCTCCGATGGCAGCTTCTCTGTTCCATCGATCACCCACAGGCCTCTCCGAGTCGCGAAGCCATACCGCACCTTCCCTTTCGCATCCACAAAGCTATCGCTGAAGCTAAGGGCGATGCAAGACAGCCCGCAGAGCGCGATTAGGTAGGCAGTCATGGTCCTGTTGGAATCCAGGCAACGGCCTGCGTCGGTGAAGATGGGGGAGAGAAGCTGAAATGCCAGCACGGTTCCGGTCGGCAGGAGTTTCGCGAGGTGGGATGTGCTTTTGAACGTCTGGCTGATGGCTCTCTGTATCGCGCTCGTCTGCTCCTCCTCGTCCTTATCTATCGCTACTGTCGTCGGAGCCAAGAGAGCTTCCTCCACGTCGTTTGTCTCGGGAGCCATAATGTATAATTCACTGGCTTAATTACATACAAAGTGAACATCCATCGATCCCGCAGAATGGTCGATCGATTTAAATTTGCATCGCGTTCTCTGTTGAGTGGAGGCAACGAAGAGAGGAGATGTGGAAGAGAAGCAATTGTGTGTTCCGTACGCCCGTTACATGGCTTGCAAGGAAGAGTTACTGGCGGGGGGGACTGAGGAAGCGTTACGTTTGTGAACGATAGGTCGAGTTGAGAGGGTTACAGAATTGGAGGAGTTATACTTTTGGTTGAAGTTGCTTGATCGGGATCGACCGGTGATAAGATAACATTTGGGCTTTCAATACAATTACGCCACGCAATTTCATTTCATGCTTAATTTCGGTAATCCTAATTCTGCCAGGATACATCTCACTCAATTATAAATTATTGCATAGGCTCACCACGGAAGTATTGATAAGAACAAAATTTAATTTGTCCTTGAAAGAATGATGAATTAGATCAGGGCCGGCTCAACCTATTCAAGGCTTAAGTGGAAATAAAAAATTTAAATCTTTGACACGGTTAAAAAAAAAAAAAAAATTTCTTTAACCGTTTTTTCATTCAGATTTCGAAAATGATGTTTTAAAGTTTTTTTAATAAATTAAAATATTAATTTAAAAAATATTTTTATATAAAAATAATTTTTCCATTTTTTGAGATGTAAAATTATTAATTAAAATTTCATATTCAAATTTTGATAATATAATTTAGGGAAACATATGAGGTAGTATTGTTATTAGATATAATAATATAAGTGTATTCAAATGTTTAAAAATGAAAAAAATAGAAGTATGTCTAATTACTTAAATGAGATATGGAGAAAATAACCCTTACAAAAAGAAATAAAATTGAGGAAATAAGAATAATCAAATAAGATAACAATAGAAAAAAAACATGCTCCCGTGCTCAACTCATCATCATACGCGAAGTACAAAAATTAAATAAATAAAAAAATATATATATAATGATAAAACTCAATACAATACTTAGAAAATAAAAATCATAAAGGCAAAATCCAACAATTTATGATTGTAAATACATCTAAATAAAAGTTAAATTTAATGTCTATCAATAATAGAAATGGTAAAGATATTTAACTCGTTATTACACAAAAATAATAAAATCTTTCATTTCGATTAGACATAATATGAATGAATGCATCAACATTTGAATTTAATTAAGCAAGGAGCATAGTATCAGCATCAATCAGATCAGCGTGTTAGTGTTAGGCGTGGTTTCTCTTCTCCAATCTCAACAAGGAAGAGAAGCACGGAGAAGGGGAGTTGGAAAATGGGAAGAGGGGGAACTAAAAAAAAAAATTAGCATTTTTATTTTACATTGTATGGATAAGATAAAAAATTTCTAATTCATGTTCTTATTAATAAAAGGAGAAAACATCACCAACAAAAGATAAAATGTAACAAGAGAAAACTAGGATTGAGAGGTATTGAAGAGCAATAGATTAGATCTTATAAAACAATATTTATAATTAAAAATAAATTTAATTTGTTAAAAAAGAGAGTCCCTTTATGACTTTATTCATTGGAACCTTCATGATATCTTTCCAAACTTTGACCAGATTATATAAATCTTTAATCATGTGGGCCCTATTATAAAAATATAATAGTGGTCCTTTTTCTAGGACTATAGAACTTGATTGCCGCTTTTGAGATCTCTCTCTTCAGTGGATGTAGTTTTATCATTTTCGTTCGATCACTTCGTCATGACATCTCTTATTTCCTATGATGTTCATTTACTCTATAAATGTTTTTTGAAATGATTGTATACTTTACTTTATGTGAAGTAAAGAATCCACAGAAAAAAAGAAAAAAAACATACAAACTATTTAATTATGTAAAGGTTGAGTTATTGTTCAGTTTGGATCCCTCTGAAGTTGAAGATTTTATACTCAGTTGCTTGGAATAGTATATTTGTGATGTCGTTGGATTTGATGAATATTTTTTTGCTTCTATCATTTTTGATATTGTGATAGATGTTTTAATTATGCAAGACCATTGACAGAGTTGTTACCATCATATTACGTTTTTTTAATAAAATTATTCAGTCCATGACTTTGTGTGATTTTTTTTGTATTTACTTATAAGGGTAAAATGAGAATTTTGGCCGATTCTCATTCCATAATTTAAGCCAAACCAAGCAACATTAATGGGAATAATATCCATTCCAGTATCTATACCAAGCACCATCAATCCAGTAATCATTCCCATTGCCATTAACCCCTCAATCAAAATTCATTATCATTCTCATTGTCAAATATATACCAAGCGCCCCCTGAAAGAGGGAGTGCTCATAACTGTCTCATGTTCTCGTGAGCATAGTCAAAACATCCTTCACAGTTGGCATCTCATGGCCTAAGAACCAGGCCAACCACCCCTTCACAATTGGCCCAACCCGTGCTAGATCACAAGCCACATACACGTGTTAGAAATAAATCATAGAACTTCATTTCTAACATGAATTATTATCATTAAGGAAATTTTACCTCTACTATATTACTGCTAGATTTAATAACAAATTCCCTCCAGAATATTAAAAGTAAAATAAAATAAAATTTATAAATAATAAATTTATAAATTTTCTCAAGACAAATTAAAGAACAAAACTGATTGCACACAAGAAGATGGTGAGAAATTGGGCTTTAAAGATAAACCCTAATGCCTTGTTTACTTGGGAGGACGGATGGAAAAAGTGAGAGAAAAGTTTCCATTCGAAAATTTTCATAATTCACTTCATGATGAAAGATGGATTATACTTCCTTTATTTTGTTTACTCGATATCAATTAATGAACGAATGTCTTCGTAAATCCATTTGTGGAACAGTTTTTGTGCTAATTTTCATCTACCCAAATCGGGCGAAATGCCTTTCTCTTCTCTTCCTATGCTGCATCTCCATGCATGCCATGGACCAAGTGAGGCGATCACCAAGGCATCTTCTGTAACGCCCACCCTTCTTACCCTAGGGCGGCGCTACGTTCTTATACTACTTACGTACATGCTTCAGTTATACTATGGCAGCGGAAGAATAAAAACTTTAAAGAATTTAATTTATTAAGCATAATATCACATATTCTGATTTGTTCAAATGTGCATATATTGAACTTATAACTAATCATATTAATTTGTCCGGATCGTTCTTTGCCGAGCCACCATCACACACATCACTATCTGCTCCTCCTGTTGCTCCTCTAGCTCATCCAGCTTCTTTATCTGCGGTACAAGGAAAGTAAGCTGTGAGCACTCATGGCTCAGTAAGTTCCTTTCCTACTCACTAAAACCGAAAATCATCGTATATTAATATCATGCGTAGTATCATAAGCATACGACATACAAGGGTATCATATTCATATCATGACATTATATCTAATCATCAGATAATTCAAGCACATATGTAGGCAATGCATCATGAATTTGAAAGCTTATACTTATAAGTACTTGAAATTCATATCATCATTAGAGGGGATCCCGGTTTGTACCACATACATAATGCGCGCGCTTCTTAAATAGGTCCAAGGTAGCAAGTCTTGAATCCTACCATACATACATACTAGGTCCGAGTCTTACTCCATCGACCTAGGGCATTCAGAAGCCCATTACTGATGAGGCCCGAGTCTTATTCCATCGACCCCGGGGCGTTTACGGAGCCCACCCTTGGTACAAACCATACAAAAATAATTTATCATGCATAACTATCATATCATATCCCTAACAATCTTTCATGCATTTCATTTTTCATTTCTTTTCATTATGTATAGCATTTCCTATGCTATCACATATCATGGCATTTACATAACATAAATTTCATTCTTTTCTCATTATGTATAGCATTTCCTATGCTATCACATATCATGGCATATACATAACATAAATTTCATTCTTTTCTCATTATGTATAGCATTTCCTATGCTATCACATATCATGGCATTTACATAACATAAATTTCATTCTTTTCTCATTATGTATAGCATTTCCTATGCTATCACATATCATGGCATATACATAACATAAATTTCATTCTTTTCTCATTATGTATAACACTTCCTAGGTTCCTTTCCTTTTTTTTTTCTTTTTATTTTATTTTATTTTCAATTATCTTCTAAACAAGAAAACAAATACATGATCCTTAACATTTCATAGGGAGAACCTCGTACTAGTTGGGTAAAACAATAATTTCCCTAGCCTCTTAAAAATATTTTTTGGCCGAAATTCTAGGGTTAAGTACTCCTTTGATCAAGCATCATATAGGTGTAAAAACATGAAGAAGATCCCTTTTCCATGGCATAGAAAATCTATCATGTAGTGTAGACTTAGTTAAACCTCACTAGATTTCGAAAGCTCTTCTTAACCGAATTTTCTCAAACTTGTTTCTAGGTTTTAAAATCCTCATAAAATCTGAAAAAATATATAAAAAGCCTTGTACCACAGGTGAGGGGAAGCTTACCTTCTTCGTTTAAGTTTCCTAGAGTTGAGAACTTGCTTGGACCTTTCTTCCTTGCTTGCTTTGCTCGGCACCAATGGAGGAGAGGAGTGGCTAGGTCTTTTGGTGGAGAGGAGGAAGAAGAGGCTTCTCTTTCCTCTTGTGTTGCTCGGCAACAACAAGAGAGAAAGAGGGAGAGAGAGTGAAGAGGAAGAAGAGGTTCTTCCTCTTGTGTTGCTCGGCAACAAGAAGAAGAAGAGAGGGAGAGGTGAGTCTCGGCACAAAAGGGAGGAGAGGAGGAGAATGAGTGGGGGATGAAGTTGAAGTCACCCCTCCATGCCTATTTATACTAAAATGAGGGGAGGAAACTTGACTTGATCCATCCTCCCTATTCATTTCTCCCCTTAAATGACAAGAATATTCTAGAGAAATGCCTTTTGAGTTCTCTCTTTTCTTTCCCTTAATTTCTCTCTTTTCTCTCCTTTAATTAAAATTCCTATCTCTCCTCTTACAATATCCTCTCCTATCCCACTTGGTTAACACATGCATGCATCCACAAGAGAACCAAGGATCAAAACTTGTTTATGTATATTTTTATTTCTTTTTACTTCCTTTTCCTTTTAAGTAGAAAGAATCCTTTCTTATTCTTAACTACTTAATCCTTTCTCTCCTTATCAATAATTCTCCTATCCCCTTTGGTATCCTATACATGTTCCTTACAAGAGATCTAAGGTTCAATCTCTCTTCTAACATTTTATTTTCTTTTGTACATAATAATTCGTATATTACTATATTATGCATTATGCATAAATATTTCATACATATATATATTATCTCATATTTCTTCCTTTTGTCCATATTAATTCCATACATTTTAAATCATGCATAGATGATTTATATTCTCAACTTTATTTTTCTTTCATAAAGTTTTAATCATCTAAATCCATCTTAATATTTAACTTAGAATATTTACACCTTCTTTTCATTCGTACTCTCATTATCCTTACTTTCTTATCTAGGCTTTCTAGGGGTGTTACATCTTCACCGCCCACAGCTGTATCGTCGACCTGCAACTTGTAACTCTGCTTATTCTTCATCATCGTCATCCTCCCTGCCTTCCCCCTCTGCAACCTTGCCGCTTCCCAAGAAGTGGTAGCGCCTCGGTCGCAACTTCGTTGGCACCATTTCCACACTCCGTAGCTCCTCTCCCTTAATCTAGACTCTATCCGTGACTCCTCGCCTTCACACTTTGACCACCTCTTCCATGGTAGACATAATATGGGCTCTCAACCACCGAAGAGGTTCTTCTTCAAGGCTCATCGGTATTTTGATGCTTTGCTCAATAGGTGTTCACCTATAATAGTTGCTATCTTTTCGAGGCTTTGATCAACTAAAGATTCATCTTTTGCTTTAATTGATGTCGCAGCTATACGCAAACAAAATTAACATGAAAAATGTGTTTTTGCATGTGTTGGAACCCCGTGGTAGTTTTGATATAATCAACTAGGTTAAGTTAGGTCCTGTTATGTTTGATCCTTGTGTCTAAGTGTGAGGGAACTTAGGAATACAAGAAGTCGAGCAGAAGATGCAGCTAGTGAGAAGGATAGCACGGGAAGGGAGCCGACGGGCTCGGTGCATCCGAGGGACGAGGTGCTGTAGAAGAGTACACTTGTGGATGAGAAGGACGTGCATGACGTTTTGAGAGATGAGAAGCCGGAGCGGAAGCCTGCTCGAGGAGAAGACCGGGAAATGGATTTGGGTGAGCTCTATCCCGGATGGTTGCAATTACCCAGACGATCGGAGCAGCAGAAGAGCAAAAAGAAGGCTGAAAATACTGCTGGAGGTGCCTTCAAAGGGAGCTGAAGGCGCCTCCGCGCGCCTCCACACCTTCACTATGGAAGGCACCTTCCATGGCTAGAAACCACCTTCGATGAATAATACAAAGGCGCTTTCCATCCCTATGGAAGGCGCCTTCAACTAGAAAAATATTGTCGTTGCCAAAGGATAAAGCTTTATCCTTTGGCGCCTCGCTAGAGGCACCTTCTAGCTTGTTGGAGGCGCCTTCCACCCACGGATAGGATTTTCCAAGAGCTATAAAAAGGCCCCTGGAATTAGGAAATAGACAATGACTTCTGAATCAACTCTTGTTTTAATTTCCTAGCAACTTTCTAAGTTTTCAATGAGTGTGAGAGACTTCTTCATCTTCAACGAAGGAGATTTTCTTTTAGTGCTTTCATTGGTCTTGGATTAACAACCACCTAAGTTATAACCAAGTAAATCTTGTACCTCGTCTTTAAATTGTTATTTTTATTTATTATCATAGTTGCTTTTAATTAGAGTTGAAAGAACGGGAAAGGTGTTTGTTTTATTTTTGTTGATGCAATCGATCTCTAGGGTTTCGATATTTGACAATATGACCAAGGGTTGACCCAAATAGGACTTGATGTTTGGGTGAAAGAAGTCTAGTCAGGACTAGATGACTAGCAAAGGTAAGTTCTAACTAAAGGTTACGTAAAGTGGAAGTTTTGGTGAGTGAAGTCGGACCCTAGTGAGTGAAGCTAGGTAGTGGAAGTTCCGGTGAGTGAAGGCGGGCCCTAGTGAGTGAAGCTAGATGGTGGAAATTCCGGTGAGTGAAGTCAGGCCCTAGTGAGTGAAGCTAGGTGGAGGAAGTCCTGGTGAGTGAAGTCGGGCAATGGAAGTCCTAGTGAGTGAAGCTAGACAACCCTAGGGAGGTAACCCTAGGTTTACTGTACTATTTGTAGGGGCCGATATGCTTGCTAGAGGAGGGGGGGGGGGGTGAATAGCATTTCTTCGCGCTTGCATTGGTTTGCTTCGTCTTGTTGTTGTGCAACAGAATACTTGAAGACACACACTCACAATGCTAACACCTAGGGTTTACTTGGTATCCACCTCAAGATGAGGTGACTAATCCAAGGATCCACACACGACACGTTATCTCCACTATAAAACACTCATTTTCGGTCGTAGCCGGAGGTGGAGAATCCTCGTACACACTCACACTACAACACAATACTCACACAAGAAAGAGAAATACAAATACAAATGAATACACTCTCTTCTTGCTTACTTATGCTTGTTGTTGCCTCTTGAACCTTGAGAGAACACTCTCAAGAGCCTTCAAGAACTGGCGGTGAAGATCGGAGAAAGTCGCTGAAGATCGCAGCAAAATCGCAGGAAGAAAGCTTGCAAAGAACTGCGGAGAAAACGCTCCGCCCAGGCTTTAAACAGTGCTCTCAATCGATCCAATTCATCCTCAATCGATTACCACGTCAGCACCGCTTCATCCCATCCATCCATCGCTCGTTTCCTGTGTAATGAACACTTCCCAATCGATCGACCGATCGATTGGGACTGTCTGAATCAATCGGCCGATCGATTCAGAGCCTTTCTGTGCTCTTACGATCGCGCGAGAGCTTTTGCTGCCCAATCGATCGACCGATCGATTGGGATTGTCTGAATCGATCGGCCGATCGATTCAGAGCCTTTTTGTGCTCGCGATTCCACATCCCCATAATTGCAGCACACCCCAATCGATCAACTAATTGATTGGACCCTGGTTCAATCATTCGCTCGATTGACCAGCCTGGACTCGACTCAAACTCAAGTCCAAAATCTCCAACCCAACTCCTGGTCAACCGTAACATGTTGGGTCTCCATGCCTAGCATTTGGCCACACCCGACCAACCTCGAACTAGCCTTCTAGCTTCCTCCATCAGCCTTGCGCCCCTCGGATATCTCCCATCCTTCACGCCTTGCCTTCAGGAGCTTCCTTCGGCCTCATCCTAATTGTCAAGTTTTCCTTGCCAAGTCATACTAGGACTTACCTTGCCAAGACCACATGCTTGGACTTACACCCTTTGCCAAGATCACACTTGGACTTTCCAATTGCCTAGCTCCTCACCAGGACTTTCTCCTTTACCAAGATCACACTTGGACTTTTCAATTGCCTGGCTCCTCACCAGGACTTTCTCCTGCCTAGCTCCTCACTAGGACTTTATAAATGCCTAACATCCAGTTAGGATTTTCCCAGTCAAGTATCCTGTCAACCTTGACCTACTTGACTTGTATTCTCATCAACCTGGTCAACCCTTTGACCATCTCCATAATCGAACAATTGCTCCAGCAATCTCCTTATATTGTCAAACATCAAAACTCAAATCCTGACTCAAGCTTGACTCAACTCAAACTTAGTCAAACTAGTTAACCTTGACCTAGGGAAATTGCCCCAACAATCTCTCCCTTTTTGATGTTTGACAATACCTCTAAGTTAGGCTAAATCTCATAGCCTTAACCTTTTCTTTATACCAAGGCTAAATCCCATAACCTTAACCTCCTCTTCATCACAAGGCTAAATCCCATAGCCTTAATCACTTCTTTACACCAAGGCTAAATCCCATAGTCTTAACCTCTTCTTCATCACAAGGCTAAATCACATAGCCTTAATCACTTCTTTACACCAAGGCTAAATCTCATAGCCTTAACTTCTTCTTCATCACAAGGCTAAATCCCATAGCCTTAATCATTTCTTTACACCAAGGCTAAATCTCATAGCCTTAACCTCTACTTGACAAGGCATGAATGAAGGTTTCCTTCATTCTCTCCCCTTTCCTAGAGTGCAAACTCCCCCTGCTTGGGATGAAGGCTTAACTTAACCTTCTCTTCTCCCCCTTTGTCACACATCAAACTAGAAAACAAACTCTTCTCCATAAGAGTTAACTCTACGTTGTTTACAACCTCATATGGTGTTAACAACCCCACAATGAAGATCTCATATTCTTCATTGCCGCCAAAGCTCCCCCTTAAGCTCTACTTCACTTCACAATGCTCATCCTAGAACATGCATCAACTTCCCAATGAAACTCCCATTCATTGTATTCCATGCTCCCCCTTGAGCAGTAATCTTCTTCACAATGCTCATCCAAGAGCATTTTTCACTTTACCAATGAAGGTCCCATCCCCTTCATTAATCCAATGCTCCCCCTTGAGTAGTAACCTACTCCACAATGCTCATTCGAGAGCATTTATCATCCTAGCAATAAAGATAACCAATCTTTCATTGTTCCCAATACTCGACCCTGAGTATTAACCATCACAAAGGTTTAACTCCCTTCCAAGGTCCTTGAAAATGAATTTTCATGCATTCAAGGAGTAACTCCCCCTAAAAACATGGTCAAACTTCTATTATTGCACCAACAATGACTTGAAGTTCCTAAACAGTTAGGAAAATTAAAACTTGAAGTTTTGAGGTTCAAAATTCAATAATGAAACTAAACCACAACCTAAACTTCACCTAAGTCTACCTTAACCAATCCATACTTGCTTTCGTCATGAAAGCTCCCCCTAAATGTATACAAGTGTATTCCAAAAGGTTAGGAATGGTTAATGACCCTTAAAAATCAAAACTTGAAGTTTTAAGGTTCCAAAATTCGAAATTGAAACTAACCCCATCTTAAACTTCACCTTGATTTATCTTAACCAATCCATACTTGTTTTCATCAAGAAAACTCCCTCTAAATGTATACAAATGTATTTCAAGGGGTTAGGAATGATTATTAGGACTCAAAGTGATTTGAAGTGTAGAAATCAGGCTTTTCCAGCCAAAAATCAAACTTCCTAATCGATTGAAGTTGGGTCTCAATCGATTGAAATCACTTCAATCGATCCATTCATCGATTCCGCAAGCTACTACTTGTAGAGATTCCCTCTGAATCGATCGACTGATCGATCCATCCTGGGTCAATCCATCGGCTGATCGATTCACTGACCTTTTGTTCGCAGGAATGGACTTCCCAATCGATTGACTGATCGATCGAAACCATCCCAATCGATCGGCTGATCGATTGAGTTTCTGATTTCCTGAATTTCAATTTCAGCGAAATTTAAAAACTCCCCAAAAATTCTACACAACTCTAAAAATCATGAAACTTCATGTAGACATTATTTAGAATATACTTTATCAAGGAAAAATAGTTTTCTATGAAAATACTTCATATTTTCAAAGATTAACACAAATTTGAAAACTCTTAGAAACTTCAATGTTTTCTCCTAGTTTGTGTCTACCTTTTCAATGATGGTTACTATCAAAAGATGGTCTTCACCAAGGTTTTCAAAAAGCATTTTAAAATCATTTTCAAAACCAATATCCAACCATGTTCTTTGGGCTCAATGCACATGACTTGTACATTAGCTTTCCCAATGATTGGAAAACACATAACTATGTGTTTTGATGAACCTAAAACTCAAAAAGATGCACTAAATCAACATCTTGAGTTTTGTTCACTATCCTAACATCTCACTTGTATCTAATGTGTACTAAAAACACATACAAGTCATCTTATTGTTCTTTGTGAAATGTATATTTGGTTTTGCCCTAAACTAAGGGATCATACATATCTATCTAGGCATTGTGAAAACTTGTGATCATCCACCTAGGATGTCACTTGGTGTCATCCCACTTGTTGGGATATTTACCATTTATAATAGATGTCGTTTGTCCTTAATAGCAAGGAAATTAAAATAATGCATGATGTTATATGACATACATCAAAATAAGTAATTTTTCAAATGAAAAGCAAGCTATAGCTACATGATGTATGTATGACATGACATGATATTTTTGTGTTTTTCATAATAGAAATGAATGCGACACATGATGTCATGACATATGATAGGCAATCAATCATGGCATTTTTAGCATAAGTAATATACACTTAGATAATCTATCTAAGTATCCTTAAATCTTGGCTAAACCTTAACATTAACCTAGATTGCCTATTTCTTAAGGAAATGGCAAAACCCAACTTGACATTTCTTCTACCCTTTTTATTTGTGCCAATTGAGATTAAGAATTCAATCCTCAAATTTTTGTTTGACAAAAATTACTCCTCTTAAGGATTACACGTTGAGACTTAAGATTTAGATTTGCTCTTAGTTCCTTAAGAACATACTAAGATCTCAACTAGCCATTTCTTATCCTTTTTCCAAGTGTACCAACTTACATTAAATGTGATTCCTTAAAGTTTGGCACAACTTACTCTTCCAAGGAGTAATTAATTTTACTAAGGTTTAAATTATCCCTTAGCCCATTTAGAGAACACCAAAATCTCAACGTAGTATCTCTTATGATTTTCCTTTAAGTGTGCCAATGTTAACCTAATTTCAAATCCTCAAAACTTGGCACCTTTTTGCTCTTCAAGGCTTAATCACATTTGATTAAATCATGGGTTTTCTCTTAATTCCTTAAGAAAGTATAACAATTCTAACTTGATTTTTCTTATACTTTTCTTAAGTGTGCCAATTTATATTAAGTTCAACTCTTCAAATTTTGGCACATATATTACTCTTTTAAAGAGTAACCCCATAATCCTTTTCATTTTCAAAGGTTAACAATAACCTTGAAAATGCTCTCAAGTGTCAACTTTAACAAGGTTGGGTTAACTACCCTTCCAATTTGAGTTGACACTCTCTAAACCCATCTAGGGTGTAGAGAATATTCTCCTAGGAACCCAAAACCTATTGGTGCTCCTTGGATGTTCTAGGTACTCATTAGGGATAACTTCCCTAGATACCTTCTTAAGGTACCTTCTTAAGGTACCTTCTTAAGGTACTCTCTAGATACCTTCTCTTAAGAATATTTTCCATTCTTGCTAGAGTTCTTTCTAAGTTATCAAGTATTGACATCAAGACTTGGTTTTCCGTCATTAAATCCATAGATTTGGATTTTTCTTGACCCCTATAAGCATTTCTATGTTTTGGCATACATCTATAATCCTTAGAGTTATTACCTAAGTAGTTATCTACCTTCCTAACCTTAGGTGTGGTAAATCTAGCATGAGGAGGGATGCATTTATCCTTAAAGTCATCATGCTTCCTATTCTCATGATAAATAGCATTAAGATGATATGAATTATTTCTAGCATGCTTTTTATCATGTGTCAAAGGAATAGATTCATTAAATGATACCTTGATTTTTACCTTGGAAGCTCCCCCTAGACTTGTGCTTCCTCCTTTGACTTTAGTTGGCTTCTTCCCTTTAGGACATTGATTTCTATAATGTTCTCTTTGATTGCATAAGAAACACACAATGTGCTCCTTGCTTTTGTATTCCACAGGATCAACCACCTTAGGCTTCTCCTTCACCTTTAGTGTCATTTGACCCTTCTTCTTATCCAATTTGGGGTACTTACTCTTATAGTGCCCATGTTCCCTACACTCAAAGCATACGATATGATTTTTATTCTTTACAATGCAAATTTCTATACCTTTTCTTGTAGGGGTAGCACTCAATCCTCCAATTGATGTAGCTTGAATTGTGGAGGTTGCATCATCTTCTAATTCTTCTTCTCTTGAGAGTGTGGGTGCTTCCACCTCTTCAACTCTTGAGAATGTGGATACTTCCACCTCTTCCTCTCTTGAAGATGTAGAAAATCTCTCATCTTCTTCCTTCTCCTCCTCTTCCTTCTTCTCCTCGAATGTTGACCTTATGTCAACATCGGATTGATCCTTCTCTTCTTGGACCAATGAGCCCTTTTCCTTGGGCTCCTCCACTCCTTGGAGTTGTGTAGGGTTCTCATGATGGGCAATGATCTTTTTCCAAAGATTACATGCACTTGTGCATTCACCTACACTCAAAAGGATATTAGAAGGTAATAAATTTAACAAAATTTTCGTTACCTCCTTATTCGCCTCCGCTTGTTCCTTTTGTTCCTCAGTCCAATGTCGAGGTCGGAGGCGTTTATCCTTCTTATCCGTTGGAGCTTCAAATGGGTCTTCAAAGACCATCCATTGGTTCCAATCCATTTGGAACCAAGTCTCCAATCGATTCCTCCAAAAATTGAAGTCCTCTTTATCGTATGGAGGTGGAATCTGGATATCCCATCCCAGCAGTCCTTCGAACTCCATCTTCTTCTTCCTCTAGCTTCTTGCTCTCTTGGCGGTTAGTCCGTAGAAGAGCGACCTCGCTCTGATACCAATTGTAGGGACCGATATGCCCGCTAGAGGGGGGGGGGGTGTGAATAGCGTTTCGTCACGCTTGCGTCGGCATGCTTCGTCTTGTTGTTGTGCAGCGGAATACTTGAAGATAAACACTCACAATGCTAACACCTAGGGGTTACTTGGTATCCACCTCAAGATGAGGTGACTAATCTAAGGATCCACACATGACACACTATCTCCACTATGAAACACTCCTTCTCGGTCGCAACCGGAGGCAGAGAAGCCTCATACACACTCACACTACAACACAACACTCACACAAGAAAGAGAAATACAAATACAAATGAATACACTCTCTTCTTGCTTACTTGTGCTTGTTGTTGCCTCTTGAACCTTGAGAGAACACTCTCAAGAGCCTTCAAGAACTAGCGGTGAAGATCGGAGAAAGTTGCTGAAGATCGCAGCAAAATCGCATGAAGAAAGCTCACAAAGAACTACGGAGAAAACGCTCCGCCCAAGCTTTAAACAGTGCTCCCAATCGATACAATTCATCCCCAATCGATTGCCACATCAGCACTGCTTCATCCCAGCCGTCCATCACTCGTTTCCTGCGTAACGGTCACTTCCCAATCGATCGACCGATAGATTGGGACCGTTTGAATCGATCAGTCGATCGATTCAGTGCCTTTTTGTGCTCTCGCGATCGCATGAGAGCTTCTGTTGCCCAATCGATCGACCGATCGATTGGGACTGTCTGAATCGATCAAGCGATCGATTCAGAGCTTTTCTGTACTCGCGATTCCATATCCCAATCGATCGGCCGATCGATTGGGACTTCCCATAATGGCAGCACACCCCAATCGATCAACTGATCGATTGTGCCCTGGTTCAATCGTTCGCCCGATCGATTGACCAGCCTGGACTTGACTCAAACTCAAGTCCAAAATCTCCAACCCAACTCCTGGTCAACCGTAACCTGTTGGGTCTCCATGCCTAGCATTTGGCCACACCAGACCAACCTCGAACTAACCTTCTAGTCTCCTCCATTAGCCTTGCATCCCTCGGATATCTCCCATCCTTCATGCCTTGCCTTTAGGAGCTTCCTTCGGCCTCATCCTAGTTGTCGAGTTCTCCTTGCCAAGTCACACTAGGACTTACCTTGCCAAGACCACATGCTTGGACTTACACCCTTTCCCAAGATCACACTTGGACTTTCTAATTGCCTGGCTCCTCACCAGGACTTTCTCCTTTGCCAAGATCACACTTGGACTTTCCAATTGCCTGGCTCCTCACCAGGACTTTCTCCTTCGCCAAGATCACACTTGGACTTTCCAACTATCTGGCTCCTCACCAGGACTTTCCCTTACCTAGCTCCTCACTAGGACTTTCCCGTTGCCTGGCTCCTCACCAGGACTTTCTCCTGCCTAGCTCCTCACTAGGACTTTCTAAATACCTAACATCTAGTTAGGACTTTCCTAGTCAAGTCTTCTGTCAACCTTGACCTACTTGACTTGTATTCTCATCAACCTAGTCAACCCTTTGACCATCTCCATAACCGGACGATTGCTCCAGCAATCTCCTTATATTGTCAAACATCAAAACTCAATTCCTGACTCAAGCTTGACTCAACTCAAGCTTAGTCAAACTGGTCAACCTTGACCTAGGGAAATTGCCCCAACACTATTCTTATCTATTGTGCTAACTCAGTGTTGCTAGGTCAACGGGCTGACCGGGTAGCTGATACGAAGTCCAGACGGGTCGACGGGTTGACCGGACGTCTGGCAGGTAAGTTAAGGTAAGTCATTGGAGGAAAGTGATTGTGAGGGCGCGCTCCCAGGTAGGGAACTTTGTAACGCCCGCCCTCCCTGCTACCCTAAGAGACGGGGCTACGATACTCTACGTATAAAATTTTCTTTTTAAAACAGCGGAAGACTTAAAATAATTTTCATAGTTTTAATAAAAACTTTTCTTTTAAATTTCTTTTGAACTATACTATCACATGACATCAAAATAATAACATCAAATCCAGTGGAACCATAATGTCAAGACACACATGTTTAGGTATCACAAGTCATAAAATACCAATGCATAGTTCTTTAAAGAAACTTTAAGCAGGTTCTTAATTAGTTGCCTAGCCACCACCACACACATCTTCGTTGCCCCTCCTGCTGCTCCTCTAACTCATCCAGCTTTTTCCTTTATCTGTGGTACAAGGAAAGTAAGCTATGAGCACTCATGGCTCAGTAAGTTCCTTTCCTACTCACTAAAACCAACAATCAGCACATAATCAAGAATGCATCAACAAGTCATAATCTCAACTAATCATGGCATAACATAGCATTCTATTCAAGCATATCATGCATCATAATACAATCACAACTAGTCATAGCATATCAAGCATCACCATGGCCGAAACATATACGTAGTGCATTGCATAAAACATAGCTAGACATGACATAACAAACAAGTATCATGGTATATCAAAGCATGGCCGAAACATGTATATCAAAACATCATACTATGGCCGAAACATGTACATCAAGGCATCATCATATCTATGACCGAAATCTATATATCAAGCATCAACAAATCCATGGCCGAAACATGTCTACAAGGTATAGCATGAACATAACATAATCATACCTTATCATGGCATATCATAATCAAGAGCATAACATGAAACATAGCATAATCATAAGGTGTATGCAATATGATTTTGGAAAACATGTATCCGAAAAACATGTGTATGTCTCATGATCTTTAAAACCATTTTCTTTTACATATATATACTTGAAAGTAATTTCAACATAAGGGGGATCCCGGCTATGTACCACTTACATATTGCGCGCAACCTTGTAGGTCCAAGGTAGCAAGTCTTGAACCCTACGAGGCAAACATACTAGGCCCTTAGTCCTAGGGGCACTTAGGAGCCCATCCCTAACGAGGTCCTTAGTCCCCGGGGCGCTTATGGAGCCCACCCTTGGTACAAGCCACTCACATATAAAGTAAAGTACATGTCATACATATCATGTATCATAAAAGCATGCATCACTTAGGCACACATCATATCGTAAAAGTATGCATCACTTAGGCATACATCATGTCATAAAAGTATGCATCACTTAGGCATACATCACTTCATAAAAGTATGCATCACTTAGGCATACATCACTTCATAAAAGTATGCATCACTTAGGCATACATTACAGCATCAAATCATGCATTTTTAACCACATATCATAACATAAAGCATGCATTCTTTTAAACACTTAGCATATCATCAAAGCATGCATATATTAACCACATATCACATTCTAAAGCATGCACATTTTTAAGCACTTAACATATCATCAAAGCATGCATATATTAACCACATATCACATTTTAAAGCATGCACATTTTTAAGCACTTAACATATCATCAAGCATGCATATATTAACCACATATCACATTTTAAAGCATGCACATTTTTAAGCACTTAACATATCATCAAGCATGCATATATTAACCACATATCACATTTTAAAGCATGCACATTTTTAAGCACTTAACATATCATCAAGGCATGCATTTTTAACCACATATCATATCATAAAACATGCATGTCTCTAAGCACGTATCATATCATAAAAGCATGCATATTTCTTAAGCACATATCATATCATGAAAGCATGCATATCTCATATCATAAGTCATAAATCACAAGCATACATATTAAGCATAAAGGTGTATCTTGTGAATATCCTATCATAGGAAACATGGTATCATATTTATCTTGGTTGTAAGCTTCCTAAACCCTTGTGGCCGAAACCCTTTAGAGCTCAATTTAGGTTAAACACAACATCCAAGCATGTGGCACCTAAATTATCATCATAACATTTTTCATAGGAAGCATTATAACCATGATTAACTTAATTTCTAAGTTCCTCAAGTCCCTAATTTCATATGGCCGAAACCTTAAGGTGTGAAACAAGGTTCCATATGACATAAAAGCATGGACAACTTTAAATCATATTTATAACATTTTTACCAAGGAACAAGGTAAACACATTTGACACATTTGAATTAGTTCCTAAGTTCTTTAAGCCCTTAACATATGTCATGGCTGAAATTTAACAAGTTCTCATTAGGGCTACAAATAAGCATACAAGCATGTGAACTTGGACTAACATTATGTATAAATTCATACAAGGCATCATACAATGGTTATGGCCGAAACATACCCTAGCATCATTTTAGGTCATAAAACAACATATAGCAATTGAACCTTGGCTTTCTACTTATCATATTTCATGTAGAGTGACATGAGCATATTTAATTTAAGTCCTAGGGTTTCTAGGGCATCTATTCCTTCATGACCGAAACATTCAAGGGTTCATTTAGGTCATGGAAAAATTATACAAGCATGTGAAACAATCAACACATTATCCTATTTTCATAAGAAGTACTTTTAACACATTTGGTTTCATTTCTAAGGCCTCTAGGTCTTTTAAACCCTACTTGGCCGAAACTCACAGAATATAAACTTGCTTCAAATAGCCTAAAAGCATGAGAATTTATACAAGTTTCATAGCATGTATAAGGACAAGCATAATGAGTATACATATGAATTGTGTCTTAGGCTTTCTAGGTTTCTTTTTCTCTTTTTCTTTTATTTTCTTCTCATGGCCAAAACCTACCATTCTTTAGCTAGGTTCTTAAGTAGCCTAAAGCATGAAAACCTAAGTAAATTTCATGGCAAAAGTTACTAAAAAAAACATATATATAAATTGGTTCATGAATAAGCTAGGACCCCTTGTGGTCATACATGTTATATGTCATGCAACTAATTTTTATGCACCCTAATTAAGCATGAGGGCATTAAACAACTTTCATATCTAAATAGTATAGAGGTCTTGAGCATATTAAAATTTTGTTTAAGCTTTTCTAAGCTATCCATCTCATCATGGCCGAAAAACCCTAAGAAGGAGTTCATGAAATTCTAGCAATATTCAAGCATACAAATCCTTTAAGATCTTTGTATTCTATCACATGAGCATGGTTATTTAAATTTAAAGGTCTTCCTAACCCTAAACCATTTCTTGACCGAAACATATAAGAGGTTTTCTTTTAGTTTCAAATATCTTTTAAGCAAGAAAACTAATACAAGATCCTTAATATTTCATAGGGAGAATCTTGTACTAATTTGGTAGAACAATAATTTCCCTAGCCTCCTTAAAATATTTTTGGCCGAAATTCTAGGGTTAAGTACCCCACTGATCAAGTATCATATAGGTATAAAAAAACATGAAGAAAAACCCTTCTACATAGCATAGAAAATCTATCATGAAATGAAGACTAGTTTTAAACATCACTAGATTTTGAAAGCTCTTCTTGGCCGAATTTTCTTAAACTTGTTTCTAGGTTTTAAAATCTTCATAAAATCTGAAAAAGCACATAAAAGCCTTGTACCACAGGTGAGGGGAAGCTTACATCCTTTTCGCTTGTGGATCTAAGGTATGGTGAAGAAGAAGTAGCCTCTTCTTCTAGTTCCTTTCCCTTGATTCCCTTGCTAAGTCCTCCTTGTATCTTAGGTTTTCTTAGGAGAAAACCTTGGCTTGGGGCCGAAAATGGAGGAGAGGGGGAACTGAGGTTTCGGTGAGGGAGAGGAGAGAATGAGAAGAATGAGAGAAAATAGAATTTTCCCTTTATATATTCTCTTTTATGTTAAGGCGGAAGAGGTAACAAACTTAGTTTTTGCTTTCCTTCTCCCTTAGCCTTTTTCTTCTATTTTATTTTTTATTTTTATTTGTTTATTTATCCTCATCATTCATGGTGAAATAAGGGGGAATGAATCCCCTTAATCCCTCTTTAAATTTTCGGCAAAACCAAAGAGGAAGAAGGAGAGAAAGGGAGGAAGACAAGTTGCCTTTCTCTTGCTCCTTTCTTGTTTTCTTTTGGCTAGCTTTTACTCTTACCTTTATCATGAGTTTCCCTCCTTTGTTATCAATATCTTCTCTCTATCCCAATTGGTTTCTACTAATTAATTCTATGAATTATCATATAAGAGGTTCATGGTTCAATCCTTGACCTCTTCCTATTTTTATTTCTTTTTATTTCCTTTTTGGTTCAACTCACTTCCTATTATTTTCTAAGGCAAAATCCCACATTCATATATTTATCCTACAAGCTTAGTGGGTATTACAAACTTAGGCGTCGATCCAACTTAGATCCACTTCAGAAATCTAAGTTGAGATCATGACTAGATTCCAGTCTCAGTGAGATGGAATCTAATTACTACTCTTCTTAACTTCTATTTTGCAGGGTAGTTTAAAATATTAGTTTTACCTCGGTCTAACTCCTTCTTGTAGGAGGACATTCTGGAGAAAGGTGGTCCGGGTGCCCAGAGGCAAAAATTCTATCCTGTCGTCATGGGGAGAGCGCTGATTGGCCAGACCTACATCACAGTCTGGGTGCCCGGAAGGGATCTGGGCGCTCGGAACATCCTATATATGGAGTGTTAGAATGTATACTAAAAGCCTAGTGTTACGCTCCGCAAGTGTACGGAAATGTCGCAAGTAATATAAAAGATTATCGTATCCACAGGGACTGGAATAAGCACTAGAAATGTCTCAATGCGAATTAGCTAAACAACTATCCAATCGTTTCAAAAGCAAAGTAAAGGTAAACAAATCTAATATTAGAGATCAACAAACAAGAGTTTAGTGTTTTGGGTTATGATAAAGGGAGATTCTAGGAGTTTCGGTTTCTTTGTAAGATTTCTTGAATGTAAATGGTTCACCAATTCTTATTCCTCAATTGCCAAGCATGTAGAAAGTTGCCGGTTCCCTCTTGCAATAGACAACCGGCTAAGGACTGAGAAATGTATCTAAATAGGATTAATTAGACATGAACCTACGTTGTCCTTACACAGAAGCGCACCTATTACTATGCCTTCCTCGGATATCAACATAGAAGCCCACACCTTATTACTCTATAAAGATACAAGAAGCTAATCATAGAATCCATCCTACTCTCTTGAATATTCCTATTTCCTCTTCAAGATTATCTCTCAAACGTCCTTACACGGGCTTGCACCTGTCACGTGGATCCCTCGGATGATCGAGTGAGAGTTTATCCTTACCAAGTCCATAAGATATCCAAACAATCAATCAAGAATGAGAATTAAGCACAAACCACCATCAATCATTCAAGATCTAATTGATACAAGCAAGATAATGTCATTGAAACAAGAAAATGGCAAATCCATAAGAGATTACATCAATCCATCATACAAATACTCTCTTAATCCTAGAATACAAGATCTACTCCATGAATCGAGGAAGAAAACCCGAAAGAATAGAGATTACAAGCATTCCTTGAATCCCCAATACAAGAAAACAAGAAGAGGGGAAAAGAGAAAACTTATCTACGAAGAAGCCTTGTCTTCGGATCCAATCCTCGCTCCAGAGTCGAAATCGTCGAGATCTCCCTAAGAATCGCCCAGAAATCCTCCCAAGAATGGGAGGAAACCACCAAATCTTGCTTTCTCCCAAAGGGGGAGAGATCCTCTTTCAATTCATGAAGAAGGGTTTAAATAGAGGAGGGAATCGGGCGCCACACGGCCCCGTGACACGGCCGTGTGAGATTCACACGGCCATGTCCAGCTCCTCGCTGCACGGCCGTGTGACTCCACACGGCCAGAACCCCTCTGCTCTCTGGAAATGCTACACGGCCGTGTGGTGCACACGGCCACAACCTGCTTGGTCTCTGGAAGTCTCACACGGCCGTGTAGATCCACACGGCCATGTAAGGCTTCTGCTCTGGTTGGCTTCAAATCTTGACACGGCCGTGCGAGGTTCACACGGCCATGTCATCTTCCTCTTCTGTTGGTGCCAAACTCCACACGGCCCGAGCTCCATCCCAGTGCATGGCCGTGTGAGGTACACGGCCCGGTGCTTTCTCCCTTCGTTTCCTCCAATGCATGCCCAAAGATGTAGATTCTTCACCAAATCGACTCCTGTGTACAGAAAATACACAAAAAGCAGATCTCCGAACCAAAAGAGTAAATATGCTAAAAGGAAAGCTGGAAGTATAAAAATGCATAGATCAAGCATGCTCAAAGTATGTAAATGTGCGTAAAAACATGCATAAAAGAGTATATAATCTACGCACATCACCTAGCTTTTTGTATAAACATTTATTTTGAAATGAGAATTACATTGGTCAAATATCTACTTTTAGTTAAATGCAGTTGTCCATTTCATTTATATTGTAGATAACATGGTGTGTGGTGTCACACAGAAGATTATGCTATCAGTTTCTTATAAATTATAAATAGAAGCTCACAACCAAGATGGATTGGGACAAACCATTGGAATGGTTGTAGTGTAATTTGGTATTAGTTTATCTTGACTATAAATTTACACTAGTACACTATGTGTGTATAGAGCAAGACCATTTGAGGTTGTTCTTTTTATACTGACTGCATAAAAAAATAGAACCTCTGTTATTATGGATGTATGTACTCTTAATCCCGATATAATAACAAACACATGTACTTAGTATTTATTTCTTTAATTTATCAAAGGGTGAGATTTATTCATTAAATCAATAGGCCCGATAAGTTGGGAAATAATATTATTTATATGGTGTGTTGTTGATTATAGAAGGAAACTGTGTCCTATTTATTAGGATGATGATGCCCCCTTGAGGAGCTCATAAGGATTGTCATGTAAACCTTGCAGGTGAGCTTAGTTCCGACATGACAATGAAGTTGAGTGGTACTACTCTTGGAGCTAGATGTTAATTAAGTGAGTTGCCATTAATTCATTTAATTAATGGACATTCGATATCTTAAACACAGGGAGATTAACGCACTCATGATAAGAAGGAGCTCATAATGTAATATGGAATTGGTGCGGTAGTTCAATAATAACTCATTAGTGGTATGAGTTATTATTGATGAACTTGAGTTGGATGTTTGGGTCGAACACAGGAAGCTCAAGCTCATCAGGCGGCCAAAACCAATTCCTCTTCTAGGTCTCTGTTGTAGCCTCTATATATAAAGCCTCGCATCCACTCAAGTCGTCCTTATGGCCGGCCACATCTTTGCTTGGTGCCCAAGCAAGGGGCTGACCAAGATGAGTCTAAAAGTGGGTTTTTAATTTTTTTAAATTTTTTTTAACCATCTACAATGTTTTAAAAGAGAGATTTTAAATTTTAAAAAGTTTCCTTTTTTGAAGCCATCCACATGGTTTTAAAAGAGAGTTTTAAATTTAAAAAAATCTTTCCTTTTGTAGCCATCTACAATGGTTTAAAAGAGAGATTTTATTTTTGTTAAAACTTTTTTTTTTTTTTTTAACCATGATTTAAAAGAGATATTTTAATTTTTAAAAATGTTTCCTTTTTGTAACCATCTACAATGTTTAAAAGAGGGATTTTTAATTTTAAAACTTTCCTTTTATAGCCATCCATAATAGGAAATTTAAAAGAGAGATTTTAATTATTATTAAAATATTTCCTTTTTAGTCATTACCAAGGATTATAAAAGAGGATAGATGGTGCCTTAGAGGAAATAATCATCTACACAATTTCTATTCCTCTTCTTTTCTCCTTGTGGCCGACCCTCTCATATTTTTATTCTCCCCTTGCTTTCTCACCTAAGGCCAGCGACATCAAGAGGCTTCAACCATCTTGTGGCCGGCGGGTTGCAAGGAAGAAAGAAGAACAAGAGGTGGTGTTCCTAGCTTTGATCCCTTGGTGGCCGAAAGTCTTGGAAGAAAGAAGGACTTGGGTGGGTTTTGTTGGAATGTATACTAAAAGGCTAGCTTTTTTTATAAATATTTATTTAGAACTAAGAATCACATTGGTCAAATGTCTATATTTATGCTAAGTGTAGTTGCCCATTTAATTTATATTGTAGATAACATGGTGTGAGGAGACACACAGAATATCATGTTATCAGATCCCAATAAATTATAAATAGTAGCTCACAACCAAGATGGAATGGACAAACCATTGGAGTGGTTGTAATGTAATTTGGTATTAGTTTATCTTGACTATAAAATTACACTAGTACACTATGAGTGTATTGAGCAGGACCATTTGAGGTAGTTTTTTTTATACTGACTATATAAGAAAACAAAACTTCTGTTATTATGGAAGTGTGTGCTCTTAATTATGAAATAATAACAAACATATATATTTAATATTTATTTCTTTAATTTATCAATGGGTGTATTTTAGCTCGTTAAATCAATAGGCCCGATAATTTGGGAAATGATATTATTTATATGGTGTGTTGTTGGTTATAGAATGAAACTGTGCCCTAGTCATCTAGGTTGATGATGTCCCCTTGAGGAGCTCATAAGGATTGTCATGTAAACCCTGTTGGTTAGTCCTAGGAAAATCGTACTGGTTCCACTGTACAAAAATTTTGTACAAGTGTCGAACCTTTCCTTAAATAACCTATTGTGTTCTTTAGAAGTTAAGTTAGGAATCACAAACGGAACTTAACATTATTGATTCTAAATTTAACTTATTTGTTCTTAGTGGTTTAGACTTGGACCGCAAGCGGAACTTCACATTATTGTTCCAAATCCACCTACGTTATAAATTCAATTAAATATTAATTTCTAAAATTAGTTTCCAAGACTGCATGGCGAGGCACATGACCTTCTTGGGTATGGGAGCATCCACCACCGCCTAGACAAAGCTTTTTAAGGAAAGCTAATATTTAATTTCCTTATATAAATTTAGGTTTAACCAAAAAGAACAATCGAATCACAAATTCAAAAAATAAAGAAAAACACAAACACGAATTACTAATTCAAAAAACTAGATTTAATGCCTCTTGTGTTTGGAATTCATACAAAGAAAAATAACTAGCATGATGCGGAAAACAATTGCTAATTATACCTTTTCTTTGCAAGCTAATGACCTAGAGATCTTTTGCCGTATTCCTCGCCTCGCCTTGGACGTCGTGTGGGCAACGATCCTCCAAGATGAACACCACCCAAAGAGCTTTCTTCTTCCTCCTCTAATATTCGGCCACCGCCACCACCAAGGAAAAGAGAGCAAGGGAAAGGAGAGGGAGAGAGGGGCCGGTCACACCAAGATCTCCAAACAAGAGAATAAGAATTGTTGTATCATGAGGTCTCCCCTCCCCCTTCTTTAATATTACTTGCCTAAGGAAAATAAGGAAAGACTTTTTACAAAAATTAAAATCTTCCTCTAGTTTTCCTTTTCCATTTTTATTTTTCCTTTTCTTACCTCTTGATTGAATTAATCACCAATCATTGATTGGGTTTAATCCTATTGGCAGGCCCCTTGCTTGGGCACCAAGCAAGGTGGCCGGCCACCTCATCAAGGAAAAAGAATAATAATTTTTTATAAAATTTTATAAGCCCTTATAAAATTTTACAAGCTCTCTTCTAATTTCGTAAAGTAGGAGTTAAAAAAGGAAAGTTTTAAAAAATTAAAACCATGTTTTAAAATTTAAAACTTCTCTTATAAAATTTCCTTTTTTAACATGGTGATAGAAAATTTAAATTTTAAAACTTCTCTTCCTTTTTTTTCTTAAACCATGAGGATGGTTAAAAAAGGAAAGTTTTAAAACTTTTAAACTTTCTTTTAAAACATGTGACCTAATTCAAATAAGGAAAGTTTTTAAATTTAAAATATCTCTTTTAAAACGTGTAGTTTTCTACAAAGAGAAGATTTTAAAAATTCAAAACATCCCTCCTTGTTTGAATTATTGTGGCCGGGCCCCTACATGCTTGGGAACCAAGCAAAGGGCCGACCCTTTAAGAGGAGATGTGGCCGGCCATTGCTTGGTCACCAAGCAATGGACTGACCCCCTTCTTGGACACCAAGATGGACCTTTCTTTGGATGGACTTGAGGGTTTAATGAGGCTACGACAGGGACCTAGAGGAGAAATTGATTTTGGCCTTCCGATGAGCTTGAGTATCCCATGTTCGCCCCGAACACACAACTCAAGTTCATCGATAATAACTCATTTCACTAGAGAGTTATTATCATACTACCGCACCAATCCCAAATTACATTATGGGCTCCTTCTTATCATGAGTGTGTTAGTCTCTCTGTGCTTAAGATAACGAATGCCCACTAATTAAGTAAGTTACTGACAACTCACTTAATTAATATCTAGCTACAAGAGTAGTACCACTCAACTTCATTGTCATGTCAGACTAAGTCCACCTGCAGGGTTTAACATGGAAATCCTTATGAGCTCCTCTTGGGGACATTCTCAATCTAGAGATAACTAGGACACAATTTCCTTCTATAATCAACAACACACACTATAAGTAATATCATTTCCCAACTTATTAAGCCTATTGATTTATCAAGCTAAATCTCACCCTTTGATAAGTTAAAGAAATAAATACTAAATATATGTACTTGTTATTATATTAGGATTAAGAGTACACACTTCCATAATAACTAAGGTCTAGTTCTTTTATTAAGTCAGTATAAAAATAACTTACCTAAAATGATCCTACTCAATATACATAGAGTGTACTAGTGTAATTTATTAGTCAAGATAAACTAATACCTAATTACACTACGACTATACTAATGGTTTGTTCCTTTCCATCTTAGTCGTGAGCAACTGTTTATAATTTATAAAGAGCTGATAATATGATCTTCTGTGTGTGACACCACACACCATGTTATCTACTTTATAAATTAATTGAACCACTATATTTAACAAATAAATATAGACATTTGACCAATGTGATTCTTTTATTTCAAAATTAAATATTTACAAAAACTAAGCTTTTAGTATACACTCTAACAATCTCCCACTTATACTAAAAGAGTAAGCCGCCATATCTGCTGCCATACATATGATTCCCATCCCTTCCACATGCTGATCAAAAACTTTCGCCGAAAGGGCCTTAGTGAAAGAATCTGCCAGGTTATCTGCTGATGCAATCTTGGCGACGACAACTTCTCCTCGCTTGACAATGTCTCGTATCAGGTGGTACTTGCGCTCTATATGTTTACTTACCTTATGGGCTCATGGTTCCTTCGAGTTTGCAACTGCACCGCTATTATCACAATAAATTGTGATGATTTTGGGCAAACCAGGAATCACATCTAAGTCCATTAGAAAGTTCCTGAGCCATACAACTTCTTTGGCTGCCTTAGAGGCTGCCACATACTCAACTTCCATGGTTGAGTCTGAAACGCATTTCTGCTTAACACTCCTCCATGCAATGGTTCCACCTCCTAAAGTAAACACATAGCCTAATGTAGACTTACTGTTGTTCCTATCTGATTGGAAATCTGAATCCGTGTAACCCACAGGGAGCAAATCGTCTACTTGGTAAACTAGCATATAATCTCTAGTCCTTCTCAGGTACTTTAATATATGCTTTACAACAGTCCAATGTCCTTGTCTAGGGTTACTCTGATATCTGCTAACCATGCCCATGACAAAACAGATATCAGGTCTCGTACACAGTATTGCATACATAAGGCTTCCTACAGCCGAAGCATAAGGAACTGCCTTCATATCCTCTATCTCCTTTGATGTCTTCGGAGACATCTCTTTAGATAAAGCTACTCCATGCCTAAAAGGTAAGAAACCTTTCTTGGAGTTCTGCATGCTAAAACGAGCAATGATTGTATCTATATATAAAGCTTGAGATAGACACAACATTCTTTTCTTGCAATCCCTTATAACTTTGATCCTAAGAATGTGTGCACATTCTCCTAAGTCCTTCATATCAAATTGTTTGGACAACCATACCCTTACGTTCGATAATACCTTGACATTGTTGCCAATTAACAAAATATCATCTACATATAGTACAAGAAATACCACCACGTTTCCGTTATATTTCTTGTATACACAAGACTCATCCAGACACTGAATAAATCCATATGACTGAATTACTTTATTAAACTGGATGTTCCAAGATCTTGAAGCTGGCTTCAGTCCATAAATGGACCGATTGAGCTTGCACACTAGATGTTCTTTGCCTTTTTCAATGAACCCTTCTGGTTGCTTCATATGGATGTTTTCTTTAAGACTTCCGTTAAGGAAAGTTGTCTTGACATCCATTTGCCAAATCTCATAATCCATATGAGCAGCAATGGATAAGAGTATCTGGATAGACTTTAACATAGCTACCGGTGAAAAAGTCTCCTCATAATTGATTCCCTCTTTTTGAGTATACCCTTTCGCAACAAGTCTTGCCTTGAAGGTTTCTACCTTCCCGTCTGCCCCTCTTTTCCTTTTGTAGATCCATTTGCATTCAACAGCTTTTACACCATCTGGTGGTTCTACAAGCTCCCAGACCTTATTAGAATACATAGACTCAATTTTGGAATTCATTGCCTTTTTCCAAGATACTGCATCTATATTTTGGAGTGCTTCGTCATATGTTCGGGGATCAGGTTCATGTTTACCCAGAATTAAGTCCAAAGACTCTCCCAAAAACATGAATCTCTCAGGTTGCCTTACAACCCTCCCACTACGACGAGGCACTGTCTCTGGTTGTGTGACACGTGTTGCAGTCTCTTGTGGTACTTCATCTTGTACTGTTGGTACTGAAGTAGACATGTCCTCTCTCATTTCTTCTAGAACAATTTTACTTTTGGGCTTGTGGTCCATTATATAGTCTTCTTTTAAAAACTGGGCATTGGTGCTAACAATGACCTTCTGGTCTTTAGGACTATAAAATAAACCACCTTTCGTTCCTCTAGGATAACCCACAAACACGCGAACTTCTGTACGAGATTCTAACTTATCAGCATCTGCTTTCAGCACATGTGCTGGACTACCTCAAATCCGAATATGTCTTAGGCTGGGCTTTCGCCCATTCCACAATTTTGTGGGAGTAGAAGGTACTGATTTAGAAGGTACTAAGTTCAGAATGTGCGCTGCTGTTTCCAGAGCGTATCCCCAAAATGAATTTGGTAATTCTGAATAACTCATCATCGATCTAACCATCTCCATAAGAGTCTTATTCCTTCATTCTGCCACACCATTCTGTTGGGGTGTACCAGGTGCAGACAATTGGGATTGAATCTCGACCTCTGATAAGTAATTCCTAAACTCTCCCAAGAGGTATTCGCCACCACGATCAGACCGTAGTGTTTTGATAATTTTACTAAGACGTTTCTCCACATCAGCCTTGTACTCTTTGAACTTACCAAAGCACTCAGACTTGTGGTGCATCAAGTAAATGTATCCATATCTCGAATAATCGTCTATAAAAGAGACAAAGTATTCGAAACCACCTCTTGCCTGGATAGACATAGGACCACACAAATCAGAATGAACCAGTTCTAACACATCTTTGGCTCTATACCCCTTGGCCTTAAAAGGTCTCTTGGTCATTTTACCTTCCAAGCAAGATTCACAGGTTGGAAAATTTTCCAACTCTAATTGTTGGGTTTTTCGGGCCGCGAAAACCGCTTTTTCGCGTCGCGGAAACCCCGAAACTCCCTAGCCAATGGATCCGTGCGAAGAGTATAGAAAAAATATTTTACATGTACGAGTTTACTAACTAGATCTACACTTAGATCTACATGTTTAGAAAGTTACCCTTGTTGCGTGCCTTTTTGCGAATCCCGCTCGTCCAAGGTGCGCCGGATCTCGAGTGTGTTCAAACGTACACACCTCTAGTAGTATCCACACGAATAAGAAGTGTTCTCTAACACTCAAGGATGGAGAAGAGAACACCACAAGTGTGCTAGCACTTCTTGATGCTCTCGGATAGGATTGGAAGATGAAGAAAGGAAAAGAAGAGAACACACTCCTCTAAAAACTCTATGTGACTTTCACTAACCTTTCTTCTTGGATTAGATTCACTCACCTTTCTTCTTCCTTGCTTGAAACCCCCAGAAACAGTAGCAAAAGAGGAGGAAGAACCCAAGGAAGAAGATGCAACAATAACCACACTTGAATGCCACAAAACAAAAACTCCTCTAACATTAGTGTGGCCGGCCACATCTTGTAACCCCTTCATTTAATGTGGCCGGCCACATTAAATGGAATGGATGTGTAACCTCCATGAGGTGGCACACCATGATGAGGTGGAGATGATGTGGCAAGGTTAGTCATGCCATGTAGGATGAGTCAACCTTCATGATGTGGCAATACATCAAGTCAAACTTGATGTTTCAAATTCCATTTGGTCAAGTCAAAATTGACCAATTCTCTTCCTTGTTGAGTTAAAACCAACCTTTGGTTCAAGTCAATTTTAATCTAATAAATCTCAATTCATTAATATAAATTGACTCAATGAATCAAATTTAAATTAGACTCATTCAACAATTGAATCTAATTGAGTCTAACTCAATAAGTCTAATTTGAATTAATCCGAATCCAATCTTTGGTGCATCATATGAACCTAATCCAATTGGTTCATCATATGAACCTAATCTCCATCCACTTGTTCTTTGTGTGTGTCCCAATAGGTTCTTGTAATGTTGGCAATGTTTCTAAACTCTTTTAGAAACATAAGCAAAGAGCGGCATCTAGCAATACATCATTGCTACCCAAGTTACAAGAATGTTGAGATCCAACATCACCTTGTGACTACTAATTGTGACTCCTCACAATATATGACAAGTGTCCTTCTATCCTAGACATCTAGATTGATCAATGTGAGGCATAGGCAGTGTCATCCTCTGACCAATCTAAATCTTGAACTCCAAGTAGATTCACTAAATCAAATGAGCTCAATATCTCATATTGACTCATTTGGGCATCACCATGCACTTCGTGGTCTCACTCTATCAAGAATACCGATGTCTCTCTCGTCATATAGGAGGGATAGATCCCATCTACATCACTCACATCCCTCCGCATAATTTGTTACATACCCAGTAATCGCCTTTATAGTCCACCCAGTTACGGGTGACGTTTGACGAAACCAAAGTACATAACTCCTTATGTAGGGAACCATGGTGACTTCAGGTCTAAGGACTAGTAGTCATACTAATAGCCACATGAGAAAGTATATGACACTCATATAACGATCCATGATACTTTCTCATGGCGGGTCATTCAGTATACATTCTCTAATGCATACCCATGTGTCAACTTGATATCTCTATATCCATGACTTGTGAGATCAAGTCATCGAGTTGACCTACATGCTAGTCTTATTGCATTAACATTATCCCTGAATGTTAATACTCGACTAGGAATGATTAAGAGTAGTGTTCCCTATATCATCTCACTATCGATTCAACCAATCGATTGATATAGGTAAGAACCTTTTACTCAAGGACGTTATTACACTTAATTTATTTGGCACCAATACAAGTAAGTATAATAACCAAAAACCACATGCCTTTATTTATATAGAATATGATACAACAAGTCCATAATACAATCATCAAATGATTGGCTCTAGGGCTCTAGCTAACAATCTCCCACTAGCACTAGTGCCAATCAGTGTAGGCTCTAAGCCCCAATGACCTAGTGTGACCATCATGCTTCCTCTGTGCCAAAGCATTGGTCAAGGGATCTGCGATGTTAGCCTCTGTGGGTACTCTGTAAATCTTCACATCTCCTCTCTCGACAATCTCTCAAATGAGATGGAAGCGCCGTAGTATGTGTTTGGTCCATTGGTGTGAGCGAGGTTCCTTCGCTATGCTATAGCTCCATTGTTGTCACAATAGAGCTCAATAGGGTCAGCAATGCTAGGAACCACCCCAAGTTCAGTGACGAACTTGCGAATCCAAACTGCCTCCTTTGCTGCCTCTGATGCAGCAATATACTCGGCCTCTGTCGTAGAATCAGCTACTGTGTCCTGCTTTGAACTCTTCCAGCTCACAGCACCACCATTTATGCAAAACACGAACTCTGACTGCGATCGATAATCATTCTAGTCGGTCTGGAAGCTAGCATCACTGTAACCCTTTACAGCTAGCTCATCATCGCCTCCATATATCAAGAAATATTCTTTAGTTCTTCTTAAGTACTTAAGAATATTCTTGACCGCTATCCAGTGACTTTCACCTGGATTTGACTGGTATCTGCTCGTCATGCTCAAAGCATACGAGACATCAGGTCGAGTACATAGCATGGCGTACATGATAGATCCTTTGGCTAAAGCATAAGAGATCCGATCCATGCCGTCTCTCTCCTCTCTAGAAGAGGGACCTTGAGTCTTCGAAAGACTCACGCCATGTGACATCGGCAGAAACCCCTTCTTGGAGTTCTGCATGGCAAACCGAAGGAGTACCTTGTCAATGTATGTACTCTGACTTAGGCCAAGCAATCTCTTAGATCTATCTCTATAGATCTGTATCCCTAGAATGCGGGATGCCTCACCTAAGTCCTTCATTGAGAAACATGTCCCTAGCCAAGTCTTGACAGACTGTAGCAAAGGGATGTCTTTCCTAATGAGTAGTATGTCATCCACATACAATATGAGGAAGACAACTATATCCTCTACAACCTTCTTGTAGACACAAGGTTCATCTTCGTTCTTGATGAAACCAAACTATTTGATTGCATCATCGAATCGAAGATTCCAGCTCCGAGAAGCTTACTTTAGTCCATAAATGGTTCATCTTAAGTTAATATGACCAAGCCTTAGATGCCAAAGATATGTTTGGTTCATCTTTGAAGGTTCTTTTCTCTTATTAGAGTTAGAAGACGTGTTATTAATTTTCATTTGTTGCTTTATGGGAGAAATTGGATTTAATGTATATAAATTGCCAACCAATGCACCATAACAGATAATAACTCTATTTCTTTTTATAACTACATTGTTACTGAAAGAAACATAATATCCATCCAAATACAGTTTAGAAATTGAAATTAAATTCTTTCTAAAACTGGATACATAAAGACAATTTCTTAAAACCAAATTTCCATTCCTAAAAGGTAAGTAGACGTCTCCCACTGTAACAACCGCTACCTTAGTAGCATTCCCCATGTAAACGGTTATCTCTCCTTCAAATAGTCGTAGAGTTTCCTAGAACCCCTGCAAAGAATTGCAGACATGATCAGTGGCTCCTGTATCTACACACCAGGTGCTGGTAGATAACACCACTAAACATGTTTCAACTACTAGAGCATGAGATATACCTTTATTGTTCTGATTCTTACGAGGACAGTCCGTCTTCCAATGTCCCGACTACTTGCAGATGAAGCACTTGCCCTTCGACTTCTTCATTCCAGCTTTTTGTCCTGTACCCTGAGGTTTATTCACCTTCTTCTTGCCTTTTGACTTAGAAGTAGAACTATTTTCAGCATAGTGAATCTGAGAACTGTGATGAAATATACCTTCTGCTACCTATAGTTCTGTCAGAAGTTCCGCCAACGTATACTCCCTTTTGTTCTTGTTATAGTTCAGGCGGAACTACTCAAAACTTCTGGGTAGCGTTTGGAGAATTATATCGACCTGGGTTTCCCCATAGATTTCTCCTCCAAGGACTTGTATTTCGTTCAGATAAGCCATCATTTTGAGGATATGATCCCTTACGGGTGTCCCCTCAGACATGGTGGCTGTCATTAGCTTTCTCATTGCCTCTTACCTAGCAGTCCGACTCTGGTGCCCAAAAAGTTCTTTGAGATTATTCATTAAATCGTAAGCCGTTGGTAAGTCCTGATGCTGATGTTGCAATACATTTGACATTGAAGCCAAAATGTAACACCGCGTCATCTCATCTGCCTTTACCCATCTCTTATGATATTCAATCTCCTCTGGGGTAGAATCATTGTTAGGTGTTTCTGGGCATGCCTCTGACAGTACAAACTTATAGCTTTCAGCAGTTAAGACAATATCTAGGTTTCTTTTCCAATCTATGTAGTTTGGACCAATAAGTCTATTCTCTTTCAGAATAATGGCCAGTGGGTTGAAAGTCATCCTAAGAATCACAAAAATAAACTTTGGTCAAGAATCTAAATTTAGAATAATATTGATTCCTCAAACAATACTATTTTAAATTAACCAACACCTCAAATCACCGTGAATTTTGCATGCCACGATAGTGTGGACGTATACAAAAATAAACATTTATAAGAGGAGGTTTTACCCATTAATTTTATTCTTGTCAACCTAACTTTATGACAAATAAAATTAATAGTGGGTTTTCCTTCGGTCACACAAATAATAGCAATGACTCCGATGGGGAGGATACTATTAGACGTGCCTAAGTGTATACCATTACTTGACACTTAGTCCATTAATAAGATTGTGCCCCTTCCGATGGGGAAGATCACACGCTCTTAATTAATTTCCTATAAGTCATCCAATATGGAAGTTTGTTCTAGTGATCCTCAAATAAACTCATCCGATATGGAGGAAGACACTCAGAGCCAACGCGCAAGTTTGTTTGTATCACTCACAAACCAGTAATGGAGACCGTGGAATTTATTAAAATTCCTCTCCCACTTAGTTATTTAAAAATGAGGATTTTAACCTATGCTAGCATACATCACATGCATATAAACATCACAGTAAATAAAAGCAATAAATTTGAAAATTAATTTTCTAACTATTATGACATTTTCCATCACTGTCTTTAGTATGCTCCAACCCTAGCTGCTGCCATCTTTAGCCACCACCATCGGGTTGAGTTGTCGCATCTATCTTGCTTCTTATTCCGCTGCGCCTCGCAAAGATACGTGATGTGCGTAGATTTTATATACTTTTATGCATGTTTTGACGAACATTTACATACTTTGAGCTTGCTTGATCTATGCATTTTTACACTTCTAGCTTTTCTTTTAGCATATTTACTCTTTTTGTTTGGAGATCTACTTTTTGTGCATTTTTTGTACACAGGAGTCGAATTTGGTGAAGATTCTACATTCTTGGACAAACTTATGAGCTAAGCATTGGAGAAAGCACTTGGCCGTGTGTCACACACGACCCTGCCTAGGTGGAGTGCTCTGGCCGTGTGGTCAACCAGGAGAAACAGACAAGGAACTTGGCTTGGCCGTGTGAACCTCACACGGCTGTGCCAAGTTTTAAAGCAAATCAGAGTTCAATCCTTACATGGTCGTGTGGATCTACATGGCCGTGTAAGGTTTCCAGAGACCAAGAAGGCCCTGGCTGTGTGCATCACACAACCGTACAGGGTTCCCAGCGCTTAAAAGTGTTCTGGCCGTGTGCACCACACGACCGTGCCAGGTTTCCAGAAGCTGGGGCAGTCCAAGCCGTGTGGATCTACACGGCCGTGCTTGGAGGTCTTGATGGGAGTTGTCCACGGCCGTGTACACCACACGGCCGTGTATGGATGGCAGAGAGGGGAAAGGCTCTGGCCGTGTGAACCTCACACGGCCATGCCTCGGGGCCGTGTGGCACCCGAAAGCCCCCCTATTTAAAGCCTCTTTGAAGATTTGAAAGGGGATCTTCTCCCCTTTGGGAGAGAGCAAGATTTGGTGGATTCCTCCCATTCTTGGGAGGATTTTTGGGCGATCTAAAGGGAGATCTTGGCGAATTCGACTCCGAGAGCGAGGATTGGATCCGAAGATGGAGCTATATTGTAGATAAGTTTTCTTTCTCTCCTCTTCTTGGATTGGGATTAAAGAAATGCTTGTAATATTCCTATCTTTGGTTTTCTTTCTTCATTTTATGGAGTAGATCTTTGTGTTCTAGGATGGAGGGAGTATTTGTGAGATAAATTGATGTAAACTCTCATGGATTTGCCATTTCTTTGTTTCTATGATTTTGTCATGTTTGTATCGATTGGATCTTGAATGTTTGATTGTGATTAGGGCTTAATTCTCATTCTTGATTGATTGTTTGGATATCTTATAGACTTTGTAGAGATTAACTCTCACTCGATTTTCCGAGGGATCCACGTGACAGGTGCAAGCCCGTGTAAGGACGTTTGAGGGATAACCTTGAAGGGGAAATGAGAATATTCAAGAGGGTAGGATAGATTTTATGATTCAATCCGTGTATCTTTATGGCTTAAGAAGCTATGAACTTCTATGTTGATATCCGAGGGAAGCATAGTAATAGGTGCAATCCTGTGTAAGGACAACGTAGGTTCATATCTAATTGATCACATTTAGGTACATGTTTCAGTCCTAAGCCGGTTATCTATTGCAAGAGAGAACCGACAACCTTCTACAAATATTAGACAATTGAGATATAAGAATTGGTAAACCATATACATTCAAGAGATCTTACAAAGAAACCAAAACTCCTAGAACCTCCCTTTATCATAACTCAAACCCCAAACTCTTGTTTGTTAATCTTTCATTTTAGATTTGTTTTTCATCTTTAGCATTTGAAACCAATTGATTAGTTGTTTAGCTAATTCGCTTTGAGATATTTCTAGTGCTTATTCCAGTCCCTATGGATACAATAATCTTTTATATTACTTGCGACATTTCCGTACACTTTCGGAACGTGACAATACGATCCGCGACAAATATAGAATTTTACATATATCGATCCTATATTCCATAAAAGAATGTACATGTATTCTAGATCGAACAAAAAAATAAAATTCTAAAAATAATACAGCTCCTGCTGTATTTGATACATATAATCATACACATAAAATAATACCCTTGACATGTTAAGGGTCCAATCACACACAATATCTAAATGCCATAATAGTTGGAGCCTGCAACCACAAAGTTAGCACATCCTACTATTATCCTACCTAAATTATGTATGACATGTGCATAATTAATTTGAAAACCAAAACACACAGAGGCAAACCCTAGCTCTGATATCAATTATTGGTTAGTCCTAGGAAAATCGTACCGGTTCCACTGTACAAAAATTTTGTATAAGTGTCGAACCTTTCCTTAAATAACCTATTGTGTTCTTTAGAAGTTAAGTTAGGAATCGCAAACGAAACTTAACATTATTGATTCCAAATTTAACTTATCTGTTCTTAATGGTTTAGACTTAGATCGCAAGCGGAACTTAACACTATTGATCCAAATCCACCTACGTTATAAATTTAATTAAATATTAATTTCCAAAATTGGCTTCCAGGACTGCATGACGAGGCACATGACCTTCTTGGGTATGGGAGCATCCACCACCACCTAGACAAAGCTTTTTAAGGAAAGCTAATATTTAATTTCCTTATATAACTCTAGGTTTAACCAAAAAGAACAATCGAATCACAAATTCGAAAAACAAAGAAAAACATAAACATGAATTACTAATTCGAAAAACTAGATCTGATACCTCTTGTGTTTGGAATTCATACAAAGAAAAATAACTAGCATGATGCGGAAAACAATTACTAATTATACCTTTTCTTTGCAAGCTAATGACCTCGAGATCTTCTGCCGTATTCCTCGCCTCGCCTTGGACATCGTGTGGGCAACGATCCTCCAAGATGAACACCACCCAAAGAACTTTCTTCTTCCTCCTCTAACATTCGGCCACAACCACCACCAAGGAAAAGAGAGCAAGGGAAAGGAGAGCGAGAGAGGGGCCGACCACACCAAGATCTCCAAGCAAGAGAATAAGAATTGTTGTATCATAAGGCCTCCCCTCCCCCTTCTATTATATTACTTGCCCAAGGCAAATAAGGAAAGTCTTTTTACAAAAATTAAAATCTTCCTCTAGTTTTCCTTTTCCCTTTTTATTTTTCCTTTTCTTACCTCTTGATTAAATTAATCACCAATCATTGATTGGGTTTAATCCTATTGGCTGACCCCTTGCTTGGGCACCAAGCAAGGTGGCCGACCACCTCATCAAGGAAAAAGAATAATAATTTTTTATAAAATTTTATAAGCCCTTATAAAATTTTACAAGCTCTCTTCCAATTTTCTAACGTAGGAGTTAAAAAAGGAAAGTTTTAAAAAATTAAAACCATGTTTTAAAATTTAAAACTTCTCTTATAAAATTTCCTTTTTTAACATGGCGATAGAAAATTTAAATTTTAAAACTTCTCTTCCTTTTTTTTCATAAACCATGAGGATGGTTAAAAAAGGAAAGTTTTAAAACTTTAAAACTTTCTTTTAAAACATGTGGCCTAATTCAAATAAGGAAAGTTTTTAAATTTAAAATCTCTCTTTTAAAACTTGTAGTTTTCTACAAAGAGAAGATTTTAAAAATTCAAAACACCTCTCCTTGTTTGAATTATTATAGCCAGCCCCTACATGCTTGGGTACCAAGCAAAGGGCCGACCCTTTAAGAGGAGATGTGGCCGGCCATTGCTTGGTCACCAAGCAATAGACCGACCCCCTTCTTGGACTCCAAGATGGGTCTTTCTTTGGATGGACTTGAGGGTTTAATGAGGCTACGACAGGGACCTAGAGGAGAAATTAGTTTTGGCCTTCCGATGAGCTTGGGTATCCCATGTTCGCCTCGAACACACAACTCAAGTTCATCGATAATAACTCATTCCACTTGAGAGTTATTATCGCACTACCGCACCAATCCCAAATTACATTATGGGCTCCTTCTTATCATGAGTGTGTTAGTCTCTCTGTGTTTAAGATAACAAATGTCCACTAATTAAGTAAGTTACTAACAACTCACTTAATTAATATCTAGCTCCAAGAGTAGTACCACTCAACTTCAAATTCATGTCGGACTAAGTCCACCTGCAGGGTTTAACATGGCAATCCTTATGAGCTCCTCTTGGGGACATTCTCAACCTAGATAACTAGGACACAGTTTCCTTCTATAATCAACAACACACACTATAAGTATTATTATTTCCCAACTTATCGGTCCTATTGATTTATCAAGCTAAATCTCACCCTTTGATAAGTTAAAGAAATAAATACTAAATATATGTGCTTGTTATTATATTAGGATTAAGAGTACACACTTCCATAATAACTAAGGTCTAGTTCTTTTATTAAGTCAGTATAAAAAGAACTTACCTAAAATAGTCCTACTCAATACACTTAGAGTGTACTAGTGTAATTTATTAGTCAAGATAAACTAATACCTAATTACACTACGACTATACTAATGGTTTGTTCCTTTCCATCTTAGTCGTGAGCAACTGTTTATAATTTATAAAGAGCTGATAACATGATCTTCTATGTGTGACACCACACACCATGTTATCTACTTGATAAATTAATTGAACAACTATATTCAACAAATAAATATAGACATTTGACTAATGTGATTTTTTTATTTCAAAACTAAATGTTTACAAAAACTAAGCTTTTAGTATACACTCTAACAAACCCTGCAAGTAGACCTAGTCCGACATGATAATGAAGTTGAGTGCTACTACTTTGGGAGCTAGATATTAATTAAGGAAGTTATAAGTAACTCATTTAATTAGTGGACATTTTATATCTTAAACACAGGGAGATTAATGCACTCATAATAAGAAGGAATCCATAATGTAATTTGGGATTGGTGCGGTAGTTCAATAATAACTATTTAGTGGTATGAGTTATTATTGATGAACTTGAGTTGGGTGTTCAGGGCGAACACAGGAAGCTCAAGCTCATCGGGAGACCAAAACCAATTTCGCCTCTCGGTCCCTGTTGTAGCCTCTATAAAGCCTTGTATCCACCAAGTCCACTTCTTATCCAAGTAATGGGCCGGCCACATCCTTGCTTGGAGTAAGGGGCCGGCCAAGCATGAGCTTGGAAGCCAAGAGTGGCCGGCCATAGCTTGGTGCCCAAGCTAAGGGGCCGACGACATGGAGAATAAAAGGAAAATGAAGTTTTGTTTAAAACAAAATTTTGTTAAAATCTTTCCTTATTTGTAGTTATCTACAATGGTTAAAAGAGAGATTTTATTTTGTTAAAATCTTTCCTTTTTTGTAATTATCTACAATGGTTAAAAGAGAGATTTTATTTTTGTTAAAATCTTTCCTTATTTATAGTTATCTACAATGGTTAAAAGAGAGATTTTATTTTGTTAAAATCTTTTCTTTTTTGTAGTTATCTACAATGGTTAAAAGAGAGATTTTATTTTGTTAAATCTTTTCTTTTTTGTAGTTATCTAAAATGGTTAAAAGAGAGATTCTATTTTTTTAAAATCTTTCCTTTTTTGTAGTTATCTATAATGGTTAAAAGAAAGATTTTAATTTTCCTTTTATAGCCATCCTCATGGTTTTAAAAGTGAGTTTTAAAATTTTAAAATATTTCCTTTTATAGCTATCTACAAAAGATTAAAGAGAGATTTTAATTTTGTTAAAATCTTTTCTTATTTGTAGTTATCTATAATGATTAAAAGAGAGATTTTAATTTTTGATAAAACTTTCCTTTTTTGTAACCATGTTTTAAAAAGAGAAGTTTTAATTAATCTTTCCTTTTTTGTAATTGTCTACATGTTTTAAAAGAGAGAGATTAATTTTAAAACTTTCCTTTATTGTCATGTACAATAGGAAAATTAAAAGAGAGAGATTTTAATTGTTATTAAAATTTTCTTTTTTTGCCAAGACCAAGGATTATAAAAGAGAGGGAGAGGGTGCCTCATGAGATACAACCCTTATTCTTTTTCCTCTCTTCCTTGGTGTGGTCGGCCCCTTCATGCTCCTCTCTTCCTTGGTGGACGACCATTGCATCTCTTCCTTCTCTTTGTTTTCTTCTTTTGTGGCCGACAACACCATTACCTCTTGTCACCTCTTTTGCTTCCTTAGGGCTAGCGGCATCAAGGTCTCCTTAGTCCTTGTGGCCGGTTGCTTAGATAGGAAGAAGAAGAAGAGGAAAGAAATTTCCTATTTTGATTTCCCTTGATGGCTCAAGAGTCTTGGAAAAGAAGAAGTGGTCCCGGTGGAATTTATCTTGGTAGATCATCGCCCACACGACATCCAAGAGAAGGAGAGGAATACAATAGAAGATCAAGAGGTGTAGCGGATCGTATCCTTGCGAGGCGTGGTACTATTGGAGGACCAGAGGCGTAGTGAAAAAGGAAGCTCGATGGACACGACGACATGAGCCCTAGGACTGGCAGCTAGAGTTGATGATTGCTAGGGCTGGCGCCACACAAAGGACAGTGATGGAAGAGGCTATAATAGTTGGAAATTTATTTTTCCATATTTATTGCTTTTATTTACTGTGATGTGTGTATGTGTGCTTGCATGATAAAATTCCTCATTTTAAATAACTAAGTGGGAGAGGGATTTTAAATAAATTCTACAGTCTCCATTATTGGTTTGTAAGTGATGCAAACAAACTTACGTGTTGGCTCTGAGTGCCTTCCTCCACAATGGATGAGTTTGTTTGCGGATCACTAGATCAAACTTCCTTATTAGATGATTATAGAAAATTATTTAGGATGTGTGTGATCTTCTCCAACTGAAGGGGCACAATTCTATTTAATGGACTTAGTATCAAGTAATGGTATACACTTAGGCACATTTAATAGTATCCTCCCGAACAGAGTCACTACTATTATATGTGTGACCGAAGCAAAACCAACTATTAATTTGTCATAAAACTAGGTTGACAATATAATAAAATTAATGGGTAAACCCCCCTCTTACAAATGTTTGAATTTGTATACGTCTACACTAACATGACATACAAAATTCACGGTCTTTGAGGTAATTTTATTTGTCATAAAGTTAGGTTGACAAGATAATTAATGAGTAAAACCCTCCGCTTACAAATGTTTGATTTTGTATACGTCCACACTAACGTGGCATACAAAATTCACGGTGTTTGAGGTGTTGGTGAATTTAAATGATATTGTTTTGAGGAATCAATATTATTTTAAATTCTAAAGTTTTGACCAAATGTTTGATCGAAGGTAGACCAACTATTAATTTTATTTGTCATAAAGATAGGTTGATAAGACAATAAAATTAATGGATAAAATCTCCTCTTACAAATGTTTGAATTTGTATACGTCCACACTAACGTGACATACAAAATTCACGGAGATTTTGAGATGTTGGTCTTGACCAAATATTTTTGTGATTCTTAGGATTTCAAATATTTTTCAATCCCCTAGATGTTAGAGAATACACTTACTAGTCCCAATTATAGAGATTGGAAACAAAACTTGGACACTAAGGTGGGATGTCCTCTCAGAAATGAGAACATAAAGGTGTATTTCATTAGTTGTTGAAACATGTTTAGTGGTGTTATCTATCAGTACCTGGTGAGTAGATACGGGAGCCACTGATCATGTCTGCAATTCATTGCAGGGGTTTCACGAAACCCGACAACTATATGAAGGGGAAATCATCGTCTACATGGACACTGCTGCAAGAGTAGCAGCTGTTGTAGTGAGAGATGTTTATCCTCTGATAGGAATAAAACTTGGATTTTGAGAAATTGTCTTTACGTACCAAGTTTTAGAAAGAACTTGATTTTAGTTTCTAAACTATTCAAAGAACTTGATATTCTGTCTCTTTTGATAACAAAGTTGTTATCAAGAAAAATAGGGAAGTTATCTGTTCTGGTACGTTGGTTGGCAATTTATATATTCTAAATCCAATAACTCCCACAATGCAACAGATGGAAATTAATAACACATCTTCTAACTCTAATAAGAGAAAGCAACCTTCGGAAATGAACCAATCATATCTTTGGTATCTAAGACTAGGTCATATTAACTTGAGTATGATTTAAAGGATAATAGCCGATGAACTTTTGGGTTCATTGGTGATGGAAAACTTTCCAACCTACGAGTCTTACTTGGAAGGAAAAATGACCGAGATACCTTTTAAGTCTAATGGGGTATAGAGCCAAAGACGTGTTGAAATTAGCTCATTCTGATTTGTGTGGACCTATGACTATCCAGGCAAGAGGTGGTTTCAAATATTTCATCTCTTTTATAGACGACTATTCGAGATACGGGTACATTTACTTGACACGCCGCAAGTCTGAGTGCTTTGATAAGTTCATAAGTACAAGGCTGATGTGGAGAAACGTCATGGTAAAAGTATCAAGACACTACAGTCTGATCGAAGTGGTGAGTACCTCTTGGGAGAATTTAGGGGTCACTTATCAGAAGTCGGGATTCAATCCCAACTGATTGCACCTGGTACACTCCAACAGAATTGTGTGGCAAAATGAAGGTATTGGACTCTTATGGAAATAGTTAGATCAATGATGAGTTATTAATAATTACCAAATTTGTTGAAGGGATATACTCTGTAAATGACAATGAACATAGTACCTTCTAAGTCAGTACCCTCTACTCCCATAGAATTATAGAATGGGCGTAAGTCTAATCTGAAGCATATTCAGATTTGGGGTAGTCCAGCACATGTGATGAAGGGAGACACTGATCACGTATAGAAGTTCACTTGGTTGTGGATTATCCTAGATAAATGAAAGGTGATTTATTTTATAGTCCTAAAGATCAGAAGGTCATTGTTGGAACCAATGCCTGATTTTTAGAAGAGAACTATGTTATAAACCACAAGCCCATAAGTAAAATTATTCTTAAGGAAATAATAAATGACACGTATAATCTAGTACCTGTTGGACCGATGCGGCTGGGTAGAAGGGGGGGTTGAATAGCCCTAAAAAATCAAACACAACCCTTTCTCGTACGATTAAGCTAACACATAAAAAAATAGATTAAACAGAAAATAAAGCATAAAAACGAGGCACCGAATTTGACTTGGTTACAACCGGGGAGGTTGTTAATCCAAGGATGAAGATCGCACTAAGAGCTCCTTCAGGCGGAGAAGCCTCGTTTATAGCAGTGTAAGCACAGAAAGACAGAAGCTAATCTAAACAGTGGAAGCACACAAAGTGTTGTTTACAATTTCTGAACTTGTGAAGAGCTTCTGGACCAAGGCTATATTTATAGCCTTGGTCGGGGCGCCTGGAAGGGTTCCGGGCGCCCTGGGGGGGATAAAGTTTTATCCCCCAACGTTCAGATCGCGTAAATCACGATCTTGGTCAAAATCAGGGTCCAGGCGCCCGGAAGCATTCCGGGCGCCCCGGACAGCTCCGGGCGCCCGGATTGGTTCCGGGCGCCCTGGAGCAAAAAGTCAACTACGGTTGACTTTTTGTCCGGGACCACTTCTCCGTTAAGTCCCCGTCTCGGTCCGGGTCTTCTGCTCCGGATCCGCTTGATTGGGTGATCTCTGACATCCGGAATAGGGCTCACCCGAACCCATCTTCCGGTCTTCTCGAGCGTGCTTCCCTCCGGCTTCTCGTCCCTCGGAATTGCCGCGTGTCCCTTCTCGTCCACCAGCGTACTCATCCGCAGACTTCGTCCCTCGATCGCACCCCGTGCCGACCTTCGCGCTAGCTGCGTCTCTTGCTCCCCGAGCAATCTTCCGCTCCGGCTTTCGTACCTCGGAACCATCGCGCGCACTTCCTTCTCGTCCGCCGGTGTACTCTTCCGCAGCGCCTCGTCCCTCGGACGCACCGCGTGCCGTCCTTCTCGCTAGCTGCGTCTTCCGCTCGAGTACCTGTGCTCCTAAGCTCCTGCACACTTAGACACAAGGTTAGAAAACAACAGAACCTAACTTAACTTGTTGATCACACCAAAACCAACCTTGGGGTTCCAACAATCTCCCCCTTTTTGGTGTGATCAACCCAAGTTAAGCTAGGGTTAACTAGACAAAAAATAAACTAACTAAATTTACAATTTAGTGCACAAAGATAGAAAAAAATAGTTTTAGGCTACCTCCCCCTAGACTTATACTTATTCTTCTCCCCCTTTGATCACAAAAAAATGGGGTTCCAAGAAACAATCTAAGGGTTAAAGACTTAGAAAAAGTATTTCAAAAAAAAATCTAAGTTTTTAAGAATGTTAGAAAATTTTTCTAAGTATATAAATAAAATCCAAAATAAATTCTAAGTAGGAAAATTGAAATAAAATGTTTTGAATAACCTTTTTCAAGCACTAATTAATTCTTGTATTAATGCTTCATTAGTAAGTTAATTAAACATTTATTTCAATATTTTGGCTTCCAGGTCGTGGCGAGGCACTAGGCCTTCTTGGTTATTGGAGCAACAACCACTTCCTTAGACCAAGCCTCATAAAGAAATTCTTTATTTAATTTTCTCACTTAAAGTGCTAATTTTACTTTTAAAATTAATTTAAGCATGATTTAGGAACCCAATATAGGTTCCAACCTACTGGATTAACTAAAAAGTTTTTAGGGACATATTTTCTAGAGATATTTTTAATTTGTCCCTGGTGATATCTATAATACCAATTCAAATTATTGAACCTTCTAAAATTGGTTTTAGATGAGCAAGCAGAGTTTTTCAAATTTTCTACTTGAATTTTTAAATTTTGAATTTCTAATTTTAATTTTTCATTTTCTAAATTTGATTTATCTAGCATTTCTAACGGACAAGATGTAGCTAATATTGCTTTTAAGTCTTTATTTTCATTTTCTAATCTGCAGCAATCTTTTGTTAAAATTTTAATGAATTTAAACATTTTATTAGGAGGAAGAGATCGTACCTCACTTACCTTGTCGATCTCGTTGTCGGTTTCTCCCCCTGAACTGCTGCTCTCTTCGGACGTGGCTCCCCCTTCATTGATGCTTTCGTTGATCATTTCGGAAAAGCTTGATTCGCAGTCGTCGTCTTGATGACTCGCCATTAACGCGAGCCCGGAGAACTCCTTGACTTCTGATTCCGACGACGTATCGTCCCACGTCGCTTTTAGGGCCTTGCGATTTTGGATAGGCTTCTTACCCTTGTCCTTCCCTTTGTTCTTCAGTTTAGGGCAATTGTCCTTGACGTGCCCTTCTTCATCGCAATGGTAGCAGCGGATGGTTCTTTTCTTTCTTCCCTGCGGATGGTTAGATTTCCTAGATTTACAAATATTTTTAAATCGTCTTACCATCATTACCATTTCCTCGTCGTCGAGAGAAGATTCTGACTCAGGTTCGTCTCTCGAAGCTTTAAGGGTGACATTATTCTTGGGCTCCTTCGGACCTGCACATCTTGACTCATGCACTTCAAAAGTTGAAAAGAATTCGTCTAATGAAATTTTTTCTAGATCTTTTGAAATGTAAAAGGCATCTACTAGTGATGCCCATTTTGAGTTTCTAGGAAAGGAATTTAGGCCATACCTTAGCGAATCTCGGTTACTTACCTCTTCTCCGAGATTTGTAAGTCTGGTGATGAGTTCCTGAATCCTCGAGTGTAGATGTGCAATTGTTTCACCTTCTTCAAATCGGAGGTTTGTAAGCTGGTTACGAAGTAAATCCCGTCTTGCAAGTTTGGCTTCGGATGTTCGTTCGTGTAACTCAAGGAATTTCTCCCAAAGCTCCTTTGCCGAGTTGTAGGTACCGACTCGATTGACTTCTTGTGTTGGAAGTACACTTAGCAGATGAAATTCTGCTTTCTTGTTTGCCACGTGGTCAGCCTGCTCCTTCTTTGACCATTGATTTCTTGCTTTGCCCTCTGGTGCTTCATAGCCAAATTCCATTGTTAGTAATAAATCATAATCTGTTTCAAGAAATACCTCCATTCGCTTTTTCCAGCTAGCGAAGTCCCCTTCGAATTTTGGTGCGTGGATGTTGGATCCGGCCATCTTGTTGCTTCGTTCGGCGGTTAGTCCTCCAGAAGCGCCTCGGCTCTGATACCACTTGTTGGACCGATGCGGCCGGGTAGAAGGGGGGGTTGAATAGCCCTAAAAAATCAAACACAACCCTTTCTCGTACGATTAAGCTAACACATAAAAAAATAGATTAAACAGAAAATAAAGCATAAAAACGAGGCACCGAATTGACTTGGTTACAACCGGGGAGGTTGTTAATCCAAGGATGAAGATCGCACTAAGAGCTCCTTCAGGCGGAGAAGCCTCGTTTACAGCAGTGTAAGCACAGAAAGACAGAAGCTAATCTAAACAGTGGAAGCACACAAAGTGTTGTTTACAATTTCTGAACTTGTGAAGAGCTTCTGGACCAAGGCTATATTTATAGCCTTGGTCGGGGCGCCTGGAAGGGTTCCGGGCGCCCTGGGGGGGATAAAGTTTTATCCCCCAACGTTCAGATCGCGTAAATCGCGATCTTGGTCAAAATCAGGGTCCAGGCGCCCGGAAGCATTCCGGGCGCCCCGGAGCAAAAAGTCAACTACAGTTGACTTTTTGTCCGGGACCACTTCTCCGTTAAGTCCCCGTCTCGGTCCGGGTCTTCTGCTCAGGATCCGCTTGATTGGGTGATCTCTGACATCCGGAATAGGGCTCACCCGAACCCATCTTCCGGTCTTCTCGAGCGTGCTTCCCTCCGGCTTCTCGTCCCTCGGAATTGCCACGTGTCCCTTCTCGTCCACCAGCGTACTCATCCGCAGACTTCGTCCCTCGATCGCACCCCGTGACGACCTTCGCGCTAGCTGCGTCTCTTGCTCCCCGAGCAATCTTCCGCTCCAGCTTTCGTACCTCGGAACCATCGCGCGCACTTCCTTCTCGTCCGCCGGTGTACTCTTCCGCAGCGCCTCGTCCCTCGGACGCACCGCGTGCCGTCCTTCTCGCTAGCTGCGTCTTCCGCTCGAGTACCTGTGCTCCTAAGCTCCTGCACACTTAGACACAAGGTTAGAAAACAACAGAACCTAACTTAACTTGTTGATCACACCAAAACCAACCTTCGGGTTCCAACAGTACCAACAGTACAAGATGAGATACCATAAGAAACTGCAACACGTGTCACAAATGACAGACGGTGCCTCGTCGTAGTGGGAGGGTTGTTCGGCAACCTGAAAGATTCATGTTTTGGGAGAGTCTTTGGACTTGATCCTTGGTGAACATGAACCTGATCCTCAGACATATGACGAAGCACTCCATGATAAAGATGCAGCATCTTGGCAAAGAGCAATAGAATCTATGTAAGTCTGGGAGCTTGTAGAACCACCAAATGGTGTAAAAGCCATTAGGTGTAAATAGGTCTACAAAAGAAAAAGAGGGACAGACGAGAAGGTGGAAACCTTCAAAGCAAGGCTTGTTGAAAAATGTTATCGATTATTAGGAAACCTTTTCACCAGTAGCCATGCTTAAGTCTATCCAGAATCTTTTATCTATTGCTGCTCATATGGATTATGAGATTTAGCAAATGGATGTCAAGATAACTTTTCTTAATGGAAGTCTAGAAGAAAATATCCATATGAAGCAACCAGAGGGATTCATTGCAAAGGGCAAAGAGCATCTTGTATGTAAGCTCAATCGGTCTATGGACTAAAGCAAGCTTCAAGGTCTTGGAACCTCCGGTTGTATTCCAGTCTTATGGATTTATTCAGTATCTAGATGAGTCTTGTGTATACAAGAAGTGTGATGGAATTTCTTGTACTATACGTAGATGACATTTTTGATAGTTGGAAACAATATCAAAGTGTAGTCGGAAGTAAGGGTATGGTTGTCCAAGTAATTCAATATGAAGGACTTAGGAGAATGTGCACATATTCTCGGGATCAAAGCGATAAGGGATCATAAGAAAAGAATGTTGTGCTTATCCCAAGCATCATATATCGATACTATCCTAGCTCGTTTTAGCATGCAAGACTCTAAGAAAGGTTTTCTACCTTTTAGACATGGAGTATCTTTATCTAAAGAGATATCTTAGAAGACATCAAAAGAGATAGAAGAAATGAAGGCAGTTCCTTATGCTGTAGGAAGCCTAATGTATGTTATGTGATGCACGAGACTGGATATCTATTTTGCCAAGGGCATGGTTAGCAGATATCAAAGTAATCTAGAACAGGGACATTGGACTACCGTAAAACATATATTAAAGTACCTGAGAAGGACTAGAGATTATATGCTAGCTTACAAAGGCAAATGATTTGCTCCCTGTGGGTTACACGGATTCAGACTTCCAATTTGATAGGTACAATAGTAAGTCAACCTCGGAGTTTTGTGTTTACTTTAGGAGGTGAAGCCATAACTATGGAGGAGTGTTAAGCATATGTGCTTTTTCGGACTCCACTATGGAAGCTGAGTATATGGCAGCCTCTAAGGCAGCCATAAAAGCCGTATGGCTTAGAAACTTCATGATGGACTTAGATATGATTCCTGGTTTACCAAAAAATTATTTATTGTGATAATAATGGTGCAGTAGTAAACTCTAAGGAACCATGAGTCCATAAGGCAAGTAAATACATTGAGCGCAAGTACCACCTAATACGAGACATCGTATAAACGAGGAGAAGTTGTTGTCGCCTAGATTGCATCAGATGATAACCTGGAAGATCCTTTCACTAAGGCCCTTAAGGCAAGAGCTTTTGATGGGCATGTTGAGGGGTTGGGAATAAGATGTATGGCAGGGTATATGGTAACATAGTCTTTTAGTATAAGTGGGAGATTGTTGGAATGTATACTAAAAGCCTAGCTTTTTGTATAAATATTTATTTAGAAATAAAAATCACATTGGTCAAATGTCTACATTTATGCTAAGTGTAGTTGTCCATTTAATTTGTATTGTAGATAACATGGTGTGAGGAGACACACAAAAGATCATGTTATCAGATCCTTATAAATTATAAATAGTAGCTCACAACCAAGATGGAATGGACAAACCATTGGAGTGGTTGTAGTGTAATTTGGTATTAGTTTATCTAGACTATAAAATTATACTAGTACACTATGAGTGTATTGAGCAGGACCATTTGAGGTAGTTTCTTTTATACTGACTATAAAAGAAAACAAAACCTCTATTATTATGGAAGTACGTGCTCTTAATCATGATATAATAACAAACACGTATATTTAATATTTATTTCTTTAATTTATCAATGGGTGCAATTTAGCTCGTTAAATCAATAAGCTCGATAAGTTGGGAAATGATATTATTTATATGGTATGTTGTTGATTATAGAATGAAATTGTGTCCTAGTAATCTAGGTTGATGATGCCCCCTTGAGGAGCTCATAAGGATTGACATGTAAACCCTGCAGGTGGACCTACTCCGGCATAATAATGAAGTTGAGTGGTACTATGGGAGCTAGATATTAATTAAGTGAGTTGTAAGTAACTCATTTAATTAGTGGACATTCTATATCTTAAACACAGGGAGATTAATGCACTCATAATAAGAAGGAGCCCATAATGTAATTTGGGATTGGTGCGGTAGTTCAATAATAACTATTTAGTGGTATGAGTTATTATTGATGAATTTGAGTTGGGTGTTCGGGGCGAACACAGGAAGCTCAGGCTCATCAGGAGACCAAAACCAATTTCTCCTCTCGGTCCCTGTTGTAGCCTCTATAAAACCTTGTTTCCACTAAGTCCACTTCTTATCCAAGTAATGAGTCAGACACAACCTTACTTGGAGCAAGGGGCCGGCCAAGCATGAGCTTGGAAGCCAAGAGTGGCTGGCCATAGCTTGGTGCCCAAGCTAAGGGGCTGGCGACATGGAGAATAAAAGGAAAATGAAGTTTTGTTTAAAACAAAATTTTGTTAAAATCTTTCCTTATTTGTAGTTATCTATAATGGTTAAAAGAGAGATTTTATTTTGTTAAAATCTTTCCTTTTTTGTAGTTATCTACAATGGTTAAAAGAGAGATTTTATTTTGTTAAAATCTTTCCTTATTTGTAGTTATCTACAATGGTTAAAAGAGATATTTTATTTTGTTAAAATATTTTCTTTTTTGTAGTTATCTACAATGGTTAAAAGAGAGATTCTATTTTGTTAAAATCTTTCCCTTTTTTGTAGTTATCTATAATGGTTAAAAGAAAGATTTTAATTTTCCTTTTATAGCCATCCTCATAGTTTTAAAAGAGAGTTTTAAAATTTTAAAATCTTTTCTTTTATAGATATCTACAAAAGATTAAAGAGATATTTTAATTTTGTTAAAATCTTTCCTTATTTATAGTTATCAATAATGATTAAAAGAGAGATTTTAATTTTTGATAAAATTTTCTTTTTTGTAACCATGTTTTAAAAAGAGAAGTTTTAATTAATCTTTCCTTTTTTATAGTTGTCTACATGTTTTAAAAGAGAGAGATTCATTTTAAAACTTTCCTTTATTGCCATGTACAATAGGAAAATTAAAAGAGAGAGATTTTAATTGTTATTAAAATTTTCTTTTTTTTGCCAAGACCAAGGATTATAAAAGAGAGGGAGAGGGTGCCTCATGTGATACAACCCTTATTCTTTTTCCTCTCTTACTTGGTGTGGCCGGCCCCTTCATGCTCCTCTCTTCCTTGGTGGCCGGCCATTGCATCTCTTCCTTCTCTGTGTTTTCTTCTTTTGTTGCCGGGGGCACCATTACCACTTGTCTCCTCTTTTTCTTCCTTAGGGCCGGTGGCATCAAGGTCTCCTTAGTCCTTGTGGCCGGTTGCTTAGATAGGAAGAAGAAGAAGAGGAGATGCACTTGGTGGCCGGTTGTTTGGAGGAGAAGAAGAGGAAGGAAATTTCCTATTTTGGCATCCCTTGATGGCTCAAGAGTCTTGGAGAAGAAGAAGTGGTCTTGGTGGAATTATCTTGGTAGATCGTCGCCCACATGACGTCCAAGAGAAGGAGAGGAATACAATAAAAGATCAAGAGGTCTTTAGCTACAAAGAAAGGTATAACTAGTTGTCTTATTCCACATCATACTTGTTTTCTTTGTATGAATTTTAAAATACCAAACACAAGAGGCTAACGATTCTAGGTTTCAAATTTATGATTCAATTTTGTGTTTCTTTTGTTTTTTGATCTTGTGATTCGATTGTTCTTAGTGGTTAAATCTAAGGTTACTATAAGGAGATTAAATATTGAATTTCGTTGAAAGACTTTGTCTAGGAAGTAGTGGATGTTCCCATACCCAAGAAGGCCTAGTGCCTTGCTATATTTAACCTGGAAGCTGATCCTTGAAATAAATATTTAATCAAATTTGTAACATGGGTGAATTTGGATTAATAATGTTAAGCATCGTTTGCAATACAAATCTAAACCTCTAAGAATAGATAAGTTAAACTTGGAATCAATAATGTTAAGTTCTGTTTGCGATTCCAAATTTAATTTCTAAAGAACATTATAGGTTGTTGGGAAAGGTTCGGGAGTTGTACAAAATTTTTGTACAGGGAAACCAGTACGATATTCCGAGTAGCAACCAACAGGTTTTGCATCCTGGTAGATCGTCACCCACATGATGTCTAAGAGGAGGAGAGGAATACAGCAGAAGATCAAGAGGTTTTTAAGCTACAAAGAAAGGTATAACTAGTTAATTGTTTCCGCTGTGTATTAGTTTATTTTTCCTTTGTATGGATCCTGAAATACCAACACAAGAGGCTAGCGATCTTGTGCTTTGATTGAGGTCTCTGTAGTTTAACCTAGGTTTTACTATAAGGAGTTTAAATATTCAATTTCTTTGAAATGCTTTGACTAGAAAGTGGTGGATGATCCCATACCCAAGAAGGCCGAGTGCCTCGCCAACGACCTGGAAGCCAATCCTTGAAATAGATATTTAATCAACTTCTGTAATATGGTTTAACTTCTGATGAGCACATGGGTTGAACTTAGATTAATAATGTTAAGTTTCATTTGGAATCCAAGTTTAACTTCTGAAAAGCACATGGGTTGCTACGAAAAGTTCTGTGCTTGTACAAATTTTTGTACAATGGAAACAGAACGAAATTCTGAGTAGCACCAAAAATTGGTATCAGAGCTAGTTTTCTACTTCTGTGTGTTTGGTTTTCAGTTAAATTATGCACTTTTCATACATAAATTTAGGCAGGATAATAGTAGGATGTGCAAATAGATTAACTCTGTGGTTGTAGACATCCTAGTTCCAACTATTATGACCCTATTGTATTTGTGTGTGATTTGGACCCTCGGGCATGTGGAGGGCATTTTATGTGTGTGCATGATTGTAATTATTAAATACAGCAGGAGCTGTATTAGTTTTAGGATTTTACATTCTGTTCGATCTAGATTACATGTACATTCCCTTGTGGAATATAAGATCGATAAATATAAAACTTTATTTTTGTCGCGGATCGTATCCTTGCGAGGCGTGGTGCTATTTGAGGACCAGAAGCGCAACAGAAAAGGAAGCAAGATAGACGCTACGACATGACCTGTTGGCGTGGCTAGGATTGGTGGCACACGGAGGACATCTATGGATGAGGCCATAATAGTTGGAAAATTATTTTTCATATTTATTGCCTTTTATGCTGTTTATATGTGCTGTGTGTGTGCATGTTAAAATTCCTATTTTTAAATAACTAAGTGGGAGAAGAATTATTTAAATTCCACGGTCTCTATTATTGGTTTGTAAGTGATGCATTCAAACTTGCGCGTTGGCTTTGAGTGCCTTCCTCCACATCGGATGAGTTTGTTTGTGAATCACTAGATCAAACTCCCTTTATGGATGATTATAGGAAATTATTTAGGTTTGTATGATCTTCTCCAGCTGAAGGGGCACAATCCTATTTAATGGACTAAGTATCAAGTAATGGTATACACTTAGGTGCATTTAATAGTATCATTCCCATCGGAGTCACTGCTATTATTTGTGTGAATGAAGAAAAACTAACTATTAATTTTATTTGTCATAAAGTTAGGTTAACAAGATAAGAAAATTAATGGGTAAAACCCCCTCTTACAAATGTTTGAATTTGTATACGTCCACACTATCGTGACATACAAAATTCACGGTGTTTTGAGGTGTTGGTGAATTTAAATGATATTATTTAAGGAATCAATATTATTTTAAATTCTAAAGTTTTGACAAAATATTTTGTGATTCTTAGGATTTCAAATGACTTTCAATCCTCTTGCTGTTATATTGAAAGAAAACAAACTTACTGGTCCCAATTACATTGATTGGAAATGAAACTTGGACATTGTCTTAACTGCTTAAGGTTACAAGTTCGTACTTTTTGAGATCTGCCCAAGCCTGCCAAATAGCGATTCTAGTGAAGAGGAGATTGAGTATCATAAGAAATGGGTCAGGGCAGATGAGATGACGCGGTGTTACATTTTGGCTTCTATGTCAAATGTACTGCAACATCAACATCAGGCCATGCTACTGCTTATGATATGATGCATAATCTTAAGGAACTCTTCGGACACCAAAATTGGGTTGCTAGGCAGGAGGCTATGAGAAACTTGATGACGATGTTGCACTCCGCAAGTGTACGGAAATGTCACAAGTAATATAAAAGATTATCGTATCCACAGGGACTGGAATAAGCACTAGAAATGTCTCAATGCGAATTAGCTAAACAACTATCCAATTGTTTCAAATGCAAAGTGAAGGTAAACAAATCTAATATTAAAGATCAACAAACAAGAGTTTAGTGTTTTGGGTTATGATAAAGGGAGATTCTAGGAGTTTCGGTTTCTTTGTAAGATTTCTCGAATGTAAATGGTTCACCAATTCTTATCCCTCAATTGCCAAACACTTGTAGAAAGTTGCCGGTTCTCTCTTGCAATAGATAACCGGCTAAGGACTGAGAAATGTATCTAAATATGATCAATTAGACGTGAACCTACGTTGTCCTTACACAGAAGCGCACCTATTACTATGCCTTCCTCGGATATCAACATAGAAGCCCACAACTTATTAATCTATCAGGATACAAGAAACTAAGCACAAGATCCATCCTACTCTCTTAAATGTTCCTATTTCCTCTTCAAGATTATCTCTCAAACGTCCTTACACGGGCTTGCACCTGTCACGTGGATCCCTCGGATGATCGAGTGAGAGTTTATCTTTACAAAGTCCACAAGAAATCCAAACAATCAATCAAGAATGAGAATTAAGCACAAATCACCATTAATCATTCAAGATCTAATTGATACAAGCAAGACAATGTCATTGAAACAAGAAAATGGCAAATCCATAAGAGATTACATCAATCCATCATACAAATACTCCCTTAATCCTAGAATACAAGATCTACTCCATGAATCGAGGAAGAATACCCGAAGAAATAAAGATTACAAGCATTTCTTAAATCCCCAATCCAAGAAACCAAGAAAAGGGGAAAAGAGAATACTTATCTACGAAGAAACCTTGTCTTCGGATCCAATCCTCGCTCCGGAGTCGAAATCGTCAAGAACTCCCCTCGAATCGCCTAGAAATCCTCCCAAGAATGGGAGGATACCACCAAATCTTGCCTTCTCCCAAAGGGGGGAGAGATCCCTTTTCAATTCATGAAGGAGGGTTTAAATAGAGCAGGAAATCGGGCGCCACACGACCCCATAACACGGCCGTGTGAGATTCACACGGCCATGTCCAGTTCCTTCTCTGCCAAAGCTGCACGGCCGTGTGACTCACACGACCAGGACCCTTCTGCTATCTGGAAATACTACACGGCCGTGTGATGCACACGGCCAGGACCCTTCTGCTCTCTGGAAATGCTACACGGCCGTGTGGTGCACACGACCACCACCTGCTTGGCCTCTGGAAACCTCACACGGCCGTGTAGATCTACACGGCCATGTAAGGCATCTGCTCTAATTTCTTCAAATCAAGACACGGCCATGTGAGATTCACACGGCCATGTCCTCTTCCCTTCCTGTTAAAACAACACGGCCGTGTGTGGTACACGGCCTGATGCTCTCTCTCCCTTCAATTCCTTCCAAGCTTGCCCGAGGACGCATAATCTTCACCAATTTCGACTCCTGTGTACAGAAAATGCACAAAAAGCAGATAATATGCTAAAAGGAAAGCTGGAAGTATAAAATGCATAGATCAAGCATGCTCAAAGTATGTAAATGTGCGTAAAACATGCATAAAAGAGTATATAATCTACGCACATCACCAGACTGCTTAAACCTTTGCTTGTCCTCAAGCAAAATGCTGCAGTCTAAATTCATATGTTCTACAACACATTCATAAAACCTAGTGCACTTTCCTAACTCTATCAAAAAGTTTCATTAACAAGCGTGATCATGGAAACAAGTAAAGTATGGTTCAAGCATAAGAATCTTATGCACAGTGTAAAAGTAACTCAACACCCTTCAAGTTTCAATCCATGTCCTTGTCAAGTCGTCATCAAATTTGAATTCCAAATGTTTCCAGTGAAAGACAAGTAACCAGTGATAGACACTTACTCACCATTCACTTGGTTCATATTTCTCAACTAACCCAAGGTCTCAAAGGTGTGCTCAATCTCAAGGGAAGCTAAGCAGTCATTTCCCCAGTAACCTAACTCGGTCTCAAAGGGGTGACTTGCTAGATTCCACTCATGACAACTGTTTTTTATATCCCTTATTTATTTTTATTATTATTATTTTTATAAGTGTTTGCATTGTGCAAAACTTATTCACAAATGTACTTTTAGCACACATGTTGGGATATTTTGATTTTTCCAAATGAGCTTTAATGATTTGAGCCTCATCCAGTAACCAAAATGAAAGTTGAGAAATTACCATGGAAACCAAGTACTAAGCAAACAAGATGAATCATGACTATTTCAATGACATCAACTATTCAAGCATCAAGCACAAGTGTAGTGAAGATAAAATCCTTAAGGTTGAATCAAAACTAAAACTCATCACCATAAGATTCTCAGCTTATTAATGCTTCCCAAGATAGAAAAAAGAACTACACAAAGTTTACTACTAGCATCATTCGAACATCATGAATCAAGACAATAATCGTGCTAACATTTCACTTGAATCCAAGAAAGCATATAAGTGAAGATTTGATGTTCTCAAAAGCCATGATTATTTCAAAAACAAGCAAAATAAAGCAACAAGCAATGAAAATAAGAACCAACATGAAAAACTAACAAAAACTAAAAACTACATGACACCCCCCCAGACTTAAACTTTTCATCGTCCCGATGAAATCAATATGGTGGAGGAGGTGGAGGTGGACGAGGGAAAGGAGGTCTACGACGTGGTTGGCCAATAGGAAAACTAGGAAAACCTGGAATCTCACCCAAGGATCTATGATACTCATATAAAGCATCTACTTGTTGGCTAGTAAGCATCATGCTCTGCATAAAATCTCTCATCCTAGCCTGATCAGTATCATAATCCTGCACAAACTCAGCCACTTGACCTTGAAAATTCCTCGTAAACTGAAAATGATTTTGTACCTCCCTAAACTGATCATCAGATAAAGAGAAGCGCCCCTCCAACATTTTTCGTTGGGAATCTTGCTTCTCATGAAGTGATTCTAGAGACGTACGAAAATCTGAAAAATCAAACCTAGAAGACCCCGTGCCATATGCAAAAGAATTCCTAGCGGGCTCCATAAAACTAGAAGGCTGCGGGTGTCCATATGACGAGGGCTCATGATGTGGCTCAGTGTCTCCAGGTATAGAAGGGTTATCCTCAAAATCTAACTCAGAAATTACCCAATTAGCCGGGTTACGAATAGTAGTTCGTTCAGGAAAAGGAAGGGGTAAAGGAGAACCACTCCTCCTAGGAAACGCGAAACCATTCTCATCCCGAACGATCATTTTCATAGCAAGACATGCATCAATGTCAATCATGTCATTACCATGAATTATTTCCAATCCATCAACATCAAGATTTAAATTATAAGCTATTCGGGTAATCAAACCACCAAAAACAATTGATCCCGATGATGCCCTAGCAGATCTTAATAAGGTTTGAACAAAATGAAAACCAGAATCAAATTCAACCTTATAAAGCATAGCCCATAAAGCATAAAGCTCTATCTTTTTAACCACCCCATCACTCTCTCCCCTACCAAAAATAGTTTTACCCATGACTTTATGTAGATACCTAAAGATGGGGTTTTGCATATGGGAGGCCTTAGCTCTTGAAGGCTCATAAGGTTGATCTAGCCCTGTTATTGCATTCCAAAAATGATTCCAATTAAACCTTGGATCAAACCTATGAGGGCTACCGGTGGTTAATCCAAAACAAGAATTAAAGTCACTAAATGCCCATAGAAATTCTTGATTTATTAGTCTAAATGAGATTTTTCCAAAATAATCATCTTCATTAGTAAAATGGACATCCAATGAACTTAAAAATTCCAAAACAAGATGAGGATATGTAGGCAAATATGTGTACATAATATCACTCTAATCCAAAAACCCAATCATCAAATCTACATCTTCCCTAATTACAAGCATATCAAGAACAGTTGGGTTCATATATCTAGTACACACTATCTTTCTATTGACAAGAATTGCAAATCTAGTTACTTGATCATCATTTCTAAACACAATATTGAATTCATTGTCATTACCTTCGTTGCGTGAAGTTCTTTTGCCTTTGCCCTTCACTGGTTGTTTTCCTTTGTCCCTTGATGGCTCATTCTCTTTGTCTCCACTGGATCCACCACCTCCTTTGCGAAGTTTCTTCAAAATATTGGACATCTTGATGAGTTTAGATAGGGGAAGAATTATCTAGGGTTGGAAAAATGGAACTCAAAGAACAAAACTTCAAAGAGCAAAGATCTTAGGTTAGGAGAACAAAAAGTCCAAGTCTTAGAGAGGAGGAGAATCCGGATCTAAGAGATCTTGAGAGATTAGAGAGGAGTTTTTAAGAGATTGGGAGAGAAAGATATGTTTTGGAGAGTTGGGGGTGTGCGGAACACGGCCAAGATCTGACCGTGTAAGGTAGAAAGAGGACTTTAATAACTCTCCTACACGGGCCGTGCAGATCCACACGGCCTCCCCCTCTTCCTTCTCTGGATTCTTCGCACGGCCGTGTCTGGAACACGACCTCTCCATCTTTCTTCTCGGGATTCTTTACACGGCCGTGTTTGAGACACGACCTCTCCATCTTTCTTCTCAGGATTCTTTACACGGCCGTGTTTGAGACACGACCTAGACCTTTTTCTCCTCGGGAGATCCTACACGTCAGTGTCTGGATGACACGGCCCAAGCACTTCCCTTCTCTGCAACCTTTGCTTGGCCGTGTATAGCACACGGGCGGGCTCTGTTTTGCACCTAACCTGAAAACAAAATCAAAAGAATGCATCAAACTAAAAGAAATTAAAATACAAATCAAAACTAACTAAAAGAACCCTTGGGTTGCCTCCCAAGAAGCGCTTGTTTAAGGTCTTTAGCTTGACCAAACTTGATCATTCACTTCTTTTCCTCGCCCTTGGAGGACAGATATACTTTTCATTTTTGTTGGGAGATCTTCTCCCAACATCTTCCACCACATTGTCTCCTTCGTTTGGTGGCCTTCCATGAGGATGGAAATTCCATTCCTCAAGTTTATAAATGCTTGTCCTGCTACAAGCATTTAAAAGAGACGAGACATGGTTAGAGATATTAGATAAATCATATTCCAACCTTTCCTTACCAATTACCAAAGAAAGCTTATGATTTTTGACATCAATTATAGCTCCAGCTGTAGCAAGGAAATGTCTTCCTAATATGATAGGAATCCTGGGGTCCTCTTCCATGTCCAACACGACAAAATCTGTGGGAATAACATTCCCATCCACCTCTACTGGCACATCTTCTATAATACCCAAAGGGTACCTGCAGGAATGATCGGCAAGTTGAAGTGCCATAGTAGTAAGTTTAATGTTTTTGAGACCTAATTTATTACAAATTGAATAGGGAATGAGGCTAACACTTGCCCCCAAATCACAAAAAGCTTTTTCAAAAAATTCTTTTCCTATGTTGCAAGGAATATAAAAGCTCCCTGGGTCCTTTAATTTTGGGGAAGTGTTCTTCTCCAAAATAGCACTACATTCCTCACTAAGCGCAATGGTCTCAACCTCTCCTCTTCTTCTCTTGTTTGACATGAGATCCTTCAGGAATTTGGCAAATCTAGGCATTTGAAGAATATCATCAATAAGAGGTACCTCTACACAAATTTCCTTAACTTTTTCTAAAAACATGCCAAATTCTTCATCCTTCTTGAGCATTGTAAGTCTCTGAGGAAAAGGGACAGCTTTGTTCTGATGGTTCAGTGGAGGAGTCTCTTCAACCTCAATGGTACTCCCCTCATTAGCTTGAATCTGATTTGGTATAAGAGGAGAGAGCTATTCTTCTTTTTGTATCCCTTTTGGAGCAGTCACTCGGGAGTCTCCCAAGGTCCGTCCGCTCCTAAGCTCAATTCTATTGCAATGCTCCATAGGATTCACATCAGGTTTTCCTGGAAGTTGTCCTGGTGCTCTGGATGATGAGGAAGCTAGTTGGGCAATTTGACTATCCTGGATCTTTTGATGCTTTTCAGAATTATTCATTCTCTGAATGAGCTTTGCTAAATCTTGCTTCATTTCATTCTGACTTGAGATAATTTCTTCAAGCATCTTTTCAATATTTGACTTTGGTAAGCCGTGAGAAGGTAGATGTTGAAAATTTTGTTGCCCAGCTTGAAAATTTGGTCTTGCCCCCATAGATGGTCCTTGATCTTGATTATTTCTGTAAGAAAAATTGGGATGGCTCTTCCATCCAGGGTTATAAGTATTTGAGTATGGGTTGTTCTGCCTTTGATTGTAACTCATGATTGCATCACATTGTTCCAGTTGATTGATTTGTGCAGTGATAGTTCCCAATGGACATGAGTCATTTGAGTGCTCTGAACTCCCACATACTTCACAAGATGTACTAATAGCATTGACCATATTAGCACTAGTCCCCATATTCTCAAATTTCTTTGTAAGAGCATCCAATTTTGCAAACAAAAGAGTGACTGCATCTACATCAAACTTCCCTGATGCTTTAATTATTGGGTTTACAGAAGAATAGCCACCACTTCTTTCATTTGCCCATTGATGATGATTTCATGCTACACTGTCAATAATTTCTTCAGCTTCATCTAAACTTTTATTCATAAGTGCCCCTCCAGCAGCTGAATCAAGGGACACTTTGGTATGATAGTTGATACCATTATAAAAAGTGTGCAACACTAACCATCTTTCCAACCCATGATGTGGGCATTGTCTGAGCATACTATTATATCTATCCCATGCTTCAAAAAGAGATTCTGAGTCAGTTTGCTTGAAGCTTGCAATTAAATTCCTCATATGAGCTGTTTTGCTTGGTGGATAGAATTTATCAAGAAACTGTTGCTCACACTGCTCCCAAGTGGTGATGCTATTAGGGGCCAAAGAATTCAACCATTGCTTTGCCCTATCTCTTAAAGAAAACCCAAATAATAATAATCTAACATATGAAGGAACTCCATTCATTTTCATGGTACCACATATTTCATAAAAGACCTCTAAGTGTTGATTGGGGTCTTCATGAGGTCCTCCACCAAATTGGTTCTGCTGCAACATAGATATAATTGCGGGTTTGATCTCAAAGTTATTAGCTTCCACTGAAGGTCTTGAAATACTAGATCGAAAACCTCTTGCATAAGGTGTTGCATAATCCTTGAGTGGTCTATTCGCCATGTTCAAATGTTCCTATTCTTCAATTTGCCTTTGCAGAATTCTTCTTTTATGGAAAGTTCTGTCAATCTCAGGGTCAAAAGGAAAGAATTCCCCTACAAAGTTAGATCTTCGCATACACAAGAACAAGATAGCAAATGACAATTCAACAGAAAAAGAAAAAAAAAATAAAAAATACAGAATCGAATTTGTACAAAAAGAATTAACAAGAAGTAAAAGTTATACAAGAAAGTAAAAACAGAAATCTAATGATTAGTTACAACTATGCAATATGAAAGGAAAAGAAATGTTATGTTTAGTCTAACTCAATTGATAATTCCTAATGTTATAGCGCAGTCCCCGGCAACGGCGCCAAAAACTTGTTACGCTCCACAAGTGTACGGAAATGTCGCAAGTAATATAAAAGATTATCGTATCCACAGGGACTGGAATAAGCACTAGAAATGTCTCAATGCGAATTAGCTAAACAACTATCCAATTGTTTCAAATGCAAAGTGAAGGTAAACAAATCTAATATTAAAGATCAACAAACAAGAGTTTAGTGTTTTGGGTTATGATAAAGCGAGATTCTAGGAGTTTCGGTTTCTTTGTAAGATTTCTCGAATGTAAATGGTTCACCAATTCTTATCCCTCAATTGCCAAACACTTGTAGAAAGTTTCTGGTTCTCTCTTGCAATAGATAACCGGCTAAGGACTGAGAAATGTATCTAAATATGATCAATTAGACGTGAACCTACGTTGTTCTTACACAGAAGCGCACCTATTACTATGCCTTCCTCAGATATCAACATAGAAGCCCACAACTTATTAATCTATCAGGATACAAGAAACTAAGCACAAGATCCATCCTACTCTCTTAAATGTTCCTATTTCCTCTTCAAGATTATCTCTCAAACGTCCTTACACGGGCTTGCACCTGTCACGTGGATCCCTCGGATGATCGAGTGAGAGTTTATCTTTACAAAGTCCACAAGAAATCCAAACAATCAATCAAGAATGAGAATTAAGCACAAATCATCATTAATCATTCAAGATCTAATTGATACAAGCAAGACAATGTCATTGAAACAAGAAAATGGCAAATCCATAAGAGATTACATCAATCCATCATACAAATACTCCCTTAATCCTAGAATACAAGATCTACTCCATGAATCGAGGAAGAATACCCGAAGAAATAAAGATTACAAGCATTTCTTAAATCCCCAATCCAAGAAACCAAGAAAAGGGGAAAAGAGAAAACTTATCTACGAAGAAGCCTCGTCTTCGGATCCAATCCTCGCTCCGGAGTCGAAATCGTCAAGAACTCCCCTCGAATCGCCCAGAAATCCTCCCAAGAATGGGAGGATACCACCAAATCTTGCCTTCTCCCAAAGGGGGGAGAGATCCCTTTTCAATTCATGAAGGAGGGTTTAAATAGAGCAGGAAATCGGGCGCCACACGGCCCCATGACACGGCCGTGTGAGATTCACACGGCCATGTCCAGTTCATTCTCTGCCAAAGTTGCACGGCCGTGTGACTCACACGACCAGGACCCTTCTGCTCTCTGGAAATACTACACGGCCGTGTGATGCACACGGCCAGGACCCTTCTGCTCTCTGGAAATGCTACACGGCCGTGTGGTGCACACGGCCACCACCTGCTTGGCTTTTTT